>NC_084793.1:267260791-268579958 GCF_963169125.1 Humulus lupulus
CGTAGTGGGAAGGTTTTTAGGAACCCAGTTCGCTATGGTTTGGATGGTGAAACCAATATGGTTGTTGGTGACACTAGTGATGATGATCTGTTGTCTTTCAAACAGGCAATGGCTAGCCCTGAAAAGGAACTATGGCTCGAAGCCATGAAACAGGAAATGGAGTCCATGTACTCAAATTCCGTCTGGGATCTTGTGGAAGCACCTAGTGACTTTAAGGCCATTGGGTGCAAGTGGATCTACAAGAAGAAACGAGGTGTTGATGGAAATATCGAGACTTATGAAGCTCAATTAGTGGCAAAGGGTTATACCCAAAGAGAAGGCATGGACAATGAGGAAACTTTTAGTCCGGTAGCCATGCTCAAATCCATTCGTATCCTCCTATCCATATCAACCGCTCTCGACTATGAGATCTGGCAAATGGACATCAAGAAAACTTTTCTTAATGGAAAGCTTGACGAAGTCATTTATATGGATCAGCCAGAAGGATTTAAAGTATTTGGACAAGAAGGAAAAGTTTGCAAGTTGAATAGGTCCATCTATGGACTTAAGCAAGCTTCTCGTTCCTGGAATCTTAGGTTTGATGAAATAATCAAAACCTATGGCTTTGAACAAAATATTGATGAGCCCTGTGTTTACCAACTGAAGGAAAATCAAATAGTGGTATTCCTGGTTCTTTATGTAGATGATATCTTACTCATTGGAAACAATATTAAGAAATTATCAGATGTGAAGAATTGGCTGAGCACTCAATTCCAGATGAAGGATTTGGGTGAAGCAAGTTATGTTCTAGGTTTCCAGATCATCAGGGATAGAAAGAACAGACTCTTAGCTCTATCTCAAGCAGCTTACATAGATAAAGTGCTTGAACGTTTCTCAATGAAAAATTCCAAGAAAGGGCGTCTACCGTCCCGCCATGGAATTCATCTTTCAAAGAAGTAGTCTCCCCAAACTCTTGAAGAGGAAGATGCATTGAGAAAATTTCCTTACGCATCTGCAGTTGGAAGTCTAATGTATGCTATGTTGTGCACTAGACCAGATATCTGCTATGTAGTAGGAGTAGTGAGCAGGTATCAGTCAAACCCAGGACCGGAAGATTGGATAGCAGTTAAGCATATCCTGAAGTATTTGAGACGGACTAGGGATTATATGTTAGTATACAAGGGTGGTGTTCTGAACCCTGTAGGTTACACCGATTCATATTTTTAGACTGATGTCGATGACAGGAAGTCTACTTCTGGAATGGTGTTTACTCTTGGGGGTGGAGCTGTGATTTGGAGATGTGTAAAGCAGTCTGAAATCTCAGATTCCACCATGGAGGCTAAGTACATAGCCACGTCAGAAGCAGCTAAGGAAATAGTCTGGCTAAAGAAGCTCTATTAAGATCTTTGTGTTATTCCAAAAATGGATAAATCGCTTGTGTTGTTTTGTGACAATACAGGAGCGATAGCCAACTCGAAAGAACCTTGAAGTCACAAGAGGAGTAAGCATATAGAAAGGAGGTATCACATTATTCGAGAATATGTGGCCAGGGGAGATGTAAAGGTTATGAAGATTGCAACTGAAGACAATCTTGCAGATCCGTTTACAAAGACACTACCAGAAACTACATTTGATAAGCATATCAAGGAAATGGGATTAGTAGAATTGAGGCATTAGTTTCAATTAGTGCAAGTGGGAGTTTGTTGGGGTTTTATGCCCTAATTAAAACCCAAATTCTTTGTAATCTCATTTTATTATCAATAAAAGAATAGAAATCATTTTTTGACTTGGTAAATCACTTTGCTCACATGTTTTATTTTCATGATTATTTGTTTAATATAAATTTCTATTAAATCCTGAGCATATAACTAATTGTATTTATAGTGACTTAATCACAGTGGAATATAAATATGATTATATGTTCAAAATAAGTTAGTCCTAAAATTAGTCAGTGCACAGGATTTACACTGACTTGCCAATCTACGATATTATTTGCATACACATTACAGTGTTATGTTCTTTCCAGAACATTAGCAAAGTAGATAAGATCGAATGTATTTGTTACATTGGACATGACCGATATTGACAGTTGATAAGATAAGTAAACATACCGTCATTATCTATTCTAGTCATATCATATAGTTGACCATAGGTCAATTCAATCTCAATTATGAGTGGTTAATATTCTAACTGATTGTATTATTTAAGTTCTTTGACTTGTTCGTTACCAGCTTACCCTACGGACTAGCCCATACTTACATCTTGGAAACTCGGTAGTATAATTGAGTGGGAGTGTTAATCATAGATATGAACATCTATAGCTTCTGATGAAGAAGTGAAATGATGGTTTCCTTTTAGTTTGGTTCAAGGTGTTAAATGATAGAGATCTCATTTCTGTAATTAAATTAGTTTATTGAAATATCATTTACAATGAACTAAGTGCTTTAAGGATAAAATACAATGAGGGGTAAAACAGTATTTTAGTCCTATCTCATTGTAGACCGTCTATAGAGGATTGGGTGACAATTATGGTTGTAACAATGGATAATTAATAGCGTATCTATATTTGTTATAGAGTGTTCTATGAATTCAAGAGTGCAATTCCGAGTCTATAGTGGAGTCACAAGGAATTAATAAGTTAGTAAATTTATTTGTTAGATTTATGATAACTTATTGGAGCTTGATTTCATAGGCCCACGATCTCCATTGTACCTTGGATAAAATCATCTGCATAGTCTCAATTAACTGATTTAATTATCAATTAGAATTATCAAAGTTGACCAGGTCAATTTTGGATAGTTTCACAGAGTTATGTAATTTTGAGAAGAAAAGAGAAATTATGTCAGATTTATTAATTAAGATAAATTGGTATCTAAATTAATAAATAAGTTTAAATCAAGGTTCAAATTATAAATAATTAATTTGATAAAGGATTTAAATGATTAATTAATTAATTAAATCAATATAAAATAATACATGCCTTGATTTTAAGTCCAATGGGCTTATAATCAAATGAGAAATTTCACAGGCCTAAAGCCCATGATAATTTTGACCTAGGGCTTTAAAATGGCTATTATTTTATTGATTTTTTAATTAAATTAAATGGCCTAATTGAGTCTATAAAAGGAGTGCTTAGAGAGAAGTCATAAGTTAAGATTTCTGAGACGACAGATAAGTTTAATCACTGGTTTTCTGATAGTTTTAGATTCTCTCTAAACACAAGTCATTTTCTAAGCCTCTTTGTTATTTTCTCTTCTTCTCTCTATATCTATCTCATGTGTTGAGAATTGCCAACACTAGTCTAGATGATTCTAAGGATACATTGGAAGGCTGTGAAGAAAATAGAAGATCGGTTCAGTTTCTTGATAATACTCAGCGACAGAGAGGATACAAGAGTTAGAGAATCTGAAGGAAGGACTCTTTAATTCCGCTGCGTATATTATAAGTATTCTATTCATTGTTTCTCTTTGAATTCAATTTTAGAAACATGTTTTAGGCTATCTCGTATTAATTATTTTAATATTAGATCTACATGAAAATAAATAAAGATTCTGTATAAGTTTTGTAACAACATATGTGACCGCTTGACCACCACGACCAATGTTTCTCAGAGGAACTAGGGTTTAACCCTATTTTTTCCGCTTAGGTTGGCAGACTGTAACTTTTGAATTGTAATGACCATTTTGGAACTGTAAACCACTTGTAAACATTTATTATGGGATCCCATGTATAGTTTAATGTTTTTAATGAAACATCCATTCCTTTTTTAATCAAAATTTTTAATTCTGGACCAGTAATCACATTTAGATGCAAGTTTATAGCCTAATTACTCGTATAGAAAGTTGAACACTATTTAAAATATACAGTGTAATGGTCTTGGCTAACTAGGGCGTTACACATTTGTTGCATTGTGAATGCCTGGTTGCATTGTTTACTTTTGAATGGCACTGGCTTATCAGCCAGAAATGACAATAGTGATGAGCACTGGTTGTATGGAATTGACTTATGAGTCAAGAGTGACAATAACATATTGAACAATGGTTGATATGATTAGTTCTAATCAACAAGAGCATTATATGCTCATCCGACCTATTGGTCGAAGAAAACTAAAGTGCATGGCTAGTCTATGACTAGTTACTCAGAGCCAGGGCTAAAAGGCTCAAGTGATTTGATAGTCACATGGCTTAGGGTGCAGGGCCCCAGGATATCTTATTAGTCATCTATTCAGGGCGCAGGACCCCATGATGAGTTAATAGTCATCCCAGGGCGCAGGACCCCAGATTGACTTAATAGTCATCATCTGATTAGGGTTGCGAGCCCCAGAACAATTTCATGATCGTTATTATTATATGTATACATGTAGTAATAAGTTTTCTTGCTGAGCCTTGGCTCACGGGTGCTATGTGGTGCAGGTAAAGGGAAAGAGAAGCTTACCCAGCTTTGAGTGGAGAGCTTAGGTGGCGATGTGTACATATGCGGCCGCTTGACCACCACGACCAAGGTGTTTCTCAGGGGAACTAGGGTTTAACCCTATTTTTGCCGCTTAGATCAGCGGATTGTAACTTTGAATTGTAATGGCCCTTTTGGATTGTAAACAACTTTGTAAACACTTTTATGGGATCCCATGTATAGTTTAATGTTTTAAATAAAATATATCCATTCCTTTTGATCGAGATTTTAACCCTGGCCCATTAATAGCACTTAGATGCACGCTTATGGCCTAAAGACTCATTTAGCGAGTTAAGCACTATTTAAAGTACATAGTGTGGCGATCTTGGCTAACCAGGGCATTACAAAAGCTAACCTGCCGCCTCTAAGGAACCAGCCTCCGTCTCTAGTTGCGTCGATACGGACACTTGAGCTAGGGTCGAGCTATCTGTATGCCTTGGTTCTTCCATTTTCGATTTTGGGCAATCCATCTTGATGTTTCGAATTATCCCAGATAGAAAACATGCCTTCACTCGACATTCTCCCAGATGGCGTCTCCTACACCTGGCGCATACTAGATAACTTCTCCAGACCACGTTGCTGCCTTGGCAGCCACCTTGAGAGCTATGACCCCTCATGTCAGGACCACATGTAATAGAACTGTTAAGGGTCTTTCTTTTTTGGTTACTAGGGCCTCCGCCCTTACCTGATCCCGCTAATCGGGGTGCCATTGTCTGAGCTTCCTGCCCTATGACACTCTCACTCCATATCTTATTTTCTACATCCTCTATAGCAATGGCCCTCTCTACTGCCTGTGCGTAGGTAGAAATCTCATGTACTGGAGCGATCATCACTCTCTGGGCTACCCCAAAGTTCAATCCTCGATTGAATCGTTCCTTCCGGACCACATCTGTTGGTACCAAATCAAAAGCGAATTTGGCCAACCCATCAAATTCTTTGACATACTCTGTCACTGTCTTACTATCCTAAACCAAGTTGATAAACTCATTGGTCTTTGCAATATGAATTGCATCACAGTAATATCTTTCGTTAAAAAATTGTCTGAATTCCTCCCAACGCATCATGATAACATTTCGGGTTTGGGATACCACTTCCCACCACGTTCGGGCATCCTCCCGCAGCATGTACGTGGCAGAAGTCACTTTATCATTGCCTACTGCTCCCATATAGTCAAGGGTGGAGCTAATCATGCCCATCCACTATTCAACTCTGAACGAATCCAAGGCTCCCTCGAAAACTGAAGGGTAATGCTTCTGGAATCTTTCATACAGTAGTTCCCATCTGATTCCACCTTCAGGTTGAACCGAATCTGGTGCCATTGTTATCAAAACATACAAAGTAGCATTCTCTCATGGAACCCGTTGTCTCAACCACTTAATCTCCTCCTCCTGTTTTTGCAGTCGTGCTTGCATGCCAGCAAACATTGCTGCCAATTCCAGGTGGCAGATGGAGGGTTCTGGCCCCAACTATCATTCGCAACCCCAACATTAACAATGCCCGATTCAATTGACTGCCTTGGATACCTAATTTCTGAATCTGTTCGCAGGCAATGACTTAACCTATCAGGCATGATATTCATATCCAGAACTATTGCACAAGCAGGGCAAAACAACACAATATCCACATACAATATGCATACGAAGACAGAAGTCTATAACGTTCATGCATCAATTATCAAGCCTTACTCCCACAAGATACATATACAAATCATGTTCTCTATTCTAGCATGCAGATAAGACATTTAAGTTCAATTTAAATTGTTAAACACATCGTCGCGTTATTAGATATCAAACTGTGAGTCGAGATTATCTTTAGCGATGAGTGTACATGCCCAACTTGTCTTTCGGAATCCTTAAACCTAGACGGCTCTGATACCAAGTTGTAATGCTTTGGTTAGCCCAGACTGGTACACTATGTGTTTAAAATAGTGCTTAACTCGCTAAGTGAGTCATTTGGACTTAAACGTGTAATTAAAGACTAAATCGAGGATAGGTACTAAAAATTTTGGTCAACGAAGTAATTAATTTTCATTAAAAATATTAAGTTTATACACGAGATCCCAAAAATGTTTACAAACTAATAAAAGACAAATAAAATATAGATTAACAATCCTAAGCAACAAAACAGGGTTCAACCCTAGTTCCTCCCAAGCTATCCCGACCGTGGCGGTCGAGTAGGCTGCATGTGTACACACTGCCCCTGAAGCTCTCCAACTCATGGCTGGTCCAGCTCTCCCTTTCCCTTACATGCACCATGTAGTAACCGTGAGCCAAGACTCAGCAAGAAAACTTAAATCACCAGACACAAATGAGCAACCATAAATAAATAGTAAACTTAAATCGATAAAGCTAATCAACAACATGATACAAGCAATAAGCTTAGTAGGAATAACCTGTTCAATCAAACATATAATCTAATCTCAAAAATCAATGCAGTTAGTTAAGTGTAATCCACACTTCTATTTATTTGTATAACATTCAGGCTCGACGCCCTTAGGCTGAGTCCTCTATTCTAACAGCCGACCCCAACACGCTTAGGCCAGGCTGCATTCCACACGCTTGTTGTCGGCCCTGACACCCTCAGGTCAGCTTTCAGAATAGATTTCATCATGTATATATTGCACAACACGCAATCAAATGCAGCATATACAAGCATGCCTAATGAATAATCACATTCATAACCACAGTCATACCCAATTACAAGGGTTCAAGCCCCGATTACAACCAGGGTGTAGTTTTCTTACCTTGAGTTCTACGCAATAAATGATACGACCTTAAGTACGATCCTGATCCTGAGCCTTGCGATAATCTAGTCACAACACAAACATATTCTTATTAAGGATTGATTTCAAGTCCTCAGCCTCACCACCAGACTCTATTCTTAAGATTACTATTTCCTGTTGTCGGGACGTTAAAAACATCCCTCAAGCCCCCAAGTGGGCCACCAAATGGATTCTTGAACTCCCTGAGGCTTAATCATAAAATCAGCAAAACCACACTTTGGGACACTTGGCACGGTCGTGCCTGCAGAAATTTTATGCTTTCTGGGGTACTGGCGCAGTCGCGCCCTAGATCAGCGTGGATGCGCTACTAATTCCGAAACCAAAAAAAATAAAAACTCAAAAATCAAATCCCTTGGTTCTTGGGACACTAGTGCGGTTGCGCCACAACCTAGTGCGGTTGCGCTAAGTCACCTGAAACCCAAAAGTTACCTAGAAGCTAACATGTTCTTCCCCTAAACCAAAACTGTGATTCCCTTGCATACCAGACCCAGAAAATCGACCCCAAACGATCTTCCCAGCAAGTTCACAACCATAAAACGCACCATAAAATCCTAACAACCCAAAACCAAAGTTAATATACCACAAAAACTCATTCAAACTTATCAAAACAACATTAGAACACAATTTGCACTTCTTGAGTTTCAAACTCATGCTTCTCTCCCAAAATCCGAGAATCACTCTGCAAATCAAGACTTCCAGTAGCAAACAGACCATCAATTCAGTTTAAAAAACCAATTACTACCATCATTCTATGACCTAAGCAACATCAATTCCCCAAAATCATTATATCCAAACTCAATTACCCAAAGCTCAATACCACAACCATTGAAATGAAAAATAGGGTATCTAAGTGCTCACCTCCTCTGAATTTTGTGTTGCAGCTGAATAGAGAGACCCTTGGCAGCTCCTAGCTCCTTCCCTTGCTCCTGAAATCCCTCCAAGCTTCCTTGAATCACCAAAAATCCCCTTCAAGCTCAAGACCTTCCTTAGCATCAATGCACCATAAGAAAGAACCAAGAGAAAGGGGAAAAAATGTGTAAGTGTGCTCCCTAGTGCAGCTACCCCTTGCTTTAATGCATAGGTCAAATGACTATATTACCCCCACTAACAGTTAACCCCAAGGCATCCTTTAAGGGTACTAAGGTCATTTTCCACCAACCCCACTAAACCTCAAATTAACACCCTAAATTCTTAATGAAATTACTAACCTCCAAATGCAATTATTTCCTCCAAAAAATGTTCCACTAACTCCCGACTTGCGCAAAATCACCAAAATACCCCTTGGATCACCTCGAGCAGAGTATAAATCGTCGTTGTGACTTTTTTGCCAAATTGCTCTAAATGATCGACTTAAGCATGTTATCGCAAATATGTCCACATAGTAATGTAGTTCTAATCACATAGCACGTATAATTACAATTATAGCCTTAACTGATCAAAATTACGAAAATGTATTTTTTCACAAAAACGTGGCCACAATTACATTTAATACACATCAACATGCACAAATAGTCATATCTCAATATAAGTCATATATTTCACACAGTCTCACATATATTCAATTAAATCCACACATAAATCCGATTATGCCTTCATGACACAGTAATCAAGACACTCAACCTTAATAACGAATTCGAGACTGTTGACCCTGAATTTGGCCAACTGACACGGAGTCAAATATGCTTGATGTGGACACACACGTTGGAAAGAATATGATGACGAAATAATAAGGAACACAAAAGTTTATAGTGGTTCGGCCCCAGAATCTGGTAATAACCTACGTCCACTTGAATTGTTATTGATATAGGATTCAAAGGAGTGATCAAAGAACTAGGGTTCAATGAGTTTCACTAACCTCTGAAGAACAAAACAATCTATCAAATAAAATCACTCTAGTCTCAAATAATTCGAAGGCCAAAAGTCCCTTCCTTGAGCTATCTTTCTCTATTTATAGGCTCAAGGGGGATTATATTAATTTGTTACAGATATTATTTCCTAAATAATCGGATACTCAGGAAATTATGGGAGTCAATTTCGGGATTGACTAAGATCTTTAAAAAAGTATCATAAGGCACGCGGAACCCGCGACCGTGCTGGTCGCAGGTAAGCTTCGACTACCTTTCGCTTATGATATCTCTTCTGGTCGATACCCTAGCAGAATTCCGCCAAGTTCCAGCCACGTGTCCAGGAATCACTTGCCACGTCATTCGTGCCTGTTTTTTGGATAACAGGGACGTTACATATATAATGTTTAGTTTTTTGTATGATTTATTTTGTATATTTTTTTTATTTGTTAATTTCTTTAATATTAAAATTTAGGTTCAAAGATAAAATAACCAATCCAATCTTACAATTGGATTTGATTGGATTGGATGATGATTTCCAACATCCAACCTTTAATTAGATTGGATTGATTATGAGTAAAAAAGTTGGATCATCTGATAAGCATCCATAATCCTTCAAAATAAAAATATAGCCATCAATATAAATATGGCATAATTATGTTTTTTTTCTTCAAATTTATGGGAATGTTTTTTTATAAATATGAACTTTTAAATATAAAAAAGCCATAAAAAAGTAAAAAAATTAAATGTTCATATTTTTGTAAAACAACTTAAAATATACCATAAATATGAAAAAATCTATACTTTCTATTACTTAACTTTGTCAATTGTTCTGATTTTTTTTTGTCAAGGACTAGGCTGACATGTGTCACATCTTAATATTGGTCCATTTAATAAATATTTTTTAAAAATGATTTAAATTAATTTTTTAATATAAAAATATTGCTACAAAAAAAAATTATAATATAAAAATTAACTAAGATATATTTTAGAGTATAATAAAAATGACATTTTCAAGTTTCTAGATGACTTTATATGCAACATTAGTGATAACATTGTGTACAAAGTTTATTGATTGCCATTTTTATGTGTTTCAACAACCTAAACATTTATTTATTAATTTAAAACAAAAACTGATGAAAAAGGTTATAGTTGTTTTTATTTAGTTTTAACCAAAAAAAGAAAATAGAAAAAAATCAATGTACAAAAGTTACATGTTGTTTATATCATTTTCTACAACCAAAATAAATAAATAAATACATATTTTATTTTAAATAAAAAAAGAAAAGGAATAAAAATATAAACAATAATTATTAAAAAATTAAAATTATATTGAAAGATAGAAATTCAGCCCAAAAAGATATAATAAATGAAATGATTTTTTTAATCTCTATATATAGAACATATAATTGAAGTATTATTATGTGCGTGGTTACATGCTGAAGCTTGATACTTTATTATCCTTCTCTTCACGTATATGCAATTAAAATAACAATAATGTGAGTATTTGCAGCATAAATACTCAATATTTTACACTTATTATAATTAAATATCTAATTTTTTATTTTTATGATAAAAATATCCAATGTTCAATATATGTTAAAGATAAATACTTAATCTTGTTTTTTTGTGGAAAAAATACCAAAAGTTGCTAAAAAATTACTTTTATCAGTACCTCATCTGTTGGAGCTGTTAATTATAGACTCACCAGATTTGTATAACTCTATAAATTGAGTATTTTTATCCTCAAAATATGTATTTTTTAAATTAGAATTAATTTAAAATGTCTTTTTAATTCATTTTTATAATTTAAAATATTTTTATTAAAGAAATTATGAAATAGAGCAATTACAGGATGACAAATGTCTGTTTAGTCAACATGTTTAATAGTTCTAACAGAAGAGATACTCATAAAAACAATATTTTGCAACTTTAAGTATTTTTTCCGTAAAGAAAAAATATAAGATATTTATCTTTAATGGGCACTTCTTTAGTCCCTCACTTCATTTTGAGGGACTAAGTTCATCACAAATTATTAACCTTTGGATAATTGGAGATTCTCTTTTAATGGTGAGATGAATATTTTTGTATGAAAAAGCATCAATATACTTTTTTACCCTTAGCAACTTGTTACCTGTTACTTTTATTTCCAAAATATAACTTTCTCTTCAAAAGTTGTTATACCTCTTTCTCTCTCTATATATATATTAGACTTATCCAAATATTTAACCAACTTATTTTTTTCTATCTAAAGTTGGGTACTAAAGAATTATGGAAACACTTAAAAGTAGTATAGTTACATGTAAATATATAACATATTTTTGTATAAATCTGTAAAAAAATAAATTTGATATGTTTCTTCTTGATTTGCTTATGCTACGTATTTGGAGTTCAAGAATTTTTATTTTTTTTCATAAATGTATATCTTGTTTTATTTTATTTATTTTTGGTATGACAAATTTGTATTTAATAACTTTGTTTATATTTTTAATTGAATATGTTAAGATATAATATAATTTTACTATATTTCTATAGTACTTAAATTCATGATTTTGTAATTATTTGAAATACATAAATTTATTTAATATAAGTTAAGAGTGTGTGCACTGAATTAGATAATTAGGAAAGAAAAACAATTTCTTACGTTTAAATATTTAATAAATATATTTTGCTAATGATTTCTAATTATAAGGTTTTCATCCAAAAATAATCTTGAATAAAAATAAATAATGTATGTATTTAATAATCATACCACTAATTTAAATAACACTAAAATAAATAAATAATTTTATTTTACCTTTTATTGATCAAGATTATTAATTGTAGTACTAAAATATTAAATAGTTTATTTTTATATGGTCCAACAGTAACTTTATCACTACTTGAACACCAATTTTATAGTTCATCACGATCTTGCATAAAATGGCTATATTAGGGACAAAAATAATTGTACCAATAAAATCTCGAAAATGCTAACTTTTAAGGGTCAACAGGTGAAATTTGTGACTTTAGTCACTAATCGAATATCAATTTGCTATTTTTTCATGATACTAAATAAAATAGACACATTACATTACTACAAAATTGATGTGGGATGACAATTGTTCAAAACTTGACAATTGGAAAATTAATTGGGTCCTACTATAATTTTGTAAGTTCAAAGCTTAGATTACACAACCGTGATTGGGGATGTTCTACTATAACACATATTCATACAATCGACACATCCCAATTACTTGACCCCATCTTCCATGCAATCAATAGCAAATTATTAATTTCCTCGTCAACTAAGCCGCCAATGTGGTTTGCAATTTAAACCTATGTACTTCACCGTACAAGTCAAATGAAGTTACAAAAGTATAGTATGAATGATTCATCAATTGATCATCTTTTTATATTGTATGAGATTAAATTTTTAGTTATAATAGTCATCCCACCAATTTTAAGGAAATTCTAAATAATTTATAGTGCTGAAATCAAAGTTCAAATAGTCTGTTTTCCATGATAATAAAAAAAATTAGGCACATGTGCAACTGACTGTTTGAACTCTGATTTCGGTACTGTAAATTATTCAAAATTTCTGGAAAATTGGGGAGAAGCTTGATATAGATATCATGTATGCCATCATGCAAAAAAATAGAGTTATAATTTCTCCAAGTGCCAAAAATAGAAAATAGCCCTACGGTAGGGGCAAAAGTGATGCCCCACCTATGAAAAATCCTATATATATTACTTTATATATTATAAATGTCAGTTTAACGAAAATTTTTGGTTTCCGTTAGATTTAACACTTTTTTTTATTGTTTTCTGACACCTTTAGTTTGAAATTAATATAAATAAGCTAAATAAATTTAAAAAAATCTAAATAAGGTAAATATATTGAAAATAAAAATAAAAATTAATAAATGAGCCATAATTATTTCTTATCACATATTTTAAAATTTCATATTAAAGTATTTAAATTACTCTATCAATTATGTTTTCAAAACTATACTAGTGGGAAAGCGTGGGTTCATTTTAAGAATCTCAGATTTTCAGGGGAAAAGTTGACGGTTACCCAAAAAGGTGATAATTTGGGGATTTGTGCAATTAAAAACCCTAATTCAGAACCCCATTTCTGGGCTTACACGATACATAACCCGTAGTCTAAAAACACCTCATGTTTGCATTTTTTACACTAAATATGGGTTTTCGAACTATGTTGTCAAAGATTTTGAATAGAAAGTTTATGCTAAACAATATTGCTAAAACTACCAACTACAACATACATTCATACAGGAATGAAAAACACAAAATGCACGAAGAAATAAAAATACGAGAATAAAGAATAAGAAACTTACACAGAGAAGCTTGCAGGTACAGTAAGATCGACGACTGTAGGAGCGGTTGCAAGAAAGCTCACATGGAGTCGAAAATGCAAGGTGTGTTATGTCTCTTCGGATTGGAGAACATGCAAAGATTAAAGAATTTTAAGCTCTCTGAAACTCAAAACGTAAAGATAAAAGTGAAGAAGAAGAGAAGATGAGACTATATATATATATATATATATGCATACCAAGAGGAGGTCAAGGGTTGACCTAATATGGGCCATTGGCTGGATTCGGTATCTGATCAAATGGTCGGGTGCAAACGTGGCAATGGCTGCAAAAAGCTAGCATGCGAATAGAGATGGGTGTGGTGAAAAAGTACTTGAGTACTTTGATTAAGCAATCCACGACTGACGCGTGTCCACACTCGAGTGTAGTAGGTGGCTCAGTTTTCGAAAGAGGCAGTTCAAAAGTTTTCTTTCTCATAAGATTTGAACTAATACTTTTGAGGGGGAAAAATGTTACACCCCAATTTTGAGAATAGGAATTTTGATCTCGAAACTCAGGCTCGTAAGGTGTAAGCTCGAAACTAGCACATTCGTCATGTGATCAGCAAGTCAGAAACAGTCTCACTGAGCAGTAAATGTGACAACGTTGGGATTGGTGAGCTCGGGAACTACGTAGTCTCGGAGGTGGCAATGGTTTAACACTTGTATAAATTTCTTAATTTATTTCCTACCTTCAGGCAAGACGATTCGAGGTCGAGTATTGTAAGCTCAAAGATGATGGTCTCATCAACATCACTTGTTGAGAACATAGGTGAACCAAGGTGATGAGCTCGCAATAGGTGAACGATCTTGAAGGCGTGTGAATCTAGCTTCCAAGCTCGCAAGCTGTGTGTGAACATGTTTATTGTTGTAAAATCCCTATGTTTAAGGGATTTGGTGTAATTTGTTATTAAATCCCAAATATCATGGGATATTACCGCGTACGTATTAGCTAATGCATTTAATGGCATTATTTTAATTGATTTATAGAATAACTCCCTGAAATATGTGGGAAGAAATTCAGTAAATCACTCTATAAATAAAGTGGGACGATTCATTTGTAAATGATGAAAAACGGTTATTGGAAAAACTCTGTACAATTGCATCAAGAAAGCTATCAGAAAATTCCAAGAAGTTAATAACACAGACTCATGGACTAGGCAAATTTTAACTGTTGAACCACGTAAAAAATCGTGTCTATATTATTTGTTTCCTCTGGTATATTTCGTTTAATTGCTCTTCTCCTCTAAGTTGACGAAAAAAACGGCGTCAACATTAACAAATATTATTTTAATATGCATTTAATAAGTTTATTTCTACTAATATTAAAAAAGAGATGGACAAAAGAAAATATTAATTAATTGAATAATATTACAAATGTTCAAGTTCCAAATGGAAATGCTAAGCACAACTAAATACATAATCAATTGGAACTTTGCCTTTTAGAAACTCCAAAAAG
Source organism: Humulus lupulus (assembly GCF_963169125.1). Taxonomy (NCBI): domain Eukaryota; kingdom Viridiplantae; phylum Streptophyta; class Magnoliopsida; order Rosales; family Cannabaceae; genus Humulus; species Humulus lupulus. The sequence continues at coordinate 267,275,659 of NC_084793.1, forward strand.
AAAACCTCATAACTATTAACATATAATACAGTATTTGGCCCATACAAATAATTTTTGAGTAAAAACATTCATAAACAATTATTTAGAATGGGTTGACAAGAATCACCAGAACAACAACAATGTAAATACATTAAAGAATAATGATTCTAATGAAACCATATTTATACTCACTAGCCAAAGAAGTAAGGAAGAAAAAGATATGAAACCACAAGGTTTGCATCTAAAATATAAGATACATACTAATTTTTCTCAATGTAAATTTATGACTTGTTCTCTCTCAGCAACTTAAGTTGTTTATAGGAAGCACATTGTGGGTGTGGTTGCACACTTTATGACCAAATACAAACTTCCCGTTCCCTCTCATTACCCTGCACTTCAAAAAAAAAGAAAAAACCTGAATCATAATCAATCTAATCTCTGGTAAAAATCATGTTATAGCAAGATTTTTCTAAGCAAACAGGAGTTTAAAGTTGATATATGTATATATTGTAAATTAAAAATATGATAATTAAGTCCTAAGGAATCAAAGAAGAGAAAGGACAAGATATAAATGTATACCAAGTTGACTACAACAAAAAAATGATCTTTAACTGAGATCACAATTGACAAACCATGAAAATTTGGTTTTAAGTCTACACTTATAAGTCAATGTCTACAGCATTCAATAAATTGAGCTAAAATGTAATGCCTCTCAAACAAGAAAATAGGGGCATCCAAAAGGCTACCCAAAAGAAAAGAATAATTGTAAATGTTCTACTATTATGTATTAGATTTACACAAATAAAACCTCACAAATATGACAACTAGAAGAAAAAATTAGAAATGACGACACACACATTTGGACAAAGAATGAATTACTTGCACAAACTCTCTTTGGGACATTTATGAATTAAATTTCTGGTTATGAATAAAGCTAGAATCATCAACAGAAACTAGAGTCAAGAGGATACAGAACAAGGTACCTCAAACCTGCTTTAAGAATTTGAAACTTAGATTTCTTGTTTGACATAACAAATTTCTTATTTAATATGGTCATTGAATAAGTGATGTCGGAAGAAACAAAAATAACACAAGTGCTTTTATACCTGACAAACTAAGGCCATTTCTGTTGTAGTGAAACAATAACAAGTCTTGAAAAAAAAACCACTAAATTACATCCTCAAACAACCACCAAACTCAATATCTTCACAAAATATTAGAGGGAAACGGAGAACAAAAACCATATTAAAGGAACACAATATTTCATGCAAAATATTTTAAGAAAGCTATTTTTGTTGTCAAGCATGCTTTCTTTCAATATCCCTATAAAGTTGATGTCCTATATACGAAGGACATGCATATCTACACAACATTATTATTGAAAAAGATTTAAAATTCTATCCAAGCTCTTTTAGTTTTCAAATCATGATGTTTATATTAATTTATATAGAAACATCAGCATACGTATATGTGGTTTTTTGTAGGTGATTATAATTCTCCTAAATATATTGTAATTGGTTCACATGTACCAAGATGACAAGAGTCATGCCAACTCAAAAAATACCAAAGAGCAGTATCCTAATCCCCTTAAAAAAAGAGAAGGTGCATTAGACAAGTGTATACAACTATAAGAAATAGCCAAGCAGCATATGTTATAGTTTTATAGTGCATCACACAATAATATAATGTTTGCAATTATATAATTATTTTATTCGGCTTCCTAGAACATAATTGTTGAAACACTAGACAAATACATAACAACAAGATCCTTTATAATACAAATTGTGTTGTATAATCCTTATTTATGTGAAGACACACTTCTTATATAAACAACATATGAGAACATAACCATGAATTAAACAAAATTAAATAGAAATATAAATATAAAAAATAAAATTCCAACTAAGGGAATACAAGACCAAGTCGAATGAACATGCCAAATGTGATTCAACTAAAAAATAATAAAAATATAACTATTAGTATATTTTAGTCAGAATAAAGAACATACTTTTCATCAGAACCCATACACATAACTGGCGGACAAACATAAGCATAAATTCTTCCCGAAAAAGACAAATATATATTTATTAAACCTTGGCTAAATTTTAAATAAATAGTAATGAGTACTCCCATAAAACTTAATTTAAGGAAAATGATAAATTTCTTCCAAAATCAAAGCTAAGTAAAAAAATAATCAGCCTATTTTGACTGCCATAATGAAATACTACAAATCGAGATGAAGAAAACTAACCGGTTTAAGACAAGAGTAAGAATTTCTATTATTTTTTAATTCCTTTCTAATTCATTTGTTTTCCTCATCTTCCAAACAAGGGAAACATATATAGATAAGGAGAGATTGATACCAGGTCATTATTTTGTTGAAGATTTTGGTTTTCATTTTCATATTGGAATAAAAATCAAACTAAACAAAAACAGTTATCCCAATTTGACCAATAAAAGGAAAAGATAAAATTTTGAGCAAAGACTTTGTTTTCCCACTACAGAGAGAGTTAAAGAAAAATAGGGAAAAGCAGGACAGAGGTGTGATTTTGTCAATAACACTTATGCATACATGTAATGAATAATGTGATTAAAAGAAAAAGACAGCAGTAATGCTCAACATAAAACAAAAGGAAAAAAAGCCAGAATCAAACCAATAAGATACAACTCACCATGAAACTTTAAAAAATAGAGTTCTCTAAAGAAGCATGAACTAGTTTCTTTCTAATATATATACAAATTCATTTTTTTATCATCACAAGAGTAAATGACTATCTCTAGTATACATAAATTAAAAAAGAAAATAAGCACTTTAAGACTTATAATTAATGAATGCTTATGCGCTCTGAAACAACATAACCCATTTATATATATAGACATACAAAACAATCATGGGAATTATCACTATCACAAATGTCCCAATTTAATAATTAAAAATAAAATCAACTTAAACTCAAACCTCACTTATCGTGCAAAATCCATGGACGCTTCCACCTGGAAAGTAAAACTATCCTCCATTCCACAAACCATTTTAATGAATGTATCTTCCTTCAATTCCTTCCCATGCAAAAAGTACATCAATAAGAATAACAAGCAACATCAATGATCAACCTTTAGCATCAAAACTTATACACTTAGTGAAGACAGTAACAAATCACAGCAACATGCATATATATATATATATATATATCTTCTCAGTGGTAGACCCAGAAATTTGTTAAAGGGAATATTTTTTCAAAACAAATAATATAATATGCTAAAAAAATAATTAAAATTTTGGAGTTACATTTTACGAGAAATGACTATCAAGAAATCTCAAGCATTACTTAAAAACAGTACACATTGTCATGAAATTTTAGCATAATAAATCAATTTTTCAGCTCGTACATTTGAAGTTGTTCTCGATGGGATTTCATGTTTTGAAAACGATGAATAATAGGCTCATTATCAATAGCATTGAATATATCATTCTCAAGATACACAGTGAAGCTATCATTCAACCATTAATCTCTCATTTTGTTGCGCATTTGATTCTTCACAATGTTCATTGCAGAGAATGCTCTTTCTACTAAAGCTGTTGCAAGTGGAAGCGTTAATGCCAATTTAATAAGCAAATAAACCAATGGATATACCTTATCCTTTTGTGCCTCAACTAGTTTCTAAGAAAGATCAACCATCCCTTTCAAAGCTGAAAACTTGACATGAGAACGCATATCATCAACATATGTTTGAAGTTGATATTCTAGTACCTTTATATCCATTGTAGAAAAATCACATGGATAAAGTTGAGCAAGACGGATTAACTTTCCCTTGTCAAAAGCAGAAAATGAATTAGCTGGAGATAAGCACTCTAAACAAAGTATCAACTCAGTATTAGCCTCATTAAAACGACTATTTACCTCTTGTAGCTGTAAATCTAAAACTGTATTGAAAAAATCAACACGGAAATAGTGAAAATTTGTAAGCTTTGGAGCCTTGCGCTGTGATTTCCCTTGAGGACAATACATATGATTCATATCAAGAACATCAATATTGAACTTCATACAAAAATTAGAAATTTCTTCTACTAAAGAATCTCATCCATTGTCTCTCATCATTTGTAACTGTTTCTTGCATATTTTGACTAAATCCATTGCATTCACAATATCTTGATCACCTTTGTGTAAGACTTGTGACAACTCATTTGTGATCCCAAGAATATTCTTCACCAAATGCAATCATATGTTTGCACCATTTGTAACATAATAGATGCTTCATATTTTTGCTCACTATTCAATCTATCATTTGTAATTTCCTCAAGCACATCAATAATAGATGAAAACATGATATTAAAGCTTACCAAAGTACCAAAGTGTGATCCCCAACGTGTATCACATGGACACTTAATTCCACTTTCTTGATTTTGGCCTCTTCCACTCAAAAGTTCTCCACCTTTTAAGGCTTCGATGACTTTGAGAGCTTGTTTTTCCTGGAGAATGTCACGACGCTTAGATGAGGCTCCAACAACATTCACCACATTAGACACTACGGTGAGAAAAGTACCTATTTTTTCATAAAAATATAAATCGTTATATATATAAATTGTTTATGAAACAAGTATTAGTAGAACATGAATAAAAAGAAAAATACCTATTAAATCATGTTTTTTTGCCACACCCAGGAGTGCTAATTGTAGTTGATGAGCAAAACAATGGACAAAAAAATGCACATTCATTCTCCTTCATGATAATACTTTTCAAACCATTAAACTCTCAACTCATGTTACTAGCTCCATCATACCCTTGACCTCGTAATTTGGATATGCTCAACCCATGCTTTGAAAACCATTTATCAATTGCTATAATTAGCAAGAAACGTTAGAAGTTTGAGAAAAATACCTTGATTATTAGACTCTTGGGACTCATCATGACCATGAAATGCAAGACCTTGTCTTACAAAAAAGCGAATACAATCAACTGAAGCAATTAATCGAACACAGTAACTTATTCGATCTTTGATGTTCTTCTTTAAAAAAAATGTGTTCAATTTGTTGTTTTCCATCCATTAAAGCTTCACATTTTTTGTAACACTTGTAATGACTACTGTACGCCCTGATTTTCCCACGGGCTGATTAACGAGCTGAGATACGGCCTAATCATGACTACCACGTGGACATCCCCAAGACCGGAGCTGCCATCATAAGATCCTACCTCCTTAGCTCGAGGTAACCCAAGGGTTCGCCAAGATTACTTAAGGACTGAGTCTGGACTCTGATGGCCGCAGGTCGAGGTAAGCATCCAGCTCGTGGTACGAGCTAGAGTTGGAGCTGTGACCTTTTGTAAAGTCAACCACGCAAGGTAAACGTGCATCTATCAGACATCACGTGTCTGATATATCCCTGACTTCTCGGACACGCAGCGGGAACGTGCGTATTCAGACACCCAGACTGGGTTGGGTCATGCGGCCCATTATCCCCTTACCTATTGATTTGACTACACTTATGTGTCAGGTTTAGGAATTAATCATGAATGTCACAGAGTTGACATGATAGGTAAGAAGGTCACGGGATAGCCTTCTTACCAACTCCCAGGTGCGTTCTCCTATAAATATGGAGACCCTGGGAGTTACAAAGGGTTGGATTCTATTATGTAAAAAATACCCTATAAAAGAATACCCAGTATATAGCAATAATACTGACTGGTGGAGTAGAAGGATTTTAACCTTTGAACCACCTAAAAAACATATTTTGTGTCACCATTCCATTTCCAAGATCATACATCTATTTCGGTTCAACATAAGCACTAATCCCTTCCTCTTTCTTTTCTTAATTACCTGTTGGCGAAGAACCGCATCAACAGATTGGTGCTTTCATTGAGAGCAAGTTCGATTGGTGCTGTCGCAAACATCCAACCATTGTGACTACTCGATCCAGACATGGTAACGAGACGGAACAACATGATGGGCAGGAAGCTCATCACGTCGCCATCCCCGACGAACAAATTCCTGAGGTCCAACAGCGGCCAGGAAAATAGCCGGTGGGCCAAGATGACACTGGAAGTTCGGCGCCCCGACCACCTAATCCAAACCCAGGTTATTACACGACTGTGGAGATGGAGAATGCTCAGCTAAGGAGCCAGCTAGCAATAGCTAATCAGCAGATCAAGGATGTGTTGGCCCGACTACCCCCTCTTACAACCGACGCTAACGTCGGAAAGAGGCAAGGCGAGGCTCATAAGTCCCGCCGGGGTAATCGGTCCAGGCACAGCCATTCGGACAGACCTCCAACAGCCAAATCCATTCCTTCATCGCACCATCGAGAGGAAAACTTCGGAGAAATTCCTAGAGCCGAACAACAGCAATACAACCGTTCGGTTAGAACTTCAACTCCCAGCTCCCAACCAGCCTCGAGCGCGCCCAGGAGAGCTCGAGGAAATTCCAGAAGGAGATACGGGGAGGGCTCACAGCATCAGATCATCCCCAACAGTCGTCCTGCGCCTCGTATTGATCGCCAGGCACGGGACCCGCAGGTTGGCAGGGCCGAGAGGCCCCCACCTAACCTCATCCGTCCTGACGGAACCAGGATCGCCTCTCCGGTCAGGCATCCTCCCTCTCCAATAAGATATCCTTCTCCTCCTTGGCCCGTCCGAGATATTTCGGCCTATGGAAGTAGCAGGAGAGACCCGCCTTCTGCAGGGCCCTCCCGACGTAGCAGGGCGCCGAGAGAAAGCCCAGATCCTCACAACCAAAGACGGACTCCGAGCCTCTCTAACGGTAGCTACTGGACCGGCAGTCGCCGGAGCGACCTCTCTGGCGGAGACCTGCTCCAGCGTTTAAGCTCGACACAAAGTCCTCGAGCCACCCAAGGGGGCGACCTGCGAGATCGCCTTAACTCTCACAGAGGAGAGCCAGTGGGAGGTGGTAGCCATGCTCGTTCAGGGGGAGACCTGTTCGAAGTACGTAACGGCGGGAATGCCCCAAATAACCTATCTCAAGATAGGAGGGGCAATAACCCACCAAATATGTACAATGGATCTGGAGCTGTTGAAGAGCCCCAGAATAACCAAGGAAATCAGGACCAAACCCTCGAGCGCCTGGCTCAGATGGAGGAGCTGATGAGGAAGCTCCTGTCAGAGAAAGAGAAAGATGAGTATGATTCTGGGGACGAGATGGAGCTCTTCGCCCCCAGCATAGCAGCAACGGCTTACCCACCTGGTTTCCGTATGCCGCACCTGTCTAAGTTCAATGGAGACGGAGATCCGTCGGATCATCTGGGGATGTTCAACACCCTGATGATGGCCCACAACATTGGCCCCGAGCTAAGGTGTCTAATATTTCCCTCCACGAAACATTCTCAGCTTATTTCAAAAGGGCATTCCGAGCCTCCCAGGCTACCCGCGTCAAGGCCGATTCTCTGGCCAACGTGAGGCAGCTACCCGAAGAAACTCTGAAGGCTTACCTGAGCAGGTTCGCGAACGTCGCTGCTCGGGCCAGAGACGTGGATGACAACTCCAAGCTCATGGCCCTGAGAATTGGAATCCTCGTCGGAGGGGAGCTCTGGAAAGATATACAAAGGAAGGGAGTTAGCTCGGTGAACGAATTCCTTAATAGGGCCCAGGAATGGATCAACTTGGAGGAGGTCGAAGCCTCAGCTGCAGGAACCAGCCAGGTCCCTGAGCAGCCCGCTGGAGTGGGGACGGAGGTCGTGGCAGCGACCCAAAATGTCACACAGAACAACCAGCTCGGTGGAGGCAAAAGAAAGGGAAATGGCGAGGGCAGCCAGCATGGCCCAAAGAAGAATAAGCCCGTAGACAAGTTTAAGCCCGTCTACGCGACTTATACTGAGCTCACCCAGTCTAGGGAGAATATCTTCCTAGCTAATTCTACTCGCCTCCCCTGGAAGAGGCCAGAGCCGTTGAAGCACCAGAAGGGGAAGAGAGACACCTCCAAGTTTTTCCGTTTTCACAACGATGTTGGCCACAATACCGACGGTTGTAGGCATTTAAAAGATGAGATCGAGACTCTCATCCGAGCCGGCCCCTTGGCCTAGTACGCGCGGAACAGGGTTCCAACAAGTCGACCTTCTCCGGAAGTCCCGGTCAGTCAGCCCGGATCTCGGGTAGATCAGGACGTCCCTCCTCCCGTGATAGGAGGAGAGATTTCCACAATATCTAGAGGTCCGCATATGGCTAGCACGAGCAGGGGTGCCCAGAAGAGGTACGTAAACGAACTCAAGACACATAATGGAGTAGAGTTCATCCCGGAGCAGCGCCTGCCAAAGCAGCAACGATTAGAGAAACAACCGATCATTTTTACAGAAGAAGATGCGGACCCTGTCCAGTTCCCTCATAACGACCTGGAGCTCGGTCAACCTTCTATTTCGGTCTACGCTGGAGAGGATGGGTTTGACCGTCGCCGAGCTGAAGGTGACCTCCATGATGCTGTATGGTTTTTCGGGGGAAGGATCAGCGGCTATAGGAACAATCGAGCTGGTGATCACCCTAGGAGAAGGACCTCAGACAGTCTCCAAACTCCTTGAGTTCAGGGTCATCGACTGCTCCCCTGCGTACAATGCAATTTTGGGACGACCCACGCTCATAGCCTTTGAGGCCGTCACTTCCATTCGCCACCTCGCGATGAAATTTCCCACTTCCACGGGAATATGCACTGTCCATGGCGATCAGCTCGCTGCCAGGGAATGCTACAGCATTTCCATGAAAGGAAAATCGAAACCTGGGCAGCTAGCAATGGCCATCCAAGATGGTGGAGAGGAATCTCAGGAACCCTTAGCTGATCCTGGGATTGAAAAACCTCAGAGCGCCGAAGGGGAAATTATTGTCTTAAGTGAAGATATTGACCACCGAATAGGCGAGGACAGATCCGAGCTCCAGGCCATTAAGGAGCTCAAGGAAATAAACATCGATCCGCAGAATCCTTCACGGATGGTCAAGCTCGGGAAATACCTCTGTAGCAAGAGGAAGGCGGGGCTGACTAAATTTCTGCAGGACAACCTGGATGTGTTTGCGTGGTCACACGAGGACATGGTGGGAATCAGCCCGAGTGTCATCATGCACACCCTTCATCTGGATAAAAGCGTTCCTGCAAAGTCCCAGAAGCAAAGACGCCTAGGAACAACCCAGGCTGAAGCCTTAGAGGAAGAAGTAGCCCGGCTCAAGAAATGCGGCTTTATCCGTGAAGCCAAGTTTCCGATTTGGGTCGCCAACCCCGTGCTGGTCCCAAAGCCCAACGGGAAGTGGCGGACCTGCATCGACTTCTCCGACCTGAATAAAGCCTGCCCGAAGGATTTTTTTCCAATACCAAGGATTGACCAATTGGTGGATGCCACGGCGGGGCACAAGCTCATGTCCTTTATGGATGCGTACTCAGGCTACAATCAGATTGCCATGAATCCGGTGAACCAGGAGCACACCAGCTTCATGACCCCGACTAACGTTTATTGTTACAAGGTCATGCCATTCGGGCTGAAGAACGCCGGTGCTACGTACCAAAGGTTAGTAAATAGAATGTTCGCAAACCAGATCGGGAAGAACATGGAAGTGTACGTTGATGACATGCTAGTCAAGTCAAAGACTGCCAATAACCATGTTTCCGACCTAGAGGAATGCTTCAAGATACTATGGGAGTATGGCATGAGGCTTAATCCACAGAAGTGTACTTTTGGAGTCGCGTCGGGAAAATTCCTGGGTTTCATCGTCAATACCCGAGGAATCGAGGCAAACCCCGACAAGATCAGATCGTTTCTCGAGCTTCCCTCACCCAGGTCGGGTAAAGATGTCCAAGGCCTGTCAGGAAGGGTGGCGGCCCTCAATCGGTTTATTTCAAAATCCACTGACAAGTGCTTGCCATTCTACAACCTGCTCCGAGGAAATAAGAAGTTCGAATGGACACAAGAGTGCGAAAGCGCTTTCCTCGACCTGAAGGCACATCTGGCCGAGCCACCCGTATTATCCAAACCAAAAGCAGGAGAGCCTCTTTTTCTCTACCTAGCTGTCACAGAGGATGCAGCTAGTGCCGTATTAGTCCGAGAAGAAGATCGGGTTCAGAAACCAGTCTACTACATCAGCAAGAGACTTCTCGGAGCTGAATCCCGGTACCCGTTGATGGAGAAATTGGCGTTCTTCCTTATCACGGCCTCGCGGAAGCTTAGGCCGTACTTCCAGTCCCACTCAGTACACGTCATGGCCGATTAGCCTTTAAGGCAGGTTTTGCAGAAACCTGAAGCATCGAGACGTCTGTTAAAGTGGGCCGTCGAACTCAGTCAGTTCGAGATTTTGTACACCCCACGAACTGCCATAAAAAGTCAGGCCCTGGCCGATTTTGTAGTAGAGTGCACAGGATTCCGGGAGGATCCTACAGAAGACTCACCCCAGGTCACCTCGTCCTAGGCGTCGTGGAGGATCTTCGTGGACGGTTCATCCAACGAGAACAGCTCCGGGGCTGGAATCATTTTGATATCCTCTGAGGGACACCGATTCCACTCGGCGCTGAGATTCAGATTCAAGGCCTCCAACAACGAGGCCGAATACGAAGCTTTGTTGGCCGGGCTGAGGATAGCCCAGGAGCTGAAGGCGAACTCCATTCAGTGCTTCAGTGACTCCCAGCTCGTGGTAAACCAGGTTCTGGGCGAATATCAAGCATGAGGACCCAAGATGGCTGCCTACCTAGCAAAGGTAAAAATGGAACTGTCCGCGTTTGGGCGAGGCTCGATCGAGCAGATACCTCGGGAGCAGTACGCTAATGCAGACGCTCTTGCCAAGCTCGCCACCTCCGGGGAGACGGAGACCTTGGGGTTAGTGCCTATAGAATTTTTGGAGAAACCAAGTATAGAAGAAGCCAGGACGAAGGTCGAGATGATCGACACTAGGCCGACCTGGATGACCCCCATCCTTGAGTATCTCATCGAGGGAAAGCTACCTGAAGGGCATAATTATGCGTGGCGAGTTCTGTATCAAGCTCCCAGGTATACGATAGTAGACGGGGTGCTGTACCGACGTGGGCACTCCCTACCTCTCCTACGATGTGTTCTTCAAGGCGAAGTAAAGGCCATCCTGCAGGAAGTGCATGAGGGCTTTTGTGGGGTTCACGCTGGGGGGCAAAGCTTGGCCCTAAAGGTCCTGAGGCAAGGATATTACTGGCCCACTCTGTCCAAGGATTCGATCTCTTATGTCAAAAAATGCGACAAGTGCCAGCGGTTCGCCTCAGTTGCCCGAGCTGAAGATGATCTCTTCCCCATGGCCGTTTGCATTTTCGGGAATCGACTTAGTCGGTGCCCTCCCTACTGGAAAAGGCGGGGTCCGCTACGCCGTGGTGGCCATCGACTACTTTATGAAGTGGGCTGAGGCAGAACCTTTGGCAACGATAACTTCCAAAAAAGTCCTCGACTTCGTGGTTAAGATCATTATCTGCCGATTCGGGCTGCCCAAGAAAATCTTCTTCGACAATGGGACTCAATTCGATAGCGACCTCTTCACCGAATTTTGCGAAAGGTACGGAATTGTAAAAAGTTTCTCCTCCGTGGCCTATCCTCAGGCGAACGGCTAGGTCGATGCTGTCAACAAGACTCTAAAGGCGAGCCTCAAGAAGAGACTAGACGAAGCGAAGGGGGTCTGGCCAGAACAGCTCCTCCAGGTTCTCTGGGCATACCGGACCTCGCATCGGACTCCTACAGGTCATACTCCTTTTTCCTTGACCTTTGGGAGTGAGGCAGTCCTCCCCGTGGAGATTAAGGTACTTCCGCATAGGGTCCAGTCATACGACCAGGATCACAACCACGAGCTACTTTGCACTTTCTTAGACTTGATGGATGAAAGACGAGAAGATTTGCAGTTCCAGCTCGCACATTATCAACAAAATATCACTCATTATTTCAACTCAAAAGTCAAAAAGCGCGCCTTCAGCATTGGCGACCTGGTCCTCAGAAGAGTTTTCTTAGCTGGGAAGGATCCCAAAGATGGAGTATTGGGACCGAACTGGGAAGGACCATATCAAGTCATCGAGGTCATTAAAGAGGGAACTTATAAATTAGCTCGGCTTGATGGAGGGGCAGTCCCACGGACTTGGAACACCATCCATTTGAAGAGATATTATCAATGATTCCCTTGTAAGGCCAAAAAGGTCATTTTTTATGTATTGCGCAATGAGAATTAACTTTTTTGCTTATGATTGTACATATTTACGAGTGTAATCTTAAGTAACCACGAAAGACCCTTTCCCAGTTACTTGGGGGGCATATGGTGCCTAGATATAACTATGTCGCCTTAAAAGGCTTAGAAGTTAATTCAAATCGATTGATCGTTGTTCTTCTTAAAGAGCACGAGATATTGATAAAAATTAACGCGGACTAATCTGTACCCTAGATACAACCAGGTCATAAAACTTAGAAGTTAACTTAAATCGATTGATTGTTGCTTTTCTTAAAGAGCACGAGATATTGATAAAGGTTAACACGAACTAAGTTTTCAAATTAAGTTCCTGGATATAACCAGGTCATAAAACTTAGAAGTTAACTTAAATCGATTGATTGTTGCTTTTCTTAAAGAGCACGAGATATTGATAAAGGTTAACACGAACTAAGTTTTCAAATTAAGTTCCTGGATATAACCAGGTCATAAAACTTAGAAGTTGACTTAAATCAATTGATTGTTGCTTTTCGTAAAGAGCAAGAGATATTGATAAAAGTTAACACGAACTAAGTTTTGAAATTAAGTTCCTGGATATAACCAGGTCATAAAACTTGGAAGTTAATTTAAATCGATTGATTGTTTCTTTTCTTAAAGAGCACGAGATATTGATAAAGGTTAACACGAACTAAGTTTTCAAATTAAGTTCCTGGATATAACTAGGTCATAAAACTTATAAGTTGACTTAAATCGATTGATTGTTGCTTTTCTTAAAGAGCACGAGATATTGATAAAAGTTAACACGAACTAAGTTTTCAAATTAAGTTCCTGGATATAACCAGGTCATAAAACTTAGAAGTTGACTTAAATCGATTGATTGTTGCTTTTCTTAAAGAGCATGAGATATTGATAAAAGTTAACACGAACTAAGTTTTCAAATTAAGTTCCTGGATATAACCAGGTCATAAAACTTAGAAGTTGACTTAAATCGATTGATTGTTGCTTTTCTTAAAGAGCACGAGATATTGATAAAAGTTACCACGAACTAAGTTTTTAAATTAAGTTCCTGGATATAACCAGGTCATAAAACTTGGAAGTTAATTTAAATCGATTAATTGTTGTTCTTCCTAAAGAGCACGAGATATTGATAAAAATTAACGCGAACTAAGTTTTTTTCTAAATAGTAACTAAAGTGCGCAAAGACAAGGAAATAAGTCAATTAAAAATAAAATTGATAATTGGATTGTCTCGAGGTGGAAACACCTCGTGCAAAAGTTACACAAAAAAAAAAAAAGAATAAAAGAGTCGGAGCAAAAAAGGAAGGCCCTAAGCTCCGCCAGGCTGCCTCGTGGAGGTCGCCGTCTCGCCCTCCTGCTCAGCTGCGCCGGAGGCTTTCCCGGCCTCGGAAGGTGCCTCTTTCTCGAGGCGAGATTTAAATCCCTCCAGCAAGGGCTCCCAAACGTCCGTTGCCAAGAAGGAGAAGTCACCGTCCAGGTTGTAGGCCCAGCATTTATAGAGCATGTCCTCCAGGGCGGCGTCGGAGGCCGCCTGCTCGACTTCCAGGGCAGTTTTGGCCCCAGCCTTCGTAATATCTAGCTCCACCCGAGTAGCGGCGAGGGCGGCCTTGGCCTCCTCGGCCCCAGCCTTCGCGGCGTCTAACTCCGCCCGCGCCGCAGCAAGGGCGGCCTTGGTTGCCTCGACCTCTTGAAGCTTGGGATGGGCTTCTTCCAGCTCAGCCTGCGTGGCCTCCAGGGCATCCTTAACCACCTGATGCTCGCCCCACATCTCTTCGAGATGGGCCTTGGTCCTGGCTATGCTCCGATGGAGGGCAACGACGCTCTGCGAGCTCCTTGTTTCGATGGCCCTGAGCTCCTTCTCGTTGAATTTGTATATGTATCTGACGGTGTAGTTCGCCGTCTCATACACCGTCCCCCGGAAGGCCTCTTGAATCTTCTCCAAGTCCTGGGGGTCAACCGGGATGCGCACCTCGGAGGTTGAAATTGCCAAAGTCTCGAGCTCCGTCCCTGTGTCCCGGACGAAGGCCGGAGGTCGCGGAGGGGGCGGGGGCATGCTGCTCCCCCCTGCAGCAGGAGGAAAAATTCCCACGACCTGAGCGGCTGGGGGCTGCTCTTTCTCCTTGGCATGAGACTTGGATGGGGTCCCGGCGCCTTTCTTCAGCGTCCGGAGCTTCTTTATTTTGGGCCCAGAGGCCCCAGCTGAGGAGTTCCCCCCAATGAGCGCAGCCCGCAAACTTTGTCCCCCGGACTGAGACATCTCTTCTGTCAAAACAAAGATATGGTTAGTACAAAAGTTAGTAGTCATACAAAAACAAAGGAAATAAAAGAAAAAATGAAAAATTCAAGTATAAATATGTACTAAAGGGGAATCCTACCCCCCGAGCTAGAGGAAGAGTCTACGGTTACGACCATCGGCCCCGGAGCTTCTTCGGGGGAATCTAAGACAATCACTTCTCGAGCTGGCGCGGGTTCTGGATCCGAGGTCGGCTCACTCTTCTACATATTGCCTAAGTCCTGGAGCTACGGTACCCTCCCGGAGTGAGGGCCATGACCGAAGGTTAGTCCCATACTCCTCGAATAGGACCGACCTAAAAGCTAGGGTGTTATCTACAACTATGGTCCCCCTAGGGCGGCTACTTTCGTAATCCAGCACGAGCTGGTCGACGCAGTGGAGCAGGGTTTCATCTAAGTCTGGGTCACTTCGGTGGCGTTTGACGATCTGTTTGGGGTTGTACCTAGCTAGCCGGGGGTCGGCAGTGGCCCTATCTAAGCTCCTAAACATGTATGGGTTACCTTGGCCAGAAAGACCCGCGGCTGCTCTGGACCGAATCCTCTCCTCGTCCGTTCTTTGGGCGACCTCCAATGCCCGCTTCTTCGTCCTCACGAGAGGCACCTCGTCCTCCTCGTCCTCCTCGTCCTCCTCATCTTTATCCCCTGCGACCTCCTCCACGATGATAGGTCTGGTATCGCGAGCTGGGGGAAGCGCCCGGAGCCTCTTTAGGTTTAGAGTCTGACCTGGGAAGATCAGCTTGCAGGCCACCATCGTCTCGTCTGTTAGGAGCTGACGATAGTCCTTTTCACTGGGGGGCAAGCCCGCCAGTGTCTCATACTGGTTCCTGAGGACCACAGACTTCTCTGTCCTCGCTAAGATAGCTACAGAATTAATCTAAGTTAGAAAGGGATACAGGAGGAGCTAAATGGTACTTACGAGCTAAAGTTGAAAGGCACTTACGAGGACGATTGAAGTAGTGCAACTCACAGTTTCGGAACCCCGTCGACATAAAGAATTGATCTTTGAAGTCGTTGGGGTGGCTGGGCAGCTCGATGACTGCAGCCGTGTTGGGAAACCGGGTTAAGTAGTAAAACCCGTCACCTCGCCCCTGCTGCTCCGGGCTGGCCTTGAGGCAGAAGAAATAAAGAATGGCCGCAGGAGTGCGGACCTCCCACTCCTGTTTCAGGAACAAGTATCTTAACCCCGCCAACAAATGATAAGAGTTGGGGGGGAGCTGGAATGGGGCCAACCTCACATAATTGAAATCAGCGAAGTACTGATCCAATGGGAGGAAGGCCCCCGCCTTGAAGTGTTCGTCGCTCCAGGTTGAGAACGCCTCGTCAAGCGGCGCGCAGCTCCGCTCGCCTTCTGCAGGAGGTCGGGCAATCATGGATCCTCTCCCCAGCTCGATGTTGTGGGAGAGGAATATTCTATTTACCCTTGCCTGGTCAGTAATCTTTGAGACGATCCTCACTGCCTCAAAGAACGCGTCGGGAGCCACCTCGAGCTCCTGTTCCACTGCTGGCTCGAAGTTGGGGATAGGGGATTCGGCCATCACCTCCTTTCCTTTGTCTTGGCGGGAGGACGAGCTGCCTACAGGCTTCTTGGGAGCATTCTTCTTGGTTCCCATCTGGTCGCCTAACGAACAAAAAAAAAGAAGTTTTAGAAGAAGGCGACTTAAAAATGGAGAACAATCTGTTTCCTTGACACGGGCTGATGTAAGCCCAGCCCGTGGAGAGTGAGACCACGCGGTTCTATGAACACGTGCCTGTGCTCCCAACAGATCCCTGATTACTCAGAATTTGTGTGTCAAGAGGGTCAGGATAGAACTTTTCCTTGGAGGGAAAGTTCCAGTAGGCAAGAGAGGAAAAATCGCCTGTGAAGCGTGTCCCCTAAGCTACCCGGTTTTGCACCCAAAATACTAGATATTTTGTACTAGCATCCCAAAAACCCTACCCATAAATTTCCCCAAAAAACGCATCCTATAAGTCATGCTCCTAAACTGTTTTCTACTACAAACAATACCCTAACCTAAAAGGCTTTCACCCTTCGTGCCCACAAAAAAACCAGCAAACCCTTGCATGTGGCTACAGTAAAATATTTACCTAAGCTACAGTGAAAAATAATTTAAAAACATGCACAGTCAGGAGACTTACAGTATGTGTTGGTTGTGAAGAGTATGAAGGGGTCGCCTAGGTTGGGGCTTCGTCGGGTGGTTGATTCCAAAGCTTCGAAGGAGCCCTTGCACCTGAGTTTCTGGAACGCCGAAGATGGTAACCGGAAAGAGAAAAAGGGGGGATTTTTGAGAGCAAGAAGAAGAGGAAAATTTATGGAAAATTTCAAATGAACGGGTGGCCCATGCGTAAGGTGGCCACCCCTTTTTATATACATGAAGGGCCACGTGGGGAGGACCGTTGGATTGCCCTGATGAGGGATTCAAGGCCCTCCACTCGAAAGACGAAACGACGGCTGGGCATAGACTAGGCCATTAAATGCGGTTCTTGGAAGACGTACCGTCACCAACCACGATGTTCCACGTAGAATGTGGAGTATGAAGATTTCATGGGGAAGCCTAAAAGCCCCTACTGTGGCCCTACAGACGTCGTGTACCATGAGCAGAGGCTTGGGGGGCAGATGTACGCCCTGATTTTCCCACGGGCTGAATAACGAGCTGAGATACGGCCTAATCATGACTACCACGTGGACATCCCCAAGACCGGAGCTGCCATCATAAGATCCTACCTCCTTAGCTCGAGGTAACCCAAGGGTTCGCCAAGATTGCTTAAGGACTGAGTCTGGACTCTGAAGGCCGCAGGTCGAGGTAAGCACCCAGCTCGTGGTACGAGCTAGAGTTGGAGCTGTGACCTTTTGTAAAGTCAACCACGCAAGGTAAATGTGCATATATCATATATCACATGTTTTATATATCCCTGACTTCTCGGACACGTAGCGGGAACGTGCGTATTCAGACACCCACGACTGGGTTGGGCCGTGCGTCCCATTATCCCCTTACCTATTGATTTGACCACACTTATGTGCCTTCTCCTATAAATATGGAGACCCTGGGAGTTACAAAGGGTTGGATTCTATTATGTAAAAAATACCCTGTAAAAGAATACCCAGTATATAGCAATAATACTGACTGGTGATGTAGAAGGATTTTAACATTTGAACCACCTAAAAAATGTATTTTGTGTCACCATTCCATTTCCAAGATCATACATCTATTTCGGTTCAACATAAGCACTAATCCCTTCCTCTTTCTTTTCTTAATTACCTGTTGGCGAAGAACCGCGTCAACAACTACTATTGTGATTTCCGACATGGGCTTCAAGTAGGCTCATTTTCTTCCAATATGAAAAACCCTCACTAACAAATGTGTTGCCACCAGCTTGTTTTCCAATGCTTGATTTAAAAAGATAGCAACACAGAAAAAATGCAGAATTCTTACTTATGCTATATTCCAACCAAGTAGAAAATTGATCAAACCATGCAATGTTGAATCGACGTTCCTTTGCTCTAGAATTTCTTAGGAAATTCATGACTTCTTGGTTGACAAGGCCCTTGCTGTAGATAATGTCTACGAATTTCATCTTGAATATTTAGGTGGTAATTGGTGGTCGCAACCCAGGATCGATAGGAAGATTAGTCATATCAACTGAACTTGAAGTACAATTTTTTTTCAAATTATCAAAATCTACTTCAGGAAAATGTGATATAATGGAAACTTTTTGTCTTTTTGAATTGTCTACCTCCACCTCAAGAAAATGTGACACATTTGAAGCTCTTTTATAATATTTTTCCATATCTGTGTCAAATATAACTATAAGATATCAAGTTTATATAATTTGTATTCATGTGTATGCTATATATGCAAGTACACACATTTAAATTAATTAAAAATATCAAATAAATGTAGCACAAATTTTTATATATAATTTGTATTCTTATGCATACATGTAATTACACATTTATATCAATAAAATTATCAAGTAAATATAGAATAATTTTTTTTTTACATAATTTGTATTTATAAATTACACATTTATATTGATGAAAATAGCAAATAATTATAGGACAATTTTTTTATGAACAATCACACATACATTTCTTACATAATTTGTATTCATAAATACACATTTATATTGATAAAAATATCAAATAAATATAGAGAAACAATTTTATTTTTATATAATTACACATACATACCTGAAGAGATATCTCTTCTTCAAGTGACGAGTGAATCCCAATAATTCTTCTATTATAATTTTTTTAGATCATTATAATAATTTAAAATTAACTAAAAATAAAATAAAAACTACACTTGTTAAAGACTACAAAAGTTTCAAAGAAGTGTTTTTGATAAACTAAAACCGAATTTGGTGATTATATAATTGAAAATTAGATAAACTTTAACTCCAAAAACAATGTGGGACTTTGTAATTCTTTTTATTTTAGTGCTAAAAATATGTTCACATGTAATTAAATATTAGTTATGATTATTTATTTCATAGAATGCAATTGGTGGGATGTCAAAATTGACATTCACACTCTCAGATCCATGGTTCGAATCACACGGGTCACATTTCTTTGTTTACTATTTTTAACAATGAAAATTCACATACTTTCATATGTTATATTTTTTGTTCAGCTGGGGCTAGTCTTTAGCTGGGTTTGCCCATTCCTCTTCTACATAAAAAATGTGTAGATAACAGAAATTCTTGGTTTTAACAGTTTTTTATTTTTTTCGTTAACTTTAACGAAATATTCTTATATTTAACAAAATATTCTTATATTTAACGGTAGATTGTAAACATGACTTAAACTTAAATAAAATAAAATAAATAAATTAAAATAAGATATTTTTGAGATATTTTACAATAATAATTATTTAAAAATAATAAAATCATATATTTTATAACTTAAATAAAATTTAATTAAACTTTAACTTAATATTATATTAAACATATAATATATAATATTTTGTTGTCAGTGACAAATTCAAAAACTAGAACAAACATAAACTTAAACAAAAAAATAATAAATTAATTAAAATAGAATATTTTAAAGATATTTTATGATAATTTAAATAATTAAATCATATTTATTTAAAAACAATAAATGCATACATATCATTTTTTTTCTCTTATAAATTTGTGTGATAGTTTGTTTTTTATCAAGAGATTGAAGCTCTTTTTCTTCATCAAATTTAACAAAGGACATTGTGAGATACATCAGAAACTAAAAATAGTTTATGCATGTATACTACTGTCTACACTATTTCTATTTAATTTATTTATAAATATTATTGTATTTTATATATATGTCATATAGTCATGTAAATATATATCTATGTCAACGTTGTGTTAAGATATCATATATGTAAATATTATTGATATAAATATTTATATATATTATAGAACTATAATTCATTCTATTATATATATATATTTAAAATAGTGAACCCATTTTTATTAAAATTATAGAAAATATTTACAACTTTAAAATTAAGCAAACATACATTGCATGTTGCTTTTACTAGTATATATATATATATATATATATATATGAGTCGACCTATACAATTTGGTTAATTTCCAAGGAAAAGAATTATAGACAAAGAAATAACTCACTAAGGTTACACTTTGTAGTGACCTTCCAATGTTCAACGAGGGATGAGAAAGAATAGTTTGAGATTCACCTTATCCAAAAACCATGAATACAAAGGGAAAAAGAATTTGCACAAGGTTATAGAGGATGACATAAATATGTATATATATAAAGAAATAAAATGAGAGAGATTGTCGCCCAGAAGAGAGAAATAGAAAGACAGTGATGATATATATATATATATATATAAAGAGAAATAGAATGAGAGAGATTGAAGAGAAACTACATGGGTAGGATGACTCTTAGGCTTGGTAGGCTTGTGGAGCCAAAAACTGCAATATATTACAAAGAAGACCCCAAAGGTCAATATAATGTAAACTTTAAAGATTTCTATTATAAAATAGTTTGAAATGCATCTAACCGGAGATAAACGTTAAAGAGAAAGTTTGAGATGAATACAGGAAGCTACAAGCCGAAAGTCCATTCGACGAGCTCGAGTAGGAGGTTGCCTCTAAGAGAGGTGGTGGTGTTAAATGTTCAATCTTTACAAATTTTTTCAACTAGGGTTTGGGCCAAAAAAGAGGGGTAGTTGGAAGAAAAGGAAAGAGAAAGGAACAAATGATGGGAAATGAGAGAGACACACAAATAGAGTGGGCAAAAAGAGTGCATACAAGAGAAACAAAATATCACTTACATTTCATTTACCGTCATTTAATTTACTACTTTTTTTATTTGTACAAAATTTAGTTTACCACATTTACTTTATATCTATTATAATATTTTTTCAATTGTCTTATAATGATGTGTTATTGAAAGAAGTTTTTGGTGTTGTGCATAGAGATCTGCATACTAGTCAACCGTGTAATTTGTCCTCATTGGTAGAAAGTGAGCTGATTTCGTATACAGATCCACGATGACCCAAACTAAATTGTGCTGGCCCATTGTCCTGGGCAATCCAACAACGAAATCCATCGTGATGTCGTCCCATTTCCACTCTAGGATATGTGGAGGCTGTAACAGCCCTGCTGGTCTCTGATGCTCCACCTTAACCTGGTGATAGGTTAGGCATCTTGCCACGTACTCAGTCATGACCCTCTTCATCCCAGGCCACCAATATAAAACTTTCAGATCTTGGTAAATCTTCATGGTGTCTGGATGTAGAGAATAAGGGGTAGTATGAGATTTATCCAAAATCTCCCGTCTAATCCCAATGTCTATCGAAACGCAATTCCGATCCTGGTATCTCAATAAGCACATGTCTGACAATGTGTACTCCTCCAGCTAGGATGTCCCCTCTAATCTTCCCCAATTGTGGATCACTCAGTTGTTTCTCCTTAATCCTCTCCAAAAGAGTAGACTACAGGGTGATGTTGGCTAACTGGCCCACCACTAGCT
Source organism: Humulus lupulus (assembly GCF_963169125.1). Classification (NCBI taxonomy): domain Eukaryota; kingdom Viridiplantae; phylum Streptophyta; class Magnoliopsida; order Rosales; family Cannabaceae; genus Humulus; species Humulus lupulus. The sequence goes on from NC_084793.1 coordinate 267,297,048, forward strand.
CAATACCCACTCTATTCATATCCTTAGCCAACTCCCTAGATATAAGCCTAACACTATACAACTGTTCTAAACCCTTCTGGCTTAAGGCATCTGCTACCACGTTGGCCTTCCTTGGGTGATAGATGATTTCAAAGTCATAATCCTTTACCAGTCTAACCAACGTCTCTGCCTCATGTTCTAATCCTTCTGGGTGAATAAGTATTTCAAACTCTTGTGATTAGTGTATATCTCACACTTCTCACCATATAAGTAGTGCCACTATATCTTTAGTGCAAAAACCATTTTTGCAAGTTCCATATCATGTGTGGGGTACCTTTGCTCACACTCCTTCAGTTGACGTGATGCATAAGTAATCACCTTCCTTGTCTGCATAATGACACAACCTAAGCCCAGCCTCGAGGCATCACAATAAACCACAAACTTATCCTGATCTGTAGGAAGACTCAGAACTGAAGCGGTGATCTAATTCTTCTTCAGTCTTTAGAAACTGTCCTCACACCTGTCTGGCCATATGAACTTCTGATTCTCGCATGTCAACTCTGTTAGTGGTGACACAATCCTGGAAAATCCCTCCACAAAGCATCTGTAATAACATGCCAATCCCAAGAAACTTTTGATCTCTGAAGCATTCTTCGGCCTTGGCCAATCTCTGACTGCCTCAATCTTCCCTGGATCCACCATAATTTCATCCTTACTGACTATGTGACCCAAGAAAGTCACTTGTGGCAACTAGGACTCACACTTCTTGAATTTCGCATACAACTTGTGCTCTCTCAACCTCTGTGGTACAAAATCTGAGATTCTGCTCGTGCTCTGTCTCCAACTGAAAGTATACTAGTATATCATCGATAAAGATGATCACAAACCGATCCAGGTAATCTTTTGAACACCTTGTTCATTAGATCCATGAATGTTGCTAGCTAGGGCATTAGTCAGTCCAAATGACATCACCAAAAACTCATAATGCCCGTACCTTGTGCGAAACACTGTCTTCGGTATATCCTCCTCTCTAATCATTAGCTGATGATAACCAGATTGAAGATCTATCTTGGAGAATACTGTCTTATCCTGTAACTGATCAAACATATCATTAATGTTTGGCAGAGGATACCTGTTCTTGATAGTCAACTTGTTTAGTTCTCTATAATTGATACACATCCTCAAAGAACCATCTTTCTTATTCACGAAGAATACTAGTGCGCCTCATGGTGAGAAACTGGGCCTGATAAAACTCAAGTCTAGTAACTCCTGTAATTGAACCTTTAGTTCCTTCAGCTCTGCTGGAGCCATCCTATAAGGTGCCCTCGACACTGGCTTTGTCCCTGGCACCCATTCAATCACAAAATCTATTGACTCACCCATAGTCAAATATTGGTCCCGTTGTGACTTTCCCGCTAACTGGCTCCCTAGGATCGTCTCGTGTCGAGTATCCCAAATGTATCCACATAATGATGTGGTCCCACAAATATATCACATATGTGCCAAATATACCCATAACGAGCCCACATGCATATTTAATACACCTAAACATGCATATCAAGCCATATTACAATATAACTCACATAATCATATAATGATACACATATATATCACATAACACATAATTTCCATAATTTGCCATCCTGACCCCCTAATGAAGGCCCTAAGCCTTATTAGGTAATTTTGGATGTTACATAACACATCTCCTAAAAACCAATAATTCTCAGTAGGAAGCATAGTACCAAACCCCATAGGATAAAAGTCACATAGTCTACACAATCCATCTACAATCCTACTAGCAACAAAAGAGCGCGTAGCACCCGAGTAAATCAAAACAATATAAAGGGTCATAGGGCCAGAAATCCGACCTATAACCATCGAGGGACTAGCCTCGGCGTCTTCCTGGGTCAAGGTGAACACCCAAGCTGGTGTCAGGCTGTCCACCTTCTTGGGCTCTTCCTTTACGGCTTTCAGACAGTCTTTTTTCAAGTGTCCCACACTCCCACAGATGAAGTAGGCCTTTGCCCGACATTCTCCAATATGGTGCCTCCTGCACTAAGTACACTCTGGGAATGCCTTCCAGGTATTAGCGCCACCTTGGCGGCCTATCTGTATGCCACGTGGCCTCATATCTAGCCCTAGAGCTGAAAATGTATCTATAGTATTTCTCTTTTGGTCACTAGGGCCTCCGCCCCTACCAAAGCCTGAAAATGGAGGTCCTGGCCTCCTATTATCTCTTCTGGCTGCATTCACATGCCAGATCTTATTCTCGGCGCTCTCAGCTGTAAGCGCCTTCTCCACAGCCTGTGCATAGATTGTCACCCCTGGCACAATGGTAATACGAACATCCCAGGCTATCATAGGTTGTAGCCCCTGGAGAAACCTCTCTCTCCTGGTCCCATTAGTGGGCACCAGATCCCCAGAAAACTTTGCCAATTTGTCAAACTTCAAGGCATAATCAGTCACTGTCATGTTCCTCTGAAGTAACTTACTGAAATCTTCAGCCTTCGCAGCTTTAACTGTATCATTGTAATATTTCTCATTGAACAAAGTTTTGAATTCTTCCCACTCCATAGTGTTTACTACCATAGTTTGGGATACCACCTCCCACCATATTCGGGCATCCTCCCAAAACATGTAAGTGGCGTATGCCACTCACTCATTACCACCTACCCTCATGAAATCTAGGATAGTGGTTATCATAGTCATCCACTGTTCAACCTTCAATGGATTTGAGCTGCCCTAAAAAATTGGAGGGTGCTGTTTTTTGAACCTCTCATACAGGGGTTCCCATCTATCTCCCTCTGCTTAGGGCTGCACTTCCGCTGGTACCTCTGGTACCTCTGGCTGTAACACTACAGGTAGTGTAGGCTATATGTTCTATGCTGGAACTTGTTGCTGTCTCAAGAGGTGAATCTCATCTTCATGCCTTTGTAACCTGGCTTGAATATCAGCAAACACCTGTTGCCAGTTTTCTAGAGCTGGAAGTGGGGCCTGGCCATGGTCATTCTCTTCCCTGGCCTTTATCTCTTGACCAGCCAACCTCTCTGACCTTCGAAGAAGCATACTAATAACTAGCCCACTCTGTAGTGATCAAATTGGCTGTTAGTTAAGTAATAACTATACCTTTTGATGCTTGATGCTCCAAGACAAAACAAACAAATAGATGCAATGATAATAAGCATGCCAACATATAATACATTCAATCAAGGTGCTTACAAGCACTTCCTGATATTCATCAGCAAATAACAATGCTAATAAGCATTTCTCACATTCATAAGCAATTAATGATGCAAACAAGCATGTTCAAGCATTTATACATGTATAGCAATTCTAATAAGCATGTTCTTTAATCCCTGTTAGTATTAACAGTGCTAATAAGCATTCCCTAGCCTATGTGCAATTAACAACGCTAATAAGTGCATTCTAACCTATAGGTCCATATAACAACGTTAATAAGCGGTTCCTTGCATTCACAAGCAATAACGATGCTAATAAACATGTTCTTTTTCATTCATGCAATAGTCAAGGGCTAGAACCTAACAGAATATCTCATGCTCCCTAGTCAGGCATGCTGATAAGGTATATACATTTATTTAAAAATTTAAGCCCTTAATCACATAAGTAGTGACCAAACCTTGAGTTGAGCTTGTCTTTAGTGGCGAGTGTACATGCCTGGCCAATATTCAGGAACCCTTAAACCATGGCAACTCTGATACCAAGTTATACCGTCCTCCTAATATAGAACCATTACACTATGTACTTTAAGTAGTGTCAGAATTGCTAATCAAGTCATTTGGTTATAAACATGTAACTGAGGTTAATGTCACGGGTTAGGGTTAAAATTTTTGGTCAAAGGAAACATTGACTTATCATTTGAAAGTTTTATATATACATGGGCTCCCAAAAGATTACAAACATATGTTTTAAAGGGTATATACAAATAAAAAGTTACAACCAGCTGGCCTAAGACGCAAAATAAGGGACACAACCCTAGTTCCTCTGACATATGTACACGTCGCCACTGAAGCTCTCCAACTCATGGCTGGTCTAGCTTTCCTTTTCATTACCTGCACCACATAGCACCTGTGAGCCAAGGCTCAGCAAGAAAACTTAAACTTGAGCATGAATGGTAAATACAAGTTCCAAATACATATCTAGCATGCCCAGCAGTAATAACCTACTCATGCATGCATACAATTACAAATAAATTCTCATTGGCTCATTCTGGGGCCCGCTGCCCTGAATAGTTGACTATAGAGTCAACCTAGGGCCATATTCCCTAGCTATGTGACCATAGAGTCACCTGGGGCCTTTGCCCTTAGCTCTAAGTAACTAGCCATAGAGCTAGCCAAGCGCTTTGTATTCTGACGACCATAGGGTTGGCCAACGTAATAGTACATCCCTGATTGGACCTAAGCCTCTCGACCAGTGCGCAGCGCACTATTGCTGCTCTTGACTAATAAGTCAAGGCTTAAATTAGACATTCAGACAATCATATACAGATACAGATACATATAAGAATACTTTAGACGATACAAGCATGCATACATATAAATCATGGTATCTTAACCAATCAAACACAAACACAGTAATAACCATGTTCCTTAATGGGGTCGAGCCTTACCTATGCAAACAAGGCAAACATTCATTAAACAATTATATAGACACGAAGCATTTGAGCATAACCTAGATCATGTTCATTCTCAGGGGACGAGCCCTAATCATAGCTATAATCAACAATCGGGCCAAGCCCTAACCACATATATCACGTATTGGGTGCAGTTTTCTTACCTTAGGTCTGAGTGCAATGAATATTAAGAATGACCCTCGAGCACGATCCTAGTTCCGAGCCCCTAGCAATAACCTAGTCATAACCAATAAATAATCTTCCTGAGTCCTAGCCTTCGGGACATTAAATTCTACTAAATCGGGTAGTAGGTTCGATCCCGAGCCCTTAGCTTTGAGTTCCCACACTCAAAAACCCTCATGGGGCTCAAAACCCTTCAAGCGCGGTGCTCAAAACAAAGGAGCCGTGACCCACCCCAAGTCAGAGAGCCCATGCTCTCCTCTTCTTCGAGACACGTCGCGGTGTGCCCTAGCAGGCACCGCGACTTAAATGGCTCGAAGCCACCTGCTTTTCCCAGAATTCAAGTGAGTCGGTGCCGCAAGAACAGGGCCACGAATGAACATGAAAATCCCTTTTTTCTCCATTTTCCTAAAAAAAAATCCCTCCAAAATCCTATCCCAACATAGCTAATACTCAAAAGTAAAGTCCCCAATCAATTAAGTAGCTCAAACCCAAGTAAAAGCTTGGCCAAAACCCCTTCAAATTCCCAATTCAGAACTGAGTTTCTAAAACTCCAAGAACTTAACTAAAAACTAGAAAACACATAGATTTAGGGCTAAAACTCAATACCTCTATTGCCCCAATCGATGGTAAGTCTTTCCCCAAGCAATCTTGAGCCTAAGCTAGCCTCGATTCTCCTTAAACCACAAGAATTCCCATGAAATTGAGTAAGTGTGTGAACAAGAGAGAGAGAGAGAGAGAGTATGTTGAACGTGCTTTCCTCTATTTTGGTATTTTGTGAGGTTTAATTAGACTTTAAGTAACCTTAAGCAATATCTGAGGCTCGGGGTACCAAAACGTCCCCGAGGGAAAAATTGTCCAAAATCCCAGAATTCCCTCATAATTTCACTGATACCGAATATATCCTCGAATATTGATTCCCATTACTCGATAACCTGGTAATATACTAGGTACCGAAAATACCCCTTGACTCACCCCAAGTCGGGTATTAGGTCCCGTTGTGGCTTTCCCGCTAACTTGTTCCCTAGGATCGTCTCATGCCGAGTAACTCAAATATATCCACATAATATTGTGGTCTCACACATATATCACATATATGCCAAATATACCCATAACGGGCTGAATTGCGAAAATTGCCCTTCTAATAAGAAACAAACCCACATGCATATTTAATAAACCTAAACATGCATATTTAGTTATATTATCATATAACTCACATAATCATATAATTACGCACATATATATCACATAAACATATAATTTCCATAAATTGCCATCCTGGCCCCCTAATTAAGGCCCTAAGCCTTATTAGGTAACTTGGGACATTACATCGGCATTGCCCTGTCTGAACTCCAGACTAACTCTTATAGGGCCCTAGCAAACCTAAGGTCACTCTTCGGTGCACGAGATTCTATACATTTTCTGCCTCAAGAGTAACCCTTCTTGATCTCACGGGGGAATTGGATTTTACTACCTTTCGAGCTATCCCAAGATGAGAAGGATTTTCGAGGATATCCCTAATCATCCACCTAACTTCAAGACCATCTTCTTCTAGACCAATGGCCTCTGTCCGTCTAGATTTTATTCTTTTCAACGAATCCGTAAGTACTGTCACAATTTGTTTCAATCCCCTTTAATTAAATCCTCTCCTTTTTTATACTTCGAGCTCACAATACTCATTTTATTCAATTTTCTCAGCCAACTATCATCGTCTGCAGCCCACTAAGGACATGAAGGACCACTAGGAGGAAATTTTTATGCTCCCACATGACCGATGATTCCTCAACTACTTCATTTACGAGGATAGGCTTCGACAATGTGGTCTCTTGGGAGAGGGCGAGTCTACAGACGACGTCGGGATTCACAAATTTATGAGGTGGGAAGACGTCCCACTACCAACAGCTAAGCTTCTTACCAAAGGGAGGCACGTGAGTTCAAGCTCAGGTGGCCCTACTCCCCGCTCCGTCAAACCCTCATGCTTGAGTAATGAAGCACAAAACGAGGCTTCAATGAGCTCGTCTGATAGAGGTAAAGTTGTGTTTGACCTGTCCAAGTGGTCTCCTACCCTGCTTTGACAGGAACCCAACATCATAGCCCTATTTAATGATCCCGAGAACAATTTTATGGTCTGGTTAGGGGTAGTTCTTAAGGTACATAGGCTTGATAGTTGGTTGGGGGATACCAAATAATGTATAGATTAAATGAAGTTTGGGATGGGACAGCCGTCCAATATGGGACCAACAACTATAAGGACCTTTCGAGGATGTCCCCTACTTGTAGGGAGGGGACTCCCTTAACCTCCTCAGAAGATAAGGGGATTTCTTGGTCCCCGTCGAGCTCAAAGGAGTCCTCCAGTTAAGTTCCTTACAATTATTAGTTTTCAATGTTAGACGTATATAGCTTATCTTTTCTCAACATAATCGATCTTTGTCCTCTTTTTGAGGCGAGATGGATTTAGATCTTGACAACATCCTTGGGATTATCGCAAGGGTCCAAGGCAGTAAACGGGAATGATTGGGACCCCAGATAGGTACCCCTTAGCAAACGTGGCTGGGACCCTAGGGGCTGACCTATGCTCGCACTTGTTGTCTCGGGCAGGCCAATTGTGCAGCAACCTCGATGCTAACGTGTGGAGGTTTCTGAAAGGAGATAACACAACAGTCCTCTTCGACCAAACTATGGAGCTCAGGGTTTGTGGTCTACTTTACTCGACCTTTATTCTCTAACTTATATTGTTTTGTCTTTTATACTTTCCTCAGATTTATTCGCCAGTGCTCCCTCCTTTCTTTGAAGATAGCGACTGTCTTGATGTTGGTCAATGACACCCACCAAGATCGAATCCAGGCTGAGGATGACCTAAAGGAGGTCAAGGGAGCCCGGACTTAAGATGAGATTTTTCTCAAGGAGGTCCAAGCAAGAGTCGAAACCTCGCTCCGAGAGGCCAGACAGGCCTATGCAAAGGTCGAGGATGCCCTCAGATCCTCTCAGGCTAAGCTCGCCTCTTTCAAAGCTGATGCTAGTCATTTGAAAGTAGAGCTCGACACCAGGATAGCTGGCTTCGATGCTGCCAAGGCCGAGATCGAGCGTCTAGAGGAGGAGGAGAGCGCTGCTTATGAAATCCTTGAGGACGAGAAGAAACGCATCCTCGAGGAATTCAAGGCCAAGAACAAGTGGGCAATAGATTGAGCCATGTAAAGTATGTGGTCGTTGAATCCTGAGATGGACACCTCGTTCCTCATGGACAGGGAAGAGGAGTTCCTAACCAAGTGGAAGGCTTGATTGGCTGAGGAGGAGGTAACATGCACCGCATTGGAGGGGGGCGCTAAATAGGAAAAGGGCGAAGAGGTTGAGTCTGCTCCTACCAGCCAGAAGTAATTCTTATAATTTTACAAGGGCTGCGTCCCTTATAATTTTTTGTAATTAATTCTTTTTTATGCCATTTGGGAAAAAACAATTGTTACCCGTGCTTGAGTTATTTGATGATTTTTTATTTTAATGGTAGCTTTTTATGCCTAAGTCTCTTTCTCGAAACCTTTATGCACATTATCTACACATGATTTTTGTGTTATCTTTATGCATCATACTCCATGTTCAGAATATTTTGAGCATACGTGGTCAAGATTTTATATATGTTTATTTATACAAATAATATCATGCTCAGGTTCGAATTTCCATATATTCATACATATTTCATTCGATTGCACATTTTCAACTTCGTTATCTTCAAGGTCGAATATTACTTTTACCACATATTTTTATTAAAAAAATACTTATTGGCATGTAACCTCGTTAGTCTAGTTGATTTTTGCTTAACTATAGCAGATTTTCCTCATCCTCAAGTATGGCCTTGAGGTTGCAAGATTGAAACTTATTTGCAAAAATTTCCAGCTTTGTCTCAACTCCTGACCTTTGTTGGTTTATCTAGAATTCAATCTTCCAATCGTGTCGATTAGAGTTAATAATTTTCTCCATACATGTTTAACCAATGTTTGGTTAATAATCCATACATTACTATTGTTTAATTGGTGCTTGGTTAATAATCCATACACTGCTATTGTTTAATTCATGCTTGGTTAACAATCCATACATTTCTATTGTTTTATTTTATTGGGGTTATATTTTTTTGAGCTTATGGTGTGATTATATACCACTTATTAGACCCTTAATATCCTATTATTGTAATATTAGATTTTTGAATTTAGAGAGCTTGCAAAAAATATAACGATAAAAATATAAAATTGGAATAAAAATAAGAGCTTTATTAATGAAAATCAAGAATTAAGTACAACCTTGGTTACAACTGAATAAATATCATTCCTACATTATTAATAATAAGGTCGTAGATGTTCACCATTCCAAGCTCGTGGGAACAATTCTCCATTTAATCTCGCTAGTTTATAAACTTCAAGTCGAATGATGGATTCAATTTGGTAGGGACCCTCCCAATTAGGTCTGAACACACCTGCAGAGGGGTCTCGTGTGGCCAAAAACACGCACTTGAGCACCAAATTTCCCAATCCAATTTTTTTTGTCTCAAACCCTCTTATTGAAGTATCTTGTAGCCCGTTGTTGATATGCAAAATTTGTAAGTTGGGCTTCATCTCATTTTTCTTCAATTAGATCTAGAGTTTCTTCGAGATAGGATTGGTTTGAGGTCTGGTCGTATGCCTTCCGTCTGATTAATGGGATTTCGACCTCAATGGGCAACATAGCTTCGTAATCGTAGGCCAGGGAGAAATGGGTTGGCCTGTTGAGGTTAGAGTTATTGTCCTGTAAGCCCATAGGACTAGTTGTAATTCTTCTGGCCATTTTCCATTAGCCTCTTTGAGCCTTTTCTTTATGGAGCTCTTCAGAGTCTTATTCACAGTTCAACCTGGCTATTTGCTTGTGGATGGGATACTAAGGAAAAGCTCCTGATTATCCCATTCTTTTCGCAGAACTGTCTAAACAGTTCGCTATGGAACTAGGTTCCATTGTCTGAAACTATTTTCCTAGGTACCCCGAATCTGCAGATTATACTTTTTACCATGAAGTACAAGACTTTCTTCAAGGCGATAGTGGCTAATGTTCAGCCTCATTCCACTTAGTGAAGTAATAAAAAATGAATACGACATATTTTACTCCCCCTTTTCCTGTTGTTAGGGATCCTATAAGGTTGATTCCCCATACCGCGAATGGTTACGGAGAGCTCATCATGGTGAGCTTGGTCGGTGGTGCTCGTGTGACTGAAGCGAACCTCTGAAACTTGTCACAACATTTGACGTATTCCAACGATTCCGCTTTAACTGTAGGCCAAAAGTATCCTTGCCTAATTATCTTTTTTGATAGACTATGCCCCCTAGTGTGGTCTGTGCAAAATCTTTCATGTATTTCTTTTAAAAAATTTCTAGCTTCGAGATAGTGTAAAATTTTCCCCTTCTGTAAAATTTTCCCTCCAAGATAGTGTACCTTGGTATCTTGTACATAAGTTCTCTTGTCTCATTCTGGTCTGCTGGGAGGCTCCTGGTTTCGAGGCAATCTACAATGGGAGTCATCCAGGTAGGCTGCGAGTCTATCATGTTGATGTAATCTTCTTTAGGATTGGAACTCAACAAGGCGTTTCCAAAGGACTGCTTTCCCCTACCTCGAATCGATCAACTCGTAGACGCTACTGCGGGTCACGTCATCATGTCATTCATGGACTCATATTCTAGATATAAATAGATAGCCATGCATCGATGCAATAGGGAGGATATGAGATTCATCCCTGATAATGGTATATACTGTTACAATGTGATGCCTTTCAGACTCAAGAGCGGCGGGGCCACATAACAAAGATTTGTAAATAAGATGTTTGCTGAGAAAATACGAAAGAACATGGAAATATATGTGGATGATATGTTGGTCAAGTCCAAGCATAACTGTAACCATGTTGATGATCTCGCAAAATGCTTTGCCATACTCTGAAAGTACAACATGAGACTTAACCCACATAAGTGCTCATTTGGAGTATCTTTGTGAAAGTTTCTCGGGTTCATAGTAAACGCTTGGGGCATAGAGGCAAATCCAGATAAGATAAAGGCATTGATTGATATGCACTCACCTTGAAAGCATAAAGATGTCCAGAGTTTAACTAGACGAATGGTAGCCTTAAGTAGGTTCATATCGAAATCAACAAACATGCCTTCTGTTCTCTAATCTTTTTAGAGGGGGCAAAAATTTGAATGGTCAGAAGAGTGCGAGCTCACTTTTGAAGCCCTTAAAAAGTACCTCACCGAACCACAAATCTTATCTAAACCAGTCACAGGGGAAATATTGTACTTGTACCTCGCCACAACCGAGCATGCAATTAGAGTAGTACTTGTTCAGGAGGACAAGAAGGTATAAAAACTTGTTTATTATGTTATTAAAAGGTTACAAGGGGAAGAGTCGAGATATACATTAAAGGAAAAGCTAGCCTTCTGCTTGATACATGCATCTTGAAATCTCCGACCTTACTTCCAAGCGCATCCTTTACATGTATTGACTGATCAACCATTGAGAGAGGTATTGTCGAAACCTGAGGCATCCAGAAGATTGTTAAAATGGGTGGTCGAACTCAGACAATTCAAGATCACATGTCGTCCGAGAATGAGGTTCAAAGGACAAGCCTTGGAAAATTTCATAGTTGAATGTACAAGAATCACCAATGAGGAAGTCATTACCCCAGTCCCCGGGCTATGGAGACATTTTGTCGATGGGTCTTTGAATGAGAAGGGATCAGGGGTAGGAATTATTTTAATCACTTCGACATGAAATTGTTGTCATTCAGCCTTGCATTTTGGCTTTGAGGTGTCAAATAACAAGGTTGAATACGAAGCACTATTAGCAGGACTTCGGATAGCTTACGAGCTTAACGCAAAAGCCATGCACTGCTATAGTGATTCCTAGTTGGTTGTCAACCAGTTTTTAGGAGAATACCAGGCTCGGGGAATCAAAATGGCAGCTTACTTGGAGAAGGCCAAAGCACCAGTCGGGCAATTCGAGTTTTACGGCATTGAACAAGTTCTGCGGAAGCAAAACTCAAATGCAGATGCTTTGGCTTGACTCACAACAACCAAGGAAGTCGATACACTCAATGTGGGACCGGTCAAGTTTCTATGGGTACCGAGCATGGCTGAGCCTAGAGAAGATGATAGACTAGCATCCTACCTAGATGACTCCAATTATAGACTACCTCGAAATCAGGAGCCTCCGAGCAGACCGGAATGAGGCAAGAAAACTTATGTACAAGATACCAAGGTACACTATCTTGGAGGGAAACTTTACAGAAGGGGATATTCTATGCCATTGTTAAAATATGTTACTCCACCCGAAGCTAGAATTTTTTTAGAACAAATCCATAAAGGATTTTGCAGAGACCACACTGGGGGGCATAGTCTAACAAAAAAGATAATTAACCAAAGATACTTCTGGACTACAATTAAAGTGGAATCGTTCGAAGACGTCAAACACTATGACAAGTGTCAGTGGTTCCCTTCAATCTCGCGAGCACCACAGACCGAGTTCACAATGATGAGCTCCTTGTAGCCATTCGCGGTATGGGGAATCGACCTCATAGGATCCCTACTAATAGGAAAAATGGGGGTAAAATATGTCATAGTCACTATTAAATACTTCACTAAGTGGACTGAGGTTGAACCTTTGGTCACTATCACCTTGAAGAAAGTCTTGAACTTCGTGGTAAAAAGTATAATCTGCAGATTCGGGGTACCTAGGAAAATAGTATCAGACAATGGAACCCAGTGCCATAGCGAACTGTTTAGACAGTTCTGCGAAAAGAATGGGATAATCAGGAGCTTTTCCTTAGTATCCCATCCACAAGCAAATGGCCAGGTCAAAGCTGTGAACAAAACTTTGAAGAGCTCCATAAAGAAAAGGCTCAAAGAGGCTAAAGGAAAATGGCTAGAAGAATTACAACAAGTCCTATGGGCTTACAGGACAAAAACTCTAACCTCAACAGGCCACACCCCTTTCTCTCTGGCCTACGGTTGTAAAGCTATGTTTCCATTGAGTTAAAAATCCCAACAATCAGACACAAGGCATACGACCAGACCTCAAACCAATCCCAACTTGAAGAAACTCTGGATCTAATTGAAGAAACATGAGACGAAGCCCAACTTAAAAACGCCGTATATCAGCAAAGGGCTGCAAGATACTTCAATTAGAGGGTTGAGATAGAAATTTTGGATTGGGTGATTTGGTGCTCAATTGAGTGTTTTTGGCTACATGAGACCCCTCTACAGACGTGCTCGGGCCTAATTGGGAGGGACCCTACCAAATGTTTATTTAGTTGTAACCAAGCTTGTACTTAATTCTTACTTTTCATTAATAAAGCGCTGATTTTTATTCCAATTTTATATTTTGATCATTATATATATTTTTTTTTTGCATACTCTCAAAATTCAAAAAACTAAGATTACAATCATAGGATATCATGGGGGCATAAATGGTAGACAATCATACCATACCCTTGATCAAATATAACACAACCAAAAAATAAATAGCAGTGTCTGGATTGTTAACCAAGCACGATTTAACAATAGCAGTGTATGGATTATTAACCAAGCACGAATTAAACAATAAAAGTGTATGGATTATTAACCAAACACAGATTAAACAAGGTGGAACAAACTAGTAAACTCTAATTGACACGATTGGAAGTTAGAATTCTTGATAAACCAACCAAGGTCATGAGTCGAGACAGGGCTGGAAATTTTCGCAAATAAGTTTCAATCGTGCAACCTTGAGATCATACTTGAGGATGAGGAAAAGTTGCTATAGTTAAGCAAAAAATAACTAGACTGGCGAGGTTCATGCTAATAAGTATTTTTTTAATAAAAATACGTGGTAAAAGTTATATTCGACCTTAAAGATAAAGATGTAAAAAATGTGCAATCGAATGAACTATGTATGAATATATGGAAATTCGAACTTAAGCACACGGTATTTGTAAAAATAAACAGATTAAAATCTAGACCATGTATGCTCAAAATATTCTGAACCTAGAGTATGATGCGTAAAGATAGCACAAAAATCATGTGTAGATAATGTGCATAAAGGTTTCGAGAAAGACACTTAGGCATAAAAAGCTACCATTAAAATAAAAATTGTCAAATAGCTCGAGCTTGAGTTATAATTGTATTTTCCCGAAGGGCATAAAAAAGAATTAATTACAAACCTTGTAAAATATTGATTACTTCTGGCTGGTAGAAGCAGAATCAACCTCTTCGCCCTTCTCCTCTTCAGCACCCCCCTCTAAGGTGGTGCCTGTTACCTCCGGTAGAAACTCGAATTTCACAACATTGAGTGTACCGGCTTCCTTGGTTGTGGTGATTCGAGCCAAAGCATCTGCATTTGAGTTTTTCTCCTACGGAACTTGTTCAATGGCATAAAACTCGAATTTCCCTACTGCTGGTTTGACCTTGTCCAAGTAAGTTGCCCTTTTGATTCCCCGATCTCGGTATTCTCCTAAAACCTAGTTGACAAACAATTGGGAATCACTATAGAAGTGGATGGCTTTTGCTTTATGCTCAGAATCTATCTGAAGTCCTACTAACAATGCTTCATATTCAGCCTCGTTATTTGACGTCTCGAAGCCAAATTGCAAGGCTAGGTGAAAATGATTTCTTGTCGAAGTGATTAAGATAATTTATGCCCCCGATCCATTCTCATTCAAAGACCCATCGACATAAAGTCTCCATAGCTCACGGGCTGGGGTTATGACTTCCTCATTAATGATCCTTGTACATTCAACTATGAAATCCGCCAAGGCTTGTGCTTTGATCGTCGCTCTTCGACGATATGTGATCTCGAATTGTCTGAGTTCAATCGCCCATTTTAACAGGTTTCCGGATGCCTCAGATTTTGATAATACCTGTCTCAATGGTTGATCAGTCAATACGTGTACAGGAAGTGCCTGGAAGTAAGGTCAGAGTTTTTGAGATGCTTGTATCAAGCACAAGGCTAGCTTTTCCATAAATGGATATCTTGACTCTGCACCCAATAACCTTTTACTAATATGATAAACAAGTTTATGTACTTTCTTGTCCTCCCAAACAAGTACTACGCTAATTGCATGCTCGGTTGTTGCGATGTACAAGTACAATATTTCCCATGTGATTGGTTTGGATAAGATTGGTGGTATGACGAGGTTCTTTTTAAGGGCTTGAAAAGCGAGCTCGCACTCGTTTGACCATTCAAATTTCTGTCCCCCTCTCAAAAGATTAGATAACAAAAGGCATGTCTATAGATTTCGATATGAACCCACTAAAGGTTGCCATTCGTCCAATTAAACTCTAGACATCTTTATGCTTCCAAGGTGAGGGCATATTAATTAACATCTGTATCTTATCCAAGTTTGCAATGAACCCGAGAAACTTTCCCGAAGATACTTCAAATGAGCACTTATGTGGGTTATGTCTCATGTTATACTTTCGAAGTATGGAAATGCATTCGACGAGATCATCAACATGGTTATAATTATGCTTGGACTTGACCAGCATATTGTCCACATATACTTCCACGATGTTCATTATTTGCTCGGCAAACATCCTATTTACCAGTCTTTGATAAGTGGAACTAGCATTCTTGAGTCTGAAAGGGATCACATTATAACAGTATAAACCTTTATCGGTCATGAAGCTCGTATGCTCCTGATCGGGTGCATGCTTTGCTATCTGGTTATATATAGAATATGCGTCCATGATCTACATGATTGTTGACGGTGAGAACTAGTCAACTATATTAGGTCGGAAAACCCAAACCTTAGTAAGAAGATAACTAAGTAAGAACTTAGAATAGACTAGAGAAAAGATAAATGCAGATCAAGAATGGAGTAAAAATTCGTATATTGCTTAATAGCCTGAGTATAAAATGAATTTTCCAACCCACTTCAATGATGAAGTGAGGCACTATTTATAGGTGAGCTCTAATGGCTCTTGGTACATTGTGGTCCCGAAGAGATAAGGAGCTGCATATCTAGGCTGTAGGTGGTAGTGGTGTTGGAGAAGTGGTGGTCATCTCCAGTATATGTCAGGGGTCGTACCTCCACTACTTGTACCGTGTCTTACCTCCACTACTTTTCGGGTATGAATGTCATAGGTGTGCTTGGGGAGTCCTTACTAAAAGGGTGTTTTTGTAGTAGTGCTCGTAATTCTCATTATTCTCATTATTTATGGGCTCGGTGTTATACACACTCACTGACCGGCTAAGGTCTAGACTTCCACTAAGGAATCTGACATTCCTCTCTGGTTGCAATTTTTGCGTAGCTCAACTGTTACGAGGTGGGTTTTCTACTTGCACCTTCGCCCCAGTTGTTTGTGACCTCGTCATATGACTTCCAGATGGTTGAGGTGCTCTATGTCCTCGATTAGCCTCTCATGGGGCCTCACGTTCACCCCTGTGCTCAAGTTGGGCTCTATGGCTTCTGTCTCGACTCCCACTTCGAGCACTCCGAAAAAGGGCCTCTAGGGTGCCCGATCCCCTGCTCGGTTCCTACTGGGAACTGGCTAGTGTGCCTTTCATTCTGGAGAGAGATGTCTTATTGGAGAGTGTGGATTCCTTATTGGCAAGGGTAGTGGCCTCTCGTTATTTGGTTTGGAAGGTCCATAATTTTCTCGGACAGGCTCCAGGTTGTTCCTGATAGGTTCAGGGTTATCGTTCTGGGCTATCGAATGAGCTCGATTATTCCTAGTTTCAGCAGGGCCAATTCCTATAGGATTGTTCCTAGCATGTTTTGAGCATTTTCTCCAGGTCGACAATTGTCGGTGTTTGTCCTGGGCTTTGGTTGAGGCTATTGGGCTCTTTTCGTCCATCCTGATAGTCGTACTCCCTCGAGGTCATTCTCTGGCCCTTCGAGGCAGTACTTGTACTTCAACGGCCTGCCTCACCAACTCCTCATTTCGCCGTGTAGCCTCGGCCAGCTGCTTTTGCAATCTGCGATTTTCCAATTCCACAATTGGTATGTACCTTTCAGGATTATAGTGCAAGTCTTCATCAGGCCTGGGGGTCTGATCAGGCCATCCCCTAGAGGCCGATGATGCACTCCCCTCATCGGGGCTCTGATCTAGCACGTGCTGCTTCCCAGGCTTCCGTGGATGGTTCATAACCTGAGGAGTACGCTCATCAGGGATTCAGGGTAATGGTCGCCCACTGGTCCCGGGGATGTTCAAGGCGGCCATTGATCTTGTGTAGGAGGTTTTTATTAAACAATATAGAGATTTTCTTAATACTCTCAATGAAAGCACCAAACTATTGACGTTGTTTTTCGTCAACTTAATTACGTAGAGCAATAAGAAATAGTATAGAAAAAATAGAAGAAATCAGAGATGTGTACGTGATTCAGCAGTTAAAATCTGTATACGTCCACGAGTCACTATTATTATGAATACTCTCTCAAAGCTTCAAATGAAAGAAATTTGGCAGAGTTTATTCTCAGTACAAATTTGTGTGTGTCTACAAATGTCCTAGTGCAGGCTATTTATAGACATAGTTGTAGGAATATCTTCCCCCCAGTTCAGGGAAGTTACAATCAACTGTTTAAATTCAAAATATTTGCATTAATAATACTAATTAAATGTGTTAATAAAGTAATATCCTATGGAAATATGGATTTAATGCACGGTGTTAACGAATCCCTATAAAATAGGGATTTCCTAACAGCTTCTACGTGCGGAAAACGTGTCATTGAGCTTGAACGTTGTGTTGACGGGCTTTTGAGACTAGCCAAGCTTCAAGCTCATCATTCCAGTTATTTCCTTCTCCTCATTCATTAATTCAGTCGAACTCATTCTTCAGAGAAGGTTGGTATCTTCAAGCCTACAACTCGTGCTCGAACTCTAATGACAGATTTTGAATCGTATGTCAAATTATACAAGTGTGCTTCTAACACTTGTTATTTTCGAGCTTACTCTTTACGAGCCCACATTTCGAGGCTACTTATTTATTCTTGAAATTTAAGTGTAACAGGTGGTATGACACTTGTGCCACCATTCATGTAACTTATGATAGAGAGATCTTCAAGACCTTTGAAGAATCAAAGGATGGTCATAAAATCCAAATGGTGAATAAGCATAGATCCAACATGATGGGCAAGGTGAATTTTGATCTCTACTTAACATTCGGAAAGAAAGTTCTTCTAATAAATGTGTTGTATGTTCTGGACATGATTAGAAATCTTATAAGTGGGAACTTGCTGAGCAAATCGGGCATCAAAGCGGTGTTTGAATCAAGCAAGCTAATTTTTTCAAAGAGGAATTACTTTGTGGGGAAAGGGTAAGTGTATGATGGGATGATTAAATTGTGTACTAAAGAATCAAGTTTTGATAATAATGCACGCACATTTTCCTCATATATGCTTTGCTTTGATAGTACAATTAAATTTGGTTTAACTGTATGCAATGATGTTGGGCATAATAGACTTGCTCATATAGGTTATAGTACAATTAAAAGAGTTATTAAATTTGGTTTAACTATATGCAATGATGTTGGGCATGACAAATGTGAATTATGTGTTAAATCTAAGATGATAAAGAAACCTTATCCAAGTATTGAAAGAGAAACTAACTTGTTAGATTTGATACATATTGATTTATCTGAATTGAATGGAATAATTACTAGGTTGGACATATGTAATTTATTACCTTTATTGATTATTTTTATAGATTCACATATGTGTACTTGCTCGAGAATAAGGATGAAGCTTTTAGCATGTTTAAAATCTATAAAGCCGAAATAGAAAATCAATTGGAAAAGAAAATCAATGTAATAAGAAGTGATAGGGGCGGTGAATACTTCTTCAGTGAATTCATTTATTTTGTGAAATGCATGGTATAATACATAAATGTATAGCTACTTATACAAAATGGTATAGCAGAAAGAAAGAATAAAACATATGTTTAAATGATAAGTGCTATGCTATTACATGCAAATTTGAGTTTTGCGTTATGTGGAGAAGCCTTGCTTTTCGCTTGTCATATTCTACACCGGATTAAAGAAGAATCAAAATTCACCATATGAGATATGGAAAGGAAAGAGACCCAACCTAGGGTATCTCAAAGTGTGGGGGTGCCTTTGTTAGGTTTAATACCCTAAAAGCAAGTAAAGACATTTTATTGAATTAAATAAAAGAACAATTTTATTATATTTGAATATTATAATTATTTTTTGAATTAATTATATAATAATTAATATCAAGAAAATTCCTTATTCATTCATGATAATATGATCTTGTATTAGTACGAGAGAATTAAGATCATATATAATGAATAAAATAGTCAGTGACATATTAAAGTATGGAATCTTTAATGAATGACTACTAGTGTGGTTTGCTAAGCATAAGAGATGCAAGTGATCTAGATTCAGATTATTGATGTGGATAGACATCTTAGTAAATGTGTTTTATATAATAGAAATTATATATGACAAGACTGATAAGAATTAATTATCTTATAAACTTTTCGTTTGAAATAAAAAGGTTGAGGTCTAGAAGGTTGGAGAACTAAGAATCAACTTGAAGGTAAGATCTTTATACTCTTTACAATCTATATCATGTTTATAATTGTTCACAGGGTTTAAGGGTGGATGTTATGAATTAATTGTTAGAATATCATGTTAGGGTATTTATGAATATGTTTTAATGTTATAAACATGACATGGTATAATTAATGATGATATGAGGACTTGTTTTGTGATATATGTTCATAACTTGGGCAAGAAGAAGTTTTATCATGATATAAATTAGGGTTACAAAGTTATAATTTTGGTATTTATTGGTCTCTAAAATTTTTGTGGCGATATAGAAGGGTTCAAGACAGGAAAAACCCAAAAAGAATCATCAAAAAAAGATTTAAATTGAGAAATTTATGGATGTTCGAAGTTAAGTCAGCGAGCAAGTTTCGAAGTAGCGCCCCGACTGCAGCGCCCAATGCCGCCAAAATTCTGGGTATAATTAGTGCCCCAATGCCCAAATGATAGCATTATTGTGCTTGGCAACGTCAGCGGCATATTTTTTTATTATTGTTTTTAGGTCGTTTTGAAGTCGTTTCACATAGGGTACATTGGGGGCTTCCTCCCTAATTTCTTGGGGATAATTTTAGGACTTTTAAGACTTTCTTTAAGGCACTTTAGAGTGGTTTGGTTCTTAGAAAGATTATAAGTAATTGCATGCTATTAGGTTGAGTGATAAGTTAATGTAAATATTTATATGTAGGTACTAGGGCTCGGCAAGGATACTTGAAGGGAACAAAATTATTGTTGCTGCTTGGACTTGAGGTAAGAAGAATGGACACCTATATGCATGGTGTATGCGCAATGTATGCTATGAATTATGTTATGAGTTATGTTGGCAATTATGTTGTGAACTTTGCTAAGAATTATACTATGAACTATGATATGTGAATTATGTTATGAGTTATATTAGGAATTATGTTATGGGATATGCTATGAGGTATACTATAGGTTATGGATGTTGTGTGTGACTATATTATGTGTGAATATGTTGTATGTTCACGTGGCATGCTTACGATATTAAAATGCATGTTCATGTTACAACAAATTGCATGCTTATGTTATGAAAATGCATACTTACATTAATTTGTGCTCGGTTGCACAACTAACCAGATCAACGCTGGTTTACGCTCATAATGACACTAGGAATACATGTTATGATTGTTTTGTGATATGCTATGATTATTGTATGTTATGTTATGCTATGGTATGTAAAGTTATGCTACGAGCATGTTACGATACAATATGAATTATTGCTGAACTTTATAATGTATGTACGGGTATAAGTTAGGGGTACTATAAGTTTTAGGTTGTGATTATATGAATTAGTTTATGTCTATGTTTTATATCTCATATTGTTGGGCTTTGGGGAATGTGTCATATATAGCTCTTCTTCTTGGGCGTCAGCTCACGGGTACTTTGTGTTGCACATAAAGGCATAAGCATAGTGTGTGAGGTGATGAGTTGGAGCAGGCTTGGTCAGATGCGTGTATGTCATGATCAGTTGTCCTGGGGGTCAAAGGGGTTACTACTTATGTATGGTGTTACACCCAAATTTCAAGAATAAAATAGATAGCCTCAAAATGTTGGCTCGAAGTAGTTAAGCTCGAAATGGTTTCTGAAGCTCGTGTATACGAATACTAGCAAAACACTTGTACGAATTATCAAATGGTTCCAGATTTGTCATCAACATTCTAGTTTACTTATAGATTTATCACTAGTGATCGAGCATGAGTCACATTGATCGAGCCTGAGTTGCAGGCTCGAAGGCATCGATCTTCTCCAAGGAACGTACTCGACGAAATTACTAGATGAGGAGGAGGTTATAACTGGAACGGTGAGCTCGAAGTCTGGACTGGTCTCGAAAGCATGTCAGCAATATGATCCAGCTCAGCAATGCGTTACACACACTGGAATGCTGATAGGAAATCCTTATTTCATAGGGATTCGTTATTATCAGATATAAAATCCATATTGTTATGGGATATTATGTAATTAATGCATTTATAATATTTATTTCAAATCTATATTATTGATTGTAACTTCCCTGAATCAAAGGAAGATATTCTCATGACCAGGTCTATAAATAGCCTGGTCTGATTCAATTGTATGCACGTACAAATTGTACTGGAGAATACTCTGCCAATTGCTTTCTGACAAAGCTTTGAGAGAGTAGTGAGAGTAATAATAGTGACTCGTGGACTAGGCAGATTTTAACTGTTGAACCACGTAAACATGTGAATCCTTTTATTTTTATTTTAATAGCATCATTGTTTAGTGCTCTTCATATCTAAGTTGACGAAAAACGACGTCAATAGTTTGGTGCTTTCGTTGAGAGCATTAAACAAATTTTTATATTGTTTAATCAAAAGCCTCCTGCATAGCATCAATGGCCTCTACAAACAATCCTAGAACTGGTGAGCAAGCAATACTACAAATCCCTGAGGAAAGAACTCCTCAAACTGTGAACGACACGCGAAAGCTTGGGAAGCAGCCCATGGCAGATTAGAGCCCGGATGAAGGAAATGCATCATCCAACTCTAGTGGGCCACCTGGTCCAACCCCCAGGTCTGACGAGGATTTATCTATAATCCCAAATGATATATGCCCATTGTGGAATTGGAGAATCACAAACTAGGCGAACAGTTGGACATCTTCATAACTAGGCAAGCCGCTGAAGTATAGGCACCTCCTCGGAGGACCAGAGGGCATCCCCATGGGAGTACGGCCGTCAGAATGGCCGAACAAAGGACCCAACAAGCCAGACTGAGGCCTAGGGAAAATATTGGCAACGGTCGCCCTGGGAGAAGTGCTAAAAATGCTACTAGTGGCAACCCTACGGTGAGTGTAACCGCTGGAACGTGGAATAATCGAGCTACTCTTGTAGCTCGGAATTATAGCCTCGAGCCAGTCAGAAACAACCCGGAGCCAGTTCGGGCCAATTCTGAACCTTCCAGAGCCAAAAATAGAAGGTCCCTGCAATCGCTAATAAGACATCCTTCATCATCAATAAGACACGCCTCTCCTGTTCGAGAGGCACCCCATCCAGCTCCTCATGGGAACCGGGTGGGGGAACAGACATCCCAAAGACGCTCTTGGGTTGGTAGTTGAGATAGAAACCATAGGGCTTGACCTGGGCATGGAGGTGAACGAGAAGCTTCCTGAGCACATAGGGCATCCCAGCCAGCTAGAAGTCATATGTCGAGGTCACAAACAACTGGAGCGAGGGGGCCAGTGGAAAACCCACCTCGCAACCATCGAGCCACACAATAACCTGAGAGAAATGTTAGCTTCATAAGTGGAAGTTTGGACCTCAGTAGATCGGTGAATGTATACAACACCGAACTCAAGAATAATAGGAATTATGAGAACAACAACCCTAATCTTCAAGATCATTTTAATCAAAGCTGGAGGCAGGCTAACCCTTCAAACTCGAATTTACAAACACATTTGAATAGTCGAAAAGAGCCTATGCAGCCAGTATACGGGAATCAATATAACCTTGTACTGGGGTAGGGAGCTGGAGAATTCACAAACAATAACTAGCTGCCCAAGTGCAAGATCAACCTCCAGTGGATTTAGTCCAAGAAATAATTAACCAAATTGAAAGAGCGATCAGACTCCTTGAAGAGGAGAAAAATAAGGACAAGGCTAACGACTCTGGTGAGGAGCTTGAGCCTTTTGCTCCATACATATCGAACACTCCATTTCCTTACAGATTCAAGATACCCCACGTGGCACCATTTGATGGGACCTCAGACTCATATAGCCATCTGAGTATGTTTAACACAATAATGCACGCCAACAACATCAGATACGAGCTCAGATGCATGCTTTTTCCAACCATATTGATGGGACCAGCAAAAAACTGGTTTGACAAGTTTTGAAGGCATTTGATCTCATCTTGGGAACAACTGGCTAAGGAATTCAAGAAGCAAGTCAAGGCAATGGTAGGTGTCAGGCCCGAAACCTCGACCTTGACTGATGTTAGACAACAGCCAAGAGAGTAATTAAAGAGCTACCTGGCAAGGTTTAACATAGAGGTGGCACAAGCTTGGAATGTCGATGACATTGGTCATCATATGGCAGTACGACCTTGGGTATTGCCAGAAAGTATCCTTTTTGATGATTTGCAAAGGAAACCAATAAGGACAATAACTGAGTTCAAAAATAGGGCTTAGAGATTCGTCAATGTAGAAGAGGCGAGGTCATCATTAAAACTGCCCCTCAGCATGTTATAACTACAACGACGAATGTCAACTCAGCCTCGACCTTGGCTGCCCCCTCAATGTTGCGGCCCTCAGGAGACAACCCTTAAAAAGGAAAGAAAAATTAAGGGAATAACTCTGAGGCTGATAGGGGAAAAAAGAAAAAATGAGAGAAATACTTCTCCATTTACACAGTTGATACCGAGCTTATAGAAACTCGAGAAAACATTTTTATTGCAGATGAAAATCCGGTATTGTTTAGACGACCTGACCTAATTCAAAATCAAAAGTCAAAGAGGGATACAGATAAATTCTGCAGATTCCATAGGGACATTGGTCATACCACCAATGAATGTAGACAACTGAAGGACGGGATCGAAGGTCTGATCTCAAGAGGATATTTTGGGTAGTATTTAAGAAACAGAATTCTAGCCCAAGCGTCGGCTGGATAGAGGGCATACCCTACACAACCTGCCCAATAGAACATAGCCTCATGATCAAGGGATGATGACCCACCTCGCCCGATAGATGGGGAGGATGTGGTAACCATTTTCGGAGGACCACATATCGCTGGGTTGGGAAGAAATGCCCGGAAAAGATATCTCAATGAGCTCAAGATGGGGGAATGATCTCCCTACGAACTTGAACCACAAGCTACAAAACAACAAAGGGTTGAAACTCAACCGATTACTTTCACAGAGGAAGATGCCTTGCACGTACAGTTTCCCCACAATGACCATTTGGTCATCACACTATAGCTCGCCAATAAAAGGGTGCTCCAGGTCTTGATAGATAATGGGAGCTCGATTAACATCCTTAACAAGGCCACTTTGGAAAAGATGGGACTCATAGTTTGAGACTTGAAGTCCTGCGCAACGACATTGTACGGATTTTTAGGAGAACGAATAGCCAGCACGGGTTCCATTGAGCTCTCGGTAACCTTGGGAGATTATCAAGTCTCAGATGATGGAGTTTATAGTGGTGGACACCCCTTCCACCTACAATGTACTACTCGGGAGACCAGCCCTGATTGGGCTGGGGGCAGTGTCATCTGTGAGGCACTTGGTCATCAAGTTCCCAACATCCAGTGGCATTGGGATGCTGGAGGGAGGTCAGCTGGCCACTTGAGAATATTATAGAATTTCCTTGAGAGGGAAGGGCCAAACAAGTGCGCAGGCACTTGTTGTCATCCGGGAAATAAGCGGGATAGCCTTCGAAGTCGAAGAAGAAATAGACCTCATAATAGAAGAGGATAGGGCCGATCTCAGACCAATCAAGGAGCTTGAGGATGTAGAGCTCAATGAGAGAAAATCACAATGTGTTTGCATGGTCGAACTCGGACATGATTGGTATCAGCCCAAACATTATAAGCCATGCACTCAACATATACAAAAGCTTCCCTCTAAAACAACAAAAAAGAAGGCTCCTAGACGATGAAAGGTAGAAAGCCCTAAAAGAAAAGGTCAAAAGGCTGAAGGCAAATCAGTTTATCAGAGATGCTTTCTACTTCGATTGGATTGATTATTCAGATCTCATTAAGGCATGTCTAAGGGATTGCTTTCCCTTACCTTGAATCGATTAACTCGTAGATGCCACTGTAGGTCATGACCTCATGTCATTCATGGATGCATACTCTAGGTATAACCAGATAGCCATGCATGCACCTGACCAGGAACACACGAGCTTTATGACCGATAAAGGCATGTATTAGTACAATATGATGCCTTTCGTGCTCAAGAACGCCGGAGCCACATACCAAAGATTGGTGAATAGGATATTTTCCAAGAAAATAGGGAATAACATGGAAGTTTATGTGGATGACATGTTGGTCAAGTCCAAGCATAAATATAACCATGTAGATGATCTCGCTGAATGCTTCGATCACTTCAAGAAAAAACAGTATTCATAACACTTAAAAACTGCTAACCGGGAGTATTGATAACGCTTCTAAAAATGCTAATGTAGCCCCTGTTATTAAAAGTCCTGTCTTTTCTACAACAGTATTCGAATGTTATGTTCGATGTTATCTTAAACTATTCAATAACACATTTTTAGTTGCTATAATATTCAAATAATAACATTTAGTTAGAGTATTTGGTTATAAATTTGAAATTTAATATTATACTTTTTGCATAACACTTTTCAACTGTTACATTTGATTATTTTGATAGCGTTTTTAGTTTGTTATATTATATAAATCATAACAATTTGTTACACTTATAATATGTTTCTAAATCATAACATATTAAGGTTTTTTATTGTGATAAGAGTACTTATAAGTTTTTTTTTTAATTAAAAGATTTTCATTATTGTATTTTGATAAAAAAAAATCAAAATTAATCATAAAATGTAATTATCAATATATTGATAAACCATAAGTATTACATTAAACAATAACTAATTCAAACTATGAATGTGTCTATTTCATGAGATCTTAGTTCTAACTTAAGTTTGAAAGCATAACATAATAAAGTTTCTTGAACATTTTTTTCTTCAAAAATGAAAAACAAAAACATTACAAGATACACAAAAGTAAACCATGCATGAAACTTGCTCCATCCTTCAATTCATCATCCTTTGTGCACTTGTCTTTGTTGTGAGTCCATTTGTTGTGCACTTGTCATATACCTGTTTCCCTTTCTTCCACATGTCCATGTGTAATCCCCAGAAATCAAGAATTTGATTTTGAAGCTTCTCTCCAGTTAATATACAATATGGACTAGCATCCTACAAACACCAATGACTCAAGAAATCAAGGAAACTGGGAAAAAAAAGGACTTCTGGAAAAATATATAAGAACCACATATATACCACTTCAACTAATTTATTGACCACAAATGAAAATATTGAAATGACTTTCACTACCAACAAAAATTGACTATCAAGAACAATACCACAACAGCTGAAACAACAACATGGCGTAGAAGCATAAACAAAAAACTACAGCTAAATTCAGGAAAAATATGATCATCTAAAGTTTTAAGTGGACTAGCATTATCAACCCATCAACAGTCAGCAATCAAAATTCAATCCTCCATCAGTAGAAGATATGTGAGAGTTCTTTTAAGAGTAGCAATCTCAAATAATGAAACTCAGTAGATTTAAATAAGCGAGCAAGTCAGTGAAGCAGATGAGAAAGCTTCCAACACAAAAGAAAAAACATATCACTGACCTCTTTCTAAAGAACTTGAAGACACATTCAACATCGCGGTCAAAGTACCTGAGGATGAGGATATATGAGAATGAAATATACAATAACTATCAAGTACGA
This sequence comes from Humulus lupulus, assembly GCF_963169125.1. Taxonomy (NCBI): domain Eukaryota; kingdom Viridiplantae; phylum Streptophyta; class Magnoliopsida; order Rosales; family Cannabaceae; genus Humulus; species Humulus lupulus. Next base: position 267,323,842 of record NC_084793.1, read on the forward strand.
TAATTAAATAATACACAATTACAAGGACAAAAGGATAAAAAAGATTATGACAAGTTTTCAAGTCTTTAATTAAATAATAAGAATTGATCATTATCATCATAGGTAACAAAAAAATTCAATTCATTTTCTCACTGTAAGTATAGAATGAATACTTCTCATAAACTTTGGAAAACATACATATTCATATTGACAGTCCTTATTTTTAACCAATACCCTAAATTATAATGAAATATCACTGGAACATTGTGCTAAGAACTGAAACAACTCTGAATTTTAGTAAATGGCTGGATGTTATTTGGGGATTGAACAGGGTTAATTAAACAAAGAGAACAAGCACTTAATTAAACTTTAAAGCATGATTTTTAAACAATTTCATGAACAAATTAGATATAGGTCAAAATTCATAAACTAATTTGTAGACATATCAGAGAACTCTTATAGCAAAAAAAAAAAAAAAACCTCACCAACATCCATTGCTTCATCTGTTAATGCAGCCACTGTAAACACAACTCCTAACAAACCCTCAACAGCCAGAGTTATTGCATGAGCTTCACTAGCAACTAAGACTGTAACAAACCCATGGACAAGGCAAGCCAAGATGACAACCCAAGCAGTAACAAGTTCCTGAAATGCCAGAAAATCAACTAGCAAAGAAATATCAAAATATAAATAAGCATAATAGAAAACAAAATGAAGATTCAAACAAAGCTTGGGAACATCTGCAAGATGAAAACTAAAATAAATAAATAATATAACAACTGAATGCAAATCCAATCCCATAACTATCATATAAACTATAACTTACCAAAGCTATAAATAAGAAAAGAGAATACAGTGCAAATAAAATCAAACTTGTCAAACAACTTGCTGCCATTAAGACATTATAGTTTTTCAGACAGTAGGGAGCAATGAAGACATAAAGTGTTTCATAACTTTCTTCATAAAGAAAGGCAAAGGCTTGATACATTACAAACATAATCAAGCAAAGTTTTTTTTTCAAATAATAAAAAAAAACAACTATATGTCCTTTACTGATATTAAAACAAGGAAATACAAATCAATGCAACTTAATCTTAACTAGAGTTTATAAGAGCAAGCATATTCCTACTGAATTCTTAATAACTTAGTAATACAATCAGAATTTGGTATTATTCCATTGTATGCACTACTAGGAAACAAGATCTTAATCATATTAAGTCACACAATAGCCAACACATATATTAACATCAAAATAAAATAATTATAATAAAATCAATGATATTACCTCAAGATCTTAATCATATTAAGTCACACAATAGCAGAGTGAAAAGAGCTTACCCCATAGCTCAACAACATTTTCCAATTTCTAAAAACAAAATCTGAAATAGAATTGAATAGAGAGAAGTTAGGGCAAGAGATTGAAATAAAATAGAAAGATTCAGATTTTACCCAAAATTGCAGAAAAAAAAAGATGAGAGACTTGGATTTCTAAGAGAAAAATCTAAAATGACAGAGAGTAATCTATATTCATAATTCTACTTTGGTTAGGAGTGCCCAGCAAGAGTAATAGTTGCACACTTAATTGCTACATTGTACCTATAGAGATGAAATGATAAAAGAAAAATTATGCCAGGCATAAAGAGTATAAGCAAGGGAAAATGATTTCACAGCACAATAAGATTAAAACAAGAGGAATTATGTATATGTATAGGACAGTGGTGATGAATGAGAGAGAAAGTACGAGTGTTGGGGCATTGTAACTAACTAATGGGGAAGTTTTGGTTTTATTTTGAAGCGGTGGATTACCAATCACTGCTCTAAATCCCCTCTATTATGAGAATAACATATGGGGGAGGGGAATAAAAACTACTGCTCAAACGAAAAGTTTCCACATATTGCAGTAAAAAGAATCATCTAGTTTTTTTTATGCCCTGTTTTCTTAATTTGTTTTCTATTTCTATTGTTGCTCTTTGCAACTACTTAGAAAATAATTCCCTTATATTGCTCTCTAAACAACTTCAGAATAAAGGAAAAGCTAGAAGGAATCAAATAACTCAAGAAAATAAAAGGCCAAACAAGAAACTAGAATACACTCAAGCCATATTTTATAACAACTCAATGACTAAGAAACAAAATAAAATAACTCAAAAAATATACCAATTCAGAGAAATAAACAAGAGATAACCACTATAAATTCCAGCTACCTGAGTTAGCAAATAGACATATATACACATTCATCAAATTAAACAACAACAATCATAAAAAGCACAACCTTTTATTTACTCTCTTGCTAACTAAACTATGAAAAAGAAACAACAAGGTTTGTACATGAAACAAAGAAAGTTCAAAGAAAAGTCCAGAAAAAAGAGTTAACAGTATGAATGCATCTACAAAATATGCACAGGACTACCAGTGAAATGATCTAGACATGAATTTCAAACTTGATATGGAAAGATAGGATATTGAGAGAACTAGCACTATCACTAAACTAATTCATTCAAATACATTTTAAATTTTAGAAATAGATTAAGGAGCCCAAATTTTACAAATATGTATAAAATTGAAAGTTAACAGAATAAAAGGAATGATCTAACAGAGTTAGTAAAGCAGAACAATACAATTTTCATTTACCAAACAATGTTTATGAATTTCTCAAGATGAGATGAGATGAGATGAAAAGAGACATACTGGCTCATGCAGCAAATTTTGTGTACTCTTTAACTGTACAAGAATATTGTAAGCTAATCAAATCTGAAGTGCCAACTAAAATTCCCCAAAAGACTAAATCATGACCATGAGAAAGAAAATCTACACCATCTTACAAAGAAGACAGAACATCAAAAGTAAATTTTATCATAAAGTTTAAACAGCCTGAAAATTGCCCAAAATAGCACAATAACATGTCCCAATGCTAGCTACTAAAACCATGTTCTTAAGAAAACATAAGTGATTTGCAAGTAAAAGATAATAAACAATATAATCAGAGATAATTAGCTAGATACCAAAATGCATGAAGCCCTTACCTTAAGAGGTTTTGATGATGAGTGACCAGAATCCTCAGTGCCACTGCTCTCATTTTCCAAACTCGACCTCACACGGAGCTCGATTGGCTTCGAGTTTACTACCTACCTATGACACATGAAAACAAACCATATAAAAATAGTTCCTTCTATTTGCAACACGTAAGAAATCTTGCTGTTCTAACCATCTTAAATTCTGTCATGACCTATTTGATACTTAGTGAAAACTTTCCAGATGATTGTGCATTAATAACAAGTAGCGCAAACTGATTTTAATGACAGAAAAAGAAAACAAAGAAGGAAGTACCTTTGAAAACTATCTTCTGTGGAGTAGAAACACGTTGTTGTGGCAAATTATTTTCATACTCGGGTGCAATCTCGCAAAACTCTACACCACCAAACAAAGTATACATGAGATGAGAGCGATCGAGGAGATAAATGTAGACCAGAAATAAATAGTAAAAGAAAAAAGGTACACGTTGCAAGAGAAGACAAAGTTTCGTGTACCTGCAATATCAATTTGAAAATCAGATGTGCCAGAAGTATTCCTGAATTTCACATAACACAACAATCCTTACACTTAGAAGTAGTTGAGAACCATCCAAACAAGATTTCAGCCAAGGAAAAAATAAACATCCAAACAAGACTTAAATTAAATATGCATACATAGTATCAGAGCTGAAATGCATCTCATTATCATTAAGGCAATCAGTAATCCATTCGTCTGAATGATCCAGGGTCTCATATCCAGAGGCAGACGCAGATGTATCTTCTGAAACAAGTTACACTAGATATGTTGAAAATCCAAACATTTTGTACGTATTATATTGGAATGCTTTCAAAACGAAAAGAAAAAACACCTGTAAATCCAGAGATCCAATCAGATGCAGAAGGTAAAGCCTCCTCAAGTGAATCAACCTCCTATAGAGCAGAAAAATATGAGACATGCAGTTTGGGTACTAAAATGTCATCTAATAAATAAAATGCATAATTTTCACGAAAATCTTGATACTTGACTTGTTCGACATAATAGAAACGCAGGGCATTATATACCCACAGATATACCCGTAGGAAAACTGTAAATCACCAGTGATAACATCTACATCAGCTTCACATAAAAATTAATGGATCCATGAAGACTAAAGTTACAGATTCTGAAACTTTTTCAATACAAAAGTAGAAAACAACGAATTTAATTCAATTTATATGTTCAAGATCAAATGGCTCCAATGTGTAGTAACTCATGGTTTATAAAGTTCATTCTACTAAAACATTATAAAATGCTTTTAGTATGACAATCCAATGTAGAGGGATATTGCAAACGAACATTTGATTTAAGGAAGACGGAAGAAATCTCATCACAGAGAAGGGAGTTATCAAAGTCATCATTGGTAAACTGTAGCATTCGGCGCCTCTTCAATTGTGAAAAGGACTCCCTACATTCTTCAACTTCCTTGTTCATAGTATCTGAAACCCACTTAACAACATTAAAAGAGCATATATAGGGCATTAAGTTGCAATTCTAGAAAGTTTAAAAAAATGTCAATATACATTGTGGAAGAGAAGCAGGAAAAAAAGAACATATATTAACCTTTATGGTCAACATGGTATTCCAAATCCATGCAGGCCTTAACTGGGGTTGTTTCCTCATCAAACATATAAGAAATATCTTCTTCATTATGAGCCACTCCATTCCAAAGACCTTCAGACATGACTGCTCATCAGTCATACCATGAAATAGTTAAATACCAAATCAGATATCTTTCAAATATGTCGACAGTTAGTAATTTTTTAAGCCACATTGTGGAACATACCGTAATTTGGATCCTTTTGGAAATAACTATCCTTTTGCCAACCCCATTGCGCACTTCTGCCAATTTTATATCATAACATGAGAAAACAACAAGTTCAATTAAAAAAACATAGATGAACAAAGTAAATAAAAGCCATGGTCAAGTAAAAGGACAAGGCAAGTGCATAAAACAAAGCTCAGAACCTAAATTACAAATATAGCTCATTGAATTGAGCTACTGCATTTCTATTCTACTCTATGTACCTTTAGCTGGAGAATATTACAGAAATGAAAATGGTTGAATTCAACATCAAACCAATTAGCAAAACCATGACCATCACCAAAATAGATAACCATTCAGTGGTGAAGGACCAATCAACTCATTCAATATCTTCCATTCAGGCAACTGAAGCACAACAATATATCATTTGAAGAGATTATATATATATATTACACACAAAAAAAATACAAAAAGTACCAGTGGAAATTGGATCCAGTACTAGCATTCCAAAATGAAGAAGGAAAATAAAAACAATAAAAATAAAAGGACAATGCTACAAAAAATGCTTACTAAAAGGGTATCATAATCCAAACATAGACCATTAGATTTACGTGATAAAAGGGCAAAATAAAAGGAAAAAGCAAAATGACCCAACAACCAAATCACATAGTCCATTCATTCATTTCCACTCATTCTCCTTAAATTTGCACATTAAGTCATATCATCTCCACACATCTAACTTAAATAAAAAAATCTTAAATATAAACCGAACCATAGATATCAAGAAACCAAGAATCAAGTATAGTAACCACAACCAAGAACAAACTAAAAAAAATGCAATTCGGAGCAAAACCTAGATACGAAAACCGATCATAGATATCAAAAAATAAAAATAAAAAAAGAAAGAGGGATTTACTTGTCGTTATCGCAGTCCATTCACTGAAGCAACAAAGCGATGAACAAGTCCTTCTTCACCACAAAACCAGAGAGAGTCAGGTCAATCTTGAGGTCTCCTCCTGCTCTGACCGTATGAGAAGAAAAAAAGTAGCCGTTACGGAGAAGGAGAAGCCATCTGGGTATTCTGGGTATGAGGCGTTTGGGTTCGTGAACGGTGATGAAGGTATTTGGATTCAAGCTCAGAGATGAGATGGAGAGTGAGGCGGTGATGAACGGTGATGAAGGGGAATGGGTTGGAAGCTCAAAGATGAAGCTCAAAGACGAGAGTGAGAGATGGAGGCTGAGAGAAATTTTTCGGGTAACTTAGATTTAGGGATTAAAATTTGGCAGATGAGACTCAAATTTTTTTTTTCATTTGGCGCCTGAGGTTTATTCATATGGCGCCAAAATAATATATTTCGTGTGTTTTTAATCCCCCACTATTAATAGCACTTCTAAATATATGCTATTTTTTAATGTAATATATACTAAAAATTGTTGTAGTGGATGTACTCCAGAAGTACAATATGAGACTTAACCCGCAGAAATGCTCATTCGGGGTGTCCTCGGGAAAGAGTCTCAGATTCATAGTAAATGCTTGAGGCATAGAGGAAAACTTGGATAAGATTAAGGCATTAATTGATCTGCCCTCACCTCAAAAACATAAAGATGTCCAAAGTTTAACTGGATGAAAGGTGGCCTTAAGTAGGTTCATCTCGAAATCTACAGATAGATGCCTCCTATTCTTTAATCTCTTGAGAGGGGGCAGCAAATTTGAATGGTTGGACGAGTGTGAGATTGCTTTTCAAGCCCTTAAGAAGTACCTCATCGAACCACAGATCTTATCCAAGACAATCACAGTGGAAGTATTATACTTGAACCTCGCCACAACTGAACATGCAATCAGCGCAGTACTTGTTCGGGAGGATAATTAGGCAAAAACGTGTTTACTATGTTAGCAAAAGACTACTGGGGGCAGAGTCAAGATATCCATTAATGGAGAAACTGGCTTTGTGCCTAATACATGCATCTTGAAAGCTCCAACCTTACTTCCAAGCACACCTTGTGCATGTATTGACTGATCAACAGTTAAGACAAGTATTATCAAAGCGTGAGGCCTTTGGGAGATTGTGAAAATGGGTTGTCGAACTCGAGTAGTTTGAGATTACTTATCATCCAAGAACAACGATAAAAGGAAAGGCCTTAGCAGATTTCATAGTTGAATGTACGGGGATCACCAACGAGGAAATCATAATCCCAGCTCGCGAGCTGTGGAAACTTTACGTCGATGGATATTCTAATGAGAACAGTTTGGGAGCATGAACAATTTTGATCACTCCGACGGGAAATCATTTTCATTCAGCCTTATGGTTTGGCTTCGAAGCATCAAATAACAAGGCCGAATACGAATACCTATTAGCAAGACTTAGGATATCTTTCAAGCTCAAAGTAAAGGCTATTCACTACTATAGTGATTCCCAATTAGTCGTTAGCCAGGTTTTAGGAGAATATCAAGCTCATGGCATTAAAATGGCAGATTATTTCGAGAAAGTTAAGGCAGAATTCAGGCAGTTTGAGTTTTATGCCATTGAACATGTTCCACAAGAACAAAACTCAAATTTGGACGCTCTAGCTAGACTCGCCACGACCAAAGAAGCCGAGGCATTGAATGTAGTACCAGTTGAATTCCTACTGGTCCCAAGCATAGTCGAGCCTGAAGAAGAAGATGTCAACATTATTGACTCAAAATCTACCTGGATGACTCCTATATTTGACTACCTCAAAACTGGGACCCTCCGAGCAGACTGGAAGGAGGCTAGGAAACTTATGTACAAAATACCAAGTTACACCATCTTGGAAGGTATGTTGTACAGAAGAGGGTATTCCATGCCACTTCTAAGATGTGTAACTCTGCTCGAAGCCATAATTTTTTTAGAAGAAATCCATGAAGGATTTTGCGAAGACCACACTGGGGGCCATAGTCTATCAAAAAAGATGATTAGGCAAGGATATTTCTGGCCTAAAATTAAAGCATAATCGTTCGAATACGTTAAGCGATGTGACAAGTGTCAACGGTTTGCTTCAATCCCATGAGATCCACCTACCGAGCTCACCATGATGAGCTCCCCATTTCCATTTGCAGTATGGGGAATCTACCTCATAGGATCTTTACCAACTGGAAAAAGGGGAGTAAAATATGTTGTAGTCACTGTTGATTACTTCAAAAAGTCGACCGAGGCTGAACCTCTATCTACCTTCACCTCGAAGAAAGTCTTGGATTTCATGGTGAAAAATATAATTTGTAGATATGGGGTACCAATGAAAATATTATCCGACAACGGGACCCAGTTCGACAGTGACCTATTCACCCAGTTCTGTAAAAAGAACAGGATAATCAAAAGTTTTTCCTCTATAGCCCACCCGCATGCAAATGGCCAGATTTAAGTGGTAAATAAAACTCTGAAGAGTTCTATTAAGAAAAGTCTCGAAGAAGCTAAAGGAAGATGGACAGAGGAACTACCACAAGTCCTATGGGCACACAAAACGACAACACAGACCTCAACGGGACATACCCCCTTCTCCATGGCTTATGGTTACAAGGCCATGTTACCTATTGAGGTCGAAATCCCAATGATAAGGTGCGTGGCATATGACCAGGCCTTAAATCAATCCCAGCTTGAAGAAACTCTAGACCTAATTGAAGAAAAACAAGTCGAAGCCCAACTAAGGAATGATGCATAACATCAAAGGGCTACAAGATACTTCAACAAAAGGGTTCGAGACATAAAATTTGGATTGGGAAATTTGGTGCTTAGATAGGTGTTTTTGGCCACATAAGACCCCTCTACGGGTGTGCTCCGGCCTAATTGGGAAGGACCATACCAAATCGAGTCCATCATTCGATCTGGTGTTTATAAACTAGCGAGATTGATTGGAGAATTGGTCCCACAAGCTTGGAATGGTAAACATCTACAAACTTATTATCAGTAATTTTTTAATGATGTTTATTCATGTGGAACCCAACTTGTATTTGATTTTTATCCTTCATCAATAAAGTATTGATTTTTATTCAAATTTGGTGTATTTTTCTTGTTATATTTTTGCAAGCTCTCAAAATTCTACAATCTAAGATTGCAATCGTAGGATATTAAGGGGGCATAAGTGGTATGCAATAATACCATAAGCTCCAAAATATAGCATCAATAAAAATGAAATAAAATCAATCCAAATGTAAACAACAGAAGTGTATGGATTATTTACCAAACATGAAGTAAACAATAATAGTGTATGGATTGTTAACCTAACACGAATTAAACAAGTCTGGAACAAACTAGCAAACTCTAATTGGCAAGATCACAAGTTGGAACTCTGATAAACCAACAACAGTTTACAAGTCGAGACAGATAGATGGAATTTTTTTGCAAATAAGTTTTGACCTTGCAACCCCGAGACCATACTCGAGGATGAGAAAAAGTTACTATCAATAAGCAAGAAATAACTAGACTAACGAGGTTACATACCTAATAAGTATTTCATAACAAAGATACGAGGTAAAAGTAATATTCAATTTTGAAAATAACAAAGTCGAAAAAATGTGCAATCGAACGAACTATGTATGAATACATGGAAATTCGAGCTCAAGCGCAACAAGTATTTGTGTAGATAAACAAATATAGTACTTTTTGCACGTGCTCAGAATGTTTCGAGGCTAGTAATGTGAAGCGTGTAATAAAGGAAAAGCATTCAAGGTAGACAATATGCATAAATATTTCGAGCAAGAAATGTAAACTATCATCAAAATATAAAAAACTCAAACCTTGAGTTTTAATTTTCTTGGCCCAAAAGGGGCATAAAAAGAAATCCTTAATTACAAAAAATAAATAATAAGGGGCGCAACCCTTTTAAGATTATTTTTGGCCAGCAGGGGCAGACTCCGCCTCTTCGCCTTTTTCCTCTTCACCTCCGCCATTCAAGGTGGTGACAGTAACCTCCTCCTCGGCCAACAGAGCCATCCACTTGGAGATGAACTCCTCTTCCTTATCCAAGAGGAATGAGGTGTCCATCTTGGGGTTCAAAGACCACATTCATGGCCCAGTTAGTAGCCCAATCCTCTTGGCCTTGAATTCCTTGAGCAAGTGTTTCTTCTCATCATCGAGGATCTCGAATGAGGGGCTCTTTTTCTTCTTTAGGCGTTCGGTCTCAGCCTTGGCAACACTCATTTCTACCTTCAAACAATCGATCTCATCCCTAACGGTTGTTGAAGTTGGCCTTCAAGTTATTGATGTTGGCCTTGGAGGCTTTGAGGGCATCCTCAACCTTGGCTTGGGCCTTCTTGACCTCTTGGAGTGATCTTCCAACATGGTCTTGGGCCTCTGAGGCTTCCTTGAGCAGACTCTTGGCTTTGGCCTGGGCTTCCTTAGCTCCCTTCAACTCAACCTCAACACAAATTCGAGCCTGGTGGGCATCGTGAACCAAGGTCTCAGCAGCAGCCAATTTCGGGGAGAAAAGGGAGCTATGGCGTATGACACCAAGAAGAGTCTGAAGCACAAGATTGTAATAATTAGAAAAATTATGTAGCAAGTAACCAAGAAAGTAAAAGTCAAACGATGCAGACTTACCAAAATCCCAAGATCCATAGTCTAATAAAAAAGGAGTGTGGTGTTATCTCCCCTCAGAAATCGCTACACATTGGCATCGAGGTTGCTGCATGATTGGCCTGCCCGAGAGAGCAGGTCCGAGCAAAGGTTGGCCCCTAGGATCCCAGGCACGTTTGTCAGGGGGTACTCGATCATATGTGGTGCGACCATGAACTGTCAAGCCACGGTCAGGGCCGGGGCGCCCATAGGCTTTGGGACCGAAGAATATACAACCTTTTTGCCTTTGTCCCCAATAGGGAGGAAGAGGAGTCTTTTTTTCCCTGAGGAGATGGCATAGTGGTTAGGGGCTCATTTGCGATGGCCTTTGAGGTTGTGGGTGATGGTATATCCATAGTGATAGGAGTCTGGACCTTTGGCTCATTGGAGACAACTTTTGAGGTCGCCAGGAGAGGGTCTTTAGCCACCTTCATGGCTTTCGGTGGAGGGTCACCCTTCTTCAAGGTGGAATGTCTCAACTTACTTCCTCGAGCCTTAGGTGGCATCGCAAAGATGTTGTCCAAGTCAGAATCCATCTCCTCGAAAAGAATAAAGAAGATCAGTTAAGCGAAGAAAAGAAAAACTATACACAAGATGACTAAGTATCAAGAACCTAACTGGAGGACTCATTTGAGCTCGAGCTCGCGGACTAGGAAATTCCCCATTCTTCTCACAAGGCTAATGGAGTCCCCTCCCTAAATGTAGGGGACATCCTCGAAAGGTCCCTATAGTCATTGACTCTGTATTGTATTGCTAATCCATCCAAAACATCGTTTAAACTATACATCATTTGGTATTTTCCCATACTGCTATCGAACCTATGAACCTTAAGGTTGACCAAACCATAAAATTGTTCTGGGGATTGTTAAAGAAAACTATGGTAGTGGGCCCTTGTCTAAGTAAGGTAGGGTACCATTTGGACAAGTCAAGCACGACTTTCCATCCTTCAGTTGAGCTCATTGAGGCCTCGTCTTGAGCTTCGTTACCCAAATATGAGGACTCAGCAGGCCAAGGTCTTGGGACGCCCGAGCTTGAGCCCGCATGTTTTCCCCTAGAAGGGAGTTTGGTCATTGGCACAAGGACTTCCTCCCACCTTGCATACTTGCAGATTCCCGAGTCGTCTACAGATTCGCCTTCACCAAGGAGGTTGTAGAGTTGGAGCTTGTCCTCATGAAGAAGATAGCTAAGGGATCCTTAATCGTAGGGGAGCTTGAGGATTGCTTCCCTATGGTCCCTCATGGCCTCGGTGGGCTATGGGCGATGGTAAATGGCTACAAGAAAGGATTGGATGAGTATTTCAAATTCGAAATAAAATAATATACCAAAGAATAATGATATGGTACTTATGAATCCATTGGAATGAGTAAAAGCAAGAGGGAGCGAGACCGTCCATCCAGAAAAAGATGGTCTTGAAGTTAGGAGGATGGTTGGGGATATCCTCGAATAACCGCTTCTCCTTGTGATAGCTTGAGAGGTAGTAGAAGCCATCTCCCATGAGCTTAGGAAGGGTTACTCTTGAGGCAGAAGAGATAGAGAATCTCATGCGTTGAGGGTCCCTCCCACTTCCTCTCATGGTAAAGCGACCTCAAAGTAGTCAAGACTCTGTATGAGTTGGTTTGGAGTTAGAATGGGGCAATATCAACTTAATCCAAGAAGCTTTGGAAATAGTCCTTCAGAGGCAATAAATCCCCAGCTCGCAGGTGCTCGTGACTCCAGGCTACGAACTTAACCTTCCTCTCAGAATTGTCTTTACCAGGAGTGGAGCAAATCCTTTCGTCAGAACTGGCGGGCCGACACACCAGCTTGCCAGACAGATTTAGCCTTTGGCAGGATAGTAAATCTGAAATCTGGTGAGTCGAGATGACCAAACTTTGGTAATGTTCCGCCTTGAAAAAGGATTCGTCCGAGGCCGGGATGGAAAGAGATTCGGGAGTTGTGGACGGTTGATCTAAGGAAACCTCCATTAAGTTGAATGAAAGGGTACCGGGAGAGTAGGCTATGGTGACTTTAAGCTTGGGGTTTAGTGGAACAGGTCATATCTCAGGCTCCAGATCAAGATATGCTGCAACTCGAAGTTTCTTTCTCTTATTCTCTTTGATTTTGTCGATCTAACATCGAAAATGGGCTCGTATATCCTCTTGTTAGAGCTATTCCTTATGCTCGCAGATTAATCACTAGTTTCGTGTGAATGGCGATTCCGGTCGAGGAGACAGTGGATGGTAATGGATGGAAAGCTCGGGCCCCCACAGATTCTCTAAAGACTGCGACATCTAACAAGAAAGAAAAAAGGTGAGGGACTATTATTTAAAAAGAGTGGAAAAGATTAAATCTCTATAACTCGAGTTTACAAGCTCGAGATAACGAGATCGCCTTAATCGAGCCTGAAGGCTCGAAATGGCGAGATTAACTCAAATTCCAACACCGAACTATTGCAAAGTTCGGGGCATCGAGGGTGTCCCCACGCAAGAGTGGGGAGGTTATTTTTAGTTAAAAAGAATCTCAAATTTCTATGGTAAAAGTGGGCAGTTACTCAAAAATGTGATATTATCGGAATACGTGCGTTAAATCCCTAATTTAGAACCCTATTTCGATAGCTACATGAAACCTATAACCTATTACCATGTAACCTAAAGAAAGGCATCATTTTTATCTGTTTTCACCAAACCTTTTTGCCTAAACACATTTTTAATCACTACAAAGTTACCAAAATCATAAACTACCTAGTGCGTAAGAGATTTCAAGAATCTGGTAGAAACAAAAAAAATTTTTACGCACAGAGGAAACATACGTAAAAAAAAATACATATATGAAGATCAGAGAACTTACAGAATGTGGACTGTGGGTATGAAGAGATCATCGATAGCAGAAAAGGTAGCAGGAACGATCCTATGGAGCCGAAGGTGGAAAAAGTGCTTTGCTTCGTTAGTTTGGAGAACATGCAAGGAGAGCTCTAGTTCGTGTTTGTTTTTCTTCTGGAAATTAAAAAGAAATAGTGAAAAGGTCGAATATGGAGAATGAGTTTAAATAGGCAAAAATGTGGTGCTAAAAGGGGGAATCTGAGCCCTTGATTTGGATTAAGGCATGATCCAAGGGTCCACATTCGATTTAGAGAATTAGCATAAAAAAGGGAATAGTAGTGGACATTTTTAAAGAAAAGAGTACTCGAGTACTCTCGGTATGCAATCCTCTAATGACACATGCTCACACTTGAGTGTGGTAGATAGGCACACTTTTCGAAAGTGAAGTTCAAAATTTTCCTTCTCGGGGATTTGAACCAACACTTTTGAGGGGGCAAAATGTTACACCCAAATCTCGAGAATAAAATAGAGAGCCTCGAAATTTCTGCTTGAAGTATTTAAGCTCGAAATGTTTTCTCAAGCTCGTGTATATGAATACTAGCAAAATACTTGTATGAATTATCAAATGGTTCTAGATCTGCTATCAGCATTCTAGTTTACTTATAGATTAATCACTAGCGATCGAGCATGAGTCACATCGATCGAGCCTGAGTTGCAGGCTCGAAGGCCTTGACCTTCTCCAAGGAACGTACTTGACGAAATTACTAGATGAGGAGGAGGTTATAACTGGAACGATGAGCTCGAGGTCTGGACTGGTCTCGAAAGCACGTCAGCAATACGATCGAGATCAGCAACACGTTTCACATGCGTATGCTATTAGAAAATTCCTATTTTATGAGGATTAGTTATTATCATATATAAAACCCCTATTGTTATGGGATATTAGGTCATCAATGCATTTATGATATTTATTTCAAGTTTATATTTGATTGTAACTTCCCTAAATCAAAGGAAGATATTCCCATGACCATGTCTATAAATAGTCTGGTCTGATTCAATTATATGCACGCACAAATTTTACTGGAGAATACTCTGCCAAATTGCTTTCTAAAAAAGCTTTGAGAGAGTAGTGAGAGTATTGATTGTGGCTCGTGGACTAGGCAGAATTTAACTGCTGAACAACTTAAAAAGCTTGTGATTCCTTTAATTTTTTCTGCATCATTGTTTAGTGCACTTCATTTCTAAGTTGACGAAAAACGACGTCAACACATGGTTTTAAAAGTCTTCAAGTCATGGTTTGAGAAGAGAGAGGAAATGGAAACTTCTATAATTTCAGGTATAGAAAATTCTATCTTTTCTTTCTTTTGAAAGAATCTGATAACCTAGAAACAATTGACATAGGAAAGAATCGCTTCTTTTCTAATTTATTAAGATAATTAACTATTTTTATTAATATTTTTATAATTAAAATAAAACTTATCAGTTACAACCTATTTTAATTATTTAATTTAAATCATATTTAAATAAAAAATATTAATTTGAAATTCGAAATTCAATCTCAGGGACGTTATTGTGTGTGGCGCCACTATAGCATATCCTTGATTTTCTGATTTGTTTGTTTAATTAATTTTAAGAGAAGATATTTATCCCAAAATAAATATCAGTTATTTCAAAAATAACTTTACCTTAAAATCTATCAGTTTTAAATAAATTATCTTATAATAAGATATTAATTAAACTGTAGCGTCCCGAAATTCTTAATATAATTAATGACTTGGTTAGCATGCTGGGAGGGCACGTGGGATGATTATGTGTTAATGTTGTGATATAATTTGATCAATAATGTGCAAGTGTACATAGTCAACAAGTAATATAATGATAAGTGAGTATCATCTCCACAGGGATTGAATCAGCAACAAATAGGGTAAAATCAACACTTAACATTTTGGGTAAAAGAAATGGTGATAATTTTATTTAGACTAAAAACTAAGAAAGAAACTAAATAAAATAAAGAACAAAAGTGATCAATGTAATGATGAGCTAGAATTATTAAATCCTCCTAGAATGCAAATTCAATATATTGTCATAGAGGAATGCATTAACAATTGAACTTTGTCAATCAGAAATTTAGAAATGAGCATATGATTTTTCCAAACCTATATGTTATGGGTTCTCAACACTAAATTGACACATTCCTATGAAAATCTAGAATTAAGAACATTAATTATGCACCAAATTTCCAATGGGTCATACAAGATAAATAGGATATCCCTATACCATCTACAAATCTCACTTATCCATGGTGATATTAATGCATCATTCAAGTATTTCCACTAATCCTATTTTTTTCAAAATCAAGACTAGCTATGAAACCTACAAATTGGTGATCAAGCAAAAGTAAGTATAAAATATTGAGCATCACTTGAATGAACAAAACTTTAATTGCTAAAAATATTCATAAAACATCAATTAAATCCACAATCTAAGTTCATCAATAATTCTAGCTACAAGAAAATTAGTTCATACTCAAATACAAAAATACCCAAAATCAACACATCCATGAGTTTACAAATAGAAAAATAATACGAAAGGAGTAAAGGGTAAAGAGGAAACTATGTAGATGGATCCTCCTTCCTTGTCATTATCTCTTCTCTACATCTTTTTCTCTTTTCTTTTCTTCTTCTTCATTCTCTTTTTGGTTATTTTGCTCTCTTCTTTTTAGCTCTAGAATCCTCTATGGTGTCTGCTTTCCTTTTATGATGCTAGGGTACCAATATTTCCCTAATTAGAAGGCCCACCACATTTGTCTTTTTTTTTTCTCTTCTAGAAAATGCTTTAAAATGATGCTCATTGCCTGTAATTTTTGCCACCTCATCACTCCTTGCTAACTCAATTAATGACTTGTCAAGTGCCTCTTCTTCATATGCTAAAATTCCCCCCTTGAATCTGATGGAAATACCCCTAGCAAAATTTCCTTTGCTACAGATGAATCTGAAAATTCAGCACAAACAAACGAACTTAGAGCCAATTCACTTTTTATCTTTTTCCTTGGATAATGCACGCATAAATTTATTTTTCTTCCTACTTTCAGCTCTATAAAACTAAAAAGACACAATAACCAAAAAAATGAAATTAACTAAAAATAACAACAAAAAACACTCATCACCCTTCCTAATTCTAATGAATTGATTTACGTGATTTATATGATTATATGGTTGAGTGTGCATGATTATGTGTAATAAATGTTTTTAAAGACTCATTTTTAATAAAAAAAAGAGGGTAATTTCGTAATTTTTACCCGTTTAGGCTATATTTGTATTTTATGCGCTATATGCTTGAGACCAAATTATTATGTGGTTATATGTGTGATATTTGGCACAATTGATCCTTTCTAGCAATTTAGCGAAAAAGTCACAATATGGATAAATACCTGGCTCGGGAGAGCCAATGGGTATTTTGATAATTTCATATATTTTGAGAATTTTTGGTAAATGAAATAAATTGGTGGAATAATTGTATTTAATGGATTAATTAATTAATTTGAAGATTATAGGTATAATTTGAGGTTTAGTGAGAATTTAGGCAAATGACCAAAATGCTCTAGAGGTTAATTAAGAGGTTTATTGGAGGTAGGGGAATGTTGACGCAATTTTTTTTGCCAACAGTGTATTTAAGAAATAATAAGGTTGATTAGTGCTTAATAATAAACTGAAATATGAAATGAATTCACAAGAACACAAATCTTTTTACGTGGTTCTGTGGTTAAAATGCACCTAGTCCACGAGTCTATATTATTAATGTTTCTCTCTCTTTTTTAGTAGAGTTTCAGTATTACAGAATAATTGTTCCTTTTCCTATCCAATATTCTCAGTATTTATAGAGAAATTCCATGGACAGGTTGGGGTAACCGCGTGAATCAATTACGGATTTACACATTTATTACATTTAATAGAAACAATTTCCATTTATATTGGGATATGATTTGATCACGAAATAAATGGTCTCCTAATATCTAGGACATTAAATATGACAGGCTGGTCATAAATAATCGTATAAAAGTACCCGAGTCTTTGGGGATCCGTAGGTACGCAATATTTTTTAATTATCATGAGATATTATATCACTCCAAGCTCGTACTTTGGCAGACATTTGAATATCATGAGCTCGTGCTTCACAACCTTCATGTTTGTAGCTCGGGTAAAGCCCAGGACGCCTAACACCACACGTGCCCATGCGAAACCAGATTTACTTAGGTGGATAATAAACATATACTGTTTCCTTGGTTATTTCTTCGCATACTTATTTGCCAACTGTACTCGATCTGAGTGAAGGACTCGTGCTGAAATTAGGGTACAACATTTGCCCCCCAAGTTCATGCTCGTGGTTCATGTCGTCATCTTCTGGCCTACACAATATGGACTTTTATACTTCTGCTGCATTATACAATGCCTGCCCACTACTCAGGTTTCAAGGTCTACAATAATTGTCTTGTCACCATTTTGCTATCATTTTGTCTTTTTAACCATGGCCTTTGGATCTTGTACTAACCAAATCAGATGGCCCAAATTAATTTATGTCATTTACGTATAAATAGGGTAGACAATTTTTCAGGTTTCACCACCTTTCATTTGAAATTTTTCTATATCTTCTCTCTTTTGTATTTTCGAATCCTTCTTCTTTCTCAGAAAAAACTCACAAACCGTTTGTTGCACCCAGATACTCAGGAGTCTTCCAGGAACTTTCCCCTGCAAAGTCTACTTTCTATCGAAGAACATATTGTAAGTACCTCATCTTTTGGTTTTGAAGAAATTTTTCTTGTACTATTCTTTTTATTTTTGTTCTTCACCATGCTCATCCGCACTTCATCATAGTCAACATTAGGATATTTTCCAAATGTTTTTAGCAAATAGGCTTCAACTTAGATTCAATGAGTAGGTCCTAAAATATCATTAGAACTGTAACATTCATAAAACTGGGTAATTTCTGGGTAAAGTTGGGTAATCCATGGCGAATTTAGAAAATACCCATTCAGGATATAGAAGATGAATAGTTTTTAGGGTCCAAATCAGGTTGCTTAGGGGTAACGCTTCTTGGGTGGTTTTGCACTAAATTGTCTCCCAAGGAAAGTAGTGGCCTGATATTCTGACACACGGATCCTTAAATATTAGGGGTCTGTTAGGAAACTGAGGGGCGTAACTTAGGGTAGCGTGTGACATCACGCGATGGGTCCGAGGCTAATTCAGCTCGTACATCAAAAGTAAACCATTCCCCCCGTAATTTCGCGTCGTAACCTTTAAATCCTCTTAGGTTGCCTACTAACTAGGTCGTTATGTTCGATAGGCGATTTGATGGCTCCCAAGAAGAACGCACCCAGCTCGTCTACTCAACAAAAGAACAAAGGGAAGGAGGTCATCCTTGAGTCTCCTATTCCCCACTTCGGTCCAGGGGTGGAGAAAGAGGTGGTGGTAGACCCCAACGCCTTCTTCGAGGCGGAAATAATCATATCCAAGATCACGACTCAGGGGAAGGGTGAACAAGATCCTGCTGAGCCACAATATCAAGGCTGGTGCCTTCCTTCCCTTGGACCAATACTTCGCGGATTGTCTTAATTTCTTGAAGTTGGCTACATTTCAGCTCCCCCCAAATTCTTATAGGCTTTTGGCGGGGCTAAAATAGTTGTTTCTGAAGCATGAGTGGGAGGTCCCCACTCCGGCAGATATATTATACTTCTTCTGCCTCAAAGCCAGCCCGGTGCAAAGAGGTCGAGGTGACGGGTTCTACTACCTCACTAGATTCCCAATTCTGCTCCTGTCATTGAGCTCTCAAGCCACCTTAACGACTATAAAGACTTGTTCTTTATGTCGAACGGGCTTTGAAACTGTGAACACAGATACTTTAACTGTCCTCGTAAGTTCTTTATACTCTGACCTCAGCTCATGAAATTTTATCTGTTCTAAGATATTTCCCTTATACATGTATTAACTGAGTTTATTTCTTGTGCAGCCATATTTACGAGGACAGCGAAGTCCGTGTCCCTTGGGGTTAGTATGAGAAATATTCTGGGCTGCCCCCTAGTGAGAAGGACTACCGCCAGATTGTGAATGAAATCATGATGCTGGCGTGTAAGTTCATTGGCGAAGGCCAGACGTTGACCTTAAGGACCCGGGCTACTCTCCCAATAAACCACGAGCTCCCGCCCTCTCAAGAAGAAGCCTTGCTGGCCATCGAAGGCGAGGATGAGGATGTGGTGTCTCTTTTCTGAAAGAGGCGGGTTCCCGAGGCTGTTCAGGAACTCAATTTAGAGCCAGTTGCGTCAGGGGCAGAAGTCGGTCCCTCCGGCCAAGGTAACACATATCCTTATAGGGTACTAGATAGGGTTATTGCCGATTTTAGGTTAGTTAGATGTAATCCAAATCAGCTAGTCCACCATCATCCTCACAACCCAGACTGTAATATCACCCTGCTCCAGTGTGTAGACCACTTGGTGGTGCGTCATGACAATAGTTACCCTAAGGGCACCATTGTTGTCGATAATAGTTTAAATTTTAGGTTTGCCATCTTTGAGGAGTACGAGACCAACCATAGGACCTGGCCTTCTCTACTCCAGGGCACCTTTGCCCCTGGTTTTAGGCAGTACATAGATGAGTCCAGCCCCGAGGTAGAACCAGAGCTTGAACCTCCTAGAATCCAGGAAATACTAGTCGTAGGCTCTCCTTCTCCTCTAGTAGCCCCAAGGTCGAGGTCGTGATAATAGACTCCTCCTCCAGCTTGGAGGGTTGGATCTTTATTTTTTTTCTTTGTGTATGTTTTTTACTTTATTTGTGAACTAATTCCCATGTTTTTCTTTTCAGGTGAAGAGATGGAACAAACTGGAGCTCCTGACCACTGTACTGCTTTCCAGGCCGGGAAAACTGGCTCAGGCCCTGTTGTGAAGAGGCCGAGACTTTCGAAGAAGGCCCTTCCAGCAGCAGGAAATGTCTCAAAATTCCCTTCTATGGGGAAAGGCACGAGCTCGACGGCTCTGATGTCTTTTGTTACTGAGAGGAGAATTCTTCATCCATCTCGGTTCCTGCCTCCTCAGGATCAAGTAATACAAGTTGATCCTCCAGCTCCACCTGCCCCAGCTACGACCGTCCAAATACCAATAGATCCCCAAGATCTAGAGAAGATCCTTGAAGCCTTTTGGGGGATCCTTTATGAGACGGTGAGCCACAAGGTGGGGCACGCCTATAAGGCCAGCTCGAGGAACTTGAGGAAGATCGATGAGCGAAGCCCGGAGAACGTCTTGGAGTCAGCCTTGGGGATGAACCCCACAGTAAGCTATCCTTCCTTGGTGACATCTTTCTTTTTATCGCGTCTAAGGATATTTCTGACTTACCTTGTTATTTTGTAGTCTGCCCTGGCTCAATATCGTAGTATATGCCGAGCTAGGGCTAGAAATGATGAGCTGTATGCCAAAATCAATGTCGCCAAGACTTCCCTGACCGTTGCTCAAGAGGCCGAGCAGGCCGCCAAAGCTACCTTTGCAATTGCTCAAAATAGTGAGTACGATGCCAAGTTTGCCCTCGCCTCGTCCCAGGAAAGCGAGCAAGCTGTGAAGATTTCCTCGGCTATTGTCCAGGATCAAACTGCACAACTCCAGGCTGAGGTTGATGAAGCCAAAGCAAAATAGCTCGAGGTCGAGACTGCAGTCAAAGACGAGAAGGCGGCCTCACTATCGTCCATGGAAGATATGTTGTACCATTGCTGGGCCTTTAACTAGAATGGCAACTTTTCTTTCATGGCTCCCGTGCTGTGGGATTCGTACCTTGAAAAATTCAAGCCTATGATCATGTTAGAACTGTCAGAAATGGGGGATGCTTCTGCGGCGAGCAAGCAGGAAGGCGAGGAGGTCACGTCCTCAGAGCAACCTGTAGGAGCTCAGTGACAATCTCTTTTTCTTCTATTTTTGTTTGTAAACAATTTCCCTTGGGCTTAGTTCGAGGTTTTTCTCCTAAAGACAATTTTATTTTAAATTTATATATCTAATATCTTTTATCCATTCATTTTTCCTTTGTTATCTCTCATGTTTATGACTCCTTAGACTTGTACATTCGAGATTTTAGGAATCAATTTTTAGATCGGGATAGATATTTTGAGCTCGGTTATATCCAAACTTTATGTGTTGATTTATATCATACCTGTTAAAAACAGGCCTTGGACTCGGTTAGATCCGGGATTTAAAATATTTTAAACTTAGTTCGTGTTAGGTTCATTAATAACTCGAGCTTTAAAAAGCCCTTGATTTAAACAATTTTCCCAACTTTCCAAGTTTTGTACCTGGTTGTATCCAGGGTTTTAAATGAGTAAAACTAATTTTATGCTAGGTTTATTGACATCTCAAGCTCTTAAAAAATCCATCGAATATTCAATTTTCCAAGCTTCTAAGTTTTGGACCTGGTTGTATCCAGGGTAGTTTTGTACCTGGTTGTATCCAGGGTTTTAAGTAATTTAAACTTATCTAGCAATATTATTCTGATCCACCTCAGGTTATATGCCCCCCAAGTAACCAGAATGTAGGGACTTTCTTGGTTGCTTTTACAAACATCAATACACGAACTAATACCACCTTAACAAGAAAAATTATTTAAAACCACCTTAACAAGAAAAATCATTTAATAATCCATCTGTTATTTAATTAAATTGATTTTATAATTAAGCCTTACATGGATGACCATACTATTGATAATACTTTTTAAAATGCTTGGTGTTCCAGGTCCATGGGACTATCTCCCCATTCAGCCAAGCTATCTTGAAGGTTCCTTCACACAAAAATTCCACGATCTGATATGGTCCTTCCCAGTTCGGGCCTATAACGCCATCCTTGGGATCCTTATTCGCCAGAAAGACCCTTCGGTGAACTAGGTCGCCTAATTCAAAACTTCATCTCTTGACTTTAGAATTAAAGTAATGAGTGATTTTTTGTTGATAATGGGCGAGTTTTAATTGCAAATCCTCTCGTTTCTCATCAATCAGGTCGAGAGATGCGTTAAGTAATTCATGATTCCATTTCTGGATAAATGTCTTTTTCCTGTGAGTGGTTACCATAGCTTTGACTGGACTGGAAGGATGACCTCGCTTCCAAAAGTTAAGGAGAAAGGAGTGTGCCCCTAGAGGTTCTGTGAGAAGTTTGGTATGCCCAAAGCACTTGCGAGAAAAGTTCGAGCCATACTCCTTTGGCCTCGTCTAACCTCTTCTTAAGGCTTGCCTTTAGGGTTTTGTTCATAGCCTCGACCGACCCATTGGCCTATGGATATGCTACTAAGGAGAAACTCTTGATATTGTCGTATTTTTCATAGAAGTTAGTGAAGAGATAATTGTCGAACTAGGTCCCATTGTTCGACACGATCTTTTTAGGAAGCCCAAACTAACATACAATATTCTTCACCAAAAAGTTCAGGACTCTCTTTGAAGTGACGGTTTCCAAAGGCTTTGCCTCTACCCACTTCGTGAAATAGTCGATTGCAACCACCGCGTAACGAACTCCTCCCTTGCCCATTGGTAGGGACCCTATTAGGTCGATTCCTCACACTACAAATGGCCACGGGAATGAGATCATCGTTAGCTCGACTAGAGCAGCTCGGACAACTGTGGCGAAGCACTGGCATTTGTCGCATTTCTGAACATACGAGATGGAGTCTTTCGTTAAGGTGGGCCAAAAATAGCCCTGCCTCAATATTTTCAATGCTAGGTTTTGCCCCCCAGGATGATCTCCATAAAAGCCTTCAAGTACTTCTTGTAGAATGGTTTAGCCTCCTCGGGCAGAACACACCGTAGGAGAGGCAATGAATGACCACGTCGGTAAAATGTACCATCCACTATCACATACCTCGGAGCTTGATAGAGTATTTTTCTTCCATCCTTTCTTTCCTTAGGTAGCCTTCCCATTGTGAGGTATTCCATTATGGGAGTCATCCAGGTCGGTGTTGTGTCAATCATCTCGACCTCTACCATTTTTTCTGTCATGCTCGGACTCTCCAAGAGCTCCACTGGCACTACATTCAAAGTCTCAGCTTCCTTGGTGGTGGCAAGCCTTGCCAAAGCGTTAGCATTAGAGTTTGGCTCGTGAGGTATCTGTTCAACAGTACTGTACCATATTTGGCTAGCTCCCCCTTCACCTTAGCTAGGTAAGCCACCATCCTGGTGCCTCGAGCTTGATACTCCCCCCAACACCTGATTAACCACGAGCTAATAATCGCTATAACACTGGATGACCTTCGCTTTGAGCTCCTTCGCCACTCTCAGTCTAGCCAGTAAGGCCTCATATTCGGCTTCGTTGTAAGATGCCTCGAATCTGAATCTTAGAGTTGTGTGGAATCGATGCCCTTCTGGGGAGATTAATATTATCCCAGCTCCTGATTCGTTCTCGTTCGATGATCCATCTACGAATATTTTCTACAACTCTTGCACTGGTTCCTTTAAAAGCTCCTCTTGAAAACCGGTGCATTCAGCCACAAAATCAACAAGGTCTTGACTTTTGATTGAGGTCCGTGGCACGTACAATATCTCAAACTGGCTAAGTTCAACTGGCCATTTTAAAAGACGTCCCGACATTTTAGGTTTTGGCAATACTTTCCTTAAAGGTTGGTCATTCATGACGTTGATTGAATGAGACTTGAAATATGGCCAGAGGTTCCTAGAAGCAAATATCAGACAGAATGCCACCTTTTCTATCAGTGGGTATCGTGATTCAGCACCGAGAAGTCCTCTCCTTATATAATACATTGGTTTTTGAGCACGGTCTTCTTTTCGGACTAACATGGCACTGACTGCATTTTCTATTATGGCCAAATAAAGGAACAGAGGCTCTCTAGACATAGGCTTAGACAGTATTAGGGGCTTGACCAAGTGTATTTTTAGGTCGAGGATTTCCTGTTCGCACTCCTCAGTCCATTCAAATTTCTTGTTTCCTCTGAGAAAGTTGTAGAACGGCAAGCACTTGTCAGTGGATTTTGAAATAAATCGGTTCAAGGCTGCCACCTTTCTCGTCAGGCTTTGAACTTCTTTACGTGACCTAGGCGAGGGCATTTCTAACAATGATCTAATTTTATCAGGGTTCGCCTCTATCCCTCTTGTATTAACTATGAATCCCAAAATATTTCCTGATGCTACTCCGAAAGTACACTTCAGGGGATTCAGCCTCATATCATACCTCCTTAAGATCTCAAAACATTCTTTCAGATCGGATACATGGTTATCGACAGTCTTGGATTTTACAAGCATATCATTGACATATTATTCCATATTTCTCCCAATCTGATCCGCAAACATTCTATTGACTAATCGCTGATATGTAGCTCCAGCATTTTTCAGCCCGACGGGCATGACTTTATAACAGTACACATTAGTCGGGGTCCTGAAGCTAGTATGTTCTTGGTCCGCAGGATTTATCGCAATCTGGTTATATCCAGAATACGCATCCATGAAGGACATGAGCTCGTGACCTTTCGTGGCATCTACCAACTGATCAATCCTTGGCAGTGGGAAGCAATCCTTGGAGCAAGCTTTGTTTAGGTCAGAGAAATCGACGCATGTCCTCCATTTCCCATATGGATTTGGGACCAGCATGGAATTGGCAACCCAGATCGGGTATTTTTCTTCAGGAATAAACCCACACTTTAATAGTCGAGCTACTTCTTCCTCCAGTGCTTCATCTCATACTATTCCCAAACGCCTCTGTTTTTGGTATTTCGCAGGCACGTTCTTGTCCAAGTTTAGAGTGTGCATGACTATTCCCACCATGTCTTCACGTGACAAGACGAAGACGTCCAGGTTCTTTTGTAAGAAATTGACTAGCTCCTTCTTCCTTTTATTGTCAAGATTTTTCCCAATCTTAACAACTCTTGAAGCTTATTTGGGGTTTATACTTACTTCCTCGAGCTCCTCGATGGCCTGGAGCTCTGACCTATCGTCACCCATTCGTGGGTCAATGTCATCATGTGGGACGACATCGCTATCCTTTGCTTCTTGAGATTCTTCCGTCCCACAAGTGTCTTCCACTTCTTGGGACTCCTCACCTCCGTCACTTATGGCCATAGCTTGTTGCCTGGGTTGTGATTTTCCCTTCAGAAAAATGCTATAACATTCCCTGGTAGCGAGCTGATTGCCTCTAACAGTGCATATCCCCGCAGCTAAGGGGAACTTGATTGCTAGGTGGCGGATAGAGGTTATGGCTTCAAACGCCATCAATGTAGGTCGTCCCAAAATTGCATTGTATGCAGCTGGACAGTCGATCACAACGAACTCGAGTAACTTGGAGACAGTTCGCAAGCCCTCTCCCAAGTTTACCACTAACTGAATCGTCCTGATGGCTGTTGATCCTTCGCCAAAAAATTCGTACGGAATCATTGAGGTCGCCTTCAGTTCTGTTACAGACAACCCCATTTTTTCATAGGTAGATCTAAAAAGAAGATTCACAGAACTCCCGTTATCTACTAGTGTCCTCTGTACTCTTCGATTGGCGAGCTGAACAGTTATGATCAAAGGATCATTATGTGGAAATTGTACATGACTAGCATCCTCTTCTGTAAATATGATTGGTTGTTTTTCCAATCGCTATTGTTTTGACAACCGTTGTTCTGGGATGAACTCCACTCTGTTATGGGATTTTAGTTCGTTAATATACTTCTTCTAGGAACCTCTGCCCGTGCCTGCAAGATGGGGTCCTACCGAAATGGTAGCTATATCTCCCCCTATTATCAGAGGAGGGTTGTCCTGATTCGCCTGAACTCCGACTTGATTCATTGGAGGTGCAGGAGCTGACAGAGGGTTTTGTCCAGCGGGCTGACTAGGGAGAACTCAATTTCGGGCATATTGGGCCAAAGGTCCTACCCTAATAAAGGTCTTGATCTCATCATTCAGCTGTCTACAGACATCAATGTTTTTACTGATATCATTGTGAAACTGGCAGAACTTCGAAGGATCTCTCTTCGCTCTTTGGTTTTTCAGTGGTTCTGGCTTCTTCCATGGAAGGCAAGTAGAATTGGCCAAAAAGATGCATTCTCTAGTATCCGTGAGGTCAGCATTAGTTGCGTAAATAGGTTTGAATTTTTCCACGGACTTATTTTTCTTTGTTCCGCTTTGGTTGCCCTCACCATTTCCCTTCTTCTTATTATTTCCCCCTTGGGTATTCTGGGTAACAGTTTGAGTCGTAGCTGCAGCATCTGTTACCGCTCCAACAGGCTAGATAGGGATTTGGATAGTTCCTGCTACAGAAGCTCTGGCAACTTCTAGGTTAACCCATCTTTGAGCTCATGCCAAGAACTCGTCCACACTATTAACTCCATTTCTTTGTAATTCTTGCCACAAGTCGCCTCTAATAAGAATTACTGTCCTCATTGCCATAATCTTGGAGCTATTGTCGACATCTCTAGCTCATGTAGCGAAATTGGCAAACCTACTTAGATATGCCTTCAACGATTCGACAGGTTGTTGTTTTACATTAGCTAATGAATCAGCCTTAACCCGAGCTATTTGGGAAGCCCTTAATGCTCTCTTGAAATCAGCAGAAAACTTCTTCCACGAGCTAATTGAATGCCTCCTGTACTGTTTAAACCACTGCCTGGCTGGCCATTTTAGAGTTGAGGGGAATAAAATGCACCTTAGATTGGGTCTGGCGTTGTGGGCCATCATCATGGTGTTAAAGATCCCAAGGTGATCAGATGGATCCTCATCTCCGTCAAACATGGACAAGTGTGGCATTTTGAAGCCCACCGAATATGTGGGCGCCGAAATATTTGGCGCGAAAAGTTTGAGCTCATCCTCTGAGTCACAATCGTCTTTGTCTTTTTCAGATAGAAGCTTCTTCATTTTCTCCTCCATTTGAGCTAGCCTCTTGAGGGTTTGGTCCCTAGTCCCTAGGTTATTTTGGGGCTGTTTAACAACTCTCATTCTATCGTACACATTTGACAGGTTGTTGTCCCTCTAAGCTCAAGCTTGGTTTGGTGGGGCATTCTCGTTATCACGTACTTCGGAAGGACCTCCCTCTTGACGATTATAACTAACACCCTCATCTCGGGCTGAATTTCTTCTCTGCGAATTCAGGTGATCTCGCAGATCAAGTTGTGGATCGTATTAACGACTTTGTACTAAACTTAGATGATTTCTTAGATCACCCTCGGACCTACCACTTCGACGACTTTCAGTCCAATAACTTTCATTTGCGAAGCTTACAGCTCAAGGTTGAGGCCAAGGATCTAGATTTTCAACACGTGTCCATGGGACATAACTATGGGTAGACAGAGGAAGGTTTCTCCTACTGTCTCCATAAGCAGGAATGTCCTGCGTAGGCCGAGGTGGTGTTGGATGTCTAATAGGTGATGGGGAATGCCTTACTAGCGAGGCAATCCTTGTGCCATCAAGGCGAACTAAATTAACATGCCTCTGTTCTACCCTATTATTTCTAGCTCTCTGTGCCTGATGATCCGATCGTGACGCAGGAGGTTTAGCTAGAACATTCTGTCTCTATGAACCTATTTCATCCTCTCCTCATGGGTTGCCATGGGTATTCCCTGGCACGCATGAAGGAGGCACCGAACTTGGGGTCACAGTTCTAACCGATCGACTGACGTACTGATGACCCCTATGAGGACCACTAGGTTAAGTATTTTGGCGATCTCGCGCTATAGGCACAGAACTTGGGGTGGTAGTTCTAACTGACTGACTTGGTTTGGATCAGTTATTCCCGTGGGAATTATGAGACCCACTTTGCCTCTTTCCGACATTAACGTCGGTTGCAAGAGGGGGTAATCGAGCCAAAACCTCCTCAATTTTCCTTTTTTCCTTAAGAAGATGGCTTTTTAACTGCATATTTTCCAACTCAACTGCAGTTAAGTAGTCTTGGTTTGGATTCAATGGCAATGGCGCTGAATTCCTAGTATCGCCATGACCCGCCGCTTGCTCTCCCAGACGTTGCTGAATTTCAGGGCCATGCTTGTTCGAAACAGTTGTATGATGGGCCTCCCGCCCAGCAGGCTGTTCTATCTCATTGTCGTGCATTCAGCGAGATTTGACTGGGATTTTGACTAGGATTTTGATGAAAGCACTAATTTCGTCATCTCAATGAAAGCACCAAACTATTGACACGATTTTTCACCAACAGTGTATTTAAGAAATAATAAGGTTGATTAGTGCTTAATAATAAACCGAAATATGAAATGAATTTACAAGAACACAAATCTTTTTATGTGGTTCGGTGGTTAAAATCCACCTAGTCCACGAGTCTATAATATTGTTGTTTCTCTCTCTATTTTGGCAGAGTTTCAATATTACAGAATAATTGTTCCTTTACTGTCCAATATTCTCAGTATTTATAGAGAACTTCCATGGGTAGGTTTGGGTAACTGCGTGAATCAATTACAGATTTACACATTTATTACATTTAATAGAAACAATTCCCATTTATATTGGGGTATGATTTGATCACAAAATAAATGGTCTCCTAATATCTGGGACATTAAATATGATAGGCTGGTCATAAATAATCGTATAAAAGTACCCGAGTCTTTGGGGATATGCATGTACGCAATATATTTGAATTATCACGAGCTGGATATCTCTCCGAGCTCATACTTTGGCAGCCATTTGAATATCATGAGCTCAAGCTTCACAACCTTCACATTTGTAGCTCGGATAAAACCCAGGATGCCTAACACCACACGTGCCCATGAGAAATTGGAGTTGCTTACGTGGATAATAAACATATACCATTTCCATGGTTATTTCTCCGCATTTTTTTTGCCAGCTGTACCCGAGTTGAATGAAGGATTCGTGCTGAAATTAGGGTACAACAGGGAAAAATTGTCCTCTGGATCCAAAAGATTAGAGAATTCTGCTAAGTGTTAACAGTCACTCTATGCACCTCTCTCATACACATGAAACACTCTCTCTCTCTCTCTCTCTCTCTCTCTCTCTCTTACTCTAGTTTTTTTCAACTCAACCAAGAGCATGTAAGGCACTTAAGCTTAGATCAAGTGTTTCAGAATGAATTTCTTTAAGAAATAGGGTGTTATGAGGAGATTAGGAGCTGCTAACATCTCAACTTATCCAAGGAAGTCAAATTTTAAGAGGTAAAGTTCTTTTTTGTAAAGAAGAAAGATGGTTCTCTGAGGATGTGCATTGAGTACAGGGAACTGAATAAGTTAACAATCAGGAACAAGTATCCTCTACCAATGATATATGATATGTTTGATCAGTTATAGGGTAAGATTGTATTCTCAAAGATAGATCATTGATTTGGTTATCACCAGCTGAGGATCAAGGATGGAGATATACCGAAGACTGCCCTTCATACTAGATATAGGCATTATGAGTTCTTAGTCATGTCCTTTGGGTTGAATAATGCCCTAGCTGCTTTTATGGATCTGATGAATACGGTGTTCAAAGATTATCTAGACCGGTTTATGATCTTCTTCATCGATGATATTCTGGTTTATTCTTAGACAGAGTCATATTATGAACAACATCTAAGGTTGTTTCTACAGAGACTGAGGGAACATAGACTGTTTGTAAAATTCAAGACATGTGAGTTGTGGTTACCTAAGGTAACTTTCCTTGGTCATATTGTCCGTAGGGATGGAATCAAGGTAGACCCAGCTAAGATTGAGGCAGTCAGAGATTGGCCAAAGCCAAGGAATGCCTCATAGATTATGAGCTTCCTTGGATTGGCAGGTTATTACGGGCATTTTGTCGAAGGGTTCTCAAGGATTGCTATTTCATTGATTGAATTGACATGCAAGAATCAGAAGTTTGCATGGTCAGATAAGTATGAGAACATCTTCCAGGAGTTGAAGTAGCGATTGATTACAGCCCTAGTTCTGAGACTTCTATGAATGTGGGAAAATCGCTAAAGGAGCAAGGCACCCGAGAAGGAGGCCTGCTCTAGCCAACATGTGTCAAGTCTTCTACAAGTTATGTCCCTTCCATTGAAGAAGACTAGCATCTGAGGGTGAAGGCCTCGCTATGCGAGGCCCAACTTGACTACTCCTCGTGCCCATGAAGACATCACACGAGGCCCCAGTGCCTTGCCATGTTGCTCCGGATGCCGCGACACAGCCCATGCGCGAAGCCGTGTGCCGAAGACACCCCGCCCATGCGCGAAGCCAAGGATCTCATTCCGAAGGCCTCATTGCCTTGGAGTCGCACATAGCGAGGCTGGCCAAGCGAGGGAGAGCCTCCCATAGCAAGGCTGGAGTTGCTTACTCAAGGCTTCGTTGAGCCTCACGCACCCCTCGCGACATCCGAGTACCTTGCACTATCCGAGTACCTTGCACTAAGAGGCTTCACATAGTGCAGCCAGCCAAGCCCCGCACACCCCTCGCGACACCAAGTGCCTCACACAGCGAGGCCCCACATGTCACAAACTACCAAGAGCCTCACACACCCCTCATAACACCAACGACCTCGCATTGAGAGGCTTCACATAGTGCAACCAGCTATGCCTTACACACCCCTCGCAACACCAAGGGCCACGCACTGAGAGGCTTCACATGGTGCAGTTAGCCCAGCCTCGCACACCCCGCGCGATACCAAGGGCCTTGCACCAAGAGGCTTCACATGGTGCAGCTAACTAAGCCTCGCGCACCCCTCGACTCACCAAGTGCCTCGCTGTATTGCTCATATTATGTTGACACCCCCTATGAGCAAAAGACACTTCGCCTATATGAAAAATATGGAAAGGGCCTTGTTGCCATGGTGTCAGGGCATGGAGGAAGGCCATACGTAATGAGGGCTTCATTGCTGCATCATGTACCATATGTCGCAAGCCTCCTAAGTAGAGAAGGAGAACTAGTAAGCGTGTCCAACACTTACCAAAATATTAGAAGGTGATGAGAGAAGATATATTTTGGAAATGGGAGAAGGACCTTTAAGTACGGGGGACGTGAGCATGTACGAGGTGTATGGCCCTGAGGGAGGCAAGGGCATGATTCCGACACCAGTGCCCGACAAGTAGTTGTGGTACGAATCAATACAAGAGGTGGTGACATGACCTGCATACCTCTAACCCTGTACTGACAAACGACACCACGATCCTCTGCTCCTCTACATCACGCCCCACTATTCTGACAGGGTACCAACGTACGAACTTGTCCCTTGGGACCACCTTTTATCAGAGGCCATTAGAGCCCATCAATACATAGGCTTTGACCCCTCAAATGAAGGAGTTGGAAAAATTCATTGTAGAGAGAGATAGCAAAGCAATAAACGAGATTTTACTCCATTGTTGTTCTGCATGTTTCTTTCTTAAGTTTTCCCTAAGTTCAATCTACGCATTTTTTGTAAC
This sequence comes from Humulus lupulus, assembly GCF_963169125.1. Lineage (NCBI taxonomy): Eukaryota > Viridiplantae > Streptophyta > Magnoliopsida > Rosales > Cannabaceae > Humulus > Humulus lupulus. The sequence goes on from NC_084793.1 coordinate 267,355,321, forward strand.
AAGCTTTGAGTTTTCCATCCATATATCGTTGATGAGTTTCTGTCATCAACAATTTGGCGCCGTCTGTGGGAAGTACAAGTATCAAGCCAACGTTCTTTCATCACTTCCAGCAAGGAAAAATGCTAAGGTGTTCGAAACACTTACTTCAACTACAAGATGTTGAGGTTCACCTGGATGGAGGACAGCTAAGAGCCTCCAGGAAAGACCCTCCTCTACCTAAGCATGGAGATATGCCGGAGGAACATCCTGCCCCGTGGAAGGAGAAGGAAGTATCATCCTAGGATGTCCAACCCGGCGGAGATCATTCAGAGCCACTAGCGCATCAACATCCTCAACCCCCGGTGGCACCATGCTCTTGCCACTGAGACCCGTGTCCCTCGACACACAGGCCAGGCAAGAGCCCCCAAGTGCACTCGGTGAGTTCTAGCTTAAGGACTCGCTTCTATGAGGATGAGATTCGCAAGTTACATAAAAAGAATCGAAGGTTGGAGACCACACTAGAGAACATGCATGAGAAGATGAGTCTTTAAAGAATTATATAGAGAGATTCATGAGAGAAGCCAATAGAGTTGCTACTATAGGAGACAAGGGGAAGATGGTTGCCATATCCACTGGGATAACTTATCGGAGCCCTTTCTGGGATAATATACATAGAAATCCAATTTCGATACTTCAACAATTTCTTGACTGAGCAAACAAGTATATGAAATTGGATGATGCAATCGAGAAAGAGGAGAATGGCACAAACAATCCGGGCAGATCATCTGACCCTCCTAAGAATGGTGGAAATAGTCAGAATGGTGGAAAGAAACGTGGGAATAACGAGTCTGACCACCATGAAGAAAAGAAGGCTAAGTTGAGTTCAAACGAAAAGCCAACCAAGTATGAGCCTCAGTTCACTAATTACACTCTCGACTAGCCGAGTGGAATACATCATGCTAGTCATGAAGAGGTTCCCTACAAGAAACCCCCACCCATGAGGAAAGAGATATCTATGATAGACATGAACAAATTTTGTCGATTCGATGGAGATTATGTCCACGACACAAATGAATGCAATCACCTCAAAGAGGAGATAGAATTTCTTCTCCGGTCGAGCTAGTTTAAAAAGTACCGGGCAGAGACACCCCAATGAGAAGGAGGCAGCAGCAATCCTGGGTTCAAACGACAGAGATCTCCACCCTTGCAACTCGAGCCTGTGGACTTTACCTTAGACACTATATGTGGAGGTCCACACTTGGCTGAAGATAGTAACAAAGCAAGGGAGAGGTATGCCCATATACTTTGACATAAGCTGGAGTGCTAGGATCAGATTGGGTGAACGGAGCTTGATCAAGAACCACTGGAATGGCGAGCATCGGAGGATATATTATCACTAAATACCGCTTTCAGAGTGGTAGTTTAATTTCAAGTTGTTTAACTTGTTATTTAAATTTGGTTTATGAGTTGGTTATTTGCTGACCAGACATCTATTTTTGAACAATTTTTGTTGTTTAAGACTCGTTATTAGACACGTTTTGTCCTTTTTCAATTTACAAGTAATAAAAAAGATTACGCACAGCGTGGTCGATTCTTGCTACAAATGTGCATGTGCGTTAATTATTTAAACAGTGTTCAACTGGTCGGTAAAATTGAACAGTGTTCAACTGGTCAATATGTTCAAGCAGTGTTCAACTGCTTGAATATTGTCTATATATTCTATGTGTTTCACGAGCAATTAACTGCTCGAACAGATTCAGTCAAGTAGCAAGTGACCCAGGATCTTTCAACCCTCGATCGATTGGGGGGCACATGGGGTATGTTGGTATATAATTTAACACAGGCAATAAGAGTACGAGTAAACATATTTGTTTTTAGGCTGACTTGTAAAATTTTGAAGTCAAAAAAGGCCATTAAACTAACTTGTTTGACAAAGCTTATGTAACTTGGAATTTTTCAAAATTTCAAGTTAGAAGCAAATATTCGTGTGACAATAAACATTATGCTCATAAAATATTAGAGAAATAAGAGTGCGAGAAAGTATACTTAGTATGGACTTATGAAATGTCTAGAATTTCTAAGTTAGAAAACTAAGTACTCATGCAAAAAAATAAGGCATACATCAGAGTGACTTTACTATTCACAAAAAACTTATAACATTTTTAAGTATAAAAGGACTTAGAATGTTTCAAGTTAACTAAGAAAAGTAAAGTATAAATGTATGAACCATAAAGTTTTGTACAAACCCAAGGAGCTAGGAAACTGGTGCATCCGAAGAAGCTGAGGGGCATCCGAGGAGTTGGCACATCTGGGGATGTGTCCGAGTGTGATGGTGTTGTGTTCGATCGGATGGGGCGTGTCTAAATAGCCTAGAGGGTGCCACCGAGTAGATGCTGGTAGCGTCTCCGAGCCAATTGAGCATGTCTGATCGGCTGGACGATGGTGTTGCATCCAAGGAATAGGGTGTGTGTCCGAGCGGATGCATGTGTCCAAGGAGCAGGGTGTGTGTTCGAGCAGAGGCACGTGTCCGAGCAGCAATCCGTGTGTTCGAGCGGCTGGAAGTGTGCATCCGAGGAGCTGATGCGTCCAAGCGGCTGGGTGGTGTCTGAGTGCTGGGGTGCATATCCGAGGAGCTGTTGGCTGGGCATTTGAGAAGCTGCATCCGAGGCTGCGTGTCCGAGTGTTCGAGCGGTTTGAAGAAATGAGTGTATGTTTCGATCGGCCAAGATGTTTCTGAGGAGTTGAGAAGGGACTGAAGAGCTAATCATATCCTATTAGTCACGCCCTTATTCAAGGGGCCAAGAAAATGACCGATCAGCTAGAGGATCCAAGGCGACAACAAATCTCAAGAGCATGGGGCACAAACATGTTTTCTTACTCATGGGGTACTACAACAAGATCAAAAAATGGAATTTGAAGAATTCAAAAGAAAAGTTCAATCGTGGGTTTACTACAAAAGTGAAAGTTACTGACCGGATGGAAGCTTTTGGATGACCTCAAAAACATTTTGCTAGAGAAAATTTTTATTATACGAGTAAATCATATAATAAACTTGGGGGGCAAATGTTATCCCCAAAATTTCAGTTCGATGACATGGAAATCAGAAGTGACAAGTGGCAATGCATGGTCAGTAAATGGCACATTAATAGTCAATAAATGTATTGGATCTTCGGAGTTGTGATATTACTGGTCATGACAATTATTTATCTGGTTTGGAAGTGAGTTGACCGAACAGGTAGAGTTTTTGTCCGACCGGTGAAGATTTTTGACTGACCGGTAAAATCATCTGGCCGACCAGTAGAGTATTTTGGCTGACCAGTCATTTGTTTTGCCCGACCAGTCATTTGTTTTGCCCAACCTCTAAAGTGTTTTGCTAGACCAGAGACGTGGCATGCTAGACCAGAGATGTGTCATGTTAGACCAGAGGTGTGCTAGAGAAGTGCTTTACTTATGCCGACCGGTGAGTTGTCTTGGCCAACCAGTCACTTTGGGGATGGATTTGGTCGGTCCACGGATCAGAATCTTAGAAGTTACCGTCTAGTAACTCTTCAGTAACGGCTTCAACCCGAATCATTCTCAACTGCCGCGGGAATCTCTCAGATATCCCAGAATAATAGCTATATTATTGTAATTTAAATTCATTTATATTTTATTAATTAAATTCTATTGGAAGAACCAAGGACCTAATCAAAGGGATACATCTGATGTACGATCCATAAGCCTATAAATAAATGGCTCATGGCATCATTTAAGGGGATCTAATCTTTTTAGACTGAAAAAAAAAACTCTCTAGTTTTGAAACTTTGGGATTGTTACTTGGGGCATTCTTGGGGCATTTTCTGAGAGCTTAGAGAGATAAAGCTTGTATTTTCTAGAGAGAGAAACTCTGTTTTTTTTTATTTACACTTAAGAAACTCAGTTGACACAGGTTCATCTGATCTTGAGTGTAGATCTATATATCACAACTCTAAGTGGATTAGGCTATTACCAACATATTGTGGCTGAACCACTATAAAATTATCAGTGTCATATTTTCTCTTGAAGGTTTATTGTACTTTTGACATCTACTCGCCGTTGGCCAAAATCGTGGTCAACAACAGTGTAACGGTCTTGGCTAACCAGGGCATTAAAAATAATTAATTAAGAGTTTTCAAAACTATTAGCTTAGAATGAAATTACTAAAAAGACTTGATTCTATTGACGAGAGAACTATGGGTGAGGGTAAATTAGTCTTTTGGGGTTGAGGAGTTAGTATAAACAGAATGAGATCAAGTTAGGGTTAAGCATATCTCATTAATTTGCCTCTCTCTTGTCTGACGGAAGTGGATCTCAATCATTCTTGGTGTGATCTAGAAGGCTTGAAGGATTGAAGAACAATTTTGGGTAAGATCTAATTACTCTATAGCATTTAGATCATGTTTATGTTTGTTGTTGGGGATCTAATAGTATTGATATGACTTGATTGATAGAATTTCATGTTAAGATGCTTAGGGTTATTAAAGTGATGTTAGAAACATTTTAGGAATTCATTAATGTGGAAGTTTGGTTTTGATGATGCTGGAATTGAATAAACTTAAGTAGAAAGTTATAGAATTAGGGTTTAGACACCCTAATCATGAAAGAATTGATATGAGTGCATGAACATTATTTATAGGGCGGCATAATCTCATTTAAAATTTGTTTTGAATGTTTATATTTGACTTGAAAGTCGTTTGGTTGGATTTGGAGTTTGAATTTTCGAAGATATAAGTTTCTGGGTTCAACCGGCCAAGGCAAACCGGTCGTCCGGTTTACGATAGGGTATGGAACTTTAAGTACCAAACAGACGACGTTTTTGAAGTCGATCGACCCACTGAGGGATATCGGTCGACCGGTTTGTAACAAAATTGAAGGAAAATTAAGTTTAGTAATTTAAGGATAACCTGTTATTTGGTTATCAGAATTTGATGTTCTTTATATGGTTGGAAATCTTGTTTGAAGATCTACAGATTTAGAGTATAGCAAAGGTGATTTGGATTTTAGAATGGGAAGTAAAATTTCATGATTATTGGTTGGTTTATGAATTTTAAACTTAATTTGTATACGTTGTGACTTAGGGCTCGGTAAAGAAACTTGAAGGAACGAAGAATATTGTCGTTGCTTGGACCTTAGGTAAGAACAGTGGAGACCTGCACACAGGGTGTACACTTAGTGTACTTGTATGTCTATTTATTATGTGATTATAATATCATTTTTGTCTATGAGATGAATATTTGTAATATGAATTTTTCTGTTGTATGTTTTGCGTGACTTGCTTATGGCAGGAAAATTTTCATGTTTACGATAAATTTCCCATGCTTGTGTATAGTATAATGCATGCTTACGTTTCCGTGCTTTGTTGCACACTTGACCAAGCCAGTATTTGTTTACAGCTTTTGTTTCTAAAAGTTTTTGTGATGTATTATAATTTGATTATATACGTGTGATTAAGTTGTTTTAAGTCGTGGTTGGGGGGGTTGTTTCCTACACATCTATTTTTACTAGGCGTTAGCTCATGAATGCTATGTGTTGTAGGTAAGGGGAAAGAGTTGGTAGTGTAGCAACAAGTTGGATGGCGTTGGCGGAGGGCGTACATGTTCAAGATTTAACGACCCTTAGGGGTTGGGCCTACTTGAATTATGTTTTTAATTTGGTTTTATTTATTAGTGAAAATGTTTAGTTGGTTTTTTTCTTAGAATTTTGATTAGTAGTTTGGATCATTTGTTTTATTTTCTAAATAATGAGATTCTAGAGTTTCTTTTGTTTTAAGGAATGTTGAATACGCCATTTTGATTTAGAAAAGTTGATTTTATTTAGTTTAAATTATATATTTAATCTTTAAAAGCTTATTAAATGTATGTAATTAATGTTCCAATAAATTGAGGCGATACATACTCAACCTCCTCGCTTACCACGATCGAGATATATTTTGAGGAACTTAGGATGTTAGTCCAGCTTTGCCGCTTAGGTCGGCTATTTTTGTAACTTTTGATATAATTATATTTTTGTTTAAAACCATTGGGATCCCTTGTGTATATTCAAATCTTTCAAATGAGAAGTTGAAATTCCATTGACAAAAAATTTTAGTACCTAAAACATATTTTAACTTAATTACACTTTCGAGTCCAAATGACTAGCTTAACGAGTTAAATACTATTTTAAACACACAATGCAATGATTCTGGAATAGCAGGGCATTACATAAACTCTCCCAAATATTAATCCAAACATGATTAATATTTATTTTAATATAAAAAATTTCAAATAAAACTATATAGTTAATTAATTAATTAAGTCAAAATTAATCAATTACCCATAATTATCACATAATTATTTCATTGCCCTGAAAAATTAATTCATTTGCAATTAAGTCATTCTCTTTATAAATTTTCCGTGTGACATCCTTACCATTGATAGTGTAGGACAGATGCGACTTGGAGACCATGAAGCTATAATACAAAGCTCCAATAAAGCAGACTAATAACTAAACTCTTTAATTCAATCATCTTATTTATTAATTCCATGATTACTCCCTTATAAATATGGAATTGCACTCGAAGTATTTATAGAATTATATTTACAGAGTTTTCTCTTGTAGACCATTGATATAATCAATAAATGTTGTTATTTCCTCCATTTATTGGTTCGTTAATTAGTGTTGGTGAAAATTATCGTTTTACCCTTCTAATTACCTCTTGTTCCTTAAGTACCATTAACTCACTAGCGAATAATTAATCTATAATCAAATTACAAATTTGAGTGGTACTCCCCTTATATGTTATAATTAGCTAAATACAAAGAGTAAGTGTTGGCGTGCAAGTTAAGTATAAAACACTTAGTAAATTTCACACAGTGAAGATATGAAATTTGAGTTTCAATTGTAGGCACTTAAAAATTGTGTTTTTGGGTCCAAAGTAATAGAATGAGGTATATAAGGTTGCCCAAAAACATTTGGGAGCATTTGGAGGGGTCTAAGGTCGATTTTGAGAATTTTGGCATGCCTAGGTGGCATTGCATCGCCAACCAGGAAGGGACATGTCGCCTGGAACTTAGGGTTTCAAAGAAACCCAGCAGGCAACGCATCGCCTGCTTTTCCGTACAGGCACATGTTTTGGCTCCCAAAGTTAGTTTTTAAGGCTCTAATCCTATTAGTTATAACTAATGATTGTGCCTACTATATAAAAGGGTTCTCATAGAGTTTTGATCGACTTGATCACTCTTTCAAATCTCTCTCTAACCTCTCTCTCCCCAACTTTCAAGATCTCAAGTTTTCTCGAAGAAACTCGTAAAGAAAGTGCTTGACTTTGTGAGTTTAAAAGCTTGTTCAATCCTAATTCTAATTTCCTCTTAGAAAAGCCTCAAGCATTCATGGAGGGCTAGGAAATATAAGATTATTAGAACAGCAATACACCTCATGTATAAGCCTTTGGTTACGTTTTACATAAGGAAGAAGAAGTTTAAGGAGGTGTTTTAAAGCAAGGGTTTGACGCTTTAAGAAGACTCAAGGAGTTTGTTCTACAACTAAGGTTTTTATCATCTAACTCAATCTTTTCTTGGTCTCTGTCAAGGATAATTTATTGTATATTCATATTATTTTAGTGGTGCAATCTCACTCTCTCCCAACAATATATGCCCTAGTATTTTCAGCATATGGATAGTTATAATCCCAATTTCTTTTATATGACTGTGTATATTGTAGTTATAGTTGGTATCCCACCATCTTTCGAAAAATTCTTTGTACACTCGCGTATAAAAAAAGGCATGCAAGAAACATAATGTTTAAACCTTATTTTTTTTTTTTGGAAAAGAAGGACTATATATTCAACTAGCACAAACCAATTACAAGATTAATAGTAGCAATCAGCTACAACACACAACAAAAGCACGAATTACAGGGAATTTATAAAGCTAATAACATCTCTGACTTTTTTCTTAGCCTTGGTACAAGAAATAGTCTTAACTCTAGCTTTGATATCAGTTTTAATGATGGAGCTAACTACCAACACTGAGCTACAACACAGATCAAATAGACATCTATTCCTGTTACACCAGACCGAGTAGATCATTGCAGCAAAAATAGCATTCCAAACCAGCTGCTGCAGATCAGAACCAACATGAGAGCACCAACTCTTCCAGGCTTCCATGGTAAGAGGCCAACCCTGGAAACCAGACCAAGAACTGACTGCTTGCTGGAGGTTCTTAGTGAAGGAGCAGTCAAAGAAAAGGTGCTGGTGTGACTCGTTGAAACACTCACATACCAGGCAAAGATAAGAAGGAAGCTCCAAGGTTTTTCCTAGATTATCACGAGTAAGAAGATGATCATTTATCATTTGCCAAGAAATGAATCTATGTTTCGGAACACAGATATGATGCCAAACAGCAGAGGCATACTGCACCTCAGAAGCTGCTGTAAGAGACAGATAAAGGAGTTTAGCTTTGAACTTGCCTCTTAATACTGAAGAGTTAATAGCATAATGATCTACAGCAGTCCTCAACTTCAGAAGTTTTCGAAAATACCAACTGGTATCATGAATTAATGGCACAGACCAGAAGCTCTTTCCTTTAAGATAGATGGCATCTATCCATTTGACCCAAAGACAATCTTTCTTGCTAGAAATTGCCCAAATGTACTTAGCCATCATAGCAATATTCCATTTCTTGCCTTCACAGAAACCAACTCCTCCATACTTTTTGGGAAGACAGACTTGCTCCCAAGAAGTAAGGTGAAGCTTGCTGCGATGCCCTTTTGTCCCCCACAGGAAGTCTCTGCAACATTTATCAATGGCAGCCACTACTTTCTGAGGAAGAATAAAGATATTCATCCAATAATTTCTTATTCCAAGAAGGACAGAATGAATAAGTTGCGCTCTGCCCGCAAAGGAAAGGTTCCTACTAGTCCAAGAATGAAGTTTCCTTTCAATTTTCCCAATAATTTCCCCACAGTCAGCAACTCTCCATTTAGAAGGTCTTAGATGTATTCCAAGATACTTAAGCGGAAACGAGCCTTCTTGCATTCGAGAGATCTCCAATAACTGAGCTTTACAGTCGGCATTGATACCTCCAAAGTATATGTGCGATTTGGTATTATTGATTGAGAGGCCAGTAGTTGCACAAAAACTAGCAATAGCTGACTGAGTAAGTCTCATAGAGTTCACATTCCCCTTGCAAAAAATAACTAGATCATCTGCAAAACAGAGATTGACAAGATTAACATGCTTGCAAAGGGGATGAAAACCAAACCCTTTAAGATTAGAAGTCTGAAGTAAAAGCCTGGTTAGGTACTCCATAATCAGGACAAACAACAGAGGAGATATAGGGTCTCCTTGTCTCAGACCCTTTTCCCCTCTAAAAGAGCCATGAAGCCGGCCATTGAGCATCAAAGAATAAGAAGTCCCCTTTAAGCAAACCAGCACCCAATGAATGAACCTAGAGGGGAAACAAAGCCCTTTTAGCAAGTCAGCCACAAACTGCCAATCTACTGTATCGTACGCTTTACTGAGGTCAATCTTCATGAGACAATGAGCTGAGATATTCTTCCTCGTGTAGCCCTTGAGAAGGTCTTGGAAAATGAGGATATTATGAGCCAAGAGGCGGTTCTTTATAAAAGCCCCTTGATTTCCATGAATCAAAACAGGAAGAACTTCAGACAAACGAGAGCATAGCATCTTGGATATGCATTTATAGAGCGTATTGCAACAAGCAATAGGTCTATAATCAGCAGCTGTTTTAGGAGAATCAGTTTTCGGAATAAGAGATATGACAGTTTCATTTAGATCAGTAGGAAGAAAACCATCATGAAAAAATTGTAAAATTGCCATACTGATGTCATTGCCTATCTCTTTCCACATGCCTTTGAAAAAACCAGCACCAAACCCATCCGGACCCGGGCTCTTAGTTGAGTGAATGCCAAATAAAGCCTCTTGAACATCTTTCTTTTTGAAAGGCCTGATCAAGTTAACTTGTTGCTGAAGAGTAAGTTTTTCACCAAAACTCAAACTGTTGAGATCAATCTGCCTATTAGCCGAGCTCTTCTTCCCCATAAAGTTCCTGAAATGACTGAAATAATGCTCTATCACCTTATCATAGTCATCTATCACCTCCTCATTGGCCATATAAGAGGTAATCCTATTCTCAGATCTTCTCTTCTTCATGATAGCATGGAAATAATGAGAATTTTCATCATTAAATTGCAACCAGGTAATCTTGCTAGTTTGATGGAGGAGACTAGCATATCTCTTCCTGGCTAAAACGAACTCCTGCATATTGGCCTGTTCAGCTAACTGAAGCACAGTGTTGCTGGGATCATTAGCTAAAGCACCCTGAGTCATACTAAGATTTTCCTTAGCTAACTGATAACAGTGCTCAATATCACCCACTACCGATCTGCTGAACTTCTTAAGAACATGCTTAACTCTAAGGAGCTTGAGGACAATACCAGCAAGACCAATTTTATGGCTAGATTTGTTCCAACTGTCAAGAATCACTGATTTGAAATTATTATGGTACATCCAACAATCAAAAAATCTGAAAGGTTTGATACCAACTTTGCCAATAACTTGATTTTTGATCACACAGTAGCTATGATCCGAATGAATGTCCCATTTGAAAAAACCTTCAGTGTTGGGGAAGAAATCCAACCATTTCTCATTAATGAAGACCCTGTCTAGTCTAGAGTAGATTCTGTCACCAAATTCCTGTTTATTCGACCATGTGTAAGAGGATCCAGCACAACGAAATTCATCAACTTGGCCTAAGGAAAGCCAGTTTTGAGCATCAACAAGCTCCTTACCAGTTATGGGACGACCTCCATTCCTGTCTTGATAGCTGAACATGGCATTGAAATCGCCTAAAACAATCCAAGGAAGAGTCAAATGGCCTAGCCCAGCAAGTTTCTCCCATAAAATTTTCCTGTCAAACATGGAGTTGGAACAGTACACAGCTGTTAAGTAGAAATCAGTGTGGTGCCCAGAAGCTCTGATTTTACAGTGAACGAACTGAGTATCTTCCTCAATAATTTGAACTTGCACAAACTTCGATTGCCAAATTAATAAAATTCGGAACGAGATCATATTACTCGAGTAATAGTCCCAGTTGGGAAAACTGTTACCTATTATATCTGCTGTTTTCTCATGGCGAACTTTAGTCTCAAAGAGCGCCCCAAACCCAATATTATTCAAACGACATAAATCACGAATTTCTCGCTGTTTATTACCTTTATTCATACCTCGAACATTCCAACTAAGAATGTTGCATTTCTCCATATTGACTAGAAAGAGAGTTGGTAGCCAAAATCCCACCTCCTGGCTCTTGAAGCACAGCATATCCATTTCTACTTAAAGCTTGAGAAGGCTGGGAAATATTTGCCTTATTCCCTCTCCTTCTTGGTGTTATCCACTCACCCCCTGTTTCAGTAACCTTAGCCTCCCCTGTTTTACTAACTGGAGCTGTCTTAGCAACTGGACCAGTATTGGAAACAGAGGGTTTGATCACAGTTCCTGTATCAGGTCTACTCGAACAAAGAGAGTCCTGGGCACTATCAGTATTAACATGAACAACAGTATCTTTCTTGACAGTAGCAGTCTGTTGATTGTCCAAGCTAGGTTCAGAACTGGTTTTCCCTGCACACTGCTCAGTATTCTTAGCAACTTGGTTAGATTTTTTAACCCACACAGACCCCTTGTCCTTCGCACAGTTCACAATAGTGTGTCCCAAACAGTCACAAGCTTGGCATTTGGAAGGGAGCCACTCGTATTCCACCCATTGTTCAACTAGCTGGTCTCTTTCATTGACAAACGAAATAGACTTAGGAGGATTTTCAGAAATTACCATGTCAACTAGAACTCTTGCAAACTTGACCATCGACCGATCACGAGTAACTTGATCTATCATGATTGGCTTGCCTATAGTGCTAACGAGAGCACTGAGACTCTTACGGCCCCAATATTGTAGCCCCAAACCATTTAGACGAATCCAAACCGGTACCGACTTTACCATTTGTATTGTGTCCATATCAGGAGTCCAGGGTCTAAGGACTACAGGCTTTTTGTCAAAGTGGATCACACCAGTTTCCAGGACTAAATCCCTGGTTGCAACATCACGAAAACTTACCAAGGTGAACCCAGAGTTCATTCTGACTATTCTGTCAATGCCTAAATTACCCCAAATTCGCTTCACAAATCCTTCAAAAACCCGAAATGGGGGATTAGGACCCAAGACTACACAAACAATTGACGTTCTCCAAAACGAGGCTTCTACCTCAACTTCGTCAAAGTCCAATTTAGCTATTCGTTGGTCTCCAACCTTCATAGGCTCAATGAAATCAAGACTAGTAGATGGGGTTTTCACCTGATTAGCTTTAAATTTGCTCCACACATCCTTGACTGAATTTTGGTAGTCGATTGTCTCCATTTCCTCTGCCCATATAGTCGGACCAGCGTTGCCATCCAAATCCATTGGCATAGCTGGCTCAACAAACGGTTCAGCTTCCAGTATCTCACACGATTCATGGTATTCCTCATCAATGTTCTCCAGTATAAATTGATCTTGAATTGAAGGGAGATCTGGCAGTGTCGGAAGACTATCTGTAGCAGCGGCCACTGTCACCGGCTTCGGAGCCTCTTTTTTCCGTCGACCCATGGAGAGGGAGAGAGAAGCTCCACACGCCTAATATTTACTAACCTTATTTTTGATATAGTAAATTATTCATAACTTTTTTTTTTAATTGGAGGTACTTATTATAACTACAATATATATATAGTCATATAAAAAATTGAGATTATAAATATCTTGGTGCCGAAAGACAAAGGGGAACATGAAAAAATCCCATGATATTATTTTAAATGTAATACCTTTCACTTCCTTGAGACTTACCTCTTTATCTTTAGGACTAAAAGCCCTATATCCCCCTTTCTTTCCCTAAGAGTTCTCATTTACCCCATGACTTTCACATTTTTTTCCCATTTTCCACATTATTTATAAATTAGGATATCATCTGCCCCAAGTGATGAGGGCAAGAATGAATTTTTTTCCAATTTAATGTTTTTTTAATAATTAAACAATTGTTTAGTGCGAAGGATATGTGGCTTTTAATTAGTGGCTAGACTATCAATAGGGACATATATTTCAAAGATATTTGTCCCAGTTTTTATGAATTATGTTATTATTTAAATATGTTTGAAACAAAATGTAGGCACGTCCCATCGGCCCATATGTATATCCTTGAGTCTATAAATAGGACTCAAGGGACTCACTGAGGAGGAATTCTTTTGGATTAAAAAATAATCAGCGTTTTTTATATACAACTTTTGTATCCTTTTGTGGAGCTTATGAAACTCAGTAAAACCTAGTTTGTTGATCGCAAGTTTCATAATACATCAATAAAAACATTGAGTGGAAGTAGGTTATTGTCAATATCTGGGGCCAAACCACTATAAATCCTGGTATCGTTTAGTACTTGGATTCAACTTATAAATCTTTAGCATTCTGGTGACTCCATGTCGTTGGCTAAATCATCAGTCAACATTTTGATGCTTTCATTGAGAGTTGAACTCAAGACCTTCAAGAAAATCAATGGCGAAAACAACCAGGAAAGCGAGGCAAACGTTTGGAAATATGCCAAATCAACCTCCTCCACAAAATGTAGCAGAGGATGAGCCACAGGTGGAGATGGAGGAGGAGGAGATCGATGATGAAACATTGCAAATAACTTTGATTGTATTGCAAGAGGAATTAGCTAATCTAAGAGCTAATCAAGAGAATGTGGCTGAGACAATGGTGCCACAGCAAAGGGAGATTGACCAGCAGGACCAAGAACTGAATGAGCGACAAGCTGACATGGATCGCCTGCAGAGAGATTCCACTGTGGATTTAAAAGCAGCCATTCAATTGGCACGAGGACAACCTACACCTGCCTCCCAACCGGATCAACCACCCAGCACTCAGATTCAACAAAATCCACATTCAGAGCATCCGGAGTATCACCACAATCCACCACAACCAAGGAATCCTCAAGGACCAAAGCAACTTCCCGCTGCTCAACAGGAGAGACCAGTCCAAAATCCTGACAAAAACAACAAGCAGCAACCACCCTCTCAAGCTAGTTGAGATAACACTCAATAGCAAAGGCAAAATAGGGTCGAGATGATAGGAAAAATATGATTGCCTCAATGGAAATTGGTAAGAAATGTTACATCTATAGACAAAATATTACAAATAAACTTTAGATTGATTAAATAGTGTTACAACTCTATGACTGAAAATACAAGTAAATAAGAAAAGAATTAGAAGAAGAGAATGATGAAATACAACTCTAAGCAAAAGATACAAATAAAGCAAAAAGTGTTTGTAACAAAATAAAAGAAAAGATTACAACTCTAAACAAGAAATACAAGTAAATAGAGAAGAAGAACATGAAGATGAAAAGCAATAGAATTAAAGAAAAGAACAAGAAACAAAAGACAAACAACTCTCACTCACACTACCAAAGTGAAGAGTGTTGGGGATCACCAACTTGAACAAGGTTTGAAACCTTTGCCCAAAAGCTTATTTCCCCCTAACTCAAGCACAAAGGGATCTCTCACGGATTTTGGAAATGCTTTCTGGAATAATCAAGCCTCTAGGTGTTTTTAGCCAAGTGCTCTAATGGATAGAAAAATTATGTCATACAAGTGAGCAATAGGCTCCTATTTATAGAGTTTAGAGACACCCTTTGAATTTCAAATTCCACCAACCCACATGGTTGTTACCAATGATTAATTTTATGTTTATGGAATTAAAAATGAGATTTGGGAGTTATTTGGGTTTTTGGGTTTTTGGAGCCGTTCAAAAAGGTTGGAAAAAACTGAAATTTTTCTCAGCTTTACTCCTGTGGCCACGGCCACTGCTCTCTGTCCCACAGGCCGCGACCCCCAACATTCTATGGCTGCGGCCACTGACCAATTTCAGCACAAAAATTGTGCTGTTTTTCCAAATGGTTCCAATACCCTCCCAATTTATTTTGTAACCCCCAAAACAAATTATTGGGGTTAAAATCATATCTCTAACAGCCATTTCACATATGGCTTTAAGAAATTCATCTCAATATTGTGTAACAACAAATCTACACAATAATGGGCAATATTTGGAAGTTACAAATTTGTGATTGAATTTGTAACAACATATTTGGATATTTCACATATATCTAAATATTGTAACTGTTGACGCGGTTCTTCGGCAACAGATAATTAACAGAATGAGGAGTGGGATTACTGCTAAATAATGAACTGTAATAGATGAATGATCTCAAAGTAAAATGATAGCACGAATGCTTTTTTAGGTGGTTCAAAGGTTAAAATCCTTCTAGTCCACCAGCCAATATTATTGATATCTCTTTGATATTCTTTACAGGGTATTTCCTTACAAATTTGAATCCAACCTTTTAGCAACTCCCAGGGTCTCCATCTTTATAAGGAGAGGGCACCTGGGGGTTGGCAAGGGAGGTCATCCCGTGACCTTCTTACCCATCATGTCACTTCTGTGACATTCATGATTAATTCCTAAAACCTGACAATGAAGTGTGGTCTAATCAATAGGTAAGGGGGATAATGGGCCGCACAACCCAACCCAGTCGTGGGTGCCTGAACATGCACGTTTATGCTGCGTGCCCGAGAATTCAGGGATGGATCAGACACGTGATGTCTGATATATGCACGTTTACATTGCGTGGTTAACTTTATAAGGGGTCAGAGGTGCCAACTCAAGCTCGTATCTCGAGCTTGATGTAGTCTCAGCCAGTGGTGTCCATACTTCTGACTCGACTCCTTAGTAATCCCATTAAGCCTTAGGTTACCTCGAGCTAAAGAGGTAGGACCTTGTAACAGCAGCTCCGGGTACATGACATCCACGTGGCTGATATAATTATGCTCTTTCTCAGCTCGCTAATAGCCCGTGCATATTTAGGGCTTACATTTGCTCCCCAAGCCCCTGCTCGTGGCACATGACGTCACCTGGGGCCACAGTGGGGGATTTTAGGCTTCTTTGGAGACTCTTCACATTCCGCCTATTACGCTGCTATCGAATACGTGGAGCATCGTGGTTGGTGACGGTCCATCTTGCGAGAACCGCATTAAATGGCCTAGCCTATCTTCGGCCGTCGTTTCGTCTTTTGAGTAGTGATCCTCGTATCCTACATCAAGGCGATCTAATGGCCCTCATCCTTTGGCCTTTTACGTATATAAAAGGGCAGCCACATTTCGCATGGGCTACCCGTTCATTTGAAAAATTTCTCATCTTCTTCTTTCTTCTCAATCTCAAAATCCTTCTTTTCTTCCGGTCACTGTTCCTAGCGTTCTAGAAGTTCAGACACGAGAGCTCCTTCGAGACTTCGGTACCAGCGATCCCAACAGGATTTCAACCTAGACGACCCTTTCAGTCTCTTCACAGCAAAACATCTCTGTAAGTCCTCCGTTTGTGCATGTTTTAAATGTTTTCCTTCATTGTTGCTTAGGTAAACTTTCTCTTTAATCGCATGCAATAGGTTGCTTGTTTTTTGCTGGTATTTTTTGCTTAGGTTTTTATCCTAGGGGTATCGACCGTAGGAAAAACCATTTAGGAGCATGACTCATAGGATACACTTTCTGGGGTGATTTTCTGGGTAAAAATTTTTATGCCTGTTTGGAATAACCATTTCTTAGGGTGCAAAAACCGGGTAGCTTAGGGGACATGCTTCACAGGCGGTTTTGCCTACTGTTGCTTACTGAAACTTTCCTTCCAAGGCAAACTTTTACTCTGACCCTCCTGACACACGGATTTCGAGTAATCGGGGACGAGCATCTCAAGGCTGGGGCCTTCCTCCCACTAGACCAGTACTTCGTGGATTTTTTAAATTACGTGAAGCTAGCTCCCTTCCAGCTCCCCCCTAACTCATATCGCCTGTTAGTAGGGTTAAAGTATCTATTACTGAAGCAGGAATGGGAGGTCCCCACGCCGGTGGACATCCTTTATTTCTTTTGCATCAAAGCCAGCCCAGAGCAGCGGGGGTGAGGCGACGGGTTCTACTATCTGACCCGCTTTACAAATTCGGCTGCGGTCATCAAGCTGCCCAGCCACCCCAATGACTTCAAGGATCAGTTCTTCATGTCAAAGGGGTTTCGCAACTGCGAATTCCACTACTTCAACCGTCCTCGTAAGTTTCTTCTGACTTTTAACCCGTAATCTGGTTGTTGATTCGTCTCTTATCATTTATTACTGATCTGAAAACTATCGTGCAGCGATTTTCGTGAGGACATCTAAGTCGGTGACCCTTGGGGGCCAGTATGAAACCTTGGCGGGGCTTCCCCCAAGTGAAAAAGATTACCGCCAGCTCGTGTCTGATGAGACGATGCTGGCGTGTAAGTTAATCTCCCCTGGCCAAACTCTGGCCTTGAGGAGGCTGCGGGCCATCCCCGCTGCTTGCAAGATGCCGCCCATCCCCGAGGAGGAGGCCGCGGATGAGGACGAGGATGAGGAGGATGAGGTGCCCCTCGTACGCCGGAAGCAGGCTCTGGAGGTCACCCAGGAAGTCAATGCGGCGAGGATCCAGTCTGAGACAGCCACCTGCCCCTCTGGTCAAGGTAACCCTTACTTATTTAGGGACTTAGACAGGGCCGCTGCAGACTTAAGGCTTGCTAGGTTTAACCCCAGCCAACTCGTTCACCACCACCAAACAGACCCAGATCGCAACATCACTTTACTCCAGTGTGTTGACCAGCTCGTGCTGCGTAATGACACGGGCCGCCCTAGGGGAACTGTAGTAGTAGATAACACCCTAGCCTTTAGGTCGGCCCTCTTTGAGGAGTATGGGACCAATCTTAGGTCGTGGCCCTCCCTTCTGGAGGGTGTAGTAGCTCCGGGTCTTAGGCAGCACATAGAGGAGTCTAGCCCTGAGGCGGATCTAGATCCAGAACCTCTACTCACCTGCGAGGTCATTACCCTAAACTCTCCCATAGAAGCTCCGGGGCCAGAGGTCGTGACAATAGATTCCTCCTCTAGCTCAGAGGGTAGGACCTTTTTCTATATACTAGCCCCTTTTTTTATCAAAGTATTTTTTCATGTATATTAATACTTGGTTGTCTTTGTTTCAGCCGAGGAGATGTCGCATGTCGGGGATGACAGCTTGCGGTCCATGTTCCAGGGGGGAAATCCTCCCTCTGGGCCCTTGGTGAAGAGGCTGCGGATGACGAAGAAGGCTGTTGGGACATCCTCCAAGTCCCCGACTAAGGCAAAAAACCCAGGCCCCTCTTCCACTGAAAAGGTGCCTCCACCCCCTCCTGCCGCAGAGAAGATGGCTCCACCTCCCTCGCGACCTCCTGTTTCTGCTTGGAGAAAAGGAGGCGTCAACCGAGGCCTTGGCAACTACAACCCCCGAGGTGCGCGTCCCGGTCAACCCCCGGGCCTTGGAGAAAATCCCTGATGTCTTTCGGGGGACAGTCTACGAAACTGTGAGCTACACAGTGGACCACTTTTACAACGCCACCCCGAGGGACCTGCGAGAGATCAAGATGAGGAGTCCTGAGAACGTGATGGAGTCTTCAATGGGAATGACCCTCATGGTAAGTAAGCTCTACCATTTGTTTCTTTCCAATTGCTTTATTTCTAAGGCATCCGCCTTACACATTTTTTCTTTTTCGCAGCCGGTTTTGGCTCTTCACCGAAGCATATCCCAATCCCGGGCTAGGCTCGAGGAGAAGAGGAACGAGCATCAGACTGCCCTGGCCACCCTCGCGTCTACCCAGAAACAGTAGCAGGACGCCAAAGACGCCCTGGTGATCGTGCAGACTGAGCTGGACGCATCATGACCTAAGCTGCTGGAGGCCGAGTCCACCAAGGTCGCCCTGGACGCCGCAAAGGTGGAACTTGAAGAAGCTAAGGCTGCCCTCGTGGCAGAGAAGGTGACCTCCACCACCTCCATGGAGACCATGCTGTACCATTGCTGGGCTTTCAACCCGGATGGTGACTTTTCCTTCTTAGGGACGGAAGTGTGGGAGTCCTTCCTGGGGAAGTTCAAAGCTCGCCTCCAACAAGAGGCGCCCTCTGAGACCGGGGAGACTCCGACTGCAACCGAGCAGGATGGCGAGGGGGTGACTTCAACAGAGCGGCCTGGCGGGGCTTAGGAATTTTCTCCTTCTCCTTTATCGTTTTTTTTTTTTTTGTAACTTTATGTTATGAGGTTTTTTAACCTCGAGACAATTGATTTCTTCAACTTTATTTTAATCGATTTACATATTTTTGCCTCTATCTTATTTCTCTTCTATGCATTTGGTAATAATCTTAGTTTCTGTTGGTGTTGTGATGACATCTTATGCTTTTCTAAGAAAAACATCTGTTAACCCACTTGAACCAACTTCTAAGAGTTAAGTCCTGGTAGTATCCAGGACATTAATTTGAAAACTTAGTTCATGTTAATCCTTTATCGGTATCTCGTGCTTTTTAAGAAAAACATCGATCAATCAATTTGAACTAACTTCTAAGTTTTAGGACCTGGTTATATCCAGGACATTAATTCGAAAACTTAGTTCGTGTTAATCCTTTATCGATATCTCATGCTTTTTAAGAAAAACATCGATCAATCAATTTGAACTAGCTTCTAAGTTTTAGGACCTGGTTATATCCAGGACGTTAATTTGAAAACTTAGCTCGCGTTAATCCTTTATCGATATCTCGTGCTTTTTAAGAAAAACATCGATCAATCGATTTGAACTAACTTCTAAGTTTTAGGACCTGGTTATATCCAGGACGTTAATTTGAAAACTTAGTTCGCATTAATCCTTTATCGATATCTCATGCTTTTTAAGAAAAACATCGATCAATCGATTTGAACTAACTTCTAAGTCTTTAAGACAGCCTGGTTATATCCAGGATACATATGCCCCCCAAGTAATTAGGAAAGGGTCTTTCGTGGTTACTTGACATTACATCCACAAATATACACCATAATGAAAAAAAGATTTAATTCTCATTACTTAATAAACAAAAGATGGCCTTTCTGGTTAAGCCTTACAAAAAGTATTATTGATAATATTTCTTCAAATGGATAGCGTTCCAAGTTCGTGGGACTGCTTCTCCATTAATCCGAGCTAACTTGTAGGTTTCTTCTTTTATGACCTCGGCTATTTGGTAGGGCCCTTCCCAGTTCGGTCCCAATACTCAGTCTTTGGGATCCTTACTAGCTAAGAAGACTCTTCTGAGGACCAGGTCGCCTACGCTAAAGGCGCGTTTTCTGACCTTTGAGTTGAAATAATGAGTGATCTTTTGTTGATAATGCGCGAGCTGTAACTGTGAATCTTCTCGTCTTTCATCAATCAGGTTGAGGGATGCACAGAGCAATTCGTGATTGCGGTCCTGGTCAAATGCCTAGACTCTATGTGAGGCTACCTTTACTTCGACAAGAAGGACTGCCTCACTCTCGAAAGCCAGGGAGAAATGAGTATGACCCGTCGGCGTTCGATGTGAGGTCCGGTATGCCCACAGTACTTGGGGGAGCTGTTCTAGCCAGACTCCCTTGGCTTCGTCCCATCTTTTCTTAAGGCTTGCCTTTAGTGTCTTATTGACAGCCTCGACCTACCCATTCGCCTGGGGATAGGCCACGGAGGAGAATATTTTTACAATGTCGTGCCTCTCACAGAATTTGATGAAGAGGTCGCTGTCGAACTGCATTCCATTATCTGATACGATCTTCTTTGGCAGCCCGAATCGGCAAATAATGATTTTGACCACGAAGTCGATGACTCTTTTTGAAGTGATTGTTGCCAAGGGCTCTGCTTTTGCCCACTTGGTGAAGTAGTCGAGAGCCACCACCGCATAACAGACTCCTCCCTTTCCAGTAGTGAAGGCACCAACCAAGTCAATTCCCCAGACCGCGAAGGGCCACGGGAATGAGATCATCTTCAGCTCGACTGGGGGAGCTCGGGCAACTGTGGCGAATCGCTGGCACTTGTCACATTTTTTGACGTAGGAGATCAAGTCCTTTGACAGAGTGGGCTAGTAATATCCTTGCCTTAAGATCTTCAGGGCCAAGCTTTGCCCCCCAGTGTGATCTCTGCAAAAACCCTCGTGCACTTCCTGCAAAATGATCTTGGCTTCGCCTGGTAGAACACACCGTAGGAGAGGTAGATAGTGTCCACGCCGGTATAATATCCCATCTACCACTGTATACCTTGGAGCCTGGTAAAGTACCCTCCTTGCATCATTTCGCTCTTCAGGTAACTTTCCTGGTGTGAGATATTCGAGGATGGGGGTCATCCAGGTCGGTCTGGCGTCGATCATCTCAACCTCCGCCCCGACTTCCTCTATGCTCGGTTTCTCTAAGAACTCTATTGGCACCAACCCCAGAGTCTCCGTCTCTCCAGAGGTAGCGAGCTTTGCCAGGGCGTCTGTGTTGGCATTCTGCTCCCAAGGTATCTGCTCGATTGAGCCACGCTCGAATGTAGACAGCTTGATTTTTACCTTAGCCAGGTAAGCAGCCATCTTGGTTCCCCATGCTTGGTATTCACCTAGCACTTGGTTTACCACGATCTGGGAATCGCTGTAACACTGAACGAAGCTGGCCTTCAGCTCCTGGGCCACCCTTAGCCCGGCCAGTAAAGCTTCGTATTCAGCCTCGTTGTTAGACGCTTTGAATCCGAATCTCAATGCCGAGTGGAATCGATGTCCTTCTGGGGATATCAAAATGATTCTAGCCCCGGAGTTGTTCTCGTTAGACGAGCCATCTACGAAGACCTTCCATTAGGCCTGGACTAAGGAGGCCTGGGCTATGGCGGTTTGGGTCGAATCTTCCACAGGATCTTCTCGGAATCATCTGCATTCTGCTACAAAATCAGCCAGGGCCTAGCTTTTTATTGCAGTTCGCGGTGTGTACAAAATCTCGAACTGGCTAAGCTCAATAGCCCACTTCAACAAACGTCCCAATGCTTTAGGTTTTCGCAAAACCTGCCTTAAAGGCTGATCGGTTATGACATGTATTGAATGGGACTGGAAATACGGCCTGAGCTTTTGAGAGGCTGTAATGAGACAGAAAGCCATCTTTTCCATCAACGGATATCGGGACTCAGCTCCGAGAAGCGTCTTGCTGATGTAATAGACTGGCTTCTGAGACCGGTCTTCTTCTCGAACTAATACGGCACTGGCTGCATCTTCCGTGACAGCTAGGTATAGGAAAAGAGGCTCTCCTGCCGTTGGTTTGGACAATACGGGCGACTTGGCTAAATGTGCTTTCAGGTCGAGGAAGGCACGTTCGCACTCCTCGGTCCACTCAAACTTCTTATTCCCCCGGAGCAGGTTGTAGAATGGCAGACACTTGTCGGTAGATTTGGAAATAAACCGATTAAGGGCCGCCACCCTTCCTGTCAGGCCTTGGACATCCTTTCGTGACCGAGGTGAGGGCAGCTTGAGCAACGACCTGATCTTATCGGGGTTTGCCTCGATTCCTCTGTTATTGACAATGAAACCAAAGAATTTTCCAGGTGCGACCCCGAAAGTACATTTCTGTGCGTTAAGCCTCGTGTCGTATTCTCTCAGTATCTTGAAGCATTCCTCCAGGTCGGAAACATGGTTATCGGCAGTTTTTGACTTGACCAGCATGTCGTCAATGTACACTTCCATGTTTTTCCCAATCTGATTAGCAAACATCCTATTTACCAACCTCTGGTATGTAGACCCGGCGTTCTTCAGCCTGAAGGGCATGACCTTGTAACAATAAATGTTAGTTGGGGTCATGAAGCTAGTGTGTTCCTGGTCCGCTGGGTTCATAGCGATTTGATTATAGCCCGAATACGCATCCATAAAGGACATGAGCTTGTGCCCGTCCGTGGCGTCTACCAATTAGTCGATCCTCGGCAAGGGGAAGCAATCTTTGGGGCAGGCTTTGTTCATATCGGAGAAGTCGATGCAGGTCCACCATTTCCCGTTGGGCTTCGGGACCAACACAGGATTGGAAACCCAGACAGGGAACTTAGCTTCATGGATAAAGCCGTATTTTAATAACCGGGCTACTTCCTCTTCTAGGGCTTCAGGTTGGGTTGTTCCTAGGCGCATTTGTTTCTAGGATTTCGCAGGCACGCTCTTATCCAAGTGGAGGGTGTGCATGATGACGCTCGGACTGATCCCCACCATGTCCTCATGAGACCATGCGAACACGTCCAGGTTCTCCCACAGGAACTTAATCAGCTCTGCCTTCCTTTCGTCACATAGATTCTTCCCGAGCTTTACCATCCGCGAGGGATTCTGTGGATCGATATTTACCTGCTCGAGCTCTTCGATATCTTGGAGATCGGATTTATCCTCGCCTATTCTGGGGTCGATATCATCACTTAAGATGATATTTTCCCCTTCGGCATTCTGAGGTTTTTCAATCTTAGGATTAGGCAGAAGTTCCTGAGATTCCTCATTTCCACCCTGGACGGTCATCGTTAACTGCCCGGGTTTTAATTTTCCCTTCATAGAAATGTTGTAGCATTCCCTGGTAGCAAGTTGATCGCCACAGACCGTGCATATCCCCGTGGAAGAGGGGAATTTTAGCGCGAGGTGGCGGATGGAGGTAACGGCTTCAAACGTTATTAGTATAGGTCGACCCAAAATGGCATTGTACGCGGCGGGAAAATCGATGACCACAAACTCGAGGAGTTTCGAGACTGTCCGAGGTCCCTCTCTCAAGGTGATCACCAGCTCGATCGTTCCTATTGCCACCGATCCTTCTCCAGAGAATCCGTATAGCATCATGGAGGTGGCTTTCAGCTAGGTGACAGACAAACCCATCTTCTCCAGCGTAGACCAGAACAGTAGGTTTACCGAGCTCCCATTATCGACCAGCACTCTCCTAACCCTCCGATTAGCGAGCTGCACAGCTATGACCAGAGGGTCATTATGAGGGAACTGGACGTGACTGGCATCTTCTTCTGTAAATATGATTAGTTGCCTCTCCAATCGTTGCTGCTTCGGTAGATGCTGCTCAGGGACAAACTCCACTCCATTATGAGCCTTAAGTTCATTGACGTATCTCTTTTGGGCACCTCTGCTCGTGCCAGCCAGATAGGGACCTCCAGATATTGTGGAGATCTCTCCTCCTATCATGGGAGGAGGGACGTCCTGATCTACCCGAGATCCGAGCTGACTTATCGCGACTTCCAAAGTTGGATGACCGGCGGGAACTCTATTTCGTGCATACCGAGCCAAGGGTCCGGCTCTGATGAAAGTCTCGATCTCATCCTCCAAGTGCCTACAATCATTGGTATTGTGGCCAATGTCATTGTGGAACTGACAAAACTTAGAAGGGTCTCGCTTACCCTACTGGTGCTTTAACGGTTCCGGTTTCTTCTAGGGGAGGCGAGCATAATTTGCTAGGAAGATGTTCTCTCTAGAGTGGGTGAGCTCAGTATAAGTCGCGTAGACCGGCTTAAATTTTTCTAGGGACTTGTTCTTCTTTGGGCCGTGCTGGTTGCCCTCGCTGCTCCCCTTTCTCTTGCCTCCACCAAACTGGTTATTCTGTGTAACGGTTTGGGTCGCTGTCATGACCTCCGTTCCCACTTCAGCGGGCTGTTCAGGGGCCTGGCTGGTTCCCGCGGCTGATGCTCGCGCCTCCTCCAGGTTTATCCATCCCTGGGCCCTATTTAGGAATTCATTTACGGTGCTGACTTTGTTCCTCTGTATCTCTTCCCAGAGTCCTCCTCCGACGAGGATCCCATTCCTCAAAGCCATGAGCATGGAGCTGTGATCTGCGTCTCTGGCCCGAGCAGCGACGTTCGCAAATCTACTCAGGTAAGCCTTCAGAGGCTTGTCGGGTTGCTGCCTTACGTTTGCCAGGGTATCGGCCTTGACGCGGGCAGCCTGGGAAGCTCAGAATGCTCTCTTGAAGTCAGCAGAGAAAGTTTTCCACGATCTGATTAACTTCTTCTTGCTCTGTTTGAACCATTGTCTGGCCGACCCAGTCAAGGTGGACAGAAATATTAAACACCTCAGCTCAGGACCAATGTTGTGGGCCATCATCAAGGTATTGAACATACCCAGATGATCTAATGGATCCCCGTCTCTGTTGAATTTGGACAAGTGTGGCATACGGAAACCAGGTGGATATGCCGTTGCTGCTATGCTGGGGGCGAAGAGCTCGAGCTCGTCCCCTGAATCATACTCATCTTTTTCTTTTTCTGATAAGAGCTTCCTCATCAGTTCCTCAATCTGAGCCAGACGCTCAAGGGTTTTATCCTGACTTCCTTGGTTGTTCCGGGGCTGTTCAACAGCTCCGGATCCATTGTACGTGTTTGGCGGGTTATTGTCCCTCCTATCTTGAGATAGGTTATATGGGACATTCCCGCTGTCGCGTACTTTGAACAGGTCTTCCCTTTGGCGAGCATGGCTGCTGTTTCCCACTGGGTCTCCCCTTTGAGAGTTTAGATGATCTCAGAGGTCGCCCCTCGGGGTGGCCTAAGGACATTGCGCCGAGCTCAAGCGTTGGCACAGGTCTCCGCAGGAGAGGTCACTTCGACGGCTTTCAGTCCAATAGCTCCCATTTGAGAAGCTTGGAGCCCGCCTCTGGGGACGAGGATCAGGGACTTCTCTGGGCGCCCGGCTACGATGGGAAGGTCCGGCAGAAGGAGGATCTCTCCTACTGCTCCCATGAGCCGGAATGTCTCGGACTAGCCAGGGAGGAGACGAGTATCTTATTGGTGAAGGAGGATGCCTGACCGGGGATGCGATCCTAGTCCCATCAGGGCGGATCAAGTTAGGTCGCGGTAGCTCCGCTCTACCGTCCTCCGCGTCTGGTGCTCGGCGGTCTGAGCGGGGTGCAGGACGGCTGACCGGGGCGGGCTGTCATTGTGAGCCCTCCCCGGATCTTCTTCACGAGCTTCCTCAAGCCTTCCTGGGTGCGCTCAAGGGTGGAAGTGAGCTGGGAGTTGAGGTCCGGACCGATCGGCTGTACCACTGCTCGGCCCTAGGAAGTTCCTCAAAAGTGGTCTCCCGGTGGTGCGATGTGGGACTAGAATTTGATGTTGGGGGTCTGACCGACCGATTGGGCCTGGACCGATTACCCCAGCGGGACTTATGAGTCTCGCCTTGCCTCTTTCTGACGTTAGCGTCAGTTGTAAGAGGGGGTAATCGGGCCAAAACCTCTTGAATCTGCTGGTTGGCTTTCGCCAGCTGACTCCTCAACTGAGCATTTTCCATTTCTACCGTCATGTAAAAATCTGGGTTCGGATTGGGCGGCTGGGGAGCCAAACTTCCAATGTCATCTTGGCCTATTGGCTGCTTGCCCGGCCGCTGCTGAACCTCAGGGTTCTGATCATCGGACATGGCCGCATGATGGGCCTCCTGCCCATCACGTTGGTCCGCCTCGTTACCATGTCTTGAGCGAGTGACTACCATGGTTGGGTATTTGCGATAGCACCAATCTAACAACCTCTCAATGAAAGCACCAAACTGTTGACGCGGTTCTTCGGCAACAGATAATTAACAGAATGAGGAGTGGGATTAGTGCTAAATAATGAATCGTAATAGATGAATGATCTCAAAGTAAAATGATAACACGAATGCTTTTTTAGGTGGTTCAAAGGTTAAAATCCTTCTAGTCCACCAGCCAATATTATTGATATCTCTTTGATATTCTTTACAGGGTATTTCCTTACAAATTTGAATCCAACCTTTTAGCAACTCCCAGGGTCTCCATCTTTATAGGGAGAGGGCACCTGGGGGTTGGCAAGGGAGGTCATCCCGTGACCTTCTTACCCATCATGTCACTTCTGTGACATTCATGATTAATTCCTAAAACCTGACAATGAAGTGTGGTCTAATCAATAGGTAAGGGGGATAATGGGCCGCACGGCCCAACCCACTCCTGGGTGCCTGAACATGCACATTTATGCTGCGTGCCCGAGAATTCAGGGATGGATCAGACACGTGATGTCTGATATATGCACGTTTACATTGCGTGGTTGACTTTATAAGGGGTCAGAGGTGCCAACTCAAGCTCGTATCTCGAGCTTGATGTAGTCTCAGCCAATGGTGTCCATACTTCTGACTCGACTCCTTAGTAATCCCATTAAGCCTTAGGTTACCTCGAGCTAAAGAGGTAGAACCTTGTAACAGCAGCTCCGGGTACATGACATCCATGTGGCTGATATAATTATGCCCTTTCTCAGCTCGCTAATAGCCCGTGGATATTTAGGTCGTACAATAACTCTCTATTATATGTTACAATATGTGACACTCTTTGTCACATTTATTTAATCTAAAACATTATACTATAAAATAATATAATATTACATTATATTATAAAATAATATAACATGACCAGCATCCCAGAAGCCCTAGACGCCAGATAGATGGAGAGCAAAACCCTCCTAGCAGGGGACAACTCCCTCAGGAGGTAGAAGACAGATGGATTCAGGCTCTGTGGTCAGAGGTCCCCCACGATATAGTAATTTTAGAGGACCTACCGACCAACGCAGGCCTCCCCCTATTTATCGAGACATACCAGCAGGGAGAGAAGGAAATAGTACGAACAGCAGGTCGCACACTCATAGGTCACAATTCAGAGATGGGCATGATTATAATGAGGCAGACTCTGGCAGGAGTAACGCTGGTAGACAGCCGAAAGGGAGGGGAGAACAACAAAACCCTCCACAAATGGAGAACTGACCGATAAGCCAAAATTCTAGGGGGCAGCCTAAATAGCCCAATGTCTTTGACCGACTAGGTGCAAGCGAGGAATACTTCCCCCCAGCTCCAGTTGCTCCAGCAATACTAGATGTTGTACAGGCCCAAATAGATGCCCTTAATTAGTTCGTGTAGTAACTGGTTGGGAACTGGGCGTCCCATATATAATTTGATCAGAGGAAGGGCACCCCATTTGTTCATAGAATTGTTGTAGTAGAGACTCCAAGCAAAATCAAGATGCCAATAATACCAAACTTCACAAGAGGGGAAGAGCCTGTATCTCATGTAAACAAGTTTGAGATACAGATGGACATCTAAAAGGTGTCAGATGATGCTCAGTGTAGGATCTTTCTTGCCACTTTATCTGAATCTGCTTAGGAGTGGTATTTCAAGTTCCCTCCAGCCAGTATAGTTTCCTTGGAGATGTTCGTAAAGGAGTTTTACAGACAGTTCTATGATGGTCGAATACACCCAACAGAGGCCAATTAGCTGGTCGAGATTCGACAGAAGGAGGGAGAAGCCCGAAAAGGGTATATCCAGCGATTCATGCGAGCAGCCGCTCGGGCCAAAACTATTGGAGATGAGGGAAAGATGATGGCACTCACGGCTAGAGTACGACGCCATTCTCCCCTCTAGAGTAGTTTTCAAAAGAATGGATTCAAGAGCACTAAGGAATTTTTAGATCGAGCAGAAAAATATATCTAGCTCAAGGAGGCTATCACCAATGAAGGAAAGTCTCCTATGGATGACCAGGGATAGAAAGAAGACCCCACCAAAGCCGCCAATGGGTCTGGTAAGCCCAACAACAACGACAAAAGTAATGGAAAAATGGGGGGAAAGGGGCGAACAACGAACCGGCAACATCTGATAGCAAGCGCCCCAAATAGAACAGATACGAACCAAGGTTCACCAATTACATTACCCTTTGGGAAGCCATCCCCGATTAGAAAAGATATCTCCAAAAGGGACACGAACAAGTTTTATCATTTTCACAACGACTATGGCCATGACGCCAACGAGTGTAACCAGCTCTAGGACAAGATCAAGTTCCTTATACGACAAGGACATCTAAGGAGGTATGTACGAGCAGGTGGAGGTTCTCAGCAGAAGGCTCATGGAGGCAACGAGCAGATGCCTGTAAGCCAATGCTCGCCTCCTCTACAGTCAGCTCATGTCCCTGGTACATTGTTGACCATCTGCGGAGGACCACATATAGAAGGTGACAGTGGTAAGGAAATTGAGAGATATGCCAGAACCCTATGTTACAATTAGGACATTGAAATACTGAATGTCGAGGAGCAAACTCCCAAAAATCTCGAACAGAGGAAGAATCAATAACTTTCTTTGAGCTGGACGCTCAGCATGTTCGATTTCCCCACTCAGATCCTCTGTTCGTGGATGTTCAGATCACAAACGTGATGGTAAAATGAGTGTTGGTAGATACAGGAAGCTCAGTCAATATCTTGTATAAATCTTCACTGGAAAGAATGAAATTATCAGTGCAAGATTTAGAGCCATACAACCAAACCATCTACGATTTTTCTGGCAAAGGGCTAGAACCAATAGGGTCGATCAGACTCCCAGTCACAACAGGAGCTACACCTTCGAATAGGACATTACTCATTACTTTCATAGTAGTTGATTGTTCGTCTGCATATAATGTTGTGATTGGAAAACCTATACTTGTCGACCTGCGAGCCGTAACTTCGATCTGGCATTTGTCCATGAAGTTTCCAACCGACGCAAGAGTTGGGTGCGTGTTGGGAAACCAGTGAGAAGCCATAGAATGCTACAATTCCTTAATTACAAAAGCAAGAAGAGGCGGATCAGGAGATAAAACTGAAAAAAGGTTGCTTGCGGTAAATGAAACACAAGCCCAATTAGGTGAACAAGTCACCAAATAGGGCGTTGTCCAAAGTGGGGATAGGGACTTTCATCCTCGCTTTGGGGATTTTAAAGAAAACACAGGACCCATCGAGGACCTCAAGGAGATCCAGTTAGAAGAAAAAGATCTGACCAGGGTTGTGAAAGTCAGTAAAAGCTTAGAGACAACAACGAAAAATGAATTGGTGGAGTTTTTGAAGAAACACAAGGAGGTCTTTTCCCGATCACATAAAGATATGATTGGGATAGACCTAGTGGTAATCAGCCATGTCTTGAATATAGACAAAAACTATCCACATGTACAACAAAAAAGACGGTTGCTCGACAAGGATAGATCCAAAGCTTTAAATGAAGAAGTCGAGAAGCTAAAGGAAAATGGATTCATCAGGGTAGCATTTTATCCATCTTGGGTCTCTAATCTTGTACTAGTTCCCAAGACAAATGGTAAGTGGAGGACGTGCGTGGATTTCAAAGACCTTAATAAAGCCTACCCAAAGGATTGTTTCCCACTTCCAAGAATCGACCAGCTGGTCAATGCTACATCAAGACATGAAATTTTATCATTCATAGATACGTACTCTAGTTATAATCAAATTAGTATGCACCCACCCGATGAAGATCACACTAGCTTTCTAACAGATATGGGACTTTACTGCTATAAAGTACTGCCCTTCGGTTTGAAAAATGCTAGTGCAACCTACCAACGACTAGTCAACCATATGTTCAAAGAACTGATCGGAAATAACATGGAAGTCTATGTTGATGATATGCTGGTCAAGGCAAGAAAGGCTAAAGAACACATCAAGGACCTACAAGAATGTTTCAATATCTTGAACAAATATCAGATGAAGTTGAATCTTCTAAAGTGTTCCTTTGGTGTTGGATCAAGGAAATTTTTGGGATTCATAGTAAATTCACGGGGAATCAAAGCTAATCCCAAAAAAATTCAAGCACTGATCGAGATGCAGTCTCCTACCAAAGTTAAATATGTTCAAAGCCTAACCATAAGAATTGCGGCCCTAAGTAGATTCATATCTAAGTCAACAAACAAGTGTGTCCCATTTTTTAATCTACTCAGAGGCAACAAAGAATTTGAATGGATAGAGGAGTGCAAACAGGCTTTTCAGGCACTAAAAGCCCACATGTCGCAACCGCCAATTTTGTCCAAGTCGCTCGAAGGAGAAACTTTGTACATCTACTTAGCAATAACAGAGTATGCTGCTAGTGCTGTTTTAATAAGAGAAGAAGACGACATTAAAAAAGCATTGTACTACGTAAGCAAATGGCTAGTGGGAGCAGAACTATGATATCCGCCCATAGAGAAATTGGCTTATTGCTTAATACTGGCGTCTAGAAAGCTGCGACCCTACTTTCAGGCTCACCCCATCATAGTGCTTACCGACCAGCCACTACGACAAGTCTTACAAAAACCAGAAGCCGCTGGTCAGCTACTAAAATGGGCAGTTGAGTTAGAGCAGTTTGAAATTTCCTATGCAGCACGAGCAACTATAAAGGGATAAGCCCAAGCGGATTTTGTTGCAGAATTCACTAGACTCCCTACCAACGAACCAATGACAGAGACCGATGATCAAAATCAATCCCCTACCTGGAAGTTGTTCGTAGATGGATCTTCCAACGAGCATAACGCAGGGGCGGGGTTGATTTTAATCACACCTAAGGGGCATTGGTTTCACTGTGCGATCAGATTCAACTTTACGACCTCCAATAATGAAGTCGAGTACGAGGCTCTGCTCATAGGATTAAGACTAGCCAAGAATATGGATATAAATTCACTAGAAATATATAGTGACTCTCAGCTAGTAGTTAATCAAATTATGGGAGAATATCAGGCTAGTCTCAAGATGGTGGCTTATTTAAACAAGGCAAAGGATTTACTAGCACAGTTTGAGAAGTATACTCTCTAGGATGTACCTCACGATTAGAATTCAAATGTCGATGCCTTAGCACTAAGGATGCTTACACTTTGAGCATAGTACCAGTCGAACATTTGTTGGCACCAAGCATTCAAGTGAATGAATCCTCGCTAATGGCACAAGTGTCAGACACGTGGATGACTCTCATCATTAAATATCTTGATCAAGGAGTATTACCAGCAGATAGGAATAAGGCAAGGATGTTTCAAAGATAATCGACTCGGTTTATTTTTGTCAGAGGAGTCTTGTATAAATGAGGATACTCAATGCCTTTAATACGATGTGTCTCTAAGGAAAAAGCTAAGAACTTGATGCAAGAAGTACATGAAGGTTTCTGTAGAGATCACGCTGGGGGGAAAAGTTTTTCAAAGAACATTCTATGGCAAGGATATTTCTGGCCCACCATGATCGAAGACTCTATGGAATTTGTTAAAAAGTGTGACAAGTGCCAAAGATTTTCCAAGATACCACGAGCAGCCCCAAATGAGCATAAACAGATGCAAATCCCATCGTCGTCCGCAGTTTGGGGAATTGATCTGATTGGATCTTTGCCTACATGAAAAGGGAATGTCAAGTATGTAGTAGTTGTTGTTGACTACTTTACTAAGAGGGTCAAAACTGAGTCACTCGCAACCAATCACGACCAACAAAGTATTGGATTTTGTCGTCAAAAATATATATGTCGATATGATTTGCTGAGGAAAATTGTCTCAGATAATGGTACACAATTTGATAGCAAACTTTTCACTGATTTCTATGAACGGCATGGTATTACAAAGACTTTTTCGTCAGTAGCTCATCCACAAGCCAACGGACAGGTTGAAGCCGTTAATAAAACTCTAAAGGACACACTGAAGAAAAGGCTCAAAGAAGCAAAGGGAACATCTCACCGAACAGCAACAGCAACAGGCCATACACCATTTTCCTTGGCCTATGGGTATGAAGCCATGTTACCCATTGAGCTAGATCCACCATCGCATAGAAGGCTAACATACGACCAAAGCACGAATAACCAATTATTAATGGAGTCTTTGGACTTGGTCAACGAAAGGCGCGAGCAGGCTCAACTTTGTGTTGCAACTTACCAACAGAAGGTCACTCGATATTTTAACTCTAAAGTACGCGAAAGAAAGTTTAACGTGGGAGATTTGGTACTTAGAAGAGTTTTTCTCAACACTCACGACCAGAATGCTGGAGTACTTGGCCCGAACTAGGAAGGTCCATATCAAATTGAAGAAATCCTTCAACCAAGCACATATAAACTTGCTTGCTTAAATGGAGATCCCGTTCCTCGCTATTGGAATGGAGAACACCTGCGCAAGTATTATCAATGAACAATTATTTTTGAAGAGTTGGCTTGTATTAATTTTACTTTTAACAAGTTTGTGAACAAGGGCTGGTTAGTTAATGATTGGTCGCTTATAAGTGTAAGATCAATTTTGATAACTCATACAGACACGATTTTGTCCATTCTATTATGAGAAATAAGAAGAATTGTGCGCAGCCAGTTATGCTTGCCAATTATTGTATTTATTACAAGTATTTGCTTATTACGTGTGTTGTTTTGCTATATTATCATTAATTGTTTATAAAGTATGTGAGCAATAATGTTCAAACAGGACTTGGTCATGGCAAGTGACCGAGAACCTTAAGCTCCTCGATCACTTGGGGGGCATGTAAGATACTAAGCAAGCAAAGCATATCAACAGACATGTGTAAACACACAAGCAAAATAAAGGAAACCATACTACACCACTTAGAGTATTTTTCAACATTTTTAGTTAATTTTGTGAAATCTTAATAAAGTGTTACGCTAAGTTCGGTCATACGAGTGGATGTTATAATAGCAATGAGTATATCATAATATCACAATGAAATGTCTTTACACCACGAGCAATTTATACTCAAATGTAATTAAAATATTAAAAGGAAATTAAGGCCGCCTCAGGCAGCAAAATTGTCTTAACATCACGAACTATTGTTCGTATGTTTTAATTACATGAACAAAAACGGTTGTTTGTATGTTTTAATTACATGAACAAAAAAGTTATTGTGCAGCAACAGGAGGGTCTTGCTGAGACTGATGGTCGACTGATGTTCCAGCGTCTTCTTTAGCAACATCAATGCCTGTCGCAAGATAGATTTCAGGAGAATCTAAGGCATTCTGGGCACTCCTTTCCTCCTATTGGCGAGCAGCGCACTTCACAAGTTCAGCTTGTCTCATTTGCTCGGGAAGATAGTCGAAATATGCCCCTGGATTTTTCTTCCAAAACAAGTAGAAGCAGTTAAAGGTAGCTCCTTGGAACCTCTCCAGGTTTTGGTAATTTGTCTCCTCGAGTAGCTTGACCCGTTCCTCCAGAACGGTGGCCTCCTTCATGCTGGCCTCCAGATCTTCTTGAAGCTTGGCTGCTTCTTTGTAGTTAGTCTCTGAAGCTTCTTTAAACTTCTCCTTGGCAGCAATGGCTTTGGCCAGCTCTTCCTAGCTCCTCTTTAGCTTCTCAGATAAACTGGCGACTTTGTCTTCAGCTGCCTTAACCTTCTCCTCGCATGCCTTGATCTCCTCAGCGTGTTTGGCATCGATCTCTTCAGTGCGACGACAGCTATTGTTCATAGTTAAGAGACCATGCGAACAGTGGAAGAATGAAACTTTTAGAGTTAATCAAAAGACCTTTTGTTCGACTAAAACACCATAAAAGAAACTTACACTAAGCAGCTCGTTGAACCCACGAGCAAGGACCTAGCTGTGCTTCAATGCAGGAAGACAGGCAAAGGCTTCCTGGCTACGACGGTGCTTGGATAATTTTTGCAGTTTTTCATTTGTGGAGCTATAAGCAGTACTCAGTAAATTTTTAGCCGAAGATCTTCCTGGCTGCTCGGAGGAAGGGGCAGTGCGAGGAGGAGGCGTTGTAGTTTTGGCCAGAGCAAAAGTCGGAGGGTCCTCTGGTCGGGTTCTTTTTCTGGAGGGCTCACCATTGCTTTCCCCGGGGTGTTTTCTGCTTGACTTCTTCCTGCTCAAAGGAGCGTCTACGGAGGCGTACTTGTTGAAAGCATCATCAGATGGCATGACTACAAAACAAGATCAAACGAGCAGTTATGTTAAAAATATTTTGGCACAATAAAGGAATAACATAAAGAGAAATTCTAAGTAGTATACCCAAACTATTATTACTGGTCGTTACATTATCTAAAGAACTACTGCTACACTCACTATCTGCCTTGAAGAAGTCCAAGCTAAAACTACTAGTCGTAAATTTAAAGTTGCCATCCCTATTGATTAAATGACAAGGGATGGGCAAATTGTCTATAAGTGAGAATTATATATCGTTCTCATCTGAAGATTCGAGTATAGGGCCGATGTATTCCAGTAGTTTTTGTTTTCCCCTCCCATGATGGGTAGGGGTACTAGTAGCTCGGGTGGTTGTGGATGGTTCTCGAATGGTCACTCCCGTTGGTCATCGCCTCCGGGGTTGTGACACATTCTGCTGTTGCTCAGGGATTTCTTGTCCTTCAGTGCCCTCTCCAGTGGCACTCCTTGCGGTGGATTCCTTCACTTCTTGATGAGGTTCTAAAAGGCCGACTAGCCTTAGATTGCTCTCCGTAACCAGCTCCGTGATGCTTTTTTCTATATTTGTCATGTTGGCTAGAGTTGTGGCTCTTATCTCCATTTCTGGAGTGGGGTCTGGTCGGTACCATGGACCTAGATGTAGCACAAAACAACTAAGGACAAGAAAGGATGACAAAATTACTAGAAGACTATCGACTAGAGATTGAAAAGTTTACCTCCTTGTGTGAAGGCCATGTTGTCAACAACCAGGTTGGTTGTTAGGAAATACTCTTGGAAGTACCTTCCTACATTGGACTTATGGGTAATATCGCTCAGGAATGTGCGAGCAGATTTCTGGTGGCAAAAGTGGAAAAACCTCGTATTGTTTTGATTGGGGTTGAATTTGAGATTGAACAGGTAGTTGATCTCATGCAGAGTAGGAACAGGCCATTATTTGTGGTTATATAGGATATAGAGTGTTGAAAGTACTCTATATCCGTTGGGTGTTATTTGGAAAAGGTGACCTCGAAATAATTGGCCACCCCTTGGAAAAAGTCATGCAAGGGCAAGATTTCCCCTACTTCTATGTGATACCTCAACCAAGCGTTGTAGGCACATTTGCCCTCTGGTCGAGTGTGGTTTTATATAAGGTAATCCCATGAAGCCCGTACTTCTTGGGATATTATTCCACCATCTTGGTCGATATGACACTAGGAGGGGCAATGTATCAGTCTACCTCTGCTCAAGGACCATCGCGAGGACGTGCTTTGGGCTGGATATCTGGTGGTGAAAATTTTAAAGGTTGAGGATCATTTCAAGGACACTCGGTGTTGGTTGCAGGTTGGTTAGAAGGTTAGTCTGTTGTTTTCTTTTTCCTACGAGCAGTGTATTTGACACGACCCATGTTCGATTGGTTGTGTGGAGGACTAGTCGTAAGGTTTTATTGTGAAGTCGAAGGCTCAGGAAAAGGCAAAGAAGGTTGTTCTTTATCCTCGAACAGCAAAGCGAGAAGATTGTCGTCTATTGGTCTCTCACCTCCCGAGGGACCATGCATGAATATCTGAGAAGAGCAAAGGGGAAGTGAGAATCTACGACCAATAGATAGAAGAAAGAGAAAAGCAAGGATAATGTTGCTTGTGTATAAAAGTTAAGCTTTTATACAACCAGCAACATCCTGAAAAAAACACAATAAACATGTGAACAGTTTGAAAAAATAGATCAAAAAGTGAAAGTGAAATTCGAAAAAACTTCTCATCTCCGAAAATAGGCAGGAAAAACCCAGTTTTTCTGAAATACTCAAAATCGAATTTTCACCTCGATTTTGGGCCCGAAATCAGTATACCTATACCCCACATTGCTTTTTAAGCATTGTCTAGTATTTTATAACACCTAAACTCTTTATTCTAGCATACTTAATCTATGTATGTTTGCCTAAACCCGGTTACCCAAAAATTTCTCAAGAACAGCATAAACCCAGTTACTAAAATTCATGAATCAAGACCAGAATACATAAAAATTTCTACAAAGAAGAAAGGGTGGATTCGAAAACTTACTTGGAGTACGAATTATAGGAGAAATCACGAAGGTTCTGCTCGGAGTTGCTCGAAGACGTCTTGAATCACACTGGAATCTCTGAGTTTTCTTGAAGGTTTGTTTGAGTTCTTGAAGAGATAAAAGGTTTGGGTAAAAAATGAAAAAGATGAAAAGGCTTATATTTAGACTGCTCGAGGCGTTAATCAAAGGTAATGATGGGAATGGGATTTCGATGTATGGGGAATTGCAATAACCGTAAAAACATTTCTGGGAAACTGTAAAGGTCATAATTACTTGCTTTTTCGAAAAATTATTGACAGATGTGAAAGGTCAAATGGATTGCTGGTCGAGTAAGTTTATTAAATGTTGATCGTATTAAAATAAACTTGGGGGGCGGGGGAATGTTTACCCTAAAAAATACTTACTTGTTGACGTGGCAAGATTAGTGTGCACGTGGGTTACACGTGATTATTTAGTGATTACATCCAGGTCGACCAACGACCTGTAAAAACGCCCTTAACTAGTACTTAATAAAACATTCACATTTTCAATGGTTTATGATAGAAAGCCACTTATTATAAAGGTTTCAGTGGGGTCTCGCTTAAAACATGCAAATTGGGCCCAAAAGTTTAAAAAGAAAATATCTGTTTTATGCAAAGTTCTAAAACAAACAAAAGTTTAAGTCCCACTGAAAATTTTAAGAAAAATCCCATTTAACATAACATTATTAAAAATGGCGTTTAAAGTTGATCATTTCCCATCCATAGGATGCCCCACGCCATACACACCATGATGACAGAACTCCCCACATCACCACGCGTGCCACAAAGAAACCTATTTGCTACCTGGAAGGGAAAGTAAGATACAACAATTTACAAACACTATCATTCATCTTTATACATCATAGCATCATCATAAAATTGGCATCAATATCATAAACATAAACATAATGCCACCATCATATCACAAACATCATAACAAATCCATAACATCACCAAACATCCTAACATAATCATAAACATCACCAGACATCATAACACATTCATAAACAATTCCTTGTGAACATGGCCCGCTAACTTGTCCACGCCACCCTTTGAGGTAAACAAGAGTCTCTGGTCCTTGAATAACCTCGGCGCGTCCGCCCATGGAGTTACGTCTTCATATCCTTAGTAACTTGGGTTACGTCTTCTTTGTCCTTAGCAACCCATTTTGATGTGTCGTGTTCATCACGCTAACATCCATTCATATCATACAATATTCATACAAGCCAACATATCATTACATTATGGTATTCATAATTCATAATATTTCATTCACACAACAGTCTTACCATTCATAATATAACATTCATAAATTCTATCTAACTTCCTTACCTCAGGTCCAAGCTAAGTAAAACCACAACTTCTCAACGAGCCTATACCATAATCAAAACGACATTTCTTAGCTTCATATAATTACTATTTTGCCCTTTCATACAACTCATGTGTGCATGGGCCATGCACACATGGTGAGAGTTATCCACAGCATACAATATGCTTGGTTACACATAAGGTCATAAAAAGAATAATGCTCATTCTACCTATATTACATGCATGATCTTTCTATAAAAACTACAGGGTTGCATAATAGATATTATTTTGGACGTAAAAGTGAATTTGCATGTAACATGCATACGTGGGAATGTTGCGTAAATATGGCGTTAAAAACGATAATTCCATGCGTCTATTTCTATCGTTTTAAAAATAATAGACTTGTAGCATGTTTTGTTTATCATTGTTTATCTTCTTAAAATTACTAGGTTGATTAAATCTCCCAAGACATTCTTTTTATTTCATAAAAACAA
The DNA here is from genome assembly GCF_963169125.1 of Humulus lupulus. NCBI lineage: Eukaryota > Viridiplantae > Streptophyta > Magnoliopsida > Rosales > Cannabaceae > Humulus > Humulus lupulus. Next base: position 267,393,712 of record NC_084793.1, read on the forward strand.
ATTTATTTAGCCATTAAGAAAATATAAAAGACCCATTTATTATTTTTAAATTACAAAGAAAAACAAAGGCATTGGAAATTATTTTAAAAAGAAAAATACCTATGATTATCATGTTTCCTTAGAAAAATATCAATTTAATTTAAGTTAATAGAATTTCATAATTTTATGTGAGAAAAATAATAATATTAAGTGTGGGAAATATATATTTTGTTTGAATTATTTTTAATACTTAATTTTATGTAACACAAATTCATATGTGAAAATTAAATAACTATTTAAAACTTTTTAAACTAAACTTTCAGCCATTATTTAAAAATCACAAGTGAATTAAATCCAACATTTTTCTTAATCCAATTAAAGAAAATCATAACTTGTAAAATAATCACTCATATTATCACTACAACAAATTTGATATACAATAACTCCCTACAATGTCTTACACCATTGGTGTAAGACATTAAAACTTATCAGGAGTTTTAAATGTCTAATGGTGTAAGACATTGAAAGTTTTTATTAATGGCTGCAATTGGAAGACATTAAAAATGGTGAAAGACGTTGGAAATAGGCTGAGAAGTGGCTAGGGGTACATCCAACGTCTCCCACTGGTAGACGTGCCACGTGTCCCACGTCTCCCAGTGGGAGATGTTGGATGTCCCCCCTGATATATTTATTTATTTTTTTCCTCCTTCTTCCTCACATTCGCGAACCAGAGAGCAAAAACCAGAGAGACAGTTGCATTTTTAGGGTTTTAAGAGGTAAGTTTTTTTTTTAATTCTCTGGATTTTTAGTTAATTATTTTGAAAAAAAAATCATAGGTTTAGCATTAGGATGAATAATATACATTATTTTGTGTTAGTTTTATATTTTTATGCGTTTTTTTTATATACATTGTAGGATTTATTAGTTTTTTCATGAAAGTTTTTTATAGATTTATGATTTTTTAGTTTTTTTTAATTTAACCTATCACATTGTATAAATTTCATTAGAGTATATATGTTAGTGATTTTTTTTAATTTTTATCATTTTTTATTTAGAAATTTAGATATATTTTTGTATATATATTTAAACTTTTTTTTTTAAATTGTAACTATTTTGTTATATATATAGTTATGTTAAAATAAATTTATTAAATAATTTTTAAAATATAAATATATGAAATTTTTTATGTTTTTGTTGATTATTAAGTTTTTAGGTTGTGAAATTTTTTATTGATTTTTCGTTTAGGTTATAATTAGTGGCGCATTGGAGTTTTTTTTTAATTGTTTACCAATCATTTACTATTATTAGATATTTAGTGATATTTGTTTAGTAATGTTTAACATATTAATTAATTTAATTTCGTAGGTTGTGATTTTGGTGGTGAGATTTTAGAGAGTATTTTGCATCAAAATTTCTATATCAATCACACATTTGAGGTAATTAAGTTTCTAAAATTACAATAATAAGTTATATATTGCTAGATATTTAATAATAATTTATTTATTATTTATTAATTTAATTATATTGGTTTGTGGATTTAATAGCGAATTCGGTTACTACGTGAAGTAATTTTGCTAGCTTTTGGATTATTAATTGCAAGAGGTAAATATATATTCTCTTACTTCTACTTTTAATATTATTAAACAAATGTTAGAGGAGTTTGAATATCTTAAATATTCATCCATAGTGAAGTAGTTTCTGAGATTAAAATTGTGTGTTGCGGTGATAACAGAAGGTTGAGAACTTGTGTGTTTTAGTGAAGTAGGTTCTGAGAAATTTGGTTGTGTGCTGCGGAGCTATAAGGAAGAAACTTATTGTATGTTGTTTGAATTGTTTGTTTTGCTATTCACACATGCAGATGGTTAGGTCACTATTATAGGGGAAATGCTGCCCGATTTTATCTAGGATAATAAACAATTAGTTTTATATAGACATCCTATAAGGAAGAAACTTATTGTATGTTGTTTGAATTGTTTGTTTTTCTATTTACATGCAGATGGTTATGTCAGTATTATAAGAGAAATGCTGTCCGATTTTATTTAGGATAATAAACGATTAGTTTTATATAGACATCCAACTTTATCACGTGCTTATTTAGTGTCGTTTCTTCTTTTTGATAGACATAGGAGAATATATGGATAAACAGTGGATGTCAACGAATAGGTTATCTGTGGAATATAGGAGCGGGGTCGATTTGTTATTAAGGTTTTGTTCGGAAAATGTGAAAGACCCAAATTTTACTTACTGACCATGTCTTAAGTGTGGAAATGTTAAAAAGATGGATCTTAAAAAGATTAAAGAATACTTATATTTCAATGGGATCGACAAGAGTTACACAATTTGGTATTACCATGGGGAGATAGCTCCTATTGCTCCAACTCTGCCAAGTAGACAAAAAGGAGTGAGGAGAAATATAGTAGAGGAGAACTGGGATCCATTAGATGAAATGATTGACGACGCACATTTTGGATCAGGAGTAGACCCAAATAAGTTTGAGACACTCCTTAATGATGCTGAGAAACCAATTTACCCTGGTCGTACAAGATTTACAAAATTATCAGCGCTTCTTAGGTTGTACAATCTAAAAGCTAAACATGGCTGGAGTGATAAAAGCATTACTGATTTATTTAGTTTTTTGAAGGAGTTATTGCCCGAAGATAATGAAATTCCAATTTCATTTTATGAGGCAAAGAAAACGTTATGCTCATTAGGCATGCAGTACGAAAAAATTCATGCATGTCCTAATGATTGCATATTATATCGAAATAGCTTTGCAGACGCAAAATCGTGTCCTACTTGTGGTGAGTCGCGATGGAAAAAGAAAAAAAAATGGTGACGATGTCAAGGAAGGAGTACCTTCCAAAGTTTTGTGGTACCTTCCGCCAATTCCTCGTTTCATCCGATTGTTTAGAAATGCTGAACATGCTAAAAGTTTGTCGTGGCATGCTAATGAAAGAATAAAGGATGGTAAATTAAGACATCCAACTAACACCCTAGCTTGGAAAAGAGTTGATTTGAAGTGGCCTTCTTTTGGAAATGAATCTCGTAATATTCGTCTAGGTCTTTCGACTTACAGGTTTAATCCACACGCATCTCTTAGCAGTAAGTATAGTTGTTGGCCTGTTATGCTTGTTATTTACAATCTACCCCCATGGTTGTGTATGAAGAGAAAGTTTACGCTTTTGACCTTGTTGATATCAGGACCTAAACAACTTGGTAATGACATTGACGTCTATCTAACCCCTCTTATAGATGACTTGAAAACTTTGTGGGATGAAGGGGCTAAGGTTTATGATGCGTATAGGCAGGAAGAATTTAATCCTAGAGCGGTCTTATTATGGAAAATTAATGACTTTCCTGCTTATGGAAATTTATCTGGGTTTAGTGTGAAAGGATATAAGGCTTGCCCCGTTTGTGAAGAAAAAACATGTTTTGAATACTTGAAACACTCTCGGAAAATATGTTATATGGGACATAGGAAGTTCTTGCCTAATACGCATAAACTTCGGACTTGGAAGAAGGCATTCAATGGTAAACAAGAGTTTGAGGAGGCTCCTGAGCCATTGAATGGGATCCAAGTACTTGAGAAGATGTCTAAAATTGTGTTCAAGTTAGGGAAGCCTAAAGTTCGTACACCTACAAAGATGAAACATAGTTGTAAGGCTAAGGTTGTTGAGGAGCCAAAAGGATGTTATAAAAAGAAATCTGTTTTCTTCGAACTTGAATATTGGCCTTTCTTACTTATACGCCATAATTTAGATGTTATGCACATAGAGAAAATGTATGTGATAGTTTGATTGGCACTTTGTTGAATATTCCTGGGAAAACTAAGGATGGAATTAAGGCTAGACAAGACTTAGTTGCAATGGGTATAAGGGATGAATTAACTCCAAAATCAGATAAGAGATGAACATATTTACCTCCTGCTACTTACACTCTTACTAAAGAGGAAAGAATGGAAATTTGCAGATGTTTGTTTAATATAAAAGTTCCTGACGGATATTCCTCAAATATAAGGTCATTGGTAGACATGAAAAGTTGTATTCTGACTGGTATGAAATCTCACGATTGTCATATTCTAATGCAGCATTCACTACCAGTGGCCATTCGATCTTTGTTGCCTAGGAAGGTTCGAGATGTAATCACAAGGCTATGCTTGTTTTTCAAGTCATTGTGTTGTAAGGTGATTGATCCGCTTAAGTTACCTAAGTTAAGAGATGAAATTGTTGAGGTATTGTGTGAGTTGGAGAAATATTTCCCGCCGGCATTTTTTGATATAATGATCCATCTGACAGTTCACTTGGTTAGAGAACTAAGATATTGTGGTCCTGTTTATTTAAGATGGATGTATCCATTTGAGCGATATATGAAGATTCTTAAGGGGTATGTTAGGAATAAAAGTCGACTAGAAGGATGCATCGTCGAATGCTATATTGCAGAAGAGGCCGTTGAATTTTGTTCTAAATACCTGGTTGGTGTACAAAGAATTGGGTTAAAAGATGTTGAAAATGTTGAGATTCAGAGTCGTCGTGGTAGCGTTGTATGCACAGTAAGTCGAGATATACTAGATGAAGCGCATCGTCTTGTGTTGCAGAATATAAATGAAATTCAACCTTATATCGAGTGAGTTATATTCATATAATACATTTAGTTTAAGTTATGTAATTTTGTATGTTCAGTTGTTTAACAACATATGTATAATTGAAGGGAACATTTTAATTGGATAAAGACCAAATTTCCATCCAAGTCAAGGAACTCAAAATGGTTACAAGACGAACATTATCGAACTTTTAGTAGTTGGATAGAACAAAAGGTAAATTGTGTTGATTATGGAAAGTTGTCATTAATTGGTAATTACAAGATGACATGGTTGGTTGTTTTTAGTGATTTGTTTTTGGTATGTTGATTTAATAGGTTGTGGTAGAATTACAAAATACATCAAATAAGGTTTCAGACATCGCTAAGTGGATTTCTCGAGGACCTTCTATTAATGTCATCAAGTTTTCATCATACATGATTAACGGTACTCTATTTAACACTAGGGAGCGCGATAACAACAGAAACACACAAAGCAGTGGTGTTAGCCTTGTTGCTAAAACTGTGCAAGTCTCTAGTGCAAAAGATAAAAATCCAGCTGAATGTGATATGACTTTTTATGGAGTAGTTAATGAAATTTGGGAGTTAGATTATATCACAACTCGAGTATCTGTTTTCTTTTGTGATTGGGTGAAAAGTGACAGCGGCATAATATATGAAGATTATGGTTTCACATTAGTTAATCTAAAACGAATTGGGCACAAATCTGACCGATTTATATTTGCTTCACAAGCCAAACAAGTATTTTATGTGAATGTTCCTTCAGACAACCAATGGTCAATTGTTCTTCCAACGCAAACAAGAAAATGAAACATTAAAGATGGTGATTTACATGATATACCTCTCGAAGAAGAACTTGTCACATTCACCGCACTAGAAGATAATGATGAAGTTAATGATGATTGTATTTGTTTCCATGAAAACGGTGAAGGATTATGGGTTGATGATAATTGGTCTTGAGGTACCATTTAATGAGTTTGATATGTTTATGATATGTGAAATTTTTAGTTTCATCTTTAATTCAAATGTTTGTATAACTTTTTTTTATGATTATGAGGTTCCAAAATTGTTATAATAATGATATTTATGTTTTACAGATGGAGGGTGATCCTTTTGGTGGTAGTTCTAATGAGGGGGAGCATCGCCCTCATTCTCAGCCAGTGGAACAAGAACAAAAAACTGTGAGAGGACGTACATGGATGTCTAAAAACACCAAAAAACGGAGGGAAAGACATCTTACACCTGTTGAATACAATGAGTATGGTCAAATAGTTGGTGAGAATAGAAGCAATGTTTCATCACAACTTGGAGCTATTGTTCGAGCCACTGTGTCCATTAACACTAACACTTGGAACGATGTTAGTATGGTGGATAAAAATATAATATGGGATACAATGAAGGTATGATTTTATTAATTATAATTCATTTAATGTTTTTAAAATATATATTTTTTGACAATATGATTCTTATTACTTTCAAACTTGCAGAAAACTTATGATTTGGACCCAAACAAAAGAAACAAATGTTGATGGATGCGGGAAAGTACTTCCGAAATTGGAAGACTAATCTCACAAGGGTACACGTGTATGGCGCTATGAAAAAAATTCCCAAATGCGTTCCCGCAAGCTATTCCACTTGCATTTGAGAATGTCATAACTCCAGATGAATGCTTAAAGTTTGTGAACTCAAGATTAACTCCCGAGTGGCGTAGAAAGAGAGAAGAGATGCAAAATTATCGAGCATTGAATAAATACAATCACAACCTCTCTATAGGAGGCTATGTTAATATTGAAGAGATGTTAATGGAACAAAGTGGGAAAAGTCTGACTGAACTTGACAGGGCAGGCTTGTGGAGCATGGGTTGTCGGAATGCAAAAGGAGAGCTAGTTGGAAAGGCCTTTGAGATTCAAAAAAATATTGTAAGTGTTCATATTTAATAATGTTGATATATCAAATTATATATTAGCTTCTATATATAACTTTCTGTGAATATTGTTTCACAGGATCATTACCGACAACTCCAAGCTAAGGGTAAATGGGCACCTGATGGCCCTGATGATGTGCTAACGAGGGCGTTGGGCGCTCCTGAGCCCCGAGGACGTGTTAGGGTTGGAGGACACGGTGTGTCCCGCACAGTATACTGGAATACTCCAACACCTACCTCAACGAAAAATAAATTGAAAGCCTCTTCTTCGAATGATGACATTAGAAAGGAGTTTGAAGAAAGATTTCGAAAACAAGAAGAAGAGCATTGCCAACAAGCACAACGTCTAGAAGAGCGCCTTAAGCAACAAGATGAGCTCTTGAGAAAATTCATGGCCCAATTGTGACGCTCCACGTCACTATGGCTGATTTTTGGAATGACGACTAGCCCTACAAACCAAGACAATTATTTCCAGCGTGCTTTGTCCTCACTCGCACACTTCCTGGGAAAACTTCCCAGGAGGTCACCCATCCCTAAATTACTCCAGGCCAAGCACGCTTAACCATGGAGTTCTCAAGTGATGGGCTACCGAAAAGAAGATGCACCTTCCTGATATAGGTAGTACCCATCAATCCATTTAAGCCCTCTTCAACTGTGTAGTCCCATACCTACACAGTCTTAGAATCATTACACTTGACCTTCCCCAGGCGGTGTGGGATTGCACAGCTTACCCAGTCTTTCCCCTTACGGATCACAGGATTCTGACTGTCATAATCACCCCCCCTTACGGGCCCGACGTCCCCGTCGGCCACACTTCCGATTGGGTCAAGGCTCTGATACCATTATGTGATGCCCCACGTCACTATGGCTGCTTTTTAGAATGACGACTAGCCCTACAAACCAAGACAAGTCTTTCCAGCGTGCTTTGTCCTCACTAGCACACTTCCTGGGAAAACTTCCCAGGAGGTCACCCATCCCTAGATTACTCCAGGCCAAGCACGCTTAACCATGGAGTTCTCAAGTGATGGGCTACCGAAAAGAAGATGCACCTTAATGATATAGGTAGTACCCATCAATCCATTTAAATCATCTTCAACTGTGTAGCCCCATACCTACACAGTCTTAGAATCATTACACTTAACCTTCCCCAGGCGGTGTGGGATTGCACAGCTTACCCGGTCTTTCCCCTTACGGATCACGGGATTCTGACTGTCACACCAATAGAGTGGGTCGGGATCCAACGTTGGAGTCCCACCAGCACCACCATTATACTATGTGCCCGACCCACCAGTGCCACCAGAGCATGCATCCTACTATACTCTTGACCCACTAGTGCCTCAAGTAGAAGAACAAATTATTGCACTACAACCGCTTTTGCAAGAGGTAATTAAACTTTATTGAATATTCTGAAACCAAATAAATTTCTTTACTGTTTCAACATGCTTATTTGTATATAATATGTTTCTTGAACAGGGCCGAGCATGCCAATTAGCGATTGGTTCGGTTTAAAACGTTGTTGATTAGGTAAACTCGTTGAAAGAGAGGCAGGCAACAACTACCAAGTTATGATTACTAGCGTTATTAAGCCAACCTATCCTCTCCCTTTTGCATATCCTGATTTGTACATGTACATAGTTGCTCAAGCCATTGGGACACCAATAGCGTGGCCTAAGGATTTGGTCATTATATCTGAAGATATATATCATGAGGTGATGCCAAATTTTTACATAATTATCTTTACAATTCTATATTTATTTGTTTGCATCTTTTTTAATTGTTGATATTGTTGTATACAGGCTCCCTCTACAAGTAGGACCAGATCACAATGACCAAAAGCTCCATCAACACAACAACCACGAGAAAGAAGACGACCACAAACTCCTCCAACACAATTGCCCCACACTCCTTTGGAACGATTACAAAATATCGTATCTCATTGGGCTAATGGCAAGTGTGTCAATCTAGGCATAGAGTCTGAAGTTTTTGATCAGGATATGTCTCACTGTTATATATTTAAGGATGACATACTTCATTTTACTCGAAAGGAGAAGATTGGGCAAGCAGTGGTCATTAGCTACATGAGGTATATATCTCACAAAGTTCGTTCATTTAATTTTCTAATTTGATTTATTCAATCATATAACAATTATCATATTTTTGTATTATGTTCATTTATAGATATGTGGTACAACAAGGTCGCCAAAATACGTTTTTATTTGTCAATCCTAATATTGTAGCCACTCAAGGGGGTTCATTCGACGATCGTGTTCAAAATCTTTTCAGACAATGCATTGACATAAAATCAAAAGAACAAGTTATGCTTGTCCCTTGGAACCATGGGTAAGTTTAAAAAGTTGTCATTTTTCCAACCCATATCAATACTTTCTTTGTTTAACATTTGAGTTATAATTTTTTTGGTTTTTCTTCTGCAGTGAACATTGGATGTTGCTTATTTTGGCACCGTATGCATATCATGTTTATTATTGTGATCCGGTGAATTCCGATCTCAATAACCATGAGGAGATTGTATCAGTGATCGTCAGTGCTTTCAATCTTTTTTTCTCTATGAATCTTTTTGATGTCGAGATCCTTGATACTCTACGTATTAAGCAACCTCAAGTAAGTAATTACAACTTAAATTTTTGAACTTTTATAATTATTAAGTAGAATAATATGTATGCATTTTTTAACAAGTTTCAATTTAATAATGAATTACTGATACTTTTAAATAATTAGTGTCCACACCAACCGGACAATGTGGCATGTGGATACTACATAATGAGGATGTTGAAGGATTTGATTGAACATGCGAGTCCTGGACATTACTTGAGAACGGTATTATTAATTAAAATTTACAAATTATTTTTGAAACCATATATATAAATGTAATCAAATAATTAATTAATATATTTTACTTTATATTTTTTGTAGCTAACAAGTACAGCATATACAGAGGCACAAATTGATGAGTTGCGACAAGAATGGGCGACATATATGTTACCAATAATCCAAAGTAACTGACCTCGCTGATAGGTTTTTTTATTTTTTACCTCTTTCTTCGTTCATAAATGCAATATTTGTTAATTTTGAATATGTCTAACAAATATTGTATTTGGTTTTTTTATTTTTTACTTCTTTCTTCTTACACAATGCAATATTTGTTAATTTTAAATATGTCTAACAAATATTGTATTTCTTGTATATGTCTAACAAATATATGTCTAACAAATTTTGTGTTTCTTGCTTATTTTTATTTTATTAATTATGTCAATTTTAATATTAAATTAATTTCAATTTAATTAATTATTAAATTAATATTAAAATCATTTCAATTTAATTAATTATTAAATCAAATTTAAATAATATCAATAAAAAATTTATTTAATTTTTTTTTAAATCTGGGAGACTTTCAATGTCTCCCATTGGGATAGGTGGGAGACTTCCCACGTCTCCCAGTGGGAGAGGTTGAAAGATAACGTTTGACTTTCAACCTCTCCCACTGGGAGACGGGAGACCTATACCTACAATGACCCCGCCTACAACGTCTTCCCAATTGGGAGACATTGTAGACTTTCAACCTCTCCCAAATAAAGTCATAAAACCTCTATTTTGTTGTAGTGTATATTAAAAACATCACTTTTAAATTTTACCATTGTTTAGGTTATTTATTTATTTCAAAATACAAATCAAATTCATTTTATTGAAACACACTCTACATTTCTCAACAAAATTTCCAGCAATCAAATTTATCATTAAAAATCACCATCCTTATTTTGAAAACTCATATTTTCTAAAAAATATGACAAAAATTCTGTAGGTAATTATTTGTGCAAAAACATCATTTTAATTGTGAATTAAAACACCATTTTATTTTCACAAACACCACATATCATTAGAGTCATTCTTATGCATACATATACTTATTTCATCAATCTTTCACCTTTTAATCACAAAATCAGCAAGCATAAATCACCATGAATTTTATCTTTTACCTCATGCCTCATAAAATTCATGCAAGATCATTTATGTTTCATAGACACAATAATTCACAAATCCTAACATGCTCTTGTTATACAAATAATTCAAATAACATAACTAACACATATTCATATACAACCTTATAAAACCTTATTCTTTTTTTTTCTAATGAGTTCATGCATGCAACCCAACAAAATAATAATACAACATGCATGAATAACATAACACAAATCTTCATATATGCATTTATATTAAACCTAACATGTTCCTATTATTTTTCATGCATACCATAATATATTGATACATAATCTCATATACACCCTATCAAGTTTCTAGATTCACAATTAATTTTTAAAACATATAAGAAAAACAATCATGCTTGAACATCACCCCTAGGTCGAAATATCTAGGATACCCAACAATAATTTACACAAAATCCTCATATATATACACATGAAACCTAGCATGTTTCTAACATGTAATTATGACACAAAATAAAACAACCCAATATGCCCAAACCACATAAGCCGAAACATACATACATAAAATCATAGAATATCATCTACATCATATTTCAATAATCATCTCATTACACATATTATGAACATACAACCAAAAAAAAAAATCAAACCAACACCATAAACCCCTACCCAGGCCTAGACCAATCTCTCATGCATCAACATATAGAAAAATATCCACAAATCTAATTACTCAAGATAACACCATAGCATTAGGGGTAGAGATTCAATACCTCTCTTGATTGTAAAATCAAGAACACAACTTGATCAACACCCAAGTGATAATCACCCTTGAATACCCTAGGCTTTTTTGAAACCCATGAAGAAGAAGAACGTAGAAGAAAAGTCTTAAGAAGATGAGGAAGATAAACCTTAATCTAAAAAAAAAATTAACAGGGACCATAAGAAAACCATAGGACCTCCTCCTTCTTCTTCCTTTCTTCTCCTCCATCTCCCTCTTTCACGCCTCTCTCTCTCTCTCTCCTTCTCTCTGAATTCGGTAGCCACAAGCAAAAGAATGCCAAGGCTTCCATACTCTCCTATTTATAGCCTTTAGTGACCTAACCTTAAGAAAAGGACTCAAGTGTGAAAAGCCAAATTCCTGTCCCATAATTTAAGCTGAATCCCATTATTTCCATTCCTTACACCTCACCTAAACCCTTATCCTAATGTGAACCAAATCAAAAATCAACCTTGTCATCTTTTCCAACAAGCAATGACAACTTATATTTCTTTTCTTTTCTATTTTCTCTTCTTTTCATAATTAAAAGGAAAAATGCTCAAGACTCACATTAGGTCTAGATTCATACTACCCATTCCTTTTCTATAATGGGAATGATAACTAAATAAATTAATTAAAGAAAAAAAACACACAATCACATATACACACACACACATGTCGAGACACACTCAAAATAAAAATAAAAATAACCTATTTTAATCTCATCAATAGTCACACTTACTTAAATGTAACACTAATAGTAAAATAAACAAGTTACACAATTATTCACATATTAAAAATAAATAATGAAACAAACAATTAACAAATTTAAATTCAAAAAGATTATACCAAACAATTCTAACAATTAAATAAAATAACAAACAATTAAATAAAACAAACAACAACTAAATAAAATAAACAACATTTAAATAAAACAATTCACCACACTTAACACTTAAATAAAATAAAACACAAAAATTCTAATAAACTAAAAAAAAAAATTGGTGCACTACAATATACCCTCCCTCCTTAAAAGGAATTTCGTCCCAAAATTCTTTCTTACCAAATAATACAGGGTATCTTGCTTTCATGTCCTCCTCCAACTCCCATGTTGCTCCTCATTCCGTACTTTTCCTCCACGGGACCTTAACTAGTGGAATCATTTTGGATCTCAATTCCTTGATTCCCTTTTCTATAATGCGCTCAGGCTGTTCATCATAACTCAGGTCCTACTTCAGCTGTAACGGCTCGTAACTCAACACGTGAGAGGGGTCTGACACATACTTACGCAACATCGAGATGTGAAAGACGTTATGCATTTCAGCTAATACTGGGGGCAGTGCCAAACGGTACGCAACTTGCCCTACTCTGTCCAAAATCTCAAATGGACCAATATATCTAGGGCTTAACTTCCCTTTCTTTCCAAAACACATCACACCTTTCATCGGTGAGACTTTCAAGAAAACAAACTCGCCCACTAAAAACTCGATGTCCCTTTTCTTGAGGTCAGCGTAGCTCTTTTGCCTACTCTGCGCAGTAAGCATCCTTTGGCGAATCTTCTCAAGTGCCTCACTAGCTTCCCTAACTGCTTCAGGGCCTAAAATCTATTTCTCCCCAACTTCATCCCAGTGTAAAAGAGATCTACACTTACGCCCATATAACATCTCATAAGGAGCCATCCCTATAGTAGATTGGTAATGTTATTATACAAGAACTCCATTAGGGGAAGATATCAGTTCCAAGACTCTGAAAAGTCTAAAGCATAGCACCTCAACATGTCTTGTAAAATCTGTATAGTCCTCTCAAACTGGCCATTGGTCTGAGGATGAAAAGCGGTGCTAAACTTTAGTCTTGATCCCATAGCTCTTTGTAGCCCTTTCCAAAATTTTGATGTGTAAACTGACCCACGATTAGAAATTATCGATTTTGGCACCCCATGAAGTCTCACTATCTCATTAACATGCAAGTCAGCATATTGATCCGCCGAGTATGTGGTCTTAACTAGCAGAAAATGGGCAGATTAGTGAGTCTATCTATTATCACCCACACTGAGTCGTGCTGCTTGGTGGTTCTAGGCAACCCTACCACAAAATCCATTGTTATATCCCCCCATTTCCATTCAGGAATGTAGAGTGGTTGGAGCAACCCTGCTGGCCTCTGGTGTTCCGCTTTGACTTGCTGGCATGTCAAACATCTAGCAACAAACTCAGCAATGCCCCTCTTCATTCCATGCCACCAATATAATGCCTTAAGGTCTTGGTACATTTTCGTGGACCCTGGGTGCAAGGAATAAGGCATTGTGTGCGCTTCTTTCATAATACTTTCCTTAATTTCAGCATTGTCAGGCACGCAAATCCTATCCTTGTGTCTCAGCAATCCACCATTAGACATTGTGAAATCGCTACTGCCACCTTCTTGTATCAAAGCCTCTTGTTTCACTAAGGTTTCATCCAATTTCTGTCCTTCTGGAATTTGTTCTAATAGGGAGGATTGCAATGTGAGGTTCGCCAAACTTCTCGTCACAACTTCGATGCCAGCATTTATGATCTCTTTCTAAAGAGGCGTCTCTATTGTATGTAGTGCTGAGACACTCCCATGTCTCCGCCTGCTCAAAGCATCTGCAACCACGCTGGCCTTGCCTGGGTGGTATAGAATCTCACAGTCGTAGTCCTTTACTAATTCCAACCACCTTTGCTACCTCATGTTCAGTTCCTTTTGTGTGAAAAAGTATTTCAGACTTTTGTGGTCGGTGTATATCTCACACTTGTCTCCGTACAGGTGATGTCTCCATATCTTTAGTGCGAACACTACTGCTGCCAATTCAAGGTCATGAGTGGGATACCGCTGCTCATATTCCTTGAGTTGTCTGGAAGCATAAGCTACCACCTTCACTTCTTTCATCAACACATATCCCAAGCCGTTCTTTGATGCATCACAGTACACCACAAATTTCCCGCCCTCAGTGGGAACACAAAGGATAGGTGCAGAAATCAGCTTATCCTTCATGGTCTGAAAATTCTCTTCACATTTTTCTGTCCATGCAAACTTCTGATGTTTACGGGTTAAGTTGGTCAATGGGGTGGCGATCTTCGAGAAACCCTCGACAAACTTCTTATAATAACCTGTCAACCCTAAGAAACTTCGAACTTCTGAGGCATTCTTTGGCTGGGGCCAGTCTCAAATGGCCTCAATCTTTGATGGGTCTACTGCTATCCCATTCTTAGAAACTATGTGCCCTAAGAAAGTTACCTGTCCCAGCCAAAACTCGCATTTGGAGAACTTGGCGTACAACTGATGTTCCCGTAATCTCTTTAGAGTCAATCTTAAATGCTCCTCGTGCTCCTCCTTGGTCTTCGAGTAAATGAGAATATCATCAATGAACCCTACTACAAACTTGTCCAAGAAATCCTTAAATACCCTATTCATCATGTCCATAAAGGCTGCTGGGGCATTGGTGAGTCTAAAAGACATCACTAAGAATTCATAGTGCCCATAGCGAGTTCTGAAGGTCGTTTTCGGAATGTCTCCCTCTTTCACTTTCAACTGATGGTACCTGGATCGCAGATCAATATTCGAGAATACTGAAGCCCCTTGCAGTTGATCAAAAAGGTTGTCTATCCTAGGCAAAGGATACTTATTCTTAATGGTGACCTTATTGAGCTCTCGGTAATCAATGCACATTCTCATACTCCCATCCTTCTTCTTCACAATTAACAAATTTAAATTCAAAAAGATTATACCAAACAATTCTAACAATTAAATAAAATAACAAACAATTAAATAAAACAAACAACAGCTAAATAAAATAAACAACATTTAAATAAAACAATTCACCACACTTTACACTTAAATAAAATAAAACACAAAAATTTTAATAAACTAAAAAAAAATATTTGGTGCACTACACGACCAGAAGAGAAGTTGATCAATGGATTTAAGAAAGATGGTGAACAATACGGTAGAAGATGTGCTGACATATGCGACCAGGTATGGTCGTGGTAATGAAGCCAGAGTTCAAATACAGTTATAAGATAGATATTTCTAAGATATTTGTCCCTATTTTTATGATTTCTGTTATTATTTAAATATGTTTGAAACAAAATGTAGGCATGGCCCATCGGCCCATATGTATATCCTAGAGTCTATAAATGGGACTCATTGAGGAGGGATTTTTTTGGATTAAAAAATAATCTGTGTTTTTTATACACATCTTTTGTATCCTTTTTTGGAGCTTGTGAAACTCGGTAAATCCTAGTTTGATGATCGCAGGTTTCATAATACATCAATAAAAACACTAAGTGGAAGTAGGTTATTACCAATATCTGGGGCTGAACCACTATAAATCCTGGAATCGTTTAGTTCTTAGATTCAGCTTATAAATCTTTATCATTTTAGTGACTCCGTGTCGTTGGCTAAATCTTCAGTCAACAGAATATATTATAGATAAAATCTTTCATTATTTTTCTGTTCTATATACCAACCATTTGTCTTTTCATTTTCTTATTAATATTTTTTTATTTTATTTTTATTTTTTTAATGAAAAATTAGTCTTAATGTCCAAGATTAACATGTTTGTCTACCCTTCTTCTAATTACTACAGTTTCTTTGTTGAACTATGTAAGGGAGACGTGTTCTTTACTGTTGAGTTGGCCATGACTTTGGACTGGTTTGAACTTTCGTATTTTGTGTCAGTTTATTTTTCCAAACCCTTGTTTATTCTATAAATGAATAGAGCTTCAGTTCAGACATGTCAAAATCTTAATTCAATGACACGCGAGAACTAGCAAAAATGACAAAAGACAAGAAGCTTCTCATAGCAATGCACCAATGGTTTGCCATGGGACACCTTACCTCATTCCTCCACATCTCCAACAAGTTAATTAGCCGAGAGATGCACTTGAATCTCGTTGTACATACCAACCAAAATGCAGTACAAGCTACTACCATTAAACCTCCACCAAAACCTCATCTCATTTATCCTCATCCACGTGACTCACGTTGAAGGCCCTCCTCCCGATGCCGAAAGCACTGCCGACGTTCCTTTCCATCTCCAAATCTTTCTTATGACTTCCATTAGGGGTGTTCGCGGTGCGAACGATGCTGTTTATTTTTTACCAATATAATGGATCGTACCGCATATGTAGTTTGACCAATTTTCCAAACCGCATCGCATAGTCCTCATACCACATAAACCGCACTGCAAAAATGCAGTGCGGTGTAGTCGGTTTATACCTATTGCCAAATAATTTAACAATTAAACATTATAATTAATAATGATTCATAATTAAACTCATAACTAGGGAGTGTTTAAAAAATATATACAACAAACTAATAAACTTTTAGCAAAAAAATAAATATACAACAAACTAATAACATTTTAAAAGTATGGTATAGAAGTAAAAGTTTTGATTAAGGATGAACATCTTTATGTTGAAGTAGAATATGTGTTAGCATCCTATGAAACATAATAATTTTTCTAGATATTGTGTATATTATATTATATAAATATATATGCATTAAGTTTAAATGTATTAAAATTGAAAGGGATATTTGCGGCATAAGTACCCAATGTTTGGGTTTTGTATGCGGCATAGACCCAATGTTTATTTTTAGTGGCAAAAGTACCCAAAGTCAGTAAAATTGTAATTCCGTCAGCTTCCTCCGTTAGGTTCCGTTTCATGATGACTGGACCAACACGTGTCACTTCGTGATTGGTCCAACTCAATAATATTTTAAAAATAATTATGATTTGGACCAATAAAAACGTGACACGTGTCTGCCTAACGGAGGAGACTGACGGAATTACAGTTTTAGTGATTTTGGGTACTTTTGCCACTAAAAATAAACATTGGGTCTATACCGCGTACAAAACCCAAACATTGGGTACTTATACCGCAATTATCCCAAATTAAAATATATATATATAAAAAAAATTAATATATATAAGAATGCAGTACCGTTTGAATCACATTTATAAAATTTAAAATCATAAATTGCACCGACTACATCACATTTATAAAATTTAAAATCATAAATTGCACCACGCGGTATAATTTGCCAAAAATACAAACTGCAATTCCAAATTGTAAAATATAGTGCAATTTGGTACACTGTAGACGGTTTGTGGCATGTGAGTGATTTGATGAACAACCTAACCACCGTGGATCTCGTTAGTCCCTAACTCGAAGCTTCCTTCAAATCTCAAACCCGAATTCATCTTATTCGATTTCAGCCACTGGGTACATGAAAGAGGTACTCGTTTTGGATTAAAATAAATAAAATTAAATTAAAAGTAGAAGATGAATGCAGTTATTCATTGCTAGATCATACCATTTTTTTATTAAATAGAAAAAGAAAAATGAAATAATTAATGCTAGGTATTAACAGAAAAGTAAAAAAACGTCTATAGTCTCTTACCTCTGCCAGCTGATGTGTCAATGACTCAATATTTAATTAATGAGACAGGGTTGAGAGGTACAGAATTTTGTCCGGTCGCTACAGCAGTTATTGTCCTAGTCTTTCACTTTTTCTTTTTCTTATGTTTTTATCTGAAAAGAGAGAACAGTACGTACGTTCAATTATAATTACATTAACTATTGCTCTTCACATCTGAAGAATAGTGGAATCAAATGTGAATAATAAGCAACAAGTGAAGTCGAATAAGATTTAACAAAATAAAAATTAATATTTTAATCAATTAAAAGGTTCAACACAAAGAAAGTTAGGTGAAAAGTTGTATTAATGTTAAGAAATCAATAATAAATTATATAATTAAGTAAATTATTTTAATTAATTATAATTATAATTTTTTTCCTTCAATAAAAATAATCATTTTTCTATAAATTAATTAAAGCGTGCATAAAATTCATTGATTAAAACAACAACAAAAAAAACTACTCTTTGAACGTCTATATAAATTACAAATATCTAATTCAAGCCAATTAGTTGAAAGAAAAGTAATCATGGATTCTTCAAGGGTTGACTCGTCATTGGTCATGACAGAACAAAGAGATGTTAAGCTTCACATAGCTATGTTTCCATGGCTGGCCTTCGGTCACATACTTCCATACCTAGAGCTTCCTAAGCTTTTTGCTCAGAAGGGTCACCATATATCTTTCTTATCAACCCCAGGAATCATCCAACGCCTTCCAAAGCTCCCTCCAGACCTCTCACCATTGATAAACTTGGTCAAGCTTCCATTGCCTTCTTCAGAATATAATCTCCCAAACGACGCCGAATCAACGTCGGACTTGCCCAGAGAAAAAGTTCCACTCCTCAAAAGTGCCTATGATGGCTTCTCTTCGACTTTATGGCTTATTGGGTACCCGACAAGGCCAGAAGTATTAACATCCGAAGCGCCTAC
This sequence comes from Humulus lupulus, assembly GCF_963169125.1. Taxonomy (NCBI): domain Eukaryota; kingdom Viridiplantae; phylum Streptophyta; class Magnoliopsida; order Rosales; family Cannabaceae; genus Humulus; species Humulus lupulus. The sequence continues at coordinate 267,412,290 of NC_084793.1, forward strand.
TTCAGTATATTCAACGCTGCCGTTTTGGGATTTGTCGGTGCCGAGATCCCTGATAGCCGCACGGAACCGGAAGATTTCATCATCCCACCCAAGTGGGTTCCCTTCCCCTCAAAGGTTGCGTTTCGGAAGTTTGAGATTTCCAGAATCATCGACGATATTTCAGTTGGCTACCGCATGGCCAAATCGCTCAAAGGTTGCGACGTGGTGGACGTTAGAAGCTGTTGGGAGTTGGAGTCAGAATGGTTAAACCTCATGGAACATATTCTCGGGAAACCCGTTCTTCCCATCGGTCAACTTCCGCCGGAACCATGCGCCGGCGCCGGCGAAGACGACGACAGCTGGAGGTCAACCAAGGACTGGCTTGACGTCCAACCAAAACGTTCTGTCGTATACGTAGCGTTTGGGAGCGAGGCCGTACCGAGTCAAAGTGAACTCACTGAGATAGCTCTTGGCTTAGAGCTTTGTGGGCTTCCTTTCTTCTGGGTCTTAAAGGCTGATCTCAGTTCAGTCGAGCTTCCAACCAGGTTCGAGGATCGAACTAGAGGACGTGGAATAGTGCGGAGGAGTTGGGCTCCTCAGCTGAAGATCTTGGGTCATGACTCGGTTGGTGGATTCTTGACTCATTCCGGGTGGAGTTCGGTGGTGGAAGCGCTTCAGTTTGGGATACCACTTTTGTTGTTGCCGTTCACAAATGATCAAGGTTTGAATGCGAGAGTTTTAGAGGAGAAAATGATTGGATATTCAGTGCCAAGAGATGAAAACGACGGGTCGTTTACTAGAGAGTCAGTGTCCGAGTCGTTGAAAATGGTGCTTGAGAAAGAAGAGGGGAAGCTTTACAGAGATAAGGTTAAAGAGATGAGTCCGATATTTGGAGACAAGGTTGCACAGAGAAAGTACGTGGATGATTTTCTTGACTATCTTAAAACTCATTGAATTGTTCGAATGATCGTTGAGTGGAGAAAGCTTTTCTACATGACCAACCAAAAAAAAAGTCAATAGGTTAACTGTGTAAGTCGCATGTCATATATATCCAAGGGAGCAGATGCATCACGCTGGAATTTTAGTACGATACACATTCCATATTGTTATTGGTCAAAGCTTTTTAAATAACATATTGTTATTTATTTCTTAAAAATTATATTTCCTTCTCTTTTTTTTTTTTTTTCAAAACTGAAAAAGAGATTTCTATTTATTTCTCTATTATTTTATAGAATTTGTTTTAAAAATTGTATATTTGACTATTTTTATCCTTTCATGAAAAGAGACCAAATCTCTATTGGTATATAATGTTTTTTTAGCTTATATATGTATATTTTGTAAGGGAAGAAATTCAGACAAATACGGTCATAAATTTTTTTTTCCTGGCTGAAGAGTGCCCCATCAAACTTCGGGAACCCAAAGATAGATTAATAAACGAAACCAACTTTGGCCTTGAAATTAAGGTAAGTTGCTTTGTAGTTGTTTAGGATCTGATTGTCCAGGAACCTCCAATATACATCTTCTTTCAACCCAGCTTTTTAAGCATAAATAGTTATATATTGATTTGTGAACCATATTGGTTGATCTTGGGATTTTGATGATATCCCAATTTTCGAAGTATAGAGCAGAATATTAAATGTAAAAAAATCTCACCTTGAAAATATATAGAACAATAATATTTTTATAAAGCAAAGTGTTAATCCATTTAACATTAATTGGTTTTAAGATAAAACATCAATTCTAATCCTAGTGGCATTTTCTCCCTCAAATTTTAATATGGTATCAAGAGAAGGTTCGATTTTCACTACATTCCACTTTTGGTCTCAGTTTGGGACATTTCCAATATATGTCGATTCGTGTTGGATTTTATGACCTATTTCGGACAGCGTGTATACCCACAAATTTTCCGACTAATTTTGTGATGTCTTATATTCCCACAAATATCCTGAGTCAGTTTTGTGGCATTCTGTCAAATATTCACGTTCGGTCCTATTGTGTCTAAGATCGTTCATAATGTCACATTTTCAGGCTCAAACGTGAGGGAGCGTATTAAATGTGAAAAAAAATCTCACATAAAAAATATATACGAACAACAATATACAAAAATATTACTTCACTTAACACCAATTAATTTTAAAATTGAACCCTAGTCCTAATCCTAGTGGTATTTCCCACCTCAAATTGTAATAAAGAAGTTCATAAATGTATTACTTTCATATGCATACATCTCTTTTATTATAAATATCAGGATTAAAGAAGAAGAGATAGATACAGCGGTTAACCTAGGACATAAGGCTTATAGGCTTTTACCAATAAAAAAATATGGAACTTTTTCTTTATGTGTATTTTTTATATTTTTAATATAAGAAAAACTTAAGACTTAAAATATACAAGCTTTTCTTTAGGAGTTGTGGTAATAGAGGATGAAGATGATGCAGGTGGGTAAGAAGAGTTAAATGAAATCTACATGTATGTTTAGTGACATATTTTAATTAAATTATCTAATAGTGTGAAAAACAAAATACATTTTAGATTCAAATTACTTGTGGGACCCTCATAAATGACAGATTTTATTTTAATATATAATTGTGTAGCCACGTCAACTCGTACAAATAATTCTACCCTGATAAATATCATTTCTCATATCCAAGGTGTTCTTGAAATTATTACGGTAAATTGCGGCTAAACTACTTTATTTGGGTGTGTTACAGTGCCCATTTTTCTTTGAGTAATGATACGTGTACTCAAAATATGTACACAAATATTATACACAGTGACGTATCAATGCTTTTTAAAACAGTAGGTCTCAATTTTAATAAATGTGATTGGCTATACCAAACTGGCACATCAGTGTGTGTAATGATAAAGTACCTGAATGTGCTAGAATAGTGTTTCGTTAATACCAATTGTTAAAAGCCCGTTAAATTGTGGCCAATATTTATTATTTTTTTCAAAAAAATAAAATAAATTAAATAGATAAAGAAAAAGAAATAAAATTAAATAAACTCAAGAAGAAAAAAATAGATAATAGGGAGAGAAGTTGAGAAGTCTACAAATGCTAAAATCTAACCCATATTTTGACCTTCTCCCAAAATTAAACTAAGATTTCGACTTCTCAATGGAAGTGCAAGTTTTCGAATCAACTAATACAGCCCAGTTGTAAGTCATAGGATTCCTCAGGACTAATCTCTATTCTTCTTATTTTGCTTTTGCGGAAGTATGTCTTTATTTTTTATGTTTTTGTCTAAAAGAAGTGTGTGCTTCTTGATAAAGATGACACTGAATTTTATTGAGAGCTGGTCCTTCTTCTTGACCCTGTAACCTTGGTTTGGTCCCATCTTCTTATTATGGGTTGTCTTTTGCTGTATATATTGCATTATTTAGAACTTGTGGAGTATACGTAATAAAGTTGATGTTTGTAGGATTTATGGGTGGGGTGGAGTGTGGTTCATTTGTATTTATTGGTGGGGAATCTTTTTGGGCAGTGGGTACACATGAGGTTTGTGACTAGTTTTTCTTAAATGGTTTGCTTTATGTTAATGTTTTGGCATTTTAGCAGTGGTCAGTGAAGTCCATGACCCTCCTACCCAAGTCGAAGTAGAAGAAGAGTCTCTTGTTGTCCAAGAGATTTTACTCTTGGCTAATACTGAAGATGGATTCATTTTGAAGAAGATGAGTATGCACATAATGTCCGAGAAGAAAGACAAATGGATATGCCATTGTATTCATTTTTGAAGAAGAAGATGTGATCAGTTATTGATTTTTTAATTAATTAATAAAATATTTTATAATGGGTTTTAAAATAGAATGTAAGATTTTGTCTTTTATCATTATTATTACTAAAGATGATTATTTTTTATTTATTATTGTGATAATAATGTCTATATATATTCTACATGATAGAAAATAAGAACAAGAAGTTTTTAGAGAGAAAAAAAACCTATCATCTTTTTCACAAAAGAAAAATTATTTCTCTCTAGTCTATAATCAAGAGTCTCATGTGTTGAGAATATTTTTTATTCACAAAATTGATTCTTGTTCTTTATGTGCCCACCCACATCTTGAGGCGTAGAGAACGTCTTGGAAGATCTAGGTATGAATACTCTAGTAAGGATAGGAAGATCGAAATATATACGAAATGATCCAATGATTCTTGATAGGCTACAAGACGTAAATCATTTCGTATTATTTTTCCATATACACATTATATATTGATTAACATATTGCATATTAAAGGATCCTCATATAAAGTTATTTATATGAAGAAAAAAATTGTTGTATACAATACTACCATTACCGTAATTTCTGATGCGCACTTGTTATCCACGTTTCCGGATAGCGTTTAGATTGATGACTTCGGGGAAGCAGAATTATCGATGTCTTTCACGGTAGGTGACCAGAGCTCGCGGATGGACAGAAAGGCTTCGCCTCCCCTGTTTGATATCCGGATTACTCTTCCAAGCAAGCACAACACGGAAACTCGTTGACTCTCCCGGACTCCCGAAGGATACCCCTCGGGGAGGCCCCTTCCAGGAGAGGCCCTTCGAGTGGTCTCCGCGGAAACAGTTCCGTGCCTCGCACAGAACAAAACCGAACTGTCGAGTCCGGGAGAGGGCATATTTGGAATGATATCCGTCTGACACAGGATCCCGCCTGACACGCCCGTCAGGACAAAGCCGCACACATCCCAGCACGCCTAAAGGTACCTTTTCGCCTACTGTTCCGCTGACAACTTGGAAAAGACGGCTGACTTTGTGTGTTCCCCATACTTTCACGTAAATATATCCACATAGAGTCTTGTAGCCATGCGACTACAGTAATTGTATCCCCTATTTATGGCTGGTGTAATTAAGACCCAGGTACGTGGAGAAAAACCCTAATCCGAAACCCTAGCTATAAAGGCCCCTTCATTTTACAAGAAGAGGGGGGACCGAGAGATCACATAGCAAAAACTCTACCAAAATCTCTCTAGCTTCATCTTCTTCAAGAGAACCCGAGAGAAACATTGTGAGTGTGTGAAGCTCTTATGCACCAGCCATCTTACTGTAACCTTTTCCAAGTATAATAACATCGACTCGTGGACTAGGGCTTGTTAACGCCTGAACCACGTAAAAACACTGTTTGTTTAGTTAAATTTCAGTATTTCTACAGTTCTTATCTTTTTATTATTCTGTTAGTTATTCGTTTCCGAAAAACTCGGTAAACATTTTGGTGCTTTCATTGAGAGCTGTAGGAAGTTGTTAGTCAGCTCTTTTTCTGTGTACGTTTTTTGTATTCACTTCGTACTAAAGAGATGGTGACTACGCGAAAATCCGCTGTTGACAAAAATGCTACGGTCAACCCCGATACCGTGATGGAAGATGTGGTGCAAAGCGAACCCTTAGACTACCGAGGTGAAGACCCGACATCCCGCCAGGATCAGGTCAGTACCGAAGATACAACATACTTAGAAGACGAAGAAGAGTATGTCCAAGACGGTTATTACAAGGACGGCTGCTACTATGAGAAGGACCCAGAACTGGTCCAAGTAGCCGAAGAACTGGTGGCCACTAAGGCCAAGCTTGCTGAGCAGGAGCGCGTCTCCGAAAGAATGCAACGCATGATAGAACGCCTCCAGAGTAAGTTCGGAGATCTAGGCGACTCGGACGAGGATACCTCTGTTCGAGGTGGTGCTGATGCCCCCATGCCGGATCCAGCCGCTGCTGGACCATCCAAAGCCGCCCCTAACAAGGGCAAAGAAAAAGTTGGAGAGCCTGTGCGCGCTGACGCCCCTGCACCTCCTAAAGGCGTGAATCACCAGGCCGACTGCCCCCCCCCCCCCCCCCGCGCAGAAGGTCTCTGGCGCTCCTAAGCCCAGACGCCCTTCAGCCCCAAGGGGGCACTCTGTGCCTAAAGGGCCCGGTGCTAAGGCACCCAGGCCTAGGGGAAGGAACAACCGCCCCAGTGATTCCGTCAATCAGGACGGTCGAGCTGCGAACTCGCACTCCGAAGATAGCTGGTCCACGGTGGACCTAAGAAGAAGGTTGGAGGCCAAGTATGAGAAGGCCAAAGGGGAAAAAGCCCGGCCTCGCGGAGATGACCTCCAAAATCATATTAATGACAAGCTCCGGGGACGTGACCTCCCGGAAAGTGATACGAAGAGGCTCGAGGAACAGATTGCTGCCTTGACCAAGCTGGTCCGGAAGCAAAGTGGGGCCCTGTCAGATTCTGAGGAGGAAGACCCGGAACCATGTATTAGGAGGATCGCGGAAACGTCCCTCCCGGATAACTTCAAAATGCCTCACATAGAATTATATGATGGGAGGACAGACCCGCGTACCCACCTAGCTAAATACAATAAAATGATGCAAGTGGCGCGCGTCAGTGAGGACGCCAAATGCATGTGCTTCTCACTCACCCTTACCAAGTCTGCGGAGGACTGGTGGAAAAGATTAGCTCCCGGATCAATCCACAGTTGGAAGGAGCTACAGTCCGCGTTTAGGAGGCAGTTTATTGCTGCCCGCGACCACGACATGGAGGTTGGTTCCTTAACCAACATCAAGCAGCAACCCACTGAGAACCTCAAAGCTTTCATTCAGAGAATGATGGAAGCTGCTGCAAAAACCAAGGTCAGCGATGACATGAAGCTGATCGCCCTTCAATCGGGCCTTACTGTCGGCTCCCTGCTATGGGGGGAAATGCAAAGGAGACGGGCAGAAACCCTGTCCGAATTCATGTCAAAAGCTCAGGGAATCATCAACCTTGAGGATGCCTACCAGCAAGCCTTTGGAGTTCCCCCAGCTCCAACCCCTTCCGTGACTGCGCCGAGCTTTGCTTCGCAAGCTCCCGCACCAGCCCTCACGCTTCCAGGAGCCCGATTCACTCCGAGTGTGTATGGGCCTTCCGCGTCTGCTCAGACGCCGGGTCAAACCCATTTCTCTGGGTATGGAGCAGTACAAACCGGATGTAGTATCGCTCCTAGCATGCCGCAGCCGCAAGCGGAAGCCCCGGAACGAAGTTTGAGCTAATCGCGGAGCAAACGAAGCGGAAGAAACTCCAACCGGGGAGACCATTCAAAGAAACCCCGAAAGGACTATGAGCCCAAGTTCACGGAATATACCAGTTTGATAGACTCGCGAGAGAATGTCTATCGGGCGACCTGTAATATGGTCAACTACAGGAAGCCCCTGAAAGTGTCTCACGGAGGAAGGCGTCCGCGAGACTCCAATAAGAGGTGTGAGTTCCACGGAGACGTGGGGCACACCACGAATGAGTGCCTTCAGCTGAAGGATGAGATCGAGTCCCTGGCAAGAGCGGGACACCTCGGTCAGTGGGTGAGAATACCCATAATCTATCCCGGACAGGGGGTAGTTCACGGAGCTGCATATTCACCGGGACAGAGGGGGGCCGCTAGCGCTTCTGGAGCCGGTCACCCCCAAGCTCCCGGGTCTCAGTTCCCAGCACTTCCTCCTCCACCTGCTCCGGCGCCCATTGCCTTGTTGGCTCCAGGGCCAGGCAACCCATATCCGCCCGGCCTTGCTCCGCCACCCGTTGACGGACACGTCGCCACCATTTCCGGAGGACCACACCTTGCCGGAAGCACCCGCAACTCCCAGAAGAGGTACTTGAGGGAGTTAGAGCACGCCGAGGAGATGTGCGCCTTGGTCCAATCACCTGCTCAACGTCCCCGAATGATGGATCTTCCCATCACCTTCACGGAGGACGATGCTCGACATGTGCACTTCCCCCACAACGATCCCCTCGTGGTGGAAGCCCAGATTGCCAATAAGAAGGTCTCACGGATCTTGATCGATAACGGAAGCTCCGTGAACATCCTCTTCAAAGCGGCCTTCCACGCGATCGGATTGACCGAGACGGACCTGGCCCCATGCCCCATCCAGCTTCAAGGTTTCAATGGGGACGCACTCATGCCATTAGGCAAAATTCAACTTCCGGTCACCCTCAGAGGAGAAAGCGACGCTTGTGCCTTTAAGCATAGCACATTCGTGGTGGTCGACTGCCCCACGGCGTATAATGCCATCTTAGGCCGACCGGTCCTGATCGATTGTGGGGCCATAACCTCGATACGTCACTTATGCTTGAAGTTTCCCTGCGACGATGGGCGTATTGGCACCCTCCGAGGAGACCAGAGAAGTGCACGGAGCTGTTATAACGTCTCCGTCCGAGCCGTCTACACGGTCCGAGAGACGTTTGCTGCCATTCCTTTGGCGGAAGTATTGCCAGAAACTAGGGATGCTCAGGAGGCATACTTTGACGAACTCGACCCAAGAGTGGGAATTGAGAAAGCAATAGAGCCGATGGAGGAAGTCGAAGAGGTGATCCTCAATCCGGGAGAACCCACCAAGGTCATTCAGGTGGGGAAAAACCTGCCGTCGGCCGTTCGAGATAAGATCGTGGCCACTGTGAAGGATAATCAGGATATCCTGGCATGGTGCCACGCTGATATGACGGGGATTAATCCCAATGTTGCGTGCCACGCACTCAACATAGACCCAGCTGCAACTCCAATTCGCCAAAAGAGGAGGCCGCTGGACCCAGTGAGAGCCGAAGCCGTCAAAGCTGAAGTGGACAAATTGATGTCCATAGGCTTTCTCCAGGAGTCGCACTATCCCGTGTGGTTGGCCAACCCAGTTCTGGTCCCGAAACCCGATGGGTCCTGGAGAATGTGCATTGACTTCACGGACCTAAACAGGGCCTGCCCGAAAGATTGTTTCCCTCTCCCGCGAATCGATCAGATGGTGGACGCTACTTCCGGGTACGAACTCTTATCCTTCATGGATGCGTACTCCGGATACAACCAGATCAAGATGCATGTCGCGGACCAGGAACACACCAGCTTCCTCACGGATAAGGGTGTCTACTGTTACGTGGTCATGCCTTTCGGTTTGAAGAATGCTGGGGCGACTTACCAGCGTCTGGTAAACAGAATGTTCAAGGACCAACTGGGGAGGAACATGGAGGTGTACGTGGACGACATGTTGGTAAAGTCCAAGACCTCCGGGGACCACAGTAACGACCTTGAGGAAGCTTTCGCCGTGATCCGAAAGTACGGGATGAAACTAAATCCAAAGAAATGTACTTTCGGGGTCTCGTCTGGGAAGTTCCTCGGTTTTATTGTCAGCTCCCGCGGCGTGGAAGCCAACCCTGAGAAAATAAAGGCGTTCATAGATATGCCTTCCCCCCGGAAGCATAAGGATGTCCAGAGCGTTACCGGAAGGATAGCTGCTCTCAGCCGCTTCGTATCCAAGGCCACCGACAAGTGTATCCCCTTCTTCAATGTTCTGCGAGGGAACAAGAAGTTCGAGTGGACCCCCGAATGCGAAGCGGCCTTCCAACACCTCAAAGAACATTTAACCCGAGCCCCCATTCTGTCCAAGCCGGTCGAAGGAGAGGCGTTGTTCTTATACCTAGCTGTGACTGAGCACGCAGTAAGTGCCGCTCTCGTCCGGGAAGATGGCCGTATCCAGCTCCCTGTGTATTACGTAAGCAAGAGGTTATTGGACGCCGAGTCCAGATATTCGATGATCGAGAAACTCTCCCTCTGCTTGCTGATCGCTTCACGGAAGCTGAGGCCATATTTCCAGGCGCACACCATCAAAGTACTCACCAACCACCCTCTCCGACAAGTCCTGCAGAAGCCCGAGTCTTCTGGCAGATTGCTTAAGTGGGCCATGGAACTAAGCTAGTTCGACGTCCACTACCAACCGCGTGTTTCCATAAAAGGTCAAGCTCTCGCGGACTTTATTGTGGAGTGCTCGGGAATGAATGACCTCCCAGAAGATCCTGTCCCGGAACTTCCCACCTGGAAGGTCTACGTAGACGGAGCCTCAAATGAAAAAGGAGCTGGAGCGGGGGTTATCCTAATATCTCCCCAAGGGCATCAGCTCCAGAGCGCCATCCATTTCGCATTCCCAGCATCCAACAACGAGGCAGAACACGAAGCCATGTTAGCTGGGTTACGACTGGCCAGAGAAGTCGGAGCCCAAAAAATCGAAGTGTACAGCGACTCCCTACTTGTGGTAAACCAAATATCCGGGGAATACCAGACGAAAGGCAAAAGGATGGCTGCCTACGTGTCTCTCTCCCGCGACCTACTGCAGCATTTCAAAGGCTACCAAATCCGCCAGGTCCCCCGGGACCAGAACTCACTCGCGGACACGCTGGCCAAGCTTGCAACGGACCCGGAGATTGAACAGTATGGCTTAGTCCCCATCGGGCACTTAGAAGCCCCCAGTACTGAGACGCGAAGGATAAACGCCATCATCGACCATTCCCACTCCTGGATAGGACCCATCCTCAGATTTCTCACCACCGGAGAACTCCCCACCGATAAAGCTGACGCAAGGAAGCTCCAGTATCAAGCTCCCCGATACGTGGTTATGGATGGAAAGCTTTACCGCAGGGGGTTGTCCATACCCTTCCTTAGGTGTGTTGCCAGAACCGAAGTCAGCACCATCATCCATGAGATTCACGGAGGCTTCTGTGGCGATCATACCTCCGGGCTGAGCCTCTCCAAAAAAATCCTTCGACAAGGATACTTCTGGCCCACCATGAAGAAGGATTGTGTGGATTATGTCAGGAAGTGTGAGCAGTGCCAGAGGTACGCCAAGGTTCCGCGAGCGCCGCCTACGGAAATTACCCTAATGACCAGCCCCTGGCCGTTCGCCGTTTGGGGCATTGACCTAGTAGGTTCCCTCCCCACTGGAAAGGGTGGAGTGAAGTACGCCATAGTCGCGGTAGACTACTTCACCAAATGGGCTGAAGCTGAACCTATGAACACGGTCACATCTAAAAAAGCACTGGATTTTGTCATCAGGAATATAGTGTGTCGTTTTGGGCTTCCACGGAAAATTGTGTCCGACAACGGAAAGCAGTTTGACAGTGAACACTTCACGAACTTCTGTGCTTCGCATGGAATTATCAAAAGCTTTTCCGCAGTCGCCAGACCCCAGGCTAATGGACAAGTGGAAGCTGTAAACAAAATATTAAAGACCACGTTGAAGAAAAAACTCCAAGCCTGCAAGGCTCACTGGCCGGAAGAACTTCCGCGAGTACTTTGGGCCTATCGCACAACAGAGAGAACTTCGACGGGGCACACGCCTTATTCCATGACCTTCGGTTGCGAGGCCGTCATCCCAGTAGAAGCTATGATCCCCTCTCACAGGCAAGACACCTACGATCCTACCCGGAACCATGCCCTCCTCCAGGAGTCCTTAGACATGATCGAAGAGCTCCGGGAGCAGTCGCAGGTCCAACTAAAAATGTACCAAGGCAAGATAGCCCGACACTTTAACACGAGAGTCCAGAGCCGTGCATTCGAAGTTGGGGACCTTGTCCTACGGAGAGTATTTCCTGCTACGCAGGATCCGGGAGTAGGAGTCCTCGGACCCAACTGGGAAGGCCCCTACGAAGTCCAAGAAAAAGTGGGCCATGGGACGTATCACTTAAAGAGACTCGACGGATCTAAAGTCCCGCGCGCCTGGAACGCGGAGCACCTCCGCCGTTACTACCAGTAGGCCCCGGACCATCCAGTCGGAAGTCCTTGGTGAAAATAACAAAAGTGAAAAATGTGGAAATAATCCTCCCTGTTGTAAAACTAACGCCTAGCAGGCTATTTTAATGAAACACGGAGGGATTCACTCCGCTTTTACTGCACTTTTTATCCCTATGTTCAAAGCTGCGTTTTAACAAGTGACCACGCGGTCCGGAGACGTCCGGACCCCACGCTCACTTGGGGGGTATACATGGCTAAGGCTTAGCCATACGCCCCTTGAACAAAACGTACACAGAACACCACTTATGTGTTAGCATTGTGTTTGAAGTTTTTAAATTGTTTTGCTCTAATTGCTAAGCTTAGGTTTATTTGTTGCCATGAACATGCTTGCATTACGTGTCATATGTGGATTATGTGCTTAAGTGAAAATTGCCACAGAAATGCCTGCCATTATGTATCATGAGAATTATCTCTTGTGTAGCCCAGCGATGGACGGGACTGGGGGTTGAGGCACGTTCATAGAGCTATGCCAAAACACCCCCAACTCCTTGACAAGTCCTTTGCAGAATTCTCCGCGAGCTCTGTAGAGCTTTGCTTCGCAAGCTCCAGCTCCGGGTCCCGCAAGGCGAAAGATGGCAAGATCCGCGAGCGCTGAAAAGCTTTGCTTCGCAAGCTCCAGCTCCGGGTCCCGCAAGATGAAAGATGGCAAGATCCGCGAGCGCTGTAAAGCTTTGCTTCGCATGCTCCAGCTCCGGATCCCGCAAGGCGAAAAATGGCAAGATCCGCGAGCGCTGTAAAGCTTTGCTTCGCATGCTCTAGCTCCGGATCCCGCAAGGCAAAAGATGGCAAGATCCGCGAGCGCCCTAAAGCTTTGCTTCGCGCGGATCTAGCCTCGCAGGGCTCCATGCCAGGTCCCTGAAGCCAGCCACCATGAGGTTCGCAACAACAGTTAGTTTTGCTTCGCAAAGATCTAACCTTAAGTCTAGCGACGCTCACCAAAAGAACTCCCGTTCCAAACAATAGAACGACTCACCTTAGCAATCCCAGCGAACAGTATAACTACAAGTCCCGGGATTGGCTATTTGCCTCAGGAAAGATAAAGTACGGTGAAAGGAGCCTGGCCGTTGGAACCAGAAAACCTTCGTAACCTAGAAACTACGTGGGGAAAGACATCATCCGTTAAAGCTTCAAGTGGGAAGTGCATAAGTTTTGGCCGTTGGAACCAAAACCCCATACGCCCCTACAACAGTTTCTACCGTATAAATGTCTACCCTAAGCGCAAAGATAAATAAAGAACTCGGCAGAAAAGAAAGGAGAATGCTATGATTATGGAAAAAATGTCCGCAATGAAAAACTCAAAATGAAAAACAATTAAAGATAAAACCCCTTCAAGCATTGGGGGTAACTACAGCGTCCACGACCGTAGCTTCGGGGGCATCTGTTTCAGCTGAGGCTGGCGGAGTCGGCTCATTGGAAGGAGGGATTTGGTCATGAGAAGGTTCAGAGGTCCCCGCCTCTCCGGGATCTCCCGCCTCAGGAGCTTCAGCACGTTCGTCAATGTTATAAGTTTGGACGTACGCCTCTGGGCCCTGATCCCACACGAGTAGCTTCTCCCTCGAGGGTTCGGCATCATCTCCCAGATAGCCTAACACCTCCGGGTTCACTTTCCAGAGTTGATGCATGAGGACCACATGCGATATATTAATAGTCCTGTTCAGTATCACCTCAGCATCCTCCTTCTCCTTCAACCGCTCCGCCTCGGAGGTTGCCAGCTGTGCTTCCGCGGCAGTTAGTTGGGCCCTCAATTTTTCCATTTCGGCCTTGGAGGCATCCCGCTCCCCCTTAAGAGAATCAATCGCCTTGCGCTGCTCCCTATTTTGGTTCAGCACGGATTGCTTCTCGGTCACATGCCCCTTGGCAGTGAATTGCAAAGCCCCGATCTCTTTATCCTTCTCGGCGAGCCCCAACTGAAGCATAGACACGAGATCCCTGCTCCTCTTATGGAGTTGCTCCTCGTCGTGCAGCTTACTCTGAAGAGTGGAATATTCCTCTTGCCGCTTAAGGAGGAGATCGTTCTTTGATTGCAAGCGGGCTTCCAGGGTATCTTTCTCCACCTTGGCTTGGGACAGCTCTTCCCGGAGCTTGGAGTTTTCGGTCTTAATCCCATCCGACCGTTGTCTAAACTCATTCTCTGCCTTGGCCCGGTACTCTTGATATTTGGCAAGATATTTCTTCTCCGCCTCTTCTTCAGCCGTGCGCCGGGCCTGATCAATCTTCTCCGAAGCCCCCAAGGCCTGTTGGGTCAGTTTCTGTTTCTCCGCTTCCAAGGCCTGGCGAGCCAGTTGGCTCTCCTCCAGCTGAACCAGAGCTGCACCAACCTCCCGGAACGAGCGTTCCGCGATCATAGAGGCCTGCAAGGAAAGACAACAGAATGAGCTAAAGCAGGACCAAAAGACAGGTGGTCCCAAAAAAAAAAATATATATATATAAACAACTGATGGCTTACCCCGGACAGTTGCTGCTTCACAGCGTGTGTCAGCAACAGCGGATCCTTGCTGCTGCTGATGGCCCATTTCTCAGAATTGAGCTCGCATAAGCTCAGGGCCATGTCCTCCATCATCTCAGCTCCGAACGGCGCCAATGCACGTCCGAGCCTAGGCACCAGCCTCTTCTCCAAGGCTGGACCATCCAGAACCGCTCCGGCCGGGTGAGGAGATCTCACCCCCTCGGCCAGCTCAGCCCTCTTCACGGCAGACAAGTTATCTGCCCTTCCCTGAGTAACGGCCTTCTCCGCCTCTAGCCGCCTCTTCAAAAAACTATCGGCCCGTCTTACACCCTCCAGGAGGGCAGCGGGAAAACTGGTTGGCTTCCGCGGAAAGTGGAACTTCAGGCCAGGCAGGGGAAGATTGGTTGCCTGAGAAGACGGAGACCCCGGAAGGGTGGACCCCCTTTGGGCTGGAGGAGGAGGCAGCCGGGGTATTAAGGCCCCGGTCTGTTGCTTTTGCTGCTGCGGTAGCAGAAGTAATTGCCCTTGTTGCTGCTGCTGCGGCGTTGGTGATTGTCTCTCTTGTTCCTGTTGCTGCTGTTGTTGTAGTTGTAATTGCTGTCGTTGCTGTTGTTGTTGCCTTCGACCGGGGGAAGAGTGTCTAAGGCGTTTGTTCTTAGCACCCTCAGCATCTTCTCCGGGACGCTTGCTCACCCCAGTTGTCCTCACGGGAAACACAAGCCCTTCCCCGTCACTACTGCTACTCGAGACCATCATAGTCTCGGAAGGCCCTTCAGCAGGGGACTTCTCTACCCTCGGAGACGCCTGCGCCTCGCCACTTGTCTTCTTGGGGGAGGCAGCCTTACCTCCCCTACCAGCCTTGGTCTTCCGTCCTTTCCCCGTGGGCGGGTCTTGGCTGGTGGCAGCCTTCTTAATAAGCAAAGTAACCCTCCCCAACATCTTGGCTTCGGGATACTCTGCAAGAAACGTACAAAGCAAGCTTAACGAACCAACAAGAAATAAGAAAGAAGATAAGCGGAAGACAAGACAATCAGCAACATAAAAGTACAAGCAAGCCCGCCAGCAGGGAACAAGAAACAAGAAAAAGAAAAGTTTGAAAGGGACGACCATGCACGAGAAACGTGGATGGCCTTCCCCGAGCCAAACAAAACATCGCTTCCTGCTCCAGGAAGCTCCCGTACTCCTTGAAGTCCGGGAAGAACATGCTGAGAGAAGAAGGGTCAACCATGATGACACCTTCTGGCAGACTACCATCACTCAGACACCAGAGGAGCTCATCTACCCTATCACAGTACCTGTCGAAAGGTATCCTACGCGGATCTAGCCTAAGGAAACGGGGATCAAACCCCATCTGAGAGGTCTGGGAAACCTCAGACAGGCTGGGGGTGTGGATCAATCGAAAACTAGTCTTACCTCTCCCGGAGGAACTAGCCCCCGGAGCCCCTTCGTTAGGGTAAGCCGCGGCGTGGCGAGCCTCGATCTCCTCTCCCTCCGGCTGGGGGTCGGGGAACCTCTCCGCCCAACTAGGAGATAGAGTATTTTCGTCCCGAGCGGCTTGGGTGATCACCTTAGACAGCTCCAGGGCAATCTGCTCCCGGATGTCAGCCGACACCTGAGTCTGCCCCCTACCACTTACTGGCTCGATATTTTGGAAGGAGGCGAGTAACCCATACTCCCTCAACGATTCGGAGGTCACAAGTCCCTCCACTCTCAACTCTTCCTCAGAAAGCCCTTCGTAGAACTTGGACCTCCTTATCATCTCCGCGCAGCGAGGTGTCCGCGGAACGACTTCTGCAAAAATCAAATACAAGCGTTAGAGATCCTCCCAAAAGGCAAATCAAACGCAAAGAAACAAAGTTGAAAAGGAAAAGAAGGAACACTTACCAGGGATTTTGAAGTCCAAAGATAGGGCTGGCACCCTCTTCAGCGGGAAGCCAGTCGTCAGGAACCAGTATTCCCGGAGGTCTGGAACCCTCGCGGTATGACAAGTGGGGCACATCACATCCGGGTGCCTTTCTAGCCTGTAAAACCCCACCTTGTCTGAGTGACCCCTCATAGGCTGAGACTTCAACCCATAAAAGTACAGCACCTCCTCCGGGGTAGGAGCTTCCAGTCTCCGGGACTTGCAAAATATGAACCACCCCGCTAAGAGCTTGTAGCTGGGAGGAATTAACTGGAAGGGGGCAATCCCCGCCTTCACACAGAAATTGGCGAAGTAACTCCTTAGGGGCAAGTGCGCTCCGCACACTATGTGTGCCCAGCTCCAGGCACCAAAGCCCTCGTGGCTCTGGCTAGCTGACTCGCCCAGCACCGACAGACAGTGCCACATCAGACCTGGGATGTTCTTCAGGCCTGCCTCAGAGGAATACAGCTCCAGCATGCCATAATTCCTGAAAAGGTTCGGTTTTTGGTCCATCTCCCAGATGGAACTATTGGAGGTTAGTGGGCTAGCCGCGACCGCTTTCGCCTTTCCTTTCCCCTTTCCACCAGCGACAGGAGAGCCCTTCTCTTGGGTAGATTCAGCCTCCCCCGCAGCAAGGAGTTGTTCCTTCGAGATGTTCGTCACTGGACAAAAGGAAAGAAAGAAGAAAACACTCTAAGCAGTCAGCACCCTTGCCATACCCTAGTGGTATCAAAGGCGTCGGGGAGACCCTCCCCGAAAACTGCTTGGAGAGGCTCCCACCGAGCTTGCCGAGGGATTGGCACCATGCCACCCGAAGGACAGCAAGGAACCAGACTCAGACCCCGAGCCTAAGCCCACCAAAAGAAGTGTTTTTCCAGAGAAAGACACCCTAAAGGCGTTCATGCTTATGCCCTAAAACAGCAAAACAAGGGACGACTTTCCAAACGCAAATCGCCAAAACACGCAGAAAAGGCTACTTATCGACTCACAATCAATCACATGCACATAAGCAATAATGGCAGAAACCTCTACTCTAACAACTACCAACAACCTAAGGTTTGGGAGGAAAGAGCAAAGTAGAAATACTTACTGATATTCGGGTAGGTGGAGGTTGAAGGAGTAACTGGATCACTGCACAGCACGATCGCGAGAAGTAAAAGCTGCAAAGATGAACGGCGATTCAAACCAGGAACTTCGGGGAATAAACCCACTGCCAAATCAAAAAGAAAAGTTTCCAGATACTTACCAAAAGAAATGGCAAGTTCGGAGGAACGTAAGCTGGGAAGCCTGAGAGTTCGAAGGTTTGGAAATCTGAAAATCCTAAAGATGGAGAATCTGAAAGCGTAAAGAGGAAGAAAGGTCCTTTCCCTCGTTTTTATAGCAGGGAAGAGGCCGTTTCGAATTCCTCAAATGGACGGTCCCGTTCTTCCCATTCCGTGTGCATCAGATCCAACGGCTGGAGAGGAAGCGACGATCCTATTTATGACTCCTCGGATGGGAATAAAGTATTTATTTCCCATCATTACACCACCTCGGGCCCTGAGTACCATTAAAAATAGTCAAATCATTGGTCAGATGACTGACGCACGCATCCTCAACCAGTCGCCTCACGCACACGTCTTGGTCGCAGAACCATTCCCAGAATGACACGTGATCCTTGCCGCACTTGAGTACTTGGTCTCAAACAGAAGAAATTCCTTTTCTCTTTCATACTAATACTCAGGCGGGAAAAAGGAACCTTTTCGGGAACACAGAAGGTGCCCCCTCGCCTAGTCTAAGAAACTGATTGTACAAGCTCCCGGATCTCTCAAAGCTCCGCGACCTTGGGGGTAAATGTTATCCACGTTTCCGGATAGCGTTTAGATTGATGACTTCGGGGAAGCAGAATTATCGATGTCTTTCACGGTAGGTGACCAGAGCTCGCGGATGGACAGAAAGGCTTCGCCTCCCCTGTTTGATATCCAGATTACTCTTCCAAGCAAGCACAACACGGAAACTCGTTGACTCTCCCGGACTCCCGAAGGATACCCCTCGGGGAGGCCCCTTCTAGGAGAGGCCCTTCGAGTGGTCTCCGCGGAAACAGTTCCGTGCCTCGCACAGAACAAAACCGAACTGTCGAGTCCGGGAGAGGGCATATTTGGAATGATATCCGTATGACACAGGATCCCGCCTGACACGCCCGTCAGGACAAAGCCGCACACATCCCAGCACGCCTAAAGGTACCTTTTCGCCTACTGTTCCGCTGACAACTTGGAAAAGACGGCTGACTTTGTGTGTTCCCCATACTTTCACGTAAATATATCCACATAGAGTCTTGTAGCCATGCGACTACAGTAATTGTATCCCCTATTTATGGCTGGTGTAATTAAGACCCAGGTACGTGGAGAAAAACCCTAATCCGAAACCCTAGCTATAAAGGCCCCTTCATTTTACAAGAAGAGGGGGGACCGAGAGATCACATAGCAAAAACTCTACCAAAATCTCTCTAGCTTCATCTTCTTCAAGAGAACCCGAGAGAAACATTGTGAGTGTGTGAAGCTCTTATGCACCAGCCATCTTACTGTAACCTTTTCCAAGTATAATAACATCGACTCGTGGACTAGGGCTTGTTAACGCCTGAACCACGTAAAAACACTGTTTGTTTAGTTAAATTTCAGTATTTCTACAGTTCTTATCTTTTTATTATTCTGTTAGTTATTCGTTTCCGAAAAACTCGGTAAACAGCACTAGGAGCTGTTCCTAACAATTGGTACCATAGCCATCTTTAATCCCTGCATATGGTAATTACTCTATGGGTATCATATGCATTTTTTATATTATGTGTAATATATGAATGGATGAATGTTTATGTATAAATCGTTTATGTTCTTAAGGGTTGGTTTTCATGGTGTTTTTGGGTTAGGAACAGTTCTTAATTTTTTCTAGATATACAAAAATTGTAAGCCATTGTAACGTCCTGAATAGCCAAGACCGCTACACTGTGTACTTGTAAAGGTGCAGGACTTGCTAACCAAGTCTTTTAATAAAAACGTGTCACTAACCATGAATGTGCTAGGGTTAAAAAGGGTTTTGGTCTCAAAGATACATTTTATAAAATTTAAACAGTTTACACATGGGATCCCAAAAAGGAACAGTGTTTAAAAGTTGGTTTACAGAATTTCCAAAATACAGATAACCATCAGCCATTCTATGGCAAAAACAGACATTTCTTGTTCCCCTGTTCCGGCCTTCCCCTTAACCATGGCGGCTAAGCAGTTGGTCATGTACATTCAGCTCGCAGAGCTCTCCTAGTCAGGGTTGATTGAGTTTGCCCTTGCCCTTACCTGCACCACGTAGCACCCGTGAGCCAAGGCCCAGCAAGAAAACATAATATGCATCACAAACGATAATAACAGACAATCAATTCTTTAAGCATGATCAAACACTTAATACTCCACATTAACCATTCAGCACTTATACATAACCAATGATGCAACTAATCACAATTAACAATTAGGTCACATAATAGTCAGGGCCGACAACTTAGGCCGCACCCTCTGTTTAACCCACTGACTCCGGCCCGCTTACACCGAGCTCAGTGCATAATAAGCTATCCTCGGCTACCAGTGGCCAAGCCGCGCCCTGTGCGCTAGTGTAATCCTTGGCACTCTTAGGCCGTTGGTTCACTGTTTACATGGCATAATACCATCATTTCAAGCATACATATTAAGGAACTCTTAGTCCCATTACAAGTACACAACCGGGTGCATTTTTCTTACCTTTAATTTCTGCGTTCACTGATTATGAGCGACGTTCCTCGAGTACGATCCGTTCTCGAGCCCTAGCTTTAACACCTAGTCACAACCAAGGTTTTGGATTCCATTAATATTCAAATAAAGGTTTCTGGGTACAATACTAGCTTCCGGGACATCGAATTCTGCCAAGCACGGTGGTGAAATCGATCCCGAGTACCCTAGGCTAGATTCCCACGCTTAAAAAACCCCCAAATATTCAAGAATGTACCTAAGGGTTGCGACCCTTGAAACCTAGCTGCGGCCCGCCCCTAAAACAGAGTCCAAGGCCCTCAGCAAGCAGACACGCGTCGCTGCCCTGCCCAAGGGCGCCGCGGCGCTCTCCCCTGGCCGAGCCTCCCTGGCTCTCTTGCTTCGTAGGGTCGCATCGCTCTAGAACAGAGCCTTCCCTTCGTGCCCAGAAAATCCACCATTTCTAGCATCCTAACCCCATCCAGCACCAACCCAAAGCACCCTAACTCAAAACCCTTTTATCACAATTTTTTTATCATGACTCTAACAACATAATCCAACAGAAATTCAGCCTAAAAACCTACTAAAGTTCCATTTTTGATTTCTGAAACCCAGCAACTCAAACACAAAAATCAGTCATGCAATACTCAAATTTAAACCTCTAAATTACGAATTGAAGCTTACCTCTTTTGCTGAACCACTTCCTTGACAACCTCTGAGCTAAAACCCAAGCACTTATCTTCAATTCAGCCCTTAAACATCAAAATCATAAACACCTTAATATTCAACCAAAAACTTAGAGTTCTAACACCCAAAAACTCAATTCAATTCAACTCTTACCTTAATCTTGATTGAGTGACCCTTAGTCAGAACTAAGCTAAGCCTTCATTAATTCAGCTCAAACATAGAGTTTTCCCAGCTGATTCCCTTAGGTTTTCTGTAGTTTCTTGGGAGAGAAAAGAGAAGAGAAAAGGAGAGAGAGCATGGGTCGGTTTGTGTTTTATTCCTTTGTTTTTCATTAACTTGATCTAATCCTAGCCAGTTAAGTCAATCCCGAGGCTCGGGGTACCGAAAACGTCCCCGAGGGAAAAACGGTAAATTTCCCCAATATTCCCGCCTAGGCTTCCTATCCTCAAATATATCTCCATATATTTATTTCCATAACCCGATAGTCTAGATAACTACCCGATACCTAAAATACCCCTGACTTATCCAAAGTCATATATTAAGCCCCGTTGTGACTTTTCCCGCTATCTAGCTCCCTAGGATCGCCTCAAGTTGTACTTTGCAAATCTACCCACATAATAATGTGGTTCACACAGATAAAACATTTAACCACATTTAAATTCATTTAATCATACAAGCATGCCTATCATACAAGCATGCATTAAATCAATAAATTCACTCATAAGCCAATTATGCCTTCCCGACACACTAATCAGGGCCCTTAAGCCATATAAGTGATTTTGGGTCATTACAGCCATTTTGGGCATAGGAATTTTGTAATTAATTTATTTAAATTCTGGATAAATTTTTGTAATGGCCCGAGCTCCGAGCATGAATCCTAAGGCCCAAGCTGCTGCCCTATACCACGCCAAGCCATTGCCTGCGTCCAGTGCCCCTCGCGCCTGCACCCCACGACTCCTGCGCACCTACACCCAGCACCCCTGCGCGCCTCTCTGCCTGTACTCTGCACCCTTGCCAGCCACTCATGGCTGCCAGCCGCCACCCACCATTGACACACCCATTAGGATTTGTGTCATGCAAACCCTAATGGATGTGTAATTATCCATTTGGGCCTGTTTAAGCCCAATATAATTTAAAATGTTTTAATTATAATTTTTAGTTAATTGTGGTGAGTCCAAATTCTAATTGGGCCTCAATAACTTGTTGGGTATTAAAACCCAATGTTTGACTATTTTAAAGTTGTTTAAAATAATTTAAAGATTATTTAATTCATAATGGATATTTATAATGGTTATGGCCCAAAGACTAAAAGAGGTCAAAGATCAAAGGAGTTGCTCTTTATTATGCCTTAGTTAGTTTAATTCTTTTTGTGTATTTTTTGCAAGTGTTGTAATTTTCTAGAAGTACCCAAAGCACTCAACCCGCATTTATTTATTTTCTTGAACATGATTAAATTGTTTAATACTTTATCATGCATAATAACATGCCATACATATTACCCACACAATACATATTAAACATGCATGTTTTTTAGAAACATGCTTAGGATTGATTATATGTTTTTATTTCATAACTCATATAATTAATTTAGTCTTAATTAGTTAAGATGGTAAAAAGAATTTAAAGTTGTTTATTTTGTTATTTAATAAAATTGTTTTATTAAATAAAATGGTATTCTATTTAAAAAGCCAAAATAAAATCTAGAGCACGATTATTTATTTTTCATAATTGGATTAGTATTTATTAGAATACCAGTTGGTAAAATTAATTTAATTAGGTTTACAACCAAATTGAAAAATATTGATTTTGAGAAAAACACAATTTTAAAATAGTGATTGGGATATGGAGTTATGAGAATAAGTCACATGGTCTCCATTATTGGTTGAACGCCGAGAGGCATAGGAAAGGCCTCGTGTCGCCTCTGTTTGCGGCCTCCCTAAGGAAAGGCTTCCGAATATGTTTATTTTATCTTAATATTGACTTCTCATAAGAGAATAAGATTAGTGATGTATTTCAAATTTGACTGACCCTAAGGGGCACACTCTTGAGTTAAGTCATTGATCGAAAAATAATGGGTTACACTCCGAATATGTATCTAGGCTTTCGAGCACGACTAGTGCATCTTGACTAAACTAACGACAATTCATATGTCAAAAGAGAAAAAAGGAGCTTTTGAGTTTTCACTTATGGAGTTGAGATATTGTCTCAAGATTAATTTGTGATTAATCTGACCTACACTAAGGCGGTCCATTAATTATTAAATTAATCTATCGTGGACTAGTACTTATTTTTTGTGTGTTATTTTATGTGTTGCATTCATGTATCATATTTACTATTCCAAATATAAACTGATATTTATTATATGCATTAATTCATTATATTTTATGTATTTAATTTTCAGCAATGTGTCCAATCCAAACCCTACAAATGCTTTACTTGCTAATGAAAAATTGAATGGTGATAACTACATGAAATGGAAATCAAACACAAACATTGTTTTGATATGTGAAAACCACATGTTTGTCCTTAATGACGATTGTCCTGAGGTTCCTGCTCTCACTGCTGCCAAAACTGCTAGAGAGAAGTATGATAATTGGATCTTATCTAACAATAAGGTCAAATGTTATATGCTTGCTAGTATGAGCGATGTGCTTAGAAAGAAGTTTGAAACTGTTGAAACAACCTATGAGATTTGAAAATCTCTACAATGCATGTTGGCCAGCAATCTGATAAGTGCAGACTGTTAGGAACGAGTTTCTTAATACGCAACGGAATGGTGGTGGGTTGGCCCAGTGTACAATAAAAAAATTTATAACATATTTAAACTACCTTTAAATATGTGGATCCATTAATATACATACATTAATCATAAGAAAGAAAAGAATAGAAAACATATTTCTTGATTGCTTATCAAGTGTCCTTTCTATCTTTTCGTAATTTGAACGAACTTCCTATCCAAGCTGCTCCCATGTACTCACACCAAGATCTTCCACAACGTTCTCTACACCTCAAGAAGTGTGTGGGCACTTAGAGAATAAAGGATAATTAATTTATGATTCTACTTGATGTACTTAACACATGAGTTCAAGAGAATAGGTCTGAGATTGGTTCTTTTTATTTTTAAGGGAGAGATAGAAAAGTATTGTTCTTTTCTTTTAGAGTGGATAATAGTCTCTCTTCTTATTTTCTGATAAGTCTAACTTAAATAGAAAATATTTAATTTTAAAAAATAAATTTGTAACCAATTTACAATTTATCTTTTAATTAATTAATTATCTCATTAATGAAAATATAAAAAAAAAACTAAGTTTTGAATTTTCCATTAATTAATTAATTAAATAAATAAAATTGAAAAAATATATTCCTAAAAACTGTGTAGCACACGCCACACACAGTCCATGGACTGTGTGTGTCATGTACCACCCTATATTTTATGGATATTTGATTTTTCCATGATTATTTAATTATTTATTCAAACTACATTATCTGATAAAAATCCAACAACCTGATAATTAATTCAATCTTTTTAACTAATTATCAAATATAATTAATTATTTGAATAAATATCAATCTTTAAATTCAAATCTAATTTGAACTTATCAAATTATTATCTCCCACTCAAATAAAGATATTTAATTAATTCTACCAATTAATTAAAACCAATTTAAATTTCGAAATTAAATATTTAATTTATTATAATTTTAAAAAATTATAATTATTTAATATAATTTTGAAAATAAATTTAATTATTTAATATAATTTCGAAAATTACATAATAATTAATTTTTTAATTACAACTAATTTTTAATTAATTAATTAATCATTATTATCACATAATTGCATATTTGGCCCGAAGAGCAAATTTCTTCTTAAATATGTCTTTCAACCATTTTTCCCTTTAGATCAACTCTTATCTTGAATAGTATTGATAGAGCCATTGTGGGGACCTATGGACCTATAATTTCAAGCTCCAATAAATTTGAGATTATTAATTAAACTCTTTAATTAAATATGTTATCCAAAGAATATGCGTGGATGACATGGCAGACATTTTTGACACGCGGCTGACACCTGGCAAGGTTCTGATCGACTATCGACCAGTTAGGTTCCCCTGACGTAACAGTTGAATGTTATATACGACTAGCCAGGTCGTATACTCCGGATAATTATAAAAGATCTTATGCAATTATGATCATATCCGAAATTATCTCCCATGATTCATGAATATCCGATTAATTAGGAAAGAATATCTGTAACAAATTTATGTAATCTTCCTTGAGCCTATAAATAAAGGAAAATAGCTCAGGGGAAGAGGGCTTCTTCCTTTTTGGCTGATTGAAACTTACGCTTTACAAGAGAATTAGGGCTATTATCTTACGATTGTATTATTCGTCTCTCTCAGGCTTGTGAAACTCGGAGAACCCTAGTTCTTTGATCACTCCTTTGAGAATTGATATCAATAATAGCTTAAGTGGACGTAGGTCATTACTAGTTCTTGGGGCCGAACCACTATAACTTTGTGTGTCGTTTATTGTTTTTTCCATTAGATCCATTTCAACACCTTTCATCACATCAATCATTTGACTCCATGTCAGTTGACCAATTCGAGAGTCAACATTTTGGTGCTTTCATTGAGAGCTTGATACAAGATTGTTGAAGCATTAATGGCGAAAACAACAAAGAAGACTGGGCAAGTGACTGGCGCTGCACCATCTCAACTGCCTCCTCCCCCAAACATGGCTAAAAATGAGCCACACTTGGAATTTGATGCGGAGGAACTAGACTCCAAGACGCTAAGAAATACCCTCGGGGTATTGCAAGATGAATTGGCCAATCTGAGGGCCAGTCAAGAAAGTGCTGCGAAGATTATGGCGCGACAGCAACAAAAGATACAGCGTCAGCACCAGGAGCTAAGTGAAAGACAGGCGGAGATGGACCGTCGTCAGAGGGAGGCCATGGCAGCCCTCGAAGCAGCCCTGCAATTGGCTAGGGATCAGGCTGCACCTGCCTCACAGCCTGATCATCCCTCAAATGGGCCACCCCAAAGGGGTCTCAATCCTAGCCCTCTGATCCAGCCGACGAGCCCTCAAAGGCCTAAGCAGCCACCAATGCCTCAGGATGAAATCCCACCAAGTGATCCTGAGATGCAACCTCCATCCCAGGCTAGTTGCGGCAATCCCCCATAGCCAAGGCAGAATAGGGCCAGACAACAGCCCCGTAGTCCTAGACGCCATGGGGGTGAAGAGTCGAACCCACCGAGCAGGGGACAGCGTCCTTCTGGCAACAGAAGGAACTCAGAGATAAGCTCTGCGGTCAGGGGGCCCCCACGGCATGATAATGCACGGGGACCCACCGACCAGCACAGGCCTCCCCCTAACGCTCGGGAAGTTCCAGCTCGAGGAGGCAACCGAGGGGACAGTCGGTCCCTCCATAGCCAATCTAGGTTCAGAGATGGCCATGGTTACAATGAGGCCGACTCAAGCAGAGGTAATGCCGGTTGGAGAAATGAAGAGAGAGGTGGAGGCAGAAGCCCACCACCTAGAGAAGACCAACAAGAGAGACGTAACGCTGGGGGGCAACCCAGACAAAATAACGTCTTTAACGGGCTAGGAGCAAGCGAGCAACGGCGAAGAGATGAGGACTTAAGGGATGTACTCAACGACCGCCGAGAATGACACGATGAATACATCCCCCCAGCAGCTGAGGCCTCGAAAATTCTTGAAGCCATGCAAGCCCAGATAGATGCCCTAAACCAGGCAGTGCAATAGCTGGTCGGGGGAAGGACGTCTCACATCGAGTACGATAGGAGAAGGGGCACTCCTTTCGTTCAGAGGATAGTTGTGGCAGAAACTCCCAGCAAGTTTAAAATGCCCACACTTCCGAACTTTGATGGGTATGGTGACCCAGTATCTCATGTCAACAAGTTTGAGATACAGATGGACATTCAAAAAGTGTCCGAAGACGCTCAGTGCAGGATTTTTCCTGCAACACTTTCTAATGCTGCACAGGAGTGGTTTTTTAAATTCCCTCCTGCAAGTATTGTATCTTGGGAGATGTTCGTAAAGGAGTTTTACGGACAATTCTATGCAGGTTGTGTGCACCCAATTGAGGCCAACCAGTTGGTTGAGATACGCCAGCAAGAAGGAGAGCCACTGAAGGATTACGTCCAGCGTTTTATGCAGGTAGCCGCTGGAGCCAAAACAGTGGGAGATGAAGGCAAAATGATGGCCCTAACTGTAGGAGTTAGGCGTCGTACACCTCTGTGGAGTAGCCTCAGGAAGCATGGGGTTAAGACTACCTAAGAATTCTTGAATCGAGCTGATCGATACATCAAGCTCGAAGATGCCATTGCCAGCGAGGGAAAGCCCCCAGGCAAAGATAAGGGGACTGAAGACCCCGCCAAAGCCGCCAATGGGTCAAAACCCAACAGCAACAGTAAAGGCAACGGGAACAGCAATGGCAACGGCAAAAATGGGGGGAAGAGACCCCATAATGAACCTTCCACCTACGAGAGTAAAAGCGCTAAGGGCAACCGTTATGAGCCACGATTCACTAACTACACTGCCTTTGTCGAGTCTCGAGTAGAGGTGTATCAGGCCACAAGTTCCAGAGTGCCTTATAAGAGACCCGCTGCCATTCCAAAGGACATTTCAAAAAGAGATACCACCAAGTTCTGTCGTTTTCATAACGACTACGGACACTATACGAATGAGTGCAACCAGCTGAAGGATGAAATCGAGTTCCTTATCAGAAAAGGACACTTGAGGAGATATGTACGGGCCTCGGGAACTTCCCAACGAGAGGCTCCAGGTGGCAACGAGCAGGCGCCTGCACGCCAACGCTCGCCACCTTTGCAGCCTGATCCCATAGCTGACACTTTACTCACCATATGCGGCGGCCCGCACCTTACGGGAAACAGCGGAAAGGCAAGGGAACGATATGCTCAGACCCTACGCCACGACCAGGACATCGAGATGATGACTGTGGAGGACCGGGCATCAAAGAAGGCTCAGTCAGAGGGCGATGAAATAACCTTCTCTGATAGTAACGCCCAGCATGTCCGGTTCCCGCATTCTGATCCGCTGGTCGTGGATGTTCAAATTGCCAACATGATGGTAAAGAGAGTGTTGGTCGATACAGGAAGTTCAGTTAACATCCTGTATAAATTTTCGCTGGAACGGATGAAGTTGTCCGTCAAGGACTTGGAGCCCTACAACCAAACAATTTACGGCTTCTCTGGTGAGGGACTCGCTCCAACAGGGTCAATCAGACTTCTGGTAATAGCAGGTACAGCGCCCGCTACCAAGACATTACTCACTACTTTCATAGTAGTCGATTGTCCTTTGGCATACAATGCTATAATCGGAAGGCCCATACTGGTTGACCTTCGGGTCGTCACCTCAATATGGCACCTGGCCATGAAATTCCCAACAGACGCAGGGGTAGGACGCGTGTTGGGAAATCAGAGGGAAGCAAGGGAGTGCTATAATGCCTCAATTACTAAGGCCAAGAAGGGAACATCGAGGAGCACTCCCCCAGAGAGGTTGCAGATGGCCATTGATACACAAGTCCAATCAGGTGATGAAGTCACCAAATAGGGTGTTGCCCAAAGTGAGGATAGAGACTTAGATCCTCGCTTTGGGGATTTTGAGGAAGATGTTGGACCTGTCGAGGACCTTGAGGAGGTCCAACTTGACGAAGAGTTTCTGGCCAAAGTAGTAAAGGTCGGTAAAAATTTGGAAGCAACAACAAAGCACGCACTGGTGGAATTTTTTAGAAAGAACAAGGAAGTTTTCTCCTGGTCACATAAAGACATGGCTAGGATAGATCCTGCAGTCATTAGCCATGTCCTAAACGTCGACAAAAGCTTTCCACCCGTGCAACAGAAAAGAAGGCTGCTCGATAAAGACAAATCGAAAGCCTTAAAGGAAGAAGTTGAAAAACTGAAGGAGAATGGGTTCATCAGGGTGGTGTTTTATCCATCGTGGGTCTCTAATCTAGTACTGGTTCCCAAGCCTAACGGAAAATGGCGAACCTGTGTGGATTTCACAGACCTTAATAAAGCCTGCCCAAAGGATTGCTTCCCACTCCCAAGGATCGACCAGCTGGTCGATGCAATCGCAGGACATGAGATCCTCTCTTTCATGGATGCATACTCAGGATACAATCAGATCAGTATGCATCCTCCTGACGAGGATCACACTAGCTTTCGGACCGATACAGAGTTATATTGTTATAAAGTAATGCCCTTTAGACTGAAAAACGTTGGTGCGACTTACCAGGGACTAGTTAACCACATGTTTAAGGAGTTGATTGGAGTAAACATGGAGGTATACGTGGACGATATGCGGGTAAATTCGAAAAAGGTAGAAGGACATGTGAAGGATTTACAGGAGTGTTTCATTGTTTTGAATAAGTATCAAATGAAGCTAAATCCTCTCAAGTGTTCCTTCGGAGTAGGATCAGGGAAATTTTTGGGGTTCATTGTCAATTCGAGGGGAATCGAAGCCAACCCCGAAAAGATCAAAGCCCTTATCGATATGAAATCGCCGGTGAAAATCAAAGATGTGCAAAGTTTGACTGGAAGGATTGCCGCACTCAGTAGATTCATTTCAAAATCGATGGATAAATGCGTCCCATTCTTTAATCTACTTAGAGGCAACAAGAAGTTCGAGTGGACTGGAGACTGCGAGCAGGCTTTCCAGGCCTTAAAAGACCACATGGCCCAGCCTCCTGTCTTATCAAAGCCTATAGATGGAGAAACTTTGTTCATTTACCTGGCGATCACTGAATATGCTGCTAGTGCGGTGCTAGTAAGAGAATAAGAAGACGTACAAAAGGCAGTGTATTATGTAAGCAAGAGGTTAATCGGGGCCAAGTTGAGGTATCCTCCCATCGAAAGATTAGCCTATTGCTTAATTTTGGCCTCAAGGAAGTTACGTCCTTACTTCCAAGCCCATCCCATCACAGTCTTAACTGACCAGGACCTTCGGCAAGTTCTACAAAAACCAGAGGCTAGTGGACGTCTGTTGAAATGGGCAGTCGAACTCAGGCAGTTCGATATAACGTATTCACCGCGAGCAGCAGTAAAAGGACAAGTCTTGGCTGACTTCATCACCGAATTTACTGAGCTCCCAGATAGCGAACAGAGCGAAAAACCTAGTACGCCTGAGCCCCAAGTTGAAGCACCTTCGTGGAGGTTATTCACGGATGGATCGTCCAACGAATCTCACGCAGGAGCAGGAGTGATATTGATAACGCCAGAAGGGCATCGATTTCACTGTGCGATTAGGTTCGATTTCACCGCTTCAAACAACGAAGCTGAGTATGAAGCCCTACTCGATGGGCTAAGGTTGGCCAAAGACATGAGCATAAAGGTGCTGGATATTTACAGTGATTCACAGCTGGTAGTGAATCAAGTCTTGGGGGAGTATCAAGCACGAGGTCTGAAAATGGTGGCCTATCTAAACAAAACCAAAGATCTGTTGGCGCAATTTGAGAAATATACCCTCCAGCAAATACCTCGAGATCAGAATTCAAACGCAGATGCCTTAGCCAAACTCTCAAGTGCGAAAGATGCTGACACTTTAAATATAGTGCCAGTGGAGCGGCTACACGAGCCGAGCATACGAGCAAATGAAGCCAGCATGGAGGTACGGTTAGAAGATACATGGATGGAACCGTACTTGGAGTATCTCACGAGTGGTGTACTACCAGCAGATAGAAACAAAGCCAGGACTCTTCAAAGACAGGCTGCTAGGTACATACTGGTCGATGGTGTTCTATACCGAAGAGGATACTTCATGTCACTACTCAGATGTATTACACCAGAAAAGGCAAAGAGCTGATGAAGGAGGTACATGAAGGCTTCTGTGGAGATCACGCTGGGCGGCAGAGCTTATCGAAGAAGATTTTGAGGCAGGGTTATTTCTGGCCAACTATGAACATAAACTCAATGGATTTTGTGCGAAAGTGTGATAAGTGTCAGAGGTTTTCCAAGATCCCACGCGCAACTCCTAATGAGTTAAAGCAAATGCAAAGTTCGTGGCCCTTCGCAGTATGGGGTATAGATTTAATTGGGTCATTGCCAACAGGAAAAGGTGGAGTAAAATACGCAGTTGTAGCAGTCGACTACTTCACCAAATGGGCCGAAGCTGAGCCACTTGCTACCATAACGACAAAGAAAGTTATTGACTTTGTCATCAAGAACATTGTTTTCTGATATGGATTGCCTCGAAAGATTGTCTCAGACAATGGCACCCAGTTCGACAGCGACCTATTCACAGACTTCTGCAAAAGGCATGGAATCATCAAGAGCTTTTCTTCAGTTGCGCATTCGCAAGAAAAATGGGAAAGTCGAAGCGGTAAATAAGACACTAAAGGATACCCTGAAGAAAAGGCTCGAAGAAGCTAAAGGAGCATGGCCAGAACAGCTGCCTGAAGTACTCTGGTCGTATAGAACTTCTCATCGAACAGCAACAGGTCATACCCCGTTTTCCTTAGCATACAGGTATGAGGCTATGTTGCCAGTCGAGTTAGATCCGCCCTCACATCGAAGAATTACATACGACCAAGACCAAAATAGCCAACTGTGGATGGAGTCCCTAGATTTGGTTGAGGAGAAACGAGAAAAAGCCCAACTCCGAGTAGCTGCATACCAGCAAAAAGTCGCCCAGTATTTTAACTCTAAAGTAAAAGAAAGAAAGTTCAGCATCAGAGACTTGGTACTTCGAAGAGTTTTCTTGAACACCCGCAACCCGGCTGCTGGAGTACTCAGACCAAACTGGGAAGGACCTTACCAAATTGAAGAAGTCCTTCATCCAGCCACATACAAACTTGCACGCTTAAATGGAGATCTCGTTCCACGCTATTGGAACGGATAACACCTGCATAAGTACTATCAATAAATAGTCCTTCTTAAAGGACTGGCTTGTATTAATTTTTACATTTTACAAGTTTTGATAAAGGGTTAGTCATGTTATATGAATGATCGCTTATAAGTGTAAGATCTTTTAAAGATCACTCATAAAGACATGTTTAGACCATTTAAATACGAGAATTATAAGGGACTGTGCGCAGCTAGTCATTCTTGCCAAAACTTTGTAATTTTTTACAAGTATTTGTTCATTACGTGTGTTGTTTTGCTGTATTATAAGTTTTACATTTCATACCGAGCAGTAATGTTCGTACAGGTAGTGGTCAAGGCAAGTGACCAAGGACCTAAAGCTCCTCGATCACTTGGGGGGCATATAAGGCACATCGATAGCAAAGCATACCAAGAGGTATGTAAACACGCGAACAAAATAAGTGAAAGCATGCTACAGTACTTAGAGTATTTTTCAAAATTTATATTTTGTTAAATCAAGCCAAAGTACTATGCTAGGTTCGGTCATGCGAACATATGTTATAATAAAGCAGAAATATCATAATGTCAAAGGAATCCTTTTACACCGCGAGCAGTACTGCTCGGATGTAACTGTTCAAATAAAAGTAAAATGGCTTCCCTTGCAGCAATAAAAATAAAATTGTCTTTACAATACGACCTATGGGTCATGTAGTTGAGATAAAAGAAAGAAAAAAGTAGATTAAGAAGCTGGAGGGTCTTGAGGAGCGCCTTGGTCGACGGCTGGGCCAGCTTCGGCATCTGCACCATTTATCCCTGCTGCCAGGGAAATCTCTGGGGAAGCATGCATGCTTGCCTTCTCTTCTTCTTCCAGATGAATGGCGCACTGTGTCATTAGAGTCCTCCTCCAGCGTTCGGACAGATAGTTGAAGTTAGCCTCCCAGTTATGCTTCTAGAATTTGTAGAAGCAGAGATGAGTGGCTTCCTTATACTTCTCCAAATCCTTGGCCCCAGCCTCCTCGAGCTCCTGCACTCGTTTTCCGAGCTCCTCCACCTCCTGCCTGCTGGCGATCAGATCAAGCTCGAGCTGTGTAGCTTCTTGATAGTTGAGCTTGGCGCTTTCCTTGAACTTTTCCATGGATTCGTTGGCTTTCCTCAGGGCGTCCCGGGTATCTAGCAGCTCCTTGGTCAGAGTAGCTTTGTCCTCGAGCAGTTCATCTTTCTACTTGGACAGCTACGTCTTCTCCCGAGCAGCTCGCCATTCTGTCTAGCAAGCTCGTTGTTTTTAGCTTCGAGCGCTTGCTTAGCCTCGACGAGCCTGGCATCGAAGTTCCTGCCCTGAGACACCAACGCCCCAGTGCAGCGCTTGCCAGCGGTTATGGTCAGCAGCCCCTGAAGTCAAATAGAATAAGATAAAGTAAGGGCAGGGAATCAAAAATAAGTGTTACATCAGCAGGAGTTGACTTACGCTAACTATCTTGTTCAGCCCTCTATTGAGAACTTTATCAGCTTCCATAGAGGCAGTTTCAGTAATAGCTGGCTGGCTGCGTCTGTGCTTGGAGAGCTTGTATATTCTCTCCCTGGCAAGCTGACCACGAGGCTAGGCAGGGAGCCTTAAGGTAGAGTATGCAATGTCTGGCTGCTAGGAGCCTTAGGAGAAGGCTGCTGGTCGGCAAAAGTTGAGACCGGCTGCTCGGAGGGTGTTGGAGGTGATGAGTTCTCCTTCGAAGAGGCTGTGGCCGGAGGATTGTCGGTTCGTGCCTTCTTTGAAGCAGCCTTGCTGCTCTCCCCTCGAGCCCTCTTGTTGGCCTTCTTTTGGCCCGAAGAGGTGGCAGCAGCCCTGTAGTGCTTGAACACATCCTCGAAGTCCATATCTGCACAAAAGGAAACAACGCGAACAATAAGACTAAATGGTCATGCAGGGAAAAGGAATGAAAGTAAAAATATTACAAGTAAAGTACCCGCGCTACAACTATTGGTCACTACAATATTTACCGAACTACCTATTGCCTGGAAGAAATCTGAATTTAAGACGGGAGCATTCTTAAAGTTGCCGTCCCCGTCGAATAGATGACAAGGAATTGGCAAATGGTTTAAAAGAAAAATTAATGTACCGTTATCATCCGACGAGTCATCAGAGAGTTCGGTAGGCTCGGCAGCCTTTTGCTTTCCTTTTCCCTTGGGAGCCAAGGGCCTCTCCATTCGGTGAATGTCGGCAGGTTCCCTGATTGTAAGCCCAGTTGGTCTCCTTCGCGGAGGAGACGCTTGGGGTTGCTGCTCGGGTTCCACTTTGGCGTGAGCATTTTCTGCCGAAGGCCCACTTGCCGGTGGTTGAGGGTCCCAGAGGCCAGCCAACCTAAGGATAGCCTCTGTAACTAAATTTTTGACACTCTTCTCAGCATCTGGCATGCTGGCTAAGAGTGCCGCCCTTAACTCCATCCCCAAAGTGGGGTTTGGTCGCAACCATGGGCCTGAAACACATAGAAAGTTCAAGACATTGTGGCGGAAAAACACCAAGTGAAGAAGTTAGCGACGTGAAAATTTTACCTCCTCGTGTGAAAGCCAAGTTGTCTACGACCAGGTCAGACGAAAGGAAGTACTCCTGGTGGTACCTCCCCACGTTGGAGATATGGGTGGTATCAGTCAGGAAAGTGCGCCCGGTTTCCTGATGACCAAGATGGAAGAACCTCGTGCCTTCTTGGTTGGGGTTAGATTTGAGGTCAAACAAGAAGTTGACCTCATGTGGCGACGGCGCGGGCCAATTTTTCTGGCTATACAGGATATAGAGTGCAGCGAGCATTCTATATCCATTTGGGGTGATTTGGAAGGGGGCAACACCGAAGTAGTTGGCCACCCCCTGAAGAATGAGTGAAAAGGCAAAGTGGCACCTGCCTCAATGTGAAACCGCGACCAGGCGCTGTAAGCACCTCCAGGCAGATTAGCCCTTTGGTCGAGGTTAGGTTTGACTAGGGTCGCCCCTGTCAAATTGTATTTATTTAAGTAGTTGGCAATCATCCTGATCGTCACTCTACTCTCAGCAACAACATGCCACTCGACATTCGGCTGAGTAGCGTGTCGAGGGCGGGCATGCCTTTGCATGTTTTGGTCAGGAATATTTTTGTCTCGACCACTGGTCGAGGGAGCATCAGCAGTAGGCTGATGAGAGGTGTTGGGGGTTTTTCTTTTTCGAGCTTTAGTTTTGGTGCGAGCCATTTTTTGGGTCAAGACTGGGGAAGTGTTTGGGTTAATTCGAGAGAAAGGAATATCTGGTATCAAAGTAGAAGGATGTTCTTCATCTTTAAGTAGCTGTGCTAGGAGGTCATCGTCAATGGGTCTTTCTCCTCTCCACGGGTCTTGCATATGAACTGCAAACAGACAAAGGAGGAGATAAGACGCATAGCCTGAGAATTTATGTGGAAAGTTGGGATAACGTTGCTCGCGTCTATCGACCAGCAACATTCTAACTGAACACTAAGTTTTATGCTAGTAGTTTGAAAAACGAATCAAAAAGGAAAGTAAAAAGTTTTCTAAAAAAAAGCTTTTTCAACTCCTAAAGGGCGGGAAAAACCCAGTTTTTCAACCAGCCTAAAAATCAATTTTTTACGTCGATTTTACGCCCTAAACATGTGATCCTGACTATCGGAATGATTCCTAACTTATGTAGAGCAAAAATACACTACCCTATCAAGCATCAAACGGTTTATACAAAATCCTCACAAAATTCTACTCAAGAACGCAAAAAATTTCAGAGCACAGTAGCAGTATGCATGGCATCTCGAAGAGTTTAAAAGACTAAGAAATTACCTGGGTGAAGGAGATTCGGAAAAATGGAAGCTTTGAGTTTGAAAGATCCTCGGCAGGGCGTCTGAAAATTTCGAAGTTCTGGGCTCTGGAATATGGCTCTTGAAAGTTCTTGGCAGAAAATGGCGAATAAAAGGTTAAAAGGTGAATAAGGGGGTTACTTATAGAAGCCGAAGTGTAACAAAAAGTAGCAATCATGACTTTCCCTTTTTCGAAGCATGGGGGAGTATGACAGCCGTCGGGGTGGTTTCTTGAAAACTGAAAAGGCTTGGTTAGACATAATTAGGTCACGATTTTCAAAAACGTCGTTGTGGGGACCTATGGACCTATAATTTCAAGCTCCAATAAATTTGAGATTATTAATTAAACTCTTTAATTAAATATGTTATCCAAAGAATATGCGTGGATGACATGGCAGACATTTTTGACACGCGGCTGACACTTGGCAAGGTTCTGATCGACTATCGACCAGTAAGGTTCCCCTGACGTAACAGTTGAATGTTATATACGACCAGCCAGGTCGTATACTCCGGATAATTAGAGAAGATCTTATGCAATTATGATCATATCTGAAATTATCTCCCATGATTCTTGAATATCCTATTAATTAGGAAAGAATATCTGTAACAAATTTATGTAATCTTCCTTGAGCCTATAAATAAAGGAAAATAGCTCAAGGGATGAGGGCTTCTTCCTTTTTGGCTGATTGAAGTTTACGCTTTACAAGAGAATTAGGGCTATTATCTTACGATTGTATTATTCGTCTTTCTCAGGCTTGTGAAACTCGGAGAACCCTAGTTCTTTGATCACTCCTTTGAGAAGTGATATCAATAATAGCTTAAGCGGACGTAGGTCATTACCAGTTCTTGGGGCCGAACCACTATAACTTTATGTGTCGTTTATTGTTTTTTCCATTAGATCCATTTCAACACCTTTCATCACATCAAGCATTTGACTCCGTGTCAGTTGACCAATTCGAGAGTCAACAAAATAATCTTATTTTATTAATCTCATGAAAACTCCACTATAAATATGAGACTGCACTCTTGTAATTATAGACATTTCATTTACTGAATACTTTATAAAATAAAGCGTCCATTGATATAATCATTACATATAAATTAACCATCTAATAATGGTTTATAATTAATCGGGAATAAAATTACTGTTTTACCCTTTTAAATTATATTTATGAATTTCAACTCAATAACCATTCATTCCCAAAAGGCAACCCTTAAGAGAACCATTATTCAATCTCTTACGAGAAGGTATAGATTCCATATATGTATACTATGTCCCCAACCATTTACATTAATGAGTTCCCAAAACAAAAGTTTCTAGCCTGATCATTCTGACGGACCCTAACGAGTGAATCAAAGAACTCATATAACATAAACAGGAGTTCGTAGTAACTTCAGGATTAAGATCTATTTGTATATGATTATCAGTTGTTATATTTAATCAATACTTCGAAAAGGTATTTAACTACGTATTAATAAACATATTTGGTCCAGTTCTATACATTCTCTAATATATAAAGTACCTAAACTAAAGTGTCCTATTACACTAGTGATCCGGATCTAGATCACATGTATTCATAATAATAGTAGACCGTACTTGCAGTAATTAATCTAAAGATTCCTCAACTTTATTTTACTGCAAACTATTCAAGTTCATTTATCAAACTATTCAAGTTCATTTATCTCAAACACAATCCTCTCGTACCAATACGTGTTTGAGATCACATATATGAACTTAGGAGTTTTTCTGATATTTACATAATATTATCACAGAATAATATAGTCCATAAAATATATGCATAACAAATTCACTTTATTTATTTATTTCTTAAAATAATGTCTGATACATATGCTTTTAGGGCACAATTCCCAACACAAACATGATGCTACTAGAAGCTTCATGAATATGAAAATGAAGAAAAATCTTTCTATCAGATAACATGTCCTAGACATGATCAACATATTGCATGATGTAGAAATCCATGGTGCGACTATTGATGAGAGAACTCAAGTAAGTGTGATACTTGAATCTCTCACACCAGCTTTTGCGGTATTCACTACCAACTATGTTATGAACAAGTTGGAGTACAACATGACCCAACTGTTGAATGACTTGCAAACTTTTGAGTCTCTAAAAAAAAGTTCCACTAATGTTGAGGAGGCAAATGTTGCTGAATCCAAGTCTTCCTCTTCAAATGGTAATTCGAAGAAAAGGAAGGGTGGCCAAGGAAAGGACAAGAAAAAGGACAAACAACCAAAAAAGACCAACAAGTCTTCCAAGAAGAATAATTCTACTATGGTGTTTACTCTTGGGGGTGGAGCTGTGATATGGAGAAGCGTAAAGCAGTCTGGAATCTCAGATTCCACCGTGGAGGCTGAGTACATAGCCGCGTCAGAAGCAGCTAAGGAAATAGTCTGGCTAAAGAAGTTTTATTCGGATCTTGGTGTTACTCCAGAAATGGATAAACCACTTGTGTTGTTTTATGACAATACAGGAGCGATAGCCTACTCGAAAGAACCTCGTAGTCACAAGAGGAGTAAGCATATAGAAAGGAAGTGTCACATTATTCGAGAATATCTGGCCAGGGGAGATGTGAAGGTTATGAAGATTGCATCTGAAGACAATCTTGCAGATCCGTTTACAAAGACACTACCAGAAGCTACATTTGATAAGCATATCAAAGAAATGAGATTAGTAGAATTAAGGCATTAGTTTCAATTAGTGCAAGTGGGAGTTTGTTGGTGTTTTATGCCCTAATTAAAACTCAACTTATTTTTAATCTCATTTATTATCAATAAAAGAATAGAAATCATTTTTTGACTTGGTCAATAACTTTGCTCACATGTTTTATTTTCATGATTATTTATTTAATATGAACTTCTATTAAATCCCGAGCATATAGCTAATTGTATTTATCATGACGTAATCACAGTGGATTATAAATATGATTATATGTTCAAATATAAGTTAGTCCTAAGATTAATCAGTGCACATGATTTACACTGACTTTCCAATTTACGATATGTTTACTTACACATTACAGTGTTATGTTCTTTCGAGAACATTAGCAAAGTAGATAAGATCGGATGTATTTGTTACATCGGACTGGACAAATATTGACAGTTGATAGGATAAGTAAACATACCGGTATTATCTATTCTAGTTATATCATATAGTTGACCATAGGTCAATTCAATCTCAATTCTGAGTGGTTAGTAGTCTAACTGATTGTATTATTTGAGTTCTTTGACTTGTTTGTTACCAGCTTACCCTGCGGATTAGCCCATACTTACATCTTGGGAACTCAGTAGTATAATTGAGTGGGAGTGTTAATCATAGATATGAACATCTATAGCTTCTGATGAAGAAGTGAAATGTTGGTTTCCTTTTAGTTTGGTTCAAGGTGCTAAATGATAGAGATCTCATTTCAGTAATTAATATTAGTTTACTGAAATATCATTTACAAGGAACTAAGTGTTTTAAGGATAAAATACAATGAGGGGTAAAACATTATTTTACCCCCATCTCATTGTCGACCGTCTATAGAGGATTGAGTGACAATTATGGTTGTAACAATGGATAATTAATAGCGTATCTATATTTGTTATAGAACATTCTATGAATTCAAGAGTGTGATTCTGAGTCTTTAGTGGAGTCACAAGGAATTAATAAATTAGTAAATTTATTTGTTAGATTTATGATAACTTATTAAAGCTTGATTTCGTAGGCCCATGGTCCCCACTTTACCTTGGATAAAATCATCTAGATAGTCTCAATTAATTGATTTAATTATCAATTAGAATTATCAAAGTTGACCAGATCAATTTTGGATAGTTTCAAAGAGTTATACAATTTAGAGAAGAAAAGAGAAATTATGGCATATTTATTAATTAAGATAAATTGGTATCTAAATTAATAAATAAGTTTAAATCAAGGTTCAAATTATAAATAATTAATTTGATAAAGCATTTAAATAACTATTTAATTAATTAAATCAATAGAAAATAATACAGGCCTTGATTTTAAGTCCAACGGGGGAAATTTCACGGGCCTAAAGCCCATGATAATTTCGACCTAGGGCTGTTAATTGTCTATTATTTTATTGATTTTTTTTAATTAAATAAATGACCTAAATGAGTCTATAAAAGGAATGTTAAGTGGGAGTTGAAATAAGATGACATACACTGGTTTTCTGATAGGTTTTAGATTCTCTCTAAACATAAGTCATTTTCTAAGCCTTATTGTTCTTTTCTCTTATTCTCTCTGTATCTATCTAATGTGTTGAGAATTGCCAACTCTAGTCTAGGTGATTCCAAGGATACTTTGGAAGGCTGTGAAGGAAATTGAAGATCGGTTCAGTTTCTTGGCAATACTCTGCGACAGAAAGGATACAAGGGTTAGAGAAACTGAAGGAATGACTCATTGGTTGCAAATGGATATTCAAGAAAAAGAAAGGAGAAGATGGGAAAGTAGAGACTTTCAAAGCAAGGCTAGTGGCAAAGGGCTACACACAGAAAGAATGAGTTGATTATGAAGAAACTTTTTCACCTATGGCCATGCTCAAATCTATCTGCATACTCTTATCCATAGCTGCTTGCATGGATTATGAGATTTGGCAAATTGACGTTAAAACAACTTTTCTGAATGGCTATATTGATGAAACCATTTACATGTCTCAACCAAAAGGGTTCGAAGTTAAAGGTTAGGAGCAAAAATTTTGCAAGCTTCTTAAGTCTATTTATGGACTTAAACAAGCTTCGAGATCTTGGATTCTTAGATTTGATGAAACAATCAAAATGTTTGGTTTTGAACAAAATGTTGATGAACCTTGTGTTTACAAACAAATCAAAGATAAGATTGTGGTATTCCTCATTCTTTACATTGATGGTATTCTACTCATTGGGAATGTCATAGAAACATTATCAAAAGTAAATAAATGGTTAGCTAAAGAATTCCAAATGAAAGATTTGGGAGAAGCAAAATATGTTTTGGGAATTCAGATCTATAGAGATCGAAAGAACAAATTTTTGGCACTGTCTCAAGCAACTCATATTGATAAAGTACTAGAATGCTTTGGCGTGAAAAACTCGAAGAAAGGAACTATGCCTACCCGGTCAGGAGTTAAATTATCGAAAGAAAAATGTCCTCAAACACCTCAAGAAGAGGAGGACATGAGACAATATCTCTATGCCTCTACAGTAGGTCGTCTAATGCATGCAATGTTATGCACGAGACCTGACATATGTTATGCAGTAGGGATAGTCAATGTTATCAATCCAATCCTGGATTGAGTCATTGGATAGTAGTAAAGAATATTCTTAAGTATCTTAGACATACTAGAGATTACATGCTTGTATATTCACGTGGAGACTTGAACCCCACTAGATATACTGATTCTGATTTTCAATAAGACAAAGATAGTCAAAAGTCAACATCTAGATCAATTTTCACACTTGGCGGGGTGTTGTAGTTTGGAGAAGTATTAAACAATCCAGTACTGCAGACTCCACCATGGAAGTCGAATACATAACAGCTTGTGAAGCAACTAAAGAGGCTGTGTGGCTCAAGAAGTTCTATATTGATCTAGAAGTCATTCCAGGCATGGATCTGCCACTTATTCTATACTGTGATAACAGTGGGGCATTAGCTAATTCAAAGGAACCCATAATTCACAAGAGGAGGAAGCACATCGAGAGGAAATATCATTTGATCTGAGAGATAGTCAATTGAGGAGTTGTTGTTGTCTTAAAGATTGCCTCTGAAGATAAACTTGTAGATCCGTTCACAAAGACTTTATCTATTAAATCATTTAAGGGTCATGTAAGAAGCATGGGTTAAGGGAAATGCATCATTTGCTTTAGGGAAAGTGGGAGATTGTTGGGAATTGTGCCCTTAAAGCAATTGTAGTTGACAATGATTGTAATGAAATAAATGAATTAATTGAATTATTGTATATATGTAGCTTATGTACTATATTATTGTTAGTAATATTAAGTAAATATCAAAAAATTCCCAAGTTCATCTATGTGGTCTCAAACTCATATTGGTATGAGAGGATCGAGATTGAGATAATAAACTTAAATAGTTCGCAGTAAAATAAAGTTATGGAATTTTAAGATTAATTACTGCTAGTATGGTCCACTAGTATTATGAATACATGTGACCTAGATTCTGGTTGCTAGTGTAGTAGGACACTTTAGTGGAGGTAATTTTCATGCTGAGAGTATGTAGAACTGGACTAGATGTGAATTAATAATGCTTGTTTAAATACTGTTTCGTAGTATTATAAAACACATCAACTGATGATCATATACAAATTGATCTCAATCTTGAAGTTACTACGAACACGTATATATGTCAATTGATCCTTTGATTCATGCGTTACGATTTGTCAGAATGATCAGGCTAATGATGTGTATGGCTGGGGACATAGCTTAACAGAAATGGAATCTATACATTCTTATAGATTGAATGACGGTTCCCTATTAGGTTGGCTTTTGGATTTGAAAAGATTATTGACGTCAAATTCATAATCAGATTTTGAATTAACCTTCACTAGTAAAGTCAATGCTACACTAGGAATCAAGATATAATTAAAAGGCTAAAATGGTAATTTCATTCCCACTTAATTATGAATCATCAATAGATGATTAATTTGTATGTAATGATTATATTAATGGACACTTTATGCTCAGTAAATGTATGTCTTTAATTTTCAAGAGTTCAGTCTCATATTTATAGTTGAATAATCATGAGATTAATAAATATGATTATTGAATCGAAGAGTTTTTGTTAATAATCTTTTATTTATTGGAGCTTGGAATTATTGGTCCATAGGTCCTTGAGGAAGCTCTATCAACACTAATCAAAGTAAGAGTTGATACAAGGGTCAAACTGTGAATGGGCTATTTGAGATAATATTTATTCTTCGGGATAAATGTGCAATTATGTGATAATTGAAGTTGTAGAATTTGTTATTGCATTTATGCAATTTTCGAAATTGTGTAGAAATAGAAGAAATTGATTTTAATCAATTATTTTATTTAAGTATGAATAGAAAAATATGGATAGTCAAAATTGGTTTTGATTATTATATTTATTTAATTAATAATAAGATGATAATGGAAATTCAAATTTTGAATTTTGAAATTTAAGTTGTTATCTTTTTCTTAAAAAGATGATACGTTATTTGAATTTCTAATTATTAATTAATTAAAATAAAAACACATGAAAAATCAAATCCCATTTTCAGGAATAGTGCCACACGCATAGGGCTTGGACTGCTTTATGCGTGTAGCACTAATAATGTGATCGGTTATTGGTTTTTATTTTATTTTTAATTAATTCATAAAACATTTTAAAAGGGGTTTTAAAATGGAATGTAAGACTTTGTCTTTTATCATCATCATCATCATCATCATCATTATTATTATTATTAAAGATGATTATTTTTATTTATTATTATTATGATAATAATGTCTATATATATTCTATATGATAGAAAATAAAAACAAGAAGTTTTTAAAGAGAAGAAAAAACTATCATCTTTTTCACAAAAGAAAAACCCTTTCTCTCTAGTCTATAATCAAGAGTCTCATGTGTTAAGAATATTTTTTATTCACAAAATTTATTCTTGTTCTCTATGTGCCCACCCACATCTTGAGGTGTATAGAACGTCTTGGAAGATCTAAGTGTGAGTACTCTAGCGAGAATAGGAAGATCAAAATATATACGAAAATATTCAAGAATTTTTCATAGGCTACAAG
Organism: Humulus lupulus; assembly: GCF_963169125.1. Classification (NCBI taxonomy): domain Eukaryota; kingdom Viridiplantae; phylum Streptophyta; class Magnoliopsida; order Rosales; family Cannabaceae; genus Humulus; species Humulus lupulus. The sequence goes on from NC_084793.1 coordinate 267,455,033, forward strand.
AGGTAAATAATTTCGTATTATTTTTCCATATACATATTACATAATAAAGAATCCTCATAGAAAGTTGTTTTTATGAAAAAAAAAAAAAGTTGTTGTATACAATACTACCATTACCGCAACGCACTAGGAACTGTTCCTAACACCAGATTCAAGTAGATGATGGGCATCTGTCACTTTGTTATGCATCCATGGGGTTAACGAGAATAGAGATGAAGATGCCTACATATCTGATAGTGATGTGCATAGCTTATGTAGTGATGAGGATGAGCATGAGCATGACTGAAAGAGGAGCAAGAAAGAGTACAATCCAAGGAATGCAAGATTCAGCACATTCAAATTCTGCTTGGGGAAGGAATTTACTACTGTTGAGTAGCTCAAACATGCTCTGAAAGAGTATTTCATTCACAATGATATGAAATTTGTGTATGTGATGAATTATCAATTAAGAGTTCGAGCAAAGTGTAGAGGAAAAGGTTTTCCATGGGTGTTATATGCAAGGCAACAAAAGGGTGTGGACAACAAGAGTTTTAGAGTTCACACTCTAGTTGACCGACATGAATGTGGCATTGTTTTCAAAAGCAGGCATGTGGATTCCACATGGCTAGGGAATCATTATTTAGAGAAGTTTCGCATGAATCCCAACATGGATTTCAAATGTTTTAAAGAGATGACTTCGAAGGGTAAATATGAAAATACAACTAGTTCTGCATTCTACAGAGCAAAGAAAGTTGCTACATAAATTCTTGAAGGGTGTGTGAAGGAGTACTATGCAATTTTAGAAGATTACTAGAACCAGTTTTGAGCAACTAACCCTAGTTCTACTGCTATACTTAAAACTAGGATGGAAGGGGACAAGAAATACTTTGAAAGAGTTTATATTTGTCTACAGGCATGCAAATAAGGATTCAACAGAGGATGTTGGCCATTGTTTGGTGTAGATGCCTACTTTTTTAAAGGCTATTGCAAGGGCATGTTGTTAACATCAATTGGAATTGATTCAGTTCATGCAGTGTTCCCAATTGTTTATGTTGTAGTGGAGAAGGAGAACACACCAAGTTGGACTTGGTTTCTTGAATTAGTGAAAAAGGATTTACAGATCCAAAATCCACAAAGCTTTTGCATGCTGAGTGACAGGCAAAAGGGATTGGAAAAGGCTTTGGAGAAGTTATTTAAAGGTGTTGAAATCAGGTTTTGTGTTAGGCATTTACATGCCAACTTCAAGAAGGATTACCTTGGTTTGCTACTTAAGCAAATGTCATGGGTAGCAACAAGGCCCACCACCAAAGAAGAATGGATAAGGAGAATGGATGACTTCAAACAAATCAATGAGGTCGCATGCACTTGGTTATCCAACAAGACACCTACAGAGTGGACCAAATCCCATTTTGAGAGCATATGAAGTGTGATATACTTTGCAATAATCTATGTGAGAGCTTCAACTCAACGATAATAGGTGCCAGGGACAAGTCTATTATGTAGGAGAAAATAAGGTATTGGCTGATGCGAAGATTTTGTACCAAAAGGGAAAGTGTTAAAAAGTTGGTGCATCTGGTTGGCATGAGGATCTTGGACATTGATGCATGTCGTATGTCATATCAAATTTACTAAATATTTTATTTTCAGTATTACCAATTATTTAGTATAATGGTAAATACAGGTCGAATCAATGATGACTATTAGTCAACTTATTCAAACGAGAAACAAGAATTAAAAATAAAATTTTGTTTTCAAAATTCAATAACATAAAATAAAGTAACAAGCAAAAACCAATTGATAACTACGATTTTAAAGAACAGTTATGAGTTATTCTCCACCTTCAACAATCAATCAATCAACAATGACGAACCTTATTCCTTATTCCCTATTCCCAATTAAACTACTAACCCCGTAGATAACACTTAAGCAGTCAATTATCTCAATTTCTCTATTACAATTAATTAACGCTAAACAATCATTAATTAATCCTTTTTACAAAGCAATAATCCCATTAACCATACGACTCATTCAACTCAGGAAAAAAATTACATTCAGTGGAAACAAGTTAATCTAGGAAAAAAATTCATTAAGCATGCAATATATTTAACCTAGGTTTTATTCTTCATCACAATTAAAATACTCGTCACAATACTTAATTGCAATTTATCACTCTACTTAGAACCCTAAATGTAACGCCCTACTTCCTTAGAGTCGTTACTAAGTGAGTTAAAAACGTGTCATTAGCTCGTTAATCAAGGTTTTAGGTTAAAATTGTAGCTAAACTATAATAAAATTCGTTTAAATGCATTTAAAATAAAAATGTGGTCATCCATTGAAAACGTAAGAGTTATACATTTGGGATCCCAAAATACTGTTCATAAAATACTTTACATCTGAAAACACATTTAAGGTTGACCTAAGTGACAAATCAACCAAATACATTACATCATTCCAAAATAACCCTGGCCATGGCGGCCAGGCAGGTCGAACATGTACCCGTCGCTCCACGCTCTCCGTACTCATGGTTGGTCGACCTTTCCTTTACCCTTACTTGCACGAAAGAGAACTTGTGAGCCGTAGCCCAGCAAGAAAACCATATAACATATGCACAGAAGTCAACAATATACTGCAAGATAGCCAACAAGCTAAACATACAACGACCAACGCCTTCCCAGGCGCTTTACTAGGCCCTGGGTTCGCAGTCTTCACCGACAAGATGACTCCAACATCCTAGGAGGGTCTCGCCCTAATGGCCTGCACTCCGCATGCTCAACGCCGATCCCGACCCTTTGCCATACTCGGCTTTCTGCCGTTCTCGGCCTTCGCCGTTCCTGGCCTTTGTCGTTTCCGGCCTTCACCGTTCACTCACAAATATGGATCACATAGCATAATATCAACAAATATTTAAACTTATACTAAACATAAACAATAGGGCTACGCCCTGCAATTCAATCAATAGGGCTATGCCCCACAATACAAACAATAGGGCCATGCCCTGCTCTACGGGTACAACAGTTTTCTTACCTGTGTCCCGAGCTATCTGAGCACCACAATCTCGAGCACAATCCTCTAACTCGAGCTTCGTTGAAAACCTAGTCACAACATATTTATAATAGTCATCCATCAAATTCTAATCCAATAAATAACTCCGAAATATTAATCTAGCCTCTGGGACCTTGGATTCTACCAATCGGGGTAATAAAATCCTTCCCGAGCCTTAACATTTGAGTTTTTGAGCTAAAAACCTTCAAACAGCCAATATTTGCATTTGAGTCGCAGCCCAGCCCCCTTAAGGGCCGCGACGCGCTAAAGTCAAAGGCAAAATGCCTCTCTACTGAGGGATACGAGTAGAGAGTCTATTTTCAAATAATGATAAATCTTTATTTATAATAGTTCTACAATTTTTGAAATTACTAAAAGAGATAAAAATCTAAATTATAAATGTAAATAATAACTATAAACTAATTAATTTAAATTTTCATTTTGATATTTGAATGATATCTCCATTTTTGTAAAGTAGAAAAAACTACTTTTATGCAAAAACTAGAATTTAAATCTTCAATTTCGTACGCAATAGCTGAAGAAAAATGCCTTGACGCACGTGTGGAGAGCACTTGCTCTCTTATTAGTGTGCGTGACTCACTTATGAGTGAAGAGAGTGAGGCAAAACTTGTTGTGAGTCAAAGTAGGACCCACACGCGTTTGAGCATTTTGTTGATGAAGCTCCCCTTAGCCGCGTGTGAATAACACTCTCCAAATTATTGGTGTGTGCTACACATGCTTGAAGAGAGAGTTAAAAAAGAAGTCAACACGGGGCCCACGTGCTTAAAAGATGATGCAGGTGGTAACACTTGGTGCAAGCACATGGATCGACTCAGCTTGGCTTGGCGGCTCTAGCTAATAGCTCGGTTCAAAAATGGCTTACACGACTCAAGCTCTTTCATTTTAGGTTGGGGTTATTTCTCTTGCTTTGTGCCTTTTTTTTCTCTAGCATTTCACCAATTTTTTTATTTTTCTTCAACAAAAATAACACATTTATTTTCCAAACAAAATAAACCAAATTAAAAATAAATATTTCCAAACTAAAAATATATCAATTAAATTTATAGAAATATTAATTTATACCCAATTTATTTTAATGGTAATAAAAGTATATTTTAACTCTTAAAAATCTTTTTAGCCCAAAAATTACAAAATACCAAAAATAAAATTAAATTCTTTAAAATAACTAAAGCTAACAATTTCTAATCCTAATGAATTTAATAAAATATTATTAAAATTGAAATTATCACACATTCTTGATAAAAACAAAAAAGTGACAAGGTACTTTCTCCAAACCATGTCCACCTCAACTACATTTGTGGTCAACTTCATGAACACCGAATTATTTGTTGTGGATTTTTACAAGAGGACTTCCACATGTAGGAGTTTCTACTTGAATGTCATACCTTATGGTCATGCACTAGTATTTATTTTGTTCAACAAAATAGATGTCATGAATTTTATAGTTGATTTCTACATGAAAGTTGCATTTGAAGAAACCCACTCGGGATCAATTCATCTTATGCCATGTCCTGATAAATGGCCTATGCCTTGTCAGAATCCTGTATCACCCCCTAGAAACTTTAATGCCATGGAGACCCAAAAAGTCTAGGAGAAGAGAGGTGGATGAAATACCCCTGGTGCCACTAATACAAGGAGATTTGAAAAGGTGAATACAGGTAGCAATTGCAAATAGGTTGGACAGACAATTCCAAAATTTCAAAATGAAATGGTTATAGAGGTAACCTTTTTTGTATTAAGTTTTTGTTTAGAAGTTGATTTCATTTGTTGCCTTGCTATAATTGATTGAACATTCTATAATTTCAACACAATACATACAAGAAACCTAGGTGTCCAAAAAGAAGAATCCAAAGCCAGAGTCTGTGTAAAGAAGGGAGAGGGAAAAGAGGCAGAAAGCAAGATCTGGTGGCCAGTAGTTATATGTTTGCATGTTTCTGAAACATCTCTTTTGTATAGTCCTGAACTATTTCTTTTGTATAGGCTAGAATTATCTATTTTGTATAACTAGAAACATCTATTTTGTATAGGCCAAAAACATCTCTTTTGTATAGGTCTTGTAACGTCCTATTAATCCAGGACCGTTACAATGTGTGTTTTAAAATAGTGATTAACTCGCTAACAGAGACATTTGGACCTAAACGTGTAATTAAAGTTAAATAATGGAGTAGGTACTAAAAATTTTGGTCAAACAGTAATCATTTTCAATTTAAAAGTTTAAGTTAGTACATGGGACCCTGAACAAGTTTAAAAGAGAGGTTGGCCTAAGCGAAAAAAATAGGATTCAACCCTAGTTCCCTAATAGAGATCCCGGTCGTGGTGGTCGAGTAGGCTGGATATGTACACACTGCCCCTAAAGCTCTCCAACTCATGGCTCGTCCAGATTTCGTTTACCCTTACCTGCACCATATAGCACCCGTGAGCCAAGGCTCAACAAGAAAATTAAATAAACTGATACAGATAATCAACAAATCACAATTAGTATGCTTAGCAGTAATAACCATACTCAAATAGGCATTCAACTCAATTATGCAACCATAGGGTCATATGAGTGCATACCACACTTCCAAAGTGGCCAAGCCATAATGGCCTACATTCCACATGCTTATGCCAACCATGGTTTATAAGCTGAGCTTCTCAATAAGATTCATTCAAGTATACAGTTCATACATAACACAATCATTCACATTTAAACAGATATTCGAAGGCATGATTGTAGTCATGTTTAATAATCAGGGCTCAAGCCCTAACCACAACCCGGGTGTAGTTTTCTAACCTCAAATTTCGAGCAGATAGCATATGGTGACCCCGAGTGTGATCCTCTCCTCCCAAGCCTAACATTATAACCTAGTCAGAACCATAACAAGGAATAGCTATCAAGAAATGAACCAATAAAGGCTTCCGGACTAAGTCCTAGCCTTCGGGACCTAGAATTCTATTAAACTGAGTAGTAGAACCATTCCCGAGCCTTTAGGTTTGGGTTCCCGGAAGTAACATTTCTAGGTCATATTGTCAGTAAGGAGGGGATTTTGGTTGACCCAACTAAGATTGAGGCAGTGAGGGATTGGCCCAGGCCGAGTAGTGTACCAAAGGTTAGGAGCTTTTTGGGATTGGAAGGGTACAATCGGCGGTTCGTCAAGGGATTCTCCAGAATAGCCACACCATTGACCAAACTGACACGTAAAAAGACTAAGTATGTATGGACAGACAGGTGTGAGAATAGTTTCAAGTAATTGAAGCAGCAATCGATCACCACTCTAGTATTGAGTATGCTGTCAAACAATGAGAAGTTTGTAGTCTATTGTGATGCTTCTAGACAGGGTATGAGGTGTGTATTGATGCAAGCCAGAAAGGTAATACCCTACGCGTCGAGGCAATTGAAGGAGTATGAGCATAGGTATCCCACACATGATCTGGAATTGGCAGCGGTAGTATTTGCACTTAAGTTTTGGAGACATTATTTATATGGCGAGAGGTGCGAAATATACATCGACCATAAGAGTTTGAAGTACTTCTTTACTCAGAAGGATCTAAATATGTGACAGAGGTGTTGGCTGGAATTGGTAAAAGATTACGATTGTGATATTTTATACCATCCTGGGAAGTCCAATGTGGTGGCCGACGTGTTGAGTCGGAAGGGCCCAGAACAATTATTCAGTTCGAGGCAGATATTAGACAAGTTAGTTAAGGAGATGACTAGAGTAGGTATAGAGTTGGTGGTTGGTCAGTTAGCCAACATCACTCTTCAATCTACGCTCCTTGAGAGGATCAAGGAGGCACAAGGGGGGATCCCCAGTTGAGGGAGCACAAGGAGGGCATATTAGCTGGAGTGGCTAAAGAATTTTCTATTACAGAGATGGGACTACTGAAGTACAAAGGCCGAATTTGCGTTCCGATGGATTCTGGTATCCGACAAGAGATCTTGGATGAGTCTCATACAACTCCCTATTCTTTACACCAGGGTACGACAAAAATGTACCAAGATTTGAGAACTCTATATTGGTGCCTGGGAATGAAGAGTGATGTTGTGGATTATGTGGCCAAGTGTTTGACTTGTCAGCAGGTAAAGGCTAAACATCAGAGGTCATGGGTACAAAATTGTGATTTAGTATTGCTTATCATCCTCAGATGAACAGTGTGAGAGAACGATTCAGATACTGGAGGATATGTTGCGGCCTACGTACTGGATTTTGGGCAATCTTGGAGTAAGTATCTCCCTCTGATTGAGTTTTCGTACAATAATAGTTACCAAGTGACTATCGGAGTGGCGCCGTATGAGATCTTATATGGGAGGAAGTGCAGATCACCCATTCATTGGGATGAAACGGGTGAGAGGAGGTATCTAGGTCCTGAGGTTGTTCAGAGGACCAATGAGGCAATTGAGAAGATTAGAGCTCGAATGCTCACCTCCCAGAGTCGCCAGAAGAGTTACTCAGGCTTGAGACGCAGGAGCGTAGAGTTTCAAGTCGGTGATCACGTGTTTCTCAGAGTTTCTCCCTTGAGAGGAGTGAAATAGTTTGGAGTACAGGGCAAGTTGAACCCTAGGTTTGTTGGCCCCTTTGAGATTCTAGAACAGGTTGGAGAGGTAGCCTACAGGTTGGTGATGCCTCCAGCTCTATCAAGGGTTCACAACATGTTTCATAAATCCATGCTCCGAAAGTATGTATCAGATTCTACACATGTGCTGAGTTATGAGAACTTGGAGCTGGATCAGTAATTATCGTATAAGGAGAAGTCGGTTCAGATTCTTGACCGAAAGGATAAAGTCTTGCGGAGCGAGACCATCCCATTAGTGAAAGTGATGTGGAGGAACAACAAAGTGGAGGAGGCAACTTGGGAACTTGAGACAGATATGTAGGATTGGTATCCCGAGTTATTCAGGTAATTTCGAGGATGAAATTTCTGTAAGGAGGGGATAGTTGTAGTGACCCAGATTTTCTAATAAGTCTTAGGGCCTTGATTAGCGTTTCAGGAAGGCAATAACTGATTTAATTATGTTAATATGTGAATTTGGTGATGATATGATTAGAAATGCATGTTTAGGTGAATTAAATATGCATGTGGTTATTAGGGGTATATTTGCAATCTTATCCCGTTTAGGGCATAAATGCAATATTTGTGTATATTGTGATTGATACCACAAGTGAGTGGTGATATATTTGTGAGGTGCAATCCGAGATGGTCCTAGAGAGTAGTTTAGTTAAAAAATCACAACGAGGTCGAATACCCGGCTCGGGAGGAGCCTAGGGGTATTTTGGGAATGTAATGTGTGTTTGGGATTTATCGAGTAACGAGTGGTAATTTAACAATTATTTGGACATGTCGAGGTTGAACGGGGATTTATATGTATACTCGAGGACTTAACGGGATGTGGCAATTGACGAAATTTCCCTTGGTGGCACTTGAGGATTTGGATAGACTTAAGGGGAATTTTAGACTTTTGCAAGGGATAGACTTAGAATCCTTTGACTGCTAGGACTCTAGAGGGAGTTAGAAGAAAAAAAAAAAAGGAATTCCCAGCTTTTAGCTCTCTCTCTCTCTCTCTCTCTGTCTCTCTCTCTCTCTCTTACAGTTGGTTCTCACTCTTTCTCATTGGTGCCTGAGAATTTTGGAGAAAACCTTGAGGATTTAGGCTAAAGAATTGGTGGATTGGAAGCTTAAGGACTTGGGGAATCAGTTCAGGGTCGAATATAGTTCAGAGGTAAGCTCTTAGACTTGATCTTCTTGCTGAAGTCAGCTAGGATTAGAGGTTTCCATGTGAGTTCATTCTGAGTTTGATTTTGTCTGTTGGTGAATATATGGAGTTGTTTGTGGTTTTGTTGTGATGTTTAGGTTATGTGGAAGGGAAGTCTAGGCTTGATCCTAGGTTGAATTGGTGTTTGGGGTATGAAATTGGGGTTTAGGCTCGAGGGAAAACACAGAAGATAGTTTGATTTTCTAGGTTTGGGGGCTAGGGCTACGGTCTTGTTCTTCAGGTGCCGCGACCTGTGTGTGTCAAAGAGGCTAAAAAGCCCCTGTTTGCCTAGGAGCGCCGCAGTGCAAGGTGTAGCACACCGCAGCCCGTGTTCCTCAGTAGAGAGGCATTTTTCCTTTGACTTTAGTGCGTCGTCGCCCTTAAGGGGCTGGGACGCGACTCAAATGCAAATAATGACTGTTTGAAGGTTTTTAGCTCAGGAACTCAAATGTTAAGGCTTGGGAAGGATCCTACTACCCAGTTTGGTAGAATCCAAGGTCCCGGAGGCTAGATTAATATTCCGAAGTTATTTATTGGTTTAGAACATGATGAATGGTTATTATGAATGCGTTATGACTAGGTTTCAACAAGGCTCAGGGTTGAGGACTGTGCTTGGGATTGCAGCATTCAGATAGCTCGGGACACAGGTAAGGAAACTATTGTACTTGTAGAGCAGGGCGTGGCCCTATTGTTTGTATTGCAGGGCGTAGCCCTATTGCTTGTGTTGTAAGGCGTAGCCCTATTACTTACTGGGCTTCGACTCACACGTTCTCTATGGTGCAGGTAAAGGCAAAGGAAAGGTCAGCCAACCATGAGTACGGAGAGCGTGGAGCGACGGGTACATGTTCGGCCTACCTGGCTGCCACGGTTAGGGTTATTTCAGGAAGATGTGTTGTATTGGTTTTTTTGTCGCCTAGGTCAACCTCAATTAAAATTTGGTGTTGTAAAGTATTTTCTAAACAATATTTTGGGATCCCAAATGTATAACTCTTTATCATTTCAATGAATGACTACATTTTTATACTTAATGTCTCTGAACGACTTCTACTTCAATTTAGTTACACTTTTAACCTAAAACCTCGATTAGCGAGTTAATGAAACATTTTTAACTCACATAGTAACGACCCTAAGGAAGTAGGGTGTTACATTGCTCAACTAGGCAGAGAGCCCACACCCAAAAATCCCCTGCACACACGTTGTGGTGCTACCCTGCGAACCCAGAATACTTGCGATTTTAAGAAATTGTAAGTCTCCTAAAATTGAACGATTTTAACCCAAATCAACCATGGAAATGGTCCCAACAACACAGGAAAGCAATAAACAACAACCCAAAATCTTTAAAACACTCCCAAACCCATAAATTCCCAAAATCACCAATTTGAGCTTCAAACCCCGTTTCCTTTCCAAATTCAAAAATCAAAACGTGAAACACATCATGGAATCTGATAATGACGGGGACAAAGACAATCTATAGGCTACCTGCCCGATCCTTTCCAGGATCTTTAAAGGTCCCACAAACCTAGGGCTCAACTTCCCCTTCCTCCCAAATCTTTTTACTCCTCGCAGTGGTGAAACTCGAAAAAAAAACATGGCCCCCTACCTAGAACTCTACATTCCTCCACTTTGGGTCAGCGTAACTTTTCTGTCTACTCTATGAGGTGAGCATTCGAGCTCTGATCTTCTCAATAGCCTCACTAGTTCTCTAAACCACCTGTGGACCCAAGTACTTCCTTTCTTCGATTTCATCCCAATGAATGGGTGACCTATATTTCCTGCCATACAACATCTCATATGGAGATACTCCAATCGTTGATTGATAGTTGTTATTGTATGAAAACTCGATCAAAAAAATACACTTACATTAGGACCCCTCGAAATCTAGTACACATGTCCTAAGCATGTTCTCCAATATTTGAATCATCTTCTCAGACTGCCCGTTTGTCTGAGGATGGTACGCTGTACTAAACTTCAGCTATGCCCCATAGCCTTCTGCAAGCTTCCCCAAAAATTGGAGGTAAAGATTAGATCCCGGCCTGACACTATGGATTTTGAACCCCATGGAGACGTACAATCTCCCTCAGGTACAATTCTGCATACTGGTCCACGGTAAAGTTTGTTCTCATAGACAGAAAATGAGCTGATTTGGTATACCTGCCTATAATCACCCAAACCTAGTCATGTTGCCCCACTATTTTAGGCAAGCCCCTACAAAATACATTGTGACATCCTCCCACTTCCACTCAGGAATACCTAAAGGCTATAACAACCATGCTGGTCGTTGATGTTCAACCTTCACTTGCTGACAATTTAGACACTTTGCCACATAGTTAATCACATCTTTCTTCATCTCAGGCCACCAACACAACGACTTTAGGTCCTGATACATCTTCATGGTGCCTGGATGTAATGAGTATGGTGTGGTATGGGATTCATCAAGAATATCCCGTTTGATACCCGCATCCGTCAAAACACATATCTGATCTTTGTATCTTAACAGATCTATCTATGTGGTATGGGACATCCTCTCTAGGCTTTATCATCTGGGAATCATTCATCTAACCCTCTTTTATTCTCTTCAAGAGAGTAGATTGTAGGTAATATTGGCCAACTAGCCCACCACCAACTCTATCATCGCTCTAGTTATGTGTTCTGCCAATTTCTTCGATATCTACTTTGAACTGAACAACTGTCCCAAACCTCTCTGACTCAAAGTGTTTGCCACCACATTGGCTTTCCATGGATGGTAAATAATCTCATAGTCGTAATCTTTCACCAACTCCAGCCAATGCCTCTGCCTCATATTTAAGTCCTTATGAGTGAACAAATACTTCAAACTCTTATGATCAATGTATATCTTGCACTTTTCTCCATACAAATAATGTTGCCACACTTTCAATGCAAATACCACCACTACTAACTCAAAATCATGAGTGGGGTATCGTTGCTCATATTCCTTCAGCTGTCGTGATGCGTAGGCAATCACATTCCCAATCTGCATCAGCACACATCCTAATCCTAGTCTCAACACATCGCAGTACGCCACAAACTTATCTTCATCTAAAGGAAGGCTAAAAAATGGAGCAGTAATCAGTCTTCGCTTCAACTCTTGGAAGTTGTTCTTGCGTGTCAATTGCGTCAGTGGTGTAGCAATCCTTGAGAGCCCTTCCATAAAGCGCCGATAATAACTTACCATCCCAAGGAAACTCTTAATCTCTGAGGCATTCCTTGGCCTCGGCCAGTCCCTAACCGCCTCATTCTTGGCTGGATCCACCTTAAGCACATCTTTACTGACAATGTGACTGAGAAAGGTCACCTAAGGTAACCAAAACTCACATTTCTTGAACTTAACATACAACCAATGATCTTTCAACCTCTGTAATATTAACCATAGGTGGTGCTCATGCTCTGCCTTTTTCTGAGAGTAAACTAGGATATCGTCGATGAAGACAATCAGAAACTAGTCCAAATAATCCTTGAAAACTCCGTTCATCAGATGCATAAGCGCTGCTGATATGCAAGCTAGATTAAAGGGCATAAAGAAGAGATCCGCCTTCTGAGACAGCAGTAGGTTCCAGCAGGGAATGCTACATCAGTTGTGCCACCTAATGTGGCACCATTATTACAACAACAACCAAGGGCTGAGAATAGGTGGGAGCCTCTTTATGAGTGCTTCAAGAAGCACCACCTTCCTACCTATGAAGGAGGACCAGATCTCCTGTGAGCTGAGCAGTGGATGGGTATGACCACCTCCATCGTGAACTTTATGAGGGTGGCAGATAATGACAAAGTGGCATGTGCCACATTTATGTTTTGGGAGGATGCCATAATCTGGTGGGAAGTGCTATCCCAGACTAGAGATGTGAAGACTTTGAGCTGGGAAGATTTCAGAGGGTTTTTTAATGAGAAATACTATAACGATGCAATCAGAGCTGCAAAGGCATATGAGTTCAACAATTTGGTGCAAAACACTATGACTGTTACATAGTATGCTCTGAAATTTGACAGGTTGGCTAAGTTCACTTCAGACTTGGTGCCAACAAATTTTATAAGAAAGGAAAGATTTTCCAAGGGATAAATGTTATGATAGCCTAGGATGTTGAAATTAATTCAATACTTGGAGTGACGACTTATGCTCAAGTAGCGGAGAAGGCTCTTACTGCTGAGGGCACTGAAAATAAGATCTGGTGCAAGAACGCGGTTAGAAGGGACACCATGAGGGTGGGACCTCCATTTACTGGATCTGGTAGGGGCAGAGGTCCTAGTGACCATAAGAGGAAGACCCCAAACACTATCACAGTTCTAGGCCCAAAAAAGAGGCCACGTGGTATACAGGTTGGCTGCCAGGGTAGCAATGAGAGCTGGAGGACTTATCCAGAATGTGCCAAACGCAGGAGACGTCATCTGGGGGAGTGTCGGGCGAAGGCCCGCTTTTTATGTGGTATAGTTGGGCCCCTTAAGAAGGATTGCGCAAGGATTAAGAAGGAAGAACCAAAGAAGGCGGACAGCTTGGCCCCATCTCGAGTGTTCGCATTGACACAGTCAGAGACTGAGGCTCGACCCTCAGTAGTGACAGGTCAGCTCTCTAGTGTTGGCACTTCTTATTCTGTTTTGATTAATTTTGGGGCTACACATTCCTTTGTATCTACTAGAGTGATTGATAGGTTGTGTAGACAATGTGAGTACTATGCAGTGAGATTTGGGACTTTATTGCCTATTGGGGATCTGGTAGTCTCTAGGAGATGGGTTAGATCATTACCAATGGAGGTAGATAGTAGACAGTTATCAGAAGATCTGATTGAGTTGGTCATGGAAGACTTTGCTGTGATTCTGGATATAGATTGGCTAGCCAAATATAGGGCAACCATAGACTGTAAGAAAAAGATGGTAACCTTTGAACCGGAGGGTAAGGACCCCTTTGTATTTGTGGGAAATGTGCACAGACCACGTATTCCTATGATATCAGCATTGAGAGCTAGAAACCTATTACGAGGTAGTTGCATAGGATTCCTAGCTAGTGTGGTAGATACCACTAGGGTTGTGCCAGTTGGACCCGAGGAGACCATGTTAGTTTGTGAATTTCTGGATGTATTCCTATAATAGTTACCATGGTTACCACCCCATAGAGAGATATAATTTTTCATTGAATTGGCACCGACGACAGAGCCAATATCTAGAGAACCATACAGGATGGCTCCAGCAGAGTTGAAGGAACTGAAGGTTCAGTTACAGGAGTTACCGGACTTGGATTTTATCAGGCCCAATTTTTCGCCATGGGGTGCACCAATTTTATTTGTAATGAAGAAGGATTGCTCCCTAAGGATGTGTATTGATTACAGAGAGCTCAACAAGATGACTATCAAGAACATGTATCCACTGCCAAGGATCGATGACTTGTTTGATCAACTTCAGGGCAAGATTGTATTTTCAAAGATTGATCTTCGATCTTGTTATCACCAGCTGAAGATCAAGGATGAGGACATTCCAAAGATGTCCTTTTGTACCAGGTATGGGCATTATGAGTTCTTAGTCATGTCATTTGGATTGACTAATGCCACAACAACCTTTATGGATTTTATGAACAGAGTATTCAAGGATTACTTGGACAGGTTTGTGATAGTCTTCATCGAGGATATCCTGGTTTATTCCCAGTCGAAGGTAGAGCATGAGCAGCACCTTCGATTGGTATTATAGAGATTGAGGGTGCACAGATTGTATGCAAAGTTCCAAAAGTGTGAGTTCTGGCTATCTCAAATGACGTTCCTCGGTCACATAGTCAGTAGAGATGGAATTATGGTGGATCCAACCAAGATTGAGGTAGTCAGGGATTGGCCAAGGCCAAAGAGTGCTTCATAGATTAGAATTTTTCTTGGATTGGAAGGGTATTACCGGCATTTTGTGGAAGGGCTCTCAAAGATTGTGACACCACTGATGGAGCTAACACATAATAAATTGAAGTTTGTGTAGTCATATAGGTGTGAGAACGACTTCTAGGAGTTGAAGCGAAGATTGATCACTGCTCCGGTTCTAAGTCTTCCATCCGATCAGGAGAAGTTTGCAGTCTACTATGATGCATTGAAGTAAGGGTTAGGTTGTGTCCTTATGTAGGCTAGAAAGGATATTGCCTATGCATCAAGATAGTTAAAGCATTATGAACAACGGTACCCAACACATGATCTGGAGTTAGGAGCGGTGGATTTTTCTTTGAAGGTATGGAAGAACTGCCTTTATGGGGAGAAGTGTGAGATATACACTGACCACAAGAGCTAGAAGTATTTCTTTACTCAGTGAGATCTTAATATGAGATAGAGGTATTGGCTGGAGTTAGTGAAAGATTATGATTGTAAGATTCTTTACCACCCAGGGAAAGCCGACGTGGTGGCATTCCCCTTGAGTTGGAGAGGTCTATGACAACTGTTTAGTTTGAAACAAATATCAAAGGAGTTGGTAGAAGAGATGACTAGAGCAGGTATAGAGTTGGTGATGGGACACTTAGCTAACATCACCTCACAATCTACTCTTCTAGAGAGAATTAGAGAAGGGCATATGAATGATCCTTAGTTTATGAGGCATAGAGAGGACATTCTAGATGGAGTGGCTAGGGAATATACTGTCTCAGATATGGGATTACTGAGATATCTAGAGTGGATTTCTATTCTGATGGACTCTGTTATTAGACGGGAGATTCTGGATGAATCTCATACCACGTCGTACTCGCTCCATCTAGGCACCACGAAGATGTATCAGGATTTGAAATCATTATACTGGTGGCCTGGGATGAAGAAAGATGTAATTGAATATGTGCCTAAGTGCCTAACATGTCAGCAGGAGAAAGCTGAACACCAGAGACCAGCAGGGCAATTACAGCCTTGGGGTATCCCTGAGTTGAAATGGAAGGAAAATACTATGGACTTCGTAGTGGGATTACCCAGGACCATGGGTTAGTATGATTCAGTTTGGGTGATTGTGGATCAATATACCAAATCAGCCCATTTCTTGCCAGTGAGGACGAACTTTACAGTAGATCAGTTCGCTAATCTTTATGTGAAAGAGATAGTACGCCTTCACGGGACTCTTAGGTTATCTTTACTTCCAAGTTTTGGGGAAGTCTATAGAAGGCTATAGGTACACAACTGAAGTTCAATACCGCCTATCATCCTTACACTGATGGACAATCTGAGAGGACGATACAAATATTAGAGGACATCTTGCGAACTTGTGTGCTGGACTTTGAAGGGTCCTGGATTAAATATTTTTCGTTGATTGAGTTTTCCTACAACAACAACTACCAGTCGACTATTGGAGTGACTCCTTATGAGATGATGTATGGTAGGAGATGTAGATCTCCCATCCATTGTGATGAAATGGGCGAGAGGATGGGTCCTGAGGCAATTTAGAGGATCAATGAGGCTATTGAGAAGATTTGAGCTCAAATGCTCGCTTCTCAAAGTAAACAGAAGAGCTACACTTATCCCAAGCATAGAGACACAGAGTTCCAGGCTGGGGACTATGTTTTCCTCTGTGTTGTGTCGTTGAGAGAGGTAAAGCGGTTTGGAAAGAAGGGCAAGTTGAGTCCTAGGTTCGTGGGACCTTTTGAGATCCTGGAGAGGATTGGTCAAGTAGCCTATAGGTTGGCTTTACACCCATCACTGCCAGGGGTTCATAAAGTATTCCATATTTCGATTCTTCACAAATATGTATCAAATGTAACTCATGTTTTGAGTTATGAAGATCTGGAGCTACAGATAGATTTGTCTTATGAGTTGTTCAAGTAAATTTCGAGGGCTAAATTTCTATAAGGAGAGGATAGTTGAAACATCCCAAAATTCCTAATAAGGCTTAGTGCCTTGATTAGGGGCCCAGGAGGGCAATATTGGAATATTATATGCTTATATGTGAATTAATTGAATATTTAAGTGATTATGTGAATTGCATGGGTTATATTATTATATAGTTGATTATGCATGTTTAAGTGTATTAAATGTGCGAAACAGGCTCGCTTTTATTTAAAGGGGCATATTTGTAATTTTGACCTGTTGAGGGTCTAATTGTAATTATATGATATTATGTGATTGAGACCACATTATTATGTGGATATATTTGACATATTAGGCAAGATTGGGTCCTTTCGAGCAAGGTATCAGTTTAGTCGCAATGGGGGATTTATACCCAACTCGGAGTTAGCCAAGGGGTATTTTGGTAATTCAGTGAATTACTAGGACTCACTAGAGTATGAGTTGTTTTTTGGGGAAAATAGTGATATTCCGGGTTTAGCGAAATTATCTTGGAATTTTAATTGTATTGTGAGACGGGAGGGTAAAATGATGATGTCGCCCTTAGTGGGATTTGAGAGAGAAGTTTTTCCTTAGGGACATTTTGGTCTTTTGGACCACTTGTAGGATATAGGCTAAGCTGAGTTTATCAACTCGAAAAAATCATAACATCAAAGCACACTCTCACGTTCTCTCCCTTTCTCTCTAAGTTTCTTTGAACTTTGAAGGGAATTATGATCCTAGAGCTTGGTAGCAAGTTTGCTAAGAGATTTGGAAGTTGTTAAGCTTAGGGAAACAACTTAGGAAACTGTTCTATTAGAGGTAATTCAGCTTTTCTTAAGCTTTTGGTTTAGTTTTAAAAGTTTTGAAAAAATATCTTGGAGATTGAGTTTCAATTAGTTTTTAAGATTGTTTATTGTGTTTTTGAGCAGTTGGGAGTATTATTATGGCCGAAACAGTTGAAAATCACATTTTGGGATGATTTTTGGGAAGTTGGCGATTCTTAAAATCGTTAGTTTTCTGGGTTCGCACGATCGCACCGCTGCGCTATTCTTGGAGCATTGCGTCTCTCGTGAACTCAGAGAATAGGGGAGCTACCTCAAACTGCCTTAGTGTCGCAGCGGTAGATGGGTTGCGTTGCAGTACATGTCTAGTGCTTTTGGGCTTGGGCTCTTTAACTTGTTGAGTGTCGCGACCCTTTTTTTTTGGGGGGGGGGGGGGGGGGGGGGAGGGGGCGCGATCCTATTTGGGATAATGTAAAAAGTAGGTTTTGGGAGCTTGGAAGCCAAACCTAAGGGTTCAGAAATGATTCTACTACCTGGGTTAGCAGAATGCAAGGTCCCGGAGGCTAGGACTTGGTCCAGAAGCCTCTATTAGTTCGTTTCTTAATATTTATTCATTTTTATGGTTGTGACTAGGGTGAACTGTTAATTTCGAGAGAAAAGGACCATACTCGGGGGTCGTCAGACACAATTTAATTCAGGACATGAGGTAAAAATATTGCACCCGGTCTGTGTTTAGGGCTTGGCCCGGCTATAAAACATGGTTATAACCATGTTGGGAATGTTTTATTAAACATGTTGATTGCACTGTGTTTACCTGTGTTAAGTAATAATTGTTTATTTGTATATCTGATTGAAAGGCTCGACTTATAAGTCGAGGGTTATCTGTTATATCTGATGGAAAGGCTTAGCTTATAAGTCGAGAGTTTATCAATTATACTCAACTGAAAAGCTTGGATTCTAAGCCGAGACCTATCTGTTGTTCTGACAAGCTTGGCTTATAAGTCAATGATCTATCTATGATATCTAATTAAAAGCTCAGCTTATTAGTAAACAATATATCTGGTTAAAAGACTCGGCTTATAAGTCGAGAGTTTATAAGACTCAGCTTATAAGTCGGGGGTTTAAAGGCTCGACTTATGAGTCGAGGCATGACAATAGCGTGTTGAATGTTGGCCGATGTGGTTAAGCTAACCATGAAGCATGATATACGCTTGAACTACCCTATGCCGCTAGGGATGTAAATGGGGTGAATTTGATCTGCCCCGGTAGTGTTCCGACCCGAATAGACTCCCGCCCCGCCCCGCCCTGATCTGACTCGACCGGTGTTTGGAGTGGATCGAGTCTGATCCGACTCGGTCCATTCGGGTCAGATCAAACCCAACCTGACCTTTTTTTTTTTATATATAATCACATCATAGTACTATTAAAAAGTCCTAAAGTATAAAGGAATTTTTTTCAAAAAAACAAAGTTTTAAATTTCGAAAATCCATATCACTATTGACACAAGTTATTATATCAATGCAATGAATCTTATAGATGGATTTGGTGATCTTGACTTTAATGACGACCCAGAAAAACATCCATATAAAACCAAATTAATGAAATTATATTTGAAGTTATTTTCTATATGTCATTAAATTAATTTTTCTTTAGTCTTTTTTCTTTTACATTTCATTTTATTGTATGCATCATATATTTGATTGAATCATATCATTATATCATTAATTATATTAAGAATTCACCAATTATAAAACTACATATACTAATAATGAAATATATTAACTACATTAAATCAATTATAAAACTTTGATATACTACCCTAATCTTCAAGATCTATTATGTATGGGTCCTGCAAAGAAAAGAAACAAAAGTATTAATAATATAAGTTTAATAATTTATTTGATTTATTATAAAAACTAAAATAATTACTATAGTTGGATCTACGTCATTATCTTCATCATTGATGGTGACTAGTTTAGTCGCTCCGGTAGAAAAAACATATATCAAACATTAACTATCAAAATATTAAAAAACATGTTATATATATAATAAAAGATAAGTATAAATACCTTGTTTGTCTTTCACCAACCAACTTTGAGTACAGACCAATGCCTCCAATGTAGTTGGATGAACCCTCGATCGATGTGAACCCACATGTCTACCACTAGTGCTAAATGCAGTCTCTGAAGCAACAGTCCTAATAGCCACAACAAATATGTCTCTGGAAATCATGTTCAACATGGGATATTTAAATCATGTTGCCTTCCAATAATTGCATATATCAAAGACTTCATCAGTCCTAGGTAACACTTTCTCATCCAAACAGGCCTCTAACTCTAACTTCACACTCTCTGCACCAGATGCAACTCTAACATATGTATCATAGTTAGATAGATCTTCCTATGTTGAAAAAGATGTTGATGCATTTTTCCATTTGCTGACTTCTTTCACTCAAATCATGACATTTAGACTTATACTCATCTAGTATATCATAACAAAGTTTGCGGGCCTTCTCAATTTCAATCTCATATAGGCCTCTGGATTGCCTACCAAATGCAACTGGGGACATAGAAACGACCAGGCCCCTTTCCTTCTATTCTTTCTATTGTCCATGCCTATCTGTTAGTCTTATTTAGTACTTCCCCCTTTCCTAGCCCCCGTCCTAGATTTGCTAGTAGGCCTGCTCTGTTAGTGTCGTCCTTTTGGTACAAAAAAGAGGACGTAGTCGG
Organism: Humulus lupulus; assembly: GCF_963169125.1. Classification (NCBI taxonomy): domain Eukaryota; kingdom Viridiplantae; phylum Streptophyta; class Magnoliopsida; order Rosales; family Cannabaceae; genus Humulus; species Humulus lupulus. The sequence continues at coordinate 267,475,086 of NC_084793.1, forward strand.
GGCACAGAAGAGTACGTCTTTCTATATGCCCAATAATGGCTCTCTCCTCGAAGGGCCTCTCAATAAAAGTCAGAGCGACTGCACAAATATGAAATAGAATTTAGTAAGAGTAAAGGTCCACCCACCTCTTATCCAAGCTTAGCTCCCAAGTCGGGATTTCTTCCTAAACCTAAAGTGAAGACTTTGCTCCGTATAGGCAGATGGGTATAAAGTGGGTCACTCTGCCAATATTCAATCTTTCCCCTGATCTTTTCTTTTCTTTGATTCAGTCCACCCTAGGGCTCTGTTCCCTACTTATTGTATAAGAGAGTCATGCTTCTTTTCCTCTTCCCCAGGTCTCTCGAACCTGCAGGTTGCTGCTATCCCCCGAAGAGAATATACGAAGAGGTTCATTTCCATATAGCTTAGGAAAAGAAATATTCGATCAAAATAAATTTGTACCTTGGATCCAAAACAACTGCAATAGTCATATAAGTCCATGAATCTCTTCCCCATACTTTTTAAACTTAGACATCATTTGAGTTGCCATGTTCTTAATAAACAACTCATCTGGTGTCATCCATGCTTCAATTTTCATTTTAATTTTACATATCATTGGTAAAAAAAAGTCTAGTAGTAGGATATTTAGTTCCTGAAAATAACTCTGTAACCTCATAAAACACTTCCAACTTGTCACATAATTTCTTAGCTCTAATCCAATCATTTTCTGATGGTAGACATTTATACTTTGGAGCACGTAGCTTTGATCATTCAAACACTTTCTCGTACAATAAAGTTGTTTTGAGGATCAAGTACGTTGAAATCCACCTTGTCACACAATCAAGTGACAACTTTTAGTACATGCCACTCCGAGAAGATGAGCAGTGTCCTCAAATTTTTCATACCTCTTTGGTGTGCCCAACCAATAAGCAACGATGTCTCGAATCTTTGCAATGATGTCACCAATAACATACAAGCCATCCCTAACAATTAGATTCAAAATATGCGCACAACAACGCATATGAAGTAGCTTTCCATTTAAAAGGAAATAGTTAGAATCAAATTGTTCCTTCAAAAGTGAAATCATTGCATCATCCGTAGCACAATTATCTATACTCAATGTACTAATCCTGTGTTCAATATTCCATTAAGACATGCAAGAACTTAGAGTTTTTGTAAATGTTGGAGCATCATGTGGGCATGGCACATATCTAAAGCTTAAAATATGATCATGCAACTTCCAAGAGTCATCAATAAAGATAGCTGTCACAACCATATATCTCCTCTTTTGATGATTGGCACTCCACATATCAGTGGTTAAGGCTATTCTACTTTTATTTTTCTCCAAAACATCTCTAAATTTTTCCTTCTCAATCAAATATATTTTAAAAATGTCAGACCTAATTGTATTCCTTGACACCATTTGAAACATAGGTGAAATAGTATTCGAATAGTCTATAAAACCACTATGCTCTACCATCGACAAAGGGTACTCAAGTAGAATGATCATTTTAGCCAACTTTTTTCTTCCTAGTTTAGGATCAAGATTGAAGGTAACTGAGGGGCTTGCATTAGTGTAGCGCACCAAATTTTTATTTTATTTTATTAATTTTTTGCTTTGTTTTATTTAATTGCTAAGTGTCATGAATTTTTTTATTTATTTGTTAGAATTGTTTGGTAGAAATTGTGTGAATTTAATTGTTAATTGTTTTGTTTATTAAATAATTTAATTTGTAAAATAAATGAGTTTTGGTTGAATGCACCAAGGTGCATGGTAGGTAGTGATGCACCCTAGTAATTAAGTGTGTGCATGTGCATGGTTGAATGGTGCACTTGCATAGAATTTTCTACACACTTTTATTTCCTTTTATTAGAATTATTTTAGTGAATTAAAAAGAAAAAAAATAAAAAGAAGAGGAAGGAATAGTGGTGGACGACAAGAGAGTGGGAAAGGAAGGATTACATTTCCTTTTTAATTTGGGTGATTTTTAGCTAACAAGGGAAGAGGAGTTGTGATCTTTATGCACTCTTTATTTTTCCCCTAATTAAGAAATAAATCAAATAAAAATAAAATGAATGAATTACCCTTTCCCACTAGGTTAAGCTATTTTCTCTAAGTTGGATAAAAGGGAAAGAACGAAAATAGAAGAACATTTTTGCTCCTTGGGCTAGTGTGCAAGAGAGAAGAGAGAGAGAGGGAGAGCATGAGAACTAGATAGAGAGAGAGAAGAGAAGAGAAGAATTTTGAAGGTCTTGGGTGAATGTCTATGATTTTTTGTGGTTTAATCCTCTCTTCTACATTCTCATCTTCTTAATCTAGTTTTCATGTTAATGTTTATGTCTTTATTTTTTTTTTGTTTTGTGGATTTCGAAACCTTGGGGTTGATTGAAGGTGGTGACCATTTTGGGTATTGGTTCTATCAAGGAGGTAGTTGATCCCTAAACCTTGTTTTTAATTTTGTTGTTGTATTGAAAGGATCTTGAGGTTTTGATGTCTATTTGAATCCTTTCCATATGTTTGATTTGATTTGTTGTGAGATACTTGAATATGATGCATGTTGATTTTGATGGTGATTACTTTGTCATATAGAAAAGATGTATGATTAAGTTTGACAAGGTTTTTGGTTTTGATATACTAAAATATGATGATTTTGGTATTTTATGTTCATGTTCATGGGGGTTTTGACAAAGCATATATAGGGAATTCTTATCATATATATATATATATATATTTTGTGTTGCTATGTTGGAATCATGTTCTAGGGTTCTTGTTTTCTCTTGAGCTTTGAAATTACCTTTGGATTTGAGAGATGATTATGATATTTTTGAAAGCATGATGGGTTTAAATGAGGAATCTTTTTGTATGTTCCTATGTAGACCTAGTGATTTATTTTCTTAAAAAGGGCACGAAAATTTGGTGATATATTTTGAAAATAGTATTATGGATGTTTCAGCCTTGTGAGTATGTTTTAAGGTGGTTTGATTAATTATTGATGCTAATTGTAATATTAAATGCTTAAAAGAGGTGTAGAAACATGCTAGGGTTTGTGTTTAGATTGTGTTTATTAAACATGTATGATTTTTGTGAAGCATGATGTAAAATGATGAATTTCATGACTTAATATGCTTGCAGATTTTTGTGTTTAAGTGATGAGAAATTTGGTGAAATAATGATTTGCATGCATAAATGTTTATGCAAGTGCTATGATGATTTTATGAAATTAAAAGGGTATTTTAATTTACATTAAAATGATATTTTTACTCAAATAAATACCTACATTTTTTTTTATATTTTATAAAGAAAATATGAGTTTTAATTCCAAGATGGTGATTTTTTTAGGGTTTATTATGTTGCTAGAAGTTTTGATAAAAATTATGAAATATCTTTTAAATGAAAGGAAGTTTGTGTGTATGTTGAAATAAATTAATACCCTAAACTATATATAAATTAAAATGATATTTTAAATGTAACATTGAATGTTCACATGTTAATAAGTATGATTTTCTTTATTTTAATTAAGAAAAATGTTGAGTTTAGATTCACTTGTGATTTTAAACAAAATAAATAGTGGCTGAAAGTTTAGTTTAATAAACTAAAAATAATTATTTTGGTTATCACATATCAGTTTACACTACATAAATTAAGCCTTAAATAATACAAGCATAAATAATTTTTTTTCTCACACTTAAAATTATATTTTATATTTTTCTCGCATAAGATCTTGTAATTTTATTAATTTAAATAAAGTGTTATTTTCTAAAGGAAACATGATATTTATAAGTACTTTTAGATAATTTCAAGCTTTTGTTATTTTCTATGCAATTTAAAAATAATAAATTGAATTAATATTTTTTTAATATGGCTAAATAAATTATTTTTATGAAATAAGAATAATGTCTTAAGAGGTTTAATCAACTTAGGAATTTAAAGGAAATAAATAATGGTGAGGAAATTATGTTACTAAATCTTTATTTTGAAAAGGTTAGAAATAAGCGTATAGAAATTATCGTTTTTAACATCATTTTTTAACAACGCTCCCACGTATGCATGTCACATGCAAATGCACTTTTATGTTAAAAAATATGTCTATTATTCAACCATATAATTTTTACTTAAAAACCATGCATGGATAATAGGTAGAATTGACATTATTCTTTTGTGAATCTATGTGAAAAATGTGTATGTTTGGAAATTATGTGTAAATTGCACCATGTGTGCATGACCCATGCACACATGGGATATGTGAATTGGGCATAAGAAAATCTTATGTGATGCTAAATAATTCTATTTGATTATGGTTATAGGCTCGTTGTGAAGTTTGTTCAATTTCTTCTTTGCTCGGACCTGAGGTAAGGAAGTTAGATAGAAATTTATTTATTTATGCTGCGAACGGTAATATTGGTTTTTTTGAGGTTAAATGTTATGTATGATGATGTACCATGTGATATGAAGTATGAAATGATATTTTTGAGATGATATGATGAATTTGATGAATCATGTATTTCCTTTGTGTTGATATGACTGGACTGCATGTATTTTGTATGTTGTATGAAAAGAAAATGATTGTTAGTGTGTTGAACGTGACATAACAAAGGGGTTACTTAGGATATAAAGACGTAACTCGAGTTACTAAGGTATGACGTAACTTATAGGGCGGACGCGTCGAGGTTATTCAAGGACTAGAGCCTCTTGTTTACCTCAAGATGTGACATGGACAAGAAAGGGGGCTGTAACGCCCTACTACCCAAGGACCGTTACAGTGTGTATTTGAAACAGTGCTAAACTCGCTAATCGAGTCATTTGGCCATAATCGTGTAACTAAATGATTAATTACAACAAGAGATTTACAACCAGCCGACCTAAGCGGCAAAATAGGGTTTAACCCTAGTACCTCTTTCAACCCTCAGCCGTGGCGATCGAGCAGCTGCATATGTACATATCATCACCTAAGCACTCCAACTCAAGGATGGTCCAACTTTCTTTTGTCTTTACCTGCACCACATAGCACCCGTGAGCCAAAGCTCAGCAAGAAAACTTAATATGCTCATGAACAGTATAACATGTTACTAAATCATAATGTGCATGCCTAGCAATAATAGACCTATTCATGCATGCAAATAAGTTCAGATAATGATGGGGGATCCTGCCCTCCTGAATGGATGACTATCAAGTCAATCCATTCAGATGAGTGATTAACACTTTGAGGTTCTGATAACCATGCTGGGGCTTATAACCCTAATCAGATGAGTAATTAACACTTGAGATTCTGATAACCATGCTAGGGCGTGTAGCCCTAATCAGATGAGTGATTTAACACTTTGAGGTTCTGATAACCATACTGGGGCGTATAGCCCTAATAAAATGAGTGATTTAACACTTGAGGTTTTGATAACCATGCTGGGGCGTGCAGACCTAATCAGATGAGTGACTGATGAGTGAGTCACTAATGTGGGCTCAGCACCCATATCCATGTGACGATGCAGTCACCTGGGCCTTCTGGCCATGGCTCTAAGTGACTAGCCATTAGCCTAGACAAGCGCTTTTAGTTTTCATTGAACTTGAGGTCGGTCAGGCATTAATGCTCATGATGAGTCATTCAATGCTTATGTCGATTAGATCTAATCTTTTCGGCTTGCATTAAACACGCTAAAACTGTTCTTTACTCTTAAGCCAATACCATATGACCAGTGCTCAACACTACTGCCGAACTTGACTAATGAGTCACAGCTTCACAGTTAATACTGACACCATTTCCGATTCTGACTAATGAGACAGTGCCATTCACAAGTAAGCAATGCAACCAGGCATATATCATATGTTAAATATCCAACTGTAGGGCAATCAACATGCTTACTTAACAATCACTAGCATAGTCATGATCATGCACAATTTAAGAGACTCAAGCTCTGATCAAACTCATATTAAATACTCATGTCATGCACTAATCACATGTTTCTGATGCATCACATATTGGGTGCAACTTTCTTACATCTGGTTCAAGCGAGAAATAACAAATGAACAACCCTTGAGAACGATCGATCCTTTGATCCCTTAGCGGTCACCTAGTCATAACCAAATATGGAACTCCAATTAATGAAATCAACAATAAAAGGTTCTTGACCTAAACCTCACTCCCGGAACCTCGAATCATATTCAAACGGTTAGTAGATTCGATCTCAAGCCTTAGGAATTGAAACCCCGAGCCAAAAACCCTCAAAAGTGCCCAAAATATGATCAGGAAAAGCAGGGTAGTGCTACAGCACTGCCCCCCTAGCACCCCAATGCTAAAACCAGAACTGCTTTACCCTGGCTAGCGCTGCAGCGCCCTCCCTTGGGCGCTAAGCGCTAGAGCCAGGCTGAACAAGCCCTGGTTCTTCCTCCTTCGAGTTTTCCATTTCCAACCTTAAAAACTTGATCCCAAACTCCATCCAAACCCCCAAATGAACCCAAATATCTACTCTACATGTCCTAGGCATCATAACCCAAGCAACCTTTGCTAAAGCTCCCAACAATTCTCATTATCCCAATCAAAATCCCAACTGAAACTCAATAAGAAAAATAGAACAAGAACTAGAGTTTTAATGGCTAGAAACTCACCTCAATCTCAGTATCACACCCGCTTCAATAGTATAACACAACCCTAGATCATTAAGGCTCGGTTCCCTAGCTTGGTTCCTCAATGGAGCTTCAAAATTCAAAGAGAAAAGAGGAGAATAAGATGATCGGGAGAGGAAGAAATGATGCTCTATTTTCTACAGCCTTCTACAGATTCATAAGGTTTATATCTATCCTTAGGTGAAAAGACTAAAATGTCCCCAAGCCTATTTAAAACCCTTAATAGCCACCAAGGGAAAAATCATCCATTCTCGCCTATCTCGTTAATCATAATTAACACCCTCTAATTCCCGTTATTCCCAATATTGTCAAATGCTAATAAATCATATCACATTACCCTTTAATTCCCGGTAATGTTCTAATCCTCAAATTACCCCGAGACTCACCCCGAGCCCCGAAATTAACCCCGTTATGACCAAACTGAAAACTTGCATTCAAAGATCGTCTCATGCCAAATGGCTCGAACAAATCCACATTATGATGTTGTCTCACTCACAATTCACCAACATGCATGAAAATACACAATTACGCCCTCAACGGGCCAAATTACCCAAAATGCCCTTATAATAAAATGTGGACCCACATGCATGCATTTATCATCATATTATAATATAATTCACATAAACATGTATATAATCATTTAATTGCATAATAAATCAATTATGGCCCTCCGAACCTCCTAATCAAGGTCCTAAACCTTATTAGGAAATTTGGGTCATTACAGGGGCTATGTTCACAAGGATGTGATGATGATGATATTTGAATATGTTAATGATATATGATGCATGATAATGATGTATGATGTACGATGATGACATTAAGTATGATGTATGACGATGTATGGATATGATGTTGTTTGAGTCTTACGATATGATTATGTTTTGTTGTGTTTTTCTTTGTTTGTTGTTTGTACTTTCTTACTGGGCTTTTAGCTCACCCCTTCCCCCCTTTCAGGTAATAAATAGGATTTCTCTTTAGCATGCGTGGTGATGTGGGGAGTTTCGACATCAGAGTGTGTATGGCATGGGGGTATCCTATGGGCGAGAAACGATTAGCTTAAACGCTAATTTTAAAGAATGATGTTATGTTTTATTTTGGTTTCAAAACTTATTAGTGGGACTTGAACTATATTTATTTTTTAAAAATGTTGCATGAGAACTTTCTATTTTATTTTAAACTATTGGACCCAACTTGCATGTTTTAGCAAGGCCCAACTGAAATTTTCATATAATAAGAGGTTTTCTTTTATAAGTTTATGAGCATGGAAATATTTTACAAAGTATTAGTCTAGGGCTTTTTACAATTAGGATTCTTGGCAAGTTGTTTCTATCTAACTGGATATCTTTTGTAACGCCCTGGCTACCCCAGAACAGTTACGGAGAACGGTAAACCAGAAATTTGACCCGCTACCCGAGTCCTTTGGCTAAAAACGTGATCTAAGTGTCATTAACAGGTTAAGGTGTAAAACCAGTAAAAAGGAAAGGGCACTTTTCATTAAGTAAATAAACTGCTCATGAGCCTTTTTAAAATGTTTACAAGTAGTTCATGTTACAAAAGAGTTGCTACAGTTCCAAATATACAATCCCCGCCGCCCTAAGCGGCAAAAATAGGGTAAACCCCTAGTCCCTCTGAGAACTCCTTGACCGTGGCGGTCAAGCGGCCCTGCATGTACATCACATCGCCCAAGCTCTCCACTCAAGGCTGGCCAAGTTTTTCCTTCCCTTTACCTGCACCACATAGCACCCATGAGCCAAGGCCCAGCAAGAAAACATAATAAAACATGATATAATATCAACAATGATCATAACAACCATTCAGGACCTATCAGTCCAACAAATAGGTGACAATAGACAAAAGTCACAATAATGAGCATCGCTCCTTCTAGCCGTGTGACGTTAGGGCCACCAGGGCTTAACTGAATAGTGATTCATTTATAAATTCGTTTAGGACAGGTGCAAGGTGATTAGTCACCAACATAACCTTCCTCACGACTCTGGAGTCGAAACTATGGACAACGTCCCTTAGCCATGTGACAAACAGTCACCAGAGTCATATACCTTGGCTATATTCATCTGGTTGTAAGCCAGGCAAGCACTTATAAGTTTCTCGACCCTAGGGTCGGTCTGGCATTAATGCTATAGAGCCATTCAATGCATGATTCTCGACTTTAGAGTCGGTCCCTGACTAGTCAGTGTCTCAAACTGGTAAACAACGTTCAATAGCATTTAATATGCAACCCATGTCCACATATATCAACCAACATGCCTTAATATCAAACCATGCATGTCATATACCTATACAGGGTGCAACTGTATTCATACACTGTTTTCTTACCTCTGGTTCGAGTGAGAATTACTATATGAACGACCCCTGAGAACGATCAACCTTTAAATTCCTCGACGGTCACCTGGTCATAACCAAAATATAGGATTCATCAATAAAAATGATAACTGAGGGTTCCCAAACCAAATCCCAGCCCCCGAGACCTCAAAAACTACACAACCGGGTACTAGGTCCAACCTCGAGGCCTATGGTTTGAATCCCTAAGCTAAAAACCACTTTTAGCAAAATTTGGCCTTATGGGCCGCGGCCCCAAAAAGCCGTGCCGTGGCACGCCCCCAAGCCCTATCTGCCAGACGCTCATGGGCCGCGGCACACAAAAGCTGTGCCGCGACACCCAGCCCAATTCAGCAACTAGCCCACGCTCAAACCAGATTTCCCCCTGTGCGTTTTTCTCTCAAAACAGCCTCCCAAACCATCATAAAACCTCCTCCAAATATGTAATTGAACCCCCATATAACAACCTTAGCTCACTCACATTAAACCCCAATCAACCTAACACCAAAAACCTCCTTTAATTCATACTTCCCACATCAAAATCCGTGAACTAAAAACTATAAGCAAAACAGAGCATGTATAAAAACCAGTGGATAAAACTCACCTTAGAACTGATTTTGGACCTCCCACACAAGCTAAAACAAGTCTCCAATCCAACCCTTAAGTTCCTCTAGCTTGAACTATCACCAAGAACACAAAACCATCAAAGGAGAAATGAAGAAGATGAGGCTATGGGAAGGTACGGGAAGAGAAAGTAGAACCCCTGTTTTGTTCTATTTTATTCTACAGCCTTCTAAGTTATTTAGCCAAATATATCCTTCCAAAAAGACCAAAATACCCCTTATGTCATCTTAAGCCTCCAAAGCCACCCCAAGGGCAAAATTGGTACATTCCGCTAAACCCGTTAATTATAATTAACGCTTCCCAATTCCCGCTAATCTCAATATCCTCAAACACCAATATTTCATAACCCGTTACCCTAAAATCCCCGGTAACGCTATAACCTTTAATATCACCCCGAGACTCACCCCGAGCCCCGAGCACAGACCTGTTATGACCAAACCGATAAATCATGTTTAAAGATCGTCTCATGTCGAAATTCTCGAACCAATCCACATTATAATGTGGTCTTACAATATATCATTAACATACAACAAACATTCAATTATACCCTCAACGGGCCAAATTACCATAATACCCCTGTAAACAAATATGGACTCTCATGTATGCTTTTAACATCATATTATAATATAATTCTCATAAACATGCATAAACACATTTAATGGCACAATTAAACAGTTATGGCCCTCCCGGCCTACTAATCCAACCATTAACCATAATAGGGAATCCGGGGCATTACAACTATCCCCTCCTTACAGAAATTTCGTCCTCGAAATTTACCTGAACAGCTCGGGATACTGACTCCGCATATCAGACTCCAGCTCCCAGGTCGCCTCCTCGACCTTGCTGTTCCTCCACAATACCTTAACCAAAGGTATCGTCTTGTTCCTAAGGACTTTATCCTTCTGATCAAGTATCTGAACAGGTTGCTCCTCAAAGGAGAGATCTGGCTCAAGCTCCAGATCTTCATAACTCAAAACATGTCTCTCATCAGATACATACCTCCGAAGAGCGGACACATGAAACACATTATGCACGGCCGACAACGCCGGAGGCAAAGCTAGCCTGTAAGCCACCTGACCAATCCTCTCCAGGATCTCAAATGGACATACAAACCTGGGACTCAGCTTGCCTTTCTTCCTAAACCTCCTCACCCCTTTCCATGGCGAGACTCTAAGGAAGACATAGTCTCCTACCTGGAACTCCACGTTCCTGCGTTTGGGATCTGCATAGCTCTTCTGTCTACTTTGAGAAGTAAGCATCCGAGCTCTAATCTTATCAATAGCCTCACTGGTCCTCTGAACTGCTTCAGGACCCAAGTATCTCCTTTCATCTGTCTCATCCCAATGAATGGGAGATCTACACTTCCTACCATATAGCATCTCATAAGGTGCAACACCAATGGTAGACTGGTAACTGTTATTATAGGAGAACTCTATCAAAGGCAGATACTTACTCCATGATCCACCGAAGTCCAGCACACATGCCCACAACATGTCTTCTAATATCTGGATCGTCCTCTCAGATTGCCCATCTGTCTGAGGATGATAAGCTGTACTGAACTTCAGTCGTGTACCCATGGCTGTCTGTAAACTCTTCCAGAACTTGGAAGTGAACGTAGGGTCCCGATCTGACACGATCGACCTAGGAGCTCCATGGAGGTGCACGATCTCTCTCACATAGAGATCTGCATACTGGTCAATGGTATAGGTAGTCCTCACTGGTAGAAAGTGAGCTGACTTGGTATAACGATCCACTATCACCCAAATGGAATCATGCTGACCAACTGTCCTGGGCAAGCCCACCACAAAGTCCATTGTGATATCTTCCCACTTCCACTCTGGGATATCCAGAGGCTACAGTAACCCTGCCGGCCTCTGATGCTCAGCCTTGACCTGCTGACATGTCAAGCACTTAGCCACATATTCCACTACATCTCTCTTCATCCCTGGCCACCAGTACAATGATCTTACATCCTGGTACATCTTCGTGGTGCCTGGATGCAAAGAGTAAGGTGTAGTATGAGATTCATCCAGAATCTCCCGCCTCAACGCAGTGTCTAACGGAACACATATCCGTCATTTGTATCTCAATAACCCCAAATCAGACACTGTATAATCCCTGGATGCTCCAGCCAAGACATCCTCTCTAATCTTGATCAGCTGTGGATCACTCAACTGACCCTCTTTAATCCTCTCTAGCAGCGTAGACTGTAGCGTAACATTGGCCAACTGGCCCACTAGCAACTCTATACCAGCTCTGGTCATATCATTAGCTAACTCCCTGGCTATCAGCCTAATACCATGAATCTGTCCCGGACCCTTCCGGCTTAAAGCATCAGCTACCACGTTGGCTTTCCCTGGGTGATACAAAATCTCACAATCATAATCTTTCACTAATTCCAGCCAACGCCTTTGCCTCATGTTCAAGTCCTTCTGGGTGAAGAAGTACTTCAGGTTCTTGTGGTCTGTATAAATCTCACACTTCTCTCCACAGAGATAGTGTCTCCATATCTTTAAAGCAAAAACCACTGCTGCCAACTCTAGATCATGGGTAGGATACCTCTTCTCGTACTCCTTCAGCTGACGAGAAGCATAAGCTATAACTCTCTCTGATTGCATCAAGACATAGCCCAAACCCTGATGAGAAGCATCGCAGTATATCACAAACTTCTCCTGGTCTGTAGGAAGACTCAGAACTGGAGTTGTAATCAACCTCTGTTTCAACTCTTGGAAGCTGTTCTCACATTTGTCTGACCACACAAACTTCTGACCCTTGCGTGTCAACTCAGTCGACGAAATAGTAATCTTTGAGAACCCTTCCACAAAATGTCTGTAATACCCTGCCAATCCAAGGAAACTCCTAATCTCAGAAGCATTCTTTGGCCTTGGCCAATCTCTGACCGCTTCAATCTTTGATGGATCCACTCTAATCCCCTCCTTACTGACAATGTGCCCAAGGAAGGACACCTGAGACAACCAGAATTCACACTTTTTAAACTTCGCAAACAATCTGTGTTCTCTCAACCTCTGCAGAACCAACCTCAGATGATGCTCATGCTCTGACTCAGTCTGAGAATATACCAGAATATCATCGATAAAGACGATCACAAACTGATCTAAATAATCTTTGAACACCCTGTTCATCATATCCATGAAAGCGGCAGGGGCATTAGTCAACCCAAATGACATAATTGGAAACTCATAATGCCCATACCTAGTACGAAAAGCGGTCTTCGGTATGTCTCCCTCCTTAACCCTCAACTGATGATAACCAGAACGAAGGTCAATCTTAGAGAATACCGTCTTACCCTGCAATTGATCAAACAGATCGTCTATCCTTGGCAAAGGATACCGGTTCTTAATTGTCAGCTTATTCAGTTCTCTGTAATCTATACACATCCTCAGAGAACCATCTTTCTTCTTTACAAACAGAACTGGCGCTCCCCAAGGTGAAAAGCTAGGTTTGATAAAACCCAAATCCAACAGCTCTTGCAGCTGTACCTTTAATTCTTTCAACTCAGCTGGGGCCATAATCCACTCTACATGTCCTAGGCATCATAACCCAAGCAACCTTTGCCAAAAACCCCCAACAATTCTTATCATCCCAATCAAAATCCCAATTGAAACTCAACAAGAAAAGCAGAGTAAGAACTAGAGTTTTAATGGCCAGAAACTCACCTCAATCTCAGTATCACACCCTCTTCAATGGTAGAACACAATCCTAGATCATCAAGGCTCGATTTCCTTGCTTGGTTCCTCAAATGGAGCTTCAAAATTCAAAGAGAAAATAGGAGAAGAAGATGATCAGGAGAGGAAGAAATGATGCTCTGTTTTCTACAACCTTCTACGGCTTCTTAAGGTTTATATCTATCCTTAGGTGAAACAACTAAAATGCCCCCAAGCCTATCTAAAACCCTTAACTGCCACCAAGGGAAAAATTGTCATTTCCCGCCTATCTCGTTAATCATAATTAACACCCTCAAATTCCCATTTTTCCCAATATTCTCAAATGCTAATAAATCATATCTCATTACCCTTTAATTCCCAGTAATGTTCTAATCCTCAAATTACCCCGAGACTCACCCCGAGCCTCGAAATTAACCTTATTATGACCAAACCGAAAACTTGCATTCAAAGATCGTCTCAAGCTGAATGGATTGAACAAATCCACATTATGATGTGGTCTCACTCACAATTCACCAACATGCATGAAAATACACAATTACGCCCTCAATTGGCCAAATTACCCAAAATTCCCTTATAATAAAATGTTGACCCACGTGCATGAATTTATCATCATATTATAATATAATTCACATAAATATGCATATAATAATTTAATTGCACAATAAATTGATTATGGTCCTCCCGGCCTCCTAATCAAGTTCCTAAACCTTATTAGGAAATTTGGGTCATTAGAGGGGCCATTTTTACAAGGATGTGATGATGATGTTTATGATGATGATATTTGAATATGTTAATGATATATGATGTATGATGTACGATGATATCGTTAAGTACGATTTATGACGATGTGTGGATATGATGTTGTATGAGTCTTACGATATGATTATGTTTTGTTGTGTTTTTCTTTGTTTGTTGTTTGTACTTCCTTACTGGGCTTTTAGCTTACCCCCTTTCCCCCTTTCAAGTAATAAATAGGTTTTCTCTTTGGCACGTGTGGTGATGTGGGGAGTTCTGATGTCAGAGTGTGTATGGCGTGAGGGTATCCTATGGGCGAGTAAACGATTAGCTTAAACGCCAATTTTAAAGAATGATGTTATGTTTTATTTTGGTTTCAAAACTTATGAGTGGGACTTGAACTATATTTATTTTTAAAAAATGTTGCATGAGAACTTTTTATTTTATTTTAAACTATTTGGCTCAACTTGCATGTTTTAGCAAGGCCCCACTGAAATCTTCATATAATAAGAGGTTTTCTTTTATAAGTTTATGAGCATGGAGATGTTTTACAAAGTATTAGTCTAGGGCGTTTTACAATTAGGATTCTTGGCAAGTTGTTTCTGTCTTTCTGGATATCTTTCCATGTGAGGAAGTAAGTGTTAAATCCCCTTACTAATCTCTCCCACTAATTTCCTCCCACAGTGATTGCAAATTGCTTTTTATTTTACCATCAATCTTTTGCAATGTAAAATGATCCCATGCAGGAGATGTTTTCTTTCTTTTTATACCTCTACTCTCATTTCCATCACTTCTATTATCAAGAGATTACACTTCTTGTATATTTGTTGAAGGAACGAAATCAACATCATCCACAAAATTAGACTCGGTAACATCTTGGGTAGACATGCTTATATGTTTGATCTAACTCACATTACATCAACATTATAAAATATATCAAAATAATGATGCATGCAAAACTTTTAAAAATGATAACTAGATCTATAAAACATCGGGCAACATTTCTCCTATTTTATTGACCTAACCATATGTCAATATCAATTAAAACAATCAAACAACACACAAGTTTTCAACCTTATATCATCACAACACACAAATATCTCAGAACCTACTTCACTAAGACACACAAGTTCTCAACCTTCCGTTATTACTGCAGCACACAAAAATCTCAGAACCTACTTCACTATGGATGAATATGTAAGATATTCAAACTCTTCTAAATTTTATAAAGTTATTAACAAAAAAATTAAATTATAGAAAATAAAATCATTTAAATATTATAATGGCACAAATCATGAAAATAAAACCTACAAGCTCTTCTAGAAAATGATTTCACAAAGAAGAATAAAAAAAATCGTATTCTTAGCTCAACCATTTGAATTATTTATTCTCTTTCTCAAAGTTGTTAGAGATAAATAACACTTTGTGCTACAATTTATATTATAAACTTCAACAAACAAGTTGATCTTGGAACCAAAACAGCCAACACATGTAGAGCATCTTAGAAAGAGACAATCAACCAGAAAAGAACAAGTCTTGAAGGAAGAATAGATCATCAAAAGTGAAGTAACAAGCTATTACCCTTATATAGAGTTCATGAACCTCTTGGAAAAAGCTCTTTATGCCATCATCATTCTGGGAATCATGAAGTAGCATCAGTCGTGTATGTATGCTTTTAGTTAAAGAGAACAAGAAACAAAAACACTAGTGCAAGAAGCATTTCATCTAATTTCAGGCAATAACATAATAATAAATGAATTGGTATGAACTAATTATTTCTAGCAGTGTTGAATTTGAGGCAAGTATCGAGAATATGCAATTATTTCCCAAATATATAGATAGTTATATAAAACTAGAGCATTCATATTTCCAAGTTTGATGGTATATCCACGTAATGAAGATAATGTTATTAAGTTGTATCGTTAAGTTAATAAATGATCATTTTAAAACAAGGAAAAATAAAACTAATGAGAAAAAGACAAACAAACAACCTATTCTGCTTCTTTATCATGTTCAATAAAAGATTTCATTGACTAGAGAAAGTTGAGAAAAACATCATAAGATTCCATTAAAATGAATTAACGAGGTTCAAGAGACCAAAAATGAGACTACTACCTATAATTAAACCAATATGACCACTACAAATAAACTCATCTTTGTATGAATTCATTATAATATATCCAAACATGATTTGGTACCTAATCATACATAGGTACAGTCCCATGAAATCTAGTAAAAGAGATAATGGACTAAAGAAAAGATAATAAAAAAAATGAAGTCTAACAATAAGTGAATAACAAGATTACTACAGTAGATTGTTGTTGCAAAATCTTTTTATTTTTTTCTTTCTGATTCTTTGCTCCCTGAAAGTTTAAAATCCTCAACTCAATTGATTAGCAAGAATGACCATAACCAATTAAGCAACCAAATCAGAATGCATATGAGACAAAATAAGAACAGGAGAAAATCTTACTATCAATCAATATCAGTATCAGCTTTACCATTCTTAGTAATAGAATAGGAAACAGACCTATCAAGTTTTGACCCAATAAAGCTCCATACCAATAAGTATTGAAACTCAAAGGAAACTAAAGAAAACAGTCAGAGCCAAAACAAGTCAAGCAGAAGAAAGAAAAGAAAATACATACAAGTTTCAATAGTTCAAATATGATTAAGGTGTTTCTGTTCTGATACTCTTCAAGAGGGGTATATAAATATAATAATTGACTCTTATTCTGCAGCAATCGTCGGGTCTGGACATTCCATGGTAAGTAAGAATAATATTTGCTTCGACATAATGCACAAACAATTTTTTTTTTAAGTGATGATACTACTGAAAGAGGGAATGAAACCACCTACTGTACTATTGTGTTGTATAGGACAAAATAATCAGTTTGTTTTCCCAAAGAAAGACGAGGAATCAAAAAACAAAAACCCTATTCTACTATGTCTTTGTATCAATCAATTTTGAGACTTTGAGTAGCAAAACTCAGGTGAGAAAAGAGAATAACTGAGCCCATCTACCTTTAATTAAACCAATATAATCACTACAAATAAACTCATAACATTTATAAATAATAAGTTGAAAAAAAAACTTCAATTCACAATATTGTAAGGATATGACAAGCAGTAACATATATTGAAACAACAAGATCATTAAACCGGTCTATTGCCTTCAAAAACCTGCAAGGAATTTAAGAAAACAAAACTGTTAGAATGAATGACAATATTACTTTAGTGTCCAGCTAAACAACAGAGCATCTCTTTCAAATGTTTGATAAAACCCCAAATAAGGAAAACCTAGGTGAGAGAGAGAGAACCCAGATGAGAAAGAAAGAACCCACAAGAGAGAGAGAGAGAAAACCCAGATGAGAGAGAGAACCTACGAGACAGAGAGAGATCGGTTGAACTGAAGAAGAAGATGAAGAAGAGCAGAGACTCTTATTTAAGGTATTTAAAAAAATGTTCTTTAAAAAAACAAAACAAAAGAGCTACCGGGGCGGGTTACGACCCACCCCATAATAATCAGTACCAGATCGGATTGGGGCAGCTCCCTGTCCTGCTTTTCGACCCGCTTAATCTGGACCATAATCAATTCGTCATATTAGAGCTCCGACCCGCCCCGCTCCACTGGGTCATTTTAACATTCCTAACAGCTGCTTGAAATAATAAGCATCAGGTACGCTTGGCCAGCTCTAAGGATGGTTGTATGGGCCCGATGTTACTCTATGGTCACTTATCTAGATTGAATGCATGCACGAGTAGGGTTATTAATGCTAGGCATGATAATTATGATTATGTGATATGATGATTTACTTCTTATGAGCATGATTATATTTTCTTGTTGAGCCTCGGCTCATGGGTGCTAAATGGTGCAGGTAAAGGAAAAGAAAAGCTAGACCAGCCATGAGTTGGAGAACTTCAGGGGCAGAGTGTACATATGCAGCCTGCTCAACCGTCACGATTGAGATTATCAGTTGGAACTAGGGTTGAACCCTGATTTTGCCGCTTAGGTCGACTTTTATATTTATTTTGGAGTTTGTAACAATGTTAACATTGTTGGGATCCCATGTATTGAAATCAAACTCTTTTAATGAAATGTTTGACTTTTGACCAAAAAGTTTTAGTACCTAAACCTGTGGTTAGTTTCAATTACACATTTTATGTCCAAATGACTCGTTTAGAGAGTTAAGCACTATTTAATTACACAGTGTAACTATCCTAGATTAGGAGGACGTTACACGTTGGCTCTCAATTGCTCAAGAGAATAGTAATCAATAATTTCAGTTTCAAGGTATTCTATCTCTCTCTCTCTATATA
Organism: Humulus lupulus; assembly: GCF_963169125.1. NCBI lineage: Eukaryota > Viridiplantae > Streptophyta > Magnoliopsida > Rosales > Cannabaceae > Humulus > Humulus lupulus. The sequence continues at coordinate 267,493,383 of NC_084793.1, forward strand.
TATATATGTATATATATATGTGAATATATGTGTATATATACATATTGTGTATCTAAAATTGTTGGTTCATCTATATCTTATGTGATAATTTAATTTTTAAATTTTTAGTACTAAATATATTTTTTGCAACATGATTTTGTACAACATGGTGTTGTTTGCAACCATATACTTTCTCAAATCTCCAAAAGCATTAAACAAAAAAACAAAACAATAAAAAAACCAACAAAAAAACAAAACAATAAAAAAACCAAAAACAAAAAATAAACAAATTTAGAATTGTTGGCTTTGTGATTTGGTACAATACAACGATTTTAGGCCTTTTCTTTTGGAGGATGGCACAAATCTATGTTTGATTGTGTAAAAACAAGAAAAATCAGGGATCACAAAATTATTTCTTTCGTATTAGATAAATATATATTATAGTAATGATCATAGTTAAAATCCATACTGATCATATAGCTAATTAAAAACGTTGATGGATAACTAATAAAAATTATAAAAGTAATTGATAGAGTCATAACCGAATTATTCAAAATTTGAATAGTCATTTTCGTTTTTTTAAAAAAAAATTTGAATGGAATAAAATTAAACAACTTCATAACAAACTTAATAAATCGATGATGATTATTGTTATAACTATTTACTTTATTAATTATTTATATATAAATATTTTATGTAATAATTAAAATATCTATATAATTATAATTATAATATTAGACAATTTTGATCTTATTTAATATTTTAGCTGAAAAGTTACTGAACACATTAGTACACAAATGGTTTAATAGATTGTCTTCAATTGGCAATGACTTTCCTAGAGATATTTGAAGCCTTGTGGGAAATAATTTATTTTTAAGTTGAGGCCAAATGAGTATAATTTGAAAGGAGAACTTGAGAATTTTACTATGTCAAAGATTTTCATGTTAAATGAAAAATTGGAACGAGAACATGAATTGAAGGAAGGAAAAAAAAATGCTTACCTATGATAAGTTCACTTTATGGAAAAAAAATATATGATGGAAATAAATTAATTAAAATATAAAAATAATATAAAATAAACCAAAAAAATGATTTTTAAAACATATAATTTTAATTATTATAAAGATTGCGCGAGACGCAATTATATTATCTAGTTTTTAAATAAAACTAAGCAAACGTGCATCTTGCTTATACTATATATATATATTCTTATATGTCAAATTTTAATAATCGATTAATGTAAACCATATTAATTAGGTGAAATATATATATATATATATTTATATATATACTCTACCCTCAATTATTAATAATTAAAAAATAAATAAACAGTAAACATTGATATTTTTAGTATTTTTGTTGTAAATTAATAATTTTTAGTAAACATTGAGTATTTTTGTTGTAAAAAGATCCACAAAATAATAAAAATAAGTGGGTGAAGTCCTCATAAACTTTTGAAACAATTTTCCAACAAAATATTTTATATCTTTATATATTATAATTGTGAGTTTAACGGAAATTGTCGTTCTCCGTTAGATTTAACACTTTTTTTTTATTGTTTTCTAACACCGTTAGTTTTAAAGTTATTTAAATAAGGTAAATAAATTTAGAAGCAAACTAAAAAGTAATAAAGTCATTTAAATAAGGTAAATAAATTTAAAAAAATAAAAAATTAATAAATGAAGCATATAATTTCTCATCATATATTTTAAAATTTCATATTAAAGAATTTTAATTATTCTATCAATTATGTTTTCAAAACCATAACTAATAAATATTTATGTGCTTAAATTTATTTATAATTATTTATTTTATCATTTAATCTATTTTTTTTATCCAAACATATAAATAAACATATTTTCTTATTTTGTTTAATAGTTTTTTTTAATGAGAAATTATTTCTTTTATTAATTACTCTAATTTTTTGCTGTATAGAAATTATTTTTTAATGAATAATATATATAAAAAAGTTGGATTTAAAATTTTTAAATTAAATATTTAAAATTTGATCAAATAAACCTTTTAAATTTATAGTTTTAATTTAAAAATTTTAATATTTTATTATTTTGAAATTCTTACATATTTTTTCTAAAAGAAAATTATAAAAAAATATTTAATTTTGAAACTAAAATACATCGTATCTTTATTTGTAAAAAGTGTGTATATAACAGATTTTTAGTTTAACAGTTTTTCATTATTTTTTAAAAATAAAAATTATCTTATTCTTTAAAAAATTATAGACAATATTTTGGTTTATTTTTTTAATATGTTTTTTTCATTATTTTATAATATATGACATTTTTTTATTTATTAAAAAATTCTATGACAATTGAAAAAAAACATAATAAAAATAAAATAGTATATTTTTTTAAATAGAGCTAAGTAAACGTACATTGCATGTTGTTTTTACCTAGTATATATCTATATATATATGTATATATAAATACTAGCAGTAAGAGCACATGCATGTCATGTGCTCCACTCAAGTTAAATAATTACTAATACAAAATATGACAAATTACATTAAATCATGTTATAAAATCAAGAACTAAAAGGAAAAAAAAAAGCTATTCAATACTAAAATTATTTCCATAACTTTATAGGCATAAACAAAATTTATGGGCATATATGTCTATTAGAATCAATTGAAAAACTAGCAACAACAAAAATTTATTTTTTATTTATAATTATTATTTTTTATATAAATAAAATAAAATTATTATGTATTAACTATAATAGTATAGTTAATTGAGATAAATAAATTTAAATGTATGATAAATTAAATTACATCATATTACTAAATAAAAAATTAGAATGAAAAAAATCTATTCTATTATAAAATTTGTTACACCCAGATTTCGAGCACGGGAATTATGATCTCGAAATCTAGCCTCGTTAGGTGTAAGCTCGAAATTAACTCGGCCAATTACTTGATCTACTATTCAGAGATGGTTTCGCTGTGAATGACGAACTTATGAGATTGAGAAGTATGTAGCCTCGAAAGTGCTCTGGGTTTATAAGTTGGACTCATAATTCACGATCGCAGGGGTTCAACACTTGTATAAGTTTCCTAATGCATTTCTTGTCCTCAGACAAGATGGTTCGAGCTCGGGAAGTGTAAGCTCGAAGGTGATGACTTCGTCAATGGTTACTTGTTGGGAGTATATTCTAAACAAGATGACGAGCTCGTGATAGCCAAATAGTCTCGAAGGCATAATGAACCCAGCATCTAAGCTAGTTGGTTACGTGTGAACGTGTTTATTGTTGTAAAATCCCTATGTTTAAGGGATATGATGTAATTTGTTATCTAATCCCAAATTCTATGGGATATTATCATGCACGTAGCAAATAATGCATTAATTGGCATTATATCATTTGATTCACAGAATATCTTCCCAAAATATGTGAGAATGAATTCTAAAATCTTCTTTATAAATAGAGAATGAAACTCCATTTGTAAGGGACCGAAACATTGAGATTTGGAGAAAAAAATCTGGGCAACTATTCTCTAAAAGTTTCCAGGAAACTCCAAAGAACTAATAATATAGACTCGTGGACTAGGCAGATTTTTAAACTGTTGAAGCACGTAAAAACATCTTCTTTTCGCCATTTTATTTCACCTCCCCTGGTATATTCTTGTTTAATTGCTCTCATTTTTAAGTTGATGAAAAACGACTTCAACAGTTTGGTGCTTTCATTAAGAGCCATTAAACAGTGCGTGAGTCTGTTTACTCAGAAAGCCTCTCGGATTAGCAATGGATGCGAACGATCCCAATATACCTAAGGAGGAAATTCTAGATGAAGATAAATACCCATGATGGCCGAGAAAGCAGCCTATGGTGAATTCTGATCCCGATCAGAGGAGTGACTTATCTAACTCCCGGGGACCACCTGCCCCTAGGGCCGACGAGGATATGTACAACAATCTTGAGAGATATGTTCCAATCGTGGAACTCGAGAATCGCCAACTGCGTAAACAGTTGGCAAAAGCTACAAAACGCAATGAAGAGTTAGCCAGACTAGTTGCTGAAGCACAGGCGGCTCAGGCCCCGCCTCCGCAAGATACCCTGGTTCTGCCTTCGCGGGACACTCAGGTCCCACCTCGTAGGCCTAGGTGGCGACCTCGTAAGAATGCGGCTGCCCGGAAAGCAGAACAAGCACCGCCACCAACATCCCATCCTGTTCAGCCAAGACTCCGGAGGGGGAATTAGGCTGAGGCCATTGCCAACCCGACTGTAGTAGCACACACGGGAATGGGGAATAACCGAGCCCCCTCGGTGGCTCGGACCCCAAATCCTAGTGCTGCGCAGAATGTCCCGGGACCTAACCGGGAAAATTCAGGACATTCCAGGCCTAAAAATAGGAGACAGCCACCGTCTCCCATAAGGTACCTGCCATCAGCAATAAGGCATCCCTCACCAATTCAAGAGGCTCTGCAACTTTCCCCTCAAAATAGGGATTGACAAGCTTGACGGGGACAAAGAAATGGAGAGGCTGCCCAAGATGGCAGGGCTCCTCAACCTACTAGAAGCCAAATGTCATGGTCACGAGCTGTTGGGACAAGGAGACCAGCAGGGGATCCACCTCGTAATCACCGAGTGACAAGCTATGTAAGTGAAAGCTCGGATTACACTAGGTCTATGAGCATTTATGACACAGAGCCAAGGAATGTTGGGAATCGAGGAGATCACCCTGACCTACGGGAACATTTAAACCATAATCGGGGGCATGATAATCCCCCGAACCCAGATCTACGAGATCATTTAAATAGTCGCAAATAGCCAAATTATAATCCTACACCAAGGCAAGGAGTTGGAGTTGTTATCAACGTTAACCAGCCCCCTCAGGTCCCAATTAGGCACCCCATAGATCCTGTCCAATAAAGGATTGAGTAGTTGGAGAGAGCATTTAGGCTCTTACGAAATGAACGTGGCCGGGAACGGGATGAAGAGTTCGATGAGGAACTTGAGCCCTTTGCCCCCACACATCTCTAACATCCCGTTTCCTCAAGGATTTAGAATTCCTCATGTCCCAACATTCGATGGAAATTTGGATCCATAAAGCCACTTGAGCATATTCAACACAATTATGTGAGCTAGCAATGTGGGCTACGAGCTCAGGTGTATGCTGTTCCCAGCCTCTCTCATCGGACTAGCTAAAAATTGGTTTGAAAAGTTCAAAAGACATTCGATAGCATCCTGGGATCAACTGTTGAGAGATTTCAAGAAAAAATTCAAAGCCATGGTGGGCATTAGGCCCAAGGCTTCGGCCTTAACCAATGTCCGACAACAACCGAACGAATCTCTGAAAGCTTACCTTGCAAGGTTTAACCTAGAGGTGGCCCGAGCTCGAGATGTCGACGATAGCGGTCATCTAATGGTAGTTCGAGCCAGAGTAATGCCTGGAAGTCCTCTCTGGAAAGACTTGCAAAGGAAGCCTGTCAGGTCATTAACCGAGTTTAATCAAAGAGCTCAGATGTCTGTCAATGTAGAGGAGGCGAAGTAAGCATTAAATATGACCTCCCAGCCCATAACTACAAAAACAAACGCAAACTCTGCCTCAACCTTGGCGGACCCTACAACTTCAAAAACCCCTGGGGACAACCCTTCTAAGAGAAAGAAAATTTTAGGGAGTAACCCCGGGGCGGATGAGGGAAAGAAGAAGAAAGGGGAGAGGTACTTCTCCGTATACAAAGTTTATACCGAGCTCAATGAGTCTCGAGATAATATCTACCTGGCTAATGAAAACCAGGTCCCTTTCAAACGACTTGATCCCATGGGGAATCAAAAGGCAAAAAGAGATTCTAGCAAATACTGTAGATTCCACAGAGATATCGGACATACAACCGATGAGTGTAGACAATTAAAGAACAAGATTGAAGGATTGATCTCGAGGGGATATTTTAGTCAATATGTAAGAAATTGAAACCCCAATCAGGCTTCCACCAGCCAAAGGGCAGTAACTGGACAACCTGCCCAGAACAGTAATTTCCGAGCCCGGTAAGATGAACGACCTTGTAACGCCCTGGTTACCCCATAACAGTTACGGTGAATGGTGATCCGGAAATTTAACTCGCTACCAGAGTCCTTTGGTTAAAAACGTGCTTCTAAGTGTTATTAACAGGCTAAGGTGGAAAACCAATCAAAAGGAAAGGATATATTATATTTAATACATAAAACTGTTCATGGGCCCAAAAAAATATTTACAAGTTATTTACAACTCAAAATGGTCATTACTGTTTCAAATTTACAAACCCGTCGACCTAAGCGGCAAAAATAGGGTAAACCCCCTAGTTCCTCTGAGATCTCCTTGGCAGTGGTGGTCAAGCAGCCGCATATGTACACAGCACCACCTAATCTCTCCACTTAAGGCTGGGTTAGCTTTTCTTTCCCTTTACCTTCACCACATAGCACCCATGAGCCAAAGCCCAGCAAGAAAACACAATATATCATAAATATAATGTCAACAATGATCATAATAATCATTCAGGACTTTCAGTCCAAAACAGACGAGTGACAATTGGAAAAGTCACTAAAGTGGGTTCAGCTCCCTTTTTCCATGTGACGATAGGGTCACCGGGGCTTAACAAATAAGTGATCCTTTCACTAGCTTATCAAGATAGGTGCTTTATGAACAGGTCACCAATATAACCTATCGCATGACCATAGACTCATAACCCTGGGATTCCGCTCCCTAGCCATGTGACAAACTGTCACCTAGGCCTTTGGCCCTGGCTCTGAGTAACTAGCTTAGACTAGTCAAGCGCTTATAAGTTTCATCGACCATAGGGTCAGTCTAGCATTAATGCTTCTAGAGTCATTCAACGCTGATATCGATTAGATCTAATCTTTAATCGGTCCTGCGTTCAGGATGCTTATGCCGTTTCTGACTCTCAGGTCAGTAATACGCAACCAGTGTCGTCCCTGACTAATCAATGCCGTACATAAGTAAGCAAGCTTTGCTAAGCATTTAATGTGCAATCAATGTACACATTTATCAACCAACATGCCTCAACAATAATCATTCATGTCATATACACAAGGTGCAGTTTTCTTACCTCTGGTTTGAGCGATAAATATAGTAAGAACGACTCCTGAGAACGGTCGACCATTTGATTCCTTAACGGTTACCTAATCATAACCAATTATAACCTCCATTAATGAAAATCAACATTGAAAGGGTATTAACCTAAACCCCACTCTCGGGACCTCGAAACATGCCCACATGGTGAGTAGATTCGATCCCATGCCTTAAGGATTGAAACCCCGAGCCAAAAACCCTTAAAAACACTTAAAACGGGATTCTGAAGGAACAGAGTAGCGCTATAGCCCCAGCGCTATAATCAGAACCCCAAACCGCCCAACAGAGCACTGGGTAGCGCTACAGCGCCCTCTGGTGGGCGCTGTAGCGCTACACCCAGCCATATCCTCCCCTAAAACCTCTTCCTTCGACTCCTTCAATTCCAACTCGATTCCAATGTTTCCAAACCTCATTTTTGGTGCCAAATGAACCCAAAAACCATCCTCACATGCCCCAAGCATCACAACCATAAAAACCCTAGCCAAAACTCCCAACAAAACCAATCATCCAACCTAGAAATCTCAGCTGAAAACCAAAGCTAAAACAGAGCGAACCAGGAAATTTAATGGCTAGAAACTTACCTCAAGCTCAGATTATGATGCTCTTCAATGGTGGAACACACTCCCAAGCTCTCAAGACTTACTTCCCAAGCTTGAATCCTCAAGTTAGGCTCAAAAATCCAAAGAGAAAATGAAGAAAAACAGGTACGGGAGAAGCTCTTAAAGTTGCTCTGTTTTCTCTTCTTTCTACAGCCTTCAATGGCTTATATCTATCCTAGGGGTGAAAAGACCAAAATTCCCCTAAGTCAAATAAGGATTTCTAAAGGCTCCCAAGGGCAAAATTGACATTTCCCCCTTTTCGTTAATCATAATTAACGCTCTCCAATTCCCGCTATTCTTAAAATACTCAAACAACAATAATTCATATCTCGTTACCCTTTAATTCCCGGCAATGCTCTAATCATTAAAATCACACCGAGACTCACCCTGAACCCCGAACTTAAACCTGTTATGTCTAGACCGCTAATTAATATTCCAAGATTGTCTCATGCCGAATAGCTCGAACAAATCCACATTATAATGTGGTCTCAACAATATGTCACCAACATGCATACAAATATACAATTACGCCCTCAATGGGCCAAATTACCAAAATACCCCTGTAATGAAATATGGACCCACATGCATACATTTAACTTCATATTATAATATAATTCACATAAACATGCATATAATAATTTAATGGCATAATTAAAAAATTATGGCCCTCCCGACCTACTAATTCAACCATTAAACCGTATTAGGGATTTCGGGGCATTACAAACCTCCTCAAATTGATGGAGAATATGTTATAACCATCTCGGGGGGACCCCATATCGTAGGATTGGGCAGGAATGCCCAGAAAAGATATGTGAATGAGTTAAAAACTAGTGACGGTGCTCCCTATGAACCCGAGCCTAGAGTTCCAAAACTACAAAGGGTTGAAACTTAACCCATAACCTTCACCGAAGAGGACGTGTCTCATGTCTAGTTTCCCCATAATGACCCCCTGGTCATTACCCTTCAGCTTGCGAATAAGAGGGTGCTCCTAGTCCTGATTGATAATGGGAGCTCGGTGAATATCCTCTATAAAGCCACTTTAGAAAAGATGGGACTCACGCTTCGCAACCTAAAAGCCTGTGCAACCATGTTGTACAACTTTTCAGGAGAAGGGATTGCCTACATGGGATCCATCGAACTCCCTGTGACCTTGGGAGACTACCCAGTTTCTGTAACAAAGATGACAGAGTTCGTCATAGTGGATCTTCCGTCTGCCTACAACGTACTACTCAGGAGATCTGCCCTAGTGGGGCTGGGGGCAGTTTCCCCTGTTAGGCATTTGGCCATCAAGTTCCCGACCTCTAGTGGCATCGGGACTTTAAAAGGGGACCAGCTGGCCGGAAGGGAATGCTACAGCATTTCCATTAGGGGGAAGAAACAAACAAGTGCACAGACACTTGTCATATTTCAGAACGAGGACGGGACGGTCTTCGAAATAGATGAAGAAATCGACCACAGAATAGAGGAAAGGGTTGGCCTCGAGCCGCTAGAAGAGTTCGAAGAGGTAAAGTTCGAAGAAGTCGATCCCCCAAAGACTGTGAAGGAGGGAAAAACCTTTCTGAAAAGGTGAAATAGCAATTAATTTGCTTCTTAAGTAAGAACCAGGATGTTTTCGCTGTTATATTATTTCATATAATATAATATTAGATTAAATAATGTGACAAAATGTGATTTTTCACACAAATGTGATTTGTCACATCTTGTAACATATTATTGAGAGTCACAAAATTGGACACATGTGTGTGTCCAAATGTGACATATTTTGGAGTTACAAAATCAGTTACAAATTTGTAACTCCCAAATATTACCCAATAATGTGTATATTATATGTTACACATTTTGAGATTGGATTTCATAAAGCCATATGAGAAATGGCTGATAGAGATGTAATTTTAACTCCCATATTGTGTATGGAAGTTACAAAATCAAGTGGGAATAAATTGGAACGTTTTGGAAAAAACTGAAAAATTCGTTGCTTAAATTGACTGAGCGCCGCGGCGCCTGGAACGAGCGCCGCGGCCCTAGTGGCTGACAATTTCTTTGAATTTCGGTTTTTATCCAATTTTGAACGTTTCCAACAGCCAAGTAACTCCCAAATCTCTATTTTAATTCCATAAAACATCCAATTAAACATTGGTAACAGCCATGGGGGTTGGTGGAATTTGAAATTCAAAGGGGTATCTCAAACTCTATAAATAGGAGCCTAATGCTCACTTGTAAGACACACCATTTTTCATCCACAAAGCACTTGGCTGAAAAATACACCAAAAGGCTTGATAATTCCAGAGAGCTATTTCCTATAGAGATCCCTTAGTGCTTAGAGAATAGGGGGAAATAAGCTTTTGGACAAAGGTCTTGAACCTTGTTCAAGTTGGTGATCCCCACTACTCTACACTTTGGTTGTGTGAGAGTTTGTTTGTGTTTTTCATTCTTGTGTTCTTCTTATTTACTTGTATTGTTATAGTATTGAGTTTGTAATCTTCCTCTTCTACATCTTTTTATTTACTTGTATTTTGAACAATTGAGTTGTAATACTTATTTAATCAATATTATCTTGTCCATTGTATTTTTGCATAGAGTTGTATATTTGGTTTTTCCATATTTCCATTGAGCAATAATATATATTCTCTAACAATCAAAAGCTTATTCTTCTCTTTGTTTCAAATGGAAGGGGAGACCATCAAGATCATGAACCAAGACCTAGTGAGGTTGGATAGGTTTGATGGATCCAATTTCACTCAGTGGCAAGACAAGGTAAAATTTCTTTTGACAACACTCAAGATAGACTACATCCTTGAGTCATCCTTGGCACCTCTAGCCGAGCCATCCGACAAAGACACTCCCGAGGAGGTGGAGAAAAGAAGAAAGAGAGAAGAGGACAATCTTCTTTGTAGGGGTCATATCCTTAATGCCCTATCCGATAGGCTATATGATCTCTATACCAATACCAAATCCGCGAAGGAGATTTGGGATGCCTTGGAGAGTAAGTACAAGGCTGAGGAAGAAGGTACAAGAAAATTCTTAATTTCTCAATATTTTGAATTTTCTTTCATTGATGGGAAAACTCTTTTACCTCAAATTCATGAGTTACAAGTGATTGTGAACAAGTTGAAAGTTCTCAAGATTGAGCTTCCTGAGGCCTTCCAAGTTGGTGCAATAGTGGCAAAATTACCACCAACTTGGAGGAGCTATAGGAAAAGAATCCTCCATAAGAATGAGGATTACACTTTGGAAGAGATCCAAAAACACATTAGAATTGAAGAGGAATCGAGAATAAGAGACAAGGGTGTGAATGAGTCTAAAGATGAGACTTCCAAGGCTAATGCGGTTTCACACAAGCATCCAAAGGGCAACAACAACAAAAAAAGGGGTAGTGGGAACCCTTTAGGTCCAAAGAAAGATCATGGACAATTCAAAGACGTGAGAGGTCATTGTTTTGTTTGTGGAAAACCCGGGCACTATGCTAGAGTGTGTAGGTACCGAAAGGACCCACATGAGAATGAGGTAAATGCTATAGAAAAGGAAGAAGAGATCCTAGCATGATTACCATGTTTATGTGCCTTATTGGGAAAATTGTTATTTTGTAATAAAGCTTGTACTCTTGAAAGCTATCAATAAAATTAAAGTATTATTCTATGATGATTCTTTATTTTGCTATGAGACATTTGTGTGAGACATTAACAAAGTTCCAAAATGAACTTGTTAAAATAATAGGTAAGTGTGTAGACCTATTATTTCATAATGTGATTATTTGTTTGAGAAATTCTCACATTACACTTGTGTTCACATTTTATTTGTGAAATATATAAAAGAAAGCAACCAAGTGAAAGTTACTTTCAAATAAGTGTCCCTTGCTTTAGCAAGTAAATGAATCAAAATAAACATTGAGGTTTTTTATCTTGATCTATTGAGTGTTAATCATGAAGCTTAATGACTCATGATGAACTTTAAGAATCATAGGTCTAGATTTATCTTGGAGGATAAATGACTTATTAGAAATGAAGAGATTTCTATTTTAAAGTGATATTTTATTATCATTATGTGAAAAATGTGGGGGTGATGCTCCAAAGTTAATCAATTTATTATTAATTGATTAATTTGGTCATTCTATCAAATAGGTGATTTGGAATTCCACATTCTAAATCACATTGGCTATATGTGTATAGAATTGATAAATCTAGACATGCTTGGTGTCTAAAGTTACTGTTTGTAATATTTTGATTCAAGAAGGAATCAACTTAAAACATAAAGGAGAATTTTAGAAACAAAGATGTTTCTAGAATTAATATTCAAATGTTTATCTTGGATATTAAACTATAAAATAGTGGAGGTGTTGACTATGGTCAAAATCACTATTTTAAAGAGGTAACTATTTTAATCAAACTATGGCTAGCAACAAAGTTTGAATAAAATAATGAGAGTGTCTAAGTATGCATACATGAGAAAAGAAATGATTCAAATGGAATCAAAATTACATCTCAAGAGATGGGACTAAGACTCCCTAAAGAGATTCACGGTTGATGGTAACCTATCTTAATACTAGTAACCAAACTAGTATTAGGTTCAATAGGTAATAACAAGTCAATCAAGTGAATAGTAGTAGTACTCAAATTTTGTCCCATCTGAGATATGAGTACTAGTGTGTTACCAAAATGAGGGTTAAAACCGAAAGGTTTTTTAATAGAACTCAGTCTTGAAAAGACAAGTATTTTAGGGTAACAAAATACTGTAAGAGTTCTACCTATATAGACCTAGGGGTGGTGCCGCCCCTCATGAGAATTGGGAGTCATTCTCAAGAAAAGTCTATGAATGGAATGTGCACATGGCCATTAATGGTGCAAAAGCGAGACATTGAGGTCTCAAGTGAACACAGCAAAGGTGTGTGTGTTATCACCGGTTTGTTATCAAGGGATAGTGGTTCAATGCTTCGGCAACCAAAATTTCAACAAACTTTGTGATAATTACACTAAGGTAAAATTCAAGTCGAAAGACATTTTACTTTATGTACCAATACAAAGGTTTCTATAGAGAGTGATTATTTAATCAAGTGGGGGAATATTATATTTTAATATAATGTTTGATTGATTAAATAAGTGTTACAAAAAAGTGATTATTTAATCTAGTGGGGGAATGTTATATTATTTCATATAATATAATATTAGATTAAATAATGTGACAAAATGTGATTTGTCACACAAATGTGATTTATCACATCTTGTAACATATTATTGAGAGTCACAAAATTGGACACATGTGTGTGTCCAAATGTGACATATTTTGGAGTTACAAAATCAGTTACAAATTTGTAACTCCCAAATATTACCCAATAATGTGTATATTATATGTTACACATTTTGAGATTGGATTTCATAAAGCCATATGAGAAATGGCTGATAGAGATGTAATTTTAACTCCCATATTGTGTATGGAAGTTACAAAATCAAGTGGGAATAAATTGGAACGTTTTGGAAAAAACTGAAAAATTCGTTGCTTAAATTGACTGAGCGCCGCGGCCCTAGTGGCTGACAATTTCTTTGAATTTCGGTTTTTATCCAATTTTGAACGTTTCCAACAGCCAAGTAACTCCCAAATCTCTATTTTAATTCCATAAAACATCCAATTAAACATTGGTAACAGCCATGGGGGTTGGTGGAATTTGAAATTCAAAGGGGTATCTCAAACTCTATAAATAGGAGCCTAATGCTCACTTGTAAGACACACCATTTTTCATCCACAAAGCACTTGGCTGAAAAATACACCAAAAGGCTTGATAATTCCAGAGAGCTATTTCCTATAGAGATCCCTTAGTGCTTAGAGAATAGGGGGAAATAAGCTTTTGGACAAAGGTCTTGAACCTTGTTCAAGTTGGTGATCCCCACTACTCTACACTTTGGTTGTGTGAGAGTTTGTTTGTGTTTTTCATTCTTGTGTTCTTCTTATTTACTTGTATTGTTATAGTATTGAGTTTGTAATCTTCCTCTTATACATCTTTTTATTTACTTGTATTTTGAGCAATTGAGTTGTAATACTTATTTAATCAATATTATCTTGTCCATTGTATTTTTGCAAAGAGTTGTATATTTGTTTTTTCCATATTTCCATTGAGCAATAATATATATTCTCTAACATTCGCATGGTCACATTCGGACATGGTAGGGATAAGTCCAAATGTGATAAGCCATGCACTAAATGTTGACAAGAGCTTCCCCCCGAAGCAGCAGAAATGAAAACTACTGGACGATGATAGGAAGAAAGCCCTAAAGGAAGAGGTCGACAGGTTAAAGGCAAATCGGTTCATACAGGATGCCTTCTATCCTAATTGGATCGCCAACCCAGTATTGGTTCCGAAGCCTAATGGGATGTTGCGAACCTGTATCAATTACTCTGATCTCAACAAGGCATGCCCTAAGGATTGTTTTCCTCTACCTCGGATCAATCATCTCGTAGATGCCACAGCTGGGCACGGTCTTAAGTCATTCATGGATGCTTATTCTGGATATAACCAGATTGCCATGCACGCACCGGACCAAGAGCATACAACCTTTGTAACTGATAAAGGGTTGTACTGTTATAACGTCATGCCCTTCAAGCTTAAGAATGTTGGAGCTACGTACCAGAGACTTGTGAACAGAATGTTCTCTGAGAAGATAGGTAATAACATGGAAGTTTATGTTAATTATATATTAGTCAAATCAAAACATGAAGATAACCATGTGGACGACCTCGAAGAATGCTTTGCCGTCTTACGAAAATACAACATGAAACTTAACCCCCAAAAATGCTCTTTTGGAGTATCGTCGGGGAAGTTCCTGGGATTCATAGTAAAGCGCGAGGAATAGAGGTTAATCCTGACAAGATCCAGGCGTTAATTGATATGTCCTCACCTCGAAAGCATAAAGATGTCTAGAGTTTAACTAGACAGATGGCGGCAATAAGTAGGTTTGTTTCTAAATCTACAGACCGCTGTCTTCCATTCTTCAACCTTTTGAGAGGAGGCAAAAAATTCGAATGGACAGAGGAATGCGAGCTCTCATTCCAAGACCTGAAAAAACACCTCGCAAAACCACCGATCTTGTCTAAACCTATCACATGAGAAGTTTTATATTTGTATCTCGCTATAAACGAGCACGCCATCAGTGCTGTACTCGTCCGAGAAGACAAGAAGGTACAAAAACCAGTGTACTATGTAACCAAGAGGTTACTAGGGGCAAAATCAAGATACCCTTTAATGGAAAAACTGGCTCTCAGCCTGATCCACTCATCTCGAAAGCTCCGACCCTACTTCCAAGCGCACCCCATCCATGTGTTGACTGATCAACCACTACGACAAGTCTTATCTAAATCAAAGGCCTCAGGTAGATTGTTAAAATGGGTTGTTGAACTCAGACAGTTCGAGATCACTTATCATCCCAGAACGACCATAAAGGGGCAGGCCCTAGCAGACTTCGTCGTGGAATGTATGGCAGTATCTAATGACGAAGTTATAACCCTAGCCCGCGAGCTGTGGAAACTTTATGTCGATGGATCTTCTAACGAAAATGGATCGGGGGCAGGAATCATATTAATCACTCCAGCAGGAAATCGATTTCACTTCACCTTGAGGTTTAGCTTCGAAGCATCTAATAACGAGGTTGAGTACAAAGCCTTATTGGCAGAACTCTGCATAGCCAAGGAACTCAAGGCCAAAGAAATACACTGCTACAGTGACTCGTAATTTGGGGTTAACCAAATTCTAGGGAAATATCAAGGTCATGGCTGCTTATTTAGAAATAGCCAAAGTTGCTCTCGAACATTTTGAGTTATATGCCATAGAGTAGGTTCCCCGAGAACGAAACTCAAATACAGACGCCTTACCCAGGCTCGCCACATCTAACAAAGCCGACACGCTGAATGTAGTACCACTAGAATACCTGTTGACTCCCAGTATCAGCGAGCCTGAAAAGGAAGACGTGGGCATGATTAATTCCGACCCAACCTTTATGACCCTAATAGTTGATTACCTCGAAATCGGCATTCTCCCAGCAGAATGGAACAAGGCTCGAATATTATTGTACCAGATTCCGAGATACACTATTGTGGAGGGAAGGTTGTCTTGAAGAGGATATTTTATGCCATTACTCCGATGTGTGACTCCACCTGAGTCAAAGAAAATCCTGGAGGAAATTCATGAAGGATTTTGTGGAGACCATACTGGGGGGCATAGTCTATCAAAGAAAATTATAAGACAAGGGTACTTCTGGTCCACTATCAAAGCAGACGCATTCGAATATGTCAAGAGATGTGATAAATGCCAGCGATTTGCTACAATTCCACAAGCTCCACCATCCAGGCTAACCATGATGACCTCCCCTTGGCCCCTTATGATATGGGGAATCTATCTCATAGGTTCGTTGCCAACTGGCAAAGGTGGAGTAAAATATGTTGTGGTCGTGGTCGATTATTTTACAAAATGGACCGAGGCCGAACCCCTGGCAACAATTACCTCAAAAAAGGTCCTGGGTTTTGTGGTGAAAAATATCATCTGCAAATATGGAATGCCAAGGAAAATAGTATCAGATAACAATACTTAATTTGACAGTGAATTGTTTACCCATTTTTGTGAAAAAAAATGGAATAATAAAATCATTTTCCTCCGTTTCCCATCCCCAAGCGAACGGCCAGGCCGAAGCAGTAAATAAAACTCTCAAGAGTTCTATGAAGAAGAGGTTAGAAGAAGCCAAGGGAAAATGGCCCGAGGAGTTGCCCCAAGTTTTGTGGGCATATCGAACCACAGCTTGTGTTGACGGTAAGAACTCGTCAACGAAGTTAAGTTGGAAAAATTATCGAATCAAGATCGCTAATTGAAAAGCTGTAAAAACTTGAACAAAAACTCAAGAACAATGATAAATCAACAATGGAGAATTTAGTCTTTCATTCACACTTAAGCTTCTGCTACAGTAAAATTCCCAACCCCCCTCCTGGTGGTCTTAGAATCCCTTTTATAGTTGGCTCTAATGGCCTTAGGTACATAGTGGTCCAGGGGACCAGGAGGTACATACATTTCATTAGGGGGGTGGCTCCAGAGGTGGTGATCGTACATCCCGTACTGGAGCAGGTGTCAGTACGATACCTCCACTACTTGTCTGTACCCATTTCTGATGCGTGGTGGCAGGCGTAGTGGCGCAGGAGGTCGTGGTGTCGGCTCTGTCCTATGGCCGTAGACGTACGGACCATGGCTCTTCCCCCAGCAATCTTACTGGCACTGATATCCGTACTCAACACTAGGTCGTACAAATATGTCTTCATTCAACCCGTACGGGACCTCCCAAGCATAGGGGTCCTAAGGTGCAAGGAATGGGACCCTCAGTGCGAGGCGGAGATCTTGGGTCCTTGGCGCGAGATGCCTGAAGTCCCCCAAGATCACTCACAAATCTTGGCCATAGGTATGTCCCCCATGTCTGACGTCTAAGGATGCATGATGAGACGCCCTGTTTGTGGCTCCCTTTACGGCACGGCTCCCTAGTTGCTCAGGAGGCCCCTATCCCCTCGTACGGCCAAACAAGGCCATGCCTGGGCAAGGCCACTTGGTTACCTCGGCCTATGGCGAGGCCCTTAGACGCGAGGCGGCTAATGCGAGACGGTGGCACGGGCTTAGCATCCAAGCGAAGCCAGGGGGTGCTCCGTGCGCGGGGGGCCGAGCGAGGCGAAGGGGCTCCATGCGCGGGGGCCGAGCGAGGCCACGGGGCCTTGCGCGGGAGCCGAGCGAGGCCATGGGGCCATGCACGGGGGCCGAGCGAGGCGACGGGGCTCCATGCGCGGGGGCCGAGCGAGGCCACGGGGCTCCATGCGCGGGGGCCGAGGACCTCTTGTAATTCTCATATTTTGGCTTGGTGGAATTTTGGCGTCCACACTTGCCCCCCAATCTAGAAGAGGACCTTCAGGTGCTCTTGTAGACTATTCACCTTGATTCTTATAAATAGGCCTTCATGCATGTCCTAGTATTTTCACTTTACTTCCTTGGCTTAGTGGTTTGGAGAACTCTTCATTTTTCAAGAGGTAAGAGGTTCAATCCTCCACAACCCCATTTTTTCTATAGTTTCATCTCAAATTTTTTTTTTTTTGTTTTATGGTGTGCCTACTTGACGACTAACACACTCTTTTCTTTTTTTTTTTTTGCTTACTTTTGCAGACGTCCATTTTCGCCCTCGTGGTGCTTTTCGCTCCCGGACTTTCTTTGGACTCCAGCTTCGCCCTCTCATTCGCTTGAGGTATATTTTCTTTCCTTCTCCCTTTTAAATATATATACATATATATATTTTTTGTGCCGGGTTCAAACTAGCAGCACTTGGGGCGGGGTACCTTAGCCTGGGCTTGTAGTGAGTTTGATCATATGCACACCCCTCCTCTTTTTTTTTTTTTTATATCCTGTAGTGGGTCATTTAGGGCGTTTGCATCTAGAGATATTAAGCCTATTCCTTTGTGTTTTGTAGCCTTTCTTTCGTTTATACGTGAACCCTTTTTGCTGTTGGGACGTGGTTTCATGGCCAATGACGGCCCGTCCGACATGCCTCCCGAGCCTGAGTTTATTGACCTGTCCTCGGACTCAGAGTCCCCTGAGGGGGACCCTCACCAGGACTATGAATCCTTAAGGCAAGCCCGCATTCGCCACCTCGAGCACATGGCCGAACTTAGGCGTAAAATTTGGGTAGTGGAGAGTGAAATTGACTCGGTATCAAGAGGAGATGGAGGATCTTCCCCCCCAGACTTTAGTGATCACGTAGCGAGCCTTAGGATGACCCTCTTTGAATTGCAGTGGGAGTTAGAGTTTATGGAGGGACACCTTCCGCCTGAACCTTCCAGCCCATCCTCGCTTGGTGTCCGTCAGGGGGCTGTTTCTGTTTCTCCTCAGCCCTTAGTCTCAGTTTGTCCCAGCTTAGCGCTTCCGCAGTCGCTTCCTCGATGGAAGACTCTTGCTAGGAAGAAAAAATGGAGGGTCAAGTGCTCTGTCTCTTCCTCACCTTTTTCTTTTGATTTTGCAGATATGCCGAAGGTGCGCCGACAGATATCTACCCAAGAGGATGTCGACGCCCCCTTACTAGCGTCTGAGCTGGTGTCGCGCGTGTACGACAACAAACTGATGGACATCGTGAATGACTATCGTGTCCCTCCAGATTATGCTCTGTACGCCCCTTTGGAGGCATGCCGGGCCGACCGCCCTAGACTCGGTTTCGTGGCCCTCAGCGAGCAAATCCTAAAGGCGGGTGGTACCATTTCGCTACACCCGTTCTTCGTCGCAGTTCTCAACTACTTCGACATTGCTCCGCTTCAGTTGGCACCCAATGGCTGGCTGACTTTGAGCTGTCTTTTCCTTGGGTATATGAAATTGTTGAAACGCGCTCCCACGGCCGCTGAGGTACACTTCCTCTACAACCTTATGCCCCTCCACAATTCAAAAGGCTTTTACTATCTACAAAAAGCCAACAACGGGGCCTCTTTGATAGAAGGTTCGGTGTCTAACCCGGGGGCTTGGAAGCGGGACTTTTTCTTCGTGGAAGGTCCACTCTCTGTTCGCGAGGTTTTCCGGAGCACTCTCAGTAAGTATTCTGACCGTTGTTTCCTTTCCCTTTTTTCTTTTGTGTAACTTATGGTTTCGTGCCTTATGCTCACACCGACTGTGGCCCGTATTGCGCAGAGCGATTCGCCGAACCCTCCGTCTTCGAGTTTGAAGCAAAAGACATGAGACGGTTCCTCAAAGCTGATCCCGCCAGGAAAGAGGCGGCGCGCCTTTTCACTGTAAAGAATTTGAACCGCTACAAGCTAACTCCCGTCTCTGACCCCAAGTTGCTGTGGACCATCTCCGGGTCTACGAAGATGAAGGAGACCTTGGGTGAGCCTTGCCCAGATGACGATGAAGATGAGGAAGGGCCGGATGAAGCCCCCCTTGACCGCGGGGGATTCCACCAGCCGCCTCCATCTCCTGGGGGGTGTCCTCCATGTGCTCCTTATGGTCCGGACATAGCCCCTCCTTCACAAAACCAGCAGGACATTCTGGGGTGCAGTATTTACCCTGACCCTGAGGGCTGTGACGCCTCCCCTCAGGCTCATCCCGACCTCAGATCGCCGGGGGTTGATTACGTCGGTCTTTTGAACCCCCCTTTCAATGTATTAGAGCCTCTGCCGTCCACTTTCACCGCGCCCCCTCCCACTTCGGCGAGTGGGTCGTCTATCCCCACCCAGCCAGATGCCCCTGGTACGGATGGGACGCCCTGGGTGATGCGGATGGCGGCGTCATTCGGACGGCGATACATCGAGCTTGCCTCGGGCCTTCCCGTGTCCGACTGGAGTGGCCTTGGGAATTCAGCTCAGGCAGACCTTGGGGAGGACTTAAGGCGCTCCATGGCTTGGGTGAGTCTTTGCTCCTCGTGCTGATCATATTATGTATAGGCGTTTACTCATATACTCTCTCTCTTTCTTCTTTTTTTTTTTTGTGCAGACCTATACGTTGGGTATGCGGTTTGTCGACTCGTCTAACAAACTCTCTTTGTCTGCTGCTGAGAGGAACTGCCTTACAGCTCGGGTGCGGGAGCTTGAGGGAGAGCTTAGCGAAACCAATGCTAAATTGTCAGAGGTCCAGACAAAACTTTCCAACTTGTCATCGAAGAGGAAGGAAATAAGGGCTAAGACCAAGAGATTAGAAGGCAAGGTTACTTGCTTGGAGCGTGAGCTCCGGGAGGCCAAGGACACTGCGGCTGCCTCGCAGCAGAGGGTTACCCTGTTGGAGGCCGAAGTCGAGGTCCTCAGGGCTGACCTCCAGTCAGCGCAGGAGAGGTGTGCTTCCTTGGAGGCGGAGAAGGTTAGCACCGAGCGCAGGTCCATAGACCGCGCCCTCTATAGTGTGTGGAAGCAGGATCCTAGCTTCAACTTCTCCTCCTTTGGTGAACAAGCCGTTGCTCGAGCGGCCCTATGGAGTGCCCATATTAAGAAGCCTTGAAGTAGTCTTGCTTTGCCTCTGTTTTCTATTTATTATGTAACATCATTATCAATATTACTTCTCTTTTGGTAACTCTTGTACTGTTTTAAGAACTCCTTTTTTTTTCTAATGTATAAATACATATGTTGCTTATTTATTTCTTGTTCTATTGCATTGGAGGCCCTTTTAAGCCTATGTGAAGGGGTTTAGTTGATTCCCCTCTTTTATCTATCAGGCTGGAAGTCCTTTGGAGCCCATGTGTAAGGGTTCACTGGGACCCCTTTTGGTGCCTCTTGGTTGCTTTCATAAGGATATTTTGACCCCTTGGGTCTTAGTTATCCTTTCATGTTTTTCTTGCGCGCACTTATTATTTATTTGCGAGAAGCGTCCCTCTCGTCATTATGTATAGTACTATTTCTGCAAGGGTCGCTTTTAGGACCCTTTTTGGCTAGACGGCTTGGCGACTGCTCTAGACTTATTAGTGTTGTAACTATATATATATTTTTCTTTTGTGAGGCCTTTTGGCCTCCTTGATGCTTACAAGGGTAGCTAATCCTTGTAAACTCAGGGGAGGCCTTGCAAGGTCTTTTTACTGTTTTCTGTGTTTAGGGACTTCGCCTAGGGCCCCGATATAAGGGGTCCTTCTAGGATCTCCCATTAAACGGTCCTTTTCGGGGTCATGATTCCTCTCGGGTCCTCCTGACGCATAGGGGGTCGTTTTTAGGCTACCCTAATTGAGGGCCTTTTCTAAGATCCCTTATTAGAGGGTCTTTTTTGGGAGCCTCTTTTTTAGGAGGGCGAGGGGTCCTTTCTAAGATCCTCCGTTAGAGGGCCCTTTTTAGGTTCCCCTTGCTGGCTGTGTTGTTGCCCCTTGTCCTGCCCCCCAAGTGTTTGGTGAAATTTATTTCGGCGGACACTTTGGTTGATGCCCGAGTATTGAAGAAAAATAACACACGAAGTTGCTAACAGTTTTTCTTAAAACATGCCGTTCCATTCATCATATTCATAATAAATAGTCTCGTACACATAGTTGCAACGGTACATAGGGGGTTTTCATATGAAACAAAATAAAAAGACTCACACCTACTTAGGAGGTTATCTAGGTAACCTCTTTGATTTCTTCCTACTATATCAAGGCGGCGTGCCACACTTGTTCTTTTACCATCAGGCATGGGCGCTTTATTGGTAATACTTCCTCAAGTGCTCTGCGTTCCATGCCCGGGGTATGATGGTGTCGTCCATGCGAGCCAGCTTGTAAGTGTTCGGGGGGATGCACTGAGCAACTTGGTAGGGCCCCTCCCAATTTGCCCCTAGCACTCCTGCACCTGGGTCTCGTGTGTTTGGGAGCACCTTCCTCAGCACCAGGTCGCCGACCCTGAAAGTTCTCTCTCGCACCCTCGAATTGTAGTATCTTGCGGCGCGTTGCTGGTATATCGCCACCCTCATTTGGGCTTTTTCTCTCTTTTCCTCCAGCATATCTAAGCTTTCGGTTAGGGCTACGTGGTTGGCTTCGTCTCCATATGCCTGTACCCTGTGGGACGTGACTCGCATTTCGACCGGGAGCACAGCCTCGCACCCATAAGCCAAGGAGAATGGGGACTCCCCAGTAGTCGTGCGTGGGGTGGTTCTGTAAGCCCACAGCACATTTGGTAGCTCATCTGCCCAGGCTCCCTTCATCTTCTCCAGCTTTGTCTTTAGGTTCTTCTTTAGGACCCTGTTGATGGCCTCCACTTGCCCATTGGCCTGGGGGTGTACCACCGCGGAGAAGCTCCTCCTTATACCTCTTTCCTTACAGTATTCATCGAAGGCTCCTCCTTCGAATTGGGTACCATTGTCGGAAATAATCTTGTAGGGTACCCCATACCGGAACACAATGAATTTGTTGACAAAAGAGGTGATGTGCTTAGCGGTTATCTTCACAAGGGGTTCCGCTTCTACCCACTTGGTGAAATAATCCACTGCCACCACCGCGTACTTCGCTCCACCTCTGCCTGTAGGAAGAGCGCCGATTAAGTCTATCCCCCAGATAGCGAAGGGCCAGGGGCTGGGCATGCTGGTCAGTTCGCTTGGGGGTCTTCGAGGGTAATTGGAGTGCCTCTGGCACTTGTCGCATTTCGTGGCAAAGTCCTGCGCGTCTTTCTCCATGGAAGGCCAGTAGTATCCTTGTCTTATGGCCTTCCTAGCCGTGGAGGGTCCACTTTCGTGGTTGCCGCACTCTCCCTCATGGATCTCTTGTAACACCTTCAATGCCTCCTCTTCTTCTACACACCGCAGGAGAGGCATGGAGAATCCTCTTTTGTAAAGGACCCCATCTATCAAGGCGTACCTTGCGGCCTTGTACACCAACCTCTGAGATTCGTTTTTATCCGCAGGCAAGACTCCTTCCTCCAGGTACCTCTTGATTGGCTCGGTCCATGATTTCTTTGGAACGCTGATCATGTGCACATCTGCGCCTTCGATGCTGGGCTTTGGTAAGTACTCCACGGGTATCAATTCCAAGACATCACCATCCTTGGTAGATGCCAGCTTTGCGAGTGCATCGGCATGGGTGTTCTTTTCTCTAGGGATTTGCTCTATAGTATATGCCTCCATTCGTCCCAGATAACCCTTCACCTTCTCTAAATATGTTGCCATCTTAGGCCCCCTTGCCTGGTACTCCCCCTTTATTTGGCATACCACCAATTGCGAGTCACTGAAAATATGAAGGCGCGTTACTTTCAACTCCTGGGCTAGACGCAGGCCAGCTAAGAGTGCCTCGTACTCCGCCTCATTATTGGAGGCCTCAAACCCAAATCGGATCGCGCAGTACATTCTGTGTCCTTCGGGTCCGGTCATCATGATGCCCGCTCCCGATCCTCCTTCATTCGACGCCCCATCAACATGCAAACTCCACTCCTCTACACCCCCTAGTTCATCCTCCATAACAGGCTTCTCCCCTCCTTCACTCTGTCCTTCATTCAACTGATGGGTGAACTCTACTATAAAATCCGCCAGCACCTGTCCATTGATGGAGGCCCTTGGGGTGTAGACAATATCAAACTGACTTAGCTCAATCGACCATTTCATTAGTCTCCCTGAAGTCTCTGGCTTATGTAAGACTTGCCTCAAAGGACTATCTGTTAAGCCATCAATTGTATGCGCATGGAAGTAAGGCTTCAACTTCCTCAACGCCACTACTAGCGCGTAGGCCAGTTTTTCGATCTCTGGATACCGGCTCTCCGCGTCCACCAGACGCTTGCTGATATAGTATACGGGTTGTTGTTGCTTCTTCTCTCCCTTAACCAGGGCTGCGCTGATGGCGTGCTCAGACACCGCCAAGTACAGGTACAACTTCTCGCCCTTCTCTGGCTTGGCTAACAGGGGCGGCCTCCCCAGGTGCTCTTTCAATCTGACAAACGCTTCCTCACATCTTTCATCCCAAGCGAACTTTTTGCTCCCTTTGAGGATGTCAAAGAATGGGAGGCATTTATCGGTGGACCTCGAGATGAACCTATTAAGGGCCGCCACCCTTCCTGTGAGGCATTGCACCTCCTTTTTGTTCTTTGGCGGGCTCATTTCTATGAGTGCCTTTATCTTGTCAGGATTGGCTTCGATGCCTCTAGAATTGACCATGAAACCCAAGAGTTTTCCTGAGGACACCCCGAAAGTGCACTTGGCTGGGTTCAACTTCATCCGGTATCTCCTGAACGTGTCGAACATCTCACTAAGGCCTTTGTTGAGCTCTGCTGCTACTTTGGTTTTCACAAGCATGTCATCCACATATACCTCCATATTTCTTCCTATTTGATTGGCGAACATTTTATTCACCAGCCTTTGATAGGTGGCTCCCGCGTTCTTGAGCCCGAAGGGCATCACTTTGTAACAGTATAGCCCTTTGTCTGTAATGAATGACATGTGCTCTTCATCTGCCGGGTTCATCGGGATTTGGTTGTATCCTGAGTAGGCGTCCATAAAACTTAGTAACTCATGCCCCGCTGTTGCATCCACTAACTGATCTATCCTGGGAAGTGGGAAGCTGTCCTTAGGACAAGCTTTATTCAAATTCGTGAAATCAACGCAAGTCCTCCACTTCCCGTTCGGCTTCGGCACGAGTACTGGGTTCGATACCCACACGGGGTAGAAGGACTCACGGATGAAACCGTTGGCCTTCAACTTATCAACCTCTTCCTTTAACGCTGCGTATCTTGTTGGATCTAGCGCCCGCCTTTTCTGCCTGACGGGCCTTGCTCCTGGGGAGATGTTCAGGTGGTGGCACATTACGCTGGGGTCTATGCCCACCATGTCTTCACGACTCCATGCAAATACGTCTAGATTATCCTTCAAAAATCTTATCAATGCCTCCTTCACGTCACCTTGTAGGCTTCTCCCTATCTTCAATTTCCTTAAGGGTTCTTCCGTCACCGTAGCCTCCTCTACTTCTTCTACCGGTTCTGCTCTTGCCTCATCTACGACCCGAGGGTCCAGCTCCTGCGGACCCCCTGTGGGCATGCTTATCGCCTCATGTACCACCATGGCCATTGGCTCACGCGGCTTTGCAGGTGTGCGGAGTGAAGTGTTGTAGCACTCCCTCGCTTCTTTCTGTTCTCCTTTCATACTTGCGACTCCTCCTGGAGTCAGGAACTTGACAACCAAGTGGTATATTGAAGTTATGGCTTTCAATTCTCTCAGGGAGGGCCTCCCCAATACCGCGTTGAAAGCTGATGCACAATCCACTACGACAAAGTTAGACATGACTGTAGTCTGGCGGGGTTGCTCCCCCATGGTAAGCATCAGTTCGATCATCCCAAGGGGTTGTACTGAATCCCCTGTGAATCCGTATAGGGACGACTGGCAGGGCTTCAGGTGACGCATACCCAATCCCATCTTTTCCAAAGCATGGCGGTATAGGATATCCACTGAGCTCCCATTATCCACCAAGACTCGATGCACACGCATATTTGCCAACTGGACTGTCAGCACCAGCGGATCATTATGGGGGAAGTGCACCCCTCGTGCATCTTCCTCGGTGAATGTTATCGAGTCGTTTTCCCCTTTGAAACTCTTCGGGGGTCGTTGTTCTAAACTCATGACACAGGGAGGCGGACTTTGCCGAGCCTCTCTCGCATATCTATCTCGTCCCTTCCTAGAATCTCCCCCAAATCCTGGGCCTCCAAATATGGTGCGGACCTCCCCCTGTATTTCTGGGGCTCGCTCCTGTGCCTGGGGCGCTGTGGGCTCATTTTCTGGCCTTTGCCTTTCTCTTTTGACATAGCGGCCTAAGTGCCCCCAGGGGATAAGCTCCTCAATTTCCTCCTTCAAGTGGATACACTCTGCTGTGGTGTGTCCAATGTCCTTGTGGTATTGGCAGTATTTACTGGGGTCCCTCTTGGACCGATCCTTTCTCATTGGTGGGGGCTTTTTGAAGGGCACTCGATCTTCGTTGGTGACGTAAATATGCTCCCTGGTGTCAGTGAGATTCGTATAGTAAGTATAGGCCATTGGCCTATGATCACCCCCCTCGTTTGGTCTTCCTCTGCTGGTCATCTCTCGACCCCTCATACGTCCTCTTCTTCTTAGCTATATTCGGCCCGTCGTTAATTGGGGGCTTTGCGTGGGGCTCCTCCTTTCTGGCTTTCAGGTTTGCGTGGCCATCCTCCACACGGATGTACTTCTGTGCTCTTTCATAGAAGTCATCCAAGTCGGTGACTTCCCTCTTTAGCATGTTGTCCCACAACTTGCTCCCTGGGAGCACCCCAGCAGTAATGGCCATTTTTAACTCCCGGCGCGTTAGGCTCCCCACTTTTGCGGCCTCTAAATTGAACCGAAGAATGTAGCTTTTTAGGCTCTCCTTCTCCCCTTGCTTCACGTTGGCCAGACTGGTACCTGGCATTGTGTAGTCCTGCACGGCATGGTGCTGTTGGAGGAATTCGTCAGAGAACTGCTGCCAGGACCTGATGGACCCTGGCCTTAGTCTTTTGAACCATTTATAGGCGGGTCCTTTCAGGGTAACAGCGAAGCAATGGCACCTGGCTCCACTCCCGATTCCCCTTAGTTTCATTAGATCATTAAATGCATCCAGGTGATATTTTGGATCGGTGCTCCCTTCGTAAGGGGTCATATTGGGCTCCTTAAAATTGGTGGGGAGTCGGATTGCCTGAATCTCTCGCACGAAAGGCGACTCATGATCGAAGTCTTCCTCAAGAGTCTGGCCACCCGACGTAGTGACAATCTTGCTCCGCAAGCTCCG
This sequence comes from Humulus lupulus, assembly GCF_963169125.1. Lineage (NCBI taxonomy): Eukaryota > Viridiplantae > Streptophyta > Magnoliopsida > Rosales > Cannabaceae > Humulus > Humulus lupulus. The sequence continues at coordinate 267,520,216 of NC_084793.1, forward strand.
CATCTTCGTGTCTAGGTCCTGCCTCCTTTTGCTGAGGGTATCTCTCAGAGCGGACGGGCTAAGGTCTGCCTTTCCCTTGCCTTCGCGAGGCGCCACAGGGGGTGTGGTCCCTTTGCCCGCCCTCTTCTTATTGAGCTCCTCCCGCAAGTCTGGGGGTGTTCTTTTGGAGGTGACTTCGTCCTCGTGGCGAGGGGCAGCGTTGGTTCTCGGTGCTGGCTTCTGGGCCTGCTTAGGCGGTTCGGGGTGATCATTTGGCTTTGTGCGAGGGGTGTTGCTAGTTGAATGTCGGGTTCTCCCATCATCTACCGGCACTGTGGTCTCCACTCTATCCTTGCCCTTCTTTTTTGACCTTAGGCAAGGTCACGCTAGACTTACCCTGCAATAGGCCGTTAAGGACCTCTTGCATGTTTTCTAAGGTGGTTTCTAATCTTTGGTTTTTGCGGTGGAGCTCACGTATCTCCTCTTCGTAAAACCGGGATTTCGAACTTGAGCTCACGGAGTGGACCCGGGGGTGTTTGTCATGCCTATGGGTAGAAGGACCCGGGTCTCGCCGGCCGGAGTTCGGTGCCTGCGGCGGTTTTGGAGGAGGGAACGCATCAGTGTTTGCCGGTGGTGCTCTTGGAGGACTCCCTCCGAGTGGGGCGGCTGGCGATGAGGCCACTCTATCACCCCCGTGAGCCTCAGGGTCTTGTGGGGGTTCTGCGTCTCTGGGCGGAGGAGCGTCCTTCATGGAGGCCTTCAGTTGGACTCCGTTCAAGTGAACTTCGACCTCCTGCGTCTCCCTCAGTCGCTTCGAGCGTCTCGGCATCTTCTTCTTGTCGGAAATAGTGGTGGAACAGTAGCTTAATACTAACGTTCCCACGGACGGCGCCAAACTGTTGACGGTAAGAACTCGTCAATGAAGTTAAGTTGGAAAAATTATCGAATCAAGATCGCTAATTGAAAAGCTGTAAAAACTTGAACAAAAACTCAAGAACAATGATAAATCAACAATGGAGAATTTAGTCTTTCATTCACACTTAAGCTTCTGCTACAGTAAAATTCCCAACCCCCCTCCTGGTGGTCTTAGAATCCCTTTTATAGTTGGCTCTAATGGCCTTAGGTACATAGTGGTCCAGGGGACCAGGAGGTACATACGTATTGCATTAGGGGGGTGGCTCCAGAGGTGGTGATCGTACATCCCGTACTGGAGCAGGTGTCAGTACGATATCTCCACTACTTGTCTGTACCCATTTCTGATGCGTGGTGGCAGGCGTAGTGGCGCAGGAGGTCGTGGTGTCGGCTCTGTCCTATGGCTGTAGACGTACGGACCATGGCTCTTCCCCCAGCAATATTACTGGTACTGATATCCGTACTCAACACTAGGTCGTACAAATATGTCTTCATTCGACCCGTACGGGACCTCCCAAGCATAGGGGTCCTAAGGTGCAAGGAATGGGACCCTCGGTGCGAGGCAGAGATCTTGGGTCCTTGGCGCGAGATGCTTGAAGTCCCCCAAGATCACTCACAAATCTTGGCCATAGGTATGTCCCCCATGTCTGACGTCTAAGGACGCATGACGAGACGCCCTGTTTGTGGCTCCCTTGACGGCGCGGCTCCCTAGTTGCTCAGGAGGCCCCTATCCCCTCGTACGGCCAAACAAGGCCATGCCTGGGCAAGGCCACTTGGTTACCTCGGCCTATGGCGAGGCCCTTAGCGCGAGGCGGCTAATGCGAGACGGTGGCACGGGCTTAGCATCCAAGCGAAGCCAGGGGGTGCTCCGTGCGCGGGGGGCCGAGCGAGGCCACGGGGCTCCATGCGCGGGGGCCGAGCGAGGCCACGGGGCCTTGCGCGGGAGCCGAACGAGGCCATGGGGCCATGCACGGGGGCCGAGCGAGGCGACGGGGCTCCATGCGCGGGGGCCAAGCGAGGTGACGGGGCTCCATGCGCGGGGACCGAGCGAGGCCATGGGGCCATGCACGGGGGCCGAGCGAGGCCATGGGGCCATGCGCGGGAGCCGAGCGAGGCCATGGGGCCATGCACAGGGGCCGAGCGAGGCGACGGGGCTCCATGCGCGGGGGCCGAGCGAGGCCACGGGGCCTTGCGCGGGAGCCGAGCGAGGCCATGGGGCCATGCGCGGGGGCCGAGCGAGGCGACGAGGCTCCATGCGCGGGGGCTGAGCGAGGCGACGGGGCTCCATGTGCGGGGGCCGAGCGAGGCCACGGGGCTCCATGCGCGGGGGCCGAGGACCTCTTGTAATTCTCATATTTTGGCTTGGTGGAATTTTGGCGTCCACAGCTTGCACTTCAACAGGGCATACCCCATTTTCCCTGGCATATGGGTGCGAGGCCATGTTACCAATTGAGGTCGAAATACCCACAATTCGTAGCTATGCTTACGATCAAGCCTCAAACCAATCCCAACTCGAAGTAAGTCTAGACCTTATAGGAGAAAGAAGAGATGAAGCTTAACTAAGAAATGCAGCATATCAGCAGCGAGCTACCCGATATTTTAATAAAAAAATTCAGGTTAGGAAGTTTAGATTGGGAGACTTAGTGTTAAGGCATGTGTTCCTAGCTATAAGAGACCTTGGTGCTGGTGTACTTGGACCTAATTGGGAAAGACCTTACCAGATTGAGTCAATCATTCGACCTGGAGTCAATGAACTGGCGAGATTAAACGGAGAGTTGGTGCCGCGAGCTTGGAATGGCGAGCATTTGCAACCTTACTATCAATAGTGTAGGAGTGATGTCTCATTGTAACCAAGCATATTTGTTTTTACAAAGTTTTATTAATAAAATGGTTGATTCTTGTTCTTGTGTGTTGTATTTTTTGCAAACTCTCTTAATTTAATAACCTATGGTCACACTCATAGGATATTAAGGGGGCATCAGTGGTATACATACCATAAGTTTGAAAAAATAAAAAACATTAAATAAAAATGTCTGGATAATTAACCCGACATAGAAATTATAAGTATATGCTCCGAAATAATAAGTGTATGGATATAACCAGATGCGTGAGCTAAGATACTTTGGACGTAACCAGATTATTAATAAGTGTCTGGACATAACCAGATGCACGACCTAAGATAATTTGGACGTAACCAGATTATTAAAAAATAAGCGTCTAGACATAGCCAGATACGCGAGCTAATATGATCTAGACAAAACTAGATAAAAAGTATACAAGTGTATGGATTACAAACCAAACATGACCTAAATAGGTTTGGAACAAACCAGCTAAAACTAGTCGACACAAGTTGGGAAAAGATAAACCTACTTCGAACTAAGTCGAGATCGAAGCTGGAGTATTTTGCAAAAAAAAAATAATAATAATAGTTTTGACCTCGTAACCTCAAGGAGCTACTTGATGAAGAGGAAAAGTGACTAGAAAAAGCAAGATATAACTAAACTACTCGTCTTACATACCACTTAAGTACTTTCAAGTGCATGGTAAAAGTAAGATCCGACCTTAACAAGAAATGAGATCGGATATGGATACATCGATCAAACTGTGCATGAATGCATAGAAACTCGAGCTGAAATCCGACAGATGTTTATATGAATAAACAAACATAAAGACAAAATTTTAATATAAGTTTCTCAAAATATTTCGACCTAGAAATGGGAAGCAAAATTATTAAAGTAAAAGTCGAGCATAAAAATTAGGTATATCAAATGTAAAAGTTTGAACAAACAAAAAATAACTCTTATACGAGCTGTAAATTGTTTTTGCCCCAGGGGCATAAAAAAGAAAGGTCCTAACTATTACAAAAAAAATTAAATGGGACGCAGCCCATGATCTCGCCTCTAGGAAGCAGGAGCCATCCCCCCCCCCCCCCCCCCCCGACGACACTCGCCTCCTTGGCCTTCTCAGCCTCCTCCTTAGCTTCCTTCGCCTCCAGCCGAGCTTGCCACTTAGCCACAAGCTCGTCCTCCAGGGTACCCAAGAAGCTTGTGTTAAGATCGACATTGTTGGCCCAGATCCTGTACATGGCCATATCCACTGCTCGATCCTTCCTTTGTTTGAATTCTTCAAGGAGGTGAGCATTTTCGTCCTCCATTATATCGAAGGTGGCCTTCTTCTCCTCCTCAAGCTTGGTGATTATCTTCCCAAGCTCCTTTACCCTCGAGTACTTCTCTTCGAGCTCAGCCTCCAGCTTTGACTTGGCAGCCTTAAACTCGTCAGCGAGCTTGAGCTGGAGATCCTTCAACTCTTGAGCATAACTCATGCTCGCATGAACCTCATTGTTCAACTTGTAATTCAGCTGAGCAACTGTAGCGAGAGCCTAGTACACAAACAAATTAAGTCAGAACATGTTCCAAGTAAAAATCAAACAAATAACAAAGTAAGAAAAATTATCGAGGAGATGAGTTCGGTACTCTTGTCGTAAAGGACACTGGAGTCTCGAGCATTGACCAGGAACTACCACTGAGGAGCCCTAAGATTTCTAAAGCTTTGGCTCACTCGAGACAGGACATTTGAGCCAAGAGTGGTCCCATGAGTCCCCGCAGTGCTATCAATGATGTACTCATCAGAATGAGTCGAAATTGACAGTAGGCATTCCTGAGTTGGAACTGGCTTCTTCGGAGCTGGTGCGGTCGTCTAGAGAGCTTGGGTAGCAGGAGGTATAGGAGGAGCGGCTTCCACAGGAACCCCAATTTGGGGGTCCGAGGTCACAACCTGACTTGGGCCTTGAGGGCCTGGGGGAGGGGGAGTCACCTCGGTCCTTTTGGGGACTTTGGCAGGCCGACCAGCTTTTTGTGATGCTCTCGGGCGCTTGCTTTGCTTGGCTCCCGTGCGGCTGTTGAGAATATTTTCGAGGTCAGAATCCATGTCACCTGCATAATCAAGTCACATTAGTGCACGAGCTTAAAAATACCAAAGTAAACGTGAAGCAAACAGTTATTGGAAACAAATAGACAAGTGACAAGAAAACTGACTGGAACTCTCCCCCAAGCTCGTGCTCGGCAACCAAGTAATCCCCCTATCTTCAGAGGAGGCTGGGGGAGTCCCTTCCCTATACGTGGAAGTTAACCTCGAAAGGTCCCTATAGTCGTTTGTTCCATATTGAACGGCTACCCCATCCCAAACTTCATTTAAACTATACATAGTTTGGTATTTCCCTAGCCAACTATCAAACCTATGAACCCTATCATCTACCCAAGACCATACGTGTAATTTATCCCTAGAATATGGGAATAGAATCAGGGTGTCGGGTTTGTATTGAAGTAGGGAAGGGGACCACATGACCAAGCTGAGAATGACTTTACCTCTGTCACTCGAGCTCGAAGCCTTGTCGTTCGCATTATTTCCCGAGCACGGACTCCTGTGATGACAGGCTAGGGATCGGGCCCTCTGCCTCAGAGGAAGTTTGTCTGTAGGGAGTGGTACATGCTCCCACATGATGTATTTTCGGTAAGAGCCATCATCCATCGTCTGATCCTGCTCCAGGAGACCGCAGGCTCAAAGTTTATCTTCATGAAGAAGATATGACAGGGAGCGCCTGCCATACGAAAACCGGAGAAAAACTTCCTTGTGCTCCTTCATTGCATCCATAGGAGTAGGACGGTGATAATTTGCTAGAGAATCGAATATATTACAATTAGTCCAAGCCTAAACATTAATCGAGCATGAAAAGAAGGAAGAATTTATACTTACGGATTCGTTGAAACGAATAGAACTTTGAAGGAGCAAGGCCATCTGTCCAAAAAAGGCGAGCTTGAAGTTGGGGGGATTGTTGGGCATGTCCTCAAAGATCTTCTTCTCCTTCGGATAGCTCGACAAGTAATAAAAGCTGTTGACGGTGAAAACTCGTCAACGAAATTAGGTCGGAAAACTCAAAGGTAAGTATGGAGATATTTAGATAAGAACTTAGAATAAACTTAAGGAAAAATAAACACAGATCAACAATGGAGTAAGCCTTCGTGTATTGCTTAATAGCTCGAGTATACAATGAATTTTCCCACCCCTTTGCTGGAGGGGTGATGATCTATTTATATTGGGGCTCTAATGGCTCATCATACATTGTGGTCCCAAGGGACAAGATTGTACATAGGTACATTGTTAGGGTAGTGGCATAGGTCGTAGTGGAGCAGGAGGCTATGGTGTCGGCTTGGTACATAGTCAGAGGTATATAAGTAGTGCCTCCAATCTCTGTACAAATTCGTACCACCACTACTTGTGTGATATAGATGTCAGGGTCATGCTTCTGTCCTCCTCATGGTCGTACGTCCTGCACCTGTACACATACGGGTACTTTGTACCTGATGGCTATTCTCACATCTCCAAGACATGTATTTGCTCAAAGCTATTGCATATTCTACTAAGTGTAGGGAAGCTTGTTCGTTGACATGAATGATATACTTAGTCATCTATACCACTATTGGCTTGATACCAAATAGTTCTTGGGTCTCTCTTATTGCTCCTCGTACGCCCCTTCAAAAAGTCTTAAACTCCATACAGGTACGCGAGGCATTTGCATCACGGGATAGAGGCATCTAGGCGAGATGAAGTGCAGCACGGGTACACGACACCTCGGCACGACTGAGCGAGGTGTGGTGTAAGGCCCTTATGCGCAGGTTCTCAAGGCCTTGGTGCACGGGTGTGCGAGGTCCTGATGTGCAGGTGCGCGAGGCCCTAGTGCGTGGGGCCTTGAAGCTTGGGTGCTCGAGGCCCTAGCGTGTGGGTGTGCAAGGCCCTGATGCGCAGGTGCACGGGTGCGCAAGCCCTTGATGCAAGGGTGCATGAGGCACTGGCGTGCGGGTGTGCGAGACCCTGATGCGCAGGTGTGCGAGGCCCTGGTGTGCAGGTGCGTGAGGCCCTAGTGCTTGGGTACATGAGGCCCTGGTGCGCGGGTGCGCGAGGCCCTGATGCGCAGGGTGCGCGAGACACCTTGGCGTTGCCATGCTTCGCAAGACGGCGGTGGCGCGAGACGCATTGGCGAGGCCATGCCTCACGAGACGCGGGTTCGGTCGAGGAATATGCCTCGAGTGCCTTCGATGTCTCTTGGCGCCAAGGTAGGTAGGGCCTTGCTATGCAAGGCTCCATTTGCATGGATGTAGGCGTACGTCTCAAGTGTATTTGGCAGCCCTTGTGCATGTGCGTGCATCTCATCCCTTGAGCATATCAACCTCGTGCAGGCACGCCGGACCTCGCTATGTGAGGGCCTTGTGCTCCTGTCCTCCCAAAACGCTAAGTTTGACCCTTTAGCTTTGCAAGGCCAAACTTCATGGCTCATATTAAGATGTTTCCCTTAAGCTCACAAGGGAAATTATTCCATATTTGCAAGACCTATAGGTCCGAGCCCGATAGCATGAATTCATGACCTTTAGCCATGTATTCTAACGAGGGACCAGAGATTTTTTCCTTGGTGGATTTTTGGGCATCCACAGAAGCCATCTCCACCTCGAGATCGAGAGGGGCTGCTTTTCAAACAAAAGAGATATAGGATCTCTCTTGGCCAAGGTCCTTCCCACTTTAGTTCGTGGTACAGCAACCTCAGGGCTGACAAAACCCTATATGAATTGGTCTGGAGCTGGAAGGGCACGAACCCAACCAAATTCATAAAGTCTTTAAAAAAGGACTTCAAGGGCAATAGAGCCCCTGCCTTCATATGCTTACGACTCCAGGCCGCGAGATTCAGTTTATTGTCAGGACAACCATTGCCCGGAGTGAAGCAGCTTTGCTCATTGGAGGTAGGAGCTCGACACCTCAGTGAGCCTGATAATCCTAGGCCATGGCGGGCCAAGATGTCGGAGATTTGTCCTAATGAAGACACTGAGCTCCAGTAATGTTTGGCCTCGAAAAATTCCCCCTAGATGTGGGGACGATAGTGGGTTGCGATGTAGACGGACGATTTGATGACTCCTCCATCAAGGAAAAGGAAAGTACACCATGCTTAAAAGCGACGGTAACTTTGAGCTTGGGATCAAGGGGGATAGGTCTGAGCTCGGGGCCTGGATCTGGATAAATTGCGACCCGAACTTTCCTCCTTTTTCTTTCCTCAACCTTGTCGTTCTGATGTCAGAAATAGGCCCAAATATCTTCTTGCTCGCACCTTACTTTGTACTCGTGAATCAGTTGCTGGTTTCGAATAAAGGGAGATTATGGACATGGAGTTGTTGGGGAGTATAGGATTGCGAGCACTAACCCCCACCGTTTCTCAGAATTCTGCGACATCTAACAAGAAAGAAAACGGTGAGGGCCAGACATACAAGAATTCAGAGTATGATTTTAGGTGATTCGAGCTCGAAGGCTCGAAATCACAGAGTAAGCTCGATCGAGATTGCGGTCTCGAAAGGACGGGTTGAATTCAAGGAAGAACCCCGAACTATTGTAAGGTCCGGGCTTCGAGCATGTATTCGACGCAAGGGTAGGAAAGTGTGAGTTCATTTTAAGAATTCTGAATTTTCAGGGGAAAAGTTGACGGTTACTAAAAAATGTGATAATTTTGGGATTCGTGCAAATTAAAACCCTGATTCAGTACCCCATTTCTTGGTCTACACGATACATCACCTGTAGTCTAAAATATTTTTGGATCCAAAGCTTATGTAGTATCAGCTAAACTACATTGCTAAGGCAATAAACTATTGAATACATTTATAAGGAAAAGAAGTACGTAAAAATGCATGGAAAAATAAAGAATAAGAAACAGAACTTACACACATAAGTAGCTTGCGGGTATAGCAAGATCAACGATTGAAGGAGCGGTGTCAGAGAAGTGCTCACAGAGTCGAAGATGCCAGGGGTTTTTTGCCTCCTTGGTTTGGAAAACATGCAAGGATAGAACAGCCTTTTTGAGTTCTGGTTTTTCTTCTTTTTTCTCTGAAAGCTCAAGATGCGAAAATGAAATGAAGAAGACGATACGGGCATATATATAGGCCCCAGGGAATGTCAAGGGTCGAATTGATCTGGACCATTGGCCATATTTGGTATCTGATCAGACGGCCGGGTACAGATGTGGCGATGGTGGCATAAAGTTGGCAGGCGAATAGACATGGGTATGGTTAAAAAGTACTCGAGTACTCTGATTGAGCAACTCATGATTGACGCGTGTCCACACTTGAGTATATTAAGCGGCTCAGTTTCCGAGGAGGGCAGTTCAAAAGTTTCCTTCTCATAGGGTTCGAACTGATACTTTTGAGGGGGAAAAATGTTACACCCAGATTTCGAGCATGGGAATTATGATCTCGAAATCTAGGCTCGTTAGGTGTAAGCTCAAAATTAACTCGACCAATTACTTGATCTACTATTCAGAGATGGTTTCGTTGTGAATGACGAACTTATGAGATCGATAAGTATGTAGCCTCGAAAGTGCTTCGGGTTTATAAGTTGGACTCACAATTCTCGATCGCAGGGGTTCAACACTTGTATAAGTTTTCTAATGCATCTCTTGTCCTCAGACAAGATGGTTCAAGATCGAGAAGTGTAAGCTCAAAGGTGATGGCTTCGTCAATTGTTACTTTTTGGGAGTGAAGGCGAAACAAGATGACGAGCTAGTGATAGCCAAATAGTCTCGAAGGCGTAATGAACCCAGCATCTAAGCTAGTCGGTTACGTGTGAACGTGTTTATTGTTGTAAAATCCCTATGTTTAAGGGAAATGATGTAATTTGTTATCTAATCCCACATTCTATGGGATATTATCATGCACGTAGCAAATAATGCATTAATTGGCATTATATCATTTGATTCACAGAATATATTCCCAAAATATGTGCGAACGAATTCTAAAATCTTCTCTATAAATAGAGAAGGAAACTCCATTTGTAAGGGACCAAAACATTGAGATTTGGAGAGAAAACTCTGGACAACTATTCTCTAAAAGTTTCCAGGAAACTCCAAAGAACTAATAATATAGACTCGTTGACTAGGTAGATTTTTAAACTGCTGAACCACGTAAAAACATCTTGTTTTCGTCATTTTATTTCACTTCCCCTTGTATATTCTTGTTTAATTGCTCTTCTTTTTAAGTTGACGAAAAATGGTGTCCACAAAATTATTTTTATACTCTTATAGAAATATATGAGTATAAAATTCATGAGCATATATATTTATTAGAAACAGCATAAAAATTTAACAATTAAGAAAATAGTTTGGTTTATATTTATAACTATTATGTTGTTATATAAATCATCTTAGATTATTATATACAAAATCACATACAAAAAAAAGGCTATTTAGGATTTTTTTTTCCCCCCGAACTATGACCTATACATTATTGTGCCCCCTAATTTTTTCTGGCCGTTTAAAATTCCCCCTTACTATTCACAGTGACATAAAGTGGTAATTATGTTAAGTTTCATCCCATGTGGCTAATGGAATGCCGGCATGGCCATTTAGCCGTTGATGTGGCGTTGCCACATCAGAGCCACATGTGTAATTCAAATAAAAAATTAATTAAAAATTAAAAATATGAAAAATCATTTAACAAAAACTTTAAATAAATTAAACTAATATATTATCTTATTAAAACTATAAAATTTATTTTTAATTAATTCAAAATAATGAAATTAACTCATATATTTACATAATTAAAATATTTATGAAATTAGGTTATTAATAGTTTTAATACGCACATTTACATTATAACAAATTGGTTTCTTGTTAAAAAAAAAACATATTTACATAATTAAAATTGTGTTTTTGAATTAATCATTGTGTTCTTGAGTTCACACTTCAACCATTATTGTAAAATCATTTATTGGCTAACTTTAATTTAGACAAAAATATTTTAAAGTTATTTAGGAAAATCAGTAGCATATCCTTATTGATTCATGATTTATTATCAAATTGATTCAGCTGATTTTTTAGTGTGAAAATATATTTTAAGTGTGAATACATTTTTACCTTATTTATCACAAATAAACATTATTTGGTAAAAATATGTATTTCAATTATCTTAAGATTATTTTCAGGGATTATGTTCATTCTGGAATAAAGAAAGTGTAAAAAATGAACATGGTCAAAAGAAATTACCATGTTCGTTCAGCCAGATAAAATTGATGGCATTGCTAACTCATTAGTTTCCTTTTCTGTCAACACAGAATTCATTTGGTTGGCTGATTTCCTAAATTAAAGGAATTTGCAATTTGATTTCAAATATCTCAGAAAATGATGGCCTTGGACGATTTCCTTGCCTATAAATATCTCGCCAAGGCCTTTGGAATTTCCATCTCTTCCATTTTGAATATTTGTAAAACATTATGCTATTTTGAAGAGTCTTTTTATTTGTAGAGATTAAGTTTGTTAACCTTAATCTTTGTGAGAGTATTGAGTGTACTTGTGGATATCTATCTAGTCCCTTGTAAATAGGTAGTGTCTATTGTTAACGTGCTCATAAGGATCTTCGGGAGATGATTTTATCTAAGTCTCACTTCGAGAGGAAGTGAGCACTCGCTATTCTTTGAAGGGATTTCAAGAGAATCACCATTTTTATCAAAACCAGATTCGTAGAGAAGAGTACAACAAGATTGCGGCAATAATTTAAGAGGGAGTCTTACATTGTTTAAGTCAATGCTTTTGTACACATTATTTCTTTAATAATTGGTTTATTCTCTGGGCGTGGCCCCGTAAATGTAGGTTATCTGAAAGGATTTATGAACCACGTAAAAATTCTTGTGTGTTGATTTTTTTTAACATGTTTTTCTGTTTCCGTTTAAACAGTTGCATAAGTAGTGTTAACAAAACGGGAATCTGTCTAAACAACTTAACAAGTATTCCGCATTTAATTAAGTTGTTTATTTTAAATCACTTGGTAATATTAAAATACGGGATTTCAATTATCAAGTTGAAGAAAAATAAATTATTCAATATCGAAAATCAATCATAACCAACAACTCCCTCAATTTCTTGATTCCTAGAACATGTACAAATCTTTCTGATGAAGAACATAGGAGCCCAACTATAGATATTCTATTTTGAAACATATTATTTCAACCTAAGAATACGAAAACACAAATCAAGATTTCAGATCCCGAATTCATACAAACACAAAAGCTCAAGCAAATACCCAAATCCTTCAACCTCATCTAACCCCAAAGCCCAGTCTTGAAGCCCTCCACCTTCCTCGCCTGCGACCCTTAAGCCCAAATCCGACCTTTTGTCTAACACCAAAATGCCTAAATCTGACTACCACCTTCGTCTGAAAGCAAGAGTCTTTCCTTGTCGGACCTACAGCAGGAAAAATAAAGCGATGGGGCATCCCTGTCTGCGAGCATAGCCCTAAATCTGCAACTGCCATCTCCGTCTGCGATCACCATCTCCATCTGCAAGCACCCAGATCCAACCCTCCGCCAGTAGCTTCGACTAACCTGGGAAGAAGGAAAGAGATGAAGAAGAGAGGAGATCGGGCGAAGATGAAGAGAGAGATCAGATAAGAAGAAGAAGAAAGGAGAAAAAAAAGAAAATAATTTAGTGTTTTTTTAATTTAGTTTTTGATGTTTTTTTTTTAATTTCATGTTTAAAAAAAACTAATTATGTAGCAAGAGGGTTGAAATTTAAATATATTTTAAAGGTTTTTTTTTTGTTAATTTAAAAAAAAATGAATTAATTTATTAAGTTTTAATAAGAAAATAGATTTAAAAAAAATTGAATTACACATGTGGCGTTGATGTGACAATGACACATCAGCAAGTAAATAGTCATGTCAGCATTATGTTAGCCACATAAGATGAAACTTAACTAAAGTACCACTTTACATCACTGTGAATAGTTCAGGGGAACTTTTAACGACTCGAAAAAATTAAAGGGCACGATAATGTATATGTCATAGTTCGAGGAGCAAAAATCATAAATAGCGTAAAACATATAAATAAACATTATAATAGTAAACTTAATTAAAAAAAATCTAAACGAACACATAAGATTTATTGTTAGACGAATTCATGTATAATATAGGACAAATTTTTTTTTTATAAAAATATACAAGTAAAAGTAAAAACTTATGAAAGAAAAAATAAAGATTAACAATGGAAATACCAAAAAAGGTTAGACGAATATTAGGTAGAAAAGGGTATATGGGCTCTGTGTAAGTAATTAGTTGTGAAGCACATACAATGTATGTGCTACCAATTTTTTTTTAATATTTTGAAATAAAATGTAATGTAACAATAGTAATAATAATAATAGTTTTAGCAAATAAAAATATAATCAAAAGCATATGTTTCTCAATTTTAACTAATTATGTATTATTAAAATTGTAATAGAAGTTTGATAGTTTTTTTTTTTACTTAAATTTATTATTTTCTAAAATAAAATTTGAAAGAACAAGTGGTAAATAAATATTTAAAAACTTATTTGAAATATTAAATTTGTAATTTGTAATTTCATACATATTAGCTTGCATTACAATAATATATTTTTTAAGAGTAAAAAAATATTGTTGACTGCATTTTTCGCTATCAACCTTAAATGAGAGATTAATGAAATAAACAATAAAAAATACAAATGTTTTTACGTGGTTCAGGTTATAAAAGAACCCTAGTCCACGAGTCTCTAGTATTAAGAGGATTGGAAGCTTGTTGAGGCAAGTTCCAATGGTGTATTCTCAGGCAGCGTTTAGATTGCTCTGAGTACAATGTGTTTCTCTCTAAAAAAACTAAACCCTTTACAATAAGACTCCCAAATCTATTTATAAAAGCTGGGGTAATTAATACTAATCATTTGTAATGAATATACATTCTTCCCGTTATTGGGGGATTAATACCAATTCAATGCATTGGGCTGCATTGAATGGATACCACGACCCAAACGAGATCTGTGGGGCCCACTGTGGAAAGGTACCTACTTTATGGGGAACATGCCTCAAGTACTGTTAGGGCATGTTGTACGTATCTCCGTGTCAGACGGCGTAGTGGGAGTGAGAATTGTTGAGTCGTGCAATCGACAACACTATGGAAGAATCGCCTAAAAGGTTGTCAGAAACTCCTTTGATGTTGCAAACCCGCATTGTCAGATCCCTTGCTGGTCCGCGGAGGAGTACCAAGATTACCAGGATCTCATCGACGTGTTCCTCCGCAACCAGAGAAGGAAGAGGTACCCTCAAGGCTTCATGCCTCTTGATGATTCGACGCCATGCACGCCTCTTGGTTTTGTCAGTATGAAACCAACTTAACGCAGGAGATGAGTCGTCTTGTACGCGAATTTGCTAATATTGTCCTCCATTTCGAGGAGCCTGATCGTGGTGGGGCTCCCGAGGAGTTTTTTTTCTTTCTTTCTTTTCCACATGTGTGTTTATTCTGTTGTGGTTTTCCTTAAATTTATTGGGACTAACCAGGGTGTTTCCTTTGTGCAGACAGTATGGGCCTTTCAGACTTGGTGCATTCGAAATGTCAAATGGTGTCGGGGCCTTTTGAGATCAACAACCCCAACAGCGGTGCCCACGCCCTCGTCGACTGCCCCAGCACCCTTTGCTACTGCTCCAATGGCACTTACCCTGAGCGCAACAGTTGCTGGTGAGGTCATTGACCTCGAGACCTCCTCTCCTTGAGAAAAGGGATTCTCCGGGAAAAGGCAAAGAGATCCCTTCCAACCCCCCTCAAGCCAAGGTCCCCTGGTTGGTTATCTTTCCGGAGTATTACGAAGACGATGACTCGGAGTTGCACAGGGAAGTCACCGAGTACTACAATGCTTGTATCGGTGAGGGAAACGAGAATGACCGACTATTTGCTGAATACTTGCGCGAGGACTGGCTGAAGGATCCCGTCATTCCTCCTCGCTGTGAAGAGCTGGAACCTTTCCTCGCGAGGAGAATAGGAGGCAAGGCCTTACCACTCGGCACAAAGCTCGTGCAAGGAATAGCAGCGTCCTTGTGCAAAATGTCCGCTGGCAACTTCGCCCATTGCGGCTGTGACAATGAAGTGACGCTGGTGGCAACCAGCTGCCACACTTCCACAAGGGTAAGTCTTGATTTCTGTTTAAGTTCAATGAATATTTTCTGTCATTTTGGCTGACTTGTCATTCTTATTTTACAGGTTGTGACCCTCAATCAACGATTCAGGAACCTAGTGCTAATGTAGTCTCTCAAGATGAAGAAGACTCAGGAGGAGCTGGCTCGTGTCCTTCTACCTTATTGCATCTTCGAGAATTGAGGTTGTCTCGCAGGTCGGCTTGACCTTGAAAAGCACCTTTATTCTTAGGAAGAGCCACTTCGGTTTCTCTGTCGAACTTGACATTTTCGTTTACCGAGATACTGATACCGCGTTCTCTGTTCTGTGGGGCATTCCTTTGGCGTATCCCTGGAACGTTATTCCTTCGAGGCTGGTGATGTCCTGAGGGGGCACCAGCTCCAGGCCTCGCGCGGTCCGTATGATCGCGTAGAGGTAGAACGCCCCGAGCTCCACGGGCGCTAACAGCCTGGCGGTGTCCTCGGGCCCCTGGGCCATTACCTTTACCAACCAGTTGAGGAACCTGATGACCCTCGGGATCCTGACGAGCCCTCTTCTGCTTTGGAGCAGGATTATCGTCATCTTTTCCTTTACCACAATTCTGTGGTGGCATCAGGGTTCCAACTCCTGCTGGGTGCCTGGCAGGCACCTCAGCTGGCGGATCTCGCACCTATGTAACCGGGTGCTCAGGAGGCACTCCAGCTGCATTAACAGGTGACACTCCAACAGGGTGTGCATGTGGCACGCCAGTTGGGTGCCTAGCTGGTACATTGCCATTGGGGTCCACTCGCAGCCCTTGGGCTGCAAGAGTGGCCTTCATGGAAAGCACCATCTCGTGTAGGGCGGTGATGTTACCCTCCTTGGCATCGATCTTTTGTTATTGAGTGGCCACCTGCTCACCACCTGCTCACGGAGCATCACCACCTTTGGCATCTCCTCCACCTCCATGGGCTGAGGGTATTCTTCCTCATAATACCCATGGTCGACGCCATCATCTTCGTCGCCGTACTCGGCATCTTCGTCATAGTCCTTTACCATTTCATGGGTTCCCCTCCTTCGACTCCGATAGGAGGGAGCATGTCATCAGTAACATTTCTTCAAGTAGTTACCATGGCTATAAATGTTATGAATACTTTCTTCAAGCTGTCAATGAATGAACAAAAAGGTTGACTGTCTTTTTCACTATCAACCTTAAACAAGAGATTAAAGAGATAAACAATAAAAAACACAAAGTTTTTTACATAGTTCAGGTTATAAAAGAACCCTAGTCCACGAGTCTCTAGTATTAAGATGATTGGAAGCTTGTTGAGGCAAGTTCCAATGGTGTATTCTCATACAGCGTTTAGATTGCTCTGAGTACAAGGTGTTTCTTTCTAAAAAGTCAAACACTTTACAATGAGACTCGCAACTCTGATTATAGAGGTTGGGGTATTTAATACTAATCATTTGTAATTAATATACATTCTTCCCGTTATTGGGGGATTAATACCAATTCAATTCATTGGACTGCATTGAATAAAGACCACGGCCCAAGCGAGATCTGTGGGGCCCACTGTGGAAAGGTACCTACTTTATGGGGAACTGCTCCAAGTACTGTCAGGGCATGTTGTATGTATCTCCGTGCCTGACGACATAGTGGGAATGCGAATTTTTTAGTCGTACAATCGATAACATTGTGGACGGATCGCCTAAAAGGTTGTCAGGTACTCCTCTGATGCTGCAAACTCGCATTGGATGACACCTGGCTTATCTTTCAAATCCTGAGGACAAGGTCCTCGACTTGGAAGATAACTGATGGTAAGAAAAATCATGGACTGCCAAACAGCTCTCGGGGCATGGCCTTGGAAAGACGTTCGGGTCCTTCCTTTATCCGAGGGGAGTACTCCCTAACTAAGGGATCAACCCTTCAAAGACTGATCCTCGGGGTGTGGCCTCATCTAAAGGAGTACACACTCTTACCACATGTCCTACTCGGATTGCCACGTGTCTTTGGGTGAAAACACAGACAACAAACATAATACTAATTGGTGTAGTCTATCATTTTTTTTTTTATTTTCAATGGTTAAAAATATTTTATCTTTATTTTTTTATATTTATTACATTAATAAGAATATTTTTTGTATAATCTATTATATAAATATATAGCAGTGGGAAAATGTAACGCCTCAATTTCCCAAGACATCACTTACAAGTCGATTTAAAAACAAATAACATTTTTATGACGTAAAAGACACATTTAATTAATTAAAACTAATGCATGCGATCCCATTATTAAAAATAAAAGTAATTTGAAAGCATAATAATACAAATCTTGATGTTACTTACAAAATACTCAAAAATTTAAAAGAATCAAACCATTTAAGTTACAAAAAAATAATTAGTTTTCTTTATAAAACATAAAACTCCTGTGACCCTCCCACTAACATGTATCATCATCACCTTGAGTACATGAAATGTAATTTTCCATGGCTTGTTCTATAATCACACTTGAGATTCCCATGAGGCATCCTATTATCATGAATTGTACTCACTCATGATAATTCCTGCAAGTGTTGTGCTCACACAAGCAACACTTACATAGAATACGCCTATAGTCTATCATTCAAGAAAGTCAACTATCTAATCACTCTAGTATTTTCTCATGCTAACAACACTATCATAAAATAACCAATCACAGAACATAAGTACATAAAATAACAAACCATTAAACAAGGTTGTATGCTTAAACATACACCTTGTGAGAAGATATCCACTCTTCTTACCTTATTCATGACAAGCTATCCCGCTTTCCAATCCCTCTTGTTGAACTTCCTTGCCACAACTGAGGCCTTAAACAATCACATAATGATTTCAAAACTCAAAATGCATTCAAGCATTAAAACAAACACAGTTTCAAGCAATACATGACCTAATTTCGATAATAGGTCTATAAGCACATCATAAATCACATGTTATCATGCATGACCTTTATTTAACCTAATAAGACCATATTGTAGCCCATGTGTTCATACAGAAATATTTTACGTAATAATTACAAAATACAATTTTTAGTCCAAAGTTCACATTTTTCATGCCAAATTAATTTATACCAATAAATTAACTTATTTTAAACCACCTCTAAGGATTATCTTATTTCCAAAAGTAAATTATAACCTTTAAAATATAATTTACCAAATTATATTTGAATTTTCCTAATAATTCACCAATTATTCACAAATTATCAATTAATTCCCAAAAACCATTTTTAACACTCAAAATGACCTTTCTTATACTTTGAAATGATTCAAAAATCAATTTAACTTACTAAAAAAAATATTAAGTAGGCATCATATTCGATAATTTATTCTAAAAATCACATTTTTAAAGCGTAAAAATGATAAATTAACTATCCAACCCAAAACAAATCTCAAGAATGTTTCTAAAATCATTTCCCACATTTTAAACATTATTTTACAACTCCTAAAATAATATTAAAATAGTGAGTACACCCATTTTCATAATTAATTCATTTAATGATTAATTATAACAATTGACTTGAAAAATAGTAAATTAATAACCTACAACTTCAAAATCAGTTTCAATTTGATTTTTAACATTTAAAAATCAGATTATACAATCTCGAAAACATATTTGAAAGATTCATGCAATGTAACCAATTTTCATGCTGAAAATCTCACATCCTGAATGCATAAAAATGTAAAATAATCATCCATTGATTAAACAAGACCCTAGCATGTTACTAGATCAATTTTAAATATTTAAGCAATATTTTTCAAACCCAAAACAGTGGCATATCAGTAGATACAATCTCATCTTTACTTATTTAATTAAGTTCTATTTAATAAATAATTTATCACAATTAATTGCATAAAATAGCATAACATCATACACTTATTAAAAATCATTTTTTGGGGTGTCCAAAATCAGTGAGGAACCCAATGAAAATTTTCAAAACAATTGCATAATCACATAAATATTTTTCACAATTATTTTTAAGAAAATAAATAAAAAATAATTCATAATAATTGAAATAATCATCATAAAATTCTCAAATCAATACACAATGATCACCAAACATTTAAACCTCCAAAATCGCAAAAATGGTGGCTAGTCAGAATTTGGTCTTCTTCTGCGACGCCGGCAAGTGCCCAATCTTCTCTCTATTGCATTTTGGACCCCTAGCCAATTAGAAAACCTTTCCAATGATTCCAACACCTCACACCAGCCAAAAGCAAAGGAAAGATGCCCTGCAATGGCATGAATGATGTTGTCTTCCCTAATGCCGGTGTACCAGAAAAAATGGAGTTCAAAAATGCGAATTTTTGTTCCGGCCACTCTTGTTCCATTTCTTTACGTCTAAATTGATTATTAGGGTCCCCTAAGGTTTTCTAACACCATCCTTGAACACTAATCACTCCCAAACACTCACAAACTTGAAATCACTAAAGAACACCATTTTTAAAGTTAAAAAATGGTGATTTTCAAAATACTCACTCTCCACCCTTTTTGTTACGTCTAAAACTCTTTGATACCAAGGAGTGTTTCTAAATCATTCAAAACAACCCAGCACTCCCCAAGGCTCTCAAACACGAAAATCCTCTCACTTTCTCTCTCTAGAATTTTTGAATTCTCTTTTCTCTTTATCTCCTTCCATGAGTTCTTTTTTTATTTTCCTCTCTGTATTTTCGCAGCCCCAAGGAAAAATGAATCTCCAATATTCATTTTTTTCCTTATATTCTTACCCTAAATCAAAACCCTAAAATAATATTGCAACCCAAAATATCTTGTAGATTGGACCCCATTTTAACTCTTATTCGTTATGTTTTAGGGAAAACTCTATTTCACAAAAGTTGTAGATATTTTAATTAGCTTTTTAACGATACCAATTCCATTGAAATTGGACTCATACAACTTCAATTGAACTCGTTTTAATAAGACTGTATCCAGAATTTTGGGATTCCTAATAAAGGGAAACTTTTTTTTTCTTAGTTATTCTAACTTAGAGAATTCTCTAATATTAAAAAAAAATATGACCACATTCATGCTAATGTATTCCCATATTATTCCTAAAAAACTACACATAAAAAATATATGCTAAAATAAATTAGTTATATTATATATGTTACCATACTATCATATAATTAACCTATATCAAATTATTATTATTATTATTATTATTGTGTCCATAATAATAATAATAATAATAATAATCTTATTTTAGACAATAACCATCCAAAATAAAATCACAAAACATTATTGTTATTTATGCACAATAATAATCATAACATAAAATAATATTCAACCAATAAATTCAAAATAATTATTCCAACTATTTTACTAGGCAGTATACTCATGCCTAGATTCCCAAAAATTTATTTGTCCAAACATAATAACCATACATGTCCAAAATCACAGACGTGAGAAAATACAAAAATAAATACAAAAATAACACCAGTTACAAAGTGATCCTTCCATATTATTATTATTATTATTATATTCACAATTCAATCAAAACCATATAATAGTTATTATAATCACCGTAATAACAATAATATTTGTACAACCATTATATTACCAAGAATACACTAATATTATTATTGTTGTGCTCATAACAATAATAATATCACGCTCATTCAAATAACAAGAACCTATCATTCACTTGACATTATACTCATGTCCAAAAACTACAAAATTAATTTGCTAAGTCATACCCAATATATATCTACACTCACAAATGTGTAAAATGATTGAAATACCATTGATAGTAAAATTATGAAATTACCCCTCCCGAAGTGGATATTGCAGAAAACCAATTAAGTGATAAAAGTTACGACAATATTATTTAATAAAGAAAGAAAAAAAAAAAGAAAAAAAAGATGGACCTGTGTTAAAAAAAGGAATGATAGTAATTAGTTAAATGATAATAAAAATAAATAAATATAATTAATATACATGTGAAGGGAAATTTCATGTTATATGCATGATAACTTAGTGAAATTTTTTAATATGCCAACATAAGTTACTATCTCATATATATGACAATTTCAAATTTTTGGACAAAAATACCCCTAACATTCAAACACCACTTTTCTCTCTCAAACTGAACTCTTTCTCTCTCCAACTTCTCTCATCCTTTTACTCTCTTACTATCTCTCTCTCTCATTCTAATTTTGTAGATCTCGATAAAATACCAAAATTTAAAAAAAAAAAAATATCTGAAACGGACATTTTAGTGAAAAAATATAAACTCCAAAAATTTTGTCCAAATTTAGTGTAGAGGATCAAAATTACATCGAAAAAGCATCGTTTTGGCCAAAAATCAAGTTCATGATTGCATTACAACAACATCGAAACACTATCGATTTTGCATCGAACACTACAAGAAAATGGGCCCTTTACCTATCAAGTAAAGTTCCCTTAAATGTAGGTAAATATATTTGCCTACCAATAAACAAATAATTTATATTGGTAGGTAAAAGATTGTGGAGAAAGGTTTGTACCTACACTTATGCATATATGTAGGTAAAAGATATGGTGGATCCCACTTATTTGAGGAGATGATAATGACTCAGCAAGTAATGTGGAAGATGACATGTTATCTTATGTGACAGCTGACATGGATTGCCACATAGAATGACATGTGGCATATGAAGAATGAATCTGATCACTTTTCTACTAGGCCATATGGCGCACTCTGGTAATGTCACATGGCACACTCTATTCAGGGCACATGGCGTGCTCTAGCATGGCCACGTGTCGCGTTCTGGTACGACCACGTGTCACGATATGGTAGGGCAATGTGACACACTTTGGTAAGGCCAATTGGTACGCTATTAAGGAGTCGTGTGATATAATTTTAGGAGGCCACATGGCATCATCGAATGGTACCTTGTTCACACGTTATGTGTTGGTAAAGACCTTCAAAAGTGTAGGTAAAAAGTTTTTTATTTTATTTTGTATAAATAATTAAATTAAAACACTAATAATAAAAAGATTTATCATTTATAGTCATTAGGAAATATTCCAAAATAGATAATAACAATAGTCATGCTAAAACATTTGATAAAGTTAAAAGCAGTGAAATACAACATAACAAAAACTAGCTATCATCTTGTTTCTCTAAAATTTTAGGCATTTGTGAATCTTTATTATGTGCACCTAAAGCTTCATCTGATGGAGGCATGAGATTGTTATGTTGAAGAATGTCTACAACAAAGCTAAGTCATTAATTAGTATAATTAAGATGATTATTTGTTTTGTTAAGTCGTTGAACTAACTCCTCATAGGTTGGACAGTTAGACTGAGTAGTTTCGTGTTCTGAAGTTCCATGTGTACCACTTAAAGATCGCCCTCACCATTGCAAGTGTACAGAACGACGTCCAAAGATGCGTTCTGTAAAAGCTCTAATTTTTTTAAATTAAATAATAATTTTTATATATAAGTGGTGGGACCCACTTCTTAATAATAATAAAAAAAAAAACTTTCCCTTCTCTTTTTCTTTCTCTCTCCCCAACACTCTTCTCTTCTTCTTCTTCTTCATTTTTTTTCCTTTGTTTCTTCTTCTTCTTCTCTCGGCAAGCCATGGTAAGGCACAAGACCCAACCACCACCGGCCACCATTTTCGACATGTGGCGGCTCATCGGTTTCGCCTTGTTTCGGCGACTTCAACTACCAAGCGGCACCACCCAACTCGCCGTCAATCGTTTGGAATCACCAGCCAAAGTTTTGGTCTCTCAACTTTGACAATGTTTTCCGGAAAACTCCGACTACCTCTCGACGAGTGGTAGGTACCATTGGAACCAGCGTGGAGAGTGGAACAAAACCCGATAAACCATTATGGAAAACTCACCATTTTTCTCCGACAAGATTTTGGGTATCTTCACCCCTTTGGAAGCATTTTTCGGCGACACCGGAGGTCATTTGGGCGAAGGAGCTGTACTTTCGTGATGTACTCATCGAGAGGATCGTTTTGATATTTGTCATGCATATATTCGTTGACATTTCTGGCACATCGCTCACTGCCGCCACCAACTACCACTGTGCACCGCTTGGGTGAGGTTCCGAAACTTGAAATTTTAAATATGGTCATATTATATGTCGTTGGACACGATTTTGAATGAGGAATGCAATGATGATAATCGTTTGCTCATTTTATGAACGTAGGAAAAGTGTGATATTTTAATTGTATTAATCACACTAGGATCATCGTTAAGCTCAAGAGCGTCTCTTTGGACATAAGATGACAATTTTAAAGAGGTAGAGACTCAACTTGGTTCTTGGACTTGTTTTATATGTATAGAATAACATTAGACATGTTCCAAAGTTTGATTTATAAAATTTTTTAAAATTGAAAACTTAATCTGCATGATTTCTGATCTGTTTTGAGGGTACTGAGTGCCAAATATATTTTGTATACTTATCTATGCAGGTTATGATTTTTAGGTTTTATTCACATGTAGCTGTTATGCTGTCCAAATTTCTAAAATAAAGGGAATATGTTCTTTTGTTATTCTAGTTACCTGCATGTGGTTATACTGATGAGAACCATAACGATCATAATGTGTGCATGTTGTTGTTTCACAACCTAGTCTTTGTGTCATCATAGGTAGATCGGGTGTCCACTCATTTTTAGGTGTAAAGACCTAGTATCTATATACATGAAGTGTTCTGAGCCTCCCCTTGTGGTGGTTATCAGGTTCGGCTACCCAGTTTATGATGTCGGTTTTTCTATGGTGGGTAATGGGAACTAGGGATCTAGTGGACGGTGTGATGTGCACGTGTAGCTATGCTCTTATGATTATTTGTGGGTTCACTCTCTATTTTTGGTTTATACATGATGATGTATGTTTTGTTTTCAAAGCTAACCATGCAGGGGTTTTATTAAAAAAATTGGGTCCTATGATATTAGTTGTTTTCCGACTGGGCTTTATAAGCTCACCCCTATATATCTCTCTCTCATTCCAGGAACCTAGTGATGTGAATGTGGAAGGTGAATTATTAGTGGAGCCAAGGTGTTTAGCCTAGTTTTATTTATTGGCTTAGTCCTTTCTTTTAAACCCTATTTATGTATTTGATTTGGAACCTTATGGCCTGTATATCTCAATTAGCTATGTAATAGTTAGGAATGAGGAATAATAGATGTTAATTAGTATTTTGGTGTTTTATAACTTATCAAATTTAACTGTTTGGTAACTACATAACTGTGGGAATATTACTATTCTATATATAATAATAGATGATTCAGCTTTCATCACTAATATTTTTATATATAATTATAGCAGTTAATCCATTATTTTTGACTTATAATTATGGTACTACTTAATATAAAGTTAAAAGGATCATTTATAAGAGTTATTTTCCAACAATGGTCAAAGTTTGACATTTGACCACCCAAATTATGGATATTACAAATCTATCACCGCTTAGGGCTCGGGTCGTGACACGTTCCATAGTATCTTTATCAGACAATTCTTATGGAGAGTGTTAATCCTTTAAAGCTTTCATTTCATCTTGATTACATATTTTTATTAATTATTATTCAAAAATCAAAAAAATTATTGAAATTGTAACTTAATAAATAAATTACTTACATATAATGCCTGAAGATTTGGTCCAGTCCATCCTTTCTCCATATCATAATGCTTCAGACGCCATGTCTCAATTTGACCTGTGGAGGAAGTTAACTTCATTCCACGTCGAATGTAATGTCGTGGTATAGAGATTGATTTATTTCTTGACTCCCACCTCCTCTTAGATCGATTGTTAGTGTCCTTTAATGCTCTTTCCTAGAAAAGATAAATAATTCATTGAGATGTAACAATAATTATCACCTGCTTCTCATCTCATTTATCCTACAAAAGAAAACATATAAAAGGACTATGGTGATTTCAACCATATTTATAATAATATATGTGGTTGCATAATTGATGTAGAAAATGCATCCAAAAAATGCTCAAATATAAATCTCATAAAAAAAACTAATAAAATAAAAATGATATTCATAATACTCAATACAACCCAAAGTACAACACACTTCAATCTCTCAAACTTAAAATCAATATACCAACTAACAAATTATAACTAAGACTCTAATCATATTTATGTACAAATTAAAAGTAAGATTCAAAAGCACTAAAATTTATCAAAAAATACAAACTAACAAAGTAAAATTTAGATTTATAATACAAATTATAAACCATATTCAAACACACTTAAATCCATCAAACTTAAACTCAAAATACCAACTAACAAACCCAAAACTTATTGGCCAAACATAACAACTATACTCATATTAGAATAATTGCCTCAACTAAGATATTTTATTACTAATACTTCAAATTTGGGGATTTCCATTAGGAAAAATCATTGGAATACTCAACAAGCAATATGCCTAGCTGCTTGATTCGCCACCAGCCACTGCAATCCCTCAGCAGCCACTTCAATCTGTCAACAACCACTCAAATCCGCCAACAAACGCTCCAATCAAAGAATGCCTAAAATATATGTGTACGCCCTGGTTTTCCCCCAGGCTGTTAGCAAGTTAAGACACGGCCTAATTATGAGAATCGACCTAATCATGTCTACCATGTGGACATCCCCAAGACCGGAGCTACCATAGAAAGGCCCTACCTCCTCAGCTCGAGATAACATAAGGGTTCGCCAAGAATAGACTGAGTTTGGACTCTGAAGACCACAGGTCGAGGGAAGCATCTAGCTCGTGGTACGAGCTAGAGTTGGAGGTTGTGACCCTTTATTAAGTCAATCACGCAAGGTAAACGTGCATATATCAGACATCACGTGTCTGATATATCCCTGACTTCTCGGACACGCAGCATGAACGTGTGTATTCAGACAGCCACGACTGGGTTGGGCCATGCGGCCCATTATCCCCTTACCTATTGATTTGACCACACTTATGTGTCAGGTTTAGGAATTAATCATGAATGTCACAGAGTTGACATGATAGGTAAGAAGGTCACGGGATGACCTTCTTACCAACTCCTAGGTGCCTTCTCCTATAAATATGGAAATCCTGGGAGTTACATGGGGTTGGATTCTATTATGTAAAAAATACCCTGTAAAAGAATACCAAGCATATAGCAATAATATCGACTGGTGGATTAGAAGGATTTTAACCTTTGAACCACCTAAAAAACGTATTTTGTGTCACCATTCCATTTCCAAGATCATTCATCTAGTTCGGTTCAATATAAGCACTAATCCCTTTCTCTTATCTTCTTAATTACATGTTGGCGAAGAACCGCGTCAGCAATATGCAATATAACAAATTCAAACATATTGTTCCCACAAATTCATCAAAAATATTAAGAAAATTTGTATAATTGAACACATTATTTAATATAATCTCTTCATTCTCCAAAAATAAAAAATAAAAAAGCAATTTCAGAATTTTTATAACATAATCTGCTAAACACTGCAGAGAGGTTGGCGAGAAAGCAAAACTGATATTAGGGCAATAACCAAAAGTATTTTAGCCTTATTAGATTCATATTTATATATTTATAGTCAATGAAATAAACAAAAATATGAAATTGGCATGGATTAAATGTATATTGGTGTCTTTGCTACATATATGACTAAAACGAGAAGAACGTGATGATGTGATCAACATGATGAAAAAGTCAAATTTTTAAGAATCATATTTATAATTAAATATTGTTTACTTCAAAATTATATTTTGTATGATTTTTTCTAAGCACAAGAAAATAATTATAGTTTATAAATATGATACACATATATACAGTCAATGATTAAACTTTTGTCATGGTGTGCCATGATCATTGTGAGCTACAAACATAGAAACACAAACACGTGCCTTCAACAGAATAAAGGCATCAAACACAAGTGCATCTACATATATTTAATAATGTACTTTAAACAATACAATAGCATAGAGCCCATTTCTGGTTTGACTCTTATATGTATGTATATCGCACTAGGCTAAACAACACAATAATGATTGAAAACTAATCTGACGGAAAACAATTCAAGGCGCGAGGCCTATTGTCACGGGCCGACTATTTGGGTGCTCCAACTAGACGGAACGTGCGGCACTTGCAGACTCTTCAAGCTAGCAAGTCAGCCTACAACACACACCTACAGGCAAACAAACTCGGCGGTTAGCCACATACACATCTCGGACATGCGACGGGCAATAATGAAGTATGAGTAAGTACAAAGCAAGTCATTCCTAGGAATGTCCACACAACACAAAGCACACAACAAGGCAAATGGCACGCAGTGACCCAACGAAGCTAACAAACAAGCAACACATAAGCAACAAGAAGCACACAGGGGCAAGTATGGATAAATGTTATTTCATTAATATATACCCTTGATAGGGCAAGGGAGTACACAGCTTTGGCCCCTATCTGTTGATGGCCATGGTGCTTCCCTAAGTCACCAGGTCACCTCCCCCTAAGGAGCTTTCTAGGGAAATAAAGTTTTCCCAGGAACATATATGATTTTTGTCTGGGAGACATATGCAATATTACAAAACTGTCACTACCCTATCCCATGAAGTTGCTTGGTGCAAGACTTGACTAATGATCAAGCACCAAGGCATGCTCATTAACAAAATGGCCCCATGTGGGTGTGCCAAAAGGGCAGCACGCCACACCTATCAGGGCAGAAGCACCTTAAATGATGAAGCCAAACAGGATATTGATCTTAAGTTTCAGAACCCAGCTGAGATTAACGTGCTGATGAAGATGAGGAAAGTATTGATGCAGAGAAGGTGAGAGTGGAGGTGACTAATGGTTTGAATAAAATATTAAGTTAATTGTTAGGGTAGAAATTGTCTTTAATTTTAATTTTTAAGTAATAGATTTAGGTTTTCAGTATTAAGCTTTTGTTTTAAAAAAATTTTAATTTTTGTTTGATATGATAATAACACATCATCATATAATTTTAAAAATATCAATAGAAAATTATAATAATATTGCCATGTACAATCACATGACATGGCATATATAGTCCACATATGATATTTTTTTGATCATGTAGACAAACATATCACTATTATTTGATTAAAAAATAAATGTAAAGAATATACAATTGTGTGGGAAAATTTGGCTCCAAATTTTAATTGTATTCCCTCCAATTTTTTTTTTTTAGACAAAACTATTTACCTACAAATTTATTGGTAACTAACATAAATAATTCAATCTGAAAATAATTGTCAACACCATCACCTACAAATATTACTAATACTAAAATATTGGTAGGTACAGCATTGGTAGGTACAAAATACGCAGGTAAAGCCTAGATTTCTTATAGTGTGACGGCGGATTTGTTAGTCGTGGACCTACATGAAGACGACGTCATATTTGGGATGGATGGATTAACCAGATATGGAGCCATTATCAATTATAAGTGCAGAAAAGTGGTCTTCACCCTAGCGGGAGAAGTATCATTCGAGTTCAAGGGTACGTCAAGAGAAAAGAAGTGCCCCATGATTTCTGCGATGAAGGCGAGAAACATGTTGAGTGACAGATGCATCGGTTTTCTGGCAAACATAGTGGATAAGGATAAAAAGATGAGTCAACAACCTTTTGATGTACCGGTTGTGTACAAGTTTCCCGACGCATTTCCTAAAAATCTTCCAAGGATTCCACCAGACCGAGAGATCGTGTTTGAGATAGAGCTAATTCCAGGAACTGCACCGATCTCAAAGACTCCTTACAGGATGGTGCCAGCTGAACTCAAGGAGTTGCAATCGCAACTGCAAGAGTTACTGGACAAGAAGTTCATAAGGCCAAGCCATTCTCCATGGGGAGCCCCGATCTTATTCGTGAAGAAGAAAGATGTCTCGATGAGAATGTGCATTGACAATCGGGAGCTGAACAAAGTGACGATCAAGAACCAATATCCATTGCCCAGGATTGACGATCTTTTCGATCAACTACAAGGAGCATCAGTATTTTCCAAAATAGACATGCGATCAGGCTATCATCAGCTCAAGGTTAAGGAGACGTATATACCAAAGACGACCTTCAGAACGCACTACAATCACTACAAGTTCTTAGTGATGTCCTTTGGACTAACCAATGCACCTGCAGCATTCATGGATTTCATGAATCGCATATTTCGCGAGTATTTGGATAAGTTGTTCATCATGTTCATTGACGATACTCTAATATACTTGAAAAGCTAAGAAGAGCATGCAACACATCTGGGACTGGTCATTCTGGCTAGAGAAAGTTAGTTTTCTGGGGCACATAGTGTCTGGAGACGGAATTTCGGTAGATCCCGCCAAGATAGAAGCTGTTAAGCAATGGAAACCTCTGAAAAATGCTCATGAGGTTAGAAGTTTTCTTGGGATAGCAGGATATTTCCAGCAATTTGTGGAAGGATTCTCCAAAATAGCCGCATCAATGACTGCCCTCACCCGCAAAAACATCAAGTATGAATGGACTGACAAGTGCGAGAAGAGTTTTCAGGAGCTGAAAACGAGATTGACGACTGCCGCAGTGCTGACAATCCCTAATGGCACAGAGGGATATACTATTTATAGCGATGCCTCGGGCTGAGGGTTGGGAACAGTGTTGATGCAACACGGAAAAGTAATTTCTTATGCTTCTCGACAACTAAAAATTTACGAGAAGAACTATCCAACTCATGACCTGGAGCTGGCAGTGGTGGTTTTCGCACTGAAAATTTGGAGGCACTACCTGTACGGGATACACTGTGACATCTACATTGATCACAAAAGCCTGAAGTATTTCTTCATTCAGAAGGAATTGAATATGAGACAGCGTCGATGGTTGGAGTTGTTCAATGACTATGAATGCGACATTCTGTACCACCCAAGAAAAGCAAACAAGGTGGCAGATGCATTGAGTCGACAGCCAAGTGCTTACATGATTACAGTGAAAGAGATTTCGCCGCAGTTACGAGCCGACCTTGCTACCTTGGATTTAGAGATAGTAGTTAGTCAATTGGCTAACCTCTCTATCGAGCCTACCATTATGGAAGCTATAAAAGGCGGACAGTTAGTCGATCCTTGGGTTCAAGGACTGATGTACGAAGTGAGGGAGGAGCGGTGAACAGGATTCCATATCTCTGAAGATGGAGTATTGGGGTTCAAGGGCAGAATATGTGTTCCGGATGATGAAGAGATCAAGAAGCATATCTTTTTCGAGGGACATAATGCTCCTTATGCCATGCATTCGGGAACCACAAAAATGTACCAAGACTTGAAGAAGTACTTTTGGTGGCCTGGGATGAAAATGAGACAGCATAATATGTGGCACACTGCTTGAATTGTCAGCAGACGAAGGTCAAGCATCAACGACCAGCCAAATTGTTGCAGCCCTTAGAAATTCCAGAATGGAAGTGGGAGATGGTCACTATGGACTTTCTCACAGGTCTACCAACCACTCCCAAGGGGCACGATGCCATTTGGGTTATCGTAGATAGGCTGACTAAGTTTGCTCATTTCTTGCCGATCAAGGTAACTTATGGGGCACATAAGTTACCAGATATTTACATTGCAGAAATAATGAGACTGCATGGTGTACCCAACTCCATCATATCAGATCGCGACGGGCGTTTCACCTCGGCATTTTGGACTAGAATTCAAACGAGGCTGGGTACTAAACTGATGTTCATCACTTCTTTCCACCCGCAAACAAACGGTCAAAGCGAACAAATAATTTAGACCCTAGAAGATATGCTTAAAGCATGCGTGCTCGACTGTCAAGGGTCATGGAATGAGAAGCTTCCACTGATAGAGTTCGCTTACAATAATAGCTATCATGATTCCATCAAGATGGCTCTGTATGAGGCTTTGTATGGAAGGAAATGTCAATCAACGATTCATTGGCACGAGACCAGTGAAAGAATGTTTCTCGGATCAAATGAGGTTGATCAGATTACCGAGGACATCTGACAGATAAGGCAATGCTTGCAAACTTTGATTGATCGACAACGCAAATATGCCGATCGACACAGGAGACCCTTGGTGTTTGAGGTTGGAGATAATGTGCAACTGAAGGTAGCTCTACTACGAGGGGCTATGCGGTTCGAGAAGAAAGGAAAGCTTAGCCCAAGGCTCGTTGGTCCTTTTGAAATCATAGAAAGGATCGGGGAAGTAGCTTATCGTTTAGCTCTTCCACTCGCCCTGTCTAAGGTGCATGACGTGTTTCATGTATCCTTGTTTATAAAATACATGCGCGATCCCTGGCATGTACTCTACTATGAACAATTGAGCATTGATCCTCAACTCGTCTATGAGGAAAAGCCGGTGATGATTCTAGACCGAAAGGAAAAAGTGTTGAGGAACAAGACGGTGTCATTGGTAAAGGTGCAGTGGTGTAACCATGGCATTGAAGAGGAAACCTGGGAAACAGAAGACAAGATGAGGGAGTTGTATCCTCATTTTTTTTAAGTTTCGAGGACGAAACCTCTATAAATTGTAGGTATTGTAACGCCCTACGTTTCGGGCACCTTTAAACAACTCGGGTCAGGATTTTTCCCCCGAGTTAAGAATATTATTTTAAATAATATTATATTTGTTTAGAATTTATTTCTATGAGTTATTGCTAGCCAAATTATGAATTTTGTGATTAATAGTCAAAACAAGACTTTCAGTCTTGGACCGACACAAAAACCCTAATCAGGTAACAATCTCAGAAAATAAAATGAAAAACTATGGAAAATATATTTTGGGCGTAAAATACATTCATAAAAATTAAATTTTGATCAAAAAAATAATAAACGGAAGAGGAAATGGAAATTTTAGGGCGTTTTGTGTTAAAATGCTTAATTTTACCGAATTGGGGAATTTTATTCCATAAATGGACCTTAGGTTAAATTTTATTGTGTGATTAATTAAATTAAATGTGAGAGACATTTAATTATTATATGTTAAGTTTTGTTTTTAAAACTTTATATGAGTGAAAAATGAAACTCATTTTGGATTTTTCTTCTTAGGAAATGTTTATTAACAATTATATATATATAATAATAATAATATAAATGCATAAAAAGAAAAGAGGTGGCCGGTCATGTTAGAGTTTTAAATTGTGTGGACCAAATTAATTAAGTTTTAAATCCCATTTAAATTATGATTAATGGCATCAAGTGGTTAAAGGTAAAACCACTTGAGTGTTTTAGATATTTTAGACTAGTCTAAACTCTTCCAATACCACCCCCCCCCCCCCCCCCCCTCTCCTAAATCACTCTCATCTTGTTAAAAAATTCTTTCTCAAGTTTTCTCTCCATTTTCAACCATCAAGAACACTAAAAAGCTTGGAAGCTTAAGCTTTGGTCTAGGAAGTATTTCCCTAAGGTAAAGTTTCAAAAATCTTAACTTTTGTATAGTTTTTAACCATATATCTTTCAATAGCTAACTATATATGTTGTTGGGGGAGTTGGTTAAGGTTTTGAAAGGGTTTTAAAGGATTCAAATCTAGTAGAAACATCAAAACCTAAAGCAAGAACAACAAGAGGTAACAAATTTACTTTTTATGGTTGTTATTGTATGGTTTTTATTTTTTTAAGCATTATTTTGTATATTTAATGCTTAAGGTTTCTTATTGGTGATGTAATAAGGTTGTGGTAGTTGTTTTATAATTTTTATGATGCTTGTGTGTTAATTTTTGAAAATAGGGACCAAAATCCCTAAGGGGTTTTGTTGAAAACCCTAAAACAAAATACATGTTTTGAGCCGTGACTTCCAAGGGGTCAAGCATCCAGTGTATATTTATTTTATAAAATTAATTATACTGTGATGTTTTTGAGATGGAGTGAGCTTTTGAATCACTAAAAAATGTTTAGAAATAAGTGAGTTAGGCTATTTCAATGTTTAGGTGATAAAACTGTTTTTTTTTTTTTTTTTTTTTTTTGTATTCTTAAATGCGAGACCAAGTTTGGATAGCCACTATATAGGTCAAATGAACCCAGTTTTTTCTAAAATTTAGTGTACATATTCTTGCCATAACCTAGTATTCCACTGTAAAGTTTGGTAACAAAATAATTAACGGTTTGAGAGTAATTAAGTTCCAAAGTTTGGAAAAAATAAGGACTTGAAAATAAGGTCATTTTTATCTCTATGTTTGGAAAATATTTTCACCAATAAAAAATGCTCATTTTTACCAATATAATACTGGCTAAAATCTTCTATATATTTAACAGACTTGTTGAAAGTACAGGTTAATAGCGATACTTTTAAAGAATAAGATTTTTAGCGGATTGTGGGAAAATACTATTGTGATACCCGAGCCTAAGTATCGAGACCATAGGATAGGTCTCCCCGAGACTTAGGGTTTAGTCTCAAATTTTTCAGTGTGAATTTCTTGAATGGGTTTAAAACCAAATAAGGATCATTAATCCTTACAAATGATTTTTAAAATGACCAAACTACCCAAAATAATAATAATGAATTATGAAGTGCCATAATTAATCCGAGTATACTGTATGGATAACTACAGCATTGGCTAAGCATAACTGGACTATACATTGGAGGGTGAAATCTTGCTGAGAGCAAAGGACTCCAAGTAAGTCAACTTCTAATGTGTGGCTACAACATGAAACGACTATTTTATTGTATGTTAGTATAGAGACACATGCACATATATACACTGTTGTAGAAAGTTTGCATAGAGACGTTAGTCTAGTGGGTGCTGATTCATAAAATATGACCGGTAGATATCCGTCATATTCTAGACGGCTAATCCCCATCACACTACTTGATTTTATTATGCCTGGTTCATTACTGTGACGAGTGGCCAAGAGGTGAGGATTGCTGATTTATACCTAGGGGCGCCAAAATGAATGGGGCCTAGGGGCCCTCGTGCTTACTTAATCAGTGAACGGTTAGAACCCGAGCAAGTGCTCTGATAAATTATTCCCGAGTAGTAGCCATGAATATTGGCCATTCAGTGAGAGTGCCTAGAGATACTAGGGGTTGCCAAGTTTGAGTGAGGCTGAACACCCTAGGGGCAACTGCTCACCAGCACCACTGATTAACATAGAAGTCTCTGTAAACCCCTGTAACTTCAATTACACTCTTGAATAGTAGCAATGCCCTAGGTAACCTGATGGTTCCCCTTGTGAGGGATTTACTCTTGGATAAATTGCGATGCCCTAGGTAACTCGATAGTTGCCCTTGATGGGGATATTTATTGGCTAGATCTTCGTGTTGAGACTCTGTTCTCTCTTACAGATTAGCAATTATGATAGAGGGCGCGATACGCCCGAATTGTTTGACATTGTCGAGCGTTGGTATCGAATTATATTGTGATATATTATATCTTCTTGCTCTGGG
The DNA here is from genome assembly GCF_963169125.1 of Humulus lupulus. NCBI lineage: Eukaryota > Viridiplantae > Streptophyta > Magnoliopsida > Rosales > Cannabaceae > Humulus > Humulus lupulus. The sequence goes on from NC_084793.1 coordinate 267,554,375, forward strand.
ATTTTTTGAGTGCAAGGATTTATTTGTTTATATGAAATAGTTTGTTATTGGTTATCAGGCATAACCATAAGTTTTCCAGGATGCTTTTGCATTCTTGAAATTGATTGCGTAGGGTCTGGATGGATCCAGAACCCTAATCTTTGTGACCTATTGTTATCTGGGGACAGTAACTTGGTCAGTGACCACCTGTCTTCTCTGCATGTTTTTGTTTTAAAGTTGAACTTACTAAGCGTTTTCGCTTACCTAGTTGTTTCTTGTTGTAGGTAAGAACAAGGGCAAGGCAGAGCAGTGAGCGCTGGAGTCTATCTTGTGAATGTACATGTGGACGGACCTTTTGGGAAGCCCTTTTGTTTTTTTTTTTTTTTTTTTGGAAATGTTGTGTTATTTTTATAAACTAGGCTCACTCTACTCTTCATAAACTATGTTTTCATTAAATGTTAAGTATGGCTATACGACTTTTAAGAAGTTTTGTTTATATGGGTTTTTGAGACATTTTGTTAAATGAAAACGCTTATATTTCCGCATTATCGAGTCTTGAAAATCTGGGTCGTTACACCCCCAATAATATATGCCCTAGTATTTTCAGCATATGGATAGTTATAATCCCAATTTCTTTTATATGCCTGTGCATATTGTAGTTATAGTTGGTATCCCACCATCTTTCAGAAAATTCTATAGAATTTTAAGTAACGAAGTTTGGGTTTGAACATTCTCTGTACACTCGCATATAAAAAAAAAGGCATGCATGCAACACAATGTTTAAACCTTATTTTCGATACCGTAAATTATTCATATCTTTTTTTTTCAATTGGAGGTACTTATTATAACTACAATATATACAGTCATATAAAAAATTAAAATTATAAATATTTAGGTGCCGAAAGACAAAAGAGAGTAGACGAAAAAATCTCTTGATATTATATTAAATGTAATACCTTGAGACTTACCTCTTTATCTTTAGGAGTAAAAGCCCTATAGCCCCCTTTATTTTCCTAGGAGTTGTCATTTACCCCATGGCTTTCGCATTTTTTCCCATTTGCCCCATTATTTATGAATTAGGATATCATTTGCCCCATTTTTTTCTTCTATTGAGGAGTGCTAAGGCCAAGAACAATTTTTTTTCGATTTAATGTCTTTTAATAATTAAAAAATTATTTCGAAGATATGTGGCTTTTAATTAGTGGCTAGACTATCAATTGGGACAGGCTAAATGGATAGAGGATCTCACTCCAAGAGAGGGCGATATGAACAAAAATTTGACACATCAACTAACTAAGATGTAAGACTAAAAATGTTCTTAAATTTTAAGTTAATACCTAGCATTTATTCTTTCTATTTTATTTATCTTTGTAATAAAAAATCTAGTCTAAAAAATATATTGCTATAGAAAACATTCTTTCATCTTATTCGTCTATTTTTCTTTTTATTTTCATCTTTCTTCTTCTTTTGATCTTTTTAATGAAATAACAAAGATTGTTCTGGGAATGAATATATTATAGAGAAAATCTTTTATTATTTTTTTGTTCTATATACCAACCATTTGTCTTTTCATCTTCTTCTTATTTTTTTTATTTTTTTTAAATAAAATTAGTCTTAATGTCCAAGATTAACATTGTTGTCTACCCTTCTTCTAATTACTACAATTTCTTTGGTGAACTATGTAAGGGAGACATATTCTTTACTGTTGAGTTGGCCATGACTTTTGACTGGTTTGAACTTTGGTAATTTGCGTCACTTTATTTTTCCAAATCCTTGTTCATTCTATAAATGAATAGAGATTCAGTTCAGACATGTCAAAACCTTAATTCAATGACACGCATGAACTAGTAAAAATGACAAAAGAAAAGAAGCTTCTCATAGCGATGCACCAATGGTTTTCCATGGGACACCTTACCTCATTCCTCCACACCAACAAGTTAGCCAAGAGATGCACTTGAATCTCGTTGTACATACCAACCAAAATGCAGTACAAACTATTATCGTCAAACCTCTACCGAAACCTCATCACCTCACATTGAAGGCCCTCCTTTCGTTGCCAAAACCATTGTGGACGTTCCTTTCCATCTCCAGCTCTTTCTTATGACAGCCATTAGGGGTGTTCGCAGTGCGGACGGTGCTATTTTTTTTTTTTTACCAATTTATTGGATTGTACTGTGTATGTGGTTTGACCAATTTTTCAAACTGCACTGCATAGTCCTCATACTGCATATATCGCACCGCAAAAATACAGTGCGATGTAGTCGGTTTATACCTATCGCCAAATAATTTAACAATTAAACATTATAATTAATAAATATTCATAATAAAACTCATAACTAGGGAGTGTTTAAAAAAATAATGAATATACAACAAACTAATAAACTTTTAGCGAAACAATCAAAATACAACTAACTAATAACATTTAAAAAATATGGTATAAAAGTGAAAGTTTTGATGAATGAGGAATATATTTATATTGAAGTAGAATATGTATTAACATCCTATGAAACATTATAATTTTTCTAGATATTGTGTATATTATACTATATAAATATATATATGTATTAAGTTTAAATGTATTAAATTGAAAATAAAATATATATAAAAATTAATATATATATATAACGATGCGTTGTAATTTGAATCATATTTATAAAATTTAAAATCGTAAATTGCACCACGGTGCAGTTTGCCAAAAATACAAACCGCAACCGCAACACAAAAGATATCAAATTGTAAATTATAGTGTAGTGTGGTGGAGTGTAGACGGTTTGTGTCGTGTGGGTGATTTGAAGAACAACCTAACCGCCATGGATCTCGTTAGTCCCTAACTCGAAGCTTCCTTCAAATCTCAAACCCGAATTCATCTTATTTGATTTCAGCCATTGGGTACATGAAAGAGGTAGTCGTTTTGGGATTAAAATAAGAAAAATGACAGAATTAATACTAGGTATTGACAGAAAAGTAAAAAACGTCTATAGTCTTAGATTAGACCTCTGCTAGCTGATATGTCAAGAATACAAATCAGCTCTCCCAAATTCTCTATCCATTCACTGTCTCACCAATAGAATTCTAACAGCTGCTTATTTTTTTTCTTCTTTTTAGGTTTTGATGTTTTTTTTATTACTTTATATATGTTAATTGTTGGGAAAGTAAATTGTCACTACATTAAAATAGATTTGATATATTTATTTAAAAAGAGAAAATGAAAAAGTTAAGTTACACATACTTAAATCAATTATCATTAAAAATATCATTTACTTATTTTTTATTTTCATAGTCTCCTGTAAAATAGTATTATTTTGTTCATATATGCATCGTATAAAGTTTTTTTAATTTTTTTTCATATGCATAGTATAATGTTTTTTTAATTAAATACATATATATCTTTTAGATATCTTGTCTTTTTTTTAAAGAAAAATAATATGTGGTCTAGAAAGAAAAATTTATGCTATATAATTTGTTAGACAAGAATTTAATTAATTTTTAATACCAATAATAAAAATAAAGCATAAGTTTAATTTTTCTTTAATTTTAATAAAAAATACTTTAAAATTTTTTATGAAAAATACTATAATAAAACATACCAATTATTGGAAGAAACATAAAACTAAAAAAATGCTTCTACAAAATTATAAAAAAATATATATATTTTCCTGTACACTATTTGCAAATAAAGAAAAAATGTATACAGTAAGAGTGATACAATTTTAAAAAATAATATATTTAAATAGTTTTTTTTAGGAGAACAATATTATCAACTCATAAATTTTTCTTAAACAAATATACAATAATTTACCATTTATTAAGTACGTTGAGATAATGTCTATTATATATATGGATTTATAAAGAAAAATAAATAAATATACAATAATATACTATTTATTTAAGAAAAATAATATATTTTTTTATAGGAGACTATGAAAATAAACAAAAATGATATTTTTAATGAAATAATTAATTTAAACAGGTGTAACTTAACTTTTTCATTTTCTCTTTTTAAATAAATATATCAAACCTATTTAAATATATTAATAATTTACTTTTTTAATAATTAATATATATAAATTAATGAAAAAATATCAAAATTTAAAAAGAAGGGATACGAAATTTTAGACAACTGATTTTTTAATTAGTGAGTAGTGAGACAGGGTTGAGAGAGACAGATTTTTGTTCGGTCGCTATAGCGGTTATTGTCTATTTCACTTTTTTTTTTTTTGATGTTCCTGTCTGAAAAGAGAGAACAGTACGTACCTTCAATTATGATTATATTAATTATTGCCTTTCACATGTGAAAGAATAGTGGAATCAAATGTGAATAATAAGCAATAAGTGAAGTCGAATAAGATTTAACAAAATAAAAATTAATATTTTAATCAATTAAAAGGTTCAACGCAATGAAAGTTAGGTGAAAAGTTGTATTAATGTTAAGAAATCAATAATAAATTATATAATTAATTAAGTGAATTATTTTAATGAATGAAAATAATAATAATTTAAGCATATAATTAGATTATTGTTATTTTAATTAATTATAATTATATTTATAATTTTTTTTCCTTCAATAAAAGTAATAACTTTTCTATAAATTAATTAAAGCGTGCATGAAATACATTGATTAAAAAAAAACTACTCTTGAACGTCTATATAAATTACAAATATCTAATTCGAGCCAATTAATTGAAAGAAAAGCAATCATGGGTTCTTCAAGGATTGACTCGTCATTGGTCATGACAGAACAAAGAGATGTTAAGCTTCACATAGCTATGTTTCCATGGCTGGCCTTCGGTCACATACTTCCATACCTGGAGCTTGCTAAGCTTTTTGCTCAGAAGGGTCACCATATATCTTTCTTATCAACCCCAGGAATCATCCAACGCCTTCCAAAGCTCCCTCCAGACCTCTCACCATTGATAAACTTGGTCAAGCTTCCATTGCCTTCTTCAGAGTATAATCTCCCAAACGACAGCGAATCAACGTCGGACTTGCCCAGAGAAAAAGTTCCACTCCTCAAAAGTGCCTATGATGGTCTCCAAGACTCCCTCTTTGATCTTCTCCAGTCTTCTAAACCAGACTGGCTTCTCTTCGACTTTATGGCTTATTGGGTACCCGACAAGGCCAGAAGTATTAACATCCGAAGCGCCTACTTCAGTATATTCAATGCTGCCGCTTTGGGATTTGTCGGTGCCGAGATCCCTGATAGCCGCACGGAACCGGAAGATTTCGTCATCCCACCCAAGTGGGTTCCCTTCCCCTCAAAGGTTGCGTTTCGGAAGTTTGAGATTTCCAGAATCATCGACGACATTATTTCAGTTGGGTACCGCATTGCCAAATCGCTCAGAGGTTGCGACGTGGTGGCCGTTAGAAGCTGTTGGGAGTTGGAGTCAGAATGGTTAAACCTCATGGGACATATTCTCGGGAAACCCGTTCTTCCCATCGGTCAACTTCCGCCGGAACCATGTGTCGGCGAAGACGACGACAGCTGGAGGTCAATCAAGGACTGGCTTGACGTCCAACCAAAACGCTCTGTCGTATACGTAGCGTTTGGGAGCGAGGCCGTACCGAGTCAAGGTGAACTCAATGAGATAGCTCTTGGCTTAGAGCTATGTGGGCTTCCTTTCTTCTGGGTCTTAAAGGCTGATCTCAGTCCAGTGGAGCTTCCAACCAGGTTCGAGGGTCGAACTAGAGGACGTGGAATAGTGCGGAGGAGTTGGGCTCCTCAGCTGAAGATCTTGGGTCATGACTCGGTTGGAGGATTCTTGACTCACTCCGGGTGGAGTTCGGTGGTGGAAGCGCTTCAGTTTGGGATACCACTTTTGTTGTTGCCGTTCACAAATGATCAAGGTTTGAATGTGAGAGTTTTAGAGGAGAAAATGATTGGATATTCAGTGCCAAGAGATGAAAACGACGGGTCGTTTACTAGAGAGTCAGTGTCCGAGTCGTTGAAAATGGTGCTTGAGAAAGAAGAGGGGAAGCTTTACAGAGACAAGGCTAAAGAGATGAGTCCGATATTTGGAGACAAGGGTGCACAGAGCAAGTACGTGGATGATTTTCTTGACTACCTTAAACCTCATTGAATTGTTCGAATGATCGTTAAGTGGAGAAAGCTTTTCTACATGACCGGCCAAAAAAAAAAGTCAGTTGTGTAAGTCGCATGTCATATATATCCAAGGGAGCAGATGAATCACGCTGGAATTTTAGCACGATACACATTCCATATTGTCATTGGTTAAAGCTTTTCAAATGGCATGTTGTTATTTATTTCTTAAAAAATATATTTTCTTCTCATTTTTTTTTTTGTCAAAACTGGAAAAGAGATTTCTATTTATTTCTCTATTATTATATAGAATTTGTTTTAAAATTTTATATTTGACTATTTTTATTCATGAAAAGAGACCAAATCTCTACTGGTATATAATGTTTTTTAGCTTATATATGTATATTTTGTAAGTGAAGAAATTCAGACAAATATGGTCATAATTTTTTTTTTCCTGGCTGAAGAGTGGCCCATCAAACTTCGCGAACCCAAAGATAGATTAATAAGCGAAACCAACTTTGGCCTTGAAATTAAGGATGGTAGATTGCTTTGTAGTTGTTTAGGATCTGATTGTCCAGGTACCTCCAATATACATCTCCTTTCAACCCAGCTTTTTAAGCATAAATAGCTATATATTGATTTGTGAACCATATTGGTTGATCTAGGGATTTTGATGATATCCCAATTTCGAAGTATATATAGAGCAGAGTATTAAATGTAAAAAAATCTCACATTGAAAATATATAGAAACAATATATTTTTATAAAACAAAGAGTTACTTTATTTAATATTAATTGGCTGTATAATTCTTTTCGGAATATGCCATTCTTTAACTTGAGTAGATTGATCATTATCCTTGTTATTCTGAGTCAAAGCTTGGCTCATCTTTCCCTCTTCAACCAAAGTCTTTGGTTCCTGCTCATTAGCAACAGCAACAACCTTAACAGATTCTAACTTCTTCCCTTTTTTCTCAGTGTCTCCCTTACGACAATCAGCCATACTGTGTCCAAACCCCATACAGTTCTTACACTTCACCGGAAGCCATTCATAATCTATACTCTGCTCCACAAGTTGCCCATGTTCGTTTAGAAACTGAAGATAGGCCTTAAGCCATTTCGTTACTATAATTTCTGGGCTGAACACCCGGAGTTCAAGGGGTTAGTTACTGCCAGTTGGGAGAAGCCTTTGGCTGTTAGGGGTTTGAAATGTATCTATTACAAACTCATGAGGTTGAAACATAGCCTTAAGAAATTTAATAAGGCTACTATTGGAGATGTGGGGGCAGCTTATCTTGAGGCCAAAGCCAGATTTTCTGCTGCTAGACAGCAAGCTCAGGCTCACCCGAGGGATATCACTTACCAGGATATGGAGAAATCTGCTGTTGAGGTTTTAAACAGCAAAGAAAAGATGTATTTCAGTTTTTTGAGACAGCGGAGTAAGGTTAAGTGGCTTCAACAAGGGGATTAGAATACTTCTTTTTTTCATGCATTTTTTAAGAAAAGGAAGGTGGAGAACAGGATAGCTTATTTCGTTACTGATCAAGGTGTCATTAATGATAATTTTTCTGATGTTGTTGATCATTTTGTTAACCATTTTCGTGGTTTTATGGGTAGTAAAAGCTCAACCAATATGCGGCTGAATGTGGAGTGTATGGGAAAAGGAGCTAGGCTTGGTCTGGAGCAGCAGCTGGCTATCCTGAAACCATTCTCTAATAAGGAAATTAAGGAAGTTCTGTTCAGTATTCCAGATGAGAAATCCCCTGGGCCTGATGGGTATGGCTCGGGTTTTTTCAAAATAATGTGGCCTGTTTTAGGGACTGAATTTTGCAAAGCTGTTCAGGATTTCTTTGCTACAGGGAGTATGCCATCTGAATTTCATTCTATGATGATATCTTTAATCCCTAAGAAGGATAACCCCTCGAGAGCTGTTGATTACCGTCCTATTGCTTGCTGCTCTACAATATACAAATGCATCTCAAAACTGATGTGTTTGAGGCTTGCGGGAGTGCTTCCTTCCTTGGTCAACCAAAACCAAGGAGCCTTCATTAAGGGTAGATCCTTAGCTCACAATGTGATGATATTGCAAGATCTTTTAAAGAACTATAAGAGAAAGACAGTATCTCCTAGATGCACCATCAAAATAGATATTAGCAAGGCTTATGATACTGTTAACTGGGACTTTCTTGAGGCTTTGCTCAATGCTTACAACTTGCCTGAAAAATTTGTTCGATTGGTTATGATTTGTATTCGGTCAACTACTTATTCTATTACAATGAATGGGAGGGTGCAAGGTAGCTTCAAGGGTGAGAAGGGGTTGAGACAAGGTGACCCTTTATCTCCTTTACTCTTTGTCCTTATCATGGAATATCTTACCAGAAGGCTTCAGCTTGCTGCTTCCCAAACCTTATTCAGATATCATCCTTTATGTAAGAGTCTAAAGCTCATAAATCTCTGCTTTGTAGATGATTTAATTTTGTTCAGTAATGGCACTAGACAGTCAGTGTTAGTAATTAAAGAGGTGCTTTCTGAGTTCAGTAAAACAACAGGTTTGCATGTCAGTAAGGACAAGTCTCAGGTCTTTTTCGGTGGTGTCAATACTAATGAGAAGAGTGTTATTCTCAATGATCTTCAACTCACAGAAGGAGTATTTCCATTCCAATATTTGGGGGTTCCTCTTAGGCCAACCAAGTGGAAAGCTGAAGATTGTGGCATTATCATCAAGAAAATAAATCAGAGGCTGCATTCTTGGGCTAGTAGACACTTATCATTTGCTGGAAGAATGCAATTGATTCATTCTGTGTTATTTGGTCTTCGCAACTACTGGATGAGCATTTTTGTGCTGCCTCACAGTGTGACTAAGGAGGTTGAGAAAATGTGTAGAGGCCTTCTTTGGGGTGTTAATGGTAACAGGAGTAAAATTCATATTGCCTCTTGGGACAAGGTGTGTCTCCCGAAGTCTTATGGGGGTCTTGGATTCAGGAATGGGACAAAATAGAACCAGGCTAATCTTGCCAAGTTTATCTGGGCTATTACTGAAAAGAGTGACTTACTGTGGGTCAAATGGATCAATTCCATTTATCTTAAAGATGTCTCTTTTTGGTCTTATGAGCTCAAACCAGACACGAGCTGGTACTGGCGCAAGCTCTGTAACTTGAGGCTTCACTTTTCCTGTTCTGAGATTGCAGTAGCTGGTGGTTCGGGTAAGTTCAAGTCTTCAGCTCTGTATAACAGTTCATTAAATCAAACTCAAGTTTGCTACTACTTTAAAGCTGTCTGGAACTCTTATAATCTGCCTAAACACCAGTTTTTGTTGTGGCAAGTGGTGAACTCTCAACTTCTTACCAGGGATAATTTGATCAAGTTTCATCTTGATCTGGTTTCTTTGGACTGCCCTGTGTGTGGAATCAGTATTGAGTCACACGAGCATCTGTTTTTCAGCTGCAGTTTATCTGGTAAAGTAGTAGATCAGATCTTCATTTGGTTAGGCATGATTGCTTGGCCTAAGGATTTCAGCAGTTGGATCAATTGGGTGAATTTGAAAGTGGCTGGTTTGATTCACTATATCAATGTTGCTGTTCTTGCAGCAGTTATCTACTACCTCTGGATTAATAGGAATAGGTGTATTTTTTAAGGCTATTCCCATTCGGTTTCTCTTATTGTGAATGACATTAGAGATACAGTGAAGTATAGATTACTTTTTGTAAGAAATAGAAACTTAAATAGTCTTGAGAGAAATTACTTGTTGAGATTACTTATGTAATTTGTTTGTTCTGTTTGTTGGAGTTCCTGTTTTAGGAGCTTTTGGTGAGTTGGAGAGTGTATTAGTTCAGTTGATTAATGAAGTTTCCATTCTTCTTGATCAAAAAAAATATTAATTGGTTTTAAGATAAAACATCAATCCTAATTCTAGTGGCATTTTTCCCCTCAAATTTTAATATGGTATCAAGAGCAGGTTCGATTTTCGCTGCACTCTACTCTTGGTCTCAGTTTGGGACATTTCCAATATATATCGATTCGTATTGACCTATTTCGGACAACATATATACTCACAAATTTCTTGACCAACCTTGTGATGTCCTATATTCTCATAAATATCTTGAGTCAATCTTGTGGCATTCTATCAAATATTCACGTTCGGTCCTATTGTGTCTAAGATTGTTCATAATGTCACACTTTTCAGGCTGAGAAAGCGTATTAAATGTGAAAAAAAATCTCACATGGAAAATATATACGAACAACAATATATTTATAAAAGAAAGTATTACTCCACTTAACACTAATTAGTTTTAAAATGGAACCCTAGTCCTAGTGACATCTCACCTCAAATTGTAATAAAGAAGTTCATAAATGTTTTACTTTCATCTGCATACAACCCATCTCTTTTATTATAAATATCAGGATTAAAGAAGAAGAGATAGATACAGCGGTTAAGCCAGGACATAAGGCTTATAGCCTTTTACCAATAAAAAATATGGAACTTTTTCTTAATGTGTATTTTTTATTTTTTTAATATAAGAAAAACTTAAGACTTAAAATATACAAGCTTTTCTTTAGGAGTTGTGGTAATAGAGGATGAAGATGATGCAGGTGGGTAAGAAGAGTCAAATGAAATCTGCAGGTATTTTTAGTGACATATTTTAATTAAATTATCTAATAGTGTGAAAAACAAAATACATTTTAGATTCAAATTACTTGTGAGACCCTCATAAATGACAAATTTTATTTTAATATATAATTGTGTAGCCACTCGTACAAATAATTTCATTTCTCATATCCAAGGTGCTCTTGAAATTATTATGGTAAATTGCGGCTAAACTACTTCATTTGGGTTTGTTACAGTTAAATGCCCATTTTTCTTAATGGATAAAGTACCTAAATGTGCTAGAATAGTGTTTCGTTAATACCAATTGTTAAAAGCCCGTTAAATTGTCTTATGTGGCCAATATTTATTATTTAAAAAAAAAAGTTAATTAAATAGATAAAGAAAAAGAAATAAAATTAAATAAACTCAAGAAGAAATAAAATAGATAATAGGGAGAGAAGTGGAGAAGTCTACAAATGCTAAAACCTAACCCATATTTTGACCTTCTCCCAAAATTAAACCAAGATTTCGACTTCTCAATGGAAGTGCAAGTTTTCGAATCAACTAATACAGCCCAATTGCAAGTCGTAGGATTCCTCGGGACTATTCTCCATTCTTCTTATTTTGCTTTTGCGGAAGTATGTCTTTATTTTTTATGTTTTTTTTTCTAAAAGAGGTGTGTGCTTCTTGATAAAGATGATACTGAATTGTATTGAGAGTTGGTCCCTCTTCTTGACCATGTAACCTTGGTTTGGTCCCATCTTCTTATTATGGGTTGTCTTTTGCTGTATATATTGCATTATTTAGAACTTATGGGGGTATACGTAATAAAGTTGATGTTTGTAGGATTTATTGGTGGGGTGGAGTGTCGTTCATTTGTATTTATTGGTAGGGAATCTTTTTGGTCAGTGGGTACACATGAGGTTTGTGACTAGTTTTTGTTAAATGGTTTGCTTTATGTTAATGTTTTGGCATTTTAGTAGTGGTCAGTGAAGTCCATGACCCTCCTACCCAAGTCGAAGCAGAAGAAGAGTCTTCTCTTGTCCAAGAGATTTTACCCTTAACTAATACTGAAGATGGATTCATTTTTGAAGAAGATGAGTAGGCACATAATGTACAAGAAGAAAGACAAATGGATATGCTACCAGATGGAAATTGTGCCCTTAAAGCAATTGTAGATGACAATGATTTTAATAAAAAAAATGAATGAATTGAATTATTGTATATATGTAGCTTATATATTATATTATTGTTAATAATATTAAATAAATATAAAAAAAAATTCTCAAGTTTATCTATGTGGTCTTAAAAAGAATATGATACCTTATTTGAATTTCTAATTATTAACTAATTAAAATAAAAATACATTAAAAATCAAATCCCATTTTCAGGGATAGTGCCACATGCATAGGACTTGAACTGCTCTATGTGTGTAGCACTAGTGATGTGATCAGTTATTTGTTTTTTATTTTATATTTAATTAATTAATAAAATATTTTAAAATGGAATGTAATAAGACTTTGTCTTTTATCATTATTATTATTAAAGATGATTATTTTTTATTTATTATTATTGTGATAATAATGTCTATATATATTCTACATGATAGAAAATAAGAACAAGAAGTTTTTACAGAGGAGAAAAAACTATCATATTTTTCACAAAAGAAAAACCCTTTCTCTCTAGCCTATAATCAAGAGTCTCATGTGTTAAGAATATGTTTTATTCACAAAATTGATTGTTGTTCTCTATGTACCGACTCACATATCTTGAGGGGTAGAGAACGTCTTGGAAGATCTAGGTGTGAGTACTCTAGTGAGGATAGGAAGACCGAAATATATACGAAAAGATTCAAGGATTCTTGATAGGCTATAAGAGGTAAATCATTTCGTAGTATTTTTCCATATACATATTGTATATTGATTAACATATTGCATATTAAAGGATCCTCATAAAAAGTTGTTTATATATATGAAGAAAAAAATTGTTGTATACAATACTACCATTACCGCAATTTCTGATGTGCACTAAGAACTGTTCCTAACAATTGGTACTAGAGCCATCTTTAATCCCTGCATGTGGTAATTACTGTGTGGGTATCATATGTATTTTTTATATTATGTGTAATATATGCATGGATGGATGTTTATGTATGAATCGTTTATGTTCTTAAGGGTTGATGTTCATGGTGTTTTTGGGTTAGGAAAAGTTCTTAATTTTTTTTTCTAGATATACAAAAATTGTAAGCCATTTTGGGCATAGGAATTTTGTAATTAATTTATTTAAATTCTGGATAAATTTTTGTAATGGCCCAAGCCCCGAGCACGAATTCCGAGGCCCAAGTTGCTGGCCTATACCACGCCGAGCCACCGCCTGCGCCCAGTGCCCCTGCGCGCCTGTGCCCAGCGCCCCTCGCGCTTGCACCCCACGACTCTTGCGCACCTGCACCCAGCACCCCTGCGCGCCTCTCTGCCTGCACCCCACACCCTTGCCAGCCACTCATGCCTGCCAGCTGCCGCCCACCATTGACACACCTATTAGGATTTGTGTCATGCATACCCTAATGAATGTGTAATTATCCATTTGGCCCTGTTTAAGCCCAATATACTTAAAAATGTTTTAATTATAATTTTTAGTTAATTGTGGTGAGTCCAAATTCCAATTGGGCCTCAATAACTTGTTGGGTATTAAAACCCAATGTTTGACTATTTTAAAGTTGTTTAAAATAATTAAAAGATTATTTAATTCATAATGGATAATTAAAATGGTAATGGCCCAAAGACTAAAAGAGGTCAAAGATCAAATGAGTTGCTCTTTATTAGGCCTTAGTTAGTTTAATTATTTTTGTGTATTTTTTGCAAGTGTTGTAATTTTATAGAAGTACCCAAAGCACCCAACCCCCATTTATTTATTTTCTTGAACATGATTAAATTGTTTAATACTTTATCATGCATAATAACATACCATACATATTACCCACACAGTACATATTAAGCATTTTTTTTAGAAATATGGTTAGGATTGATTATATGTTTTTATTTGATAACTCATATGATTGATTTAGTCTTAATTAGTTAAGATGGTAAAAAGAATTTAAAGTTGTTTATTTTCTTATTTAATAAAATTGTTTTATTAAATAAAATGGTATTCTATTTAAAAAGGCAAAATAAAATCTAGGGCACGATTATTTATTTTGCATAATTGGATTAGTATTTATTAGAATATCAGTTGGTAAAATTAATTTAATTAGGTTTACAACCAAATTGAAAAATATTGATTTTGAGAAAAACACAATTTTAAAATAGTGATTGGGATATGGAATTATGAGAATAAGTCACATGGTCTCCATTATTGATTGAACACCGAGAGGCATAGGAAGGGCCTCGTGTCGCTTCTGTTTGCGGCCTCCCTAAGGAAATGCTTCCGAATATGTTTATTTTATCTCAAGGTTGACTTTTCATAAGAGAATAAGATTAGTGATGTATTTCAAGTTGGACTGACCCTAAGGCACACTCTTGAGTTAAGTCATTGATCGAAAAATATTGGGTTACACTTCGAATATGTATCTAGGCTTTCGAGCACGAATAGTGCATCTTGACCAAACTAACGGTAATTCATATGTCAAAAGAGAAAAAAGATTTTTTAAGTTTTCACTTATAGAGTTGAGATCTTGTCTCAAGATTAATTTGTGATTAGTCTGACCTACCCTAAGGCGGTCCATTAATTTTCAAATTAATCTATCATGGACTAGTAATTATTTTTTGTGTGTTATTTTATGTGTTGCATTCATGTATCATATTTACTATTCCAAATATAAACTAATATTTATTATATACATTAATTCATTATATTTTATTTATTTAATTTTCAGCAATGTGTCCAATCCAAACCCTACAAATGCTTTACTTGCTAATGAAAAATTGACCGGTGATAACTACATGAAATGGAAATCAAACACGAACATTGTTTTGATATGTGAAAAGCACATGTTTGTCCTTAATGACGAATTTCCTGAGGTTCCTGCTCTCACTGCTGCCAAAACTGCTATAGAGAAGTATGACAATTGGATCTTATCTAACAATAAGGTCAAATGTTATATTCTTGCTAGTATGAGCGATGTGCTCAGAAAAAAGTTTGAAACTGTTGAAACAGCCTATGAGATTTGGGAATCTCTAAAATGCATGTTTGGCCAGCAATTTGATAAGTGTAGACTGTTAGGAACGAGTTTCCTAATACGCAGCAGAATGGTGGTGGGTTGGCCCAGTGTACAACAAAAAAAATTGTAACATATTTAAACTACCTTTAAATATGTGGATCCATTAATATACATACATTAATCATAAGCAAGAAAAGAATAGAAAACATACATCTTGATGCCTATCAAGTGTCCTTGCTATCTTTTCGTTATTTGAACGAACTTTCTATCCAAGTTGTTCCTAGGTACTCACACCAAGATCTTCCACAACGTTCTCTACACCTCAAGAAGTGTGTGGACACTTAGAGAATAAAGGATAATTAATTTCTGATTCTACTTGATGTACTCAAGACGTGAAATCAAGATAATAGGTCTGAGATTGGTTTTTTTTCTTTTTTAGGGAGAGATAGAAAAGTATCGTTCTTTTCTTTTAGAGCGAATAACTGTCTCTCTTCTTATTTTCTCATAAGTCTAACTTAAATAGAAAATATTTAATTTTAAAAAATAAATCTATAACCAATTTACAATTTATCTTTTAATTAATTAATTATCTCATTAATGAAAATATAAAAAAAAACTAACTTTTGAATTTTTCATTAATTAATTAATTAAATAAATAAAATTGAAAAAATATATTCCTGAAAACTGTGTAGTACATGCCACACACAGTCCATGGACATGTATCACCCTATATTTTAGGGATATTTGATTTTTCCATAATTATTTTATTATTTATTCAAACTACATTATCAGATAAAAATCCAACAACCTGATAATTCAAATTTGAATTAATTATCTGTTTAACTAATTATCAAATATAATTAATTATTTGAATAAATATCAATCTTTTAAAGTCAAATCCAATTTGAACTTATCAGATTATTATTATCTCCCACTCAAATAAAGTTATTTAATTAATTCAACCAATTATTTAAAACCAATTTAAATTTCGAAATTAAATATTTAATTTATTATAATTTTGAAAATAAATTTAATTATTTAATAATTTCAAAAATTACATAATAATTAAATATTAATTAATTTTGTTAATTACAACTAATTTATAATTAATTAATTAATCACTATTATCACACAATTGCATATTTGGCCTGAAGAACAAATTTCTTCTTAAATATGTCTTTCAACCATTTTTCCATTTATATCAACTCTTGTCTTGAATATTGTTGATAGAGCCGTTGTTGGGACCTATGAACCTATAATTCCAAGCTCCAATGAATTTGAGATTATTAATTAAACTCTTTAATTAAATAATCTTATTATATTAATCTCATGAAAACTCCACTGTAAATATGAGACTGCACTCTTGTAATTATAGACATTTCATTTACTGAGTACTTTATAAAATAAAGCATCCATTGATATAATCATTACAAACAAATTAACCCTCTAATAATGGTTCATAATTAATCGGGAATAAAATTACTGTTTTACCCTTTTAATTATATCTTGTTTCCTTAAGTACCATTGACTTTACTAGTGAAGGTTAATTCATAACTAAATTATGAATTTGAGCTCAATAACCTTTTCGTCCCAAAAGTCAACCCTTAAGAGAACCATTATTCAATCTCTTACGAGAAGGTATAGATTCCATATCTGTATACTATGTCCCCAGCCATTTACATTAATGAGTTTTCAAAACAAAAGTTTCTGGCCTGATCATTCTGACAGACCCTAACGAGTGAATCAAAGAAATCATATAACATAATCAGGAGTTCGTAGTAACTTCAGGATTAAGATCTATTTGTATATGATCATCAGTTGTTATATTTAATTAATACTTCAAAACGGTATTTAACTAAGTATTAATAAACATTTCTGGTCCAGTTCTATATATTCTCTAATATATAAAGTACATCCACTGAAGTGTCCTACTACACTAGTGATCCGGATCTAGATCACATGTATTCATAATAATAGTGGATCGTACTTGCAGTAATTAATCTAAAGATTCCTTAACTTTATTTTACTGCGAACTATTCAAGTTCATTTATCTCAAACACAATCCTCCCGTACCAATACCTGTTTGAGATCACATATATCACATAATAATATATTCCATAAAATATATGCATAATAAATTCAATTTATTTATTTCTTAAAACAATGTTTGCTACATATGCTTTTAGGGCACAATTCCCAACACAGACATGATGCTACTTGAAGCTCATGAATATGAAAATGAAGAAAAATATTTCTATCAGAGAACATGTCCTAGACATGATCAACATATTGCATGATGCAGAAATCCATGGTGCGACTATTGATCAGAGAACTCAAGTAAGTGTAATACTTGAATCTCTCACACCAGCTTTTGCAGCATTCACTACCAACTATGTTATGAACAAGTTGTAGTACAACATGACCCAACTGCTGAATGAGTTGCAAACTTTTGAGGCTCTAAAAAAAAGTTCCACTAATGTTGAGGAGGCAAATGTTCCTAAATCCAAGCCTTCCTCTTCAAATGGTAATTCGAAGAAAATGAAGGGTGGCCAAGGAAAGGACAAGAAAAAGGACAAACAACCAGAAAAGACCAACAAGTCTTCCGAGAAGAATAATTCTACTATGGTGTTTACTCTTGGGGTGGAGCTGTGATATGGGAAAGCATAAAGCAGTCTGCAATCTCAAATTCCACCATGGAGGCTGAGTACATAGCCACGTAACAAGCAACAAACGAAATAGTCTGGCTAAAGAAGTTCTATTCGGATCTTGGTGTTACTCCAGAAATGGATAAACCACTTGTGTTGTTTTATGACAATACAGGAGCGATAGCCAACTCGAAAGAACCTCATAGTCACAAGAGGAGTAAGCATATAGAAAGGAAGTATTACATTATTCGAGAATACGTGGCCAAGGGAGATGTGAAGGTTATGAAGATTGCATCTGAAGACAATCTTGCAGATCCATTTACAAAGACACTACCAAAAGCTACATTTGATAAGTGTTATATTATTTTATAATATAATGTAATATTATATTATATTATAATATAATGTTTTAGATTAAATAAATGTGACAAAGAGTGTCACATATTGTAACATATAATAGAGAGTTACAATATTTAGATATATCCAAATAATGTAACATATTTGGTGTTACAAATTTG
The DNA here is from genome assembly GCF_963169125.1 of Humulus lupulus. NCBI lineage: Eukaryota > Viridiplantae > Streptophyta > Magnoliopsida > Rosales > Cannabaceae > Humulus > Humulus lupulus. The sequence continues at coordinate 267,572,291 of NC_084793.1, forward strand.
TAACTTCCAAATATTGCCCTTTATTGTGTAAATTTGTTGTTACACAATATTGAGATGAATTTCATAAAGCCATATGTGATATGGTTGTTAGAGATATGATTTTAATCCCAATAATGTGTTTTGGGAGTTACAAAATCATTTGGGAGGGTTTGGAATCGTTTGGAAAAAAAACACATTTTTTAGTGTTGAAAATGGTCGGTGGCCGCGGCCACTAATATCTCTGGCCACGACCACAGGCTAAAACTAACCATTTTTTCATTTTTTTTTCAATCTTTGTTGAGCGGCTCAAAAAACCCAAATAACTCTCAAATCTCATTTTTAATTCCATATTAATCCAATTAAACATTAGTAACAGCCATGGGGGTTGGTGGAATTTGAAATTCAAATGGTGTCTCTAAACTCTATAAATAGGAGCCTATAGCTCACTTGAAAGATACAATGTTTCTATCCATTAGAGCACTTTGCTAGAAACACCTTGAGGCTTGATAATTCCAGAAAGCTTTTCCAATATCTGAGAGAGATCCCTTAGTGCTTGAGTTAGGGGGGAATAAGCTTTTGGACAAAGGTTTTAAACCTTGCTCAAGTTGGTGATCCCCAACCCTCTTCACTTAGGTTGTGTAAGTGAGAGTTTTCTTGTATTTCTGTTCTCTATTATATTGTATTGTTTTCTTCTTATTCTCTTGTTCTTTTTACTTGTATTTCTTGTTCAAGAGTTGTAATCTTTTCTTTTCTTTTGTTTCAAACACTTTACTTTATTTGTAACCTTTTGCTTAGAGTTGTATTTTACTATTCTCTTCTTCTTCATCATCTTCTTCATTTTCTTTGTTTATTTGTAATTTTCAATTATAGAGTTGTAACTCGTTTTAATCAATCATTATTTATTTGTAATATATGGCATAGAGTTGTAATTTATTATTATTTCCATTGAGGCAAAATACATATTTTCCTAACAATAAGCATATCAAAGAAATATGATTAGTAGAATTAAGGCATTAGTTTCAATTAGTGCAAGTGGGAGTTTGTTGGGGCTTTATGCCCTAATTAAAACTCAATTTCTTTGTAATCTCATTTATTATCAAGAAAAGAATAGAAATCATTTTTCTGACTTGGCCAATCACTTTGCTCACATGTTTTATTTCCATGATTATTTGTTTAATATAAACTTCTATTAAATCTCGAGATATAGCTAATCGTGTTTATAGTGACGTAATCACAGTGGAATATAAATATGATTATATGTTCAAATATAAGTTAGTCCTATGATTAGTCAGTGCACAAGATTTACACTGACTTGCCAATTTACGATATGTTCTACTTACACATTACAGTGTTCTGTTCTTTCTAGAACATTAGCAAAGTAGATAAAATCGGATGTATTTGTTACATCGGACTGGACAGATATTGACAGTTGATAGGATAAGTAAACATACCGTTATTATCTATTCTAGTCATATCATATAGTTGACCATGGGTCAATTCAATCTCAATTATGAGTGGTTAGTATTCTAACTGATTGTATTATTTGAGTTCTTTAACCTGTTCGTTACCATCTTACTCTACGGATTAGCCCATACTTACATATTGGGAACTCGGTAGTATAATTGAGTGGGAGTGTTAATCATAGATATGAACATCTATAGCTTCTGATGAAGAAGTGAAATGATGGTTTCCTTTTAGTTTGGTTCAAGGTGTTAAATGATAGAGATCTCATTTCAGTAATTAAATTAGTTTACTGATATATCATTTACAAGGAACTAAGTGTTTTAAGGATAAAATACAATGAGGGGTAAAATGGTATTTTAGCCCTATCTCATTGTAGACCGTCTATAGAGGATTGAGTGACAATTATGGTTGTAACAATGGATAATTAATATCGTATATATATTTATTATAGAGCGTTCTATGAATTCAAGAGTGCAATTCCGAGTCTATAGTGGAGTCATGAGGAATTAATAAGTTAGTAAATTTATTTGTTAGATTTATGATAACTTATTGGAGCTTGATTTCATATGCCCATGGTCCCCACTGTACCTTGGATAAAATCATCTAGATAGTCTCAATTAATTGATTTAATTATCAATTAGAATTATTAAAGTTGACCATGTCAATTTTGGATAGTTTCACAGAGTTATACAATTTATAGAGGAAAAGAGAAATTGTGGTAGATTTATCAATTAAGATAGATTGGTATATAAATTAATAAGTAAGTTTAAATCAATGTTCAAACTATAAATAATTAATTTGATAAAGGATTTAAATAATTAAATCAATAGAAAATAATACATGCCTTGATTTTAAGTCCAACGGACTTATAATTAAATGAGAAATTTCACAGGCCTAAAGCCCATGATAATTTCAACCTAGGGGTGTTAATTGACTATTATTTTATTGATTTTTTTAATTAAATAAATGATCTAAATGAGTCTATAAAAGGAATGTTAAGTGAGAGTTGAAATAAGATGATAGACACTGGAATTCTGATAGGTTTTAGATTCTCTCTAAATATAAGTATTTTTCTATGCCTTATTATTCTTTTCTCTTCTTCTCTCTGTATCTATCTCATGTGTTGAGAATTTTCCACTCTAGTCTAGGTGATTCCAAGGAACTTTGGAAGGCTGTGAAGAAAATTGAAGATCAGTTCAGTTTCTTGGTAATACTCTGCGATAGAAAGGATACAAGGGTTAAAGAAACTGAAGGAAGGACTCATTCATTCTGCTGCGTATAATGTAATTATTCTTATCATTATTTCTCTTTGAATTCAATTTTAGAAACATGTTCTAGCTTGTCTCATATTAACTTGTTTAATATTAGATCTACATGAAAATAAATAAAGATCATGTATAAGTTTTCCCAACAGTTGGTATCAGAGACTTTGGTAATCTTTATTTTCATGCATGAACGTGTTAAAAATTGAATTATTTGATGTGTTTGAATAATTGGATGGATTTCATGTGTAACGTCCTGGATAGCCAAGACTGCTACACTGTGTATTTATAAAGGTGCAGGACTTGCTAATCAAGTCAAATAGTTAAAAACGTGTATTCTAAATTCTTTAGAGTGCTAGGGTTAAAAGTTTTTGGTCTCAAAAGATACTTACCATATAATTAAATATTTACATATGGGATCCCAAAAGAAATAGCGATTAAAAGTCTATTTACAAAATTTCCAGTGTATAGACAACCACCAGCCTCTCTAAAGGAAAAACATACGTTTATGGTTTTCCTGTCCCTATCTCCCCTCAACCGTGGCGGCTGAGTAGCTGTTCATGTACATTCTGCCCTCAGAGCTCTCCAATCACGGCTGATCAAGCTTGCCCTTGCCTTTACCTGTACCACGTAGCACCCGTGAGCCAAGGCCCAGCAAGAAAACATATCATATTACATAACAAGCAATAATAATATTTGGATACCCCTTTAAGCACGTTCATACACCTAACATACCACAATATTCACAAAGCATGGAGATTCAATAAAAAAGTCAGCTAATCATCACCCAACTATTCAGCATAACAACCCACCAAACAATAATAGCAAAAAAATCATATTATAATCAAGGTTGACAGTTAAGGTCGCACCCTCTGTTTACCCCACTCACTCCGGCCCGCTTAAACCGAGCTCAGTGCATAACAAGCTGTCCTCGGCTACCAGTGGCCGAGCCGTGCCCTATGCGCTAGTGTAAACTTCGGCACTTTAGGCCATTGGTTTACTATTTACATGGCATAATACCATCCTTTACAAAGCATACAGAATAGGGAACCCTTAGTCCCATAATAATACCACAACCGGGTGCAGTTTTCTTACCTTTAATTTCCAAGTTCAATGATTACTAGCGACGCCTCTCGAGCACGATTTGCTTCCCAAGCTCTAGCTTAACACCTAGTCACAATCAAGATAGGGAGCACCATTAATGATTGCGTTAATATTTCCAGGTGGAGTTCTAGCTTCCGGGACATCAAATTCCACCAATCACGGTGGTGGAATTGATCCCGAGCACCCTAGGTTAGGTTCTCGCTCTTAGAACTCCCAAAAGATCAAAAATATTCTTAAGGGCTGCGGCCCCTGAAACCTAGCCACGACCTGCCCTTGAAAACAGAGGCTAAGCCTCTCTGAAGACAGACACACGCCGCGGCCCTGCCCTGAGGCGCCGCGGCGCTTCCCCACTGCAGAGCCTCCTTGGCTCTTCCTTGCTTCGCAGGGCCGCAGCGCTCTAGAACAGAGTCGCGGCCCAACCCTTCGTGCCCAGAAAATCCACCATTTCTAACATCCTAACCTTATTCAAAACCACCCCAAAGCACCCTAGTTCCAAAACCCATTAATCACAAGACTTTTAACATGATTCTAATAGCATAATCCAACAGAAATCCAGCTTAAAAACCCATCAAAATCCCATTTTGATTTCTGAAACCCAGCAACTAAAGAACTCAAAAACCAGTCATACAAACTTAGAATTTAAGCTCTAAACTACAAATTGAAGCTTACCTTCCTTGATGAATCACCTCCTTAACAGGTTCCTGAGCTAAAATCCAAGCTTCTCAGCTTTAATTCAATCCTTAACATCAAAACCATAAACACTTTTAATACCTAGCCAAAACTCAGAGTTCTAAAGCTCAAGAATGAGATTCAATTCTTACCTTGATCCTGGTTGAGTGTCCCTTAGTCAGAACTAGGCTAATCCTTCATAAATTCATCTTAAACACAAAATTTCCAGTTGAGTTTTCCTTAGATTTCTGTAGTTTTCTTAAGAGAGAAACGAGAGAGAAGAGAAGGAGGGGAGGGCAGAAATGGGTCGGTTTGTGTCTTTTGTTCTATTGCTTTCTATTAACTTAGTCTAATCTTAGCCTGTTAAGTCAATCCCGAGGCTCGGGGTACCGGAAACATCCCCGAGGGCAAAATGGTAAAATTCCCCAATATTCCCGCCTAGGCTTCCTAACCTCGAATATTTCTCCATATATTTATTTTCATAACCCGATCACCCAAATAATCATCTATATACCCGAATCACCCCTTGACTTGCCCCAAGTCAAATATTAAGCCCCGTTGTGACTTCCCGCTAGCTAACTCCCTCGGATCGCCTCGAGTCGCACGCTGCATACTTACCCACATAATAATGTGGTTCTCACAAATATAACATATAATCACATTTACATTCATATATCCATACAAACATGTTTATCATATAATCTCACATTAACTTAATAATTACACACATAAGTCAATTATGCCCTCCTGGCACACTAATCAAGGCCCTTAAGCCATATTAGTGATTTTGGGTCGTTATATCATGATTTTATGAAGCATATTGAATTTTATGTGATTATTAGCAATTTTAGGTTAATTTGTTATGTTTTCTATGCCATTAATTTTTATATATGATTTAGTTTGTGTAAAACATGTTAAAAATTAATTAGAAAATAGTTTTGGTTTGGAAAATTGCACAAAAAAAATTTCGAATTTTTTTTTGCCTGGCTGCCCCACAAGTGCGCGCGCACCAACGCGTGCGTCATCCAGCCATTGTGCGCGCGCCTCCTCAGCAGCCAGCAACCACACGATGAACAATACCATGAACAGTACCCGTGGTACCGTTCATTCAAAAAAAAATTAATTTTTTTAAATTAAAGAAATTAAAATGTGAAAATTGATTATTTATAATCAAAGCCAAAAATATCATATTTGTTTTATCATTTAATTTTTTTTTTTTAAATAAGATATTTTTGTTTGTTGAGATTTAAATAATTAGATATTTTTACAAAGATTCAAAATCAAATTTTAAAATAGACTAACAAATTAATTTTAAATATTTTAATATATTCAAATATTAGAATTAAGATATCAGAAATTTAAGATATTTTCTTTTAAATACTTGTTATTTTTATTAAATCTTTATTTGAAAATATAAATATCTGTTTATTCTATGGTTTTTAATATTTAAATTATTTAAAAGTTAGATATTTTTATGGATTTTTGAATTTTTTTAACTGTTTTGAGATATTTTAGGGTTGTTATAACTATAATATATATTTTTAAATGGTTAAAATATTAGCTTATTGTTGTAACAACACAAGATATTTTTTGAAAAACAGTTAAGATATTTTTTCAACCAATTAATAAAATATTTTTTTAATAAATGGGATCTAAATTAACTTTGGTTAATTGTTGATAAATCCTATTTAAAGTAAATTGATGTTTTTTTTCAAATTAACCTAAACCAAAGTTGATTGTTGATAAATGAAATTTAAATTAACTATTGTTAATTGTTGATAAATTTCATTTAAATTGACTTATTTTTGTAAAAATTTAATTAATTTGAATTTTTGATCAATTCTAGATAATTAATTGTGATGTTTTTGCAAATGAAATAAATTGTGGTATTTTTGCATAATTTCATAGACTTGCTCATATCGTAACATGATTAGGCCCATCCAATTATAACATGTGTGTTTGCACTATATGTGGTATTTTTGCAATTGGGCTTAGATGCATATAGTGGCCCGTATGTTTGTAAGATATATGGATTTTGCCAAATAAAATATTCATAAAATGATAGGTTTTATTTGGGCCCATTAGAAAATGTAAAGTTTAAATTCCTCTCTTGTGGGTGGTTTCACTTGTGAAGGCTCATTTGCTTTGCATGACTATAGTGGACCTAATCAATTTATAACAATTAATAAAATGAAGGTTTAAATTCCTGTCTTTTGGATCTTGTATGGAAGTTTGTGGGTCTTTTGTAGTGGGAACGACATACTGGACCCAACCCTCCTCCATACAAGCCCAATTGTTAAGGCCCATTTATCTGAGTTGGACTTAATTGTATAGGTTCATCATATTAGTTAAACCTAAATATTGATTAGCAAAAAATTAATTCTAAATTAATTGAATTTGTTTCAATGTGACACTTTAGAATTAATAGAAAATTATAGGACTTTGGTTTTAAAAATTTAATCTTTTCAATTTTTTGGAGAACCAAAGTCATTAATTTTCTAAAAATAAATAATAAAAATACTATTTTTAATTTTATAATGAGCTTATTTTAAGAATAATATTCGATCTCCACCGTTGGTTTAACAATGTCAATAGCTTAATGGTGCCTCGAGAAGCTTTGATTCATCCCCTACGAAAGGTGTTCATTAGTTATTTTGACAAGGTTAGATTTTGAAAGATAGATAATTATATGTCAAATTCTACTAGACTCACCCCTATGGTGACTACTAGGACTAAATCTGTGATTATCGAAACCGTGGGTCTAGCTCATAAAATAAGAGATTTTTTTTTCTTATTTTGATCGAATAGTAGGTTGTTAATATTGGTGTCCATTATTAAATAAGTTTACAACTTTATTTAACTAGTGATATTTTTTACTCTTGCCAACTGGGACAAGGATATCATAGATTTGTTAAAAATCTAAAGAAATACAGATATGATTATTTTGGTATTTTTTTCTCATATCTTACATACTTTTGGTATATGTTGTGCTATTTCTTGAAATTTGTGTGAATATGAGTTTTATTGAGCAAATGTGATTGATTTCTATTTTATTGATAATTGGTAGTTTTAAATATGGTTGTGTCTACTCCCATCCTTTCTAAACTTTCGATGGAGAAACTCACTGGAGAAAACTTCCTTAAATGGAAGAAAATTATCAACATTGTGTTGATTGGTGACAACTCCATGTTCGTCATGACCGAGGAATCCCCGGAAGTTCCAACTGAAGGAGCTACCAAGTCTGTGAGGGATACGTATGAGCGTTGGCAGGCGGCTAACAACAAGGCGCGATACTACATGTTGACTAGTATGGTTGACACTCTCAAGACAAAGATGGAGAATGTCGAGACGTCCTATGAAATCATGGATCGGCTCCAAGACATGTTTGATGCCAAGTCAACATAGACTCATTTTGAGGCCACCAAGAAATATGCCAATGCTCGGATGACACCTTCTCAACATGTCCGCGATCATCTGATAAAAAAAACAATCTACTTTTAGGAAGCTGGACTGCATGGAGCAACAATAAATGAGGAAACTCAAGTTGGCTTAATCCTCAACAGTCTTTCTCCAACTTTCCTACCGTTCACCACCAACTATGTGTTGAATAAAATCATCTATGGTCTGACGCAGCTCATGAACGAGCTTTAGACTTTTGAGTCTATCATGGGTGGACCAAGTAAGGGAGGAGAGACAACTACTACTACTGCTATTGATCCAGCTAAGGCTGAAGCTAACCAAGCTTCGTCTTCGAAAGCTGGAAACAAGAGGAAAGGTGGACAAAACAACAACCCCAAGCCTGCAAAGGCTGCAAAGACGAGTGCACAACCAAATGCACAAACGCCTAAGGGGAAGAACAAGAAAAACAAGAAAGGTAAAGGTAAGTGTTTTAACTACAAAGAGAAGGGGCATTGAAAACAGGATTGCCCCAAGTTTCTAGCAGTGAAAAACAAAGGTAATGATTATAGTTCATTTATCTTAGAAATATGTGTTTTAGAGAATGATAAATTCATTTGGATTATTGATTCTAGATCTACTAACCACGTTTGCAACTCTTTACATCTTCTTGAATCGTGGGAGGAAGTGGACGAAGGCGGCTTAAAGCTTAGAGTTGGGAACAGAGCATTCGTTGTGGTCCAAGCTAGAGGAAGATCTCGTCTGAAGTTCGGAAATAAATTTTTAATTTTAGATGATGTATTTTTTATTCTGAATTTTAGTAGAAATTTAATTTTAGTGTCCATGTTGCAATTAGAATAATTTGTTATGACTTTCGCAAGTTCTAATATATCTATTTCTTTCAATGGATCACAATTGTGTATTGCATATTTGGAAAACGGGCTTTATATTCTGCGACCTAATGAACCCCTCGCTCTTAACAATGATTTATTCAAAGTAGCTAAACCTAGGACCAATAAACGTCAAAAGACCCATACCGATAATATGACGTATTTATGGCACTTGACACTAGGTCACATTGGCTATGATAGGATTCAAAGACTTACAAAGGACGAGCCTTTGAGAGAACTCACCTTAGGTGAATTACCTGTCTGTGAATCCTATCTAGAAGGCAAGTTGACCAAGTGTCCATTCTCTGCAAAGGGTGATAGGGCCAAAGAACCACTTGGACTTGTGCATTCAGATGTTTGTGGACCTTTGAATGTACAAGCCAGGGATGGTTTTGAGTATTTTGTCACTTTCATTGACGATTACTCTAGATACTCATGTCTTTACCTAATGCATAGGAAATAAGAAACATTTTCAAAGTTTTAGGAATTCCTAGCAATGGCTCAGAACCAATTAGGTAAAATGTTAAACATCTTGCGATCTGATAGGGGTGGAGAATATTTGGATATGCAAATCCAAGATCATTTAACTGAACTTGGAATTTTATTACAATTAACTGCCCCAAGTACTTCGCAACAAAATGGTGTAGCGGAACGTCAGAACAGAACTTTATTGGAAATGGTTAGATGCATGCTTAGTTACTAAACTCTACCAACTTCATTTTGGGGACATGCAATTGAAACTGCGAACGACATTCTCAATGTTGTTCCGTCTAAATGAATCCCCAAAACACCTTTAGAATGCTGGAATGGTCGTGAACCTAGTTTACGCCATTATAGAATCTGGGGGTGTCCTGCCCACGTCCTGAGGAAAAATGAAGGAAAGCTAGAACCGTGAATTGAAGTTTGCATGTTTGTTGGCTATCCTAAAGGTACTCGGGGTGGAATTTTCTATAGTCATTCAGAAAAGAAAGTGTTTACTTCTACGAATGCTACTTTTCTGGAAATGACTATGTCCAAAACTTCAAACCACGTAGCAAAGTAGGTTTAGAGGAGATGGTTCAAGAATTGACTCCAACCAATGTTCCATCATCATCAACGCAAGTTGATGATGAAATTCCCACTCTTCATGTCCAACTGACGCAAGTCGATTTAAATGAAGAAAGTACCACTATTCCTCAGCAAACAGTCACAGAGCCTCGTTGTAGTGGGACGGTTTCTAGGAACCCAGATCGCTATGGTTTGGATGGTGAAACCAATATGGTTGTTGGTGACACTAGTGATGATGATCCATTGTCTTTCAAACAGGTAATGGAAAGCCCTGAAAAGGAACTCTGGCTCGAAGCCATGAAACAGGAAATGGAGTCCATGTACTCAAATTCCATTTGAGATCTTGTGGAAGCACCTAGTGACTTTAGGGCCATTGGGTGCAAGTGGATCTACAAGAAAAAATAAGGTATTGATGGAAATATCGAGACTTATAAAGCTCGATTAGTGGAAAAGGGTTATACCCAAAGAGAAGGCATGGACTTTGAGGAAACTTTTAGTCCAGTAGCCATGCTCAAGTCCATTCGCATCCTCCTATCCATAGCAGCCGCTCTCGACTATGAGATCTGGCAAATGGGCGTCAAGACAACTTTTCTTAATAGGAAGCTTGACAAAGTCATTTATATGGATCATCCAAAAGGATTTAAAGTAGCTGGACAAGAAAGAAAAGTTTGCAAGTTGAATAGGTCCGTCTATGGACTTAAGCAAGCTTTTCGTTCCTGGAATCTTAGGCTTGATGAAATAATAAAAAACTATGGATTTAAACAAAATATTGATGAGCCTTGTGTTTACCAACTGAAGGCAAATCAAATAGTGGTATTCCTGGTTCTTTGTGTAGATGATATCTCACTCATTGGAAACAATGTTAAGAAATTGTCAGATGTGAAGAATTGACTGAGCACTCAATTCCAGATGAAGGATTTGGGTGAAGCAAGTTATGTTGTAGGTATCCAGATCATTAGGGATAGAAAGAACAGACTCTTCGCTTTATCTCAAGCAACTTACATAGATAAAGTGCTTGAACAATTCTCAACGACAAATTCCAAGAAAGGACATTTACCGTCCCGCCATAGAATTCATCTTTCAAAGAAGCAGTCTCCCCAGATTCCTGAAGAGGAAGATGCAATGAGAAAATTTCCTTACGCATCTACAGTTGGAAGTCTGATGTATGCTATGTTGTGTACTAGACCAAATATCTGCTATGCAGTGGGAGTAGTGAGCAGGTATCAGTCAAACCCAGTACCGGAAGATTGGATAGCAATTAAGCATATCCTGAAGTATTTAAGGTGGACTAGGGATAATATGTTAGTTTACAAGGGTGGTGCTTTGAACCCTATAGGCTACACCGATTCAGATTTTTAGACTGACGTCGATGACAGGAAGTCTACTTCTGGAATGGTGTTTACTTTTGGGGGTGGAGCTGTGATATGGAGAAGCGTAAAGCAGTCTGCAATCTCAGATTCCACCATGGAGGCTGAGTACATAGCCGCATCAGACGCAGCTAAGGAAATAGTCTGGCTAAAAAAGTTCTATTCGAATCTTGGTGTTATTCCAGAAATGGATAAACCGCTTGTGTTGTTTTATGACAATACAGGAGCGATAGCCAACTCGAAAGACCTCATAGTCACAAGAGGAGTAAGCATATAGAAAGGAAGTGACATTATTCAAGAATATGTGGCCAGGGGAGAAGCGGAGGTTATGAAGATTGCATCTGAAGACAATCTTGCAGACCCGTTTACAAAGACACTACCAGAAGTTACATTTGATAAGCATATCAAAGAAATGGGATTAGTAGAATTAAGGCATTAGTTTCAATTAGTGCAAGTGGGAGTTTGTTGGGGTTTTATGCCCTAATTAAAACTCAATTTCTTTGTAATCTCATTTATTATCAATAAAATTATAGAAATCATTTTTTTGACTTGGTCAGTCACTTTGCTCACATGTTTTATTTTCATGATTATTTGTTTAATATAAACTTCTATTAAATCCCGAGCATATAGATAATCGTATTTATAGTGACGTAATCACAGTGGAATATAAATATGATTATATGTTCAAATATAAGTTAGTCCTAAGATTAGTCAATGCACAAGATTTACACTGACTTGCCAATCTACGATATGTTCTACTTACACATTACAGTGTTATGTTCTTTCCAGAACATTACCAAAGTAGATAAGATCGGATGTATTTGTTATATCGGACTGGACCGATATTGACAGTTGATAGGATAAGTAAACATACCGGTATTATCTATTCTAATCATGTCATATAGTTGACCATAGGTCAATTCAATCTCAATTATGAGTGGTTAGGATTCTAACTGATTGTATTATTTGAGTTCTTTGACTTGTTCGTTACTAGCTTACTCTATGGATTAACCCTACTTACATCTTGGGAACTCAGTAGTATAATTGAGTGGGAGTGTTAATCATAGTTATAAACATCTATAGCTTCTGATGAAGAAGTGAAATGATGGTTTCCTTTTAGTTTGGTTCAAGGTGCTAAATGATAGAGATCTCATTTCAGTAATTAATATTAGTTTACTGAAATATCATTTACAAAGAACTAAGTGTTTTAAGGATAAAATACAATGAGGGGTAAAACGGTATTCTACTCCCATCTCATTGTAGACCGTCTATAGAGGATTGAGTGACAATTATGGTTGTAATGATGAATAATTAATAGCGTATCTATATTTGTTATAGAGCGTTCTATGAATTCAAGAGTGCAATTCTGACTCTTTAGTGGAGTAACGAGGAATTAATAAGTTAGTAAATTTATTTGTTAGATTTATGATAACTTATTAGAGCTTGATTTCGTAGGCCCATGGTCCCCACTGTACCTTGGATAAAATCATATAGATAGTCTCAATTAATTTATTTAATTATCAATTATAATTATCAAAGTTGACTAGGTCAATTTTGGATAGTTTCACAGAGTTATACAATTTAGAGAAGAAAAGAGAAATTATTGAAGATTTGTTAATTAAGATAAATTGGTATCTAAATTAATAAATAACTTTAAATCAAGGTTCAAATTATAAATAATTAATTTGATAAAGGATTTAAATAACTATTTAATAATTAAATCAATAGAAAATAATACAGACCTTGATTTTAAGTCAAACGAGCTTATAATTAAATGGGAATTTCACGGGCCTAAAGCCCATGATAATTTCGACCTAGGGATGTTAATTGGCTATTATTTTATTGATTTTTTTTAATTAAATAAATGACCTAAATGAGTCTATAATAGGAATGTTAAGTGGGAGTTGAAATAAGATGACAAACACTAGTTTTCTGATAGGTTTTAGATTCTCTCTAAATATAAGCCATTTTCTAAGCCTTATTGTTCTTTTCTCTTCTTCTCTCTATATCTATCTCATGTGTTGAGAATTGTCCACTTAAGTCTAGGTGATTCCAAGGATACTTTGGAAGGCTGTGAATAAAATTGAAGATCGGTTCAGTTTCTTGGTAATACTTTGCGACAGAAAGGATACAAGGGTTAGAGAAATTGAAGGAATGACTCATTGGTTGCGAATGGATATTCAAGAAAAAGAAAGGAGCAGATGGGAAAGTAGAGGCTTTCAAAGCAAGGCTAGTGGCAAAGGGCTACACATAGAAAGCAGGAGTTGATTATGAAGAAACTTTTTCACTTGTGGCCATGCTCAAATCTATCCGCATACTCTTATCCATAGCTGCTTGCATGGATTATGAGATTTGGCAAATGGACGTTAAAACAACTTTTCTGAATGGCTACATTGACGAAACCATTTACATGCCTTAACCAGAAGAGTTCGAAGTTAGAGGTTAGGAGCAAAAATTTTGCAAGCTTCTTAAGTCTATTTATGGACTTAAACAAGCTTCGAGTTCTTGGAATCTTAGATTTGATGAAACAATCAAAATTTTTGGTTTTGAAAAAAATGTTGATAAACCTTGTGTTTACAAACAAATCAAAGATATGATTGTGGTATTCCTCACTCTTTACGTTGATGATATTCTACTCATTGGGAATGACATAGAAACATTATCAAAAGTAAAGAAATGGTTAGCTAAACAATTCCAAATGAAAGATTTGGGAGAAGCCAAATATGTTTTGGGAATTCATATCTATAGAGATCGAAAGAACAAATTTTTGGAACTATCTCAAGCAACTTATATTGATAAAGTGCTAGAACGCTTTGGCATGAAAAACTTAAAGAAAGGCACTATGCCTACTTGGTCAGGGGTTAAATTATCTAAAGAACAATGTCCACAAACACCTCAAGAAGAGGAGGACATGAGACAATATCCCTATGCCTCTGTAGTAGGCAGTCTAATTCATGCAATGTTTTGCACCAGACCTGACATCTGTTATGTAGTAGGGATAGTCAACATTATCAGTCCAATCTTGGATTGAGTCATTGGATAGTAGTAAAGAATATTCTCAAGTATCTTAGACATACTAGAGATTACATACTTGTGCATTCAGGTGGATACTTGAACCCCATTGGATATACTGATTCTGATTTTCAATCAGACAAAGATAGTCAAAAGTCGACATCTGGATCAATTTTCACACTTGGAGGAGGTGTTGTACTTTGGAGAAGTATTAAACAATCCAGTACTGCAGACTCCAACATGGAAGTCAAATACATAGCAGCTTGTGAAGCAACTAAAGAGGTTGTGTGGCTCAAGAAGTTCTATATTGATCTAAAAGTTATTCCAGGCATTGACCTGCCACTTGTTTTGTACTGTGATAACAGTGGGGCAGTTGCTAATTCAAAGGAACCCAGAAGTCACAAGAGGGGGAAGCACATCGAGAGGAAATATCATTTGATCTGAGAGATAGTCAACCGATGAGTTGTTGTTGTCTTAAATATTGCCTCTGAAGATAATCTTGTAGATCCGTTCACAAAGACTTTATCTATTAAATCATTTAAGGGTCATGTAAGAAGCATGGGGTTAAGGGAAATGCCTCATTTGCTTTAGGGAAAGTGGGAGATTTTTGGGAATTGTGCCCTTAAAGAAATTGTAGTTGACAATGATTTTAATGAAATAAATGAATTTATTGAATTATTGTATATATGTAGCTTATGTACTATATTATTGTTAGTAATATTAAGTAAATATCATAAAATTCTCAAGTTCATCTATGAGGTCTCAATCTCATATTGGTATGAGAGGGTCAAGATTGAGATAATGAACTTAAATAGTTCGCAATAAAATAAAGTTATGGAATCTTTAGATTAATTACTGCTAGTACGGTCCACTAGTATTATGAATACATGTGACCTAGATTCAGGTTGCTAGTGTAGTAAGACACTTTAGTGGAGGTACTTTTCATGCTGAGAGTATGTAGAACTGGACCAGATGTTATTTAATAATACTTGTTTATATACTATTTCGTAGTATTATAAGACACATCAACTGATAATCATATACAAACTGATCTTAATCCTGAAGTTACTATGAACACGTATATATGTCAATTGATCCTTTGATTCATGCGTTACAGTTTGTCAGAATGATCAGGCTAATGATGTGTATGGCTGGGGACATAGCTTAACAAACATGGAATCTATATATTCTTATAGATTGAATGATGGTTCCCTATTGGGTTGGCTTTTGGAACTGAAAAGATTATTGACGTCAAATTCATAATTAGATTTTGAATTAACCTTCACTAGTAAAGTCAATGGTACACTAGGAATCAAGATATAATTAAAAGGCTAAAACAGTAATTTCATTCCCACTTAATTATGAATCATCAATAGATGATTAATTTGCATGTAATGATTATATTAATGGACACTTTATGGTTACAATAAAGTACTCAGTAAATGTATGTCTTTAATTTTCAAGAGTTCAGTCTCATATTTATAGTGGAATAATCATGAGATTAATAAATATGATTATTGAATCAAAGAGTTTTGGTTAATAATCTTTTATTTATTATAGCTTGGAATTATTGGTCCATAGGTCCTTGAGGCAGCTCTATCAACACTAATCAAGGTAAGAGTTGATACAAGGGTCAAACTGTGAATGGACTATTTGAGAGAATATTTATTCTTCGGGATAAATGTGCAATTATGTGATAATTGAAGTTGCACAATTTGTTATTGCATTTGTGCAATTTTCAAAATTGTGTAGAAATAGAAGAAATTGATTTTAATCAATTATTTTATTTAAGTGTGAATAGATAAATATGGACAGTCAAAATTGATTTTGATTATTATATTTATTTAATTAATAATAAGATGATAATGGAAATTCAAATTTTAAAATTTGAAATTTAAGTTGTTATCTTTTCCTTAGAAAGATGATACTTTATTTGAATTTCTAATTATTAATTAATTAAAATAAAAACACATGAAAAATCAAATTCCATTTTCAGGGATAGTGCCACACGCATAGGGCTTGGACTGCTCTATGCATGTAGCACTACTGATGTGATCGGTTATTGATTTTTTATTTTATTTTTAATTAATTCATAAAACATTTTAAAATGGGTTTTAAAATGGAATGTAAGATTTTGTCTTTTATCATTATTATTATTAAAGATGATTATTTTTATTTATTATTATTATTATTGTGATAATAATTTCTATATATATTCTATATGATAGAAAATAAAAACAAGAAGTTTTTACAGAGAAGAAAAAACTATCATATTTTTCACAAAAGAAAAGTTATTTCTCTCTAGTCTATAATCAAGTGTCTCATATGTTAAGAATATTTTTTATTCACAAAATCGATTCTTGTTCTCTATGTGCCCACCCATATCTTGAGGTGTAGAGAACGTCTTGGAAGATCTAGGTGTGAGTACTCTAGCGAGAATAGGAAGATCAAAATATATATGAAAAGATTTAAGGATTTTTGATAGGCTACAAGAGGTAAATCATTTCGTATTATTTTTTCATATACATATTATATATTGATTAACATATTGCATATTAAAGGATCCTCATAGAAAGTTGTTTATATGAAAAAAAAAAGTTGTTGTATACAATATTACCATTACCATAATTTCCGTTGCGCACTAGGAACTGTTCCTAACACCAGATTCAAGTAGATGATGGGCATTTGTCCCTTCGTTATGCATCCATGGGGTTGACGAGAATGGAGATGAAGATGCCTACATATTTATAGTGATGTGCATAGCTTATGTAGTGATAAGGATGAGGATGAGCATGATTGAAAGAGGAGCAAGAAAGAGTACAATCCAAGGACTGCAAAATTCAACACATTCAAATTCTGCTTGGGGAAGGAATTTGCTACTGTTGAGCAGCTCAAACATGCTCTGAAAGAGTACTTTATTCACAATGATATGAAATTTGTTTATGTGATGAATTATCAATTAAGAGTTCGAGCAAAGTGTAGAGGAAAAGGTTTTCCATGGGTGTTATATGCAAGGCAACAAAAGGGTGTGGACAACAAGAGTTTTAGAGTTCACACTCTAGTTGACTGACATGAATGTGGCATTGTTTTCAATAACAGGCATGTGGATTCCACATGGCTAGGGAATCATTATTTAGAGCAGTTTCGTATGAATCCCAACATGGATTTCAAATGTTTTAAAGAGATGACTTCGAAGGGTAAATATGAAAATACAACCAATTCTGCATTCTACAGAGCAAAGAAAGTTGCTACATAAATTCTTGAAGGGTATGTGAAGGAGTAATACGCAATTTTAGAAGAAAACCAGATTTGAGCAACTAACCCTGGTTCTACTGCTATACTTAAAACTAGGATGGAAGGGGACAAGAAATACTATAGGCATGCAAATATGGATTCAACAGAGGATGTTGGCTATTGATTGGTGTAGATACCTACTTTCTTAAAGGCTATTGCAAGGGCTTGTTGTTAACATCAATTGGAATTGATTCAGTCAATGTAATGTTCCCAATGTTTTATGTTGTAGTGGAGAAGGAGAACACACCAAGTTGGACTTGGTTTCTTGAATTAGTGAAAGAGGATTTATAGATCCAAAATCCACAAAGCTTTTGTATGCTGAGTGACAGGCAAAAGGGATTAGAAAATGCTTTGGAGAAGTTATTTAAAGGTGTTGAAATCAGGTTTTGTGTTAAGCATTTACATGCCAACTTCAAGAAGGATTACCTTGGTTTGCTACTTAAGCAAATGTCATGGGTAACAACAAGGCCCCCCACCAAAGAAGAATGGATAAGGAGAATGGATGACTTAAAACAAATCAATGAGGTCGCATGCACTTGGTTGTCCAATAAGGCACCTACAGAGTGGACCAAGTCCCATTTTGAGAGCATATGAAGTGTGATATGCTTTGCAATAATCGATGTGAGATCTTTAACTCAACGATAATAGGTGCCAGGGACAAGTCTATTATAACCATGTTGGAGAAAATATGGTATTGGCTGATGCGCATATTTTGTACCAAATGGGAAAGTGTTAAAAAGTTGGTGCATCTGGTTGGCATGAGGATCTTGGACATTGATGCATGTCGTATGTCATATCAAATTTACCAAAGATTTTATTTTCAGTATTACCAATTATTTAGTAAAATGGTAAATACAGGTTGAATCAGCGATGCATATTAGTCAACTTATCATTCAAACTAGAAACAAGGATTAAAAATAAGATTTTTTTTTTTCAAAATTCAATAACATAAAATAAAGTAACAAGCAAAGAACAATTGATAACTAAAATTTTAAAGAACAATTATGAATTATTCTCCACCTTCAACAATCAATCAATCAACAATGACGGACCTTATTCCCTATTCCCAATTAAACTACAAACCCCGCAAATAACACTTCAGCAGTCAATTATCCCAATTCCCCTATTACAATTAATTAACGCTAAATGCTCATTAATTAATTCTTTTTACAAAACAATAATACCATTAAGCATATGACTCATTCAACTCAGGAAAAAAATTACATTAAGTGGAAACAAGTTAATCTAGGCAAAAAATTCATTAAGAATGCAATTCATTTAACCTAGGTTTTATTCTTCATCACAATTAAAATACTCGTTACAATACTTAGTTACAATTTATCACTATACTTAGAACCATAAATGTAACGCCCTACTTCCTTAGAACCGTTACTAAGTGAGTTAAAAACGTGTCATTAGCTCGCTAATCGAGGTTTTAGGTTAAAAGTGTAGCTAAACTATGATAAAATTCGTTTAAAGGCATTTAATATAAAAATATGGTCGTCCATTGAAAATGTAAGAGTTATACATTTGGGATCCCAAAATACTGTTCAGAAAATACTTTACATCTGAAAACACATTTAAGGTTGACCTAAGCGACAAATAAACCAAATACATTACATCATTCCAAAATAACCTTGGTCATTGCGGCCAGACAGGCCGAACATGTACCCGTCGCTCCACGCTCTCCGTACTCATGGTTGGTTGACCTTTCCTTTACCCTTACTTGCACCATAGAGAACCCGTGAGCCGAAGCCCAGCAAGAAAACTCCCATATAACATATAATATATGCACATTAGTCAACAATATACATCAAGATAGCCAACAGGCTAAACATATAATGGCCAACGCCGTCCTAGGCGCTTTACTAGGCCCTGGGTTCGCGATCTTCACCGACAAGATTACTCCAGCATCCTAGGAGGGTCTCACCGTAACGGCCTGCACTCTGGGTGCACAACGCTGATCCCAGCCCTTGCCGTACTCGGCTTTCTGTCGTTCTCGGCCTTCGCCATTCCCGGCCTTCGTCGTTCCCGGCCTTCGCCGTTCCCGGCCTTCGCCGTTCCCGGCCTTCGACGTTCCCGGCCTTTACCATTTCCGGCCTTGATCGTTCACTCACAAATATGCATCACATAGCATAATATCAACAAATATTTAAACATATACTAAACATAAACAATTGGGCTACACCCTACAATTCAATCAATATGGCTATGCCCTACAATACAACACAATAGGGCCACGCCCTGCTCTATGGGTACAACAGTTTTCTTACATGTATCTAAAGCTATCTGAGCATCGCAATCCCGAGCACAGTCCTCTAACCCGAGCTTCGTTGAAAACCTAGTCACAACATATTCATAATAGCCATCCATCAAGTTCTAATCCAACAAATAACTTCAGAATATTAATCTAGCCTCTGGGACCTTGGATTCTACCAATCGGTGTAATAAAATCCTTCCTGAGCCTTAGCATTTGAGTTCTCAAGCTAAAAACCTTAAAACAGCCAATATTTGCATTTGAGTCGCAGCTCAGCCCCCTTAAGGGCCGCGACACACTCAAGTCGGAGGCAAAATGCCTCTCTGCTGAGGGACACAGGCTGCAGCGTGCTATACCTTGCGCCGCAGCGCGCCTAGGCAGATAAAGGCTTCCAGCCTCTTCGACACACACGGGCTGCGGCACCTGAAGAACAGGGTCGCTGTCTAAGCCCCCAAACCCAGAAAATCACACCATTTCCTACGTTTTTCCTCGAGCCTAAACTCCATTGTCATACTTCAAACATCAATTAAACTCATAATTGAACCTGTATTCCTTGTCCACACAACCTAGACATCATATCCACTTAAGAACAGCTCCCTAATCCTCACTAACACTCAAAATTCAAATTAAAACTCACTTTCATGCAAACCTCTAATTCCAGCAGAATTCAACATGGAGAAAAAGAAGAAAAGCTTACCTTTGAATTGTACTCGACCCTGAGCTGATTTCCTAAGTCCTCAAGCTTCCAATCCGCCAGTTTTTCAGCCTAAATCCTCAAGGTTTCTCCAAAATTGTCAAACACCAAAGAGAGAGAGTGAGAACTGAATGAGAGAGAGAGAGAGCTAAGAGAGACGTATGTGTTTTTTTTCTTTCTAAATGACCCTAGAACCTCAGCTGCCTAAGTGATCAAACCCCTATTTAGTTAAAAGTCCAAAATACCCCTTAAGCTTATCTAAATCTTCAAGTGCCACCATGGGCAATTCCGTCATTTGACATATCTTGCTAACTCCTCGAACCCAACATGTCCAAATCATTGCTAAATTATTATATGTTACTCGATAAAAACCAAGTACACATTACATTCCCAAAATACCCCTTCGCTCTTCCCGAGCCGGCTATTCGACCCCGTTGTGACTTTCTAGCTAAACTGCTCCCTAGGACCGTCTCGGATTGTGCATCACAAATATATCACCACTCACTCGTGGTATCAATCACAATATACACAAATATTGCATTTATGCCCTCAACGGGCTAAGATTACAAATATACCCCTAATAATTAGATGGGGCCCACATGCATATTTAACTCACCTAAACATGCATTTCTAATCACTTAATCATCAAATTCATATATTAACGTAATTAAATCTATTATTGCCCTCCCAACACGCTAATCAAGGCACTAAGCCTTATTATCAAATTTGGGACACTACACTAAACTATTAGGTGAATATCAATCCTAAGATGATAATAGAACAATGTAATACCCTAATTAGTTGGCCACCTAACAAGATATCACAAGATTCATAGCATTCAATTACAAAAATAGAAACAGTTTTATACAAGAGAATAGAAGAACGATGAAAATTATTAAAACCAAAAAATCATATTTAAGGCTTTTGAATCACCTTTCAAAATAAACACAACAATAAAAAAAACTAAATTTACTAAAAGAAAAATAGTAAATGAGAATGTCTCTCTAAAACCGAGAATAGATAGTCTATTTACAAATAGTGATAAATCTCTATTTATAATAGTTCTACAATTTTTGAAATTACTAAAAGAGATAAAATCTAAATTATGTAAATAATAACTATAAACTAATTAATTTAAATTTTCATTTTGATATTTGAATGATATATCCATTTTTGTAATGTAGAAAAAACTAATTTGATGCAAAAACTAGAATTTAATTCTTCAATTTCGTACGCAATAGCTGAAGAAAAATGCCTTGACGCACGTGTGGAGAGCACTTGCTCTCTTATTAGTGTGTGTGACTCACTTATGAGTGAAGAGAGTGAGGCAAAACTTGTTGAGAGTCAAAGTAGGACCCACACGATTTTCACCATGTTGTTGATGAAGCTCCCCTTAGCCGCGTGTGAATAACACTCTCCAAATTATTGGTGTGTGCATTACACATGCTTGAAGAGAGAGTTAAAAAGAAGTTAACGCGGGGCCCACATGCTTAAAAGATGATGGAGGTGGTAATACTTGGCGCAAGCACATGGATCGACTCAGCCTGGCTTGGCGACTCTAGCTAATAGCTCGGTTCAAAAATGGCTTACACGGCTCAAGCTCTTTCATTTTAGGCCGGGCTTATTTCTCTTGCTTTGTGCCTTTTTTTCTCTAGCATTTCACCAATTTTTTCTTTTTCTTCTACAAAAATAACACATTTATTTTCCAAACAAAGTAAACCAAATTAAAAATAAATATTTACAAACTAAAAATATATCAATTAAATTTATAGAAATATTAATTTATACCCAATTTATTTTACTAGTAATAAAAGTATATATTAACTCTTAAAAATCTTTTTAGCCCAAAAATCACAAAATACTAAATTAAATTATTTAAAATAACTAAAAACTGACAATTTCTAAGCCCAATAATTTTAATAAAATATTATTAAAATTGAACTTATCACACTTTCTTGATAAAAACAAAAAAGTGACAAGGAATTGTCTCCCAACCATGTCCACCTCAACTACATTTGTGGACAGCTTCATGAACACTGAATTCTTTGTTGTGGATTTGTACAAGAGGACTTCCACATGTAGGAGTTTCTAATTGAATGTCCTACCTTGTGCTCATGCACTAGCATTTATTTGGTTCAGCAACATAGATGTCATGAATTTTATAGTTGTTTTCTACATGAAAGTTGCATTTGAAGAAACCCACTCAGGATCAATTCATCTTATGCCATGTCTTGATAAATGGCCTATACCTTGTCAGAATCCTATATCACCCCCAGAAACTTCAATGCCATGGAGACCCAAAAAGTCTAGGAGAAAAGAGGTGGATGAAATACCCCTGGTGCCACTAATCCAAGGAGATTTGAAAAGGTGAATACATGTAGCAATTGGAAATAGGTTGGACACACAATTCCAAATTTTCAAAATGAAACGGTTGTAGAGGTAACCTTTTTTGTATTAAGTTTATGTTTGGAAGTTGATTTCATTTGTTGCATTGTTATAATTGATTGAATATTCTATAATTTCAACACAATACATACAAGAAGGCGGGGTGTCCAAAAAGAAGAATCCAAAGCCATTGTGTAAAGAAGGGAGAGGGAAAAGAGGCAGAAAGAAAACTCTGGTGGCCAGTACTTATATGTTGGCATGTTTCTGAAACATCTCTTTTGTATAGTCCTGAACTATTTATTTTGTATAGGCTAGAATTATCTCTTTTGTATAACTAGAAACATCTCTTTTGTATAGGTCTTGTAACGTCCTATTAATCTAGGACCATTACACTGTGTGTTTTAAAATAGTGCTTAACTCGCTAACAGAGACATTTGGACCTAAATGTGTAATTAAAGTTAAATAATGGAGTAGGTACTAAAAATTTTGGTCAAACAGTAATCATTTTCAATTTAAAAGTTTAAGTTTGTACATGGGATCCCGAAAAAGTTTAAAAGTCAATTATAACTAAAAAAATTACAAAAGAGAGGTCGGCCTAAGCGACAAAAATAGGATTCCACTCTAGTTCCTTAATAGAGATCCCGGTCGTAATTTGGTGATTATATGATTAGAAATGCATGTTTAGGTGAATTAAATATGCATGTGGGCCCCATCTGGTTATTAGGAGTATATTTGTATTCTTAGTCCGTTAAGGGAATAAATGCAATATTTGTGTATATTGTGATTGATACCACGAGTGATTGGTGATATATTTGTGACATGCAATCCGAGACGGTCCTAGGGAGCAATTTAGTTCAAAAGTCACAACGGGGTCGAATACCCGGCTCGGGAGGAGCCTAGGGATATTTTGGGAACGTAATGTGTGTTCGGGATTTATCAAGTAACGAGTGGTGATTTAACAATTATTTGGACATTTCGGGGTTGAGCAGGGATTTATTGGAATACTCGAGGAATTAACGGGATGTGGAAATTGACGAAATTGTTCTTGGTGGCACTTGAGGATTTGGATAGACTTAAGGGGAGTTTTAGACTTTTGGCAAGGGATAGACTTAGACTCCTTTGACTGCTAGGACTCTAGAGGGAGTTAGAAGAAAAACATGAAGGAATTCCCAGCTTTTATGTAATGCCCTAAAATCCCTAATGCGGTTTAGTGGCTGGATTAGTAGGCCGGGAGGGCCATAATTATTTAATTATGCCATTAAATGAATATATGCATGTTTATGTGAATTATATTATAATATGTTTTTATATGCATGCATGTGGGTCCACATTCGATTATTAGGGTGTTTTGATAATCTGGCCCGTTGATGGCATAATTGTGTATTTTGGTGCATAATGTGAGTTATGGATTAGATCCCATTATTATGGAGATATATTCAAGCTACTTGGCATGAGATGATCTTATATTATTAATTAGCGGTTTTGTCATAACGGGGTCTTTTATTGGGATATTGAGTAATGAGAATGTTATTTGATGATAAATTGGGAGTTATTGAGATCAGGAGGAAATTCTGGAAGTTTTGACTATAATGTCCCCGGGGGTGTTTTCGGGACCCCGAGCATTAGGTTTCATTTGAGGTTACTTAAGCTTGAAGTAGCTTGTCAGATAGAACCGTACGTTAGAAAAACCCTTTCTCTCTTCCCGTTAGTTCATTTTACTATACGAGGCATTTTCGAAGAAATCTTAAGTTTTAGGAGTCGGAATCAAGCGAGGATCAAGGCATAGCGATCCTAGGAAAGATTAGAAGCTTCTTGATCGAAGGATTTGACGAGAAACAACCAAATCAAAGGTAATCTAAGTTTTCAGTTTTTAGAGTTTCTAAGCTTCGAATCGGATTTTGTGAATCATTGAGTTTTTGGTTCGTTTGAGCCTCGGGATTTGATGGGTTGGGATCATTGGTAAGTTTGGGAACTTTGATTTTTGGATTTGGAAGTGTTTAGGTATGTTTTTGGAGGGTTTGGGATGAAGGAAATCAGGTTTATGGTTGGTTCTGGGTGGGGGGTCGCGGCCCTGTTCTTGGGCGCCGTGGCCTTAGCTCGAAGAAGCAGGTGGAGGCATTTTGGCCTTCCTGGGCGCCGCGACCTTGGGTATGGGGCACCCCGACCCTTGCTCCTTGTGTGGCTGGGGGCCGCGGCTCAAGCAGCTAGGGCCGCAACTCTTGGGGTAGTTTTGAGCCCGTTTGAGTGTTTTGACCTCGGGAACTTGGTTTTAGGCCTTGGGATTGTTCCCACTACCCGGATTAGTGGGGATTGATGTCCCGAAGTCTAGATCTTGGTTTGGGAACCTTTGTTATTCATTTTATTGATGGTGTCACATATTTGGTTATGAATAGGTGACTGCTAAAGGACTAAAAGTCATATCGTTCTCAAGGGTTGTTCTTTTATTCATTCTCGCTCGAATCAGAGGTAAGAAAACTGCACCCCATAAGTGACATGCATGATTGTTGTTGAGGCAGATTGGTTGATAAATGTGGACATTGATTGCATATTAAATGCTTAGCAGAGCTTTCTTACTTGTGTATGGCACTGATTAGTCAGGGACGACACTAGTCGCATATACTGACCTGTGAGTTAGAAATGGCATAAGCGTCCTGAACGCAGGGCCAATTAAAGATTAGATCTAATCGATATCAGCATTGAATGACTCTAGTAGCATTGATGCTGGACCGGCCCTAAGGTTGATGAAACTTATAAGCGCTTGACTAGTCTAAGACTAGTTACTCAAAACTAGGGCCTAAGGCCTAGGTGACTTCTTGTCAGATGGCTAGGGAGCAGAATCCCATGGTTATGACTCTATGGTCATGAGGTAGGTTATGTTGGTGACTAGTCATCATGCACCTATCCTGTTTAAGCTAGTGAAATGATCACTTATTTGTAAAGCCCCGGTGACCCTATCGTCACATGGCTAGAGGTAACGGAACCCACCTTAGTGACTTTTGCGACTATGACTCATCTGTTTTGGACTGAGAGTCCTGAATAATGATTATGATCATTATTGATACTGTATTCATGATATATTGTGTTTTCTTGCTAGGCTTTGGCTCATGGGTGCTATGCGGTGCAGGTAAAGGGATAGAAAAGATCACCCATCCTTGAGTGGAGAGCTTAGGTGGTGATGTGTACATATGCGGCCGCTTGACCACCACGACCGAGTTCTCAGAGGAACTAGGGTGTTTACCCTATTTTTTCCACTTAGGTCGGCGGGTTGTAAAATTTGAAACAGTAATGACAATTTTGAGTTGTAAATAACTTGTAAATGTTTTTTTATGGGCCCATGAACTGTTTTATGTTCTAAATAAAATATATCCTTTCCTTTTGATTAGTTTTCCACCTTAGCCTGTTAATAACACTTAGAAGCACGTTTTTAACTAAAGGACTCGGGTAGCGAGTTAAATTTCTGGTTCATCGTAACTGTTCTGGGGTAACCAGGGCGTTACAACTTGGTATCAGAGTGTGCTAAGGTTAGGGTTCCTTAAGACTGGCTGGGCATGTACACACATCACTAAAGTCAAGCTCAACTCATGGTTTGGTAACTATTTATGTAGTTATATGTATAATTGCTTAAATATAGTATAAATGCTTTACCTGCATGCATGAGACACCATGTTAAACCTGTGCCCTAAATAATACATTCTCAGCAACCGTGTGCTAATTAGTACTGAAATTGCTGGAACATACTTATTAATATTGTTGATTGTGAAGTATTATGTGATACATGTTCAGAGCTAAATGATATAAACATGTATCTGCTTGTATAATTATATGACTGTGGAATATGATAATTGTCTGCTTGTTCTTGGACCGTAAGGCGACAAGAGGTTTAGTTATTACTACCTGACTGACCATATTGATCATTGTTTCAGCAAGGTATCAGTAATAAGAATGAATCCAGGGCAGACAGATATGTCAGCTGGCCAGTGTGATCAAGGCCAGAATAATAACAATCAGGGTCAAGAAAATGACCAAGGACAGATTCCACAGCCAGCTCCTGTAAACTGGCAGCAGATAATTAGTGATCTGCAGGAAACATTGTTGAGACAGGCGGAAGAACTTTGTCTCCTAAGACAATAGCAAGCACCTGTAGTGGCCAGTGTATCAGAGGCACCTCCTATGTCGGTGCTAGCAGCAGAGCAGCTGCCTGAGGTTGGAAATAAATGGGAGCCTCTTTATGAAAGGTTCAGGAAGCAACAACCTCCAGTTTTTTAGGGTAGTGCAGATCCTACCAAGGCAGAGCAGTGGATGAGTATGATTACCACCATCCTTGATTTCATAAGGGTAACTGGTAATGAGAGGGTGGCTTGTGCCACTTATATGTTTTGGGAGGATGCCAAGATCTAGTGGGAGGTTATTACCCAGACCAGAAATGTTAATGCCCTGAGTTGGGAAGAGTTTCAGACTCCATTCAACGAGAAATATTACAATGATCCCATCAGGGCAGCAAAAGCTGAGGAATTCATTAGGCTACTTCAGGGAGGTTTGTCAGTCACTGAGTATGCCTTGAAATTTGATCGTTTGGCGAAATTTGCCATGGAACTGGTGCCCACTGATGGGACCAGAAGAGAGAGATTTCTTCAGGGGCTACAACCCAGATTAGCCCGTGATGTACGTATTACCATTGTGGCTGGGGTTACTACCTATGCACAGGTGGTTGAGAAGGCGCTCACAGCTGAGAGTGCGGAGAACAAGATCTGGCGAGACAGTGCAAGTAGGGGTGGAGGCTCCAGTGAGCAGAAGAGGAAGGTTCCTGATCCTTTCCCAGTTCCAGGTCCTGATAGGCGACCCTGTGGTATCTCAATGGGTCATCCAGGTGGTAATGAAGCCTGGAAGTCTTATCCTGAATGCCCTAGATGCAAGAGGAATCATTTGGGAGAGTGTAAGGCAATGGCTTTCTTCTCTTGTGGAGCAGTGGGTCATTTTAAAAAGGATTGCCCTAAGGAAAGAAAAGAAGAACCCAGAAAAGCGGACAGCTCGGCCCCAGCTCGAGTGTTCGCATTGACACAAGCAGAAGCTGAGGCTTCTCCCTCAGTTGTTACAGGTCAGCTTCTTAGTGTTGGAGCCCCTTATAATGTTTTGTTTGATTCTGGTGCTACACATTCTTTTGTTGCTAGTAGTATTATTGATAGACTGTGTAGACCTTATGATTTTTATGCTGTGGGGTTTGGAACTTTGTTACCCACTGGAGAGTTAGTGGTATCCAGGAGATAGGTCAGATCTTTACCAGTGACAGTGGAGGGCAGAGAATTATCAGTAGATTTGATAGAGTTGGTTATGGCTGACTTCGATATGATATTGGGTATGGATTGGTTAGCGAAGTATGGGGCAACCATTGATTGCAGAAGGAAGATGGTCACCTTTGAGCCTGAAGGTGAGGATCCTTTTGTGTTTGTTGGTACTGTGCATGGACCTCGCATACCTATGATTTATGTTTTGAGGGCTAGGGATCTATTGCAAGGAGGTTGCATTGGATTCTTAGACAGTGTGGTTAATACCACTCAGGTCATGCCAGTGAGACCAGACTTGTCTGTAAATTTCTGGACGTGTTTCCAGAAGATTTGCCAGGGTTGCCACCACACAAAGAGATAGAGTTTGTGATAGAACTGGCACCAGGGACAGAGCCAGTGTCTAGAGTACCTTACAGAATGGCCCCAGCTGAGTTGAAAGAATTAAAAGTACAGTTACAAGAACTGTTGGATTTGGGTTTTATCAGACCTAGTTTCTCACCTTGGGGTGCGCCAGTTCTGTTTGTAAAGAAGAAAGATGGTTCTCTGAGAATGTGTATTGATTATAGAGAACTGAATAAGTTGACAATCAAGAATAAGTATCATTTGCCAAGGATAGATGATCTGTTTGATCAGTTGCAAGGTAAGAAGTTTTTCTCAAAGATCGACCTTCGTTTTGGTTATCATCAGTTAAGGGTCAAGTAGAGAGACATACCGAAGACTGCTTTTTGTACCAGGTATAGGCATTATGAGTTCTTAGTTATGTCATTTGGATTGACTAATGCCCCTGCCGCTTTTATGGATCTGATGAACAGAGTGTTCAAGGATTATCTGGACCAGTTTGTGATCGTCTTCATCGATGATATTCTGGTATATTCTCAGTCTGAGTCAGAGCATGAGCAACATCTGAGGTTGGTTCTACAGAAACTGAGGGAACACAGATTGTTTGCAAAGTTCAAGAAATGTGAGTTCTGGTTATCTCAGGTATCCTTTCTTGGGCACATTGTCAGTAAGGAGGGGATAAAGGTAGATCCAGCAAAGATTGAAGCCGTCAGAGATTGGCCAAGGCCAAAGAATGCTTCTGAGGTTAGAAGTTTCCTTGGATTGGAAGGTTATTGTAGGCGTTTTGTGGAAGGGTTCTCAAAGATTGCTACTTCACTGACTGAGCTGACACGCAAGAG
Source organism: Humulus lupulus (assembly GCF_963169125.1). Lineage (NCBI taxonomy): Eukaryota > Viridiplantae > Streptophyta > Magnoliopsida > Rosales > Cannabaceae > Humulus > Humulus lupulus. The sequence continues at coordinate 267,601,571 of NC_084793.1, forward strand.
TCAGAAATTTGTGTGGTCAGATAAATGTGAGAACAACTTCCAGGAACTGAAGCAGAGATTGATTACAGCTCCGATTCTGAGTCTTCCGACAGATCAGGAGAAGTTTGTGATTTATTGTGATGCTTCTCATTAGGGTTTGGGCTGTGTTCTGATGCAATCAGAGAAAGTAATTGCCTATGCCTCTCATCAGTTGAAGGAGTATGAAAAGAGATATCCCACTCATGATTTAGAGTTGGCGGCTGTGGTCTTTGCTTTAAAGATATGGAGGCATTATCTTTATGGAGAGAAGTGTGAGATCTATACAGACCACAAGAGCCTGAAATACTTCTTCACCCAGAAAGATTTGAATATGAGACAAAGGCATTGGCTGGAGTTAGTGAAAGATTAGATTATGTATCATCCAGGAAAGGATAATGTGGTAGCTGATGCTTTAAGCCAGAAAGGTCCGGGACAGATTTATGGTATGAGGCTGATAGCTAGGGAGTTAGCAGATGATATGACCAGAGCTAGTATAGAGTTGCTGGTGGGCCAATTGGCTAATATTACGCTACATTCTACACTGTTGGAGAGAATCAAGGAGGGCTAGTTGAGTGATCCACAGCTGATCAAGATCAGAGAGGATGTTTTGGCTGGAGCATCCAGAGATTATACAGTGTCTGATTTGGGCTTGTTGAGATACAAGGGGCGGATATGTGTTTCATTAGACACTTCTTTAAGGCGAGAGATTCTTGATGAATCTCATACTGCACCTTACTCTTTGCATCCATGCACCACGAAGATGTATCAGGATGTGAGATCGTTGTATTGGTGGCCAGGGATGAAGAGAGATGTAGTAGAGTATGTGGCTAAGTGCTTGACATGTCAATAGGTCAAGGCTGAGCATCAGAGGTCGGCAAGGTTATTGCAGCCTCTGGATATCCCAGAGTGGAAGTGGGAAGACATCATGATGGATTTCGTGGTGGGCTTACCCAGGACTGTTGGTCAGCATGATTCTAATTGGGTGATATTGGATCACTACACCAAGTCAGCTCACTTCTTTCCAGTGAGGACTACTTATACAGTTGATAAGTATGCAGATCTCTATGTGAGAGAGATCGTGCGCCTCCATGGAGCACCGAGGTCAATCATGTCAGATCGAGACCCCACTTTTACTTCCAAGTTTTGGGGGAGTTTACAGAAAGCCATGGGGACACAATTGAAGTTCAGTACTGCTTATCATCCTCAGATAGATGGACAATCTAAGAGGACGATCCAGATATTGGAAGACATGCTGTGGGCATGTGTGCTGGACTTTGGTGGATCTTGGAGTATTTATCTACCTTTGATAGAGTTTTTCCTACAACAACTGTTATCAGTCTACCATTGGAGTTGCACCTTATGAGATGCTATATGGTAGGAAGTGCAGATCTCCCATTCATTGGGATGAGACAGATGAAAGGAGATACTTGGGTCCTGAAGCAGTTCAGAGGACCAGTGAGGCTATTGATAAGATTAGAGCTCGGATGCTTACTTCTCAAAGTAGACAGAAGAGCTATGCAGATCCCAAACGCAGGAACGTGGAGTTCCAGGTAGGAGACTATGTCTTCCTTAGAGTCTCGCCATGGAAAGGGGTGAGAAGGTTTGGGAAGAAGGGCAAGCTGAGCCCTAGATTTGTAGGTCCATTTGAGATCCTGGAGAGGATTGGTCAGGTGGCTTACAGGTTGGCCTTGCCACCGGCGTTGTCGGCCATGCATAATGTATTTCATGTTTCAGCTCTTCGAAGGTATGTGTCTGATGTGAATCATATTTTGAGTTATGAAGATCTGGAGCTTGAGCCAGATCTCTCCTTTGAGGAGCAGCCAATTCAGATACTCGACAGAAAGGATAAGGTCCTCAGGAATAAGACGATACCTTTGGTTAAGGTATTGTGGAGGAACAACAAGGTCGAGGAAGCGACCTGGGAGCTAGAGTCAGATATGCAGAGTCAGTATCCCGAGCTGTTCAGGTAAATTTTGAGGATCAAATTTCTGTAAAGAGGGGATAGTAGTAATGCTTCGAAATCCCTAATGCGGTTTAGTGGCTGGATTAGTAGGCCGGGAAGGCCATAATTGTTTAATTATGCCATTAAATGAATATATGCATGTTTATGTAAATTATATTATAATATGTTGTTATATGCATGCATGTGGGTCCACATTCGATTATTAGGGTGTTTTGATAATTTGGCCCGTTGAGGGCATAATTGTGTATTTTGGTGCATAATGTGAGTTATGGATTAGATCCTATTATTATGGAGATATATTCGAGCTACTCGGCATGAGACGGTCTTATATTATTAATTAGCAGTTTTTTCATAACGGGGTCTTTTATTAGGATATTGAGTAATGAGAATGTTATTTGATGATAAATTGGGAGTTATTGAGATCAGGAGGAAATTCTGGAAGTTTTGACTATAATGTCCCCGGGGGTGTTTTCGGGACCCCGAGCATTAGGTTTTATTTGAGGTTACTTAAGCTTGAAGTAGCTTGTTAGATAGAACCGTACGTTAGAAAAACCCTTTCTCTCTTCCCATTAGTTCATTTTACCATTCGAGGCATTTGTGAAGAAATCTTGAGTTCTAGGAGTCAGAATCAAGCGAGGATCGAGGCGTAGCGATCCTAGGAAAGATTAGAAGCTTCTTGACTGAAGGATTTGACGAGAAACAACCCAATCAAAGGTAATCTAAGTTTTAAGTTTTGAGTTTTTAGAGTTTCTAAGCTTCGAATCGGATTTTGTGAATCATTGAGTTTTTGGTTCGTTTGAGCCTCGGGATTTGATGGTTTTCGTTCATTGGGAAGTTTGGGAACTTTGATTTTTGGATTTGGAAGTGTTTAGGTATGTTTTTGGAGGGTTTGGGATGAAGGAAATCGGGTTTATGGCTGGTTCTGGGTGGGGGGTTGCGGCCCTAGCTCGAAGAAGCAGGTGGAGGCATTTTTCCCTTGCTGGGTGACGTTGCCCTGGGTATGGGGCGTCGCGACCCTTGCTCCTGGTGTGGCTGGGGGCCGCTGCTCAAGGTGCTAGGGCCGTAGATCTTGGGTAGTTTTGAGCCCGTTTGAGTGTTCTGACCTCGAGAACTTGGTTTTAGGCCTCGGGATTGTTCCCACTACCCGGATTAGTGGGGATTGATGTCCCGAAGGCTAGATCTTGGTTTGGGAACCTTTTTTATTCATTTATTGATGGTGTCCCATATTTGGTTATGACTAGGTGACCGCTAAGGACTAAAAGTCAAATCGTTCTCAAGGGTCGTTCTTTTATTCATTCTCGCTCGAATCAGAGGTAAGAAAACTGCACCCCATATGTGACATGCATGATTGTTGTGAAGGCATGTTGGTTGATCAATGTGGACATTGATTGCATATTAAATGCTTAGCAGAGCTTACTTACTTGTGTATGGCACTGATTTGTCAGGGACGGAACTGGTCGCATATACTAACCTGTGAGTAAGAAACGGCATAAGCGTCCTGAACGCAGGACCGATTAAAGATTAGATCTCATCAATATCAGCATTGAATGACTCTAGGAGCAATGATGCACCCTAAGAACGATGAAACTTATAAGCGCTTCACTAGTCTAAGACTAGTTACTCAGAGCCAGGGCCTAAGGCCTAGGTGACTGCTTGTCAGATGGCTAGGGAGCGGAATCCCATGGTTATGACTCTATGGTCATGAGGTAGGTTATGTTGGTGACTAGTCATCATGCACCTATCCTGTTTAAGCTAGTGAAAGGATCACTTATTTGTAAAGCCCCGGTGACCCTATCGTCACATGGCTAGAGGGAACGGAACCCACCTTAGTGACTTTTGTGACTGTCACTCATCTGTTTTGGACTGAGAGTCCTGAATAATGATTATGATCATTGTTGATACTATATTCATGATATATTGTGTTTTCTTGCTGGGCTTTGGCTCATGGGTGCTATGTGGTGCAGGTAAAGGGAAAGAAAAGCTCACCTAGCCTTGAGTGGAGAGCTTAGGTGGTGATGTGTACATATGCGGCCGCTTGACCACTACGACCAAGGAGTTCTCAGAGGAACTAGGGGGTTTACCCTATTTTTTCCGCTTAGGTCGGCGGGTTATAAAATTTGAAATAGTAATGACCATTTTGAGTTGTAAATATTTTGTAAATGTTTTTTTTTATGGGCCCATGTATAGTTTTATGTTCTAAATAAAATATATCCTTTCCTTTTGATTAGTTTTCCACCTTAGCCTGTTAATAACACTTAGAAGCATGTTTTTAACCAAAGGACTCGGGTAGCGAGTTCAATTTCTGGTTCACCGTAACTGTTCCGGGGTAACCAGGGCGTTACATTTCAGCTCTCTCTCTCTCTTTCTCTCTCTCTCTCTTACAATCGGTTCTCACTCTCTCTCATTTGTGCCTGAGAATTTTGGAGAAAACCTTGAGGATTTAGGCTAAAGAATTGGTAGATTAGAAGCTTGAGGACTTGGGGAATCAGCTCAGGGTCGAATATATTTCAGAGGTAAGCTTTTAGACTTGATCTTCTTGTTGAATTCTGCTAGCATTAGAGGTTTGTATGTGAGTTCAATTCTGAGTTTGATTTTGGGTGTTGATGAATGTGTGGAGTTGTTTGTGGTTTTGTTGAGATGTTTAGGTTATGTGGAAGGGAAGTCTAGGCTTGATTTTTGTTTGAATTGGTGTTTGGGGTATGAAATTGGGGTTTAGGCTCGAGGGAAAACACAGAAGATAGTTTGATTTTCTGGGTTTGGAGGTTTGGGATGTGGCCTTGTTCTTCAGGCGCCGCGACCCGTGTGTGTCAAAGAGGCAGGAAATCCCCTGTTTGGCTAGGCACTCTGTGACACAAGGTGTAGCACGCTGCGGCCCGTGTCCCTCAGCAGAGAGGTATTTTGCCTCTGACTTAAGCGTGCCGCAGCTCAAATGCCAATAATTACTGTTTTAAGGATTTTAGCTCGGGAAATCAAATGTTAAGGCTCGAGAAGGATCCTACTACCCAGTTTGGTAGAATCCAAGGTCCCAGAGGTTAGATTAATATTCCAAAGTTATTTATTAGTTTAGAACATGATAGATGGTTATTATGAATGTGTTGTGACTATGTTTTCAACAAGGCTCGAGGTAGAGGAATGTGCTCGGGATTGCTGCATTCAGATAGCTCAGGACATAGGTAAGGAAACTATTACACCCATAGAGCAGGGCGTGGCCCTATTGTTTGTATTACAGGGTGTAGTCCTATTGCTTATGTTGCAGGGTGTAGCCCAATGTTTATGTTCAGTATGTGTTTAAATATCTGTTGATATTATGCTATGTGATGCATGTTTGTGAATGAACGGCGAAGGCCAAGAACGAGAAAGGCCAAGAACAGTAGAAAGTCGAGTACGACAAGGGGCCAGGATCGACATTGAGCATGCTGAGTTCAAGCCGTTAGGGCAAGACCCTCCTAGGTTGCTGAAGTCACCCTCTCGGTGAAGACCGCGAACCCAAGGCCTGGTAAAGCGCCTGGGACAACATTGGCCGCTATATGTTTAGCTCGTTGGCTATTTATTATATATTGTAGATTGTCATATATATGTTATATGCTGTGTTGAATTTTCTTGCTGGGCTTTGGCTCACGGGTGCTCTATGGTGCAGGTAATGGCAAAGGAAAGGTCGACCAACCATGAGTACGGAGAGCGTGGAGCGACAGGTACAGGTTCGGCCTACCTGGCTGCCACGGTCAGGGTTATTTTGGGAAGATGTGTTGTATTGGTTGTTTCGTCGCCTAGGTCGACCTTAATTAAAATTTTGTGTTGTAAAGTATTTTCTAAACCATATTTTAGGATCTCAAATGTATAACTCTTTACAATTTCAATGAATGACTACATTTTTATACTTAATGTCTCTAAACAACTTTTACTTCAATTTAGTTACACTTTTAACCTAAAACCTCAATTAGCGAGTTAATGACACATTTTTAACTCACATAGTAATGGCTTCTAAGGAAGTAGAGCGTTACAAATTGGTATCAGAGCGAGCCAAGGTTTATGGTTCCTGGAGATTGACCGAACATGTATGCTCGATGCCAGTGACAAGCTCGACTCATGTTTGGTTGGTATTTAATGAATTATATGCTTAATTGCTTGTTTGAGTGCCCTATTTGCCTGAATATATAGATAGAGCATGATGAATGTGTTGATATATGCATGATGCTAGGGCATGGCCCCCTTGATTGTTGTATGCTATTTGTGATATGTGGATTTGCTAGTTGTGTTTGGTTGATGAGATTGGGAGGTGGTTTTGGATGTTGTTATCATGCCTGATGTGTGTCATCATTAATTGCAGGCATATTGTAGTAATGCCTCGGCAATCAATCAGACTCCGTGGAAATAGAGCCAAGGATGACAACCAGGGTCAAGACCCTCCACCTGCCCCACCGAATTGGCAACAGTTATTTGCAGAGATGGAAGCTAGACTTCAACAAAATGAAGAAGTGCTTCGACAGTCGAGAAAGCAGCCCCCTCCTTAAGGCAGTGGGTTACAAGATCCATAGGCTATGGCATCAGTGCCAGCCCTGCTTGCTGTGGAGAATAGGTGGGAACCTTTGTATGAGAGGTTCACGAAGCAGCTTCCTCCCACCTTCGAGGGTGGTCCAGACCCACCATGGGTGAGTAGTGGATGAACATGATTTCTTCCATCCTGGATTTCATGAAGGTGGAAAGGAATGAGAGGGTAGCTTGTGCTAGCTACATGTCAAGAGAAGATGCCCGCATCTGGAGGGATGTGATGTCTCAGAGAAGGAATATGGTGGTTTTGACCTTGGAAGAGTTCAGGAATATATTCAATGAGAAGTATTATAGTGTCGCAGTCCGAGCTGCGAAGGTTGATGAGTTTACGAATCTGACTCAGAACCGGATGACGATTATTGAGTATGCTTTGAAGTTTGACCGGTTCGTAAAGTTCGCATCGAATTTTGTGCTGACTGACATGGCACGAAGAGATCGATTTGTGCGGGGATTGAATGTCATGATCGCCTATGACATCAAGATAACTTTGGATCCGGGGACTACCACTTATGCACATGTAGTGGACAAGGCCCTTACAGCTGAGGGGACCGAGGATTAGATATGGAGAGAGGGTGCTGCTAGGCGCGATGCCTGGAAGACGGGGCCTCCACTTACTGGATCTAGCCGAGGTAGTGTCCCCAGTGAGCAGAAGGGAAAGGCCCCAGACTCTTTTGTTCCTCCTGCCTCGGATAGGAGGGCATGGGGTGCTTTCAGTGGTTGTCAGGGCGGGGGAGACAACTGGAGGAGTTTCCCAGTGTGTCCTCGGTGCAGACGATGACATCAGGGAGAGTGCAGGAAGAGGGCCTACTTTACTTGTGGCAACATCAGTCAGTTGAGGAAGGATTGCCCCCAAGTTAGGAAGGAAGAGCTGAAATAGAGTGATAGTCTCACTCTTGCCAAAGTATTTACCGTGACCCAGTCTGAGGCTGAGGCTAGTCCCTCGGTCGTGAAAAGTCAAATTTCTAGTGTTGGTTCTTCTTTTACTGCATTGATTGACTCAGGGGATACTCATTTGGTTATTTCTGCTAGAGTGATAGATCAACATTGTAGACTTAGTGATTTGTATGCTAGGGGATTTCAGACTTTGTTGCCGATTGGGGAACTAGTAGTCTCTAGGAGATGGGTTAGAGCATTTTCAGTAGAGATAGATAGTAGGGAGTTGTCTGTGGATCTGATTGAGCTAGCAATGGATGACTTTGATGTGATCCTAGGGATGGATTGGTTATCAAAGTATGGGGCGACGATTGACTGCAAGCGCAGAATGGTGACCTTTGAACCGGAAGGGGAGGTACCCTTTGTATTCGTGGGGACAGTGAGTGGACCGGGAGTACCTATGATTTTGGTCCTGAAGGCTAGAGACCTAATGCAGGAAGGTTGCATAGGATTCCTAGCAAACATTGTAGATACTTCTAGAGTTGTTTTGGTGGGACCGGAGGAGACTAGACTAGTATGTGAGTTTCCTGATTTGTTCCCCGCAGACTTGCTAGGGTTGCCGCCACACCGAGAGATTGAGTTCGTCATAGAGTTGGCGTCAAGGGCGGAGCCAGTATCTAGGACACCTTATAGAATGGCTTCAACAAAGTTGAAAGAACTAAAGATTCAGTTGCAAGAGTTACTGGATTTTGGATTCATCAGACCAAGTTTTTCTCCACGGGGTGCTCCAGTGTTGTTCGTCAAGAAGAAGGATGGGTCTTTAAGAATGTGTATTGGTTATAGAGAGTTGAACAAGTTGACCATTAAGAACAAGTACCCACTACCTAGGATCGATGACTTGTTTGATCAGCTACAAGGGAAGACAATGTTTTCTAAGATTGACCTTCACTCAGGCTACCATCGGTTAAGGATTAAGGAGGTGAACATACCAAAGACCACTTTCCGCACAAGGTATGGACACTATGAATTCCTAGTTATGTTCTTTGGATTAACAAACGCCTCCGTAGCCTTTATGGATTTGATGAATAGGGTCTTCAAGGATTATCTGGACAAGTTTATGATTGTATTCATTGACGAAATACTGGTGTACTCTCAGTGAGAGACAGAGCACGAGCAACATCTACGCTTTGTATTATAGCGGTTAAGGGAGCATAGGTTATATGCTAAGTTTAGAAATTGTGAGTTTTGGCTACCGCAAGTAACATTTCTAGGTCATATTGTCAGTAAGGAGGGGATTCTAGTTGACCCAAGTAAGATTGAGGCAGTGAGGGATTGGCCCAGGCCGAGTAGTGTACCAGAGGTTAGGAGCTTTCTGGGATTGGAAGGAGACTATCGGCGGTTCGTCGAGGGATTCTCTAGAATAGCCACACCATTGAACGAACTGACGTGTAAGAAGACTAAGTATGTATGGACAGACAGGTGTGAGAACAGTTTCAAGTAATTGAAGCTGCAACTGATCACCGCTCCAATATTGAGTATGTCGTCAGAAAATGAGAAGTTTGTAGTCTATTGTGATGCTTCTAGACAGGGTATGGGATGTGTATTGATGCAAGTCGGAAAGGTAATAGCCTATGCGTCGAGGCAGTTGAAGGAGTATGAGTAGAGGTATCCCACACATGATCTGGAATTGGCAGCGGTGGTATTTGCACTTAAGTTTTGGAGACATTATTTATATGGTGAGAGGTGTGAAATATACATCGACCATAAGAGTTTGAAGTACTTCTTTACACAGAAGTATCTGAATATGTGCCAAAGGTGTTGGCTGGAATTGGTAAAAGATTACGATTATGATATTTTATACCATCCTGGGAAGTCCAATGTGGTGGCCGACGCATTGAGTCGGAAGGGCCGAGGACAATTATTCAGTTCGAGGCAGATATCCGACAAGTTAGTTGAGGAGATGATTACAGCAAGTATAGAGTTGGTGGTTGGTCAGTTAGCCAACATCACTCTTCAGTCTACGCTCCTTGAGAGGATCAAGGAGGCACAGGGGGGATCCCCAGTTGAGGGAGCACAAGGAGGCATATTAGCCGGAGCAGCTAAAGACTTTTCTATTACGGAGATGGGACTACTAAAGTACAAAGGCCAGATTTGCGTTCCGATGGATTCTGGTATCCGAGGAGAGATCTTGGATGAGTCTCATACCACTACCTATTCTTTACACTCGGGTACGAAAAAAATGTACCAAGATTTAAGAACTCTGTATTGGTGGCTGGGAATGAAGAGGGATGTGGTGGATTATGTGGCCAAGTGTTTGACTTGTCAGCAGGTAAAGGCTAAACATCAGAGGCCATGGGTACACAGTTGCGATTTAGTACTGCTTATAATCCTCAGACGGATGGGCAGTCTGAGAGAACAATTCAGATATTGGAAGATATGTTGCGAGCCTACGTACTAGATTTTGGGGGATGTTGGAGTAAGTATCTCCCTCTGATTGAGTTTTCATACAATAACAGTTACGAAGCGACTATCGGAGTGGCTCCGTATGAGATGTTATATGGGAGGAAGTGCAGATCACCCATTCATTGGGATGAAATGGGTGAGAGGAGGTATCTAGGTCCTGAGGTTGTTCAGAGGACCAATGAGGCAATTGAGAAGATTAGAGCTCGAATGCTCACCTCCTAGAGCCACCAGAAGAGTTACTCAGACTTGAGACGCAGGAGCGTAGAGTTTCAAGTCGGTGATCATGTGTTTCTCAGAGTTTCTCCCTTGAGAGGAGTGAAATAGTTTGGAGTACGAGGCAAGCTGAGCCCTAGGTTTGTTGGCCCCTTTGAGATTCTAGAATAGGTTGGAGAGGTAGCCTACAGGTTGGCGATGCCTCCAGCTCTATCAAGGGTTCACAACATGTTTCTTATATCCATGCTCCAGAAGTATGTATCAGATTCAACACATGTGCTGAGTTATGAGAACTTAGAGTTGGATCAAGATTTATCGTATGAGGAGAAGCCGGTTCAGATTCATGACCGAAAGGATAAAGTCTTACGGAGCAAGACCATCGCATTAGTGAAAGTATTGTGGAGGAACAACAAAGTGGAGGAGGCGACTTGGGAACTTGAGACAGATATGCGGGACCGGTATCCCGAGTTATTCAGGTAATTTCGAGGATGAAATTTCTGTAAGGAAGGGATAGTTGTAGTAACCCAGATTTGCTAATAAGGCTTAGGGCCTTGGTTAGCGTGTCGGGAGGGCAATGATTGATTTAATTATGTTAATATGTGAATTTGGTGATTATATGAATATAAATGCATGTTTAGGTGAATTAAATATGTATGTGGGCCCTATCTGGTTATTAGGGGTATATTTGTAATCTTATCTCGTTTAGGGCATAAATGCAATATTTGTGTAAATTGTGATTGATACCACGAGTGAGTGGTGATATATATGTGATGTGCAATCCGAGATGGTCCTAGGGAGAAATTTAGTTAAAAAGTCACAACGGGGTTGAATACCCAGCTCGGGAGGAGCCTAGGGGTATTTTGGGAACGTAATGTGTGTTTGGGATTTATCGAGTCACGAGTGGTAATTTAACAATTATTTGGATATGTCGGGGTTGAACGGGGATTTATAGGTATACTCGAGGACTTAACGGGATATGGCAATTGAAGAAATTTCCCTTGGTGGCGCTTGAGGACTTGGATAGACTTAAGGGGCATTTTAGACTTTTGGCAAGGGATAGACTTAGACTCCTTTGACTACTACGACTCTAGAGGGAGTTAGAAGAAAAACAGAAGGAATTCCCAGATTTTAGCTCTCTCTCTCTCTCTCTCTCTTACAGTTGGTTTTCACTCTTTCTCATTGGTGCCTGAGAATTTTGGAGAAAACCTTAAGGATTTAGGCTAAAGAATTGGTGGATTGGAAGCTTGAGGACTTGGGGAATCAGTTTAGGGTCGAATATAGTTCAGAGGTAAGCTCTTAGACTTGATCTTCTTGGTGAATTCAGCTAGGATTAGAGGTTTGCACGTGAGTTCAATTATGAGTTTGATTTTGGGTGTTGATGAATGTATGGAGTTGTTTGTGGTTTTGTTGTGATGTGTAGGTTATATGGAAGGGAAGTCTAGGCTTGATCCTGGGTTGAATTAGTGTTTGGGGTATGAAATTGGGGTTTAGGCTCGAGGGAAAACACATAAGATAGTTTGATTTTCTAGGTTTGGGGTCTTGGGCCGCGGCCTTGTTCTTCAGGTGCCGCGACCCGTGTGTGTCGAAGAGGCTGGAAGGCCCCTGTTTGCCTAGGAGTGCCGCGGCGTAAGGTGTAGCGCGCCGTGGCCCATGTTCCTCAGCAGAAAGGCATTTTTCCTCTGATTTGAGCATGCCGCGGCCCTTAAGGGGCTGGGCTACGACTCAAATGCAAATAATGACTGTTTGAAGGTTTTTAGCTCAGGAACTCAAATGTTAAGGCTCGGGAAGGATCCTACTACTCGGTTGGGTAGAATCCATGGTCCCAGAGGCTAGATTAATATTCCAACGTTATTTATTGGTTTAGAACATGATGGATGGTTATTATTAATGCGTTGTGAATAGGTTTTCAACAAGGCTCGAGGTAGAGGATTGTACTTGGAATTGTAGCATTCAAATAGCTCAGGACATAGGTAAGGAAACTGTTGTACCTGTAGAGCAGGGCGTGGCCCTATTGTTTGTATTGCAGGGCGTATCCCTATTGCTTGTGTTGCAGGGTGTAGCCCTATTGCTTACTGGGCTTCGGCTCACGCGTGCTCTACGGTGCAGGTAAAGGCAAAGGAAAGGTTGGCCAACCATGAGTACGGAGAGCGTGGAGCGATGGGTGCATGTTCGGCCTACCTGGCTGCCACAGCCAAGGTTATTTCGGGAAGATGTGTTGTATTGGTTGTTTTGTCACCTAGGTCGACCTCAATTAAAGTTTTGTGTTGTAAAGTATTTTCTAAACAGTATTTTGGGATCCCAAATGTATAACTCTTTACGATTTTAATGAATGACTACATTTTTATACTTAATGTCTCTGAACGACTTTTACTTCAATTTAGTTATACTTTTAACCTAAAACCTCGATTAGCGAGTTATTGGCACATTTTTAACTCACATAGTAATGGCTCTAAGGAAGTAGGGTGTTACATTGCTCAACTAGGCAGAGAGCCCACACCCAAAAATCCCCTGCACACGCATCGTGGTGCTACCCTTTGAACCTAGAAAACTTGCGATTTTCAGAAATTGTAAGTCTCCTAAAACCGTCCCAAGACATGATTTTAACCATAATCGACCACGGAAATGGTCCCAACAACACAGGAAAGCAATAAACAGCAACCCAAAACCTCTAAAACACTCCCAAACCCATAAAATCCCAAAATCACCCATTTGAGCTTCAAACTCCATTTCCTTTCCTAATTCAACAATCAGAACGTGAAACACATCATGGACTCTAATAATGACGGGGGCAAAGCCAATCTATAGGATACCTTCCTGATCCTTTCCAGGATCTCTAAAGGTCCCACAAACCTAGGGCTCAGCTTGCCCTTCCTCCCAAATATTTTTACTCCTCACAGTGGTGAAACTCGAAGAAAAACATGGTTTCCTACCTCTACGTTCCTCCGCTTAGGGTCAGCGTAACTTTTCTGTCTACTCTGTGAGGCGAGCATTCAAGCTTTGATCTTCTCAATAGCCTCACTAGTTCTCTAAACCATCTGTGGACCCAAGTACTTCCTCTCTCCAATTTCATCCCAATGAACGGGTGATCTATATTTCCTGCCATACAACATCTCATATGGAGCTACTCCAATCGTTGATTGATAGTTGTTATTGTATGAAAACTCAATCAATGAAAGATACTTACATTAGGACCCCTCGAATTCTAGTACAATTGTCCTAAGCATGTCCTCCAATATTTGAATCATCTTCTCAGACTGCTCGTCTGTCTGAGGATGGTACGCTGTACTGAACTTCAGCTGAGCCCCATAGCCTTCTACAGGCTTCCCCAAAAATTGGAGGTAAAGATGGGATACTGACCTAACACTATGGATTTTAGAACCCCATGGAGACATACAATCTCCCTCAGGTACAGTTCTGCATACTGGTCCACGGTAAAGTTTGTTCTCACAGACAGAAAATGAGTTGACTTGGTATACCTGTCTACAATCACCCATACCTAGTCATGTTGCCCCACTATTTTAGGCAAGCCCGTACTAAATACATTGTGACATCCTCCCACTTCCACTAATGAATACCTAAAGGCTGTAACAACCCTGCTGGTTGCTGATGTTAAATCTTCACCTGCTAACAGTTTAGACACTTTGCCACATAGTTAATCACATATTTCTTCATCTCAGGCCACCAATACGACTTTAGGTCCTGATACATCTTCGTGGTGCCTGGATGTAATGAGTATGGTGTGGTATGGGATTAATCAAGAATCTCCTGTTTGATACCCGCATCCGTCGGAACACAGATCTGATCTTTGTATCTTAGCAGGCCTGTCTATGTGGTATGGGACGTCCTCTCTAGGCTTTATCATCTGGGAATAATTCATCTGACCCTCTTTTATTCTCTTGAAGAGAGTAGATTGCAGATAATATTGGCCAACTAGCCCACCACCAACTCTATCCTCGCTCTAGTTATGTGTTTTGCCAATTTCTTCAATATCTACTTTGAACTGTACAACTGTCCTGGACCTCTCCGACTCAAAGCATTTCCACTACATTGGCTTTCAATGGATGGTCAAGAATCTCACAGTCGTAATCTTTCACCAACTCCAGCCAATGTATCCGTCTCATATTTAAGTCCTTATGAGTGAACAAATACTTCAAACTCTTATGATCAATGTATATCTTGCACTTTTCTCCATACAAATAATGTCGCCACACTTTCAATGCAAATACCACCGCTACTCAAAATCATGAGTGGGGTATCGTTGTTCATATTCCTTCAGCTGTCGTGATGCATAGGCAATCACCTTCCCATTCTGCATTAGCACACATCCTAACCCTAGTCTCGACACATCGCAGTACACCACAAACTTACCTTAATCTGAAGGAAGGCTCAGCAACGGAGCAGTAATCAGTCATCGCTTCAACTCCTGGAAGTTGTTCTTGCATGTCAATTCCATCAGTGGTGTAGCAATTCTTGAGAACCCTTCCACAAAGCGCTGATAATACCCTGCCATCCCAAGGAAACTCCTGATCTCTGAGGCATTCCTTGGCCTCGACCAGTCCCTAACCGCCTCATTCTTGGATGGATCCACCTTAATCCCATCTTTACTAGCAATGTGATTGAGAAATGTCACCTAAGGTAACCAAAACTCACGTTTCTTGAACTTAACATACAACCAATGATCTCTCAACCTTTGTAATATTAACCAGAGGTGGTGCTCATGCTCTGCCTTTGTCTGAGAGTAAACCAGGATATCGTTGACGAAGACAATAAAAAACTGGTCCAAATAATCCTTGAAAACTCTGTTCATCATATCCATAAACGCTACTGGGGCATTGGTCAACCCAAATGACATGACTAGAAACTCATAAGCCCATACCTTTGAAAGGCCATCTTCGGGATATCCTCCTCTTAGATCCTCAGTTGGTGATAACTAGATCGAAGGTCAATCTTCGAGAACATTGTCTTACCCTGCAACTGGTCAAACAGGTCATCAATTCTCGTCAGTGGGTACTTGTTCTTGATAGTCAACTTATTCAGTTTCCTGTAATCTATACTCATTCTCAGGGTCCCATCCTTCTTCTTCACAAAAAAATTGGTGCAATCCGCGATGAGTAACTAGGTCTGATAAATCTCAGGTTCAGTAGTTCCTGTAACTGTACCTTCAACTCCTTCAGTTTTGCTGAAACCATCCTCTATGGTGCCCTAGACACTAGCTCTTTACCTCATGCCAACTCAATAACGAACTCAATCTCCTCGTGCGGTGGCAATCCTGATAAATCCTCAGGAAACACATCTAAGAACTCGCAAACCAATTTGGTCTCCTTTGGTCCAACTGGCATGACTTTAGTGGTGTCCACCACACTAGCTAGGAATCCTATGCAACCTTATTGCAATAGGTCCCTAGCCCTCAATTTTGATATCATAGGAATACGGGGTCCATGCACAATGCCAACAAAAATAAAGGGGTCCTCACCCTTAGGCTCAAATGTCACCATCTTTTTCTTGCAGTCTATAGTCGCCTCGTACCTGGCTATCCAATCCATTCCCAGAATCATGTCGAAACCATCCATACCCAACTCAATTTAATCAAATGATAGTTCTCCGTTGTCAACCACCACTGGCAATGACTTAACCCATCTCCTAGAGACTACCAGCTCCCTAGTAGACAATAAGGTCCTAAACCCCACAGTATAATAGTCACAAAGTCTACACAATCTATCAATTACTATACTTGAAACAAATGAATGTGTAGTGCCAGAATCAATCAATATAGTGTATGAAGTACCAGCACTAGAAAGCTGACCTATCACTATTGAGGGACTAGCCTTAGCCTCTGCCTCCATCAAGGTGAACACTCGAGCAAGAGTCAAGCTGTCTGCCTTCTTTGGTTCCTCCTTCTTCGAGCTTGAGTAGTCTTTCTTGAGATGTCCAACCACCCCATACAAACAACATGCCTTCACTTGGCATACTCCCTGATAGCGCATCCTGCACCTGGCACACTCTGGGTAACTCCTCCGAGTCTCATTGCTGCCATGGCAGCCACCCAGAACATCCCAACCCCTCCTATCATAACTTACAGGGGCAGAGGTGCCAAGGGTCTTCCTCTTCTAATCACTAGGGCCTCCGCCTCTACCAGATCCCACAAATGGAGTTACTGCCCTTCGAACAACACGTCATGCAAAACTCTCCCTCCATATCTTATTCTCTGCCTCCTCAATTGTGAGGGCTTTCTCAACCACCTGGGCATAAATAGTTTCCCTAGGTTCTGACATAATATCAACATCCCTGGCTATCGTAACACTTAGCCCATAAAAAAATCTATCATACTTGGCAGCGTTTGTAAGCACCAGGTCAGGAACAAATTTATCCAGCCTATCAAATTTCAAGGCATACTTGGTGACTGACATACTGCCTTGCGCCAAACCAATAAACTCATTCACTTTCTTCGCTCTAACAACATTACTGTAGTACTTCTGGTTAAACAGGTTTAAGACGCCACTTCCCACCAGATACATGCATCGTTCCAAAACATAAAGGTGTCGTAAGCCACTTTATTGTAACTACCACCCTCATAAAATCCAGGATGGAGGTAGTTAGACTCATCCGCTGCTCAACCTTGAGTGGATCCGGACCTCCCTCAAAGGTTGGAGGGTGTTTCTTCCTAAATCTTCCGTACAAGGGTTCCCACCTGGTTTTAACCTCTAGTTGCTGTACCACTGATACCACCACCGGTGGCATGACTGGGGCAGTGTTCCCTGCCGGAACCTGCTGTCTCGATAACCGGATCTCATCCTCATGACTCTAAAGTCTGGCTTGCATATTAGCAATCACCTACTGCCAGTTCTCAGGGGCTGGCGGAGGGTTTTGACCCTGATTATTATCTCTAGCCTCGATCTCAGTGCCAATTAGTCGAAATGATCGCCTTGGAGGCATAACTCTCCAAGTATATATGCAATCAACGACTCGACTTATCATGCAATGATAATGGGTTTTATAAGTCACCCCCATGGTCCAACACCAACAATTAAGCAAGTTCATGCCACCACAATCCTAATAAACATTTTAACAACACTAACATACAGTAGCAATCCTAATAAGCATGTTTTCCATATACACATAACAGTTAAGGGCCCGACCATATCAGTAAAGCTTATGTTTCCTATTCTAGCACGCAGATAAGACATATGGACTTCAATTAAGCACATAACCACATTATTAGTTACCAAACCCTGAGTCAAGCTTATCTATAGCGGCTAGTGTACATGCCCAACCAATCTTCAAGAGCCATTAAACATGGACGGCTCTGATACCAAGTTGTAACGTCCTACTAATCCAAGACCGTTACACTGTGTATTCAAAATAGTGCTTAACTCGCTAACCGAGTCATTTGGACCTAAACGTGTAATTGAAGTTAACTAAATTTTTTGGTCAAACAGTAACCATTTTCAATTAAAATTTTAAGTCTGTACATGGGATCTTGAAAACGTTTAAAAGTCAATTACAGCTTAAAAAAATACAAAAGAGAGGTCGAAAAAGCGACAAAGGGTTCAACCGTAGTTCCCCAACAGAGATCCTGGTCATGCCGATCGAGCAAGCTGCATATGTACACACTGCCCCTGAAGCTCTCCAACTCATGGCTCGTTCAGGTTCCCTTTACCCTTACATGCCCCACATAACACCCGTGAGCCAAGGCTCATCAAGAAAACTTAAATAAACTGATCTAGATAATCAACAGATCACAATTAGTATGATTAGCAGTAATAACCATAGGGTCATATGAGTGTGTACCGCACTTCCAAAGTGGTCAAGCCATAATGGCCCGCATTCCACATGCTTATGTCGACCACGGTTTATAAGTCGAGCTTTTCAATCATAGTTAATCAAGTATATTGTTCATACATAACATAGTCATTCACATTTAAATAGATATTTGAAGGCATAATTTTTTTCATGTGTAATTTTCGAGGCTCAAGCCCTAATCACAACCCGGGTGTAGTTTTCTTACTTCAAGTCCCGAGCGGATAGCGTATGATGACCCTAAGTGCGATCCTTTCCTCCTAAGCCTAATGTTATACCCTACTTACAACCATAACAAGGAATAGATCTGAAGAAATGAACCAATAAAGGCTTCTAGGCCAAGTCTTAGCCTCCGAGACCTGGAATTCTACTAAACCGAGTAGTAGAACCATTCCCAAGCCTTTAGGTTTGGGTTCTCGCAACCCAAAACAAAATTTCCCCCTTTTTTTCCAAATTTCAGCCGCGGCGCACCCCCAAAAGATCCGTGACACTCAACTATGCAGAGAGCCCACGCCCAAAATTCTCACGCACACGCGCCGCGGCACTACCCTACGAACTTAGAAAACTTGCGATTTTTCAAAAATCACAACTCTCCAAAAAACTGTCCCAATACACGGTTTTAAGCCAAATCAACCACAGAAAGTGTCCCAACAACACAGGAAAGCAATAAACAACAACCCAAAACCTCTAAAACACTCCCAATCTCATGAATTCCCAAAATCACCAATTTGAGCTTCAAACTCCATTTCTTTCCAAATCCAAAAAACAAACCTTAACTCACAAATTTTCAGTCCAATTTTAGTCCACAAATCAGTTGCTTAACATATTTATAACATTATAGCTCTTTTGTAAACACTTAGAACTCAAGAATTTAAAAAATAAGCCATAACCCAAACTCCCTCGATAATAATGAAGAACACAAGAAAACTCAGAAAATACATACCTCAGATGAAGAATTTTGTGATCCTAACCCTTGGATGATCACTTTATTACTCCTAGCTTTAACAAATCCCCCCTTTCCTCAAGAAATCCCACTAACCTCAAGAATTGGACAGTTGAAAGCATAGAGTGTGCTTCACCATTTGAAAGAAAACAAGGTGAGAAAGAGAGCTAGTGTACGTGAATGACCAAACCATCAGCAAAGGGTTGCCTCTTACTCTAATTGTGTGGTCAAATGACCAATTTTCCCCTACTCCAAACTTATCCTCATAGCCAACTCAAGGGCATTTTAGTCATTTGCCAAAATTCTTGCTAACCTCAAATTTCACAAAGAATTTCCCAATTAAATCCATTAAACCCAAGCACTCATAAAATTAATTCCCATTACTCAATAAATTCTGGTAAATTACCAAAATACCCCTAAGCTTACCTCAGTCGGGTATTAATCCACATTGTGACTTTAGTATTGATGAGTGCAGTTCTTGAAACCGTTTGACATAAGGAATTGGTCTTTATAGTCATCCAGGTGGCTGGGGAGGTCGATGATGCTGGCAGATTTGGGAAACCAAGTGAAGTAGTAGAAACTGTCACCATGGGTTTTAGTGTCTGGGTTGGCCTTCAGACAAAAGAAATACTTAATGTCCTCTGGAGTGGGGACCTCCCACTTGTTCTTGAGGAATAAATATTTTAACCCCGCAAGGAGGTGATATTAATTCAAGGGAATCTGGAACGGAGCGAGCTCGATGTAGTTTAGAAAATCTACGAAGTACTAATCCAACGGGAGGAAGGCACTTGCTTTCAGATGCTCATCACTCCAGGCCCCAAAGTCATCTTTCGATGGGACGCAACTTCGTTCACCTTCCAAAGGAGGTCGGGCATAAAACTCGGAAGTCATCTCTATCCCATGACTCAGCATAATCACTACACCAAACACCATTTCCCCAACACATCATTATAACACTATTTAAAAAGTATTATAATTAAAATAAGAGAAAGTGCCAAAGTAAAAAAAAGTTGAAAGAAATGGCGGGCCTCAAAAATTTTCAGCGGCAAAGTTATATTTTTTTATGTGAAAGATTAAACATCTTTTTTCCAATGGCTTTCCAACGCTATGTTATTTTCCTCACTCACTCTCTTTCTCTCTCTAAAACACTCTCTCTGTGGTTCCTCTCGATTGCTCTCTCTTTGTGGAGTACTCTCTCTGCTATAAATTCCACTCAAATGTTTTCTCTTCCTAGCTAAACCCTTTCCTTCAATTTTTCTCCCCATTGGAAGCCCTCTCTACTGCTCTCTTCCTTGGGGATGCCTTCTCCCGTACTTTCTCTTGGCAATGAAGCATCTACAAGAACAAAGGTAAGAGCACATGTGTAATCATAGCTCTTCTATGCACCTTGTTTAAATTTAGATTTTTATGTAAAATTCAAATCTCAAGATATATCCGGCTCAAGCCCCTCCTCCTTCTTCTTCTCCTTGTTCGTGTTTTGCAGATCGGAGAACAGCTTCCTCATATAGTTCGAAGCGTAGATCGAAGAGCACCTCTGCAGATCGAGCTCATTGCTCACCGCTGGTTTAGATCACCATTCAACCACACCTCTCTTCTTCTTCGGTTCAGATCTAGCAAAGCTTCAGTGGTTACTAGAGGGGTTTCTAGGTTACCAGAGATATGGGGTGGTACATTTTCTCCTACTCAAATGTGGGCTCAACTTCCGTTTCCGGGTCTCCCTGTAAGTATTTCTATATAGATATATATTTACAGGATTTAAATTGAATGCATAATCATTGTACTAATCTTGGACACGCTTTGGGCACAGATCTCCAATTTGTACAAGATTGCATTTTGTTTGAGTGTGAATCTTTTGTGATTGTGTACTTTTATTTTATTGGGTAATTATTTGTTTTATTGTGATGGCTGAGGTATTTTTATATGAATGATGATGATTTATTTACCCAATAATCTATTGCTTTTTTGATTGATTATTACTCTCAAGTTTCGATTGATTTTTTGAACATTTAAGCTTGATTTTTGGGCATTTTAGCATTTCAGCTAGATTTTTGGGCATTTTGTTGTGTTTCATTTGCAAATTAGTCAATTGATAACTAATATTGTCTTGTTTTTTTGGGCTCCTTCAAAAGGTGATTTGAGAGACTTTGTGGATTTGGTGGTGACTTGGAAGAGCATTATATTTGGACTCCTTTAAGAGATATATTGTCTTAATTTTTCTGTTTAATTCAATTGCATATTTATGTGATTGTATATATGTGTTTTGTTCATAAATTAAATAAATCTTGTTTGATATTGTGTTTGTTTCCCCATATTGGTTTAAGAATTAATAAATAGCACCTGTAATGTTTTATTTTGGTGTAGAATATCTAAATTTCTTCTGTAAAAAATGGATGATACAGTGTTAAAAATTATTGATACATAAAAGGGAGAGGATCTCCTATGTTGAAATTCTATGTTCATTAATCATTAGATATGCTTGGTGCATTCGATGTTGTTTCAATTGTGGATTTGATATTCAAGTTTGCGTTTTGTTAAGGTTGATAGATTTTGGCTGTAATTATTCTTTTAATTTGAATGTATATAGTTATACTTTTAAAGATTACGGTTATTCCTTTTAATTTTTTGTGACAAAAAGGATAAAGATATTTTAAGTGTAGAAAAGGAAACAACATTAAATTTGCTTCTAGTTGCTCTTGGTTTTGGGTTTTGAAGAATTGAGATTTAAATATGATGTTGATCAATATATTTTCAGTTTTTTTTTGTATGCAAATATTGATGATTATTTATTTTATTAATTTTTACGTTGATACTTGAATGGTAGTCTCGTATTGTAAAACTTGTAGCTATTTGAATTCTCTTCAATTCTATTCTCATAATTATACATATATGTATATAAATATAATGAAAGAGAGAAAGTTGAGCAAGAGCTAGCTAGTTTTAAGCATATGTTTATGCAAAGCCGAAAAAAGTGTTTACTTATTTATAAAGTGTTCTCTTTTCATTTGTTTTTCAATCAACTTTGTGTTTGGTATCCAACTTTTCTTGTAATGGTAAATGCATTTTTTTCTCTGTCATGGTATTGTTCTTTTTGTGTGTATGGTGCTGTTCACTGGATCTGTATTTGCTCTTGGTGGAATTGTCTCAGCAAAGCCTTTAGATGATTTTTCATACAAGGGGTTGACTGGTGAGCAGAAAGGCTTTAGCTCTCCGTATGCATCATCTGTTTATATTGGCTGGGCTATGGCTTCCGTAGTTGCTTTGGTGGTTATCGGTGTACTGCCAATTGTCTTGTGGTTTGTAACATACAGATTTTCCTTGTCTTCTGCAGTGTGTGTTGGAATATTCACAGGTAAATATATAATTTGATATCATATCAATTCATTTCCTTTAAAATAAAACATGCTATAAGCCAAGTTCTTGAGGCTTTTATATATATTTATTTTTAATTGCATTTTTGAAGTATGCTATTAACTTTCGTTTTTGTTGTACTTGTACTTGTGGCATTTTCTGGTGTATCATATTTGGAGGTTATAAAGTCTAGATATGATAAAGTTCCAACAAGTCTTCTAGTTCTAAAGATATTGAAAAATTTATTATATAAAGAAAACAGTTCTTAAATAAAGAAAATCCAAATGCTCTGAAGTTTTCTTTTGGGAAAAACTGAGGAGCACCATGCTCTGAAGTCTTGATTTTTGAAGTTTTTTTTCTTTCTTTCTTTTTAATTCTTGCGTTGTAATTTATATCACATAAAAATGGAGTTTTGATTAGTTTTCATTTCCTTCTGACTGTTACAGCCTTGTAAGTGCAAGTAAAAATGAGAAAAAGGGAAAATGTCAGTGACAGGTTCGAATTCTGAGCAGCCAAAGTTCATTGCCAGTGCTGGAAATCGAAGCTTTTCATCTAATGCCCCACTGATTGAGAACTCTGATGCTCAGATTGTTGTTCCAGATATGAGTCTTTTTCCTTTTTCTTTTTGCTTTGTATAAATGTAGTTTATTCATTAATTGGGTGCTTATCATGAATGGATACAAAATATTAGATTAAACCCTGAAACTGTTTGTAACAAATATATTATATATATTTTTTCATATATGTGTTAGTGTGAAGTTGCCACCTTGATTATGTAAATCTTTTAGGATATCAACGATAGTCTTTCAAAGTGCTTTGTTTAATGGTAGAGACAATGGCTTTTGACATAGCAATTTTTTATTTATTTTTTAAATATTGCTCTCTTTTTGCTCAAATAGATTTGATCCTTTGTCATCTAAGTTCTAACCAAAATTAACTTAAATTAAAAGAATGAGGACTGGTTTTCTTTAGGCTTAGATTTGTGCATTGTGAATTTGAGTAGACCGATTATATTTCTATGTTTAGGCTATTAGTTTTGGGGTTAGAAGTGTGGAATCTGAATTTAACTAGATGGAGCTTTCGATTATCTCTCTATGTTTAGGCTAACAATTTTAGGTGCAACATCTTTAAGCTGTTTAGAATTAGAATTGCATGGTTGGGCTACTTCATTTTGGTGCAACATCTTTGTTAGTAAAAGACAGTTTTGAAATTTTGAACATTTGGAGGGCTTATTACATGTGATTATTAAAGATAATTTACTGACGCAGTTATGTAACAGGTGGTTTGTCAATAAACTGAAGTTTATGTTCATTGGTTGGCTCAAACAACTCTAGGTCCTATAGATAATATATGATTTACTTGCCTCAAACATGTCGTTCTTTAGGTGAATCTATTCCTGTTATTTTCTTGGATGTAATCATGTAACTGGTGAGAGTGTTTCCCTTTTTGAAACTTAGTTGGATGATTTTACTCCGACTGGAACAGGGGAGCCTCCACTCTCAAAAGCAAAGTCTTGGGTATGCGTAATTCATATGCCCATTTTTTTTTAAAGTTTCTTTTTGATGACCTACGGGAGAGACTTGCATTTTGTAACTTTACAAGTTGCATGCAAAAGTTTTAAATTAGTTGTTCAATAACAAGACACGTTAGTTTGTTATCATTGTTTTAGAAATGATTTTGCATTTATTTTTTTCTAAGTGCCTTTAGATTTCAAATCCCTTGACTTCTATCACTTATTTTTAGGTTAAAACCACATATCCTTTATCTGGAAAACTTGCTCAACGTGAAACAAGCACAATGCCACCGTGGGCTGGTTCTTGCTGGTAGCGTTTTCTTTTCCAATCTATAGTAGCTAGCCTTTGTTGTTGTTCTCAACTGTAACACATTTAGCCTCAATCACAATTTAGTTGCTTGAAAAAATTACTGCTGCTTTGTTTCTGTCTGTAAAAGTTATCCTGACTTTACCTGAAATTATTGTCTGGATCTGCCTAAACTTTCAGAAATCTGAACAATACAAGATGTAGATAGTTTGTTGTATTACATCTTAACTATGAAGAACTTTCCCTACATTTTATGTTTCCTTGCTCATAGCCTAAGTGAAATTGGTTTTACCACATTCATATTTACCTTTCATATTTTTCTCCGTTGAATTCAAATCTTATGCGTTTCTAAGAAGGGTTCAGGTAGTGTTTATTGCTTCTGTAAGTTCATAATCCATCTCACGCACCAATTAAATTGTCAAAATAGACTTTATCTTTCAAGGTGACCATTTCAAGAATCTATTACTTGCATTTGTCTTTTTGTTGAATTTCACTCCTTTTTGTGCTTGAGAGACCACTAGAATTGAAGGGATGGCTCTAAGCTTTTAAACTGCAATCACTATAGTATGTTTCTTCAAAGAGTTAATCATTTTCACTTACTCATGGATTGGTTGTGGCTTGAAATACTTGGAACCAATTAAGATGTGAAAAATTGTTCTTTTATATTCATTTCTAGGTACTATTTGAGATTTATGGACCCGAATACATTATTCTTGTTCATGATCTGAGATACGAAGATTGCTAGGGTCTTATTATTTTCAGTTACAATTAAAAGAGAAACACAACTGGTTGTAAAATGTTGTTATCTCTCATTACCATGATTTTGAATAAACTGCATATAAAATTGGTATAAGACCTTGTAATATTTGATTGTTGATAATAGATTGAAAAAGATTTCCCTCTTATGGTGTTGTTCTTGATTTTTTTGTTTGTTTATGTTCTCTGATTTGATCTTGTTTTGAGGTTTTGAGGCAAAATGGTCTTACCTTTACTTAGCATGGCTGCTGAAATTAGCTTTACTTAGCATGGCTTCAAATTTATATATTTGGTCTTTGATTATAAGCCCTGTTTATTTTATAAAACAATTTGCACCTTCTTGTTGATTAAGATTCTAGGTCCTGTATATGGAGGTTTCACTTAGCTCTCTTCCTAGATAAAAGAGCCTAAGTTGTGGAGTATTACTAACATATTGGATTTATTGCATTGCAATTTAATATTTTTATGATCATGATTTTTTGTAGCTTTTGTGTTGTAAAGACTATTGCAATTTAATAATTTATTTAGAAGTACGAAAAAAAATAAAAAAAGAGTAAAATTGGTGCTGCCTGTCAACATCAAAATGTTGTCCTGTGAATTATTTCCACAGCTGCGTCCTTTGCCATTGTTTCGAGCGTATTCATATTTCTAACTGTACCCAGGTGTCATAACTTTGCTTTCCATTTTTCATCCCAATTCATTTGTTAACGATTTGTGAGAAGAAAGTTACATGTTAGAGATAAGCATGATGACGCACTTGCTCCTAGTCTTCATTTTAGTTAAAACTCTGATCTAAGATTTTTATTTAATGAATTTAGTCATTTACATTATTGTGGTGTTATAGTATGACCAAAGACTTAGACAATTTCTTGATTCTGTTCAAAGACTTAGGACATACGAGAGGTTTTGAGTGTTAGTTATAGAGTTTGATATTATTATTACTTGACTTGGTTAGGCCATGCCTTTTTAATATAAATATCTTGGTATATTTGTTGTTTTCAAATATCTGACTATATAGTTTCCTGAGTATATTTTTGGATTTGAAATTTGATCTTGTTTGTGATTATGTTTTATGGGTTTGAGATTATATTAATTTCAGTTTTTTTATCCTATTTTTGGATTTAAACTTTCGGTGTGCTGAGGTTGTTTTGGTTCTGTATTTGATTTTCTTGTGACTAATTTTTGTTTATGAGTAAAGGTTACATTAGATCTTTGACTTTTTTGTGTATAAGTTTTTGTGTTTGGAGAATGGTTTTGGTTATGAACTTTTATTTAGTTCTAAGTATCTTATGTATTCATTTTAATTATAGAGCTATGTTTCCTTGATATTGTGGTTCCTCATTGTTCAATGTTTACTTTGGTTGTTCCATTTGAAAATGAAATCTAGGACTACTTCTCCTATAGCAAACTTACATCTCCAATCATCCCAAGCAGACCTTAGATTTCTTATTTAGAGAGCTAAGATACTCTGTTTTAGAGTTCCTCTTCAAGCTTAGTGTTCTTCAGGAAATTTTGAGCTTTTAACTAATTTCGAATTTTGGTGTTGTTATTGTGGATGGGAAATGGTTTGCAAGGTCCTATGGACTTGGAACTGAGGTTGAGACTCTAGATTTTGGCTTGGGATCGTAGATTTGGGGAAAGTTTCCAAGTTCAAAATCAAAGTTGTGATTTTAGCTTCATGTATGTCTTTGGGTGTTTTGAGGAGGTAATAGTGGTTCTGGGCATTTGGGTAACCTATATTGGGGCCAAATTACTTTGAAATTGTGTTCAGAAACTTTGTTTGATGACTTTTGAAGGTATTGGGTTAGTTTTTGGAAAATGGGGGTTAAAGAAATCGCAGAAAATAGAACCTTGAAATCTGGTTTCATGTCGTAGTGCCCCTGTGCCAATTTCTGTTTGTATATCTTGTAAGGTTTCTTTTTGTATAGTAGTTTTAGTTCCTTATTCCCAGATTTTGTTTCTTAATATTTTAGTTGTTTAAAATATGGTTTGAGTTGCTCCTTTTTGGGCAAGTGTTTTTTCTCATTAGTTTTTGTTTTAGTGTGTTTTTGTCTCATTCCATTACACTCAGTTTAGCTCTTTTTTCTCTGTCCTAGACTAGTTACATTTGTTGAGTTCATGCAAAAAAAATTCAAATTTCACAGCTGTAACTATTTTGTGAAAAAGTGATTGTTTGTTAATCAAAATATCCAAAATGTATTGTTATGCTCAATATTTTTGTTTTCGAAATAGAGGTTTAACTAGTGGCTAAAATATACTTTATATGATAAAAAATATTGCCAAGGAAGCCTAGATTTAAGATGCTTGTAAGTTGAAAGTGCTTGTTTTTCTTCAAACAAAACAAAGCTCTAATATATCTTAGCATCTTGAATGTGGCTTTGGCTGACCTCCAGCTTTGGGCTTTTGTTTTGCTTGTTTCTTAGTTTTAGCTCTCGGACTTGGAAATTGGGATAATCAAGCCATGACCCAGTTTTTGTTTAAATCCTTTGATGCTTTCCTCATATTAATCTATATTCTATTTGTGGTGATATTCCTTATGTTTGGCGGCCTTTGAGCTTTGACTACATTTAAGTTTGCCACTAAAATACTCTAGGGAAGCTATATATTTTTAATTGGCTATTCTTACTGCCAATATTTTTTTTGAATATTAAAATATACTCCTCTTATGAAATAGTCCCGTTTTGAGTTATCATTTTCAATTTTTGTAGGAAAAAAAAAGTCTTCGCTAGTTCACTTAATTGGGTAAGGTTAGTTCACTAGATTTCAGGATTCTCATCTTTAATAGCTGAACTTTTTTTTTTTTTTGGCAAAAGTGACATGTTTTATGTTATATTTTGGGGCATGTTATTGTTCAGTTGAAGGTAAAAGGGTTTGAAATACAAAGAGAATTCCCATTACTAATGGAATAGTAGTCTAATTTGTAATTAAGGCCTTTATATTGCTTCATAATTTACTGTCATATGGGAATTGTGTTGTTCTCTTTACAAGGTGAGAAAGTCTTTGGACAAACTAAAACCTCCCTCGGCAACTGACCTTTTGTTGTCAAATGACGGCAATTGGCTTCTTGAAGGAAGTGTAACTAATTTCTTTGTTGTCTGTCACAAGGTGAATGATCAAGACATAAGATTTTCTGGTTGTGTTATTCTTCAATGAACTTCGATTTATAATATAATGGAAGAACTTTATTAGAGGCTGAAATCAGACACAAGATGATCTGAACCTCATATGATAAACTAAAGTTAATACATGATTTTTCTGCTTCTTTGGCACAATTATAGACACCATTTTATTGTTTTTTCCAATTCAAAATGTTGACTTTATAGATAATAGAATTGAATCTTAGGGTGACTTGTGATCAACAAGTAGCTTGAAACCGATCTACAAGAGCTGTTGCTGTTCTTTTACTTTTAGCTGATGCTCTTCTTTGTGTGTACGAACTTTGTGCTGTGTATGTTACAGCTGGTTCAGCAATTGCGTATCAGCAATTGCCTTAGCAATTGACCTGCTCTTTATATGTAGAATGGTGTTTAATGGTACATGCAGTTCTCTTGTTTGGAGTTTTGGTCATTTGTTTCTATGTTTTCTGCTTTTGCAGTAGCAATTGAATCTTGCTGTTCTATGCTTTTTATGTGTTGATAATTGAGTAACACTTTTATTTTCTGAACAGGTCAGTACATCAGAGCTGTCTTTCTACATTTATGCTTCGTACTTCCTAGAAATTTCATGATCTTCCTATGCATGCAGGTTCTGAGTTTTTCTCTATTTGTGGCTTCCTAGGATTGGATCTTTAAATTAATGCTCCTATATAAAACACCTAGTTTTTCTCTGTTTGTGGCTCTAGAGAATAAATAAACTTGCTTGAACTTTGTCTAAACTAAGCCTATCTAGGACTTCTTGTAGACTTTTTAATTTAACTTCTCTCACCTCTAAAGCAGTATGGATTGAATATGGTTCTGTGTCCTCAAGTTGCAGATGTATATTAGCAAGATCAAGTTCCCTTATTTGTTTTGACTGTACATAAAAATAAAAAGAAGACGAAGAAAAGAAAATTAGACCAAAAGTGCTAGCTATATAGACATTATAAGCAAGTAGGATTGGCGATTTAAAGTGCTCACTTGTATGTCTAGTGTTTTTGTAATTTGAACTTCAAGATGGTTAAGTTCTTGGATTAGTTTTTCTGTCTTTGCTCTTTTGAATTCTGATTCTGGCTCTTTTCTAATTCTGATTCGATTTTGAATTATTTTGAATAAAATAAATAGGAAAGAGTGAGTTAGGGTGGGGAGCAGCAAGGATATGTTTGAAAGAAAAAAATGCTAAACTTAAGGCCAATGATCTGCCACTCCAAAGGGCCACAACCATAATAATATTAAAGTTTTCTTGAAAGTTGAGCAGCTCCTGGAAGTTGTGCAAGCAAAAGTAGAATCTGGTAATGATAACTACTACTATTACTCTATGACTCACTCATGTCTTAACTTTGAATTTCAAAGAACTAAATCAGACTTAGTTTATCAATTTAACATTGAATGTTGTTGTATTATGTTGCGTTGCAGGCTGCAATGAAGACACAGTGTGTTGGTTTTGCTAGAATTGGAAGTGAAGATCAGATCATTGTGGCTGGTACAATGAAGCAACTTCAATTGCATGTTTTTTTCCTATCAAATAGTACTGTAGGAGTGTGCAACTACTCAAATTTTGATGTGTTCTTATGTAAAAAAATTAAACTCTTCAATAGTTTGTGCTGAA
This sequence comes from Humulus lupulus, assembly GCF_963169125.1. NCBI lineage: Eukaryota > Viridiplantae > Streptophyta > Magnoliopsida > Rosales > Cannabaceae > Humulus > Humulus lupulus. The sequence continues at coordinate 267,631,056 of NC_084793.1, forward strand.
AGTAGTAACTTTTCAATATGTTGAATATTTAAGACTACTTGAATACTTAAAGAACATTTTGTTGTTGATGATAGTGTTGAATGCTTTAAACTAATTTGTTGATTGTTAATACAATGTTGAATGTTTTTACTTTTTGTTATTTGAAAATCAAGTTCATTTGACGATGCTAGTATATATTAGAAATCTAATTTTAATTATATATAAAAAAATTAAAATATAATAGAATAAATTAGTGTTATACAAATGAATATATAATGAGAATTTAAACTTATCTAAATACTAAAATAATACGAAAATGTGTTATAATATCTATTACAATAACACTTTTTATGTAAAGAATTTTGTTATGCAAACTTCATTATACCACACAAATAATGTGTTATACTAAAGTGTAGTATAACACAAAAAATGTGTTATACTAAAGTGTAGTATAACACAAATTTATAAGTATTGAAATGTGTTATATAATCGACTATAAATAATATAATTAAACACTTATCTATTTATCAAAATAACACAGAAAGTGTGTTATTGTTGACAGTATAATAACACACCTGTATAACAATGATAAAGTGTTATGTAAAGTACCCCGACCTACGATAACATAGTCGGTCTTAACACATCAAAAAGTGTTATGGTATGTTTTGATAACACATTTTTGGTGTTATTAAAAGCATTTTTTCTTGTAGTGAATCTTGCTGACCTTGTCTTGGGTTGTTATCTGATACACGATCATCTCGGCCTCAAAGAAGGTATCAGGTCTTACCTCGGCCTCCCTCTCCACCACTGGGCTAAAGTGGGGAATGGGGGTCTCTGAGGCGACCTATTTCTCCTTACTTCAAGAAGAGGAGCCTGTCACAATCTTTTTCTTAGAGGCCATGATAAAGATTTTAGTTCGCCTGATTACAAAATGATATGTTAGAGGCAATCTGGGAATGTATCCTAACTCTAATACTGAAAGAAATGGCGACCTAAATTTCTAAGGCTTCATTACTCGACCAAAGGCATCCTATGAGTCAAGAATGGGTGTGGTGCTCCGGCACGTTTTCTCACGCGAGTCTCTAGTTCACGTGCCCAAATCTCGGAAAGGTGCTAAAGTGTCAGGATTCTCGTGTGAGATGCAGTGGTTTCAAAAGGCAGTTTAATGCAAAAATGCCCATATACCGTAACCCTTAAGCTACCCAAATGTGAGCCATAACCCTTGAACTTTCAGCCTAAAAAAACCTATAAATATTACCTACTTTTATACAGTTAACTTGACCATTCCTTGTTCTATCTATTTTGGTCTATTATAACCATAACTAAACCCGTGCATAACCAAAAAAGGCAAAAACTAATGGAAAAATTCACAAACTTGTGAAAAACATGTAAATAAAAAAAAGAGAATTTAAACCAAAGATGAAGTGTACTTACTGAGTGGTTCTTGATCAAGGTTGTTGAGATGAACAGGAGGATTATAGAAAAGATGTTTTTTTAGAAGAAAGAAGAGAAAGAAAAGTTTAGAATGTAAAGGTGGCAAGGCTCAAATTTTGTTCTCCTATTTATACGTAAACTTCAGGGACAAATCTAAGCCACAGGATTAAAGCAGAAAAAGACTCAAGGGCCAGAATTAAATAAACCAAATGGCGGTAAAAAGTTTACAAGACATCTGTCACAATACTCGAAACCCGAACAGGCGCCTATGACAGATAGACACGTGTCTCATACTCGAGTGAGTGGGTGGGGACGTTTTCTCATAACAGAAGATGAAAATCCTCTACTATGTATGTCAGAAGTGATGTCATGCACGAGCATTAGCTTGGGGGTAAAATGTTGTACCCCAACATTATGAGCTAAATTGCTTAGCACGGGGTACAGCTGGCTGAAAAGCGTATGAAGAAAACATAAATAGAGTATCTTGTTAACTCTGGAGTGAGTATCTCGAGTCAACTTGACAGCCAACGACAACCAGATAGTTTCTAGATCACCTCTTATGCCAACAACTTAGGACGAGGTATGCATTGCCCGGATCACCTTCATGAAACTCTGAACATGAGCCGTGTCAGTTCGGATTAGTCCTACAACACCCAACTCGAAGAATGTGCTCAGCTCGAGGAAGTCTAGCTATGACGCACAGTGAAGGATCCCAAAAGACTCGAAGATTCTATATACGCCTCATAAAGACCCATATTTTATTATGTAAATATTACCAGATATAACAAATATAAATTTAATAAGAAATCATGTATTTATGTAAATGGGAAGGTACCCAAATTTGTAAGTTCCCATATTAACGTACGTTTAACCAATTCTGTCCATGAGAATCTCCTATAAACACAATGGGAATGGATAGAAAAAGGGATCGACTCTTCTGTATGCAAAAACTCTACTGAAATTGTCATAAACAATTTCCTCAAGAGTCCTAAACATATCAATAAGAGTGACTTGTGGAATAGGTGGATTTAACCACTGAACCACGTAAAATCGTGTGAGTGCTACTTTTTGTTATTTCTTATACATTTGGTTTACAAAAAGCCTAATCTCCCCGTCTTGGATTTCTAAATCTTCTGTTGAGGAAAAACCACGTCAACAAATTATGATTTAAAAACTACAACAAAAAAATATTTATGTGTTTAAATTTATTTTTTCTTTCTTTTCTTAATGATTTACTTTGTCACTTAATATATTTTGTATATCCACACATAAGACATAAATATACATATTTCTTATTTTTTCCTTTAGTTTTTTAATGAAAAATTACTTATTTTAATTGTTCTCACCATTAATTGAATAATATATATTTATATATAAATTTTTGTTCACTTTAATTTTTTTAATTAAATAGTTAAAATTTGATCAAATAAACTTTTTAAATTCATACTTTTAATTTAGAATTTCTTAATATTTTATTACATTGAGTATTTTTTTTCTAAAAGAATATTAGAAAAAAAAATATTAAATTTTAAAATTAAAATTAACATATATGATATATAAATGAAAACACAAAAATACCAAAATTTAAATTATTATGAACACTAAATTTAAAACTAATAAACAACAACAAATAATTTTTATTCTTTAAAACTAGAATGCATCATATTTTTATATGTAAAACATGTGTATCTAACGGATTCTTAGTTTAATGGTATTTTAAAATAAAAATTATGATATTATTTATTTATTTTAAGACTATAAACAATATTTCGGCTTAATTTTTTTAAATATGTTTGTGTTATTATTTTATAATATATTACATTGTTTATTTATTTAAATTTTAAATAATAAATAAAAAATATAATAATATATATTTATATAAATAAGAGCTTCAAGGAGATGATGTGACACTTTAAAATCTCTCCAAACTACTCTATCAATTTTCTCATTTTTTTCTTATATTTTTTTTCTATTTATTTTAATTTATAGTTATTAATTGATTAAAAAAATAATTATATCTATTATCTCCTATTTATAATTCACAAATGTGGCACTCTAAAATATTAGGGGTCCAAGGCAATATTGGAATATTATGTGCTTATATGTCAATTAATTGAATATTTATATGATTACCTGAATTACATGGGTTGTATTATTATATAGGTAATTATGCATGTTTAAGTGTATTAAATGTGTGAAACAGGCCTACTTTTATTTAAAGGGACATAATTGTAATTTTGACTCGTTGAGGGTCTAATTGTAATTATATGATATTATGTGATTGATACCACATTATTATGTAGATATATTTGAGATATTTGGCAGGAGTTGGTCCTTTCAAGCAAGGTAGCTGTTACGTCACAATGGGCGATTTATACCCGGCTCGGGGTGAGTCAAGGGGTATTTTGGTAATTCGATGAATTACCAGGACTCACTAGAGTATGAGTCGTATTTTGGGGAAAATAATGATATTATGAGTTTAGCAGAATTATCTAGGAATTTTAAGTGTATTGTGAGATAGGAGTGTAAAATAACAATTTTGCCTTAGTGGGCTTTGAGAGAGAAGTTTTGCCTTAGGGATATTTTGGACTTTTGGACCACTTATAGGATATAGGCTAAGCTAAGTTTATCAACTCAGAAAAATCAGAATATCAAAGCACTCTCTTACTCCTCCTCTCACGTTCTCTCCCTTTCTCTTCAAGTTTCTTTGAACTTTGAAGGGAATTGTGATTCTAGAGCTTGGTGGCAAGGTTTCTAAGAGATTTGGAAATTGTTAAGCTTAGGGAAACAGCTGAGGAAATCGTTCTAGCAGAGGTAATTATGATTTTCTTATGCTTTTGGTTTAGTTTTAAAAGTTTGGAAAGAGTTTCTTGGAGATTGAGTTTCAGTTAGTTTTTAAGATTGTTTGTCGTTTTTATGAGCTGCTTGGACCATTATTATGGTCGAAACAGGTGAAAATCACGTTTTGGGATGATTTTTTGGGAAGTTGGCGATTCTTAAAATCGTTGGTTTTCTGGGTTCGCAGGGTCATGCCATGGTGCTATTCTTGGAGCGCTGCGACCATCATGAACTTAGAGAATAGGGGAGGTGCCTCAAATCGCCTTACCACCGCGGTGCTAGGTGGGTTGCGCCACAGCGCCTGTCCAATGGTTTTGGGCTCGGGCTCTCTACTTGTTGAGCACCGTGGCCCTTATGGGGGGAGCCACGACCCTATTTGGGAAAATGATAAAAGGTAGGTTTTGGGAGTTGGGAACGCAAACTTAAGGATTCGGGAATGGTTTCACTACCCGGGTTAGTAGAACGCAAGGTCCCAAAGGCTAGGACTTGGTCTAGAAGCCTTTATTAGTTCATTTCCTGATAGTTATTCTTTATTATGGTTATCACTAGGGTGAACCATTAAGCTCGAGAGGAAAGGACCGTACTCGGGGGTCATCAGACACAATTTAACTCAGGACATGAGGTAAGAAAATTGCACCCGGTCTGTGTTTAAGGCTTAAACCGGCTATAGAACATGGTTATAACCATGCTGAGAATGTTTTATTAAACATGTTAATTGCAACATGTTTACCTATTTAGGTAATAATTGTTTATCTGTATATCGGATTGAAAGGCTCGACTTATATGTCGAGGGTTATCTATTATATCTGATGGAAAGGCTCGGCTCATAAGTCAAGAGTTTATCAATTATACTCGACTTAAAAGCTTGGCTTATAAGTCGAAGACCTATCTATTGTTATGACTAAAAGCTTGGCTTATAAGTCGAGATATATCTATGATATCTGATTAAAAGCTCAAATTATTAGTTGAGGATATACCTGGTTAAAAGATTCGACTTATAAGTCGAGAGTTTATAAGGCTTGGCTTATAAGTCAAGGGTTTAAAGGCTGAGCATATGAGTCGAGGCGAGGCAATAACATGCTGAACGCTGGCCGATGTGGTTAAGCTAACTAGGAAGTGTGATATACGCTTGAATGACCCTATGGCTGCTTGACATAATAAGCACTAGGTATGCTTGGCTAGCTGTAAGGCTGGTTGTATAGGAAATAGGGCAAGGGGCCCGGTGTGACTCTGTAGTCACTTATCTGGATTGAACGCATGCACAAGTAGGGTTATTATTGCTAGGCATGATAATTATGATTATGTGATCTGATGATTTACTACTTATTAGCATGATTATATTTTCTTGCTGAGCCTCGGCTTGCTAACCAAGTCATTTGGTCTAAAATGTGTAACTATAGTTAATGTCAAGGGTTAGGGTTAAAATTTTTGGTCAAAGAACTGTTGACTTTTATTTGAAAATATTCAAACATTTATGGGATCCCAAAATATTACAACCAAACTTTTAAGAAGGTTAATATACATCAAAAGTTACATTCAGCCGGCCTACGCAACAAAAATAGGGCTACAACCCTAGTTCCTATGAGATATCCCCGGCCGTGGTGGTCAAGCAGCCACATATGTACACGCTGCCAGCAAAGCTCTCCAACTCATGGCCGGTCAAGATTTCCTTTCCCCTTACCTGCACCACAAAGCACCTGTGAGCCAAGGCTCAGCAAGAAAACTCAACATGTGCATAAACATAAAATATAAACTTCTAGATACTTATCTAGCTTGCCCATCTATAATAATAACCTACATAAATAGTCATTCAGTTACGAACAAGTGGTCATTGGACTATTTAGGGGTCGTTGCCCTGAACAGTTGGCCTTAGAGCTAACCCCGGGGCCTATGCCCTAGCTACGTGACCATAGAGTCACCTGGGGCCCTTGCCCTTAGCTCTGAGTAACTAGCCATATAGCTACCCCAACCCCTTGGTTTACCAATGACCATACAGTCGGCCAACGTAATAGTACGTTGTTGAATTAGGCCTAAGCCTTTTGATCAATGCGCAAGGCGCTATTGCCGTCCTTCACTAATAAGTCAAGCCCTGATCCAGGAATAGAAACCTCAATACCGAAACAAATATGGATAGACATATCCCAAAAAAATACACACGTATGCATGTTAATTACATAACACCATCGAATAATCATTCTCACAATACTAATCATACATATTTAACGGGGCCTCATGCCATAACCACAGAATTCATACAACAATCATAAAGCACTTAAGCAATATCAACCAACATGTGAAGCGATAGCTTAAATATAATTTTCCTCTGGGCCCAAGCCCTAGTCATGATAAATGACAACAGTCGGAATAAGCCCTAATAACATATAACAGGTATTGGGTGTAATTTTCTTACCTCAAGCCCAAGTAAAGTGTAAATAAGAACGACCCTCGAGCATGATTGTAATGACCCAAATAATTCTAGACCTTGGACCATTAAAACTATTTATACATAGACATTATTCTTAAGAAAACATACCTACGAAACATTCATATATTTATTAAAAACTATAAAGTAAATGTTGAAATACATAAACGCGGGGTATGGTATGGGATCCCATTGTTTTAAAAAATATAACATAACTTCATTAAAGTTGTTTACAAAACCAAGTGCGGAAAATACATAATTAAAAAGAATGAAACAACATTGTCCTCGAATCGTTCACGCAGTCCACCGAATTCATTCTTCCTCAATACACAATCCCAAGCTGCCAAGAATCTTTCCGCTGCCATAACTATTTTCCTGCACATATAAAAATAAAGGAATGAGCCTAATGCTCAGCAAGGAAAATCTAGTAAAATCATAAAACATAAACATAAACATAAACATAAACTATAAACATATGACTATAAAAACGTATACCATATAGGACTACAATATTAATGGCCATTATGACATGTGATAAACCATCTACGTCCCCTGTCTAATATTTGAGGTAGGTTAGATCACGTGATAGTATATGATAACCCATCTAGGTCCTCTGTCTAATATCTGAGGTAGGGTATATCATAACTCTAAACATGAAAATGATAAACACTAGGGATTGCTAACTAAACAACTATGAGCCCTAGATAAAAACATAACATAACATAAAATTATCATAACATATTAAACATAAACATAACATATAAACATATAGAATCTATCCTACTTTCCTTACCAATACCGGGATTTATGAGAACAAGGACGGGATTTAGAACGCTCCTAAAGCCAACAAGAAGAATGTGAGTATTCTAAAGAAAAGAGATGATGACAAGAGGACTAAACCATCGAGAAGAAACTTACCGACAAGAAAACTTAAGTTCAAAGAACTTAAATACCTAACCAAGATAATGAGAAACAATGAGTTAGGATTTGAGTAGAGAAAACTATAAGAAACTAATGAAACATACATAAATGAACTAGGAATAGGAATACCATTGAATACACTACACCTCGATATCGCAAAACACACTATTAACCTTACTTCCCAAGTGTTTTTAAAGCTTCAAATGATAAAGCTTATAACCCCAACCCAATTTTTTAACACTCTAAAGTAAACCTAGCAGCTTGAAGGCTCTGAACTCAGCTTGAAGAATGAAAGAAATGGCTGGGTACTAGGCCCTATTTATATAATTCAAGAGTGAAAAGATCTTCTTTTAGCTTGAATAAAAATAATGATTGTTTAATTGAAAAACATTTGAATATTCGTTCAGCAGAGGCTCAAGACTTGGTCAAAAGATTCAGAGGCTTATCAAGAGGTTAAGGGTTGAATTGAGCTCAGTTTCAAAACCATTTAAAAATCTTCCCCTAAAGCCGATATATCTCCCATGGAAGGCGATATATCTCCTGGGCTTATATCCCCGAGGCTCGTCGAAGCGTTCGTGCGAAGTTACGTATTTTCGTATTCCCCGTGTGGCGATATATCGCCCCTAGAGCTGTGATATGTCGGCATACGCTGAAATATTATACACGTAATTGCACTTTTTCAGCCTAATTTGAATTGAGTAAACAGCTTTGACTGAGTCATAAAATGATTTTAAAGCTGCTGGTAGATTCTGGGGTTTTCAAATATTTCTCTTATAAAACTATTCCTAAAAAATACTTAATTTCTCAATAAACATGCACATGACAAGTGTCATGATCTTATTGGTTCTATCTAAACCTTATAGTATAATAAATATCATCTTCATGATCAGCTATATTAATCAAACCTTATGTTATAATTAATATTCTTAAACTATAGGTTAAACTTATAAAATCTACGAGTGTTACTACGAGTGTCCAACTAAGTCCCGGCTTGAACCAAAATCCATGGTAATAAACATACTATAACTTACTACTAGCTATTACTACTACTACTACTATCTAACTAGCTAAGTAAAATTCTTGGACTCTACAACGATCCCGGTTCAGAGCCCCTAGCGATAACCTAGTCACAACCATAATATAGGATTCCATCAAAAACAAGCAACTATAGGCTTCTGGATCGAGTCCTAGCCTCTCGGACCTCGAGTTCCACTAAACCAGGTAGTGGAATCGATCTCGAGCCCTAAGAAAAAAGTTCCCATTTTAAAAAGCTTCCCAAGGCCAAAAATGCCCAGGTCGCGGCGCGCCCCTCCTACCTGAAAGCCTCCCCCTCTGTCAAAGAGACGCGGACCGCGACTTGCCCTTGAGGGTCACAACGCGTCTCCCAAACAAAGACCTTCTAAGGCCCTGGGTTCAAGCTGAGTCGCAACCCCTCAAGAACAAGGTCGCGACTTGGCTTCACGAACACAGATTTTTCACACTTTTAGGTAGCCAAAATTGAATCCAAATTAACCCAATTTCACCCTAAAACCACAATTCAATCCCCACAACAGTTCTAACATCTTTCCAGCAACAAAACCCAACAAAAATCCAGTCTTAAAACTCATCAAAACAGCAAGCCAATTCTCAAGCTTAAAGGTTCAAGCACACTTCAAAACAACCAAGTAAAACACAGAATTTCAATGGCAAAAACATAATCTAAAGCTTACCTCAACTGAAGATTAATCCCACAAGCTGCAACAAAACTAACTCCCCAAGTCTAGGCTTCAATTCTCCATGTTTTAGGTGGAAAATTTGCTTAATTCTTCAAAAGGTTTGCTTAGGGAATTTTAGAGAGGAAGAGAGTGAGGTGAGAGAGAAAGAGTCGGTTAGTGTCTAAGTGTTTTGTGTTTTGTCTTTAGTTTCCTAAGGTTAAATGACTTAAGCTAATCCTGACGCTCGAGGTACCAAAAACGTCCCCGAGGGAAAAATGGTCAAATTCACCAATATTCCCTCCTAAACTCACCAACTTCTAATATATCTCCAATTATTCATTTCCATTACCCGATAGCCCAATTAAATGCTTAATACCCAAAATACCCATTGACTCGCTTCGAGTCGAGTATTGGGTCCCATTGTGACTTTCCCGCTAACTTGCTCCCTAGGATCATCTCGTGCCGAGTAACCCAAATAAACCCACATAATAATGTGGTCTCTCATATATATCGCATATATGCACATAAATATACAACTATGCCCGCAACAGGCCAAATTTTCAAGAGTGCCCTTCTAATAAGAAAATGGCCCACATGCATATTTAATATCCCTAAACATGCACAACTAGCAATATAATCATATAATCCACATAATTACAATTAAATATAACAATTAAGCATATAATTCCATATATTACCATCCTGGCCCCTTAATCAAGGCCCTCGGGACGTTACACTTGGGTTGGACCCTGATTTTTCCGCTTAGGTTGGCTTTTGTATTTATTTTGGAGTTTGTAACAGTTTTAACATTGTTGGGATCCCATGTATTGAAATTAAACTCTTTTAAAGAAATGGTTGACATTTGACCAAAAATTTTAATACCTAAACATGTGATTAGTTTCAATTACACATTTTAACTCCAAATGACCCGTTTAGAAAGTTAAGCAGTATTTAATTACACAGTGGAACAGTCCTAGATTAGTAGGACATTACAACTTGGTATCAGAACAGTTTTGGTTTATGGTTTCCTGAAGATTGGCTGGGCATGTACACTCGTCCCTGAAGACAAGCTCGACTCAGGGTTCGGTAACTACTGATATTAGTTTGTGTTTACCTGCCTATTTGATACGTGAATGTCTTATTTGAATGTTTGATTATGAAGCATGAGTTATACTGATAGTCACTGACCCTTGATTGTTATGTGGATGTTAAAGTCGTGCTGATTAGCACTATTACTACTATGGATATTGATGAAATGCTTATTAGCATTGTTAATTGTAATTAACTGCTAAGTATGTGCTTGTTGGCACTAGTGTGGCTTCTGAAAGCTAGAAAATGCTTATTGGCTTTGTTATATGCATATGAATACTAAGAACGTGCTTATTAGCACCTTGATTGAGCATGAATATGATTTAACTTGCTTATCAGCATGACTGCTATATGGGAAAGCTAATGAATTGCTTATTAGAACTATTCATGCATGTGTATGCTTAGTTGTTCAGTCTTGGATCGTGGAGTGGTGCTGGGAACCATTATTGTTGCCTGATATGTCGAATCATTGATTGTAGATAAACTTGGAAGTATGCTTCCAGGGCAATCAAATGAACCAGTCGGCACTGGAAGTTATAGGTTAGAGACAACGACCAGGGTCAGAACTCTCCACTAGCTCCTGAGAACTACAACAGGTGCTTGCTGATATGCAAGCTAGATTAATGGGCAGGAAGAAGAGATCCACCTTCTAAGACAGTAGAAAGTTCCAATAGGGAATGCTACATCGATTGTGCCACCTGATGTGGCCCCGTTATTACAACAACAGCCAGGGGCTGAGAACAGGTGGGAGTCTCTTTATAAGCGCTTCAAGAAGCACCGCCTTCCTACCTGTGAGGGAGGACCAGATCCACTGCGAGCTGAGTAGTGGATGGGTATGACCACCTCCATCGTGAACTTTATGGGGGTGGCAGATAATGACAAAGTAGCCTATGCTACATTTATGTTTCGGGAGGACGCCACAATCTGGTGGGAAGTGGTATCCTAGACCAGATATGTGAAGACTCTGAGTTGAGAAGATTTCAGAGGGTTGTTTAATGAGAAATACTATAGTGATGCAGTCAGAGTTGGAAAGGCATATGAGTTCAGAAATTTGGTGCAGAACACCATGACTGTTACAGAGTACGCTCTAAAATTTGACAGGTTGGCCAAGTTCGCTTCAGACTTGGTGCCAACAAATTTGATAAGAAAGGAAAGATTTTTTCGAGGGCTAAATGTTATGATAGCCTGGGATGTTAAAATTACTTCAGTACTTGGAGTGACGACTTATGCTTAAGTAGTGGAGAAGGCCCTTACTGCTGAGGGAGCTGAAAACAAGATATGGCGCAAGAACGCGACTAGATGGGACACCAGGAGGGTGGGACCTCCATTTACTGGATCTGGTAGGGGTGAAGGTCCTAGTGACCATAAGAGGAAGACCCCAAACACTATCACAGTTCTAGGCCCAGACAGGAGGCTGCGTGGTATACAGGTTGGCCGCCAGGGCAGTAATGAGAGCTGGATGACTTATCCAGAATGTACCAGACGCAGGAGACGTCATCTCGGGGAGTGTCGGGCGAAGGCCTGCTTTTTATGTGGTACAGTTGGGCACCTTAAGAAGGATTGCGCAAGGATGAAGAAGGAAGAACCAAAGAAGGCAGACAACTTGGCCCCATCTTGAGTGTTCACATTGACACAGTCAAAGGCTGAGGCTCGACCCTCAGTAATGACAGGTTAGCTCTCTAGTGTTGGCACTTCTTATTCTATTTTGATTAATTTTGGGGTTACACATTCCTTTGTGTCTAGTAGAGTGATTGATAGGTTGTGTAGACAATGTGAGTACTATACAGTGAGATTTGGGACTTTATTGCCTATTGGGGATCTGATAGTCTCTAAGAGATGGGTTAGATCATTACCAGTGGAGGTAGATAGTAGATAATTGTCAGAAGATCTGATTGAGCTAGTCATGGAAGACTTTGACGTGATTCTAGATATGGATTGGCTAACCAAATATGGGGCAACCATAGGCTGTAAGAAAAAGATGGTAACCTTTGAACCCGAGGGCGAGGACCCCTTTGTATTTGTGGGAACTGTACACGGACCCCATATTCCTATGATATCAACATTGACAGCTAGAAACCTATTACGAGGTAGTTCCATAGGACTCCTAGCTAGTGTGGTAGATACCACTAGGGTTGTGCCAGTTGGACCCGAGGAGACCAGGTTAGTTTGTGAATTTCTAGATGTATTCCTAGAATAGTTACCAGGGTTACCACCCCATAGAGAGATAGAATTTGTTATTGAATTGGCACTAACGATAGAGCCAGTATCTAGAGCACCATACAGGATGGCTCCATCGGAGTTGAAGGAACTGAAGGTTCAGTTACAGGAGTTACTGGACTTGGATTTTTTCAGGCCCAGTTTATCGCCATGGGGTGCACTCGTTTTATTTGTAAAGAAGAAGGATGGCTCTCTAAGGATGTGTATTGATTACAGAGAGCTCAACAAGCTGATTATCAAGAACATGTATCCACTGCCAAGGATTGATGACTTGTTTGATCAACTTTAGGGCAAGACTGTATTTTCAAATATTGATCTTCGATCTTGTTATCACCAACAGAGGATCAAGGATGAGGACATTCCAAAGATGTACTTTTGTACCAGGTATGGGCATTATGAGTTCTTAGTCATGTCATTTGGATTGACTAATGCCACGAAGCCTTTATGGATTTTATGAACAGAGTATTTAAGGATTACTTGGACAGGTTTGTGATAGTCTTCATCGACGAAATCCTGGTTTATTCTCAGTCAAAGGTAGAGCATAAGCAGCACCTTCAATTGGTATTACAGAGGTTGAGGGATCACAGACTATATGCAAAGTTCCATAAGTGTGAGTTCTGGTTATCTAAGTGACATTCCTCGGTCACATAGTCAGTAGAGATGGAATTATGGTGGATCTTGCCAAGATTGAGGTAGTCAGGGATTGGCCAAGGCCAAGGAGTGCTTCATAGATTAGAAGATTTCTTGGATTAGAAGGGTATTACTAACATTTTGGGGAAGGGCTCTCAAAGATTGCGACACCACTGACGGAGCTAACACACAAGAAATTGAAGTTTGTGTAGTCAGATAGGTGTGAGAACAACTTCTAGGAGTTGAAGCGACGGTTGATCACTGCTCCAGTTCTAAGTCTTCCATCCGATCAGGAGAAGTTTGCAGTCTACTTCGATGCATCGAAGTAAGGGTTAGGTTCTGTCCTTATGTAGGCTAGAAAGGTTATTTCCTATGCATCACTAGTTAAAGCATTATGAACAACGGTACCCTACACATGATCTGGAGTTAGCAGCGGTGGTTTTTGCTTTGAAGGTATGGCGGAACAGCCTTTATGGGGAGAAGTGTGAGATATACACTGACCACAAGAGCTTGAAGTATTTCTTTACTCAGAGAGATCTTAATATGAGATAGAGGTATTGGCTGGAGTTGGTGAAAGATTATGATTGTAAGATTCTTTACCACCCAGGGAAAGCCAACGTGGTGGCATTCCCCTTGATTCGGAGAGGTCCGTGACAACTGTTTAGTTTGAAACAAATATCAAAGGAGTTGGTAGAAGAGATGACTAGAGCAAGTATAGAGTTGTTGATGGGACAATTAGCTAACATCACCTTACAGTCTACTCTTCTGGAGAGAATTAGAGAAGGGCATATGAAAGATCCTTAGTTTATGAGGCATAGAGAGGACATTCTAGATGGAGTGCCTAGGGATTATACTGTCTCAGAGATGGGATTACTGAGATATCTAGAGAGGATTTGTGTTCCGATGGACTCTATTATCAGACAAGAGATTCTTGATGAATCTCATGCCACATCGTACTCACTCCATCCAGGCACCATGAAGATGTATCAGGATTTGAAATTGCTAAACTGGTGGCCTGGGATGAAGATAGATGTAGTTGAATATGTGGCTAAGTGCCTAACGTGTCAGCAGGTGAAAGCTGAACACAAGAGACCTGCAGGGAAATTACAGCCTTGGGGTATCATTGAGTGGAAATGGGAGAAAAATACTATGGACTTTGTAGTGGGATTACCCAGGACCGTGGGTCAGTATGATTTAGTTTGGATGACTGTGGATCGATATACCAAATCAGCCCATTTCTTGCCAGTGAGGATGAACTTTATAGTAGATCAGTACGCAGATCTTTATGTGAAAGAGATAGTACACCTTCATGGGACTCCTAGGTCACCTTTACTTCCACGTTTTGAGGAAGTCTGCTGAAGGCTATAGGTACACAACTGAAGTTCAGTACCGCCTATCGTCCTTAGACAGATGGACAATTTGAGAGGACAATACAAATATTAGAGGACATGTTGCGAACATGTGTGTTGGACTTTGAAGGATCCTGGATTAAATATTTTCCATTGATTGAGTTTTCCTACAACAACAACTACCAATCGACTATTGGAGTGACTCCTTATGAGATGATGTATGGTAGGAGATGTAGATCTCCCATCCATTGTGATGAAATGGGTGAGAGGAAATATCTGGGTCCTGAAGCAATTTGGAGGACCAATGAGGCTATTGAGAAGACTTGAGCTCAGATGCTCGCTTCTCAAAGTAAATAGAAGAGCTACACTGATCCCAAGCGTAGAGACATAGAGTTCCAGGCTGGGGACTACGCTTTCCTCTGTGTTTCACCGTTGAAAGGGGTGAAGCGGTTTGGAAAGAAGGGCAAGTTGAGCCCTAGGTTTGTGGGACCTTTTGAGATCCTGGAGAGGATTGGTCAAGTAGCCTATAGGTTGGCTTTACGCCCATCACTGTCAGGGGTTCATAACATATTCCATATTTCGATGCTTCACAAATATGTATCAAATGTTACTCATGTTTTGAGTTATGAAGATTTGGAGCTACAGACAGATTTGTCCTATGAGTTGTTCAGGTAAATTTCGAGGGCTAAATTTCTATAAGGAGACGGTAGTTGAAACATCCCAAAATTCCTAATAAGTCTTAGTGCCTTGATTAGGGGCCCAGGAGGGAAATATTTGAACATTATATGCTTATATGTGAATTAATTGAATATTTAAGTGATTATGTGAATTTCATGGGTTATATTATTATATATCTAATTATGCATGTTTAAGTGTATTAAATGTGAGAAACAGGCTCGCTTTTATTTAAAGGGACATATTTGTAATTTTGACCTGTTGAGGGTCGAATTGTAATTATATGATATTATGTGATTGAGACCACAATATTATGTGGATATATTTGACATATTAGGCAAGATTGGATCCTTTCGAGCAAGGTAGCAGTTTAGTCGCAACGAGGAATTTATACCCAGCTCGGGGTTAGCCAAGGATGATTTCGGTAATTCAGTGAATTACCGGGACTTACTAGAGTATGAGTTATTTCTTGGGAAAAATAGTGATATTCCGAGTCTAGCGAAACTATCTTGGAATTTTAAGTGTATTGTGAGACAGGAGGGTAAAATAACGATGTCGCCCTTAGTGGGCTTTGAGAGAGAAGTTTTTCCTTAGAGACATTTTGGTCTTTTGGACCACTTATAGGATATAGGCTAATGTGAGTTTATCATCTCGAAAAAATCATAACATCAAAGCACTCTCTCACTCCTCTCTCTCATGTTCTCTCCCTTTCTCTCTAAGTTTCTTTGAACTTTGAAGGGAATTATGATCCTAGAGCTTGGTAGCAAGTTTGCTAAGAGATTTGGAAGTTCTTAAGCTTAGGGAAACAACTCAGGAAACTGTTCTATTAGAGGTAATTCAACTTTTCTTAAGCTTTTGGTTTCGTAATAAAAGTTTTGAAAGAATTTCTTGGAGATTGAGTTTCAGTTAGTTTTTAAGATTTTTTATTGTATTTTTTTGTTGATGGGACTATTATTATGGTTGAAACAGCTGAAAATCACGTTTTGGGATGATTTTTGGGAAGTTGGCGATTCTTAAAGTCGTCGGTTTTCTGGGTTTGCAGGGTCACACCGCTGCACTAATTTTGGAGCATGGCGGCCCTCATAAACTCAGAGAATAGGGAAGGTGCGTCGAACTGCCTTAGTGTCTCAGCGGTAGGTGGGTGGCATTGCAACACATGTCCAGTGGTTTTGGGCTTGGGCTCTCTGACTTGTTGAGCATCGCGGCCCTGAGGGGGGGGGGGGGGGGGGCAACCCTATTTGGGATAATGTAAAAAGTAGGCTTTGGGAGCTTGGAAGCAAAACCTAAGGATTCTACTACCTAGGTTAGTAAGGTCCCGGAGGTTAGGACTTGGTCCAAAAGCCTCTATTAGTTCATTTCGTAATAGTTATTCATTTTTATGGTTGTCACTAGAGTGAACTGTTTATCAATTATACTCGACTGAAAAGCTTGGATTATAAGTCGAGGACCTATCTGTTGTTCTGACAAGCTTGGCTTATAAGTCAATGATCTATCTATGATATCCGATTAAAAGCTTAGCTTATTAGTAAGGGATATATCTGGTTAAAAGACTGGGCTTATAAGTCGAGGGTTCAAAGGCTTGACTTTTGAGTCGAGGGGTGACAATAGTGTGCTGAATGTCGACCCATGTGGTTAAGCTAACCATGAAGCGTGATATACGCTTGAACGACCCTATGGCCGCTAAGGGTGTAAATGGGGCGGATCTGATTTGCCCCGGTAGTGTTCCGACCCGAATAGACTCCCGCCCCGCCCTGATCTGACTCGATCGGTGTTTGGAGTGGATCGAGTCTGATCCGACCCAGTCCATTCGGGTTGGATCAGACCTGACCCAACCTTTTTTTTTTATATATAATCACATCATAGTACTATTAAAAAGTCCGAAAGTATAACATAATTTTTTTCAAAAAAAAACAAAGTTTTAAATTTCGAAAATCCATATCACTATTGACACAAGTTATTATATCAATGAAATGAATCTTATAGATGGATTTGGTGATCTTGAATTTAATGACGACCCAGAAAAACATCCATATAAAACTAAATTAATCAACTTATATTTGAAGTTATTTTCTATATGTCATTTAATTCATTTTTCTTTAGTCTTTTTTTCATTTACATTTCATTTTATTGTATGCATCATATATTTGATTGAATCATATCATTATATCATTAATTATATTAAGAATTCACCAATTATAAAACTACATATACTAATAATGAAATATATTAACTACATTAAATCAATTATAAAACTTTCATATACTACCCTAATCTTCAAGATCTATTAGGTATGGGTCCTGCAAAGAAAAGAAACAAAAGTATTAATAATAGAAGTTTAATAATTTATTTGATTTATTGTAAAAACTAAAATAATTACCATAGTTGGATCTAAATCATTATCTTCATCATTGATGGTGACTAGTTTAGTCGCTCTGGTAGAAAAAAAAATCAAACATTAACTATCAAAATATTTAAAAAAATGTTATATATATAAAATAAAAAGATAAGTATAAATACCTTGTTTGTCTTTCACCAAAAAACTTTGAGTATAGACCAATGCCTCAAATGTAGTTGGATGAAGTCTCGATCGATGTGAACCCACATGTCTGCCACCAGTACTAAATGCAGTCTCTGAAGCATCAGTCCTAATAGGCACAACAAACATGTCTCGGGAAATCATGTTCA
Source organism: Humulus lupulus (assembly GCF_963169125.1). Lineage (NCBI taxonomy): Eukaryota > Viridiplantae > Streptophyta > Magnoliopsida > Rosales > Cannabaceae > Humulus > Humulus lupulus. The sequence goes on from NC_084793.1 coordinate 267,648,989, forward strand.
ACATGGGATATTTAAATCATGTTGCCTTCCAATAATTGCATATATCAAATAATTCATCAGTCCTGGGTAACACTTTCTTATCCAAATAGGCCTCTAACTCTTATTTCACACTCTCTGCACCAGATGCAACTCTAACATATGTATCATAGTTAGATAGACCATCCTATGTTGAAAAAGATGTTGATGCATTTTCCATTTGCTGACTTCTTTCACTCAAATCATGACATTTAGACTTATACTCATTTAGTAGATCATAACAAAGTTTGCGAGCCTTCTCAATTTCAATCTCATATAGATCACTTCCATAAAGCTTAGGAAAAAAAAATTCGATCAAAATAAATTTGTACCTTGGATCCAAAACAACTGCAACAGTCATAAGTCCATGAATCTCTTCCCCATACTTTTGAAACTTAGACATCATTTCAGTTGCCATGTTCTTAATAAACAACTCATCTGGTGTCATCCCTGCTTCAATTTTCATCTTAATTTTACATATCATTAGTAAAAAAAAGTCTAGCAGTAGGATATTTAGTTCCAGAAAATAACTCTGTCACCTCATAAAATACTTCCAACTTGTCACATAATTTTTGAGCTCTAATCCAATCATTTTCTGATGGCAGACATTTATACTTTGGATCACGTATCTTTGATCATTTAAACACTTTCTTGTACAAAAAAGTTATTTTGAGCATCAAGTACGTTGAATTCCACCTTGTCACACAATCAAGTGACAACTTTTAGTACATGTCACTCTGAGAAGACGAGCAGTGTCCTCAAATTTTTCATACCTCTTTGGTGTGCCCGACCAATAAGCAACACTATCTCGAATCTTGGCAATGATGTCACCAATAACAAACAAGCCATCCCTAACAATTAGATTCAAAATAGGCGCACAACAACACATATGAAGTAGAATCAAATTGTTCTTTCAAAAGTGGAATCATTGCATCATTCATAGTACTATTATCTATAGTCAATGTACTAATCTTGTGTTCAATATTCCATTCAGACATGCAAGAACTTAGAGTTTTTGTAGATGTTGGAGCATCATGTGGGCATGGCACATATCTAAAGCTTAAAATCTGACTATGCAACTTCCAAGAGTAATCAATAAAGTTAGCTGTCACAGCCATATATCCCCTCTTTTGATGATTGGCAGTCCACATATCAGTGGTTAAGGCTATTCTACTTTTATTTTTCTCCAAAACTTCTCTAAATCTTTCCTTCTCAGTCTTATATATTTTCAAAATGTCAGACCTAATTGTATTCCTTGACACCATTTGAAACATAGGTGAAATAGTATTCGAATGGTCTATAAAACCACTATGCTCTACCATCGACAAAGGGTACTCATGTAGAATGATCATTTCAGCCAACTTTTTTCTTCCTAGTTCAGGATCAAGATTGAAGGTAACTGATGGGCTTGCATTAGTGTAGCGCACCAATTTTTTTTTAATTTTATTAATTTTGTGCTTTGTTTTATTTAATTGTTAAGTGTTATGAATTTGTTTTATTTGTTAGAATTGTTGGTAGAAATTGTGTGAATTGTTTTGTTTATTTACTAATTTAATTTGTAAAATAAATGAGTTTTGGTTGAACGCACCAAGGTTCATGGCAGGTAGTGATGCGCCCTAGTAATTAAGTGTGTGCATGTGCATGGTTGCATGGTGCACTTGCATAGAATTTTCTACACACCTTTATTTCCTTTTATTAGAATTATTTTAGTTAATTAAAAATAAAAAAAATAAAAAGAAGAGGAATGAAGAGTGGTGGACGACAAGAGAGTGGGAAGGAAGGGTTACATTTCCTTTTTAATTTGGGTGATTTTTAGCTAACAAGGGAAGAGGAGTTGTGATCTTTATGCACTCTTTATTTTTCTCCTAATTAAGAAAAAAATAAAATAAAAATGAAATGAATGAATTACCCTTTCCCACTAGGTTAAGCTATTTTCTCTAAGTTGGATAAAAGGGAAAGAGCGAAAATAGAAGAACATTTTTGCTCCTTGGGCTGGCGTGCAAGAGAGAAGAGAGAGAGAGGGAGAGCACGAGAACTCGACAGAGAAAGAGAGAGAAAGAAGAGAAAGAAGGAGAAGAAAAGAGAAGAATTTTGAAGGTCTTGGGTGAGTGTCTTTGATTTTTGGTGGTTTAATCCTCTCTTCTACATTCTCATCTTCTTAATCTAGTTTTCATGTTAATGTTTATGTCTTTATTTTTTTTATTTTGTGGATTTCGAAACCTAGGGGTTGATTGAAGGTGGTGACCATTTGGGGTATTGGTTCTATCATGAAGGTAGTTGATCCCTAAACCTTGTTTTTAATTTTGTTGTTTTATTGAAAGGATCTTAAGGTTTTGATGTCTTATTGAATCCTTTCCATATGTTGATTTGATTTGTTGTGAGATACTTGAATATGATGCATGGTGATTTTGATGGTGATTACTTTGTTATATAGAAAAGATGTATGATTACTTTGTTACTTGAATAGGTTTTGGTTTTGATCTACTAAAATATGATGATTTTGTTATTTTATGTTCATGTTCATGGGGGTTTCGACCAAGCATATGTAGGAAATTCTTATCATATTTTTTTTATGTTGCTATGTTGGAATCATGTTCTAGGGTTCTTGTTTTCTCTTGAGCTTTGAAATTACCTTTGGATTTGAGAGATGATTATGATATTTTTGAAAGCATGATGGGTTTAAATGAGGAATCTTGTTGTATGTTCTTGTGTAGACCTAATGATTTATTTTCTTAAAAAGGGTACGAAAATTTGGTGATATATTTTGAAAATAGTACTATGGATGTTTCGGCCTTGTGAGTATGTTTTAAGGTGGTTTGACTAATTATTGTATGCTAATGGTAATATTAAATGCTTAAAAGAGGTGTAGAAACATGCTAGGGTTTGTGTTTAAATTATGTTGATTAAACATGTATGATTTTTGTATGAGTTTTGTGAAGCATGATGTAAAATGATGAATTTCATGACTTAATATGCTTGCAGATTTTTGTTTTTAAGTGTTGAGAAATTTGGTGAAATAATGATTTGCATGCATAAATGTTTATGCAAGTGCTATGATGATTTTATGAAATTATAAGGGTATTTTAATTTACATTAAATGATATTTTTACTCAAATAAATACCTATAATTTTTTTTATATTTTATAAAGAAAATATGAGTTTTAATTCCAAGATGGTGATTTTTTTAGGGTTTAATTTGTTGCTGGAAGTTTTGGTAAAAATTATGAAATATCTTTTAAATGAAAGGAAGTTTGTTTGTATGTTGAAATAAATGAATATCCTAAACTATATATAAATTAAAATGATATTTTAAATGTAACTTTGAATGTTCACATGTTAATAAGTATGATTTTCTTTATTTTAATTAAGAAAAATGTTGAGTTTAGATTCACTTGTGATTTTAAACAAAATACATGGTGGCTGAAAGTTTAGTTTAATAAATTAAAAATAATTATTTTGGTTATCACATATCAGTTTACACTACATAAATTAAGCCTTAAATAATACAAGCAAAAATATGTTTTTTTTCTCACATCAAATCTTGTAATTTTATTAATTTAAATAAAGTGTTATTTTCTAATGGAAACATGATATTTATAAGTACTTTTAGATAATTTCAAGCTTTTCTTATTTTCTATGCAATTTAAAAATAATAAATGGAATTAATATTTTTTTAATATGGTTAAATAAATTATTTTTATGAAATAAGAATAATGTCTTAAGAGGTTTAATCAACTTAGAAATTTAAAGGAAATAAATAATGGTGTGGAAATTATGTTACTAAATCTTTATTTTGAAAATGTAAGAAATAAGCGTATAGAAATTATTGTTTTTAACGTTACTTTTTAACAACATTTCCACGTATGCATGTCACATGCAAATGCACTTTTATGTTAAAAAATGTCTATTATTCAACCATATAATTTTTACTTAAAAACCATGCATGGATAATAGGAAGAATTGACATTATTCTTTTGTGAATCTATGTGAAAAATGTGTATGTTTGGAAATTATATGTAAATTGCACCATGTGGCATGACCCATGCACACATGGGATATTTGAGTTGGGCACAAGAAAATCTAATATGATGCTAAAGAATGCTATTTGGTTATGGTTATAGGCTTGTTGTGAAGTTTGTTCAATTTTTGTTTTGCTCGGACCTGAGGTTAGGAAGTTAGATACAAATTTATTTATTTATGCTTGGAACGGTAAGATTGGTTTGTTTGAGGTTAAATGTTATGTATGATGATGTACCATGTGATATGAAGTATGAAATGATATTTTTCAGATGATATGATGAATTTAATGAATCATGTATTTCCTTTGTGTTGATATGACTGGATTGCATGTATTTTGTATGTTGTATGAAAAGCAAATGGTTGTTAGTGTGTTAAGTGCGATATAACAAAGGGGGTACTAAGGATATAAAGATGTAACCCGAGTTACTAAGGTACGACGTAACTCATAGGGCAGACGCATCGAGGTTATTCAAGGACCAGAGCCTCTTTACCTCAAGATGTGACATGGACAAGAAAGGGGGTTGTAAAGCCCTACTACCCAGGGACCGTTATGATGTTCATTTTAAACAGTGCTAAACTTGCTATTCGATTCATTTGGCCATAATTGTGTAACTAAGTATGATTAGTGGTTTAGGATTAAAAATTTTGGTTAAGATACAACGTTTCACTAAAACGTTTAATGTATACATTGAGATCCCAAAAATATAATTTGAAGGTTAATTACAACAAAAGATTTACAACCACCTGACCTAAGCGGAAAAATAAGGTTTAAACCTAGTTCCTATTTCAACCCTCGGCCGTGGCGATCGAGCAGCCACATATGTACACATCGTCACCTAAGCCCTCCAACTCAAGGATGGTCCAACATTCTTTTGCCTTTACCTGCACCACATAACACCCGTGAGCCGAAGCTCAGCAAGAAAACTCAATATGCTCACGAACAGTAATAACATGTTACTAAATCATAATGTGCATGCCTAACAATAATAGCCCTATTAATGCGTGCAAATAAGTTCAGATAATAATGGGGGGTCCTGCCCTCCTGAATTGATAACTATCAAGTCAATCCATTCAGATGAGTGATTAACACTTTGAGGTTCTGATAACCATGCTGGGGCTTATATCCCTAATCAGATGAGTGATTAACACTTGAGATTCTAATATCCATGATGGGCATGTAGCCCTAATAATATGAGTGATTTAACACTTTGAGGTTCTGATAACCATACTGGGGCGTATAGCCCTAATCAGATGAGTGATTTAACACTTGAGGTTCTGATAACCATGATGGGGCGTGTGGCCCTAATCAGATGAATGACTGATGAGTGAGTCACTAGCGTAGGCTCAGCACCCATAGCCATATGACGATGCAGTCACCTGGGCCTTCTGACCCTGGCTCTAAGTGACTAGCCATTAGGCTAGACAAGCGCTTTTAGTTTTCATCAAACTTGAGGTCGGTAAGGCATTAATGCTCATGATGAGTCATTCAATGCTTATGTCGATTAGATCTAATCTTTTTGGCTTGTGTTAAACATGCTAAAACCGTTCTTGACTCTTAAGCCAATACCATACGACCAGTGCTCAGTACTACTGCCGAACTTGACTAATGAGTCACAGCTAAACAGTTAACACTGACACTGTAACGCCCTGGATAGCCAAGACCGTTACACTGTGTGTTTATAAAGTGCCAGACTTGCTAATCAAGTCATTTAATCAAAATCGTGTTACTGAAACTATAAAGGAACTAGGGTTAAAAATGGTTTGGTCTCAAAAGCCACATTTTCATTAAGAGCCATCATCTGTTCACACGGGATCCCAAAAAATATTAAGTTTAAAGACTGTTTACAAAAGACACAAGGTTTATATACAATATCAAGCCATATTAAGGCAAAACAGACAATTGGGTAATCCCTGTCCTGGCCCACTCCTCGACCATGGAGATCGAACAGCTGGCTATCTACATTCAGCCCCGCAGCCCTCCAACTCAGGATTGGTCCAGCTTGCCCTTGCCTTTACCTGCACCACGTAACACCTGTGAGCCAAGGCCCAGCAAGAAAACACAACAACAGAGCATTAACAATCAACAGACAAATCAATATCTCACGTTGCGTCTCAAGTTCTCAAACATATGATCACTCAATAAAATCAAGTATTCAACATACTAAGCATATCAACTCATATCATATATTACTGCACAAATGATAACTAGGGCTAGCGCTCTCAGGCTGCTCCCTCCGTTATCCCATTGACTCCGGCCCGCTTAAACCAAGCTCAATGAATGTCAAGCTGTCCTCGGCTACCAGTGGACAAACCGCGTCCTGTGCACAAATGTTATGTACGACACTCTTAGGCCGCTTTTACATGTCCCATTGCATAATACCATCATTGACACGATACAAGTATCGAGAGCACTTAGTCCCATCACAAACATATAACCGGGTGCAGTTTTCTTACCTTTCAATTCACTAGCTTTGATCCCTTGAATCCTTGAGCACGATCCCCCTCGAGCCCTAGCGCTCACCTAAACACAATCATAGGCCAAATTCATCATTAATCCTCAAGTCCAAAACCTAGCCTCGGGGCTAATCCCGAGCCCCCGGGAAGTCCTAGTTCCATCAAACAAGGTGGTGGAAACAAACCCTTGGTCAAAAACCCTTGCAAATAACCCTAAAATCCTCCTCAGAAGGCAGGGTAACGCTACAGCGCTCATGGGAGGGTGCTACAGTGCTACAAACAGAAGCAAAATCCCCTCAGCACTCATGGCCTAGCGCTAGTCACAGACTGGCCAACTCCGAATTCTCCTTTCCTGCGATTTCCTCGAACCAACCTCAACCAAAACTCTTCCAAATCTTTCCCAACCTCGAAAACAACCTTATGACCAAACTCCACTCATCCCAAGCACACCAAATACCTAGAACTCAAGCACATGCATCCCCAAACTCAAAATTCACCATAGCCACTCCTAAACACTAAAACTCAGCAGAAACCAGCTGAACAACAAAGTTAGAGTTTATAATCTTATACCTTTAATGGGATTTCGACCACAAGTTGCCTCTAGACTTCCTGGGCTTGCTCCTCCTCAGCCTTAGGCCTGAATTCCCTAAAGTTTCCATCCAATTCAACTTAAACACCATAGCTCAAAAACCAGAAACAAAAACTGAAGAACTCTAAAGTCTTACCTCAAGTGTTGATGAATCCTTGCTAAACCTCAGCCAATTCTCCAAACTTAGATTAGAATCCTTGATGCTTAGTTTATCCCAGCTCTCCTCTGAGTTTTGCTCCAGAAACCCTCAAGAAACAGTTGAAGGAAATGTAAACCGACCTAGAAAACTCTCTCTGTTTTCTCCCTTTCTTTTTCCTTCCTTTTCCTTCCTTTTCAGACTTCCACACTTCTCTACAATTCCCACTAACATAAAGCCTTGGTAATATTTAACTCCTGTAAGCCAAATGACTATTATGCCCTCCCTATTAAGTCTAAACCCTTTAATCCACTTAGGGCATTTTAGTCATTTTACCCAATTCCCGCTAACTCCTCAAGTATCTCTAATATTTCTCGCTTAACTCCCGATACCTTATTAATCACCAATAATATTCCTTAATGTCAAGATAGACTCCAGTATATTCGCTAAATTCCCATTTATACCCCTGAGCTCACTCCGAGCCGGGTATAAATCCCCGCCATGACTTTTTCGCTACTTTGCTCACTAGGATCGTCTCGAGTCGCAGATCACGGATATATCCACATAATAATGTGGTCTCAACAATTATCACATATATCAATACAGTTATGCCCATAATGGCCAAAATTACAATTATGCCCTTCTAACCTAATCAGGGCCTATATGTATACTAATACACATAGTCATGCATCTCAAATATTCAGATAGTCATATAACATGCTTTAAATCATAATCATGCATCTTAATCATTAAAATCACACATAATTCCCATTATGCCCTCCAGGCACACTAATCAAGGCCCTTAAGCCTTATTAGCAAATTTTGGGTCGTTACAGACACCATTGCCGATTCTGAGTGATGAGTCAATGCCATTCACAAGTAAGCAATGCAACCAGGCATATATCATACGTCAAATATCCAACTTTAGGGCAATCAACATGCTTACTTAACAATCACTAGCATAGTTATGATCATGCACAATTTCAAAGACTCAAGCTCTGATCAAACTCATATTCAATATTCATGTCATGCCCTAATCACACGTTGGTCATGCATCACATACTGGGTGCAGTTTTCTTACCTCTAGTTCGAGCGAGAAATAACAAATGAACGACCCTTGAGAGCGATCAATCCTTTGATCCCTTAGCAGTCACCTAGTCATAACCAAATATGGAACTCCAATTAATGAAATCAACAATAAAAGGTTCTTGACCTAAACCTCACTCCTAGAGCCTCGAATCATACTCAAACGGTTAGTATATTCGATCCTGAGACTTAGGAATTGAAACTCCGAGCCAAAAACCCTCAAAAGTGCCCAAAATATGAATCAGGAAAAGCAGGGTAGCGCTACAGTTCTGCCCCCATAGCGCCCCAGCGCTACAACCAGAACCAGTTTGCCCTAGCTAGCATTGTAGCGCCCTCCCTTTGGCGCTAAAGCGCTAGAACCAGGCTGAACTAGCCCTGGTTCTTCCTCCTTCGAGTTTTCCATTTCCAACCTCAAAAACTTGATCCCAAGCTCCATCCAAACCCCCAAATGAACCCAAATATCTACTCTACATGTCCTAGACATCATAACCCAAACAACCTTTGCCAAAAACTCCTAACAATTCTCATTATCCAAATCAAAATCCGAACTGAAACTCAATAAGAAAAACAGAGCAAGAGCTAGAGTTTTAATGGCTAGAAACTCACTTCAATGGTAGAACACAACCCTAGATCATCAAGGCTCGGTTCCCTAGCTTGGTTCCTCAAATGGAACTTCAAAATTCAAAGAGAAAAGAGGAGAAGAAGATGATCAAGAGAGGAAGAAATGATGCTCTATTTTCCACAACCTTCTACAGCTTTTTAAGGTTTATATCTATTCTTAGGTGAAAAGACTAAAATGCCCCCAAGCCTATTTAAAACCCTTAACAACCACCAAGGGCAAAATTGTCATTTCCCGCCTATCTCGTTAATCATAACTAACACCCTACAATTCTCGTTATTCCCAATATTATCAAATGCTACTAAATCATATCCCATTACCCTTTAATTCCCTGTAATGTTCTAATCCTCAAATTACCCCGAGACTCAGCCTGAGCCCCAAAATTAACCTCGTTATGACCAAATCGAAAACTTGCATTCAAAGACCGTCTCATGCCAAATGGCTAGAAAAAATCTACATTATGATGGGGTCTCTCACAATTCACCAACATGCATCAAAATACATAATTACGCCCTCAACAGGCCAAATTACCCAAAATGCCCTTATAATAAAATATGGACCCATATGCATGCATTTATCATCATATTATAATATAATTCACATAAACATGCATATAATCATTTAATTGCATAATAAATCAATTATGGCCCTCCTGGCCTCCTAATCAAGGTCCTAAACCTTATTAGGAAATTTGGGTCATTACAACTATCCCCTCTTTACAAAAATTTCGTCCTCAAAATTTATCTGAATTGTCCGGAATAAAAATTCCGCATAACTGATTCTAGTTTCCCAAGTCGTTCCCTCGTCCTCACTATTTTTGTATAATACCTTAACTAAGGTATAGCTTTGCTTCTTAGAACCTTGTTCTTTTTGTTAAAATTTGAACTGGCTACTCCTCAAAGGATAATGTAGCCTCAATTTACAGATTCTCATAACTCAACACGTGAGTCTCTTCTAACTCATGTCCTCAACATTGAAATATAAAATACACTGTATACTACCGTCAGTGCCAAAATTGATTTCAACCCAAAGGCAACTTGACTGATCCTTTCCATGATTTCAAACGGCCCTACTAATCTAGGGCTCAACTTGTCTTTATCTCCTCACCCCTTTCCATGGTGATACATTTAGGAAGATACAATCTTATACTTGGAACTCCATGTTCCTACATTTCAAATCAATATAACTTTTCCATTTACTCTGAGAAGTGAGCATCCAATCTCTAATCTTTTCAATAATCTCAATGGTCTCCTAAACTACCACAGGATTCAAAATCAACATCTCACCCTTCTCATTCCAATGAACGGGTGATAAAAATTCTCTATCATACCTCATCTCATAGAGTGCCCTTCCAATAACTAGATAACTCTCTCTCTGATTTATCATCAGCCTGAGGATAATGAACTGTACTAAATTCCAACTATATACTCATCGCCTTCCTTAACCCTCCCAAGACCTGCAAGTAAAAACAGAGTCTTCATCTGATAAGATAGACCTTGAATTCTCAAAAATGCATACTATCTCTCCCACATAGATATCTGAATATCGATCACTATATTATTCATCCTTACTGATAAAAGTAAACTCACTTTATTTATTGGTCCATAATGACCCAAACCAATCATGCTGACCCATTATCTTGGGCAGCCCCACCGCGAAACCTATCGCGATGTTTCCTTATTTCCACTATGGAATGCTCAAAGGCTACAACAGTCTTACTGGTTTCTGATACTCTGTCTTGACCTGCTAACAGGTTAAGAACTTTGCCACGTATACCATTATGTCCCTCTCCATTATAGGCCACCAATATAAAACTTTCAAACTCTGTACATTTTCCATTATGCCTGGATGAAGAGAATAAGAGAGTAGTATGAGATTCATCCAGAATCTCCAATTTAATCCCAGTGTCCATCGGATCCCAAATTTGATCTTTATACCACATTAAATTCATACCTGACACTGTATAATCCTTAGCTAATCCAGCTAAGACTTTCCACTTAATCTTCCTATTTGTGGTTCACTTAATTGTTTTCCTTTTGATCTTCTCTACAAGAGTAAAGTCAAGTATACAATTGGCCACCTAGCCCACCAGAAACTCTACTCTAGTTCTGGTCAGATCCTTTAACCAACATGATGCATAGGCAATTACTTTTTCCCTATCTCTGAGGTGTCATAACAACCTATAAACTGATTCTGATATGCAAGAAGACTCAGAACTCTTTCCAAAAACACATATAATATCCTGCCTGTCCAAGGAAACTCCTTCCCCTAAGGCGTTCCTTGACCTTGGCAAATCTCCAACCAAGAATATATCACAATACCATTGATCAAGACGATCACGAATCTAATTCAAATAACCTTTGAATACTCTAATCATTTAATCCATAAAAACAACTAGGCATTAACCAAATCCTCAAAGCATAATATAGCACTCCCAGTGCTCTTACCTAATATAACATCAGTCTTCTGTATATCATTTTCTCTGATCTTCAGCTGGTACTAAGCAGATCAAAGATCCACCTCCATCCCTGGCGCCAATCAAATCACCATTCTATCCTTTTTATGTAAACATAATCCTGACAAATCCCCTGGAAATACATCCAGAACTTCACAAACTAATCCAGTCTGTCTTGATCCCAATGGCACAACCTAAGTGGTATCCACCACACTAGCTAAGAGTTCTATGCATCCTCCCGCAACAGATCTCTAGCTCTAAATACAGATGTCATAAGCATACAAAATCCATGCACAGTGTCAGCTACCACAAGGGTCTCCCACTCTCAAATCCAAGAGTTATTACCCTTTCCTTGCAATTTAACATTGCCCCACACTTGGTTAACCAACCCAAATTTAGGATCATCTCGAAATCAATCATAACCAACCTTGTCATATCAACTGATGAGTCTTCTCTTCACCATAATATACCTCATCTCTTAAAATTTACCCATAGAGTATCACATTATCTTTATAACATAACCGTGCAATCTGCATATCATCTCTATGCCTCTCTATATGCAACAAGCAAAGAAACAGCATGGTACCAAAATAGGTGAGCATAATACAAAATCAGAACTAGAAAGTTGACCTGCCACCCCTGATGAACTAGTCTCAGTATCAATCTCCGACTCTGATTGCCTCAGAATGAACACTCGAGCTGGAGTCGAGCTGTCCATCCCCTTTTGCTCATCCTTCCTTCGCCTTGGGCAATCTTTCTTGAAATGCCCAACCATGTCACATAAGAAACATGCCTTTGCTCAGCATTCTCCCAGATGACACCTCTTACACCAAGTGTATTCTGGATTAGTCCTCCAGTTCTTTTTCTTACTCGCTCCAATAAATGGGGGTATCAGTGCTTGAGCTCCATGCTCTCCAGCACTCTCCTTCTCAATATGATTTCCTGTGCTCTCAATAGCAAGACCCTTCCTTACCACCTGAGCATAGGTAGAGATTTCATGCACTAAGGCAACTCTAATGCCCTGAGTTATTCCGGGATTCAATCCCTGAATAAATCTTTCCTTCCGAGCTACATCTGTGGGTACAATGTCAAAAGCAAACTTGGATGACCCATCAAATCTGTTAACATACTCGGTTACTGTTGCATTACCCTGAATGAGGTTCATAAACTCATTCATCTTAGTAGTCTTGGCTACATCACAGTAAAATCTCTCATTGAACAGCTGTCTAAATTCTTTCCTGCCCATCACAGTTGTATCTCGTGTCTGGGATACTACTTCCCACCACGTCCGGGCATCATCCCGCAATACATATATAGCACAGATCACCCTATCATGACCTGCCAGCCCCATACTATCGAGAATGGAACTGATCATGCCCATCCATTGCTCAGCTCTGAATGGATCTAGGCCTCCCTCAAAGATTAGAGGGTAATACTCCTGGAATCTTCCACAGAGAAATTCCCATCTGTTCTCAACCCTAGGCTGAGCCAAAACTAGTGTCGCTCCTGGCATAGCAAAGGAAGAGGTGTTCCCCGACAGGTTTCGATGTTGCTTCAAACAAATAATCTCTTCCTCTTCCCTCTGCAATCTTAATTGCAAATCTATAAACATTTGCTGAAAATTCTGAGGGGCAGATGAAGAACTCAAACCCTGGCTGTAACTCCAAGCCTCGGTATAACCACCATCATGTCTCATTATCTGCCTTGGATACATACCTACTGGTTGAATCTACAGTCAATAACTTGACTCATTAAACATGATGAGCATATCAAGAGCTTTCCCCACGGGAACAATCTTACCATACTACATCACAAACCACATACACAAACCCACTGAAGTGGTAAACACATGCCCATAGCATTCATACATCAATCATAATCCCTGCTCTTCCAACATACCTACCATGCCTCCAACTCCAGCATGCAAATGATCATATTCATATATATATATATTCATGGAGCAGGTAATCATATAGTCAAGAGCCAGGCTCTATCAGAATCTCATGCTCCCTAATACAATATGCAAGTAAAGCATTTACATTCTATTTAAGTAGTTAAGCACATAACTACAGAAATGGTTATTATTCCCTAAGTGAAACTGTCTTTGATGACGAGTGTACATGCCCAGCTTGTCTTCATGAACCCTTAACCTTGGCTCGCTCTGATACCAAGTTGTAACGCCCTACTACCCAGGGACTGTTACGGTGTGCATTTTAAACAGTGCTAAACTCGCTTATTGAGTCATTTGGCCATAATCGTGTAACTAAGTATGATTAGTGGTTTAGGATTAAAAGTTTTGGTTAAGATACAACATTTCACTAAAACGTTTAATGTATACATTGGGATCCCAAAAATATAATTTAAAGGTTAATTACAGCAAAAGATTTACAACCAGTCGACCTAAGCGGCAAAATAGGGTTTAACCCTAGTTCCTCTTTCAACCCTCGGTCATGGCGATCGAGCAGCCGCATATGTACACATCGTCACCTAAGCTAACCAACTCAAGGATGTTCCAGCTTTCTTTTGCCTTTTCCTACACCACATAGCACCCGTTAGCCGAAGCTCAGCAAGAAAACTCAATATGCTCATGAAAAGTAATAACATGTTACTAAATCATAATGTGCATGCCTAGCAATAATATCCCTATTCATGCATGCAAATAAGTTCAGATAATGATGGGGGATCCTGCCCTCCTGAATTGATGACTATCAAGTCAATCAATTCAATTGAGTGATTAACACTTTGAGGTTCTGATAACCATGCTAGGTCTTATAGCCCTAATCAGATGAGTGATTAACACTTGAGATTCTGATAACCATGCTGGGGCGTGTATCCCTAATTAGATGAGTGATGTTACACTTTGAGGTTTTGATAACCATATCATATGAGTGATTTTACACTTGAGGTTTTGATAACCATGAAGGGGCGTGTAGCCCTAATAAGATGAATGACTGATGAGTGAGTCACTAACGTGGGTTCAGTACCCATAGCCATGTGACGATGCAGAAACCTGGGCTTTCTGGCCCTGGCTCTAAGTGACTAGTCATTAGGCTAGACAAGCGCTTTTAGTTTTCATCGAACTTGAGGTCGGTCAGGCATTAATGCTCATGATGAGCCATTCAATGCTTATGTCGATTAGATCTAATCTTTTCGGCTTGCATTAAACATGCTAAATCCATTATTGACTCTTAAGCCAATACCATACAACCAATGCTCAGTACTACTGCCGAACTTGACTAATGAGTCACAACTTCACAGTTAATACTGACACCATTGCCGATTTTGACTAATGAGTCAGTGCCATTCACAAGTAAGCAATGCAACCAGGAATATATCATATGTCAAATATCCAACTATAGGGCAATCATCATGCTTACTTAACAATCACTAGCATAGTTATGACCATGCACAATTTCAAAGACTTAAGCTCTGATCAAACTCAAATTCAATATTCACGTCATGCCCTAATCACATGTTTCTCGTGCATCACATACTGGGTGCAGTTTTCTTACCTCTAGTTCGAGCGAGAAATAACAAATGAACGACCCTTGAGAAAGATTGTTCCTTTGATCCCTTAGCGGTCACCTAGTCATAACCAAATATGGAACTCCAATTAATGAAATCAACAATAAAAGGTTCTTGACCTAAACCTCACTCCTGGAACCTCGAATCATACTCAAATGGTTAGTAGATTCGATCCCGAGCCTTAGGAATTGAAACCCCGAGCCAAAAACCCTCAAAAGTGCCCAAAAGATGAATTAGGAAAAGCAGGGTAGCACTACAGCACTGCCCCCTAGCGCCCCAGCACTACAACTAGAACTGGTTTTCCCTGGCTAGCATTGTAAAGCCCTCCCTTGGGCACTATAGCTAGAACCAGGCTGAACCAGCCCTGGTTCTTCCTCCTTCGAGTTTTCCATTTCCAACCTTAAAAACTTGATCCTAAACTCCATCCAAACCCCTAAATGAACCCAAATATCTACTCTACATGTCCTAGGCATCATAACCCAAGCAACCTTTGCCAAAAACCCCCAACAATTCTTATCATCCCAATCAAAATCCCAATTGAAACTCAACAAGAAAAGCAGAGTAAGAACTAGAGTTTTAATGGCCAGAAACTCACCTCAATCTCAGTATCACACCCTCTTCAATGGTAGAACACAATCCTAGATCATCAAGGCTCGATTTCCTTGCTTGGTTCCTCAAATGGAGCTTCAAAATTCAAAGAGAAAATAGGAGAAGAAGATGATCAGGAGAGGAAGAAATGATGCTCTGTTTTCTACAACCTTCTACGGCTTCTTAAGGTTTATATCTATCCTTAGGTGAAACAACTAAAATGCCCCCAAGCCTATCTAAAACCCTTAACTGCCACCAAGGGAAAAATTGTCATTTCCCGCCTATCTCGTTAATCATAATTAATACCCTCAAATTCCCATTTTTCCCAATATTCTCAAATGCTAATAAATCATATCCCATTACCCTTTAATTCCCAGTAATGTTCTAATCCTTAAATTACCCCGAGACTCACCCCGAGCCTCGAAATTAACCTTATTATGACCAAACCGAAAACTTGCATTCAAAGATCGTCTCAAGCTGAATGGATTGAACAAATCCACATTATGATGTGGTCTCACTCACAATTCACCAACATGCATGAAAATACACAATTACGCCCTCAATTGGCCAAATTACCCAAAATTCCCTTATAATAAAATGTTGACCCACGTGCATGAATTTATCATCATATTATAATATAATTCACATAAATATGCATATAATAATTTAATTGCACAATAAATTGATTATGGTCCTCCCGGCCTCCTAATCAAGTTCCTAAACCTTATTAGGAAATTTGGGTCATTAGAGGGGCCATTTTTACAAGGATGTGATGATGATGTTTATGATGATGATATTTGAATATGTTAATGATATATGATGTATGATGTACGATGATATCGTTAAGTACGATTTATGACGATGTGTGGATATGATGTTGTATGAGTCTTACGATATGATTATGTTTTGATGTGTTTTTCTTTGTTTGTTGTTTGTACTTCCTTACTGGGCTTTTAGCTTACCCCCTTTCCCCCTTTCAAGTAATAAATATGTTTTCTCTTTGGCACGTGTGGTGATGTGGGGAGTTCTGATGTCAGAGTGTGTATGGCGTGAGGGTATCCTATGGGCGAGTAAACGATTAGCTTAAACGCCAATTTTAAAGAATGATGTTATGTTTTATTTTGGTTTCAAAACTTATGAGTGGGACTTGAACTATATTTATTTTTAAAAAATGTTGCATGAGAACTTTTTATTTTATTTTAAACTATTTGGCTCAACTTGCATGTTTTAGCAAGGCCCCACTGAAATCTTCATATAATAGGAGGTTTTCTTTTATAAGTTTATGAGCATGGAGATGTTTTACAAAGTATTAGTCTAGGGCGTTTTACAATTAGGATTCTTGGCAAGTTGTTTCTGTCTTTCTGGATATCTTTCCATGTGAGGAAGTAACTGTATAGTCCCCTTACTACTCTCTCCCACTAATTTCCTCCCACAGTGATTGCAAACTGCTTTTATTTTACCATCAATCTTTTGCAATGTAAAATGATCCCATGCAGGACATGTTTTCTTTCTTTTTATACCTCTACTCTCATTTCCATCACTTCTATTATCAAGAGATTACACTTCTTATATATTTGTTGAAGGAACAAAATCAACATCATCCACAAAATTAGACTCAGTAACATCTTGGGTAGACATGCTTAAATGTTTGATCTAACCCACATTACATCCACATTATAAAATATATCAAAATAACGATGCATGCAATACTTTTAAAAATGATAACTAGATCTATAAAACATCGGGCAACATTTCTCCTATTTTATCGACCTAACCATATGTCAATATCAATTAAAACAATCAAACAACACACAAGTTTTCAACCTTATGTCATCACAACACACAAATATCTCAGAACCTACTTCACTAAGACACACAAGTTCCCAACCTTTCGTTATCACCGCAGCACACAAAAATCTCATAACCTACTTCACTATGGATGAATATGCAAGATATTCAAACTCTTCTAAATTTTTTAAAATATTAACAAAAAAAATTAAATTATAGAAAATAAAATCATTTAAATATTATAATGGCACAAATCATGAAAATAAAACCTACAAGCTCTTCTAGAAAATGATTTCACAAAGAAGAATAAAAAAAATAGTATTCTTAGCTCAACCATTTGAATTATTTATTCTCTTTCTCAAAGTTGTTAGAGATAGATAATACTTTGTGCTACAATTTATACTATAAACTTCAACGAACAAGTTGATCTTGGAACCAAAACAGCCAACACATGTAGAACATCTTAAAAAGAGACAATCAACCATAAACGAACAAGTCTTGAAGGAAGAATAGATCATCAAAAGTGAAGTTACAAGCTATTACCCTTATATAGAGTTCATGAACCTCTTGGAAAAAGCTCTTTATGCCATCATCATTCTGGGAATCATGAAGTAGCATCAGTCGTGTATGTATGCTTTTAGTTAAAGAGAACAAGAAACAAAAACACTAGTGCAAGAAGCATTTCATCTGATTTCAGGCAATAATATAATAATAAATGAATGGGTATGAACTAATTATTTCTAGCAGTGTTCAATTTGAGGCAAGTATCGAGAATATGCAATTATGTCCCAAATATATAGATAGTTATATAAAACTAGAGCATTCATATTCCAAGTTTGATGGTATATCCACGTAATGAAGATAATGTTATTAAGTTGTATCGTTAAGTCAATAAATGATCATTTTAAAACAAGGAAAAATAAAACTAATGAGAAAAAGAAAAACAAACAACCTATTCTGCTTCTTTATCATGTTCAATAAAAGATTTCATTGACTAGAGAAAGTTAAGAAAAACATCATAAGATTCCATTCAAATGAATTAACGAGGTTCAAGAGACCAAAAATGAGACTACTACCTTTAATTAGACCAATATGACCACTACAAATAAACTCATCTTTGTATGAATTCATTATAATATATCCAAACATGATTTGGTACCTAATCATACACAGGTACAGTCCCATGAAATCTAGTAAAAGGGATAATGGACTAAAGAAAAGATAATAAAAAAAATGAAGTCTAACTATAAGTGAATAACAAGATTACTATAGTAGATTGTTGTTCCAAAGTTTTTTTATTTTTTTTCTTTCTGATTCTTTGCTCCCTGAAAGTTTAAGATCCTCAACTCAATTGATTAGTAAGAATGACCATAACCAATCAAGCAACCAAATCAGAATGCATATGAGACAAAAAAAAGCACAGGAGAAAATCTTCCTATTAATCAGTATCAACTTTACCATTCTTAGTAATAGAATAGGAAACAGACCTATCAAGTTTTGACCCAATAAAGCTCCATTCCAATAAGTATTGAAACTCAAAGGAAACTAGAGAAAACAGTCAGAGCCAAAACAAGTCAAGCAGAAGAAAGAAAAGGAAATACATACAAGTTTCAATAGTTCAAATATGATTAAAGTGTTTCGGTTCTGATACTCTTCAAGAGGGGTACATAAGTATAATAATTGACTCTGATTATGCAGCAATCTTCGGGTCTTGACATTCCATGGCAAGTAAGAATAATATTTACTTCGACATAATGCACAAACAGTTTTTTTTAAGTGATGATACTACTGAAAGAGGGAATGAAACCACCTACTGTACTATTGTGTTGTATATGGACAAAATAATCAGTTTGTTTTCCCAAAGAAGGACGAGGAATCAAAAAGCAAAGACCCTATTCTACTATGTCTTTGTATCAATCAATTTTGAGACTTTGAGTAGCAAAACTCAAGTGAGAAAAGAGAATAACTGAGCCCATCTACCTTTAATTAAACCAATATAACCACTACAAACAAACTCATAACATTTATAAATAATAAGTGGAAAAAAACTTCAATTCACAATATTGTAAGGATATGACAAGCAATAAAATATATTGAAACAACAAGATAATTACACCGGTCTATTGCCTTCAAAAACCTCAGGGAACCCTCCAGCACCCACGAGCAGCTGCTGCTACCCTTGCTCCACCAGGAAAGGGCAAGCGAAAGGTTTACGAACATCCCGAGTCCATTCTTGAATCTTCAGATGAGAACGGTACTGACTTCTCACTCTTAGAGAATTTTCCCATTTAAATACGGGGATGGCAACTTTAAATACATGCCTAATTTAAATTAAGACTTATTCAAGGTAGTGAGTGAGTGTATAAGTAGTACAATAAATAATGTAACGACCAGTAATTGTAGCTCGGGTATTTTACCTGTAATTTCCTTGATCTTATTTTCTTGATTAGTAGATATCTCCATCTATATTGCCTGACTGTTCGCTTCTATTTTACAGTCATGTCAGCTGAAGATTTGTTCGACATGTACAGCGAACCTGAACCCGCCACTCCTTCGAGCAAGAAAAAGTGGAGCAGGCAACATCGCAGAGAGAGAAGCAGCAACCCTTCGACAAAAAAGACTCAGACCGTGAATCCTCCAATACTAGTTCCTTCCAAGGAAACAATGCTTCCTCCAGCTCCCATCGAGCAGACGTCTCCCCCAGCCCCTATCGACCAGACACGTCATCCAGTGCCTATTAACCAACCTCCTCCAGCTCCTGCTAACCAGACACCTCTTGATCAAATAAGAGAAGCTTTGATGAACATTTTGCTTAGTTCGACCAAAGATAGGCTAACTAAGCTATCGAGGCACCGACACAGTCGAGAGGCTATCATCGGTACCGACTCCATGGAGGTCGACCAGATCATTAACCGTGCGCTGAACGAAGTGCTCATCATAAGTTGCCATTTTTTGCTGAGCTTTATTTGTTTATCTTGTCATTTTCTACTAACAGTTTATCTTTTTTTCTGATCGCAGGGAGTTCTAACCATGAGTGCTAGCAGGCGCCACTCGAGAGCCCTGGCTGCTCAATAGCAGGAAAGGCTTGGCGAGCAGCTTAAAGCGTCCGAGGATAGACACGCCGAGGAGCTTAAGACGGCTGAGGCCAAATACACTGAGGAGCTTAATGCGGCTGAGGCGAAATACACCGAGCAGCTCGAAGCAGCCGAGAAGAAAAACGTTGAACTGCTCGAACAGAAGGCCAAACTATCCGAAGAGCTGAAACAGTTCCAGGCTACCCTAACCAAAGCCATTGAAGACAAGGAGAAGTACAAGGAGGCTTCTCTGCTTAACTTCAAGGAAGCCACTATGCTCCAAGATGATCTAGTCATCAGCAGAAAGGAGACTGAGGGCTTGGAGGAACGCATCAAAGAGCTTGCGGAGACCAATGTCAATAACCTGGAGAGGTACAAGGGAGCCACTTTAAAATGCTTCTATATGTTCTGGAAGCATAACCGCGAGGCAGACTTCAGCTATCTCTCGAAGCATATGAGGCAGTTTGAGCTAAATAGGTGTCTGGCTCACCTTGAAGAGGAGGAGAGAGCGAAAGTTCAAACCTCCCCTGAAATCTCCTTGGGGCATCAATGGCATAGAAGAGGAAATTGGGGCCTCCGTCAACCAACAAACTCCTCAAGATCCTCCTGCTTCATAATTTTTTATGTTTTTTTTATTTATTTAACTTTGTAATTTGGGACACACGGACCTCGGTTCGTAGTGTCAAAACAATATATTTTTTGCTGCACAGGCAACTTTTTCTTTTAAACCGAGAATTACAACCGAGCAGTAACTGCTCACGGTGTAAAATAATTTACTTTTAATATTTAGATATTATAATACTTGCAATATATTACAACATCATGTTCGCATGACCGAACTTAGCATAGCACTTTGGTTTGATTTAACAAAATTTAAACAAAATTTTGAAAAATACTCTAAGTACCGTAGCATGCTTTCACTTATTTTGCTCATGTGTTTACATATATCTGTTGATATGCTTTGCTTGCTAGGCACCATATATGCCCCCCAAGTGATTGAGGAGCTTTAGGTCCTCAGTCACTTGCCTTGACCAAGACCTGTTCGAACATATTGCCCGTAATAGAGATTTATAAAAATGAGAATATAGCAAAACAACACACGTAATGAGCAAATACTTGTAATAAATACAATAATTGGCAAGACTGACTGGCTACGCACAGTCCCTTTTATTTCTCCTAATAAATGGACAATCCTGTTTGTACGAGAGATCAAAATTTTGATCTTACACTTATAAGCAATCAGTCTCATGATTGACTAACCCTTGTTCATAAACTTGTAAAAAGAAAAATTAATACAAGCCAATTCTTTAAGAAGAATTGTATATTGATAGTACTTGCACAGGTGTTCTCCATTCCAATAGGGAGGAATGAGATTTCCATTTAAGCGAGCAATTTTATAGATGCCTGGTTGAAGGACTTCTTCAATTACGGTCCTTCCCAGTTAGGTCCAAGCACTCCAGCAGCTTGATCGTGGGTATTAAGGAAAACTCTTCTAAGTACCAGATCTCCCACATTAAATTTTCTTTCACGTACTTTAGAGTTGAAATATCGGGCAACCTTTTGCTGGTGAGCTGCTACTCGGAGTTGGGCTTGCTTGCGTCTTTCATCAACCAAATCTAAAGATTCCATCTATAATTGACTATTGGCGTCTTGATCGTATGCCATTCTTCGATGTGATGGTGGATCTAACTCAACAGGAAACATAGCTTCATATCCATAATCCAAGGAAAATGGAGTATGACTTGTCGCTGTTCGATGCAATGTTCTATACGACGAGAGGACTTCAGGCACCTGTTCTGGCCATGCCCCCTTTGCTTCTTCAAGCCTTTTCTTCAGAGTATCCTTTAGTGTCTTGTTGACAGCCTCAACTTGTCCATTTTCTTGTGGATGAGCTACTGAAGAAAAGCTTTTGATAATCCCATGCCTCTCCCAAAAATCCGTGAACAGATCACCATCAAACTGCGTGTCATTGTCTGAGACAATTTTTCTTGGCACTCTGTAGTGACACACTATGTTCTTGACCACAAAATCCAGCACTTTCTTGGTCATTGTGGTTGCCAGTGGCTCAGGTTCAGCCCACTTTGTGAAGTAATCAATAGCTACCATGGCATATTTGACGTTGCCTTTTCCTGTGGGCAAAGATCCAATCAAATCTATTCCCCACACTGCGAATGGCCACGGGCTTTGCATTTGCTTTAACTCATTAGGGGCTGCTCGTGGTGTCTTGGAGAATCTCTGACACTTGTCACATCTTTGAACAAAGTCCAAAGAGTCTTCATTCATTATTGGCCAGAAGTATCCTTGCTTTAAGATCTTTTTTTATAAACTCTGCCCCCAGCGTGATCCCCGCAAAATCCTTCATGGACTTCTTGCATTAATTCTTTGGTCTTTTCCTTTGAGACACACCTTAGGAGTGGCATTGAGTACCCCCTTCTGTATAAAATTCCATCGACCAGGATAAACTGAGAAGACTGCCTCCGGAGGGCTCTTGCTTTGTTTCTGTCCGTTGGCAGTACTCCATGCGTCAAGTACTCAATGAAGGGTGTCATCCACGAGTCCGCTGCCTGAATTACCAGAGAGGTTTCTTCTGCTTTGATGCTTGGTGCGGACAGCCATTCAACAGACCCTATATTCAAGGTGTCAGCATCCTTTGCACTTGCTAATTTCGCCAAAGCATCATCGTTTGAGTTCTGGTCGTGAGGTACTTGCTGGAGAGTATATTTTTTAAATTGCGCCAACAAATCCTTTGTTTTGTTCAAGTAAGCAACCATCTTTAGACCCCGGGCTTAATATTCTCCAGTAATTTGATTAATCACCAAATGGGAGTCACTATAGATTTCAAGTTACTTTATGTTCATGTCCCTGGCTAATCTTAACCCTACGAGCAGCGCTTCATACTCGGCTTCGTTATTGGACGCTGTGAAGTCGAATCTGATTGCACAGTGGAATCGATGTCCTTCAAGCATTACCAAAATCACATTGGCTTCAGCATGGTGCTCGTTAGAAGAGTCGTCTGTGAACAACTTCCAAGAGGGAGTTTGGCTTTGAGGCTCAGGCTCTTCTATCTGTTCAATGTTTGGAAGCCCAGTGAGCTTTGAGACAAAGTCTGCTAGAGCTTGTCCCTTTATTGCTGCTCATGGCGAGTAAGAAATATCAAACTTCCCAAGTTCAATTGCCCATTTCAATAATCGACCAGCGGCTTCTGGTTTCTACAGAACTTGCCGTAGGGGCTGGTCGGTCAGAACTGTGATGGGATGAGCTTGGAAGTATGACCACAACTTTCTGGAGGCTAAGATCAAGCAATAGGCTAATTTCTCAATGGACGAATATCGCAGTTCTGCTCCTATTAGCCTTTTGCTTATACAATATACAACTTTTTGCACATTTTCCTCCTCTCTTACCAAGACAACACTAGTAGCATATTCTTTGTCTGCCAAATAGATGAACAAAGTTTCTTTTTCAACCGGCTTAGATAGAATCAGTGGCTGTGACATATGAGACTTTAGAGCCTGGAAAGTCTACTCGCACTCCTCTGTCCACTCGAATTTTTTATTGCCCCTAAGTAGATTAAAAAACGGGACGCACTTGTCCGTGGATTTAATGATAAATCTACTTAAAGCGGCAATCCTCCCGATTAAACTTTCAACATCTTTTATCTTTGTTGGCGATTTCATATTGACCAGGGCCTTGATCTTTTCGGGATTAGCTTCAATACCTCGTGAATTCACTATAAATCCCAAAAATTTCCCTGATCCAACTCCGAAGGACCACTTAAGGGATTTAGCTTCATCTGGTATTTGTTCAAGATGTTGAAGCACTCTTGCAGATCCCCAATGTGTTCTTCTGCCTTCTTCGACTTAACCAGCATGTCATCAACATATACTTCCATGTTTATACTGATCATCTCTTTGAACACGTGATTGACTAATCGTTGGTAAGTCGCACCAGCGTTTTTCAAACTGAATGACATTATTTTATAGCAGTAAAGCCTTGTATCGGTCCGAAAGCTCGTGTAATCCTCATCAGGCGGGTGATACTGATTTGATTGTATCCAGAGTAAGCATCCATAAATGATAGGATCCCGTGCCCTGAAGTGGCATCGACTAGCTGGCTAATCCTTGTGAGTGGGAAACAATCTTTAGGGCAGGCTTTATTAAGGTTTGTAAAATCCACGCGTGCTCTCCATTTTCCATTTGGCTTGGGTACTAGTACGAGATTAGAGACCCACGATGGATAAAAAGCTACCCTGATGAATTCATTCTCCCTTAGCTTCTCGACTTCTTCCTTTAAAGCTTTCGATCTATCTTTGTCGAGCAGCTTTCTTTTCTGTTGCACTGGTGGAAATTTTTTATCTATGTTCAGGACATGGCTGATAACTGCTGGGTCAATTCCAACCATATATTTATGCGACCAGGCAATGACTTCCTGGTTCTTCTTCAAAAATTCCACCAGCCTTTGTTTTGTTGTTGTCTCTAAGTTTTTACCGACTTTCACAACCCTGGTCAGATCTGCCTCATCGAGTTAGACCTCTTCAAGGTCCTCGATTGGTCCTATTTCTTCATCAAAGTCCCCAAAGCGAGGATCTAAATCCCTATCCTTCCTTTGGGAAACACCCTATTTGGTGATGCGCTCACCTGATTGGGCTTGTATTTCATCGGCCAACTACAACTCTTTTCCAGCAATTTCCCTCGATCCACCCTTCATTGCCTTAGTAATCGAGGAATTATAGCATTCCCTCGCTTCTCGCTGGTTTCCCAACATGCATCCTACCCCCACATCATTTGGGAACTTCACGGCGAGGTGCCAGACCAAGGTTACAGCTCGTTGGTCGACTAGAATAGGCCTTCCAATCACATCATTGTACGCGGAAGGACAATCAACTACTATAAAAGTAGTGAGTAATGTCCTCTTCGCAGGTGAAATTCCCGCTATAACTGGAAGACTAATCGACCATATTGACACGAGCCATTCGCAGGAAAAACCATAAATGGTTAGGTTGCACGGCTCTAGGTCCTTCACTGACAACTTCATTCTTTCCAGTGAAGACTTGTACAAGATATTTACTGAGCTCCCTGTATCAACTAACACTCGCTTAACCATCATGTTGGCTATCTGGACGTCCATGTCCAGAGGGTACGAATGAGGGAATCGGACATGCTGAGCGTCAAGCTCAGAGAAAGTTATTAGTTCTTCCTCTATTCGAGCTTTCTTGGGAGTTCGCTCCTCCACATTTAGCATTTCGATGTCCTGGTCGTGGCATAAGGTCTGAGCGTATCGCTCCCTTGCCTTCCCACTTTCTCCTGCAAGGTGTAGGACACCACAGATGGTTAGCAATGTTCCTGCCATAGGAGCTGGCTATAAAGGTGGCAAGCATTGGCGTACAGGCACCTGCTCGTTGCCTCCTTGAGCCTCTCGTTGAGAACCTCCAGTGGCTCGTACGTATCTCCTCAAGTTTCCTTGTCTGATATGGAACTCAATCTCATCTTTCAACTGGTTACACTCATTCGTGTCATGACCATAGTCGTTGTGGAAACGACAAAACTTCGTTGTATCTCTCTTGGAGATATCCTTTCTTATAGGCGCGGGTTGCTTGTAAGGGACATTGGAGTTGGTCGCCTGGTATACCTCTGCTTTGCTTTCAACAAGGTTTGTATAGTTCGTGAATCTTGGCTCGTACCTATTGCCCTTAAAGCGCTTATTTTCAGACGTCGACGACTCGTTGTTCGCCCTATTTCCACCATTTTTACCGTTCCCGCTGCCTTTGTCGTTGCCATTGGGTTTATCCGACCCGTTGGCAGCTTTAGCGAGATCTTCCTTTGGTCCCTTGTCTTTCGAAGGCAACTTCCCCTCATTGGCAATTGCCTTTTTGAGCTTAATGTACCGGTCTGCTCGATCAAGGAATTCCTGGGTACTCTTCACCCCATTCTTCCTTAAACTATTCCAGAGGGGAGAGTGGCGCCTCACTCCAACAGTAAGAGCCATCATTTTCCCTTGATCACCAACTATTTTAGCTCTAGCTGCTGCTCGCATAAAATGTTGGACATACTCCTTTAAGGGCCCTCCTTCCTTCTAGCGTATCTCAACCAACTGATTGGCTTCAACCAAATGAACACGACCAGCATAGAATTTCCCGTAGAACTCCTTCACGAAAATTTCCCATGACACTATTGTAGTAGGAGGGAATTTAAAAAACAACTCTTGAGCGGTGTCAGATAGGGTGGCTGGAAAGATCCTGCAGTGAGCATCATCTGACACCTTCTGGATGTCCATATGTATCTCGAACTTATTCACGTGAGATACTGGGTCCCCATATCCATCGAAATTGGGCAGTACTGGCATCTTAAACTTGATAGGGATTTCTACCATAGCTATTCTTTGTATGAATGGAGTGCCTTTTCTCCGATCATACTCGATGTGGGATGTACGGCTCCCCACCAGCTGCTGGACAACATTTTTTAGCGCATCGATCTGAGCTTGTACGGCGTCTGGGATTGTAGGGGTGACTGGTGCTGGAGGAGCATACTCATCATGCCTTTCGTGCCTATCATTGAGCACATCTCTCAAGTCATCATCTCTACGCCTTTGCTCGCTAGCGCCCAACCGATAAAAAACGTTAGGCTGCCCCCCAGCGTTTTGGCTCGTAGGCCTATTTTCTCTTGGTGGGAGGTTCCTTTCTCCATCTCTTTCTCCTTGCCCTCGACCAGCATTCCCTCTGCTGGAATCAGCTCCATTGTAATCATGCCCGTCTCTGAAACGTGACTAGCTATGACGTGACCGGCTGGTCGCACTATTCCCTCCTCTATCTGGCATCTCCCGTGCGTCAGGGGGAGGTCTGCATAGGTCAGTGGGTCCCCGGGCATTATTATGTTGTGGGGGTCCCCTGACCGCATAGCCTAACTCAGCGTGCCTTTTGTTAGCAGAAGGACGTTGCCCCCTGCTCGGTGGATTTGGTTCCTCAACTGTTGGGCGTCTAGGGCTTCGCGGAGGCTGTCCGGCCCTAGTCTACCTTTGACGCTGGGGATTATCTCGACCAGCATGAGAAGGTTGCTGCTACTCAGGATCCTGAAATGGGATATCCTGTTGAGCAGTAAGTGGTTGCTCTGGCCTTTGAGGGCTTTCCGGATAAAGCAGAGGACTTAGGCTTGGGGCCTACTGTGGTGGTGCACTTGGTGGTTGAACCGGTTGAGAAGTTAGCGCAGCTTGTCCTCGGGCCAACTGAATGGCTGCTTCCAAGGCGACAATGGCGTCTCTTTGCCAACAGTCCATGTCAGCCTGCCGCTCATTCAACTCTTGGCGTTGACGTTCAATTTCCCTCTACAGCAACGCCATCGTTTCAGCCGCATTCTCCTGGTTGGCCCTCAGATTGGCCAACCCCTCTTGCAACACAATTAGTGTTGTCCCCAGGGTTTTAGAATCCATTTCCTCCTCTTCGAAATCCAACTTTGGTTCGTCTTGAGTCACATTTGGTGGAGGAGGCTGGGTGGACGCAGCGCCAGAAGTCTGCCCCGTCTTCCTGGATGTTTTAGCCATTTGATTTTCTTCACAGTCTAGAGAATTCGTCTCTCAATGAAAGCACCAAAATGTTGACCCTCAAATTGGTCAGCGACACGGAGTCAGATAAACGGTATCAAATGAGATGAAAACAAGAAAAAATTCAAATGGAAAAGTAAACGACTTAAACGATTTATAATGGTTCGGCCCCAATTGGATGATAATGACCTACGTTCACTTAATGTTCTTATTGATGTAGAGTCCCAATAGTGTGATCAATGAACTAGGGTTCATGAGTTTCATAAGCCTTGGGAGAATTACAACTTCGGTGAATAATCACACTATAATTCTCTCTCAGAATTCAAAAGATCAAAAGTCCATTCCCTTGAGCCCTTTGATTCTTATTTATAGGCTCTAGGAAGTTACACGGGCCAATGGGCCTTAATTACAATTAAGACTTGCGTATCTAGGTAATAAAAGAAATTACAATTAATGCATAATTATAGATTTGCATAAATAGAAGAAATAAATGAAAGTATGCGACCAGGCTGGTCGAACATAAGTATGATGCTTGATAAACCCATAACTTTCTGGTCAATGGCCGATCATGATACACTTACTTAAAGTTGTCACGTGCCTGCCACGTGTAGGTCAATTCTGCCACGTCATCAATGGTCGTTTTTGGGTAAACAAAATTATTATGTATTAATTATAATAGTATAGTTAATTGAGATTAATAAATTTAAATGTATGATAAATTAAATTAGATCATATTACTAAATAAAAAATTAGAATGAAAAAAAATCTATTCTATTATAAAATTATTTTTATACTCCTATAGACATATATGAGTATAAAATTCATGAGCATATATATTTATTAGAAACAGTATACAAATTTAATTAAGAAAATATTTTGGTTTATATTTATAACTATTATGTTTTTATATAAATCATCTTAGATTATTATATACGAAATCACATATAAAAAATAGGCTATTTAGGATTTGTGCCCCCGACCTATGACCTATACATTATCGTGCCCCCTAATTTTTTTCTGGCCGTTTAAAATTCTCCCCGAACTATTCACAGTGACATAAAGTGGTAATTCTGTTAAGTTTCATCCCATGTGGCTAATAGAATGCTGGCATGGTCATTTAGTCGTTGATGTGGCGTTGCTACATCAATGCCACATGTGTAATTCAAATAAAAAATTAATTAAAAATTTAAAATATGAAAAATAATTTAACAAAAACTTTAAATAAATTAAAAAATATATTATCTTATTAAAACTATAAAAGTTATTTTTAATTAATTCATATATTTACATAATTAAAATATTTATTAAATTAGGTTATTAATAGTTTTAATACACACATTTACATTATAGCAAATTGGTTTCTTGTTAAAAAAAACACATATTTACATAATTAAAATTGTGTTTTTGAATTAATCCTTGAGTTTTTGAGTTCACACTTCAACCATTATTGTAAAATCCTTTATTGGCTAACTTTCATTTAGACAAAAATATTTTAAAGTTATTTAGGAAAATCAGTAGCATATCCTTATTGATTCATGATTCATTATCAAATTGATTAAGCTAATTTTTTAGTGTGAAAATATATTTTAAGTGTGAATACATTTTTACCTTATTTATCACAAATAAACATGATTTGGTAAAAATATGCTTTTCAATTATCTTAAGATTATTTTCAGGGATTATGTTCATTCTGGAATAAAGAAGGTGTCGAAAATGAACATGGTCAAAAGAAATGACCATGTTCGTTCTATCAGATAAAACTAATGACATTGCTGACTCATCAGTTTCCTTTTTTGTCGACACAGAATTCATCTGGCTGGCTGATTTCCTAAATCAAAAGAATTTGCAATTTGATTTCAAAGATCTCAAAAAATGATGGCCTTGGATGATTTCCTTGCCTATAAATATCTTTCCAAGGCCTTTGACATTTTCATCTCTTCCATTTTGAATATTTGTAAAAAATTATGTTATTTTGAAGAGTATTTTTATTTGTAGAGATTAAATTTGTTCACCTTAATCTTTGTGAGAGTACTGAGTGTACTTGTGGATATCTATCTAGTCCCTTGTAAATATGTAGTATCTATTCTGAACGTGTTCATAAGGATCTTCGGGAGAGGATTCTATCTAAGTCTCACTTCGGGAGGAAGTGAGCACTCGCTATTTTTTGAAGGGATTTCAAGGGAATCAACCTTTTATCAAAACCAGATTCGTAGAGAAGAGTACAACAAGATTGCAGCAATAGTTTAAGAGGGAGTCTTACATTGTTTAAGTCAATGCTTTTGTACACATTATTTCTTTACTAATTGGTTTATTTTCTGGGTGTGGCCCCGTGAATGTAGGTTATCTGAAAGGATTTCTGAACCACGTAAAAATTCTTGTGTTGAATTTTTTACATGTTTTTCTGTTTCCGTTTAAACAGTTGCATAAGTAGTGTTAACAAAACGGGAATCTGTCTAAACAACTTAATTAGTATTCCGTATTTAATTAAGTTTTTTATTTTAAATCACTTGGTAATATTAAAATACGGAATTTCTATTGGTATCAGAGCGGGTCACTAAACTCTTAGTGAGATCTTGTATTTTTCCGTTTGTTTTGTGCCTTGTGAAATGTCTTTCTTTGCAGAAGGTGGATCTATAACTCGCCCTCCCTTACTGAATGATTCTAACTATCCTTGTTGGAAGGTTAGGATGAGAGCCTTTATTAAATCTCAAGAAGAAAAGGCGTGGAGATCAATCTTAACCAGTTGGACACCTCCATATGAATCAAATGATGTAACAAAGGTAAAATCTGAACTTAACTGGACCAATGCTGAAGATAAATTGTCTAGTTATAACAACAAAGTCTTGCATGCTATCTTTAATGGAGTTGGTGAAGGATACATAAAATTAATATCCTCTTGTGAATCTGCCAAAGAAGCTTGTCAAGTGTTCTAGGCTTGTTATGTTAACTACAAGATTTGAAAATCTTAGAATGACAGAAACTAAGTCTCTCACTGATTTCTATGAAATACTATCTAAAATTGCTAATGAATATTTTTCCTTGGGTGTAAAATTGGAAAATAATGTGTTAGTTTGAAAAATTGTTAGAGTGCTTCCTGACAGGTTTCAAACAAAGCTTACAGCAATTGAGGAGGCAAAAGATCTCGACACAATGAAAGTAGAGGAGTTGATGGGTTCACTGCAAATGTTTGAACTCAATAAACTAATCCATCAAAAGGAAAAACCAAGTGCTCCCAAAGAAAAATCACTTGCTCTCAAATCATCAAAGATGAAAGATTCAGATGAAAATGATGATAAAGATGAAATGGCTTTGTTGACCAAAAATTTTCAAAAATACATGAAAAAGATTGGTAACAAAAAAATCCTCGTTCAAATCTTCCAAAGGTAATCATTTCTCTAAACCATTTAACAATAGCAATAAAAAAGGTGTACAATATAGGGAATGTGAAGGATTTGGTCATATTCAATCTGAATGTGCCAATACACTGAAGGAAAATAAAAAGGTAATGGCAGCTACTTGGAGTGATCAGGACTCTGAAAGTAGCGATGAAGAAGATAACTCAAACCTTGCCTTAACCTCTGTTGTTTCTGGATTAGTTATAAATTCTCAGTATAATAAAAGGCTTGTTTGTCTGAATAACGCAGTTCAGGAAGAAAACTCTGAATGTGAGTCCAGTGAGTTTAATCTAGATGAGGACTCTTTGGAAGAATTGTACAAAGATATGTATGATCAATGGTTAAAGGTTTGTTCTGATAATCACTTAATGGCAAGCAATAACAATTCCTTACAAAAAAAGAATGATGAACTTGAAAACACTGTGAAGAATCTTGTGGATAAAGTTATTGCCAAAGATTGTGAAATTAAGACATTATCAAACGAAATTAATCACATGGTTAAAGGTGTTAAAAGGCTTAATCCAAATTCTAGGATCTTGGATGATGTTATTGATGGAGGACAAAAAGCTGGTAATTTTTCTGGATTAGGATATGATGGTTTTAAATCGAAAATCAAAACCATTTTTGTGAAATCTGGCATTCATTCTGGCTCAACCACTAACGTCTCTACAGGTACATCTCAAACAGGTGATGCTACAATAATACAATCTGTTTCCACATCTATTAAACAGATTAAGTTTCTCAAAAGAAATAAAACAGATCGGTTCATTCCAATTTGTCATTTTTTGTGGAGCAGAAAGGCACATCCAGCCCAGATGTTTTACTATGATGAATTTTTTCAAAAACAATCATTTCAATCATTATAGTAAAACAAAACAAGTTGTGAATAAACCATCAAAAAGTGTTTGGATTGTAAAAACAAGAACAAATTGTCTCGCTGCTTTTACTTGTCATAAATCTCTTGCCTCTAACTCCTGGTATTTTGATAGTGGATGGTCTAGACATATGACAGGTGATGCAAATATACTCACAAATTTCAAATCTTTGAAATGTGGTATTGTAACTTTTGGTGATGGTATGTCAGGTAATATTGTTGGAAATGGTACCCTAAGTCTTGATGGATTACCAAAGTTGAGAAATGTTTTGATTGTTGAAGGCCTTAAGGCTAATTTAATTAGCGTAAGTCAAATTTGTGATCAAGGCTTCAAAGTAAAATTTTCTCGTGATGATGGAAATGTTATTGATCAAAATGGTATGAGTGTATTGAAAGGATATAGATCTATTGATAATTGTTATACACTTTCACCAACTCTCACATGTCATTCGGCTATAGGAAATACCACTGACTTATGGCATGAAAAACTGGGTCATATAAATTTCAAAAGTTTGAAAAATATTGCAAGTGCAGGGTTAGTTCGTGGGTTACCCAAATTGGGTAAAGAAACTGCAAGTAAATGTGAACCATGTCAGTTGGGGAAACAATTAAAAAACTCTCACACAAGTGTTACAGAAATTAATACTTCAAAAGTTCTTGAACTTTTACATATGGATCTCATGGGTCCTATTCAAGTTGAAAGTATTAATGGAGAAAGGTACATCTTTGTGTGTGTTGATGATTTTTCACGTCTTACTTGGGTTGATTTTTTAAGGGAAAAATCAGACACTTTTGATGCCTTTAAAAATCTTTGCATAAAATTAATAGTTGAAAAGGATTTCAATATAGGTAAGATTGTGAGAATCAAAAGTAATCATGGTAAGGAATTTGAGAATACTGTTTATGATGATTTTTGTAAATGTCTAGGTATTTCTCATGAGTTCTCAGCTCCCAAAACTCCAAAACAAAATGGGGTGGTTGAGAGAAAAAATAGAACCTTGCAGGAAATGACCAGAGCAATGCTGAACATTAAAAAACTCTCCAAACGATTATGGGCAGAGGCAATATTCACTGGTTGCTACACAATCAATCGAGTGTTTCTTCGCCCCAGGTACCTCCAAAACTCCTTCTGAAATCTGGGAAGGTAAAAATTCCAATGTAAGTTATTTTCATGTTTTTTTGGTGTATATGCTATATTCTTAAAGATCGTGAGAATGTTGGAAAAATTGATTCAAAAAGTGATGTGGGAGTATTTCTTGGATATTCTATGAATAGTAGAGCTTATCGTGTTTATAACATGAGAGCTCAAACTGTTATGGGATCATCCAATGTTGTTGTTGATGATTTAAAAGATTTTTCTGAATATTCAAATGAAGAAGAAATTGATAGGTTCATTGCCGAAACTTCTCAGACAGAATATCCTGTTGTGACAATAGGTGATGTTGTGCCTTCTTATACAGAAAAAGTTGAAGCTGTTCCAACATCATCTGAACGACCAACAAAGGAAGGGTCAGAAATCATCACAGATTCAATACAGAGAGAACCTTCTGCTAGAATTAAAAAGAATCACCCTTCAGATCTCATTCTTGGTGATATTGAAGAAAGTATGGTGACAAGAAAAAGGTAGTGAATTTGGTTCAATTCGTTTGCTTTACATCTAGCTTTGAACCAAAAAATGTGAAAGAATCTTTGAGTGATAAATCATGGATAAAAGCAATGCAAGAGGAATTAGAACAATTCACAAGAAATGAGGTATGGACTCTTGTTCCTAGACCAAATCATACCAAATTATTGGTACCAAATGGATCTTCAAAAATAAAACTGATGAATTTGGTACAATAATAAGAAATAAAGCTAGGCTAGTTGCCCAGGGGTATACTCAAATTGAAGGAGTTGACTTCGATGAAACTTTTGCCCCTGTTGCAAGACTTGAGTCAATAAGATTGCTATTGGTTGTCGCTTGTATTGTTGGTTTCAAATTATTCCAAATGGATGTTAAATCTGCCTTTTTAAATGGAATTTTGAATGAAGAAGCATTTGTTGAACAACCAATAGGTTTTGAAGATTCACATTATCCTGATCATGTTTTTCAACTTAAATGGCTCTCTACAGTTTAAAACAAGCTCCTAGAGCTTGGTATGAAAGATTGAATCAATTTCTTGTTTTGAATGGTTATAAAAGAGGAGGAGTCGATAAAAATCTTTTCATCAAAAATGTTGATTCTGATATTGTCATTGCACAAATCTATGTTGATGATAATGATTTTGGCTCTACTTCTAACACCTTAGTGCAGGAGTTTGTCATACAAATGACAGATGAGTTCGAAATGAGAATGGTAGGTGAGTAGGACTGCAAGTCAAACAGTCAGAAGATGGAACCTTCATCTCTCAAAGTAAGTATGCAAAAAATCTGATCAAGAAATTTGGGATGGAATCTGCTAAACATGCCAAAACACCAATGGGAACCACGGTCAAACTGACCAAGGATGAAAATGGTGTAAAAGTAGATCCAACATTGTACAGAAGCATAATTGGAAGTCTTTTGTATCTCACAACTAGTCGTCTTGACATTAGCTACAGTGTTGGGGTTTGTACTCGGTATCAAGGGGATCCTATGGAATCCCATAAGACAGCTGTAAAGTGAATCATTCGCTAAGTGAATGGTACTCAGGAGTATGGAATTTGGTACTCAAAGGAAACAAACTCTAACCTTGTTTGTTTTAGTGATGCTGATTGGGCAGGCAATGCAGATGACAGAAAAAGTACAAGTGGTGGATGTTTCTATCTGGGAAACAATCTGGTTTCTTGGCATAGCAAGAAACAAAATTCAATCTCCTTGTCAACTGCTGAGGCTGAGTACATAGCTACAGGAAGTTGTTGTACTCAATTATTATGGATGAAACAAATGATGACAGATTATGGGTTTGATCTTAAAACCTTGACTATTTTTTATGATAACACTAGTGCAATTAATATCTCAAAAAATTCCGTTCAACACTCTCGTACTAAACACATTGACATTCGTCATCATTTTATCAGGGAGCATGTTGAAAATAAAACTTTTATCTTAGAATATATTGAGACGGACAAACAAATTGCAGATATATTGAGACGGACAAAACAAATTGCAGATATTTTTACAAAAGCCCTTGATACAGTCCGGTTTGATTCCCTCAGGAAATCCTTGGGGTGTGTCCTAAATAATTCTTGTTTGTATTGTGCCATATCCCTGTGCTAGAACAAGTTGCGTAATTTCTTCTTGTCCTTGTCCACCGAAAAAGTCTCAATCATTTTGTCAAAATATATTTTTACACTACAACAAATTTGATATACAATGACTCCCTACAATGTATTACACCATTGGTGTAAGACATTAAAACTTATCAGGGGTTTTAAATGTCTAATGGTGTAAGACATTGAAAGTTTTTATTAATGACTACAATTGGAAGACATTAAAAATGGTGGAAGACATTGGAAATAGGTTGAGAAGTGGCCAGGGGGACATTTAATGTCTCCCACTGGGAGACGTGGGACACGTGGCACGTCTCCCACTGGGAGACATTGAATGTATAGAGGGGTACATCCAACGTCTCCCACTGGGAGACGTGGGACACGTGGCACGTCTCCCACTGGGAGACATTGAATGTATAGAGGGGTACATCCAACGTCTCCCAGTGGGAGACGTGGGACACGTGGCACGTCTCCCAATGGGAGACGTTGGATGTACCCCTCTATACATTCAATGTCTCCCAGTGGGAGACGTTGGATGTCCCCCTGGCCATTTAATGAATTTTGGGTCTTCTTCTTCCTCATAACACCAAACAGAGAGAGCACACCAAACAGAGAGCACGAAAGGGGCTGTGATTTTGGGGTTTTCAAGGTTAGTTTTTTTTTTAATTTTTATGAATTTTAGTTAATTATTTTGATAAAAAATCATAGGTTTAGCATTAGGATGAGTAATATACATGATTTTGTGTTAGTTTTACATTTTTATGCATTTTTTTCTATACATTGTTAGATTTATTTGTTTTTCCATGGAGGTTTTTTATAGATTTAAGATTTCATAGTTTTTTTTTAATTTAACCTATCACATTGTATATATTTCATTATAATATATATGTTCATGATTTTTTTTAATTTTTATCATTATTTATTTCGAAATTTAGATATATTTTTGTATGTATATTTAAACTTCTTTTTTTTTTTTAAATTCTAACTATTTTGTTATATATAAATAGTTATTATGTTAAAATAAATTTATTAAATAATTTTAAAAATATAAATATATGAAAAAATTTATGTTTTTGTTGATTATTGAGATTTTAGGTTATGAAATTTTTTATTGATTTTTTGTTTAGGTTATAATTAGTGGCTCATTGGAGTTTTTTTTTATTTGTTTACCAATCAATTACTTATTAGGAATTTAGTGATATTTGTTTAGTAATGTTTAACATATTAATTAATTTAATTTCGTAGGTTGTGATTTTGGTGGTGAGATTTTAGAGAGTACTTTGCATCAAAACTTCTATATCTATCAATCACACATTTGAGGTAATTAAGTTTCTAAAATTATAATAATAAGTTATATATTGCTAGATATTTAGTGATATTTTATTTATTATTTATTAATTTATTTATATTGGTTTGTGGATTTAATAGCGAATTCGATTACTACTTGAAGTAATTTTGCTAGCTTTTGAATTATTAATTGCAAGAGGTAAATATATATTCTCTTACTTCTACTTTTAATATTATTAAACAAATGTTAGAAGAGTTTGAATATCTTAAATATTCATCCATAGTGAAGTAGGTTCTGAGATTAAAATTGTGTGCTGCGGTGATAACGAAAGGTTGAGAACTTGTGTGTATTAGTGAAGTAGGTTCTGAGAAATTTGACTGTGTGCTGCGGAGCTATAAGGAAGAAACTTATTGTATGTTGTTTGAATTGTTTGTTTTGCTATTCACACATGCAGATGGTTAGGTCACTATTATAGGGGAAATGCTGCCCGATTTTATCTAGGATAATAAACAATTAATTTTATATAGGCATTCTATAAGGAAGAAACTTATTGTATGTTGTTTGAATTGTTTGTTTTGTTATTCACATGCAGATGGTTAGGTCACTATTATAGGGGAAATCCTGCTCGATATTATTTAGGATAATAAACGATTAGTTGAGAACGGGCATTACTTGATTGAACATGCGAGTCCCGGGCATTACTTGAGAACGGTATTATTAATTAAAATTTACAAATTATTTTTGAAACTATAAATGTAATCAAATAATTAATTAATATATTTTACTTTATAATTCTTGCAGCTAACAAGCACATCATATACAGAGGCACAAATTGATGAGTTGCGACAAGAATGGGCGACATATATGTTGCCGATAATCCAAAGTTACCGACCTCGTTGATAGGTTTTTTTTTAATTTTTTAACTCTTTCTTCATACACAATGCAATATTTGTTCATTTTGAATATTTCTAACAAATATTGTATTTCTTGTATATATCTAACAAATATATTTTTTTCTTTCAATTTAAATTAATATTATTTCAATTTAATTAATTTCAATTTAGATTAAAATAATTTCAATTAAAATTAAAATAATTTCAATTTAAATTAATATTATTTCAATTTAAATTAATATTATTTCAATTTAATTAATTATTAAATCAAATTAAAATAATATTAATTATAATTTTTTTTTTAAATGTGGGAGACTTTCAATGTCTCCCATTGGGAGACGTGGGAAGTGACTCACCTCTCCCAATGGGAGACGTGGGATGTCTCCTAGGGACTTCCCATGTCTCCCATTGGGAGAGGTGAGTCACTTCCCATGTCTCCCAATGGGAGAGGTGGAAAGTCAACGTTTGACTTTCCACCTCTCCCAGTGGGAGACGTGGGAAGTGAGGCACGTCTCCCAATGGGAGACGTGGGATATATACCTACAATGACCCTAGCAACAACGTTTCACTAAGTGGGAGACATTGTAGACTTCCAATGTCTCCCAATTAAAGTCATAAAACCTCTATTTTGTTGTAGTGTTACTTCAGGTTAGAATTTATAGTTAATATATATCATGCACATTTTTTTTAAAAAATCAAAATAAATAGTCTCTCCAAATAATATTCTTCCAAATCAATCTATGTTTAGTGTATGAGCATTTGATCCTTGAAAAGTATTTTCAAGCTCCATCTTAGAATAGAGCTACCTACATTGTTATGTAATTGCTATCTTTGAGTCAGTTGGAGCTATGTAACAAAAATTATGTAAAAGATACTCTACCACTGATAAAGGCTGCCTTCAGTGTAGTGTGAAAGCGTCTAATTTGGGAATTTCTTGAGAAAAAGGCTACAAAATTGTCACATAGGGCAATGTCCCTGAAAAAGGCTAAAATTTCCATACAGGGTAATGATCTCTGTTTTCACAATCACACACAAATGCTTAAGATATACTGGTTAGAAAATTTGTAAGACTCATACACACTCATTGATTTGGATAAAAGATTTTTTGTGACAAGAGTAAAATTTTGTGATATTTTTTTAAATAAAAGCATTATTTATATTAAATATATTTTCTAACCTTATAGTAAAAAATTTTTATGAATTAATGATTGTTTCTCTATCCTCAAACAAGGGCACGAAGACTTTGAGAACAAATCAAAATGGGATATTTTTGATACATTTGGTTATATATATATAATAATTAAATAAATAAATAAAATAAAAAATATATATACATTTAAAGGAGAATCGAATCTGTGTGTATCGAAAAAGGCATGTTGTATCAATTTTTTTTTGTCTTGATCACATTTTTTTTTAAGATCAAAAGTTTCCTATTATGGCTTGTTTCCCAATTTTGTTTTGTGTACTAATGTTGACAATTTTTTTTTTTTTTGGATATTATCTTGTACTTTACAAAAGTGTATTTCCATTCAATTCTCAAAAAGGGAATAAAGAACAAATCCCTCCTCTCTCATTCTTTATATTCGGACATCCTATGCCCGATTCTCTCAAACGTCTCCATCCTTCTTCTTCTTCTTTTTTCTTTTTCGGTTTCTTTTTTTCCTTGTGACAGTTTTCTCTCTTTCTCGTGCAACCATGGTGAAAACTAGAGGAAGTGGCTCTCAGACTGTCAAGGATTTGAAGGTTGGCTCATTGACTGCATCTCCATCTCTCACCAACAAAAAAGCTCGAAAGAGTACCTTGTCTCAACCTAGCCTCATTGACACAACCACCACCACGAGCAAAGTTGTGGTCATTCCTGACCTTGAAGCACCTAAAGCTCCATCCGGACCTCCTTCAACGGCGGCTTCGCTTGCCACTGTTCCTGGGTCTTCCAAAAATGTCTGAGCATCCCTCTCTGATGATGTCTCTGATCATGAAGGTGAGTCGGCCAAAACCCATTCTGACTCCACCGAATCTCTTGATGTTCTTGCACCCAAGAAGAAAAACAAAGGGTGGTTCCAGGTTTCCTCTTCTCGAAAATCCCCTCGGTCCAAAGGTACTAATCCTTTGGATTCCACTCCAAAGGCTTCTTCTCCCATGGGTTCCACTCATCTCTCTAAGTTTCAGACGAAGGTGAAGAAGATTCCTCCACCCTATTCCTCTTCTGAATCTGACCCATCTGAAGATTTTGTACCATCTGATGATGATCCCCTTGAAGATGATGCCTCTATTTATTATGATGTTGCATCTAAAGCCGAATCTGACCCATCAGAGGACCCTTCTGTTTCTCCAAAGGGCAAGAAAGTTGTGAAATTCCTGAGATTCGCACAAAGTCACCAGTGGTTCCTAAAGCCACATCAGGTTCATCTTTTAAAGCTCACTCTTTGAATTTCTGTTTCAATGACAATGAGAAAAATATGAAACATTATGTGCATCAAGATGTTATTTGTGAGAAAAAAATTTCTTTCTCTGCCCATAGAGTGTTTGGGGTCATTAAGAATATTGAGGATAGAGGATGGTTAGGTTCTTTAACTGGGTTTGATGGTTTCGTTCCTCGAGTTGTTCAAGAATTCTATGCTAATCTTAATGATGAATTGTTTGATAGCAAGTATTTATGTTTGGTCAAGTTTATGTTCAGGGCCATTGGTATTTGTTTAGTGCTGCTGAAATTGCCAAGGTTCTCAATATACCTTCTACTGTTATCAATGATGCTGTGGAGTTCAACAAAGATAAAGTTTTATCTGAGTTGGTGGGACAGAATATGGTTTGGGAACAACACTCGATTCTCAAGGTGACCGATCTTACTCATTACTATGATGTGCTTCACAAATTTTCCATCAACAACTGGATTCCCACCACTCATACCTCCACCATTACCTTTGACACGACCTTCTTTCTGTTCAAAGTCGGGACTGGTCTCCAAGTTTATCTTGCTACTCTCATTTTTTATCAGATCACTGCCTTAGGAAAAGCCAAAAATAAAGGCCAACATTTGGTGTTTCCTCATTTAATCTATAAGTTTCTTGATTCTCAAAAGTCTCTCCGGTTGGAATATGAAATCGTGACACCTCCCACTGTCGGTGTAGATTACAAACTCAAGAAGGAATCCTCATCTGCCAAGACGACTAAAGGGATTGCTCTCAAGGCTGGCGATGTTGATTCTGTCATTACTGAACTCGCTGGTGTCAAGGCCACTTTGGAATCTGTTCAGATAGAATTTCACAGTCTCAAGAATTGTCTCTCGATTATAGAGCAACTTCAGCACACCATGATGTCTCAATTTGCTGTGGGTCCTACCAAATGAGGCCATTTGTTTCTGCCTTTGTTTTTATTACCTCTTTTTCGGTTTAAATAAATTGTAAAAGAACGCTTTACATGTCTTTTCATTTGGCTTATGTCGTTTGTGTTGTTTTTACTCCTTTGGCTTATTGATAGACAACAAGGGGGAGTAAGAAGGTTTATTTATTATGTTGTTTGTGATTTCATTTTTGTTGTTTGTGATATTGGTTACAATTGAGATGTTTTTCGTAGGGGGAGTAATTACATTACTATTTTGCTCTAACCTGTTTTTTCTTTGCATGGTCTTTCAAAATATACTCTTAAAATAATTTTTGTCTATCAAGTTGCCAAAGGGGGAGATTGTAAAATCCTTTATTGGCTAACTTTAATTTAGACAAAAATATTTTAAAGTTATTTAGGAAAATCAGTAGCATATCCTTATTGATTCATGATTCATTATCAAATTGATTCAGCTGATTTTTTAGTGTGAAAATATCTTTTAAGTGTGAATACATTTTTACCTTATTTATCACAAATAAACATTATTTGGTAAAAATATGTATTTCAATTATCTTAAGATTATTTTCAGGAATTATGTTCATTCTGGAATAAAGAAGGTGTCGAAAATGAACATGGTCAAAAGAAATGGCCATGTTCGTTCTGCCAGATAAAACTAATGACATTGTTGACTCATCAGTTTCCTTTTCTGTCGACACAGAATTCATCTGGCTGGCTGATTTCCTAAATCAAATGAATTTGCAATTTGATTTCAAAGAACTCAGAAAATGATGGCCTTGGATGATTTCCTTGCTTATAAATATCTTGCCAAGGCCTTTGGAATTTTCATATCTTCCATTTTGAATATTTGTAAAACATTATGTTATTTTGAAGAGTGTTTTTATTTGTAGAGATTAAGTTTGTTCACCTTAATCTTTGTGAGAGTACTGAGTGTACTTGTGGATATCTATCTAGTCCCTTGAAAACAGATAGTGTCTATTATGAACGTGTTCATAAGGATCTTCGGGAGAGGATTCTATCTAAGTCTCACTTCAGGAGGAAGTGAACACTCGCTATTCTTTGAAGGGATTTCAAGAGAATCAACATTTTATCAAAACCAGATTCGTAGAGAAGAGTACAACAAGATTGTGGCAATAGTTTAAGAGGGAGTCTTACATTGTTTAAGTCAATGCTTTTGTACACATTATTTCTTTACTAATTGGTTTATTCTCTGGGCGTGGCCCCGTGGATGTAGGTTATCTGAAAGGATTTCTGAACCATGTAAAAATTATTGTGTGTTGAATTTTTTACATGTTTTTATGTTTCCGTTTAAACAGTTGCATAAGTAGTATTAACAAAACGGGAATCTGTCTAAACAACTTAATCAGCATTCCACATTTAATTAAGTTGTTTATTTTAAACCACTTGGTAATATTAAAATATGGAATTTCAATTTTCAAGTTGAAGAAAAATAAATTATTCAATATCGAAAATCAATCATAACCAACAACTCCCTCAATTTCTTGATTCCTAGAACCTGTACAAATCTTTCTGGTGAAGAACATAGGAGCACAACTATAGATATTCTATTTTGAAACATATTATTTCAACCTAAGAATACAAAAACACAAATCTAGATTTCAGAACCCAAATTTGAAACAAAATTCATACCTGAATTCATACAAACACAAAAGCTCAAGCAAATACCCAAATCCTTCAACCTCATCTAACCCCAAAGCCCAGTCTTGAAGCCTTCCACCTGCGACCCTTAAGCCCAAATTCGACCTTCTGTCTAACACCAAAATTCCTAAATCTGACTAACACCTTCGTCTGAAAGCAAGAGTCTTGCCTTGTTTGACCTGCAGCAGGAAAAATAAAGACGATGGGGAATCCCCATCCGCGAGCATAGCCTTAAATCTGCAACTTCCATCTCCGTCTGTGAATTGTTGAGTTGTGCAATCAACAACAATGTGGATGGATCGCCTAAATGGTATTCAGGTACTCATTTGATGATGCAAACCCGCATTGGCAGACACCTGACTTATCTTTTAGATCTCGAGGACAAGGTCCTCAACCTGGAAGATAACTGATGGTAAGAAAAACTGTGGACTGCCAAACAGCTCTCGGGGCATGGCCTCATAAAGATGTCTGGGTCCTTTCTTTATCCGAGGGGAGTACTCCATAAATGAGGGATCAACCCTCCGAAGACTGATCCTTGGGGTGTGCCTCATCTGAAGGAGTACACACCCTTGCCACATGTCCTACTCAAACTGCCACATGTCCTTGGGAGAAAACACGGACAACATTTTCCCTTCAAGTCTCTACTCGTCCTCAGATAATGGAGACTAAAACTGGGGAAAACTCAAATAGTCCTCGGATATAAATGTTTGGACTTCTGCTGATGTCACTACGAGATTTCCTGTCACTTTCTAAATCCCCATTGCTCGGCCCATCAATCCACGCAATTAACGAAGGGTCAGATCCACGGCCCGAAACGTATTTTCCGCAATCTAGGTGTCCTTTTAGCTTATAATTGAGATTTCCCTTTTCCAATGCCAATGATCACAATCCGCACCTTTCTGATCTTCGACCCTTGGATCGTTCTAGAGTACCTATGTCCTAGATAATCCGACAGTTGGGGTGAACTTACTTCTCTCCCAAGCACTGAACCTATAAAAGGTCGAGAATCAAATTTTCAACGATATTTCAGTCCATTTCAAATTTCTCATGCCTTCGACTCTTAAACCTCTCAACTCATTTTCTGGCACTGCATCCTCTCCAACCCCCTTGCCATTCTAGATGATTGGCACGAAGCTTCATACTTCTGGGTGAACGGCAATCAGTTCTTCAGAGTTCGCACTCGATTCAACACAAT
Organism: Humulus lupulus; assembly: GCF_963169125.1. NCBI lineage: Eukaryota > Viridiplantae > Streptophyta > Magnoliopsida > Rosales > Cannabaceae > Humulus > Humulus lupulus. The sequence continues at coordinate 267,692,741 of NC_084793.1, forward strand.
CTGATACTAAATTTTGAGTAAGTATCCTTGAATTATGACTTTCTGTTTTCATGCGTGTTTGAGAATTTAGGATGCATGCTTAGCGGTTTTTTTGAGCCTTTCATAGGCTGTTTTTGCCTTATTTGTAGTCAGAAATGGCTTAAATGGTTCATTTAAGTGTTTTGGGGCATTTTTTCCTCATTCTGTGTATTCGGTCAGAATCTAGAAGATTTCTATTTCTAGATTCTGGTGATGTTCATCATCTCTGATGGTGTTCATCTTTTTCGGTGGTGTCTTTGGTGCCAAGTGCTTGGCTCCGAGGACACCCTAGTGTCATTAGTTTATTTCTTCCTTCTTCCCTGAGCAGTTGTCTTAGGGGTTCTTGTTTTGGCCCAACTTTCTTTGGCTCAAGGCACTAACTGTTTGGTGTTTGTTTTTAGATGTCTGAGGAGCTTCATCAACTCCACCAACAAGGGTTCTACGCCTTCAACAATGAAATCATCCAAAGGGCCCGAGAAGCAGAACAACACCCCGAGAAGGGGAAAAAAGTGGATGGTAGCGGCCAAACTCTTATCGTAGGGGAGAGCTCAGAGCCAGCAACAGTGAGGCCTCACAGAGCTAGCCTCTCGGAGGAAGAGGCTAACGCTGGTCCGACACCATCAGACACCCCATATCCTGCCATAGGTTTGAAGCAGAAGACATTCCCAGTAAGCTACAGCACCGGGGTGCCTTGGCTAATATACTCACCAACTATGGGGTAGATGACAATGAAATCCTAGTACGCCTGGCTCGAGAGGATGAGAGGGCACACCAAAGTATTCGCGGGCTCGGGCCCTGGAGCACTTCACATATCCAAGCGGCTGCAGCCCTGCTACTTCACCAATACTATGTTGACTTCTTTAAATTTGTCAGAATACCTCCATTCAAACTGTCCCCAAATGACTATCGAGTACTGGATGGGCTCTACATTATGTACAAAATCTAGAACTATCCCACTCTGTCCCCTGCTGAAATACTATATATCTATAGTTTCGGCAATGCTCAAAGAAGGTGGAGAAATGGGGATATTATACCCTAATGAAACACACGAGTCTGGGGAGAGGCTATAAAGCCCCGTGTGGCAACGAGAACCACACTCGAGCTTATAAAGACCAATTCTTTTGGGCGGAAGGTTTCCCAACGAGGTCCAATCCCACTATACTCATGGACTTCACCACCCTCGGTAAGTATTACTCTCGCATAAGTTAGCATGATAGTATTAAGCTCGCAACTTATCTCTGTTCATGTCGTCTTAATCAGGTCCATATCGTCGTACCCCTTTCGTTGAATCCTTCGACAAAAGGCTTTGGGCGATAGGCTCTCTCCGCGAAGAGGAACTAGAACTCCCCCCTCATTACTGATGCTCGTCTTCAACAGTATAGGTTGATGAGGGGGGCAAAGCATAAATCCAGTAGTCCTAATCAAGTTTTGGGATTCAAAGAAATCTCGGATTGAGGCAAGGCTACATACGGAGTACATGGCAGCTAAGGCACAACATCATTACCAGCAGCGTCTTCACGAGGAGCACGCGGAGAACGTCCTTGTTATCAAAGAAGTCACAGAGGCAAAAGAAGACAAAGAGCTTGAGGCGAAGCTCGAAGCAAGGATCGAATCATCTTCCATGCCTCAATGTAAATCTTCGATCATTCTTCATTATGCTAGGCGTGTAGGGGAAGGAACTAGTCCTGACTATATATTATTTTCTCTCTCCCTTATCGACTTTGGCCATGTCTCAGAGCATTGCTGGTCCGCAGAGGAGTACCAAGATTACCAAGATCTCATCGACGTGTTCCTCTGCAACCGTAGAAGGAAGAGGCACCCTCAAGGCTTCATGCCTCTTGATGAATCGACGGCCATACACGCCTCTTGGTTTTGTCAGTACGAAACCAACTTAATGCGGGAGATGGGTCATCTTGTACGCAAATTTGCTAATATTGTCCTCCATTCCGAGGAGCTTGATCGTGGTGGGGCTCCCGGGGAGTTTTTTCTTTCTTTTCCGCATGTGTTTTATTCTGTTGTGGTTTTCCTTTCATTTATCATGACTAACTAGGGTGTTTCCTTTGTGCAGACAGTATGGGCCTTTCAGACTTGGTGCGTTCGAAACGTCAAAGGGTGTCAGGCCTTTTGAGATCAACGACCCCAACAGCGGTGCCCATGCCCTCTACCGCTGCTCCAATGGCGCTTACCCTAAGCGCAACTGTTGTTGGTGAGGTCATTGACCTCGAGACCTCCTCTCTCTGAGGTGAAGGATTCTCCGAGAAAAGGCAAAGAGATACCTTCCAACCCCCCTCAAGCCAAGGTCCCCTAGTTGGTTATCTTTCCGGAGTATTATGAAGACGATGACTCGGAGTTGCACGGAGAAGTCACCGAGTACTACAATGCTCGTATCGGTGAAGGCAACGAGAATGACAGACTATTTGTTGAATACTTGCGCGAGGACTGGCTGAAGGAACCCGTCAATCCTCCTCGCCGTGAAGAGCTGAAATCTTTCCTCGTGGGGAGAATAGGAGGCAAGGCCTTACCACTCGGCATGAAGCTCGTGCAAGGAATAGCAGCGTCCTTGTGCGAAATGTCCGCTAGCAGCTTCGCCCGTTGCAGCAGTGACAACGAAGTGGCGCTAGTGACAACCAGCCACCACGCTTCCACAAGGGTAAGTCTTGATTTCTGTTCAAGTTCAATGAATATTCTCTGTCTTTTTGACTGACTTGTCATTCTTATTCTACAGTTTGCGACCCTCAATCAACGATTCAGGAAACTAGTGCTAACACAGTCTCTCGAGGTGAAGAAGACTCAGAAGGAGCTGGCTCGTGTCCTTCTACCTTATTTCATCTTTGAGCATTGAGGTTGTCTCGCAGGTCAGCTTGACCTCGAAAAGCACCATTATCCTCAAGATGAGCCATTTTGGTTTCTCCGTCGAACTCGACATTTTCGTTTACCGAGATACTGATACCGCATTTTCAGTTCTATGGGGCATTCCTTGGGCAGATCCCTGGACCATTATTCCTTCAGGGCTGGAGAGGTCCCGAGGGGGCACTAGCTCCAGGCCTCGTGCAGTCCATATGATCGTGTAGGGGCAGAACACCCTAAGCTCCACGGGCGCTGATAGCCTGGCAGTGTCCTCGGGCCCCTAGGCCATTACCTTTACCAACCTGTTGAGGAACCTGATGACCCTAGGGATCCTGACGAGCCCTCTTCTGCTTTGGAGCAGAATTATCATCAGCTTTTCCTTTACCACGATTCTGTGGTGGCATTAGGGTTCCAACTTCTGCTGGGTGCCTGGCAGGCACCTCAGTTGGCGGATCTCGCACCTCTGCAATCGGGTGCTCTGGAGGCACTCCAGCTGCATTAACAGGTGACACTCCAACGGGGTGCTCATGTGGAACGCCAGTTGCGTGCCCAGCCGATGCATTGCCATTGGGGTCCACTCACAACCCTTGGGCTGCAAAAGTGGCCTTCATGGCAAGCACCATCTCCTGTAAGGCGGCGATGTTACCCTCCTTCGCATCGATCTTTTGTTGTTGGGCGGCCACCTGGTCACGGAGCATCACCACCTTCGACTTCGATAGGAGGGAGCATGTCATCTGTAACGTTTCTTCGAGTAGTTACCATGGTTGTAAATGTTATGAATATTTTCTTCAAGCTCTCAATGAATGCACCAAAATTTTGACTGTCTTTTTCGCTATCAACCTTAAATGAGAGATTAAAGAATTAAACAATAAAAAACACAAAGGTTTTTACATAGTTGAGGTTATAAAAGAACCCTAGTCCACGAGTCTCTAGTATTAAGAGGATTGGAAGCTTGTTAAAGCAAGTTCCAATGGTGTATTTTCATGCAACGTTTAGATTGCTCTGATTACAAGATGTTTACTCTAAAAAATCGAACCTTTTACAATGAGACTCGCAACTCTATTTATAGAAGCTGGGGTAATTAATATACATTCTTCCCATTATTGGGGGATTAATAGTGTTATCCCAAAAATCAGAAGTGAATGACATGGCAGGAATTAATTGCACGTAGCTGACACCTGGCAAAACCTGTGTTCGACTATCGACCAAGAAGATGTTCGGAGTTATGCGATCGGTCTCTTCATACGACCAGCCTGGTCGTAGGCACGTAACATGTGGAGGAAATCTTAGGCAGTTATGATGGAATCCGAAATTCTCTCCCATGATTTCCTAAGTATCCGATTATTTAGGAAATAATATCTGTAACAAATCAATGTAAATCTTCTCTGAGCTTATAAATAGTAGAAGAGGGCTCAGGGAAGCAGATCCAATCTTTTTCTCTTTTTCTGACTTCTAAATCGCTGGAGTCTAGAGTGATCATATCAATCACGTTGTATTGTTCTTCAGAGGCTAGTGAAACTCATTGAGCCCTAGTTCTTTGATCACTCCTTTGGATCTCACATCAATAACAACCTAAGTGGACGTAGGTTATTACCAGATTCTGGGGCCGAACCACTATAAAATATCGTGCTCTTATTATTTTCGCTATTACGTTCTTTTCAACGCATTCATCCACGTCAAGCGTATTTTGACTCCGTGTCAGTTTCCCAAAATCAGGGTCAACATTCTGGTGTTTTCATTGAGAGCTTGGTATATCACCGTTGAAAAAACCAATGGCAAAAACTGCAAGGAAAACTGGACAGGCGGCCGCCGCTGCACCATCAAATCCTCATCCTCCTCCTCCTGCAAGCGTGGCTGAGGATGAGCCACATTTGAACTTTGAGGAGGAAGAAATGGATGACGCGATGCTAAAGAGTACTCTGGGGCGTTGCATGAAGAGCTGGCCAATCTGAGGGCCAGTCAAGAAAGTGCTGCCGAAATCATGGCGCGGCAACAGCAAGAGATTGAACGGCAGCGCGCGGAGTTAAGCGAAAGGCAGGTGGAGATGGACCGTCACCAGAGCGAAGCCATGGCAGCCCTAGAGGCAGCCTTACAATTGGCTAGGAATCAGGCTATACCTGCCACGCGCCCTGATCAACCCACAAATGGGCCACCCCACAGGGGTCCCAATCCTAGTCCGCCTATTCAACCCTCGAGCCCGCAAAGGCCCGAGCAGCCTCAGGTGCCTCATGAAGATGTCCCACAGGACCCTGAGGCACAGCCTCCATCCCAAGCTGGTCGCGGAAATCCCCCGCATCAGAGGCAGAATAGGACTGAGCATCGGCCTCGTAGTCCTAGACGCCATAGGGGAGACGAGCTGAACCTTCCGAACAGAGGTCAAAATCCTCCTGGCAACAGGAGGAACTCAAGGTTAGGCTCTGCGGTCCGGGGTCCCCCATGGCATGATAATGCACAGGGACACAATGACCAGCGCAGGCCACCCTCTAATACTCGGGACGCTTCGGCCCGGGATAGGAATCGAGGGAGCAGTCGATCCCACCATAGCCAATCAAGATTCAGAGATACCCATGGGTATAATGAAGCCGACTCCGGCAGAGGAAATGTCGGTCGGAGGAATGACGAAAGAGGTGGAAACAGGAATCAGCCACCTCAGGATGACCAACCCGGCAGACGGGATGCTGGGGGGCAATCCAGACAGAATAACGTCTTCAACCGGCTCGGGGCTAGCGAGCAGCGGAGAAGAGACGGGGACTTGAGAGATGTGCTCAACGATCGCCGCGAGCGGCATGGCGAGAACATCCCCCCAGCAACACAGGCCACAGCGATTCCTATCGCTGTGCAAGCCCAGATAGATGCCCTCAACCAGGCGGTGCAACAGCTGGTCGGGGGAAGGACATCTCATATCGACCACGACAAGAGGAAAGGCACTCCTTTCGTCCAAAGGATAGCTATGGCAGAGACTCATAACAAGTTTAAAATGCCTACGCTTCCGAACTTTGATGGGTACAGTGACCCGGTATCTCACGTTAATAAGTTTGAGATACAAATGGACATTCAAAAAGTGTCTGAAGATGCTCGGTGCAGGATCTTCCCTGCAACACTTTCTGATGCCGCACAGGAGTGGTTTTTTAAGTTCCCTCCTGCAAGCATAGTTTCCTGGGAGATGTTCGTAAGGGAATTTTATGGACAATTATATGCAGGTCGTGTGCATCCGACCGAGGCAAACCAGCTGGTTGAAATTCGCCAGCAGGATGGAGAATCGCTGAAGGACTACATCCAGCGCTTTATGCGAGCAGCAGCTGGAGCGAAAACAGTGGGGGACGAAGGCAAAATGATGGCCATAACCGCAGGGGTTAGGCGTCGCTTCCCCCTCTGGAAGAGCCTCCGCAAAGATGGGGTAAGAACTACCCAGGAATTCTTGGATCGGGCTGAATGTTACATCAAGCTCGAAGATGCCATAGCCGACGATGGAAAGCCTTCAGGCAAGGATAAGAAGGCTGCCGAGCCCGCCAAAGCTGCCAATGGGTCTAAACCTAACGGCAACGGCAAAGGCAACGGGAACGATAACGGCAATGGCAAGAATGGTGGAAAACGGCCACACAATGAGCCTTCCACCTCAGACAATAAACGAGCCAAGGGTAACCGTTATGTACCTCGGTTCACTAACTACACTTCCCTTGTTGAGTCTCGGGGAGAGGTTTATCAGGCCACGAGTTCCAGTGTGCCTTATAAGAAGCCTGCCCCCATTCAAAAGGATATTTCGAAAAGAGACACTACCAAGTTCTGTCGCTATCATAGTGGCTACGGACATGATACCAACGAATGCAACCAGCTAAAGGATGAAATCGAGTTCCTTATTAGACAAGGACACTTGAGAATATACGTACGGGCCTTAGGAAATTCCCAACGAGAAGCTCCAGGTGGCAACGAGCAGGCGCCCACACGTCAACGCTCGCCACCTTTGCAGCCTGCCCCCGTGACTGGCACATTGTTAACCATCTGTGGAGGCCCGCACCTCGCGGGAAACAACGGAAACGTCAGAGAACGATACACTCGAACTCTGTGCCACGACCAGGACATCGAGATGATGACGGTGGAGGACCGCGCACCAAAGAAGGCTCGATCAGAAGAGGGTGAGATAACCTTCTCTGATGGCGATGCCCAGCATGTCCGGTTCCCACATCCCGATCTGCTGGTCGTGGATATCCAAATGGCCAACATGATGGTGAAGAGAGTGCTGGTCGATACAGGAAGTTCGGTGAATATCCTGTATAAGTCTTCACTGGAACACATGAAATTTTCCGTTAAGGACCTGGAGCCTTGCAACCAAACAATATACGGCTTCTCTGGTGAGGGACTCGCCCCCGCCGGATCGATCAGAATACCAGTGACGACAGGTACAGTGCCTGTTACCAGGACATTACTCGCTACTTTCGTAGTAGTCGATTGTCCTTCGGCGTACAATGCCGTCATTGGGAGGCCTATACTGGTTGATCTACGGGCCGTCATCTCTATGTGGCACTTAGCCATGAAGTTCCCGACAGACGCAGGGGTAGGACGAGTGTTGGGGAACCAGAGGGAAGCCAGAGAGTGCTACAACGCCTCGGTCACTAAGGCGAAAAAGGGAACATCAAAAAGCACTACCTCAGATAAGTTGCAAATGGCAATTGATATACAAGCCCAATCCAGTGATGAGGTCATCAAATAGGGTGTTTCCCTAAGTGAGGATAAAGATCTAGATCCTCGCTTTGGGGATTTTGAAGAGAACGTTGGACCCGTCGAGGACCTGGAAGAGGCCCAACTCGACGAAAAAGACCCGACCAGAGTCATGAAGGTCGGGAAAAACTTAGAACCAACCACGAAGCATGCACTGGTGGAATTTTTGCGAAAGAACCAGGAGGTTTTTTCCTGGTCGCACAAAGACATGGCTGGGATAGACCCTGCAGTTATTAGCCATGTCCTAAATATAGACAAGACTTTTCCACCCGTACAGCAAAAAAGAAGGCTACTAGATAAAGATCGATCGAGAGCCTTAAAAGAAGAAGTCGAAAGATTAAAGAAGAATGGGTTCATCAGGGTGGCATTTTATCCATTGTGGGTCTCCAATCTAGTGCTGGTTCCCAAGCCAAATGGCAAATGGCGAACGTGCGTGGATTTTACTGACCTCAATAAAGCCTGCCCAAAGGATTGCTTCCCACTCCCAAGAATCGACTAGCTGGTCGATGCTACCGCAGGACACGAGATCCTCTCGTTCATGGATGCATATTCGGGCTACAATCAGATTAGCATGCATCCCCCTGATGAGGATCACACCAACTTTCGTACCGATACGGCTTATACTGTTATAAAGTAATGCCCTTCGGACTGAAAAATGCAGGTGCGACTCACCAGCGGCTAGTCAACCACATGTTTAAAGAGCTGATCAGAGTAAACATGGAGGTATACGTGGATGACATGCTGGTAAAATCTAAAAAGGTAGAAGGACATGTGAAGGATTTACAAGAATGTTTTGATGTATTGAACAAATACCAGATGAAACTAAATCCTCTCAAATGTTCCTTCGGAGTTGGATCAGGGAAGTTTTTGGGGTTCATTATAAATTCAAGAGGAATCGAGGCTAACCCCGACAAGATAAAAGCCCTGATTGACATGAAATCGCTAGAGAAGATCAAAGATGTACAAAGTTTAACCGGAAGAATCGCAGCCCTAAGTAGATTTATTTTGAAGTCAATGGACAAATGCGTCCCTTTTTTCAATCTACTTAGGGGCAATAAGAAGTTTGAATGGACACAAGACTGCGAGCGAGCTTTTCAAGCCTTAAAGGCGCATATGGCACAACCTCCCATTTTATCAAAGCCAATCGAAGGAGAAACTTTGTTCATTTACCTGGCGATCACTGAAGTTGCTGCTAGTGCGGTACTAGTAAGAGAGGAAGAAGGCGTACAAAAAGCGGTCTACTATGTTAGCAAGAGGCTGATGGGGGCAGAATTGAGATATCCACCCATTGAAAGGTTAGCATATTGGTTAATCCTGGCCTCAAGGAAACTACGTCCTTACTTTCAAGCCCATCCTATCACAGTGCTAACCGACCAGCCCCTTCGGCAAGTCCTCCAAAAACCAGAGGCGGCTGGGCGATTATTAAAATGGGCAGTCGAACTAGGGCAGTTCGATATATTCACCGCGAGCAGCAGTAAAAGGACAAGTCTTGGCTGATCTTATTGCAGAGTTCACCAAACTCCCAGACAGCGAACAGTGCGAATAGCCTAGTGCGCCTGAGCCTCAAGAGAAAGCTCCATTGTGGAAGTTATTCACGGATGGGTCGTCCAACGAATCCCACGCAAGAGCGGGAGTGATATTGATAACGCTGGAAGGGCATCGATTTCACTGCGCCATTAGGTTCGACTTCACCGCGTCAAATAATGAAGTCAAATTCGAAGCACTCCTCGCTGGATTGAGAATGGCCAAAGACATGGGCATAAAGACGCTTGATATTTACAATGATTCATAGCTGGTAGTGAACCAAGTTCTAGGGGAATATCTAGCGTGAGGCCTAAAAATGGTGGCCTACTTGAATAAAACAAAAGACCTACTAGCCCAGTTCAAGAAGTATACCCTCCAGCAAATACCGCGGGATCAGAATTCAAATGCAGATGCCTTAGCCAAACTCGCGAGCGTGAAAGATGCTGACACTTTGAACATTGTGCCAGTAGAAAGATTAAGCGAACCAAGCATCTGAGCAATAGAAGCCAGTATGGAAATTTGAATTGAGGGTACATGGATGGCGCCTTACTTGGAGTATTTGACAAAAGGTGTATTAACATCAGATAGAAACAAGGCCAGAACTCTGCAAAGGCAGGCCGCTAGGTACATACTGGTCGATGGTGTTATGTACCGAAGAGGATATTCCATGCCACTACTCAGGTGTGTTACACCAGAAAAAGATAAGGAACTAATGAAAGAGGTGCATGAAGGCTTCTGCGGGGATCACGCTGGGGGGCAGAGTTTGTCAAAAAAGATCCTAAGGCAAGGTTATTTCTAGCCAACTATGAACGAGGATTCAATGGAATTTGTACGAAGATGTGATAAATGTCAAAGGTTCTCCAAAATTCCACGAGAAGCGCCAAACGGGTTGAAATAGATGCAGAGTCCGTGGCCTTTTGCGGTATGGGGGATAGATTTGATTGGATCCCTGCCAACGGGACAAGGCGGAGTAAAGTACGCAGTCGTGGCAGTTGATTACTTCACCAAATGGGCCGAAGCTGAACCACTCGTTACCATAACGACCAAGAAAGTTCTTGACTCTGTCATCAAGAACATTGTTTGCCAGTATGGTTTTCCCCGAAAGATAGTTTCAGACAACGGAACCCGATTTGACAGCGACCTATTCACCAACTTCTGCGAAAGGCACGGAGTTATTAAAAGCTTTTCTTCAGTTGCGCATCCCCAAGAAAACGGGCAGGTCGAGGCCGTGAATAAAACCCTTAAGGACACCCTGAAGAAGAGGCTCGAAGACGCCAAAGGAGCATGGCCAGAACAGCTGCCTGAAGTCCTCTGGTCGTATAGAACGTCTCACCGAACAACGACAGGTCATACCCCATTTTCCTTAGCCTACGGATATGAGGCTATGTTACCTGTCGAGTTAGATCCCCCCTCACATCGACGCTTAACATACGACCAGGACTAGAACAGCCAACTGATGATGGAGTCCCTAGACTCAATTGACGAGATACGGGAAAAAGCCCAACTCCGAGTTGCTGCGTACCGGCAAAAGGTCGCCCGGTAATTTAACTCAAAATTAAGAGAAAGAAAATTCAACGTCGGTGACTTGGTGCTACGACGAGTTTTCTTGAATACCCGCGACCCCACTGCTGGAGAACTCGGACCTAATTGGGAAGGACCTTACCAGATTGAAGAAGTCCTTCACCCGGGCACCTACAAACTTGCACGCCTAAACGGAGATCTCGTTCCACGTTATTGGAATGGAGAACACCTGCGCAAGTATTATCAGTGAACAGTCCTTTTTAAAGGACTGGCTTGTATTAAATTCTACTTTTTTCAAGTTTTGCAAAAAGGGTTAGCCACGTTGTATGGCTAATCGCTTATAAATGTAAGATCTTTTCTTTATGATCACTCGTAAAGACATGTTTAGTCCATTTTTAATACGAGATTATAAGGGACTGTGCGCAGCCAGTCATTCTTGCCAACTATTGTAAATTTATTTTTACAAGTATTTGTTCATTACGTGTGTTGTTTTGCTGTATTACAAGTGTTTAAATTTTGCAACGAGCAGTAATGTTCGCACAGGTCGTGGTCAAGGCAAGTGACCAAGGACCTAAAGCTCCTTGATCACTTGGGGGGCATATAAGGTACATCGATAGCAAAGCATACCACAAGGTATGTAAACACATGAACAAAATAAGTGAAAGCATGCTACGGTACTTAGCGTATTTTTCAAAATTTATGATTTTGTTAAATCGAACCAAAGTACTATGCTAAGTTCGGTCATGCGAACAGGTATTATAATAAAAGATTATAATATCAAAGGCAAACGTTTACACCACGAGCATTAGCGCTCAGATGTAAAAATAGAATTAAAAGGAATAAAAACCTTTACACCGCGAGTAGTACTGCTCGTATGTAATTGTTCAAGCATAAGCAAAAGAGCTGCCCTCGCAGCAATAAAATAAAAAAGATTGTCTTTACAAAAAGACCTGTGGGCCATAAAGCGAAAAACAAAAAGAAAAATATTAATTTGGCTGGGGGGCAGGAGGGTCTTCTGGATTAGGAGCGTTTTGATCAGCTGGAGGTTTAGCCACAGCAGCAGCAGTAGGAGTTTGGGCCTTGGCTTTCTCTTCTACCTCCAGCCGAGCAACACACTGCGTCATCAGGATCTCTTGCAACTACTCAGAGAAATAGCTAATGCCTGCCTCCCGATTGTGCTTCCAGAAGTCATAGAAGCAAAGGAAGGTGGCTTCCTTATACTTTTTCAAAGTTTTAACTCTATCCTCCTCGAGCTCGCGCACCCGTTCCTCAAGCTTCTTTACCTCATCCCTGCTGGCGGTTAGATCGAGTGTGAGCTGCTTGCACTCTTGGGTGTTGAGTTTGCAGTTCTCCTTCCATTTGTGTCGCTCGTCGATGGCTTTTTTCCGGGCCACTTCACTCTCCTGAAGCTCTCGGGTAAGAGTGGATTGATCCTCGCATAGCTGCTCGTTCAGCTTAACCAGCTCCTTGTTCTCCTCGAGCTGCTTGGTCTTCTCATCCTCAAGCGCTTGCGTAGCCTGGGCAAGCCTGGAGTCAAAGTTCCTCTCTCGAGAAACCATCGCCCCAGCTTGGCGCTAGCTAGCAGTCAAGGACAAAAACCCCTGAAGAAAAAATGAGTTAAGAAAGGAAATATAGCATAAATGACAAAGCAGCGAAAGACGACTTACACTGGCTATCTCGTTCAGCCCTCTGTTAATGATTTCGTTAATGTCCATCGTGACAGTGTCAGTGATGGCGTCCTGGGAGCGCTTATGCTTGGAGAGCCGATATAATCTCTCCCTGGCCATGCCAACTATGTGGCTGGGTAGGGAGCCTTCGGACAAGTGGTCCGTGGTCTCTTTGTCTACGGCCTTTGAGGAAGACCGAGGATCAGCAGGCGTGGGAGTTTGCTGCTCGGGGGCAGGCGGATGTGTTAAGTTCTCTTTGGAGGGGGCGTCAGTGGGAGCATCTTCTATTCAGGCCTTCTTCGAAGGGGTCTTGCTACTTTCCCCACGAGCTCTTTTGTTGTCCTTCTTCGGGACAGAAGCTTCGGTAGCAGCTTGGTAGTGTGCAAAGAAGTCCCCGGGGTCCATGCCTACACAAAGAATGACATTTCAAACGATGAGATTAAAGGGTCGCAGAGAAACAAAGGTTAGAATATAAGAGATGCAAAAGTAAGGTACCCGAGCTACACCTACTAGTCGGAACATTATCTACTGAACTACCTAGTTCCTGGAAGAAATCTGAATTTAAAGAAGGAGCGTTCCTAAAATTTCCGTCCCCATCAAGTAGGTGGATGGGAATTGGCAAGTTATTTAAAAATGAGAATGGTGTACCGTATACATCCGACGAGTCGTCAGACTGTTCAGCAAGCTCTGCAGCCTTTTGTTTCCCCTTGCCCTTGGGGTCCGACGGTTCTGCTGCTCGGTGGGCAGCAGCAGGTTCCCTGATTGTAACCCCAGTTGGCCTCCTAGGAGGAGGTGACTGAGGTTGCTGCTCGGGACCCTGCTTGCGTCCCACGCCAGTATGGACACCACCCGCCGCAGGTTCGCTGGTCGTAGGAGGAAAGCCCTTAAGGCCCGCCAACCTAAGGTTAGCCTCAGTGACCAAGTTTTTCACACTCTTAGCAGCATTGGACATAGTGGCTAAGAGCGCTGCCCTCAACTCCATTCCTGGAGTAGGGGTCGAGCGCAACCATGGACCTGGAGTACAGTGGAACAGTAGAGTATTATGACAAGAGAAAATTTAAAGGGCAAGAACAACTGGTTTAAGGCTCGTTATTCCCCTTACCTCCTCGTGCGAATGCCAGGTTTTCCGCAGCAATGTCAGGTGTGAGAAAGTATTCCAGATGATACTTCCCCATATTGGAGATATGGGTGGTCTCGGACAGAAACGTGCGTCCGGTCTCCTGATGGCAGAAATGGAAGAACCCCGTACCGTCTTGGTTGGGGTTGGACTTAAGGTCAAATAGATAATTGACCTCATGAGGAGAGGGGGGCTGGCCATTTCTTGAGTTTGTAAAGGATATAGAGCGCGGTCAGCATCCTATATCCGTTCGGGGTAATCTGAAAAGGGGCCACCCCGAAGTAATTAGCCACCCCTTGGAAAAATGAATGCAGAGGCAAGGTGGCACCCGCCTCAATATGGTATCTCGACCAGGCGCTATAAGCCCCCCTTGGTAGGTTGGCTCGCTGGTCGATGGAAGGTTTGACTAGGGTCACCCCCGTATGATTGTACTTAGTTAAATAATTGGAGACCATGCGAATGGTCACCGTGCTTGGAGATACCACGTGCCACTCAACATCCGGCTGGTCGGCATGATGAGGACGGGCACGTGCTTGAACTTCAGTCTCAGGAAGGAATTCTCCTCAACCATTGGTCGAGGGGGCATCAGCAGGAGGCTGACTGGGAGAAGGGTTGCGTCTTTTTCTGGCCTTGGTTTTTGTTCTGGCCATTTTCTGGGTAGGAGTTGGTGGAGGATTTGGGTTAGAACGTGAAAATGGAATTTCTGGAATCAACGTGGATGGATTCTCTTCGCCTTCGAGCAGCTGGGCTAAGAGTTCGTCTTTGATAGGTCTTTCTCCCCCCAAGGGTCTTGCATATGAATTGCAAACAGACAATGGAGGAGATAAGACACAATCCGCGAAGTAGTGTGGGGAAGCTGGGATAACGTTGCTCGTGCCTAAATAGCCAGCAGCATCCTAATCCAACGCTAACTTCAACGTGGGTAAATAAAAAAAAGAAGAGGAAGAAGAACGTTTTCTGAAAAGAACTTTTTTCAACTCCTAAAGGGCAGGAAAAAATTTCAGTTTTTTTTCTCGTCTAGCTTAAAAGTTGAATCTTTCAACAACCTAACGCCCCAAACCAGAAACTCTATCTATCAAAGTGTTGATCTAACCCATACAAGGTATAAAGATGCACTTCTACAGAATATCAGGCGGTTTATAGCAAAAACCCTATTCAAGAACGCAGACATATCAGAGCACAAAAATAGCATGCATGGCGTAGTACAGAGCTTAAAGGATGGAATCCTTACCTGAGAGAAGGAGGAGATTCGGAAGAAAACGAAAACTTGAGGCGGGAGACCTACGGCACGACGTCGGACTGGTCTTCGAAGCTCTGAACACAGGCACGAGTTCTTGAAGATTTTAGCAAGGTTGACGGGTAAAAATTTCTTGAAAGAGAAGAAAGGCCTACTTATAAAGATCGAAGGGACAGCCAAAAGTCGGCTTCGAAATAAATCATCACTTCCCACTTTTGAAACGTGGGGAAGTGGAAAAGCCGTCAGATTGCCTTTTTGGAAACCGAAAAGACTTGATTAGACATAATTATGTTACAGTTTTCGAAAATGCATGGGGATTCTGACAGACATGGGAAGACGAACGGTTGTTCCCTTAAGTTTCTTTATTACTGGTCGAACTAAACAAACTTGGGGGGCAAATGTTATCCCAAAAATCAGAAGTGAATGACATGGCAGGAATTAATTGCACATAGCTGACACCTGGAAAAACCTGTGTTCGACTATCGACCAGGAAGATGTTCGGAGTTATGCGATCGGTCTCTTCATACGACCAGTCTGGTCGTAGGCACGTAACACGCGGAGGAAATCTTAGGCAGTTATGATGGAATCCGAAATTCTCTCCCATGATTTCCTGAGTATCCGATTATTTAGGAAATAATATCTGTAACAAATCAATGTAAATCTTCCCTGAGCTTATAAATAGTAGAAGAGGGCTCAGGGAAGCGGATCCGATCTTTTTCTCTTTTTCTGACTTCTAAATCGCTGGAGTCTAGAGTGATCATATCAATCGCGTTGTATTGTTCTTCAAAGGCTAGTGAAACTCATTGAGCCCTAGTTATTTGATCAATCCTTTGGATCTCACATCAATAACAATCTAAGTGGGCGTAGGTTATTACCAGATTCTGGGGCCGAACCACTATAAAATATCGTGCTCTTATTATTTTCGCTATTACGTTCTTTTCAACGCATTCATCCACGTCAAGCGTATTTTGACTCCGTGTCAGTTGCCCAAAATCAGGGTCAACAAATAGCAATTCAATGCATTATGCTGCATTGAATAAAGACCACGGCCCAAGCGAGATCCGTGGGGTCCACTGTGGAAAGGTACCTACTTTATGGGGAACATGCCCCAAGTAGTGTCAGGGCATGCTGTATGTATCTCTGTGTCACACGACGTTGTGGGAGTGCGAATTTTTGAGTCGTACAATCGATAACACTATGGACGGATCGCCTAAAAGGTTTTCAGGTACTCCTCTGACTCTGCAAACCCGCATTGGATGACACCAGGCTTATCTTTCAAATCCTGAGGACAAGGTGCTCGACCTGGAAGATAACTGATGGTAAGATAAATCGTGGACTGCCAAACAGCTCTCAGTGCATGGCCTTGGAAAAGCGTCCGGGTCCTTCCTTTATCCTAGGGGAGTACTCCCTAACTAAGGGATTAACCCTCTGAAGACTGATCCTCGGGGCGTCGCCTCATCTGAAGGAGTACACGCCCTTACCACATGTCCTACTCGAACTGCCACGTGTCTTTGGGTGAAAACATGGACAACAAACATAATACTAATTGGTGTAGTCTATCATTTTTTTTTCAATGGTTAAAAATATTTTATCCTTATTTTTTTTATATTTATAACATTAATAAAAATATTTTTTGTATAATCTATTATATAAATATATAGCAATGGGAAAATGTAACGCCCCGATTTCTCAAGACGTCACTTACAAGTCCATTTTAAAAAAAATAACATTTTTATGACGTAAAAGACACATTTAATTAATTAAAACTAATGCATGCGATCCCATTATTAAAAATAAAAGTAATTTGAATGCATAATAATACAAATCTTGATTTAACTTACAAAATACTCAAAAATTTAAAACAATCAAACCATTTAAGTTACAAAAAAATAATTAATTTTCTTTATAAAACATAAAACTCCTGTGACCCTCCCACTAACATGTATCATCATCACCTTGAGTCGCCACCTCACTGCTTGTCTTTGTCTTTACCTACAATACAGAGTACCCGTGAGCTAACGCTCAGTAAGAAGAGCTATAACCCCCCCCCCCCCCTCCCCCCTAGATAACATAAGCATAAATGATAACTTCACAATTAACCACATGCATGTTGTACTCACACACATACATCATGGTCTCATATCGCACATTGTCCTCATATATGATAATAAATGCTCATCCATGTTGATCAGACATGAAATGTAATTTTCCATGGCTTGTGCTATAATCACACTTGGGATTCCCACGGGGCATCTTATTATCATGAATTGTACTCACTCATGATAATACCTCCAAGTGTTGTGCTCACATAATCAACACTTACATAGAATACGCCTATAGTCTATCATTCAAGCAAGTCAACCATCCAATCACTCTAGTATTTTCTCATGCTAACAACACTATCACAAAATAACCAATCACAGAACATAAGTACATAAAATAACAAACCATTAAACAAGGTTGTATGCTTAAACATACACCCTGTGAGCAGATATCCACTCCTCTTACCTTATTCATGACAAGCTATTCCGCTTTCCAACACCATCCATGAACACCAATCACTCCCAAACACTCACAAACTTGAAATCACTACAGAACACCATTTTCTAAGTTCAAAAATGGTGATTTTCAAAATACTCACTCTCCACCCTTTTTGTTATGTCTAAAACTCTTCTTTGATACCAATGAGTGTTTCAAAATCATTCAAAACAACCCAAGACTCCCCAAGGCTCTCAAACTCAAAAATCCTCTCACTTTCTCTCTCTAGAATTTTTTAATTCTTCTCTTTTCTTCATCTCCTTCCATGAGCTCTTTCTTCTTTTCCTCTCTGTATTTTCGCAGCCCCAAGGAAAAATGAATCCCCAATATTCATTTTTTCCTTATATTCTTACCCTAGATCAAAACCCTAAAATAATCACTACAAGAAAAAATAGTATTCATAACACTTAAAAACTTCTAACCTGGAGTATTGATAACGCTTCTGAAAACGCTAACATAGCCCCTGTTATTAAAAGTCCTGTCTTTTCTATAACAGTATTCGAATGTTATGTTCGATGTTATCTTAAACTATTTAATAACACATTTTAGTTGCTATAATATTCAAATAATAACATTTAGTTAGAGTATTTGGTTATAAATTTGACGTTTAATCTTATACTTTTTGCATAACACTTTTCAACTGTTACATTTGATTATTTTTATAGCTTTTTTAGTTTGTTATATTATATAAATCATAACGATTTGTTACGCTTATAATATGTTTCTAAATCATAACATATTAAAATTCTAGTAATAAAATTTTGTTACTTTAGTGTGGATTATATATTTTAAATTTTATTTTGATAAGTATACTTATAAGGTTTTTTTTTAATTAAAAGATTTTCATTATTGTATTTTGATAAAAAAAAAATCAAAATTAATCACAAAATGTAATTCTCAATAGATTGATAAACCATAAGTATTACATTAAACAATAACTAATTCAAACCATGAAAGTGTCTACTTCATGAGATCTTAGTTCTAACTTAAGTTTGAAAGCATAACATAACAAAGTTTTATAATCTTGAACATTTTTTACTTCAAAAATGAAAAACAGAAACATTACAAGATACACAAAAGTAAACCATGCATGAAACTTGCTCCATCCTTCAATTCATCATCCTTTGTGCACTTGTCTTTGTTGTGAGTCTATTTGCTTAGCTACGACAAAATTTAAATAATTAATTCTTCAACTTAAAGTTAATAGTAAACTAAAAGAGTACATAAAAAAAAGTTGATTCATTATGCTATTGTTTCCATTGTGACAACGACTTGCTCAAATACATAAGAAATTAAATGATTAATACTCAAACTCATACCTGATAGTGAACTGTAAAATAGAACAAATAGAACTACTAAAAAAAATGAATCAACAATTGTCATGGATGGTTTCCCTTGATTGCATAATAATTATCGTGAGTACCTAATTTCATAGAGAATATGAAAAGATTCCAAGACTTAAAGTTGCCAATATGCAGTGGTTTGGCAATCAATGGCATTTCAATAGAGATGTCTACTTGATAAAAATGATAGAACGATTACAAATTATGCACTTAGATATCAAAATAGAAATATCTATTTCTAATAAGATACTAATGATGAAAACCTATATTTCTTGATAGTAGTGCTTTGGAAAATTATCATAAGATAAATTTGATAAAAAAAATAGAATCTAATATTTTTAATATTTATATACTAATTGAAGTATAATTTGGTTGTGATAATCTCACCTGTATTCCCCCAGCAAGCATTTCAAGGAAAGGATTCATTATCAAATTCTTAAATGTGACTCCATGAGTAGTGGCAACTAATTGAGTACCACATTGGGTAATCATGCTAGTAGCCATAGCTTCAAGTTTTGTGCCAATTTCATCAATTACAAAAACTTGACACATGATTTTCAACGACTTCAATTAGTGCCTGAACAAATCAATATATGGAAATGAGCATCCATAAGATGCAAAAATAATTATATAAATATGACTCATTGAGATTCATCCATACTTATTAAGATATATAGTAGGGATTTTGATTCCAAACAAGAACAAACAGTGACTATTTAAGAAAAATGCTCAACCTGAAGCTAAGAACACACATGTATGTATATATAAATCACCCAACTAATCCCCAACAACCCATAAACCATTTACTTGTATTAAAGTTGTTTGTTGAAGTAAGAACTGAATAAATTGATAAGATGAGTATATTTGTTCAAGAAAAAGTGAAATAACCCCAAAAAATTCAAACACCAACTCTAATGAATGAAAGCCAAGGAAGAAAGTTCACAAAAATACTTAATATAGATAATAGGCAATTACCAAAAAAGAGCAAACTACTTTATAAACGTCATATATGCTTCAGAAAAGACATTTAAGCAACCTCTTTAATCTATAGGGGGTGATATTTTTCAGACATCAATAAGAGAAGTGAAAGAGGAAACTGGAGTAAGTCATCAGTTGTGTTCATTTATTTTGTTAATAAATTCTGTCTATTTAAGCCACTGCCAAAGTGGTAAAAATATATTTTAGTTAGTTCCTTGCAACCTCATAAAGACTGCTGGTTTTCATTTCACTTCTTCAGATTGATACAGAATTTTTGGAGATATTAGCATCCAGGTAGTAAAGTTTATATTATCTAAAGTAATTGAAATTTTGACTAGAAATGGAGTTGTTGTTTCCATATGATAGATGGAGTAGGTGAAGACTGGAAATGGAGTTATTCTTATAATGGAAATAGGCTGTTAGAATTGCAATAGTATGAGATTCTCTAATGCAAAGAAATGAAGATGGACTTTATACAGAGTGGTCTGACTCCTGAGATACAAAAAAATTGTATAACCACTTGTGCATGGCATGCACTTGGCCAAAATTTATATTTCCCTAGTTGACTTGGCCAATTTCATTAGTTGACTTGGCAGTTAGAATTGCAATAATATGAGATTTTCATTCTAAAAAATGTGAAAGCTTTCACTTTAGTGTTTTTCAAAATCTAAAGCTGCATTCTCTTTTCTTTCATAAATTGTTAAGTTCAATTTTTTTAAATTTTTTATTTGTTTGGTTTCAAGTTTCAGCCAGATGTTTGGTTCCATTGGTACCAACTATCAACTGCACATAACAAATAAAGGGAAGGCGCCTTTCAAGTACATTCTTCTATTGGATTTACTAAAGAAGTAGCAATAATTCAAAAATTCCAAATGAAGTGAAAAAAATCATCTAATAAACCAAATCAAGTGGTCTCAAAAAGAACGAAGAGAACACCCTTTGAATAATCAAGAAATAATAATCGTAGAATCACGTTGGCCATACCCACTTGAAAGCCAAAGTGCAAAGCGATATGAAAACCAGCTGGAAGAGCCAACACTTCAGCCACAAAAACACTAAATTGAACTGAGATACTCGATCATTCAACCGAGACATGTAAAACAATCCCAGGTGAGTGTCTGAGAACACCCGGACATCGTGAATTGTACACGTACAGCAAGTATTTTATAGGTACTTGAAAATCACAAGTATACAAGACATGTAAAATCAAATACAAAAAGTCTTTCTTATTATTATTGAAAATACAAGAATTCCCTCACAATTTGATGTATATGGGGCAAAACCTGGTGTTTACAAACTATAGTTTGAATGGAAAAAAATCAAATTATATCAATAATAATTAAGAATAATATTTATATAATTAAAATATGGTGGGGTTAACTTTAGGTAGATGCACAATTTGCTAGCTAAACACAAATCTCAAGTCTCTATAATTAAATCTATTTTTATTTCTTTTTTAGACATTGTCGGCAAGTAGATCAAGCTAAAGAAGTATTGTGACTATGAATCCAAAAGAGTAATTATAAATTAATTATTGATTGTAATGTACAAGCTTTTCAGAAATTAATACAATTTTTCATGTAGTGGCTAAGAAAGCAAACCAAATATTCTACCAAAAATAACACCTTTATTTTGATATGAACAGAAGGGATAATGCAATCATATTCAAATAAACACAGTTATATCAAGAGAATTAAAGTTCAAAAGAATCAGATACCAAGAATAAAAAAAGGGTAAATTATTGAGCTATACTGACTACTGAACCATAGAAATAGAAAATTATGAGAGAAACATATTGAGATTATACATTTCATAAATAGCTAACACAAAATCATTTGGAAACTTATTTTAAGTACAAATCTAAGCAGACATAAAATGAAACACAGCTAATGAAGTGACTATCCTCTTATTCCTAATTTTGGTTTCTTTTCTCACTTCTCCCAAATTTCAAATTATTTTCATTTCTTTTGACTTTTTAAGCCAACTCACTTATCTGATAGGTTCAAAAGTTTGTGTTTAAGACTTTTCTTCCCAGATCTACATAAAACCATGCACCAGCCATTTTTTTTCTTCACAAGAAGACTCTTACAGCAATATTATCGCCTACACATCATTGATATCTTTACTTTGTTTGTGGTTGCTTAGCTCAAGTACACATGGGAAGATTTTCCTCTTAAATTCATATTTCAAAAGTAGGGTAGCTCTCCACTAAAGAAATAATGCTTTGTATGTTTAATATTAGATACTTAAGAGAACTCAAGAAAGATAAGTGTGATTTGCTTCCACAGTTCCACATAGTATGAGGTTTAGTTTCTTTTAAGTACTTAATAATTATTGTTTGTAAAAAAATTATTGGGTAATTAGGTATTAATCAAAATATTTTGTACAATTTTGTAATGTTATATTACCTTCTGGTCACATTCACTTTTGACATTTCATTGTCACCAAGGTGCTGAGTGAGGTTTTAATGGTACCTCTTTTTTTCTTCCAAAATTTGTTTTGTTTTGATAAATTTTGGTTTAAAAATGTTTGCAATACTATATGAATTTTAGGGTTTAAAAGACTCGACTTAGGACTAAAATACTATACCTGCGTTTCGTCTCAGTTGAGGAAAACACCTTGGTTCTATATAAAATCAGAAAACACTCCAGCCATATTTATTAACCAACTATTTATCATTATCAATTCAAAATATTCAAACAACACACAAGTTTTCTTCCTTATCTCGCCGCAGCACACAAATTTCTCAGAACCTACTTCACTAAGACACACAAGTTCTCAACCTTTCGTTATCACCGCAACACACAATAATAATAATCTCAGGACCTACTTCACTATGGATGAATATCTAAAATATTCAAACTCCTCTAACATTTGCAAAATATTTTAACAAAAATAAAAGAGAACATACCTCTTGCAAACTATTGTAAATAAAGTTTCCTTCCAATTTGAAATACAATGAAGCCACTAAAATGAAAGCAAAATTACATACCAATTAATAAACTATCAACATCATTCAACCTTTAATTAGGAGTCATCATTAAAAAAAATTACAACTCTTACAACCAAGAAACTATCCAAACCCACTACAGAGACCCTGGAAACTAGAGCTCACAAAAGAAAAAGAACAACAAAACTCTTAAATACAACGACAAGAGGCAACAAAAGCAACAAAAAAACTAATAGCAAGGGCCAACAATAATGCAACAGTTTGAAATAAAACCAACAATAAAAAGTAAAGCAGACACAACACACATAGAAAGAATAAAAAACCACAAACAGTTTGTATTCCAATTTAAAAGGATGAAAAAAAATCAGATTTATTATCAATTCAAATCAGGGAAATGATAAATCCATGAAAGTTTGTTCTATCTTGAGCATATTCTCTACAATAATGAATACCTTGAAAGTGAAAAAAATAGCCAAATGAACCAAACCTAGCTGAGATGAAAATATGAGATCCCTTTATAAATGCCTCAGCTCCCTAAAGTTTCCTGTCTTCTTTTCTGAATTTCTGCAAGAGTCCTAAAGAAATTTAAAAACTTGTGTTGAGAACCCAATAAATCAAAAAGTCATGTCACAATTATCTCATATTGAAAGAACAGCATGCTTATAAGATCAAAATAAAAAATTACATGAACAGAGACATAGAATGAGTTTCATGGACTAACATGTGTATTTTACTTGCAATTTTTATCAAACATGTGGTATACCATATAGTTATTATCATGCTCAAACTGATTTATTTATTTATTTATACAATCTAGCCATGAATTATTTAATTTATATAGAGAAAACACAACCAACTAGCTCTAAGATTTTCTTGTTAGAATCTTATAAAAATGTCTCCCAGAATTGAATTGTACATAATTGTAATTGTAAAATGATAGTTTTAGAAAAAACACTTAGTTATGATTATGAACCCACACAATACTAACATAAGAAGCACTTTGACCAATCCTGAAAAACCAAGAAAAGAAAATGTTACATTGAGTGAGAAATTGAGAAAAAAATAAAAACAAAATACTTTAATGAATTGACATTATGACACACTTGCTAAAATTGTAAGAGTTTTTTAACAAAGCATAATAAATTTGAGAGACAACTACAATGTGTCTCATTATTTTCAACTTTAGACTTGAATTTTCAACCAAGAGATGATATGAATAAAAAACATAACATACAAAAAAAATGGGCTAACTTGTCTAATGCTACAATATTTTATTGATACTAACTGCATTAAATTGAGTAACATCTAGGATCAGTATAGATGATAGAGATATAGCTAAGATGTGACCAATAAAAACACTTAGTGCCACTATAATAAATAAGAGTTCAAGCAAGAATTAATACTAAAAATTTCTTAGGATCGCCACCATAGATCACCTATCTTAGCTAGCTAGTCTACTAATGACATGAACAGGCTTAGACAGACCTAAAACTCCAACATTATTGGTATTCACTCAAATAACCTTACAAAGAAATAAAAAAAGCTTAATACTACCTACTCAATTAAGCAAACTCTTATGTAGAACTATAATCCCTTTTCCAACATCCTAAGGACAACCTTAGAATCTAAATAATGCTAAAATTCGAAATTATATAACAATCAATCGACAATAGTTTAGCCTACATACAAACATTCATTCCTAATTTATTCTTATTCTAAAAGACACTAAATCTAAACATTAAACCAGAGAAAGACCCATCATTGTTAAATATATCTTAATGGAATGACTCAAAAAAATTCACAATCTTAGTTACCCGGATGAAAACCTCATTCAACAACAATATATATATAGATTCATATATGCAAGTATATATATTTATATGAATGTAATTATTTTACCATTACAATGAAAATAGGTGAAGAAAAAGTGACCCGGATGAAGACCTCATTCACAAATACAAAGAAAAAATATGAAACTCAAAATTGAAAAAAAAAAAATTAAAATGCCTAACTTTTGCAAGCTTAGAACACTACTGTCGACGCCGCTTGTTACTTGCAAGACATAATGAGAAAGAGAGAAAGAAAACGAAAGAGAGTGAATGAGAGAGTATAAATACATATACACATAACTATATATATATTTATATATTGATTATATGAAATCTATATAATAAAAAAAATCACCTCACAGAGATGTTCATGCTTCCAGCAGGGGAGAATCCTCGTGAATCAAACGGCGTGACATACCAGAGATGGATGAGATGAGAGGAGAGTGTGTGACTTAAGTTCCGTTGTGTGCTAAGGGGCATTGTGTGCTCCAGAAGCTCACACCGACATCGTGTGCTCTAGCGACTCGCGTGAGGCAGAGATAGACGAGAGGAGAGGAGAGTGTGTGTGTGTGTGTGAGAGAGAGAGAGATAGTGTGTGTGTAAGAAAGAGAGGCAGGGAGGCGGCAATGTAAACTTGTTTGGGTACATAGGTTTAGGGATTCAATGGAGGCTGAGAGAAATTAGAGAAATTAGACCCATAATTTTTTCATTTGGTGCTTACTTATATTTCATATGGCGCCAAATTATTTTCATCCATGTGTCTTCTGTAAAAAATGACTCTTGACCGTGTTTTTTTTTTTAATTATATATTAATAACACTTTTAAATATGTGTCATTTTTTACTGTAATATATACTAAAAATTGTTGTGGTGAATATCGCAACCCAAAATATCCTATAGATTGGGCCTCATTTTAACTCTTATTCGTTGTCTTTTGGGGAAAAATCTATTTCACAAAAGTTGTAGATATTTTAATTAGCTTTCTAACGATATCAATTTCATTGAAATTGGACTCATACAGCTTCAGTTACACCCATTTTAATAAGACTGTGTCCAGAATTTTGGGATTCCTAATAAAGGGAAACTTTTTTTTATTAGTTATTCTAACTTAGGGAATTCTCTAATATTAAAAAAAAATGACCACATTCATGTTAATGTATTCCCATATTATTCCTAAAAACTACACTTAAAAAATATATGCTAAAATAAATTAGTTATAGTATATATATTACCATACCATCATATAATTAACCTATGTCAAATTATTATTATTATTATTATTATTATTATTATTGTGTCCGTAATAATAATCTTATTTTAGACAATAACCATCCAAAATAAAATAACATAACATTATTATTATTTATGCGCAATAATAACCATAACATAAAATATTATTCAACCAATAAATTCAAAATAATTATTCCAACTATTTCACTAGGCAGTATACTCATGCCTAGATCCCAAGAATTTATTTGTCCAAACATAACAACCATACATGTCCAAAATCACAGACGTGAGAAAATACAAAAATAACTCTAGTTACAAAGTTACCCTTCCATATTATTATTATTATTGTTATTATTATTATTATTATTATTATATTCACAATTCAATCAAAACCATATAATAGTTATTATAGTCACAGTAATAACAATAATATTTGTACAACCATTATATTACCAAGAATACACTAATATTATTATTGTTGTGCTAATGACAATAATAATATCACGCTCATTCAGTTAACAAGAACCTATCATTTACTTGACATTATACTCATGCCCAAAAACTTCAAAATTAATTTGCTGAGTCATACACAATATATATCTACACTCACAAATGTGTAAAATGATTGAAATACCATTGATGGTAAAATTATGAAATTACTCCTCCCGAGGTGGATATTACAGAAAACCAATTAAGTGGTAAAAGTTACGACAATATTATTTAATAACGAAAGAAAAAATAAGAACAGAAAAAAAAGATGGAGCTGTGTTAAAAAAAAAAGAATGATAGCAATTAGTTATTTGATAATAAAAATAAATAAATATAATTAATATATATGGGAAGGGAAATTTCATGTTATATGCATAATAACTTAGTGAAAATTTTTAATATGTCAACATAAGTTACCATCCCAAATATATGACAATTTCAAATTTTTGGACAAAAATAAAACCAAACTCTTTCTCCCTCTAACTTTTCTCATCCTCTCATTCTAATTTTATAGATCTCGAAAAAATACCAAAATTTAAAAAAAAATATCTGAAACAGATATTTGAGTGGAAAAATATGAACTCCAAAATTTTTGTCAAATTTTAGTGCAGATGATCGAAATTGCATCGAAAAAGCATCGTTTTGGCCAAAAATCAAGTTTTCATGATTGCATCACAACAACATCGAAACACCATCGATTTTGCATCGAACACTACAAGAAAATTGGCCATTTACCTACCAACTATAATTGTAGGTAAAGTTCCCTTAAATGTTGGTAAACATCTTTGCCTACCAATAAACAAATAATTTATATTGGTAGGTAAAAGATTGTGGAGAAGGGTTTGTACCTACACTTATGCATATCTGTAGGTAAAAGATATGGTGGACCCCACTTATTTGAGGAGATGATAATGACTAAGCAAGTAATGTGGATGACGACATGTTATCCTATGTGGCAGCTGACATAGATTGCCACATAGAATGACATGTGGCATATGAAGAATGAATCTGATGTCACCTTTCTACTAGGCCATATGGCGCACTATGGTAATGTCACATGGCATGCTCTAGTGAGGGCACGTGGCGTGCTCTCGCATGGCCACGTGACACGTTCTGGTACGACCATGTGTCACGCTATGGTAGGGCAATGTGACACACTTTGGTAAGGCCAATTGGTACGCTATTAAGGAGTCGTGTGACAGAATTTTATGAGGCCACATGGCATCATCGAATGGTACCTCGTTCACACGTTATGTGTTGGTAAAGATCTTCAAAAGTATAGATAAAGGCCTTCAAAAGTGTAGGTAAAAAGTTTTTTTATTTTTTTTATAAATAATTAAATTAAAACACTAATAATAAAAAGATTTATCATTTACTCAGTCACTAGGAAATATTCCAAAATAGATAATAACAATAGTCATGCTAAAACATTTGATAAAGTTAAGAGCAATGAAATACAACATAACAAACGCTAACTATCATCTTGTTTCTCTTAAATTTCAGGCATTGGTGAATCTTTATTATGTGCACCTGAAGCTTCATCTGATGGAGGCATAAGATTGTTATGTTGAAGAATGTCTACAACAAAGCTAAGTCATCCATTAGTAGAATTAAGATGATTATTTTCTTTGTTAAGTCGTTGAACTAACTCCTCATAGGTTGGACCATTAGACTGAGTAGTTTCGCGTTCTGAAGTTCCACTTGTACCACTAAAAGACCACCCCCACCCTTGCAAGTGTACAGATTGACGTCCAAGAATACGTTCTGTAAAAAGTCTGATTTTTTTTAAATTAAATAATAAGTTTTATATATAAGTGGTGGGACCCACTTCTTAATAAAATAAAAAAAACTTTCCCTTTTCTTTTTCTTTCTCTCTCCCCGACACTCTTCTCTTCTTCTTCTTCCTTTCTTTTTATTCTTTTTCCTTTGTTTCTTCTTCTTCTCTCGACAAGCCATGGCAAGGCACTAGACCCAACCACCACCGGCCACCATTTTTGACATGTTGTGGCTCATCGGTTTCGCCTTGCTCTGCCAAGCGGCACCGCCCAACTCACCGTCAATCGTTTAGAATCGCCAGTCAAAGTTTTGGTCCGTCAACTTTGACTGTGTTTTTCGGCCAACTCCGACCACCTCTCGATGAGTGGTTGGTACCATTGGAACCAGCGTGGAGAGAGGAACAAAACCCACTAAACCATTTTGGACAACTCACCGTTTTTCTCCGACAAGATTTTGGGTATCTTCGCCCCTTTGGAAGCATTTTATGGCGACACCGGAGGTCATTTGGGCGAAGGAGCTATACTTTCGTGATGTACTCATCAAGAGGATCGTTTTGATATATGCCATGCATATATTCTTTGATGTTTCCGGTACACCGCTCACTGCCGCCACCAACTACCACTGTGCACCGCTTGGGTGAGGTTTCGAAAGTTGAAATTTTATATATGGTCATATTATATGTCATTGGACACGATTTTGAATGAGGAATACAATGATGATAATCGTTTGCTCATTTTATGCACGTAAGAAAAGCGTGATATTTTAATTGTATTAATCACACTATGATCATCGTTAAGCTCAAGAGTGTCTCCTTGGACAGAGGATGACAATTTTAAAGAGGTAGGGACTCAACTTGGTTCTTGGACTTGTTTTATATGTATAGAATAACATTAGACATATTCCAAATGTTTGATTTATAAAATGTTTGAAAAATTGAAAACTTAATCTGCATGATTTATGATTTGTTCTGAGGGCACTAAGTGCCAAATATATTTTGTATGCTTATCAATGCAGGTATGATTTTTAGGTTTGTTTACCGAGTTTTTCGGAAACGAATAACTAACAGAATAATAAAAAGATAAGAACTGTAGAAATGCTGAAATGTAACTAAACAAACAGTGTTTTTACGTGGTTCAGGCGTTAACAAGCCCTAGTCCACGAGTCGATGTTATTATACTTGGGAAAGGTTACAGTAAGATGGCTGGTGCACAAGAACTTCACATACTCACAGTGTTTCTCTCGGGTTCTCTTGAAGAAGATGAAGCTAGAGAGATTTTAGTAGAGTTTTTGCTATATGATTTGTTCATCCCTCTTCTTGTAAAATGAAGGGGTCTTTATAGCTAGGGTTTTGGATTAGGGTTTTTCTCTACGTACATGAGTCTTAATTACACCAGCCATAAATAGGGATACAATTACTGTAGTAGCATGGCTACAAGACTCTATGTGGGTATATTTACGTGAAAGTATGGGGAACACACAAAGTCAGCCGTCTTTTCCAAGTTGTCAGCGGAACAGTAGGCGAAAAGGTACCCTTAGGCGTGCTGGGATGTGTGCGGCTTTGACCTGACGGGCGTGTCAGGCGGGATCCTGTGTCAGGCGGATATCATTCCAAATATGCCTCCTCCAGGACTCGACCGTTTGGCTTTGTTCCGTGCGAGGCACGGAACTACTTCCGCGGAGACCACTCGAAGAGCTTCTCCTGGAAGGAGCTTCCCCGAAGGATACCCCTTCGGGAGTCCGGGAGAGTTGACGAGTTTCCGTA
Organism: Humulus lupulus; assembly: GCF_963169125.1. Lineage (NCBI taxonomy): Eukaryota > Viridiplantae > Streptophyta > Magnoliopsida > Rosales > Cannabaceae > Humulus > Humulus lupulus. The sequence continues at coordinate 267,722,282 of NC_084793.1, forward strand.
TTGTGTTTGCTTGGAAGAGTAATCCGGACACTAAACGGGAGAGGCGAAGCCTTTCTGTTCATCCGCGAGCTCTGGTCACCTACCGTGAAAGACATCGATAATTCTGCTTCCCCGAGGTCATCAATCTAAACGCTATCCGGAAATCTGGATAACATTTACCCCCCAAGGTCACGGAGCTTTGAGAGATCCGGGAGCTTGTACAATCGGTTTCTTAGACTAGGCGAGGGGGCACCTTCTGTGTTCCCGGAAGGGTTCCTTTTTCCCGCCTGAGTGTTAGTATGAAAAAGAAAGGGAATTTCTTCTGTTTGAGATCAAGTACTCAAGTGCGGCAAGGACCACGTGTCATTCTGGGAATGGTTCTGCGACCAAGATGTGTGCGTGAGGCGACTGGTTGAGGATGCGTGCGTCAGTCATCTGACTAATGATTTGACGGTTTTTAATGGTACTCAGGGCCCGAGGTGGTGTAATGATGGGAAATAAATACTTTATTCCCATCCGAGGAGTCATAAATAGGATCGTCGCTTCCTCTCCAGCCGTTGGATCTGATGCACACAGAATGGGAAGATCGGGACCGTCCACTTGAGGAATTTGAAACGGCTTCTTCCCTGCTATAAAAACGAGGGAAAGGACCTTTCTTCCTCTTTACGCTTTCAGATTCTCCATCTTTAGGATTTTCAGATTTCCAAACCTTCGAACTCTCAGGCTTCCCAGCTTACGTTCCCCCGAACTTGCCATTTCTTTTGGTAAGTATCTGGAAACTTTTCTTTTTGATTTGGCAGTGGGTTTATTCCCCGAAGTTCCTGGTTTGAATCGCCGTTCGTCTTTGCAGCTTTTACTTCTCGCGATCGTGCTGTGCAGTGATCCAGTTACTCCTTCAACCTCCAACTACCCGAATATCAGTAAGTATTTCTACTTTGCTCTTTCCTCCCAGACCTTAGGTTGTTGGTAGTTGTTAGAGTAGAGGTTTCTGCCATTATTGCTTATGTGCATGTGTGAATAGGGCTTTGGTAGGCATGTGATCGATTGTGAGTCGATAAGTAGCCTTTTCTGCATGCTTTGGCGATTTGCGTTTGGAAAGTCGTCCCTTGTTTTGCTGTTTTAGGGCATAAGCATGAACGCCTTTAGGGTGTCTTTCTCTGGAAAAACACTTCTTTTGGTGGGCTTAGGCTCGGGGTCTGAGTCTGGTTCCTTGCTGCCCTTCGGGTGGCATGGTGCCAATCCCTCGGTAAGCTCGGTGGGAGCCTCTCCAAGCAGTTTTCGGGGAGGGTCTCCCCGACGCCTTTGATACCACTAGGGTATGACAAGGGTGCTGACTGCTTAGAGTGTTTTCTTCTTTCTTTTCTTTTGTCCAGTGACGAACATCTCAAAGGAACAACTCCTTGCTGTGGGGGAGGCTGATTCTGCCCAAGAGAAGGGCTCTCCTGTCGCTGGTGGAAAGGGGAAAGGAAAGGCGAAAGTGGTCGCGGCTAGCCCACCAACCTCCAATAGTTCCATCTGGGAGATGGACCAAAAGCCGAACCTTTTCAGGAATTATGGCATGCTGGAGCTGTATTCCTCTGAGGCAGGCCTGAAGAACATCCCAGGTCTGATGTGGCACCGTCTGTCGGTGCTGGGCGAGTCAGCTAGCCAGAGTCACGAGGGCTTTGGTGCCTAGAGCTGGGCACACATAGTGTGTGGGGCGCACTTGCCCCTAAGGAGTTACTTCGCCAATTTCTGTGTGAAGGCGGGGATTGCCCCCTTCCAGTTAATTCCTCCCAGCTACAAGCTCTTAGCAGGGTGGTTCATCTTTTGCAAGTCCCGGAGACTGGAAGCTCCTACCCCGGAGGAGGTGCTGTACTTTTACGGGTTGAAGTCTCAGCCTATGAGGGGTCATTCAGACAAGGTGGGGTTTTACAGGCTAGAAAGGCACCCGGACGTGATGTGCCCCACTTGTCATACCGCGAGGGTTCCAGACCTCTGGGAATACTGGTTCCTGACGACTGGCTTCCCGCTGAAGAGGGTGCCAGCCCTATCTTTGGACTTCAAAATCCCTGGTAAGTGCTCCTTCCTCTCCTTTTCAACTTTGTTTCTTTGCGTTTGATTTGCCTTTTGGGAGGATCTCTAACGCTTGTATTTGATTTTTGCAGAAGTCGTTCCGCGGACACCTCGCTGCGCGGAGATGATAAGGAGGTCCAAGTTCTACGAAGGGCTTTCTGAGGAAGAGTTGAAAGTGGAGGGACTTGTGACCTCTGAATCGTTGAGGGAGTATGGGTTACTCGCCTCCTTCCAAAATATCGAGCCAGTGAGTGGCAGGGGGCAGACTCAGGTGTCGGCTGACATCCGGGAGCAGATTGCCCTGGAGCTGTCTAAGGTGATCACCCAAGATGCCCGGGACGAAAATACTTTATCTCCTAGTTGGGCGGAGAGGTTCCCCGACCCCCAGCCGGAGGAAGAGGAGATCGAGGCTCGCCACGCCGCGGCTTACCCTAACATAGGGGCTCCGGGGACTAGTACCTCCGGGACAGGTAAGACTAGTTTTCGGTTGATTCACACCCCCAGCCTGTCTGAGGTTTCCCGGACCTCTCAGATGGGGTTTGATCCCCGTTTCCTTAGGCTAGATCCGCGTAGGATACCTTTCGACAGGTATTGCGATAGGGTAGATGAGCTCCTCTGGTGTCTGAGTGACGGTAGTCTGCCAGAAGGTGTCATCATGGTTGACCCTTCTTCTCTCAGCATGTCATTCCCGGACTTCAAGGAGTACGAGAGTTTCCTGGAGCAGGAAGCGATGTTTTGTTTTGCTCGGGGAAGGCCATCCACATTTCTCGTGCATGGTCGTCCCTTTCAAACTTTTCTTTTTCTCGTTTCTTGTTCCCTACTGGCGCGCTTGCTTGTGCTTTTTTGTTGATTGCCGCTTCTTACTTATTTTCTTTCTCATTGCTCGTTGGTTCGTTAACCTTGCTTTGTACGTTTCTTGCAGAGTATCCGGAAGCCAAGATGTTGGGGAGAGTGACTTTGCTCATTAAGAAGGCTACCACTAGCCAAGACCCGTCCACGGGGAAAGGACGGAAGACCAAGGCTGGTAGGGGAGGTAAATCTGCCTCCCCCAAGAAGACAAGTGGCGAGGCGCAAGTGTCTCCGAGGGTAGAGAAGTCTCCTGCTGACGGGCCTTCCGAGACCATGATGGTCTCGAGTAGCAGCAGCGACGGGGAAGGGCTTGTGTTCCCCGTGAAGACAACTGGGGTGAGCAAGCGTCCGGGAGAAGATGCTGAGGGTGCTAAGAAGAAACGCCTTAGACACTCTTCTCCTGGTCGAAGGCAACAACAACAGCAACGACAGCAAGCACAACTACAACAACAGCAGCAACAAGAACAACAGAGACAATCACCAACGTCACAGCTGCAGCAACCACAACATCCAAACCAGCAGCAGCAACCAGGGCAATTACTTCTGATGCCGCAGCAGCAAAAGCAACAGACCGGGGCCTTAATACCCCGTCTGCCTCCTCCCCCAGCTCAAAGGGGGTCCACCCTTCCGGGGTCTCCTTCTTCTCAGACAACCAACCTTCCTCTGCCTGGCCTGAAGTTCCACTTCCCACAGAAGCCAACCAGTTTCCCCGCTGCCCTCCTGGAGGGTGTAAGACGGGCCGATAGTTTTTTGAAGAGGCGGTTAGAGGCGGAGAAGGCTGTTACTCAGGGAAGGGCAGATAACTTGTCTGCCGTGAAGAGAGCTGAGCTGGCCGAGGGGGTGAGATCTCTTCACCCGGCCGGAGCGGTTCTGGATGGTCCAGCCTTGGAGAAGAGGCTGGTGCCTAGGCTCGGACGTGCATTGGCGCCGTTCGGAGCTGAGATGATGGAGGACATGGCCCTGAGCTTATGCGAGCTCAATTCTGAGAAATGGGCCATCAGTAGCAGCAAGGATCCGCTGTTGCTGACACACGCTGTGAAGCAGCAACTGTCCGGGGTAAGCCGTCAGTTGTTATTTTTTGGGATCACCTGTCTTTTGGTCCAGCTTTAGCTCATTCTGTTGTCTTTCCTTGCAGGCCTCTATGATCGCGGAACGCTCGTTCCGGGAGGTTGGTGCAGCTCTGGTTCAGCTGGAGGAGAGCCAACTGGCTCGCCAGGCCTTGGAGGCGGAGAAACAGAAACTGACCCAACAGGCCTTGGGGGCTTCGGAGAAGATTGATCAGGCCCGGCGCACGGCTGAAGAAGAGGCGGAGAAGAAATATCTTGCCAAATATCAAGAGTACCGGGCCAAGGCAGAGAATGAGTTTAGACAGCGGTCGGATGGGATGAAGGCCGAAAACTCCAAGCTCCGGGAAGAGCTGTCCCAAGCCAAGGTGGAGAAGGATACCCTGGAAGCCCGCTTGCAATCAAAAAACGATCTCCTCCTTAAGCGGCAAGAGGAATATTCCACTTTTCAGAGTAAGCTGCACGAGGAGGAGCAACTCCATAAGAGGAGCAGGGATCTCGTGTCTATGCTGCAGTTGGGGCTCGCCGAGAAGGATAAAGAGATCGGGGCCTTGCAATTCACTGCCAGGGGGCATGTGACCGAGAAGCAATCCGTGCTGAACCAAAATAGGGAGCAGCGCAAGGAGATTGATTCTCTTAAGGGGGAGCGGGATGCCTCCAAGGCCGAAATGGAAAAATTGAGGGCCAAACTAACTGTCGCGGAAGCACAGCTGGCAACCTCCGAGGCGGAGCGCTTGAAGGAGAAGGAGGATGCTGAGGTGATACTGAACAGGACGATTAATATATCGCATGTGGTCCTCATGCATCAACTCTGGAAAGTGAACCCGGAGGTATTAGGCTATCTGGGAGATGATGCCGAAGCCATGAGGGAGAAGCTACTCGTGTGGGATCAGGGCCCAGAGGCGTACGTCCAAACTTACAACATTGACGAACGTGCTGAAGCTCCTGAGGCGGGAGATCCCGGAGAGGCGGGGACCTCTGAACCTTCTCATGACCGAGTTCCTCCTTCCAATGAGCCGGCTCCGCCAGCCTCAGTTGAAACCTATGCCCCCGAAGCTGCGGTCGTGGAAGCTGTAGTTACCCCCAATGCTTGAAGGGGTTTTATCTTTAATTATTTTTCATTTTGAGTTTTTCATTGCGGACATTTTTGCCATAATCATAGCATTCTCCTTTCTTTTCTGCCGAGTTCTTTATTTATCTTTGCGCTTAGGGTAGACATTTATACAGTAGAAACTGTTGTAGGGGCGTATGGGGTTTTGGTTCCAACGGCCAAAACCTATGCACTTCCCACTTGAAGCTTTAACGGATGATGTCTTTTCCCATGTAGTTTCTAGGTTACGAAGGTTTCCTGGTTCCAACGGCCAGGCTCCTTTCACCGTACTTTAGCTTTCCTGAGGCAAATAGCCAATCCCGGGACTTGTAGTTATACTGTTCGCTGGGATTGCTAAGGTGAGTCGTTCCATTGTTTGGAATGGGAGTTCTTTTGGTGAGCGTCGCTAGACTTAAGGTTAGATCTTTGCGAAGAAAAACTAACTGTTGTTGCGAACCTCATGGTGGCTGACTTCAGGGACCTGGCATGGAGCCCTGCGAGGCAAGGCTTATTGCTGTCGGGGAAATCGCCACGCCCACCAGGTGTGATCCTGGAGCAGGGGCTTTGCGAAGCAAAGCCGACTGTGAGTGGGGGGATCGAGCATGTCTGCTTCTGGAGCTGAAACTTGCAATGGCCATGGAGCTTGCCATGCATTATTTTGTGAGATCCGGAGTTGGAGCCTGCGAAGCAAGGCTTACAACGGTCGCGGATCTTGCCATATTTCGCCTCGCTGGACCCGGAGCTGGAGCTTGCGATGCAGAGCTTTACAGCGATCACGGGTCTAGCCATCTTTCGCCTTGCGGGACCCGGGGCTCGAGCTTGCGAAGCAAAGCTCTACAGCGCTCGCGGATCTTGCCATCTTTCGCCTTGCGGGACCCGGAGCTGGAGCTTGTGAAGCAAAGCTCTACAGCGCTCGTGGATCTTTCCATCTTTCGCCTTGCGGGATTCGGAGCTGGAGCTTGCGAAGCAAAGCTCTACAGCGTTCGCGGATCTTGCCATCTTTCGCCTTGCGGGACCCGGAGCTGGAGCTTGCGAAGCAAAGCTCTACAGCGCTCGCGGATCTTGCCATCTTTTGCCTTGCGGGATCCGGAGCTGGAGCTTGCGAAGCAAAGCTCTACAGCGCTCGCGGATCTTGCCATCTTTTGCCTTCCGAGACCCGGAGCTGGAGTTTGCGAAGCAAAGATCTACAGCGATCGCGGAGAATTCTGCAAAGGACTTGTCAGGGAGTTGGGGGTGTTTTGGCGTAGCTCTATGAACGTGCCTCAACCCCCAGTCCCGTCCATCGCTGGGCTACACAGGAGATAATTCTCATGATACATAATGGCAGGCATTTCCATGGCAATTTTCACATAAGTACATAATGCACATATGACACGTAATGCAAGCATGTTCATGGCAACAAATAAACCTAAGCTTAACAATTTAAACATTTCAAACAATTTAAAATTTTCAAACACAATGCTAGCACATAAGTGGTGTTCTGTGTACGTTTTGTTCAAGGGGCGTATGGCTATGCCTTAGCCATGTATACCCCCCAAGTGAGCGTGGGGTCCGGACGTCTCCGGACCGCGTGGTCACTTGTTAAAACACAGCTTTGAACACAGGGATAAAAAGTGCAGTAAAAGCGGAGTGAATCTCTCCGTGTTTCATTAAATTAGCCTGCTAGGCGTGAGTTTTACAACAGGGAGGATTATTTCCACATTTTTCACTTTTGCTATTTTCACCAAGGACTTCCGACTGGATGGTCCGGGGCCTACTGGTAGTAACGGCGGAGGTGCTCCGCGTTCCAGGCGCGCGGGACTTTAGATCCGTCGAGTCTCTTTAAGTGATACGTCCCATGGCCCACTTTTTCTTGGACTTCGTAGGGGCCTTCCCAGTTGGGTCCGAGGACTCCTACTCCCGGATCCTGCGTAGCAGGAAATACTCTCCGTAGGACAAGATCCCCAACTTCGAATGTACGGCTCTGGACTCTCATGTTAAAGTGTCGGGCTATCTTGCCTTGGTACATTTTTAGTTGGACCTGCGACTGCTCCCGGAGCTCTTCGATCATGTCCAAGGACTCCTGGAGGAGGGCATGGTTCCGGGTAGGATCGTAGGTGTCTTGCCTGTGAGAGGGGATCATAGCTTCTACTGGGATGACGGCCTCGCAACCGAAGGTCATGGAATAAGGCGTGTGCCCCGTCGAAGTTCTCTCTGTTGTGCGATAGGCCCAAAGTACTCGCGGAAGTTCTTCCGGCCAGTGAGCCTTGCAGGCTTGGAGTTTTTTCTTCAACGTGGTCTTTAATATTTTGTTTACAGCTTCCACTTGCCCATTAGCCTGGGGTCTGGCGACTGCGGAAAAGCTTTTGATAATTCCATGCGAAGCACAGAAGTTCGTGAAGTGTTCACTGTCAAACTGCTTTCCGTTGTCGGACACAATTTTCCGTGGAAGCCCAAAACGACACACTATATTCCTGATGACAAAATCCAGTGCTTTTTTAGATGTGACCGTGTTCATAGGTTCAGCTTCAGCCCATTTGGTGAAGTAGTCTACCGCGACTATGGCGTACTTCACTCCACCCTTTCCAGTTGGGAGGGAACCTACTAGGTCAATGCCCCAAACGGCGAACGGCCAGGGGCTGGTCATTAGGGTAATTTCTGTAGGCGGCGCTCGCGGAACCTTGGCGTACCTCTGGCACTGCTCACACTTCCTGACATAATCCACATAATCCTTCTTCATGGTGGGCCAGAAGTATCCTTGTCGAAGGATCTTTTTGGAGAGGCTCAGCCCGGAGGTATGATCGCCACAGAAGCCTCCGTGAATCTCATGGATGATGGTGCTGACTTCGGTTCCGGCAACACACCTAAGGAAGGGTATGGACAACCCCCTGCGGTAAAGCTTTCCATCCATAACCACGTATCGGGGAGCATGATATTGGAGCTTCCTTGCGTCAGCTTTATCAGTGGGGAGCTCTCCGGTGGTGAGAAATCTGAGGATGGGTCCTATCCAGGAGTGGGAATGGTCGATGATGGCGTTTATCCTTCGTGTCTCAGTACTGGGGGCTTCTAAGTGCCCGATGGGGACTAAGCCATACTGTTCAATCTCCGAGTCCGTTGCAAGCTTGGCCAGCGTGTCTGCAAGTGAGTTCTGGTCCCGGGGGACCTGGCGGATTTGGTAGCCTTTGAAATGCTGCAGTAGGTCGCGGGAGAGAGACACGTAGGCAGCCATCCTTTCGCCTTTCGTCTGGTATTCCCCGGATATTTGGTTTACCACAAGTAGGGAGTCGCTGTATACTTCGATTTTTTGGGCTCCGACTTCTCTGGCCAGTCGTAACCCAGCTAACATGGCTTCGTGTTCTGCCTCGTTGTTGGATGCTGGGAACGCGAAACGGATGGCGCTCTGGAGCTGATGCCCTTGGGGAGATATTAGGATGACCCCCGCTCCAGCTCCTTTTTCATTTGAGGCTCCGTCTACATAGACCTTCCAGGTGGGAAGTTCCGGGACAGGATCTTCCGGGAGGTCATTCATTCCCGAGCATTCCACAATAAAGTCCGTGAGAGCTTGACCTTTTATGGAAACACGTGGTTGGTAGTGGACGTCGAACTGGCTCAGTTCCATGGCCCACTTAAGCAATCTGCCAGAAGACTCGGGCTTCTGCAGGACTTGTCGGAGAGGGTGGTTGGTGAGTACTTTGATGGTGTGCGCCTGGAAATATGGCCTCAGCTTCCGTGAAGCGATCAGCAAGCAGAGGGAGAGTTTCTCGATCATCGAATATCTGGACTCGGCGTCCAATAACCTCTTGCTTACGTAATACACAGGGAGCTGGATACGGCCATCTTCCCGGATGAGAGCGGCACTTACTGCGTGCTCAGTCACAGCTAAGTATAAGAACAACGCCTCTCCTTCAACAGGTTTGGACAGAATGGGAGCTCGGGTTAAATGTTCTTTGAGGTGTTGGAAGGCTGCTTAGCATTCGGGGGTCCACTCGAACTTCTTGTTTCCTCGCAACACATTGAAGAAGGGGATACACTTGTCAGTGGCCTTGGATACGAAGCGGCTGAGAGCAGCTATCCTTCCGGTAACGCTCTGGACATCCTTATGTTTCCGGGGGGAAGGCATATCTATGAACGCCTTTATTTTCTCAGGGTTGGCTTCCACTCCGCGGGAGCTGACAATGAAACCGAGGAACTTCCCAGACGAGACCCCGAAAGTACATTTCTTTGGATTTAGTTTCATCCCGTACTTTCGGATCACGGCGAAAGCTTCCTCAAGGTCGTCACTGTGGTCCCCGGAGGTCTTGGACTTTACCAACATGTCATCCACGTACACCTCCATGTTCCTCCCCAGTTGGTCCTTGAACATTCTGTTTACCAGACGCTGGTACGTCGCCCCAGCATTCTTCAAACCGAAAGGCATGACCACGTAACAGTAGACACCCTTGTCCGTGAGGAAGCTGGTGTGTTCCTGGTCCGCGACATGCATCTTGATCTGGTTGTATCCGGAGTACGCATCCATGAAGGATAAGAGCTCGTACCCGGAAGTAGCGTCTACCATCTGATCGATTCGCGGGAGAGGGAAACAATCTTTCGGGCAGGCCTTGTTTAGGTCCGTGAAGTCAATGCACATTCTCCAGGACCCATCGGGTTTCGGGACCAGAACTGGGTTGGCCAACCACATGGGATAGTGCGACTCCTGGAGAAAGCCTATGGACATCGATTTTTCCACTTCAGCTTTGACGGCTTCGACTCTCACTAGGTCCAGCGGCCTCCTCTTTTGGCGAATTGGAGTTGCAGATGGGTCTATGTTGAGTGCGTGGCACACAACATTGGGATTAATCCCCGTCATATCAGCGTGGCACCATGCCAGGATATCCTGATTATCCTTCACAGTGGCTACGATCTTATCTCGAACGGCCGACGGCAGGTTTTTCCCCACCTGAATGACCTTGGTGGGTTCTCCCGGGTTGAGGATCACCTCTTCGACTTCCTCCATTGGCTCTATTGCTTTCTCGATTCCCACTCTTGGGTCGAGTTCGTCAAAGTATGCCTCCTGAGCACCCCCAGTTTCTGGCAATTCTTCCGCCAAAGGAATGGCAGCAAACGTCTCTTGGACCGTGTAGACAGATCGGACGGAGACGTTATAACAGCTCCGTGCACTTCTTTGGTCTCCTCGGAGGGTGCCAATACGCCCATCGTCGCATGGAAACTTCAAACATAAGTGGCGTATCGAGGTTATGGCCCCACAATCGATCAGGACCGGTCGGCCTAAGATGGCATTATACGCCGTGGGGCAGTCGACCACCACGAATGTGCTATGCTTGAAGGCACAAGCGTCGCTTTCTCCTCTGAGGGTGACTGGCAGTTGAATTTTCCCTAATGGCATGAGTGCGTCCCCATTGAAACCTTGAAGCTGGATGGGGCATGGGGCCAGGTCTGTCTCGGTCAATCCGATCGCGTGGAAGGCCGCTTTGAAGAGGATGTTCACGGAGCTCCCGTTATCGACCAAGATCCGTGAGACCTTCTTATTGGCAATCTGGGCTTCCACCACGAGGGGATCGTTGTGGGGGAAGTGCACATGTCGAGCATCGTCCTCCGTGAAGGTGATGGGAAGATCCATCATTCGGGGACGTTGAGCAGGTGATTGAACCAAGGCGCACATCTCCTCGGCGTGCTCTAACTCCCTCAAGTACCTCTTCTGGGAGTTGCGGGTGCTTCCAGCAAGGTGTGGTCCTCCGGAAATGGTGGCGACGTGTCCGTCAACGGGTGGCGGAGCAAGGCCGGGCGGATATGGGTTGCCTGGTCCTGGAGCCAACAAGGTAATGGGCGCCGGAGCGGGTGGAGCAGGAAGTGCGGGGAACTGAGACCCGGGAGTTTGGGGGTGACCGGCTCCAGGAGCGCTAGCGGCCCCCCTCTGTCCCGGGGAATATGCAGCTCCGTGAACTATCCCCTGTCCGGGATAGATAATGGGTATCCTCACCCACTGACCGAGGTGTCCCGCTCTTGCCAGGGACTCGATCTCATCCTTCAGCTGAAGGCACTCGTTCGTGGTGTCCCCCACGTCTCCGTGGAACTCACACCTCTTATTGGAGTCTCGCGGACGCCTTCCTCCGTGAGACACTTTCGGGGGCTTCTTGTAGTTGACCATATTACAGGTCGCCCGATAGACATTCTCTCGCGAGTCTATCAAACTGGTATATTCCGTGAACTTGGGCTCATAGTCCTTCCGGGGTTTCTTTGAATGGTCTCCCCGGTTGGAGTTTCTTCCGCTTCGTTTTCTCCGCGATTGGCTCAAATTTCGTTCTGGGGCTTCCGCTTGCGGCTGCGGCATGCCAGGAGCGATACTACATCCGGTTTGTACTACTCCGTACCCAGAGAAATGGGTTTGACTCGGCGTCTGAGCAGACGCGGAATGCCCATACACACTTGGAGTGAATCGGGCTCCTGGAAGCGTGAGGGCTGGTGCGGGAACTTGCGAAGCAAAGCTCGGCGCAGTCACGGAAGGCGTTGGAGCCGGGGGAACTCCAAAGGCCTGCTGGTAGGCATCCTCAAGGTTGATGATTCCCTGAGCTTTTGACATGAATTCGGACAGCGTTTCTGCCCGTCTCCTTTGCATTTCCCCCCATAGCAGGGAGCCGACAGTAAGGCCCGATTGAAGGGCGATCAGCTTCATGTCATCGCTGACCTTGGTTTTTGCAGCAGCTTCCATCATTCTCTGAATGAAAGCTTTGAGGTTCTCAGTGGGTTGCTGCTTGATGTTGGTTAAGGAACCAACCTCCATGTCGTGGTCGCGGGCAGCAATAAACTGCCTCCTAAACGCGGACTGTAGCTCCTTCCAACTGTGGATTGATCCGGGAGCTAATCTTTTCCACCAGTCCTCCGCGGACTTGGTAAGGGTGAGTGAGAAGCACATGCATTTGGCGTCCTCACTGACACGCGCCACTTGCATCATTTTATTGTATTTAGCTAGGTGGGTACGCGGGTCTGTCCTCCCATCATATAATTCTATGTCAGGCATTTTGAAGTTATCCGGGAGGGACGTTTCCGCGATCCTCCTAATACATGGTTCCGGGTCTTCCTCCTCAGAGTCTGACAGGGCCCCACTTTGCTTCCGGACCAGCTTGGTCAAGGCAGCAATCTGTTCCTCGAGCCTCTTCGTATCACTTTCCGGGAGGTCACGTCCCCGGAGCTTGTCATTAATATGATTTCGGAGGTCATCTCCGCGAGGCCGGGCCTTTTCTCCTTTGGCCTTTTCATACTTGGCCTCCAACCTTCTTCTTAGGTCCACCGTGGACCAGCTATCTTCGGAGTGCGAGTTCACAGCCCGACCGTCCTGATTGACGGAATCACTGGGGCGGTTGTTCCTTCCCCTAGGCCTGGGTGCCTTAGCACCGGGCCCTTTAGGCACAGAGTGCCCCCTTGGGGCTGAAGGACGTCTGGGCTTAGGAGCGCCAGAGACCTTCTGCGCGCGGGGGGGGGGGGGGGGGGGGGGGCAGTCGGCCTGGTGATTCACGCCTTTAGGAGGTGCAGGGGCGTCAGCGCGCACAGGCTCTCCAACTTTTTCTTTGCCCTTGTTAGGGGCGGCTTTGGATGGTCCAGCAGCGGCTGGATCCGGCATGGGGGCATCAGCACCACCTAGAACAGAGGCATCCTCGTCCGAGTCGCCTAGATCTCCGAACTTACTTTGGAGGCGTTCCATCATGCGTTGCATTCTTTCGGAGACGCACTCCTGCTCAGCAAGCTTGGCCTTAGTGGCCACCAGTTCTTCGGCTACTTGGACCAGTTCTGGGTCCTTCTCATAGTAGCAGCCGTCCTTGTAATAACCGTCTTGGACATACTCTTCTTCGTCTTCTAAGTATGTTGTATCTTCGGTACTGACCCGATCCTGGCGGGATGTCGGGTCTTCACCTTGGTAGTCTAAGGGTTCGCTTTGCACCACATCTTCCATCACGGTATCGGGGTTGACCGTAGCATTTTTGTCAACAACGGATTTTCTCGTAGTCACCATCTCTTTAGCACGAAGTGAATACAAAAAACGTACACAGAAAAAGAGCTGACTAACAACTTCCTACAGCTCTCAATGAAAGCACCAAAATGTTTACCGAGTTTTTCGAAAACGAATAACTAACAGAATAATAAAAAGATAAGAACTGTAGAAATGCTGAAATGTAACTAAACAAACAGTGTTTTTACGTGGTTCAGGCGTTAACAAGCCCTAGTCCACGATTCGATGTTATTATACTTGGGAAAGGTTACAGTAAGATGGCTGGTGCACAAGAACTTCACACACTCACAGTGTTTCTCTCGGGTTCTCTTGAAGAAGATGAAGCTAGAGAGATTTTAGTAGAGTTTTTGCTATATGATTTGTTCGTCCCTCTTCTTGTAAAATGAAGGGGTCTTTATAGCTAGGGTTTTGGATTAGGGTTTTTCTCTACGTACATGAGTCTTAATTACACCAGCCATAAATAGGGATACAATTACTGTAGTAGCAAGGCTACAAGACTCTATGTGGGTATATTTACGTGAAAGTATGGGGAACACACAAAGTCAGCCGTCTTTTCCAAGTTGTCAGCGGAACAGTAGGCGAAAAGGTACCCTTAGGCGTGCTGGGATGTGTGCGGCTTTGACCTAACGGGCGTGTCAGGCGGGATCCTGTGTCAGGCGGATATCATTCCAAATATGCCTCTTCCAGGACTCGACCGTTTGGCTTTGTTCCGTGCGAGGCACGGAACTGCTTCCGCGGAGACCACTCCAAGAGCTTCTCCTGGAAGGAGCTTCCCCGAAGGATACCCCTTCGGGAGTCCGGGAGAGTTGACGAGTTTCCGTATTGTGTTTGCTTGGAAGAGTAATCCGGACACTAAACGGGAGAGGCGAAGCCTTTCTGTTCATCCGCGAGCTCTGGTCACCTACCGTGAAAGACATCGATAATTCTGCTTCCCCGAGGTCATCAATCTAAACGCTATCCGGAAATCTGGATAACAAGGTTTTATTCACATGCAGCTGTTATGCTGCCCAAATTTCTAAAATGAAGGGAATATGTTCTTTTGTTATTCTAGTTACCTGCATGGGTTATACTGATGAGAACCTTAATGATCTTAATGTGTGCATGTTTTTGTTTCACGACCTAGTCTCTGTATCATCATAGGTAGATCAAGTGTCCACTCATCTGTAGGTGTAAAGACCTAGTACCTGTATACATGAAGTGTTCTGAGCCTCCCCTTGTGGCGGTTATCAGGTCCGGCTACCCAGTTTAGGATGTCGGTTTTTCTATGGTGGGTAATGGGAACTAGGGATCTAGTGGACGGTGTGATGTGCACGTGTAGCTATGCTCTTATGATTATTTGTGGGCTCTTTCTCTATTTTGTGTTTATACATGATGATGTATGTTTTGTTTTCAAAGCTAACCATGCAGGGGTTTTATTAAAAAATTTGGGTCCTATGATATTAGTTGTTTTCCTACTGCGCTTTATAAGCTCACCCCTATATCTCTCTCTCATTCCAGGAACCTAGTGATGTGAATATGGAAGGTGAATTATTAGTGGAGCCAAGGTGTTTAGCCTAGTTTTATTTATTGGCTTAGTCCTATCTTTTAAACCCTATTTATGTATTTGATTTGGAACCTTATGGTATGTATATCTCAATTAGCTATGCAATAGTTAGGAATGAGGAATGATGGATGCTAATTAGTATTTTGGTGTTTTATAACTTATTAAATTTAATTGTTTGGTGACTACATAACTGTGGGAATATTACTATTCTATGTATAATAATAGATGATCCTGCCTTCATCACTAATATTTTTATATATAATTATAGGAGTTAATCCATTATTTTTTACTTATAATTATGGTACTACTTAATATAAAATTAAATGATCATTTATAAGAGTTATTTTCCAACAAGGGTCAAAGTTTGACTTTTGACCACCCAAGTTATGGATATTACAAATCTGTCACCGCCTAGGGCTCGGGTCATGACACGTTCCATAGCATCTTTATCAGACAATTCTTCTAGAGAGTGTTAATCCCTTAAAGCTTTCATTTCATCCTGATTACATATTTTTATTAATTGTTATTCAAAAATCAAAAAAATTATTGAAATTGTAACTTAATAAATAAATTACTTACATATAATGCCTAAAAATCTAGTCCAGTCCATCCTTTCTCCATATCATAATGCTTTAGACGCCATGTCTCAAATTGACATGTGGAGGAAGTTAATTTCATTCCACGTTGAATGTAATGTCGTGGTGTAGTCACTGATTTATTTCTTAACTCCCACCTCCTTTTAGATCGATTGTTAGTGTCCTTTAATGCTCTTTCCTAGAAAAGATAAATAATTCATTGAGATGTAACAATAATTATCACATGCTTCTCATCTCATTTATTTTACAAAAGAAAACATTTTAAAGGACAATGGTGATTTCAACCATACATTATAATAATATATGTGGTTGCATAATTGATGCAGAAAATGCATCCAAAAAATGCTCAAATATCATACTTAAATCTCATACTCAATACAAACCAGAGTGCAACACACTTCAATCTGTCAAACTTAAAATCAAAATACCAACCAACAAATTATAACTAAGACTCCAATCATATTTATGTACAAATTAAAAGTAAGATTCAAAAGCACTAAAACTTATCAAAAAATACAAGCTAACAAACACTACAAGAACACAAGGTCTTTTGCCGGCGTTCATTTGCGCCGGCAAAGGTTACCTTTGCCGACGCAAACCCGAATTGCGCTGGCAAAGGTTTATATAAATTGGTAAATTAAATAGCAAAAAATTTTGCCAGCGCATTTCACCTAACGCGCCGGCAAAAGTCAAACGTGTATATTAAACTCGATGCACGTTTTCAAGAAGGTAGGTGGCCAGACTTTTGCCGGGGTGTTTAGTTGCGCCGGCAAATGTCTAAAATATGTCGGTAAAAGGTATACTTATTTAAACAGTAACATTTTGGATTAGGGTTTTCTGATTGACTTTTGCCGGCGCATTTTTAGACTTTTGCCGGCGCAACGAAACGCGTCGGCAAAAGTCATAACGATATACCCCAGCCGCTGAGCCCTTCTTCCCCATTTTTGCAATCTTTCAATTTTCTCTTCTTCCCCTTCTTCCTTTCTTCAACGACACCACCACCACCCCAACCCTCCATGTAACGACCCAAATTTGCTAATAAAGCTTAGGGCCTTGATTAGCGTGTCAGGAGGGCAATAAGTGAATTATTGCTATAATATGAGAATTTATGTGAATATGTAATTAGTGATGCATATTTAGATGAATTAAATATGCATGTGCGGCCCGTCTGGCTATTAGGGGCATGGTTTTAATTTTAATCCGTTGAGGGTATAAACATGATAATTGTGATATACTTGTGATATATCTGTGTTGCACGATCCGAGACAGTCCTAGGGAGCGGTTAGCTAGAAAGTCCCAACGGGGTCAAAAATCCGACTCGGGGTGAGTCAAGGGGTAATTCGGGTGTTAGTCATTTAATGGGGTTATCGATTTATGGAAATAAATATTTGGAGATATATTTGAGGTTAGAATGTCTAGGAGGGAATATTGGGGAAATTTACCATTTTTCCCTCGGGGACGTTTTTGGTACCCCGAGCCTTGAGGTAACCTTAGAGACTAAGTTAAATAAAACAAAACATAAGAAGCATGTAGAATACACTAAACTGACCCAAGCACCCTCCCTTCCCTCTCTTTATTTTCTCTAAGTCTTACCAAGGGGAATCTTGCAAATCAAGCTAGGATTTGAGCTTCTAACTTGGAAAATTGCTCAGTATCAATCTGTGGATTCAAGCAGGGCTAAGTTAAATCTTTAATTGTGATTCTAACCATTGAATTCTATGATTATTTGGCCGAGTTTCTGGTTATCTTAAGGTTCTAAAGTTTGAGATTGAATTTTGGGGTTTGATGAGTTTTAAAGCTAGAGTTTGTTAGGTTTTGTTGCTGGAATCATGGTAGAACTTCTGGGATAAATAAATAAGGTTGCTAGATGGATTTCAGGGGTATTTGGCTTGATTTTGGTAGAGAAAATGGTGGGTATTTTTGGGCTCGAGGGGTCGGGCCATGGCGCTGTTCTTGCTGAGCCGCGGCCCCTTAGAACTTGGGGCGTCTGGAAATGGAAGCGCGTCGCGGTGCGTGTTGGCAGAAAAGAGGCTGAGCCTCTAGTTGAGCTTAGGGCTGCGACATGGGATCTTAGGCCCGCGGCGCTCAGTGAATTTTTGGGTTTTTAAGAGGTTTTAGGCTCGGGAATTCAATAGTTAAGGCTCGGGATGGATTATGTCACCCGGATTGATAGAATTCAACGTTCCAGAGATTAGAATTATGACCTAAAGCTATTTAACGGATTAGAACTTGGTGGGTGGAAATTGTTAATGCATTGTGACTAGGGTTTCGGTGAGGCTCGGACTAGGGAACTGTGCTTGGGACATCGGTGCTTGGAAAGCTTGGGACACAGGTAAGAAAACTACTGTTCCCATAGAGATTGTATTGCAGGGCTCGGACCTATATGATTAAGTTGCAGGGCTCGGCCCTGTATAACTGTGTTGCAGGGCGTGGCCCTTTGATTAACTTTATATGTGTTTAAATATCTACTAAGTTATATTATGTGTGTATATAATGATGGAATGGCGATGGCCGAGAATGGCGAAGGCCGGGAATGGCGAAGGCCGAGAATGGTGAAGGCCGAGAACATCAAGGGGCCGGGAGCAGCGTTTAGCACGCAGAGTGCGAGTTGCCAGGGCGAGACCCCAAGGGATACCTGGGATATCCTTATGGTATAGACCGTGTACCCAGGGCCTGGTAAAGCGCTTCGGATGGCATGGCCGTATGTGGATAGCTTGTTGAAGGCTTAATTTTATGTTAAGTGTTTAACGTGCATATATTATCTGCTTGTGAGGGTTTTCTTGCTGGGCTTCGGCTCACAGGTGCTCTATAGTGCAGGTAAAGGTAGGGGGAAAGTCGATCAGCCTTGAGTATGGTGAGCGTGACGAGCGGCGCGTACATGTCTGGTCTGCCTGGCTGCCACGGCCAGGGGTGCTTTTGGGAGATGATTGTACTAAACTTGAATTTTGTCGTTTAGTCGACTCTGGTTATATTTTGAGTTGTAAATATTTCTAAACAATGTTTTGGGATCCCAAATGTTAAACATTTTATAATTTTTCAATGAAATGTTTATTCTCAAGTTTAAGACTCTGATTATGATTTAATTACACTTTTGTCCTAAAACCTCGATTAGCGAGTTAAATGCACATCTTAAACTCACTCAGTAACGGCTCTAAGGCAGTAGGGCGTTACACTCCACCACCCCCAAGCCTTCTTTTCTCGCACCAGCCACGGATCAGCTCCTCAAGGTAAGGTTCTGGGTATTTTTATTTCCATTGTTTCATTTGTTTTACTCCTTCTCTCACTCGCCCCTCTCTCTTCCCTCTGTTTCGCAAGTTCCATTGGTGGTAGCTGATCTCGCCAGAAGTCACTGACCACAAAATCTGCTATCTCTCTCTAGATCCGGTATAAGTGTGTATATATATTTTTTATTTATAAATAAATATTGTTTTATTTTAATTATAAAAAATACATATAATTTATTTGATTCTTAGAAAATAAAAAATTAGATTAGATGGTTGTAAGTTAGTAATTTTTTTTTTGGTTTTTTAGATTATATATTTTCTTTTATCATGTTAAATGTAAATTAAGTTTTTTTTTTCTGCCACGATAGTAAAAATCAGATTGTAGGTTTAATTGGATTTAATTAGTGTTAAATATTTTAGCAATTAAAAATCAAATTTTAAAATATTTTAGAAATTTTAAGTAAATATGCGTTTAGTTGAGCCGCTGCCGACCCAAAGTCGCTGCCGACCCACTATAAAATATATTTTTTATTTGCTATTTTTATGTTATTTTTATAATATATGTTTTTAGTATTTATTAAAAAACTAATTTGAGTATTTATTTTTTTTAATTTTAATGCTTTATATGTATATTAAAAAAATAGATTAGATTATTATATTATATTGTATATTTGTATTATACTTTATTTTTTTATATTAAAGATTATTTGTTTATAAATATTTACTAAATAAACTGTTTTGATGTTACTAATATAAAAAGATTTGATATATATGTTATTAATCTTGGTTTATGTTGTGCATGCTCTGGGAATATTCTGTATATTGCTCTAGTAATATTATGTATATTTTTGTGTGTAGTTTACAGGTTTTATAAATTTTTGGGATAGTTTAAAAAATAGCTGTTATGCTGCCCAAATTTTGTTAGTCTTAGGAAAATTAACATTAATTACCAAAAATATAGCTGTTACATTAATTTTTATTTTAATGCTTTAAATGTATTAGTTTCTCTTAATAACTATTTTAAAGTTATTTTTATAATATATATTTTTTGTATTTATTAATTTATTTTGTAAAATTAAAAAAATAGATTTGAATATGTATTTTTTTATTTTAATGTTTTATATGTATTTGTTTATTTTTGCTTGTTAATATTTATTATATTGTATTTTATGATATGTGTATTTTAGTTAAAGTATGAACTTAAAAAAATCATATTAATAATGTATGTTTATATTTTTAAATTATTTTATATTAAATGTGATATGTTTGTAAATATGTATTTAATATTTTTTTTGTATTAATAAAAAAATCAGTTTTGGTATATGTTTTTTTGTGATTAAATATTTGAATATATGTAAATTGATGTATTTGTTAATGTATATGTATGCTTTGTATGATCTAGGAATATTCTGGTTATATATGTGTTTAATTTGTAGGTTTTAAAATTTTTGGGATAGTTTGAAATATAGTCGTTATGCTGCCCAAATTCTGTTAGGGTTAGTAAAATTAATAAAAGTTTAAGTATAATTAAAAAATACATCAAAAAATTTATTTTTAACTATAATTTAAATAAAATAAAATTACCAATCATAATAACTAACAATTAATTTTAACATTAATATTAGATGTTTTGTAATTGAAAAAAGATAGGAATATAAATTATTTAAAAAATATAATTAAGTAAAATATAAATATAATAAAATTGTTATTAATTAAGTAAATAATCAAATACAAATTGAAGAATTTAATAAAAAATTACAAAATGAAATTAATGTATAATTAAATTAATTTTAAAATAAAAGTAATAAATAAGTAAATGATTTAAAAAATTGTAATAATTAATAATTAACTATATTTTCTTTGGTAAATATAAATAATTATTTTTGCCAAAGATATGATATTATGATCACTTAGTGATAATTAGGGAGACAAACAGTCATGAAATATTTTGACTATCATTTCCCTCATTTTAAGACAATTATTAATATTTTATGAATTATTTTGCTTAAAGATGGCGAGCGACAGAAGCTGGATGAGTGCGAGGAATCAATGGTCTCTGGAGTATAGAAATGGTGTTAAGGAGTTCTTCGAGATCGCTAAAAATCAGGTGAACGATCGGGGTTTCGTTCGTTGTCCGTGCAAAAAATGTGGGAATGTTAAGTTCCAGCCTATAAATGCAATTTCAATGCATTTATTCAACAATGGCATCATACAGCCCTACAAAGTGTGGCATTACCATGGAGAGGCGTTGCCGCCGCCCCCAGATGTGGTACGAGATCAAGATAGAGATGAGATAGCGGATATCCTGGAGGATGTTTACGCTGAAGATGACACTCCCGCTGGAAACTATAATGATCCTCCCCAAGATGATGTTCAACATCGCGACAAGTATGACAATTTATTTAAGGAGATGTCAAGTGAACTGTACCCGGGTTGCCGAAAGTATTTCGCGTTGAACTTCTTGGTGAAGTTGATGCATCTAAAGTTATTAACAAGTGCAGCAATCATTACTTTGATGGTTTGCTGGAATTGTTAGTCGACCCTATGCCTGACGGAACAATTTTACCTAAGTCTAACTATGAGGCGAAGGCAAAGTTGCGGAGTATTGGATTGGTATATGAGTCCATCGATGCTTGCAAGCATGACTGTGCACTATTTTGGAAGGAGAATGCGAATTTGGAATTCTGTCCAGTTTTTGGTGAATGTCGCAGGCAAGATAATCGTGGGAACGGGAAGAAAGTGGCTCATAAGGTCATGCGATACTTTTCGTTGACGCCGAGATTGAAAAGGTTGTATAGTTCGAGATATACTGCAGAGGATATGAGATGACACTATTCTAAAAGGCCAAAGGAAGATGGTGTGATGAGGCACCCTGCTGATAGTAAGGCGTGGAAGCACCTTGATGAGTTGTACCCATCTTTCGCAGCCGAACCTCGAAATGTTAGGCTTGGGTTGGCTACAGATGGTTTCAATCCTTTTGGGAACATGAGCAACTCTTACAGCATATGGCCTGTGATACTTGTCCCATACAACTTGTCGTCGTGGAAGTGCATGAAACCACAGTCATTAATGGTGTCTATTCTAATTCCAGGTCCTTCTTCACCTGGAAAAGATATTGATGTCTATATGAGACCTTTGCTTGAAGAGTTGAAGGAGTTATGGGTGAATGGTGTCGAGACATGAGATTCATACAATAGTACCTTGTTCAATATGCGTGCAGCAATCTTGTGTACCATTAACGACTACCAAACTTATGCTATGATGTCTGGGTGGAGCACAAAAGGGTACAAGGCTTGCCCCACATGCAATGAAGAAACTCCCTCTGTGGGGATTAGAAGTAAAATTGCATACATTGGCCATAGAAGGTTTCTTGATATGGATCATGAATGGAGGAGTAAATGAGCACTATTCGACGGTAACAAGGAACTCAGGCCACCATCGAAAGATCACTCCAGTGATGATGTGTTGAAGCAATTAGAGAATTTGCATATTAGACAACCTGGGAAACACAAAGAATTTGGTGGTGTGAAACGCAAAAGGGCTCTGACTGAACTTAATTGGTCAAAGAAGAGCATATTTTTCGAGCTTGATTATTGGAAGGAATTATTGCTGAGGCATAACTTGGACGTAATGCACATTGAGAAGAATGTTTGCGACAATGTCTTGGGAACTTTGTTGAACTTAGAGGGAAAATCTAAAGACACTGACAAGGCAAGACTTGATCTAGCAGACATAAAAATTAGGGAAAAACTTCACATTCACAAAGAGGGAAACAAATGGAAGAAAGCACACGCCAGTTACACCCTTAGTGTCTTGGAGCATCGAGTTTTCGGTGAATTTATGAAGTCAGTTGAATTCCCGGACGGTTTTGCTGCAAACCTTTCGAAGAATGACAATGTCAATGATGGCAAGATAACTGGGCTGAAATCACACGATTGCCACATGTTGTTTCAGCAGTTGTTGCCCGCCGCATTTAGATTGTATTTGGTTCCTGAAGTTCGGAAGCCAATTATTGAGTTGTGCAGTTTTTCAAAAAACTTTGTTCATGGACTTTGAATGTGAAAGACCTTGAGAAGATGGAGACAGACATTATCACCATTTTATGCAAGTTGGAAATGATTTTTCCTCCAGCATTTTTCGACATTATGGTGCATTTGGTTTTGCATCTTCCAAAAGAGGCAATTCTTGGCGGTCCCGCGCACTTTAGGTGGATGTATCCCATTGAACGTTCAATGGAGGTTTATAAACAGTATGTAAGAAATCGTGCACGTCCGAAAGGTTCAATCGCAGAAGCTTACGTGGTGAACGAGGCCTTAACCTTTTGCTCAATGTACCTCTGGGGGTTGAGACTCGATTCAATCGACCTGAGGGAATGATGATCATGTTGAATCCCAACCAAATCGGGAATATTCTATTTATAAGGCTGTTGGTCATCCATTTGGTAAGAAATCAAGTATGCTCCTGAATTCGCAGTTAAAGCAAAAGGCTGAGTGGTATATCTTGAACAATTGTGCCGAAATTCAGGAGTACCTTAGGTGTGTTTTCTAGTCTTTTCAATAAATTTGTTTAGTTTATATACCGAGTAAAGGAAAAAAATCATAACAGTGTTGTCCGTTTGTAGTGAGCATATGGATGAATTAAGAAGACGAGGGGGCTCAAATCTTGAAATTCAACAAGAAGCTGAGTTTCCTCAGTGGTTCAAAGAACGAGTACGTATATTAGTCAATTCTTTTACGAAACCCCACTTAATCAATCCAAAACTAACTTTCAATGTTAATGTTTATAGGTGAACGGTTTGCATGAGTCAACACCTACTGAAGTTAATAATGAATTGTATGCTCTCGCAAACAAATCAAGCGGCACCGTGTTCTCTTATCTAGAGATGATAGTGAATGGTGTGAAATGTGTGATTCATGGTCGTGATATGAAGCTTAAAACACAAAATTGCGGTGTAATGGTGCCAAGTGAGGAGGGAGTGAACTACTATGGAGTTCTGGAAGAAGTAATTGAATTGTCATACTTGATGGGTTACAGTGCTCTCCTATTCAAGTTTAGATGGTTCAATACAAGTAGAATTAAATTGGAATCCAATTTTACGAGCGTATATGTGAGGGAAGAATGTTATAAAGATGATCATTTCATTCTTGCATCTCAAGCGAAGTTGGTGTATTATCTTCGAGATGTGAAAAATGGGGATGATTAGAGGCTCGTTAATGAATACATTCTGAGGAATGTATGGGATTTCTCAAATTATGATGTTGATGATACTGAGACCAGAAATGATATACCAATATTGCTAGAAGTTAATTCTTCTTCATTTCAGTTGTGGGTAGTTCTTCCAATTTTTGATAATCTTTAGTATGATCAGGTTGATGTCAATCCCACTGAAGTGTACAACGTCGATGATTTGGTTGGTGAAGGTTCAGATGAATTTGTTGTCGATGATGAAGTTGAATTTGAAGATGACATGTTGGCTGAGTATGAAGACGATGAGGATGACGACAATGCTCTAGTCGATAGTGATAGTGATAGTGGTGTCCGTAATGATGTTGTAGTTAGTGATGATGAGGATAGTGATATGTAATTTAAACAAATGTATGTAACTTTTTATTTAATTTAATGAAAACTTTATTTATTATCATTAATTAATGATAGTATCAGATATAGGTACACATGTACCTAGTGGATGCCTTGGGGATAATCAATGTATTCATGTACTGGTTCTCATTTTTTCAAGATATTTGATGAAATATCTTGAAAGAATGAGAATTAGTACAGGATTGCTTACTATCTCCAAGAGATCCACTAGGTCAGAATATGGTAGGTTGGGAAAGACAATAAATAATAAAATGTTAATTTTATATATATAAAAAAAAAGTAATAGACATGCATCTAGTGGATGCCTTGGGGATAGCCAATGTATTCGTGTACTGCTCCTCATTTTTTCAAGATGTTTGAGAAACATTTTGAAAAAATGTGGAGAAATACATGACTGCTTACTATCTCCAAGGGATCCACAAGGTTGGAATAGGGTAGGTTGGGAAAGAAAATAAGTAATAAAATGTTAATTTTATATATATATATAAATAAAAAAAAGTAATAGACATGCACCTAGTGGATGTCTTAGGGATAGCCAATGTATTCATGTACTACTCCTCATTTTTTCAAGATGTTTGAGAAACATCTTGAAAAAATGGGGAAAATTACATGATTGCTTACTATCTCCAAGGGATCTGCTAGGTCAGTATAGGGTAGGTTGGGAAAGACCATAAGTAATAAAATGTTAATTTTATAACAAAAAACAAGAGACATACATAATTTGAATTAGTTAATTAATGAATATTTTAATGTAGAATGGTTGAACCAAGTAATGACACCGGTGGTGGCTCCTAGAGGGGCAGGGGAGCTTATTACGGTGCCAATATCGAGAAGGAGCTGGCCACCAAAAAAGTTAGTCATCTGAAAGTAGAGTTTGATGCACAAACTGGAAAAGCTATTCAAACGTACGTCAAGTGGTTCAACAATTCCATGGCTCGTTATATGCGTGACACCGTACCCCCAACTACACTAGCTTGGGAACAAGTAACGCCAGCTGATATCCAAGTTATTCGGCATAGGTTAATAGTAAGCATTTTTTAAATCTTTAATAACTCACTATTAAAGATTTTGTCTATCTTCATAATATTTTAACAAATTCCAAATTTAATTGTGATTTTAGGACAAATTCATTTATCCACAAGACAAACCAGTAATCAATGATGCCATGGTAAGACAAATGCAAAAGCATCTGATTGATTGGCGCCACACAATGAAGAAACATTGGGTAGAGGTTGGAGGAGAGAGTGAAGTCAAAACCTTTTGGATCGATTACTTCTTATGATTGGGAATTTCTATGCGATTTTTGGGCTTCTGATTCTCAGCAGGTATGCCTTAGTTTTTACATTAATGTTTAATTATAAAATTACAATCTAGATTAATGAGTACTATTTTCTGTTTGAAGCATATATCGAAAAGAAATAAAGAAGCTCGAGCAAAAATGACCATACCAGAGGGACACGGTTCCAAATCCATTGTTGCCCATGTTTATGATCACGTAAATTATAATAACATATATCTTTACATTTACGAAAATATTATAATGGTAACAATGTTTAAATAATTTGTTTTTTTAGATGGACCCGTCTACTAGCCAGCTTCCGAGCATGATCGACACATTCGAGCACCTCCACAAGAAGAAGGATAAGTGGATTAGCGATGAAGCAGCAACAAAACATGTAAGTTGCCTGACCTTAACTAATTTATGATCATTTAACTTTAAAAAAAGTTAAGTAAATAATTAATAAATATTAATTATTAATTGGTTGGTGTCAATTAGTAATTATTTATTAATTATTAATTAATTTTTTAACAATTAAAACTTTATAATCTATGTGCCAATATTTTTATGATTAATGATTGTGGACTAAGATAAAAAAAAAAGAATGTAACTAATGTTGTCCCCGTATCAGGGAGCTTGTGGGCTAAATTAGTTTGTTCATGAAAATCCATATCTAAATCACAAACATGCAAATATATTTGATGTATATGTTTAGAGACGTAAATTCCCCATTAATGGAATTAACTGCTCTTACTGTATATATCAACAATATCTTCATGATTGTGATTTAGATATGGATTTTCATGACCAATTTAACTTTGGCCCACTTGCTCCCTAATAGAGGAACAAAATTAACTACATTCTTTTTCAATCATTGGTCTGCAGTCATTAATGATAGGATGTTGGCAGATAGATAATAAAGTTATATTTTATATGTAGTTATATTAAAAATTTAAATTGGTTGGTGTCAATTAGTAATTATTTATTAATTATTAATTAAATTTTTAACAATTAAATCTTTATAATCTATGTGCCAATATTTTTATGATTAATGATTGTGGACTAAGATAAAAAAAAAAAAGAATGTAACTAATGTTGTCCCCGTATCAGGGAGCTTGTGGGCTAAGTTAGTTTGTTCATAAAAATCCATATCTAAATCACAAATATGCAAATATAGTTCATGTATATGTTTAGAGACGTAAATTCCCTATTAATGGAATTAACTGCTCTTACTGTATATATCAACAATATCTTCATGATTGTGATTTAGATATGGATTTTCATGACCAAATTAACTTTAGCCCACTTGCTCCCTAATACAGGAACAAAATTAATTACATTCTTTTTCAATCACTAGTCTGCAGTCATTAATGATAGGATGTTGGCAGATAGATAATAAAGTTATATTTTATATATAGTTATATTAAAAATTTATAAGTTAGGTTTTCAAATAATGTTATATTGGAATTCGAGATATGTGCTTTTTATTGTGTAGACTGAGATGACCGAGCGTCGAGCATCGCAGAGTACGGCCCCTGTATCATCTGTTGCTTCTTGTGTCGACGATAATGTCAACAATTAGTTCCCGCCTGATATGGATATTGTCATGGATGTCCTTGGGCCCCGCTCACGTTATAAGAAAGGGTTTGGGGGGTTGCCTAGGTTGAGGGAAATTGGCGCAAAAAGAGCAGCATCTCTTCAACTTCTCAAATGTTTGGGCAATTGCCACCTGAAGTGGACACCATTTTGCAGCAAACTCAGGACATTATGTGTAACATCCCATGTCATTATGGCTGCTTCCTGGAATGACGACTTGCCCTACAAACCAAAACGAGTTCCAACATGCTTTGTCCTCACTCGCACGCTTCCTGGGAAAACTTCCTAGGAGGTCTCCCATCTTGAGATTACTCCAAGTCAAGCACGCTTAACTTTGGAGTTCTCAAGCGATGGGCTACCGAAAAGAAGATGCATCTTTTAACTTGGGGGGCAAATGTACGCCCTGAAAAGAAGATGGAGTTCACGAGCTACCTAAAAAGGTACGTGCTGATTTTCAGGGCGTACATTTGCCCCCCAAGTCCCTGCTCGTGTTCTATGACGTCACTTCTGACTTTCACGGCAGGGACTTTTAAACTTCCATTGCGATTATCGAGGCCCTACCCATCATTTGAGTACTGGACACGTGGAACACCCTGATTGGTGTCTGTTCGGGTTTCGAGGATTGTATTAAATGGCCTGGCCACCTTTTTGCCGTTGTTTCACCTTTCGAATCATGACCCTCGTTTCTCGCATTAGCTTGATCGGACGGTCCTTGTTTCCTTATGCCTTTTACGTATAAATAGGGCTGGAAATTTTCAGTATTCATCACCTTTCATTCAAAAAAATTCTTCATTTTCTCTCTTCCGAGCTTCAAACACTCTTCTTCTAAATCCCAGAAATCCCCATAATCTTGTCACAAAAAGAAACCCTCGGAAACCTAGTCATCGAGGATTTCTCCAGGAGTCCTTCTTCTACGTTGCTTGCAACTTTCGTTTGAAGAACATACTGTGAGTTTCCTATTTTTTGTGTGTTTCAATTTTCTTCCTTTTTCTTTGTCATGTGAATCTGCACTTTATAGTCACCAACAGTAGGTTGTTCCTAAATAACCTTGGTGCATAGGTTTCGATTTTAGGTGTTTTGAGTAGATCCTAAAACATGTCTAGGATTGTGATGTTCATAACTAGGTAATTTCTGGGTGATTTCTGGGTAAGTTTAGGAAATACCCATTTGGGATATGGAAGACGAGAGGTTTTTTAGGGTATAAAACCAAGTAGCTTAGGGGTCACGTTTCTTAGGCGATTTTTCTTTAAAACCCTTTCCCCAAGGCAAGTAATGGCCTGACTCTGTTGACACATGGATCCTTGAATATCAGGGGTCTGTTGGGAACCTAGGCACGTGTCCACGGAAATGCGTGGCATCACACCGCAGGCTGAGATTACTTCAGCTTGCGTGTTAGGACCCCTGGCCTTTGTTATTTCTCCTGTTCAAAAAAAATTTACGTCGTCCACTAAAAACTCTGTCGTTCTTATTCGATAGGCGAGCTGATGGCACCCAAGAAAGGCCCATCCAAGAAGAATGTAGCTGGCTTGTCATCCCAGCAATCTCGCAAGGGAAAGGAGGTCGACCCCGTGGTGGAGAAGGAGGTCGCGGTCGCTCCTGACGCCTTTTTCGAGACCGAAAGGATTGTCTCCAAGATAACGACCTAAGGAAGGGTCAACAAGATCCTGCTGTCCCATAACATCGAGCCTGGGACGGGGGCTCTCATCGCCCAACCTCCCTACGAGGAGGAGCGGAGCTGTGCACCACTCCAGGACGATTTCGCGACCTGGAGTGATGAACACTTAAAGGTCGGGGCCTTTCTCCCCCTCGACCAGTACTTCGCAGATTTCCTCAATTATGTGAGGTTGCCACCATTTCAACTTCCCCCGAACTCCTATCGTCTACTGGTCGGGCTAAGGTATCTCTTCCTGAAGCAGATGTGGGAGGTCCCTACCCCTGTCGATATCCTTTATTTCTTCTGCCTCAAGGCCAGCCAGATCAAAGGGGACGAGGTGATGGGTTCTACTATCTGACCCGCTTCTTGAATTCACTCGCAGTCATCGAACTGCCCAGCCATCCCAACAACTTCAAAGATCAATTCTTTATGTCGAATGGGATTCACAATTGCGAATACCACTACTTCAACCATCCTCGTAAGTTTCCTTTCTATTCTCAGCTCGCAAAATTATTATTATTTTTTATTCTTAGATTTTTCGTGTGTATACTAATTGGAGCATCATCGTGCAGCCATTTTTGCGTGGACGGCCAGATCAGAGACCCTTAGTGGTCAATATGATACCCTGGCGGGGCTTCTGCCTAGTGAAAAGGAATACCGCTAGCTCGTGTCTGATG
The DNA here is from genome assembly GCF_963169125.1 of Humulus lupulus. Lineage (NCBI taxonomy): Eukaryota > Viridiplantae > Streptophyta > Magnoliopsida > Rosales > Cannabaceae > Humulus > Humulus lupulus. The sequence goes on from NC_084793.1 coordinate 267,751,467, forward strand.
ACACGATGTTGGCATGTAAGTTAATCTCTGCAGGCCAGACTCCAGCCTTGAGGAGGACGCGGGCTACTTACACAATAGATCGCGAGCTGGTGCCCATCCCTGAGGGAGGCGCCACGGTCGACAACGGCGGCGAGCAGGAAGAAGAGCCTGAAGTGCCACTTGTGCGAAAGAGGCGAGCTCCTGAGATCGCTCGGGAACCTGATGTGGAACGAGCTCAATCGGGGGCAGCAGTCGGTCCCTCCGGCCAAGGTAACCCATACCTTTTTCGGGACCTTGATAGGGCTGTCGCAGACCTTAGGCTAGTTAGGTTTAACCCAAACCAGCTCGTACATCATCACCAAAACGACCTTGATCGTAATATAACCTTGCTCCAATGCGTAGATCAATTAGTACTACGTCATTACATGGGCCATCCTAGGGGCACCGTAGTAGTAGACAACACCTTGTCTTTTAGGTCAGCTTTCTTTGAGGAGTATGGGACAAACCTTAGGTCGTGGCCTTCCCTTCTCGAGGGTATAGTTGCTCTAGGACTTAGACAATACGTAGAGGAGTCCAGTCTTGAGGTAGAGCCTCACCCGGAACCTCCCCTAATCCAAACAGAGGTTAACTTAGACTCTCCTTCCCCTATAGCAGTTCTGAGGCCGGAGGTCGTGGAAATAGACTCATCCTCTAGCTCGGAGGGTAGGATTTTTTGTTACTTTGTACGTATTTTCTTGGTAAACTGATGAACGTATATGCATACTTAGCGCATTTCCCATCCTTTTTCAGGTGAGGAGATGGCACAGTGAGGGGAACTTAACATCCGCTCGATGTTCCAGAAAGGGAGATCCAGTGAGGGTCCCCTTGTCAAGAAACTTCGGGCCACTTCAAAGAAAACGCCCTCCTCGGCCGTGACTGCTTCCAAATCTCCGACTAAGGGGAAAGGCTCGGGCTCAGGAGCTCCGCCCGCCGCACCACCAGAGAAGAGGGGTCCGGCTATACCTCCTCCTCGCTTTCCCCTGGCTCTTGCTCAGGACCAGGTAGCACCGGTTGGTCCCCCAGCTCCAGTAGTCCCTACCGCCACTGTTCGCATCCTCATCAACGCCCAGGATCTGGAGCAAATTCCAGACACTTTCCGAGGGACCGTCTACGAGATGGAAAACTTGGAGCATTTCTATAAGGCTGAGCCAAACAACCTGAGGGCGATCGAGGAGAGGATCCCAGAGAATGTCATGGAATCTGCCATAGGGATGAACCTCACAGTAAGCACTCTTCCCGACCTGACTTTTATTATTTTTCCCTAGTATGTGCCTAACTGTTTCTTTGCTTTTTGCAGGTAGTCTTGGCTCAACATCGCAGCATATCTCGGGCCAGGACAAGGAATGATGAACTCAAGGCCGAGCTCCAGACTGCTCAGGCCGCCTTTATTGTGGCCCAAGCTGCTCTCGTCGCCTCTCAACAGAGCGAACAAAGCGCCAAGGCTGTTTTGGCGGCGGCCCAAGCGGATGAACAGGCGGCAAAGGCTGCCTTAACCACAGCTCAAGAAGCTGAGCAGGCGGCAAAGGCTACCTCGGAAGCCCTTCAGACCGAGCTCGAGGGGGCCAAGGCCAAACAGTTGGAGGTTGAGGTGGTTATTCCGGAGGAGAAGAAGGCATCGACATCCTCCATGGAGAGCATGTTGTACCACTGCTGGGCCTTCAATCAGGACGGCAACTTCTCCTTCATGGCTCCGAAGTGTGGGGGCACTACCTTGAGAAGTTCAAGGCTCAGCTACAACAAGAGCAGCAGTCTAAGACTAGGGAGGCCTCTGTCTGGCGAGCAAGAGATCGAGGAGGTGACGTCCTCAGAGTGGCCTGGAGGGTCTTAGATTTTATTTTCCCCTTTTTCATGTTGTATATTTTTCTTTTGTGAACGTTAAGCACGAGGTTATTCTCCTCGAGACAATTTATATATATTATTTGTGAACGGCTGGCCGAGACGGGCTGTCGCTGTGAGCCCTCCCTGGATCTCCTTCGAGAATTCCCTCGAGCCCTCCTGGGCGCACTCGAGGGTGGAAGTGATCTGGGAGTTGAAGTTTGGACCGATCGGCTGTACTGTTGCTCGGCCCTAGGTAGTTCTTCAAAAGTGGTCTCCCGGTGGTGCAATGTGGGAGTAGAGTTTGATGTCAGGGGTCTGACCGACTGGCTAGGCCTGGACCGATTACCCCGGCAGGACTTATGAGTCTCGTCTTGCCTCTTTCCGACGTTAACGTCAGTTGTAAGAGGGGGTAGTCGGGCCAACACCTCCTTAATCTGCTAGTTAGCTTTCGCCAGCTGACTCCTCAGCTGAGCATTCTCCATTTCTACCGCCGTGTAAAAATCTGGGTTTGGATTAGGTGGCTGGGGTGCCGAACTTCTAGTGTCATCTTGGCCTATCGACTGCTTGCCCGGCCGCTGTTGAACTTCAGGGTTCTGATCATCGGAGATGGCGGCATGATGGGCCTCCTGCCCATCATGTTGGTCTGCCTCGTTACCGTGTCTTGAGCGAGTGACCACCATTGTTGGGTATTTGCGATAGCACCAATCTAACAAGCTCTCAATGAAAGCACCAAACTGTTGACGCGGTTCTTCACCAACAGGTAATTAATAGAATAAGAGAATGGGATTAGTGCTAAGTAATGAACCGTAACAGATGAATGATCTTGAAATAAAATGGTGATACGAATACTTTTTTAGGTGGTTCAAAGGTTAAAATCCTTCTACTCCACCAGCCAATATTATTGCTAGTTTTCTGGTATTCTTTACAGGGTATTTCTTTACACAATAGAATCCAACCCTTTGCAACTCCCAGGGTCTCCATATTTATAGGAGAGGGCACCTGGGGGTTGGCAAGGGGGGTCATCCCGTGACCTTCTTACCCATCATGTCACTTCTGTGACGTTCATGATTAATTCCTAAAACCTGACAAATGAAGTGTGGTCAAATCAATATGTAAGGGGGATAATGGGCTGCACGACCCAACCCAGTTGTGGGTGCCTGAACACGCACGTTTATGCTGCGTGTCCGAGAATTCAGGGATATATCAGACACGTGATGTCTGATATATGCACGTTTACATTGCATGGTTGACTTTATAAAGGGTCACAGCTTCCAACTCAAGCACGTGCCTCGAACTGGATGTCTTCTTAGCCTGTGGTGTCTATACTTCTGACCCGACTCCTTAGTAACCTTAGTAAGCCTTTGGTTATCTTGAGCTAAAGAGGTGGGACCTGGTAACAGCAGCTCCGGGTACGTGGCATCCACGTGGCTGATATAATTATGCCCTACCTCAGCTCGCTAAAAGCCCGTGGAGAGTTTTGGCGTACACCAGGATATTTAATTAAAAACTTAGTTCGCGTTAGTTTTATTGACACCTCGCATTTTCTAGAAAAACACTGGTTAATCAATTTAACCAACTTCTAAGTTTTGGAACTTGGTTGTGTCCAGGATATTTAATTAAAAACTTAGTTCACATTAGTTTTATTGACACCTCGCGTTTTTTAGAAAAACACTGGTTAATTAATTTAACCAACTTCTATGTTTCGGAACCTGGTCGTGTCTAGGATATTTAATTAAAATTTTAGTTCGCGTTAGTTTTATTGACACCTCATGTTTTTTAGAAAAACACTGGTTAATCAATTTAACCAACTTCTAAGTTTCGGAACCTGGTCGTGTCCAGGATATTTAATTAAAAACGTAGTTCGTGTTACTTTTATTGACACCTCGCGTTTTTAGAAAAACACTGGTTAATCAATTTAACCAACTTCTAAGTTTTGAAACGTGGTCGTTTCTAGGATATTTAATTAAAAACTTAGTTCGCGTTAGTTTTATTGACACCTCACATTATTTAGAAAAACACTGGTTAATCAATTTAACCAACTTCTAAGTTTAGGAACCTGGTCATGTCCAGGATATTTAGTTAAAATCTTAGTTTGCATTAGTTTTATTGACACCTCACTTTTTTTTTTTAAGAAAAACACTGGTTTATCAATTTAACCAACCTCTAAGTTTCGGAACCTGATCCTCGGGTTGTCTGCCCCCCAAGTAATAAGGAAGTAGACTTTCTGGGTTACTTTGAACTAACATGCAGATGAAACCGTACAAAGATACAAATATACCATAAACATTTTTTTTTATATATATATTGTTGACGCCGTTTTTCGTCAAACAGTGAAAGAAGAGCACGTAAACAATAATTGATAATGGCCAAATACAATAAAACAAGTCAAACACACGATTTTTACGTGGTTCAGCAGTTTAAATCTGCCTAGTCCACGAGTCTTTGTTATTAATCTCAAGATTATCTCTGAAAATTCTTAAGCATGAATTCTTTAGAGTTTTCTCTCAAGGATCAGAAAATCCGTCCTTTACAATGGTGCATGGCCTCTCTATTTATAGAGAAGGATGCAGAATACCATCCCACATATTTTGGGTAGTTACTCTTTTTGTGTAAATAAAATAAATGGCTATAATCAGATATAAAAGGAAACGTCTCCTGAAGACCAGGAGACGTATAACTGATCAAATAATATCCCACGATTCTAGGGGATTTACATTAATAAATGAGGATTGCATCTCATATTTATAATACTTGTAGATATTCAAGGTGGTTATCGCGTGTCTCTAAGGCTTTAGTTTCCCAGGTTTCCTGTCGTCGTCCGAGCTAATGACATCTCCCGAGTTCACGTGGCTTTCGAGATCGTACGTACATCGAGCTCGAGACCCCTGATCCGAAGTCGTCCCTGAAGATGAGTGTGTTCTCTGAGCTACCTTCGAGATCATGATCATTTCGAGGTCACCATATTCGAGGTCATATATCATACTTTGCAGGCTCGATATACCATCCTGGAGCATACTCTAATCCTTACGAGACCATTTGCTGCGAATCCAACTTTCGAGGTCACATTTACCATGGCTCGAAATCTGGGTATAACATCTTGCCCCCTCAAAAGTATTTGTTCGAATACTAAGAGAAGGAAACTTTTGAACTACTTTCTTTGAGAACTGTACCGTCATACACTCTTGAAAATGGACACGCGTCAGCTGGGTATTGCTCACTTTAGGTACTTGAGTACCTTGGAAACACGCCCACGATCGTCCGTCTGACAACTTTTCGGAGCCTTCTTGTCATTAATCCCCATCCGTTCGATCTAGTGAGGATTTCATTCAACGCTCCTGATTAACTCCTTTTCCCCACCTATATATACAAGACCCCACTCTTCATCTTCTTCTTCACTTTTACCTTCATTTGCCATAAGCAAGAAAAGAAGAAAAACAAACCCAGAGACCTCTTTGCAAAGTTCCTATTCTGTGCATGTTTTCTCGACCAAAGAAACAAAGGAATTCTGGCCTGTTTGAGTCAGTGAGTTCTTTCTTGCAACCTCTTCTTCAATCGACAATCTCTCTGCAATCGCCATTACTGTGTAAGTATGCCATTTTTGTTTTCCATTTTGCCAGTTTTTATTTAAACTGTTCTTGCTGTGTATATGTATGTACTGGTTTGCATCCCTAGCCTAATACGATAAGAAGTTTTAACCTGATAGGTTTTCATGCTTTTAAGACTTTCATTCTGGATTTTCGTCTCTGGTTTATACCCAGTTTTGACGTTTGAGTGTGGTTCCCATTTTCTGGGTTTTGAAATTTTTAGGCAACGTTTCTTGTACACTAAGTTTTCGGGTAAAAACATGGGCCTTGACAAATGCACGAAACCCAAAGACGCCTTTCCTGGTTAACCGCCACTCTTCTTTCCCTTGAATTTCGGGATTTTCAAAAAATTATCCACGCTCCTTTTCTTTTTCGTGGAATACACGCCCCTGACTCTTCAATAAGGGTCTTAGTATTTAGTGTCTCGTTCCTAAATTTCCGAGCTCATTCCATCGAGCTCGTGATTCTTGCATGCATGGCCCTCACCATTTTTTCTTTCTCGTTAGATGTCACAGAATCTGGAAAGACGGTGGGGGTCATTGCTGGCAATCCCTTACGAGCCAAAATCTCTGAGCCCCGAATAACTGTTCGCCCGGAATCAACGTCGGATAAGAGAATACGAGCTTGCGCGGGAGCAAGAGGACATTCGAGCTCACTACCGCCGTCAGATAGACGAAGTCATCGAGGGGAAGAGGAGAGTTCTTCGGGAGGCCATCTATCCGGAATCTAATTCAGGCCCTAGGCCGATTCCTCTCGATCCTGCTTTAAAGGTTACTGTCGCATACCCCCCCCCCCCCCCGGAGAGCTCAAATTTTCATTAATGGGGAAACCTTCCTCCTCACAGCCGAGGAGAGAGATGTTTGAGGCCGAGCTTTACTGGAGCACGGTTACCACAACCAGTCAAATATCTGAAATCCTGGCTTTCCACGGCCTTGGTTTGTCACGCACCTTGAAGTGTCGACCTCCGACTGGTCAAGAACGGAGCTGCTTCGCCCCTGGCGGCCGTGACGCCACAGTGAAATATGCGGCATGGAGCCAAGAACATATGAAGGCAGGAGCACTGCTACCCTTGAAGTATTTTTTCAAAGACTTTACTGATTTCGTTGGGTTGGCTCCGTTCCAACTCAACACCAATTCGTACAGGGTGTTGTCTGCCCTGAGGTCCTTATACCACGAGCTGGGGTGGGAAGGACCTTCACCTCAAGAGATTTTATATCTCTTTTGTTTAAAAAGTAACCCCTCCCGAGCTCGGGGAGGGGATGGCTTTTACTACCTCTCGAGCTACCCCAAGGAGACGAAGGTTTTTGGGGACCTTCCCAACCACCCGCCTGATTTCAAAAGAGCCTTCTTTTGGACAGATGGTCTGTCCCCGTCTCGACATTATTCGTTCAGGCGGATTCGTAAGTATTCTCGTTACTTTTATTCCTAAGCTCGAGACTTTAGTTCTTAAATCCATATTTAGTTGAAATGTGTTTCGCTTTTCAGCTAATTTTAAGCGTCCCACCCCTAATGAAGCGATGACGAGGCACAGAGAGGCCTTGCTCCAACTCCCTTATGGCAGGAGGTCTCTCTCGTACCTATTACATGAGGGCAAGCTCCGAGCTTGTGGGCTGTTGGGAGAGGGCCAGTCAACCTCTGACTGGTCCAGTAAAAAATATGAATGCTGGGAGGAAGTGCCACTGCCCACAGGCGCCCTTCCTCTAAGGAGAGAAAGGAGACCATCACTCCCAGTTCGCCTGAGGAGTCCGCGATCTAGGAATGAGGCCAATGATGAAGCCTCGAGCTCGGATTCAGATGAAGGTAAAGTCCTCCCTTCCTCGAGAATGTGGTCCCCCACTTTACTAAAACACAGGCCCAATAGGTTAGTCTCGTGCCCACAGGATAGATACCACTTCTACATATGGAGTTGGGTAGATGACTGTGTCCATAGGTTCGATAGTGGGCTCGGGAAATACGATACCATGTACACCACGGACGAGGTGTGGAATGGGATAGCTGTGCAGTATGGGACCAGCGATTATAGGGACCTTTCGAGGTTATCACCTACTTATAGGGAAGGCACTCCCCCCGCCTCCTCTGAAGACGGGGGAATTTCATGGTCCCCAAGCTCGAGCTCGGGGGAGAGTTCCAGTTAGGTTTCTTCTATCATCACTCTATGTCTGTGATACTGAAATGACTTGTATGCTTCCCTTTTTTTTATTCGCGTTGTGTTGTGACTTGTGCAGGCAAGATGGACTCCGACCTTGACAGCATCATTGACGGCGCCGGCGCCAAGAGGAGCAAGCGCCCCAGAGCGGGGGCACAGAAGGTTGACCAGCTGGGCATAGGCCCCAAGAGGTCCAAGAAAACACCTCCCCTTGTTCTGCCGGTTTCGAGCTCCGTTACTGCCCAAGCCAACGCTTCCACGATGGCGCCGTCATCACAGGTCGTCGCCTCGACAGTGGCACCTACCTCGCTGGTCGACCCCTCCGCTATGGCTAAGGCCCAACCTCCTGTGGTGGGTCAATCATCCTCTACTCCGCTTTCCAAAAGCCCTTCTGTTTCCCGAGTCCAGAAGCTGTCAATCTCCACCCATATGGATGCATATGCGGTGGACAATGCTGCTGGGTCCCACGGATCCACGCGGATCTCGGATGTCATGTCCCGGATCGGCCAGAGCTATGGGAGTTTCGAAGCTCCCCAGTGGCAGTGCTTAACTGGTACCCGAGATTGCACTGCTCTTTATGAAAAGAGTATCGAGCACACCGCCGCGGTAAGTATTCTTCTATACTCCTTCCTTTTCTACTTGTAATCATACTGACTTGGAGCTAATGGTGGTTTATTTCTTTTTCAGGCTCTTGCCTTCACTACTCAGCTCAATTACCAGTTAAACCACGAGATCCATTCGAGCAAGATCCATGCTCAAGAGGCGAAAGATCTTCACCTCAAGGCGAGCGATGATCTGAAGGCAGCGAACGCGACGCTCGAGGCGGGAGTTAAGGAGCGTGAAGGTATGGCCACTTAGCTCGGAAAGCTGAGAGATGAGCTCGAGGAGCAAAAGAAAGAGAACACCCAGCTTCGGGAGACCAATAAGAAGCTTGAAGAGGATAAGGCCTCCACTTTCGAGATCATGGAGGATGAAAAAACTCGCCTCCTTGCTGAATACAAAGAGAAGAAAGAACAAGCAGTTGACTCTGCTATGTACCGGATGTGGGCCTACAATGAGCATCTGGACACCAGCTTCTTAGGTCCTCACGAGGCGCCGCTTCTCAAACGGTGGAATGCTTGGCTCGAGAAGGAAGAGGCTGAACAGCTCGAGAAGGAGAAGGCTGCTCCGGACACCGTTTCGGAGGGAGCTCAGGAGGATAGTCATGCTATTCGTCCTGAGGGGTCCGGTGCTACTGATGCTGAGAAGGCCAAGGAGACTCCTCTTCCTTGAATCTGACCTCGGGGAGATCATTTATTGGGGCTGCGTCCCCTTATTTTGTAATTATTTTTAATTTATGCCCACGAGACTGATACAGTTTAACTATTCTTTTACATGCTTTACATTTCTTGGCTCGAAATATTTTGCACATTTTATGTTGATGAATCAGTTATGTTTATTTATTCATACAAACATAGTTTGGATTTTTAGGCTCGAAACTCAATGCATTCATGCATAGTTTGTTCGAATTATCCGCTTTCGACCTCGATATTTATCAAGGTCGGATGTCACTTTAACCATGAACCCGGAAGTACTTATGGTATGTAACGTAAATGATTTGGTTATATCTTTTTGTTTAGTCACTTACTCATCCTCAGCTTTTGCTCCGAGGTTAAGAGTTTGAAACTATTTTTCTCTTAAGATATTCCAGCCTCGATCTCGACTTGTCTCGAAATAGGTTTAGGCTCCTACTTATCATCGATTAGTTTTTTGGCTAGTTTGTTCCAAACCTGTTAAGTTTGCACATCTGGTTAACTCCAAACGTTTTAGGTTTTTGGTAGTTCGGTTTTGTCTGAACTATCTAAGCTCGCGTATTTGGTTATATCCAAATACTTTATATGTTTTTGATAACTCGGTTATCCAGGCTCGCGTACTTGGTTATCTCCAAATACTTTATGTTTTTGATAAGTCGGTTATGTCTGAACTATCTAAGCTCGCGTACTTGGTTATATCCAAATACTTTATATATATATATTTTATTTTTTTATTTTCAAGCTAATGGTATGTATACCAATGATGCCCCCTTAATATCCTATGAGTGTGACCATAGGTTATTAAATTAAGAGAGATTGCAAAAATAAAAAGAAATTACATATGGGACAAAATAGACCTTTTATTCAAAAACAAACAAACAAACTAGTACAGATAGAAAATCATGGTTACAGGCAACACTTTTCCTGCACTATTGATAGTAAGGTCTAAGGTGTTCGCCATTCCATGCTCGCGATATCAGGCTCCCATCCAATCTCGCAAGTTTGTACACACCAGGTCGGATGACTGACTCTATCTGGTATGGTCCTTCCCAGTTCGGCCCAAGCACTCCAGCTGCTGGATCTCGGGTTGCCAAGAATACGCGTCTCAATACCAGGTCTCCCATTCCGAACTTTCGATCTCGAACCCTCTTATTGAAATATCGGGTAGTTCGTTGCTGGTAAGCAGCATTTCTCAGCTGAGCCTCTTCTCTTTTTTCTTCAATCAAGTCTAGGGTTTCTTCGAGCTGAGTGTGATTGGAACTTTGGTCATAAATCTGAGTTCAAATCGTTGGGATTTCGACCTCGATGGGCAACATTGCCTCGCAGCCGTATGCTAGAGAGAACGGGGTATGCCCTATTGAGGTCCGAGCTGTGGTCCTATACCCCCAAAGGACTTGAGGTAATTCCTCGGGCCATCATCCCTTTGCTTCTTCCAACTTTTTCTTCAGAGAACTCTTGAGAGTTTTGTTAAAGGCTTCGACCTGACCATTCGCTTGAGGGTGAGCCACTGATGAAAAACTCTTTATTATGCCGTTCTTTTCACAAAAGTTGGTGAATAAGTCGCAATCGAACTAGGTTCCGTTATCGGATACGATCTTTCTCGGCACTCCGTATACGATGTTCTTTACCACGAAATCAAGGATCTTTTTCGAAGTTATGGTTGCCAATGGTTCAGCCTCCGTCCATTTCGTGAAGTAATCAACGGCGACTACAGCATATTTCACTCCGCCTTTTCCAGTCGGGAGAGAGCCTATGAGGTCGATGCCCCATACTGCGAAAGGCCATGGGGATGTCAACATGGTCAGTTCGGATGGTGGAGCTCGGGGTATCGTGGCGAATCTCTGGCATTTGTCGCACTTCTTCACATACTCGAAAGAATCTGTTTTAATGGTTGGCCAGAAATATCCTTGGCGTATGATCTTCTTGGACAGGCTATGCCCCCCGGTGTGGTCTCCGCAGAACCCTTCATGAATTTCTTCAATGAACTTCTTTGCTTCGGGAGGGGTTACACACCTGAGCAGCGGCATGGAATATCCTCTTCTGTATAGTTTTCCGTCCAAAATGGTGTAACGAGGAAGTTGATACATCAACTTTCGAGCCTGATTTCGATCTTTAGGAAGAATTCCATTTTCGAGATAGTCAACTATTGGACTCATCCAAGTCGGCTCTGTTTCAATCATACACACATCTTCCTCGTCTGGCTTAGTAATGCTGGGTGTTGATAGGTGTTCTATGGGTACAACATTCAACTCTTCATTTTCGGTGGAGGTGGCGAGTCGAGCTAAGGCATCTGCATTTGAGTTTTGTTCTCGGGGAACCTGCTCGATTGCATAAAACTCAAAATACTCTAATGCAGATTTTTCCTTCTCCAGATAAGCTGCCATTTTTGTGCCACGAGCCTGGTATTCTCCCAAGATTTGATTAACCACGAGCTGGGAGTCGCTGTAGCAATGTATAGCTTTAGCCTTAAGCTCCTTTGCTATTCGTAGCCCTGCGAGTAGAGCCTCGTACTCGGCCTCATTATTAGATGCTTTAAATCCAAATCTTAAAGCGGAGTGAAATTTGCTCCCTGCGGGAGTGATCAGAATAACCCCTGCCCCTGCTCCATTTTCATTTGACGAGCCATCGACGTAAAGTTTCCACAGCTCGTGGGCCGTGGTTATTACCTCGTCGTCGGCTATTCCAGTACATTCCACTATAAAGTCCGCCAATGCCTGGGCCTTAATGGTCGTTCTTGGATGGTAGGTGATCTAAAACTGTCCGAGCTCAACAGCCCATTTAAGGAGTCGACCTGAAGCCTCTGGTTTAGACAGGACCTGCCTAAGTGGTTGATCTGTCAGTACATGGATGGGATGTGCCTGAAAATAGGGGCGGAGCTTACGAGATGAATGAATTATAATGAGGGCGAGTTTCTCCATCAATGGATATCTTGACTCTGCCCCCAGTAATCTCTTACTGATGTAGTAGATGGGTTTTTGCACCCTCTCTTCTTCTCGAACGAGCACCGCGCTTATCGCGTGTTCGGTGGTTGAGAGGTATAGGTACAACACTTCTCCCATTTCGGGTTTTGACAGGATGGGTGGTTCAGCTAGGTGCTTTTTGAACTCCTGAAAGGCCAGCTCGCACTCCTCTGTCCATTCAAACTTCTTACTTCCTCTCAATAAGTTGAAGAATGTAAGGCCACGATCCGTTGACTTCGAGATGAATCTGCTTAGGGCGGCCATCCTGCCAGTCAAGCTTTGGACATCTTTATGCTTCCGAGGCGAAGGCATATCAATCAGGGCCTTTATTTTGTCGGGATTAGCCTCGATCCCACGAGAGTTGACAATAAAGCCCAGAAATTTTCCCGAAGACACCCCAAAAGTGCACTTCTGAGGATTTAGCTTCATGTTGTATTTCCTGAGCATGCCAAAGCACTCTTCGAGGTCATCAACATGGTTCTTGTTAAGTTGAGACTTTACAAGCATGTCATCAACATAAACCTCCATGTTGTTGCCTATTTTCTCTGAAAACATCATGTTTACGAGCCGCTGATATGTAGCTCCAGCATTCTTGAGCCCAAATGGCATAACATTATAGCAGTATAGCCATTTATCTGTGATGAAGCTCGTATGTTCTTGGTCGGGGGCCTGCATGGGAATCTGGTTATATCCAGAATATGCATCCATGAATGACATCAGGCCATGCCCCGCCGTGGCGTCCACGAGCTGGTCAATCCTTGGCAGCGAAAAACAATCTTTTGGGCAAGCTTTGTTGAGATCTGAGTAGTCAATACAGGTTCTCCACGTCCCATTGGGCTTTGGGACCAACACTGGATTGGCTACCCAGTCAGGGTAAAAGGCATCCCTAATGAAATGGTTTGCTTTTAACCTGTCAACTTCCTCCTTTAATGCTTTCTTTCTGTCTTCGTCCAGCTGTCTTCGCTTTTGTTGCTTCGGGGGAAAGCTTTTGTCTATGTTCAATGCGTGGCTCGCTACATTCGGGCTTATCCCCACCATGTCTGAGTGTGACCATGCGAAGACATCCTGGTTTTTCTTCAGAAAGCAAATTAATTGCTATTTTGTCTCGTCTTGGAGGTGTTTTCCGACCTTCACCTTCTTCAAGGGATCAGCTTCCTCGAGCTGAATTTCTTCGAGCTCCTCTAAAGGTTCGAGGTCAACTTTCTCCTCAATCCTCGGATTGATCTCCTCGTCAATTTCGAAGACTGTTCCGTCTTTATTTTGTATGATAACGAGTGTTTGAGCGCTCGTTTGTTTCTTTCCCCTCAAAGAAATGCTATAGCACTCCCTTCCTGCCAATTGATCTCCTTTTAATGTCCCGACCCCGCTTGGGGTTGGGAACTTAAGGGCCAGATGCCTCACAGATGAAACTGCCCCCAGCCCGACCAGGGCGGGTCTCCCGAGCATTACATTGTAGGCAGATGGTAAATCTACTACCATGAACTCCATTATCTTGGCCACCGAGATTGGATAGTCTCCCAAGGTTACAGGGAGTTCAATGGATTCCATACAGGCAGTTCCTTCTCCTGAAAAGCCGTACAAAGTAGTTGCACACGCCTTCAGGTCGCGAAGGGAGAGTCCCATTTTCTCGAGGGTCGCTTGATAAAGAATGTTGACTGAGCTCCCATTATCTATGAGAACTCGGCGCACTCTTTTGTTGGCAAGCTGAAGGGTAATAACCAACGGATCATGATGAGGGAACTGAACATGGGAGGCGTCCTCCTCAGTGAAGGTTATTGGTTGTGTTTCAATCCTCTGGCTTTTCGGTGCCCTAGATTCGGGTTCATAAGGAGACCCGTCCCCTGTCTTCAATTCGTTAACATATCTCTTCTGAGCATTTCTGCTCCCTCCTGCAAGATGAGGCCCTCCCGAGATGGTTATTACGTCCTCTCCATCTATCGGCGGGGGCCTGTCTTCTTCCCGAGATCGGGAGTTATTATTTTGTGCCGTCGAAGGCGCGGCTACTCTCTGGCTCGCAGTAGTCTGTCCAGTACTCTGGTTTTTGACATACTGCCGGAAGTAACCTCTCGAGATCAACCCTTCGATCTCGTCCTTCAGCTGTCGACATTCATCAGTTGTGTGTCCGGTGTCTCTGTGGAACCGGCAATACTTACTGGAATCCCTCTTGGATTTTTGATTTCTCATTGGGTCCGGACGCCTGAAGGGGACCTGGTTTTCATTAGCCAGGTATATGTTTTCCCAAGACTCGTTGAGCTCGGTGTGCACTTTATACACGGAGAAATACCTCTCTCCTTTCTTTTTCTTTCCTCCCTTAGCTTCTGGGTTATTTCCCTCTCCCTTTTTCCTCTTGGAGGGATTCTCCGAGGTAGGCTGTGGAGCTGCTGGGTTAGCCGAGGTTGAGGCGGAGTTAATGTTTATCGTTGTAGTTTTGGTCTGCGAGGTCGTCTTGAGCATTGACCTCGCCTCCTCTACATTGACAAACCTCTGCGCTCGTCTCTTAAACTCGGTTATTGACCTCATCGGTTTCCCTTGCATGTCATCCCAAAGGGCACTTCCGGGTAAAACACCAGCTCGGATAGCCATAAGGTGCCCACTGTCATCCACATCTCGAGCTCGGGCGACCTCCAGATTAAATCTTGTCAGGTAGCTTTTCAGTGTTACGCCTGGCTGTTGTCGGACGTTAGTCAAAGTGGATGCCTCTGGTTTGACTCCCATCATAGCTCGGAACTGCTTCTTGAAGTCTCTAGACAACTGTTCCCATGAAGTTATTGAGTGTCTCTTGTACTTTTCGAACCAACTTTTGGCAGGTCCTGCCAATGATGTTGGAAACAACATGCACCTGAGCTCGTAACCCACGTTACTAGCTCTCATAATAGTGTTGAATGTACTCAGGTGACTGCATGGGTCGGTCTTTCCTTCAAACGCTGGGACGTGAGGAATCCGGAACCCTTGAGGAAATTGAGTGTTGGAAATATGGGGAGCAAACGGCTCGAGCTCCTCATCAGAGTCCTCATATCGACCATTTCCTCGTTCATTTTTAAAAGCCTAAAGTCTTTTTCGAGCTGATCGATCCTTTCTTGGACTAGGTCAGTAGGAGGTGTCTGGAATTGACTGTCATTGATCGTGATTCCAGGCTCGCGTCTCCGTGAGGGATCTCTACGCCTATTCAAGCGATCCCTCAGGTCCGGATTTGTCTGATCTCCCTTCCCCTACTCTGATTCAGATGACTTCGTAGGTCAGGACGATTCTTGCGACTTCCAGTATTTTTACGACCTCGGTCGTGTTTACTGACGGACCTGGTCTCTCCGGACTCGTCACTGGTGAAACTCATTGATCGGTCATTTCGTGATGGATTCTTCCCACGTCGCCTCGTCTCCGCAGTGCGAGACCGAGACATCTGACTTTTCTCAGATGGTGCGCTTCTCCGCTCCTGGAATGTCTCCCTGTTTCCTTGTCTTTCCCCTGTACGCCCTTGATCCTGATCTCGAACAGGTTGAGCGTTTCTGCGGGGAGGTGAAGGATATCTTATGGGTGACGGAGGGAACCGTATAGGCGACGGTGGCTGCCGCCCTTGTCGCGGCCTAGAGGGGCCAGAATTTGCCTGAGATGGGTCAGTTGCATTCGGTGCACTCCCAGGTACCTGAGTCCGAGCCTCTGCAGGGGTTCGGTTATTCTCAGTTCCTGCAGGCACTTCCACAGGTGGGTTAGGCGGGACCCGAGCTCGAGTACTCCTCTGTGGCCTAGGAGGAGCAGATGACTCTGCTGGTGCCGGAGGTTGAGTTGGCCTCCTTGTGGCAGCATCTTTTCGTGGACGTCCACAGGGCCTCTGGGGAGGAACATGCACATCCCTTGGAGGAGGGACTTGGTTTTCGCACGGAGGCGGGGGCTGAGCCACCTGCGCCTCTGCGACTATCCTAGTCAACTCCTCATTCCGTTTGTTGGCCTCTGCCAACAGCTGTTTCAATTGCCGGTTTTCCAGTTCTACAATAGGAACGTAACGCTCAGGATTGTAGTACATATCCTCATCCCTTGGTGGAGGCGGTGGTCCCCGGGAATCAGAGGACCCACTTCTCTCCTCAGCATCGGGGTTCTCCATTGGTTGTTTTCCAGGACGCCTTGGGTAGCTTTCATCAGGGGTGTTCTGATTGTTTGTGGCCATGGCTTTTTCAGGGATGAATGCTTAAGGCTCTCAATGAAAGCACCAAACTGTTGACACCGTTTTTCGTTAAACAGTGAAAGAAGAGCACGTAAACAATAATTGATAATGGCCAAATACAATAAAACAAGTCAAACACACGATTTTTACGTGGTTCAGCAGTTTAAATCTGCCTAGTCCACGAGTCTTTGTTATTAATCTCAAGATTATCTCTGAAAATTCTTAAGCATGAATTCTTCAGAGTTTTCTCTCAAGGATCAGAAAATCCGTCCTTTACAATGGTGCATGGCCTCTCTATTTATAGAGAAGGATGCAGAATACCATCCCACATATTTTGGGTAGTTACTCTTTTTGTGTAAATAAAATAAATGGCTATAATCAGATATAAAAGGAAACGTCTCCTGAAGACCAGGAGACGTATAACTGATCAAATAATATCCCACGATTCTAGGGGATTTACATTAATAAATGAGGATTACATCTCATATTTATAATACTTGTAGATATTCAAGGTGGTTATCGCGTGTCTCTAAGGCTTTAGTTTCCCAGGTTTCCCGTCGTCGTCCGAGCTAATGACATCTCCCGAGTTCACGTGGCTTTCGAGATCGTATGTACATCGAGCTCGAGACCCCTGATCCGAAGTCGTCCCTAAAGATGAGTGTGTTCTCGGAGCTACCTTTCGAGATCGCGATCGTTTCGAGGTCACCATATTCGAGATCATATATCGTACTTTGCAGGCTCGATATACCATCCTGGAGCATACTCTAATCCTTATGAGACCATTTGCTGCGAATCCAACTTTCGAGGTCACATTTACCATGGCTCGAAATCTGGGTATAACATATATATTTCTAAAATTAAATGGTTTTTATATTCGAGCCTTACATAGACAAGTGGTTTGATCACTGATAATACTTTTTCAAATGCATAGCATTCTAGGTCCGTGATACCGTTTCTCAACTAAGTAGGGCCAATTTAAAAGTACCTTCTCGTATGATTTCCATTATTTGATATGGCCCTTCCCTGCTCGGGCCTAAGGCACCATCTTTGGGGTCCTTGCTTGCTAAAAATACCCTTTGGAGTATCAGGTCTCCTAAACTAAAGACACACTTTTTGACCTTTGAATTAAAATAACGAGTGATTTTTTGTTGATAATGCGCGAGCCGTAGCTGTGAATCTTCTCATTTCTCATCAATTAGGTCGAGGGACGCACTGGGTAGTTCATCATTCTGTTCCGGGCTAAAGGTCTGGAGCCTATGTGTGGCTACTTTTGTTTAGACAAAGAGGACAACCTCACTTCCGAAATTTAAGAAGAAAGGGGTATGCCCCGTGGAAGTTCGGTGGGAGGTCCGGTAATCCCACAGCACTTGCGGGAGCTGCTCGGGCCATACTCCCTTGGCCTCGTCCAATCTCTTCTTAAGGCTTGCTTTGAGGGTTTTATTTACGGCCTCGGCCTGTCCGTTGGCCTGCGAGTAGGCCACCGAGGAGAATCTTTTGATTACGTCGTGTCTTTCACAAAATTCAGTGAAGAGACTACGTTCCATTGTCTGACACAATTTTTCCTGGCAATCCGAATCGACAAACAATTTTCTTGACCACGAAGTCGAGGACTCTTTTTGCAGTGATTGTAGCTAGGGGCTTCGCCTCCGCCCATTTTGTAAAATAATCGATGGCCACTACTGCATAGCGAACCCCTCTCTTCCCTGTGGGCAGGGCTCCAATTAAATCAATTCCCCATACTGCGAATGGCCAGGGGATGATATAATTTTTAGCCCGACTGGAGGAGCTCGGGCGATGGTGGCAAACTGCTGGCACTTATCACACTTTTGGACATAGGAGATGGAGTCCTTTGATAATGTGGGCCAAAAATACCCATGCCATAATATTTACAAGGCCAGGTTTTGCCCCCTAGCGTGATCCCCACAGAAGCCTTCATGCACCTCCTGCAAAATAGTTTTGGCTTCCTTTAGCAGAACACACCATAGTAGAGGTAAGGAGTGGCCACGTCGGTACAGCATCCCTGCTATGATTGTGTACCTTGGAGTTTGATATAGTACTCTCCTCGCGTCTTTCCGCTCGCCAGGTAATTTTCCTGTCGTAAGTTACTCTATTATGGGAGTCATCCAAGTCGGTCTGATATCGATCATCTCGACCTCCATCGCGCTTTCTGCCATGCTCAGACTTTCTAAGAATTCCACTGGTACTATGCTCAGAGTCTCAGCTTCTTTGGAGATAGCGAGTCTATCCAGAGCGTTAGCATTGGCGTTCTGCTCGCGAGGGATCTGCTCGACTAGGCTATACTCAAACTCTGATAGCTCCTTCTTGACCTTGGCCAGGTAAGCTGCCATTTAGGCCCCTCGAGCTTGATATTTCCCAAATACCTGGTTGACCATGAGCTGGGAATCATTGTAGCAGTGGATGGCCCTGGCCTTCAACTTATTCGCCACTCTAAGCCCGGCCAATAGGGCTTCGTATTCGGCTTCATTGTTGGATGCCACAAACCTGAACCGCAATGGGGGTGGAAATGATGCCCTTCCGAGGATATTAAGATGATCCTACCTCCGAACCTGTTCTCATTAGATGACCCATCTATGAAGATTCTCCATAATTCTCGCACTGGCTCTCTCAAGGGCTCTTCCTGGAATCCAGTGCATTCAGCCATGAAATCAGCCAAGGCTTTGCTTTTTATCAAAGTTCGGGGTATACACAGTATCTCAAACTGGTTGAGCTCGACCGCCCATTTCAACAAACGTCCTGATGTCTCAGGTTTCTGCAGCACCTACCTTAAAGGTTGATCGGTCATGACGTGGATTGAATGGGATTGGAAATATGGCCTAAGCTTCCTGGAAGTCGTAATAAGGCAGAATGCCATCTTTTCCATTAGAGGATACCGAGATTCTGCTCCGAGAAGTCTTTTGCTTATATAATATACTGTCTTTTGAACTCGGTCCTCCTCCTGGACCAACACGGCGCTAGCCGCATTTTCGGTCACGGCTAAATAGAGAAAAAGGGACTCTCCTGCCATTTGTTTAGATAACTCTGGTGGCTCGACCAAATGTATCTTCAGGTCGATGAAAGCCTGCTCGCACTCCTCAGTCCACTCGAACTTTTTGTTCCCCCGAAGCAGGTTGTAGAATGGCAAACACTTATTGGTGAATTTAGAAATAAACCGATTGAGGGCTGCCACCCTTCCTGTCAGACTCTGGACATCTTTATGCGACCTGGGCGAAGGCATCTCTAGCAGCAATTTGATTTTGTCTAGGTTCGCCTCTATCCCCCTGGTGTTGACTATGAATCCCAAGAATTTTCCCGACGCCACTCCGAAAGTACATTTATGGGGGTTTAGCCTCATATTATACTTCCTTAGAATTCCAAAACATTTCTTTAGATCGGAGACATGTTTATCGGCAGTCTTTGACTTGACTAGCATATCATCAACATACACTTCCATGTTTTTTTTTATCTGATCAGCGAACATTCTGTTGACCAACCTCTGGTAGGTCGCCCCAGCATTTTCCAGCCCGAAGGGCATGACTTTATAGCAGTACACGTTGGTTGGAGTTATGAAGCTAGTATGTTCCTGGTCCGTAGGGTTCATAGCGATCTGGTTATATCCAGAGTACGCATCCATGAAGGACATGAGCTCATGCCTCGCTGTGGCGTCCACCAACTTGTCAATCCTTGGAAAGAGGAAGAAATCCTTAGGACAGACTTTATTTAGATCAGAGAAATCGATGCAAGTCTGTCATTTTCCATTTGGCTTTGGGACTAGGACAAGATTGGCAACCCATATCGGATACTTAGCCTCGCAGATAAAGCCACACTTCAAAATCCTAGCTACTTCTTCCTCCAGTGCCTCAACTCGGGTCGTACCCAGACGCCTCTGTTTCTAGGATTTCGCAGGCATGCTTTTGTCCAAATTTAGCGTATGCATGATGCCACTCGGGCTGATTCCTATCATGTCTTCATGGGACCAAGTGAAAACGTCTAGATTCTCTTGTAAAAAAGTTACCAGCTCCGCCTTTCTTTCAGTGCCAAGATTTTTCCCGAGCTTAACGACCCTCGAAGCATCTTCGAGATCAATGTTTACTTCTTTGAGGTCTTCAATAGCCTAGAGCTCGGATCTATCTTCACCCATTCGGGGATCAATATCCTCACTCGGGGTGGCTCCCCTGCAACTGACTGGCTGAGGTTCTTCCATTCCAGGATTATCTCTGACTTCCTGAGATTCCTCTCCTCGATCTTGCACGGCCATCGCTTGCTGCCCGGGTTGTGATTTTCCCTTCATGGAAATGCTATAGCATTCCCTAGTAGTGAGTTGATCACCTCGAACAGTACATATTCCTATGGATGAAGGGAATTTTATCGCGAGGTGGCAGACGAAATTTATAGCTTCAAATGCCATCAGCATGGGCCTACCCAAGATTGCATTGTATGCGGTCGGACAATCCACGACCACAAATTTGAGCAGCTTAGAAACAATTCGTGGTCCTTCACCTAGGGTTATCACCAACTCGATCGTTCTGATAGCTATCGAACCTTCTTTGGAAAACCCATACAACATCATGGAGGTTGCCTTTAGTTCAGCCACAGACAATCCCATTTTCTCCAATGTGGTCCTAAAAAGCAGGTTCACAGAACTCCAGTTGTCGACCAAGGTTTGCCTAACTCTCCGATTGGTGAGCTGGACGGTTATGACTAGAGGGTCATTATGCGGGAACTGGACATGACTAGCGTCTTCTTCAGTAAAACTGATCGATTGTTTCTCCAATCGTTGTTGTTTAGACAAACGCTGCTCCGGGACGAACTCAACTCCATTGTGAGACCTCAGCTCATTGACATACCTCTTCTGGGCATTTATGCTCGTGCCTGCCAGATGAGGACCTCCAGAGATGGTGGTTATTTCTCCTCCTATTATCGGAGGAGGGGTGTCCTAACTCACCTGGGCTCTGGTCTAATTTGCGGGGTCTTCCGGAGCTGATTGAATGTTTTGCCCAGTGGGCTGATTAGGAGTTACTCGATTCCGGGCATATTGAGCCAGGGACCCGGCCCTGATGAGCATCTTAATCTCATCTTTCAAATGTATGCAGTCATCGATGTTGTGACCGATGTCATTGTGGAATCGAAATTTTTTTTAAGGGTCTCTCTTCGCCCTTTGATTATTTAGAGGCTCCGGCTTCTTCCACGGAAGGCGGGCAGATTTCACCAAGAAGATGCGCTCCCTGGTATCTATGAGGTCAGCGTAAGTTGCGTAGATTGGTTTGAATTTATCCACGGGCTTATTTTTCTTTGAACCATTCTGGTCGCCTTCGCCATTTCCCTTCCTCTTGCTTCCTCCCTCATGGTTATTCTGGGTAACGGTTTGAGCCGTAGCTTCCACGTCCGTTACCTCTCCAACGGGCTGGGCAGGGACTTGGTTAGTTCCTGCGACCGAAGCTCGCACCTCTTCCAGGTTGATCCATCTCTGAGCCTTGTTCAGGAACTCGTCCACTGTGTTGACGCCTTTTATCTGGATCTCTTTCCACAGGTCGCCTCCGACAAGGATTCTTGTTCTCATCACCATAAGCCTAGAGCTTTCATCCGCGTCTCTAGCTTGCGCAGCGATGTTGGAAAACCTACTCAAGTAAGCTTTCAGAGGCTCTCCGGGCTACTGCTTTACGTTTGCCAGGGAGTCTGCCTTTATCCGAGCTGCTTGAGAAGCCCGGAATGCCCTCTTGAAGTCAGCGGAAAAGCTCTTCCATGAGCTGATAGAATGCTTCTTGTATTGCTTGAACCATTGCCTGGCCGATCCGACCAGAGTCGAAGGGAATACTAAGCATCTTAACTCGGGCCTGATGTTATGGGCCATCATTAGGGTATTGAACATCCCCAAGTGGTTGGACGAATCTCCATCTCCGTCGAATTTTGATAAATGGGGCATCCTAAAACCTAGTGGGTATGGTGTTGCTGCAATGTTGGGGGCGAAAAGCTCGAGCTCATCCCCTGAGTCATACTCATCTTTTTCCTTTTATGATAGAATTCTTTTCATCAGCTCCTCCATCTGGGCCAGCCTCTTGAGGGTTGGGTCCTTGGTTCCCTAGGGCTGTTCAACAACTCCCATTCGACCGTACGCATTTGACGGGTTATGGTCCCTCCAAGTTCGAGCTTGGTTTGGTGGGGCATTCCCGTTTTTCTCGTACTTCAGAAGGACTTCCCTCGTGGTGAGTGTCGCTGACTCCATCGCAAGGCGGATTGGTCCTTTGTGAGTTTAGGCGATCTCGCAGATCGGTATGTGGGTCAGCCCGAGGGTTTTGAGCTGAACTCAACTGATTCCTCAGATCTGCGCTAGTCCTTCTACTTCGACGATCCTCCGTCCAATAATTTCCATTAGAGAAGCTCAGATCTTGCGGTCGAGGATGAGGATCTTGAGCATTCCCGCATGCTCGCGAGACATGAGTAGGGGCAACGGGAGGAGGATTCCTCCTGCTGTTTCCGTAGACAGGGACATCTCGAGCAGAACGAGGTGGGGACGGATGCCTGATCGGGGACGGAGGGTGTCTGATTGGTGAAGAAATTCTCGTTCCATCAGGTCGGATCAAACTAGCCAGCGGTTGCTTTTCTCCACCATTTCTAGTTCCCTGTGCATGGCGATCTGATCGCGGTATAGGGAAGTCGGTCGGGACACGCCATCTTTGCGAGTTTGTCCTTGACCGTCTGCGTGGGTTGCCATGGGCATTCGACGATGGCGTTGAACTCGGAGTCGAGTTTCTGACCGACCGGCTGACTCGTTGGTGATCCCTGGGAAAGCCACCAAACGAGGTTTCTTGGTGATTGGGAGACACGGGAGTAGAACTTGGAGTTGAGGTTCTAACCGATTGACTTGGCTTGGGTCAACTATCCCAGCGAGACTTATGAGTCCCGCCTTGCCTCTTTCCAATGTTAACTTCGGTTGAAAGTGGAGGTAGCCGAGCCAAGACTTCCTCGATTTTCTTATTTGCCTTGGCTAGATGGCTCCTCAACTGCATGTTCTCCATCTCTACTGCAGTCTAGTATTCCGGGTTCGGATCCAACAGTAGAGGTGCTGAACTTCCGATGTTGCCGTGGCCCATCGATTGTTTTCCCGATCATTGTTGGATCTCCGGGCCTTGTTCGTCAGAAACAGTGGTATGGTGAACCTCCTGCCCACCCTGCTGATCTGTTTCGTTACCGTGCCTTGAATGAGTGACCACCATGATGAACTTTTTCCTGAATCTTTTTCAATGGCACTAATTCGCAACTCTCAATGAAAGCACCAAACTGTTGACGCGGTTTTTCACCAACAGTGATTACGAAGATTAGCTAGAATAAATTAGTGCTTAAGGGTAAACCGTAAGGAGAATAATCACTCTTCAAGCTACTTAGAATGATATAGTAAGAACACTCGTTCCTTTTTACGTGGTTCGGAGGTTAAAATCCCCCTAGTCCACGAGTCAATATTATTACTGTATGTCTCTCTCTATTTTGACAGAATATTTGCATTACATATATAAACCCCCCCCCCCCCCCCTCTTTTCTATCCAAGGTCTTGGTATTTATAGGAGAATGATCCCTGGATAGGTGTTGGGGTCATCCCGTGATCCCCTGATCCCTCACATCATCTCTGTGACACTGATGATTAACATTTACATTTTATATTGAAGTGTGTTCTAATAATTAGGTAAAATGGACCATGGATCGCATGGTCTAAATCAGGCGTGTGATGTCTGATCATGCGCGTTTATATTGCGTATCTGGGAATTCAGGAGTTAACAGACATGTGATGTCTGTTTACGCACGTTTATATTGCGTGGTCAACTTTATAAAGATCCTGGGGTATGTCAGACCTCTGGCGTACCATGAGCTAGCGTAACGTCAGCTCGTGCCTTTTGATGTTGTACTCCACAAATGGTTCCAGGTAGTATGTTGCTTTGAACTCATCAGCTCGAGCTATTTGTCTAGGGAATCATGCTAAATTCCCCTGGAGGAAAAGTGAACACGTAGAACATCGATTATAGCCCTTTGCTAGCCAGATGTACCCGAGCTACCTAAAAAGGTACGTGCTGATTTTCAGGGCGTACATACTAATACCAAAATATTGGTAGGTAAGGCTTACATTTACCTACCAATAAATATTGGTAGGTACAAAATACGTAGCTAAAGCCTAAATTTCTTGTAGTGGAAATGTAATGCCCCGACTAATTATAAGACATCGGACCATTAAAACTACTAAGACATAGCTATTATTTTGGTATACATACATAATAGAACTTTATTATAAAAATCCAAAATACGGGATCCTATTGTTATTACATAAAAACATAAACCTTTAGTTAATTGTTCAAATACTAAATGCGGAAAAATAAATACATAAATTAAAAATACTCAAAATATAAACTTCATCCTTGATCTTTTCCAGCAATCCATTCATTCCGTCCTCTCCCAATACACATGCCAAAGCTGTCATGAATCTGTCCCGCCTTCCAAGCTTATTTTCCTGCATCATCTAAATAAAAAAGAATGAGTCTAATGCCCAACAAGGAAAATCTACTAAAACATATCATAAATCATAAGACTAAAAACATAAATCATAAAAGCATAGGACTACAATATTAATGGCCATTAACTCATCACTGTAGTATGTGATTGAAACCATCTAGGTCCTCTTGCTTCTATTCGAGGTAGGTTAAATCATAACTATAATCTACGATAATGATAAAAAAATCTTGGGATTTGCTTATTTGTTATCTAAGCAACTATATTTCCCAAGTTACTACAACATAAAACATATACATATATATACATACACATAGCATATAAACATAATCATAACACATGAAATCTAACCTATTTTCCTTACCAAATCTGGGATATTGGAGACAAGAACGGGATTGGAAAACTCCTAAAACCAACTAGTAAAAACCATAAGTTTCTAAAGAAATGGAGATGAAAAGAAAATCAAAACCACCAAGATAGAAACTTACCAAAAACCTTAAGTTTCAAGAAACTCAATCACCTAATCAAAAGCCATTATAACAAGTTAGGATTTTGAAGAAAAAAATGAAAGAATAAAAAGAACTATAATGAACTAAACCTAAGGATAAGAATACCTTGGATAGATTTGAACTTTGATCTACACCTTAATACCGAAATATCACTCTATCTTACTTCCCAAGTGTTTAGAAAAGCTTAGATTGAAAAGCTTTTAACCCCAAAACCCTAGTGTTTTCTCTCTAGAATAAACTTAGCAGCTTGGAGACTTTGTAGAATGCTTGAATGATGAATGAAATGGCTGAGTGAAATGTCATATTTATAGAGTTCAAGGAGTGAAACTAACCCCTTTTCAAAAAGAATAAATAAATGAATATTAATTGAATAAATTTGAACTTTCTGTTCAACAGATGCCCAGAACTCAGTCAAAACGTTCAAGAGAAAAATCTAAGTTGTTGAATGTTGTTTCTAATTAGATTCCACGAAGTTTTAAAAATATAAAAGGCAGCCGATATATCGCCTGTCCTTATATTGTGAGCCTTCGTGGTTTCGTTCGTGTGAAGTCGACATGTTTTTTGTATCAACCTTAGGCGATATATCGGCCCCTACAGCTGCGATATATCGGCATATGCTGATATTTTAAACACGTTTTTGCACACTTTCAACACTCTTGAAGTTTGTTTAAACAACTTTGACTAAGTAAAACGTGATCCTAACAGTTGTTGGAAGGTTCTAGACCTTCTAGATCTATCTTTTATTAATTTATTCATCTAAAATGCTTAAATCCTTAATAAACATGCATGTGACAAGTGTGACATTCTTAATTATTCTATCTAAATCTTAGGTTGTTATGATCAGCTATATTAATCAAACCTTGTGTTAAAATTAATATTTCTAAACTATAGGTTAAACTTATAAAATCCATAACTACTTCTACGAGTTTCCAACTAAATCCCGGCTTTAACCAATAATCACGAAAACTAAAATACTACAAGCTTCTACTACTACTATCTAGCTAAGTAAAATTTCGAGACGCTACAGGAAACACCATCGATTTTGCATCGAAAAAGCATCGTTTTGGCCAAAAAATAAGTTTTCATGATTCCATTGCAAGAGCATCGAAACACCATTGATTTTCCATCAAAATAACTTCGTTTTGGCCAAAAATCAAGTTTCTTGATTGTATCGCAAGAGCATCGAAATTGCATAAAAAAGAAATCGTTTTGGCCAAAAATAAAGTTTTCATGATTGCATCACAAGAGCATCGAAACACCATCGATTTTCCATCGATGATGTTTCGATGCTCTTGCAATGCAATCATGAAAACTTGGTTTTTTTAGCTAAAACGATGCTTTTTTTTATGCAAAATCGATACTGTTTCGATGCTCTTGCGATGCAATCATTAAACTTGATTTTTTTGTCAAAATGATGCTTTTTTGATGCAAAATCGATGGTGTTTTCGATGCTCTTGCTCTGCAATCATGAAACTTGATTTTTGGTCAAAACGATACTTTTTTTTATGTAAAATCGATGCAATTTCGATGCAAAAATCGATGGTATTTCAATGCTCTTGCGATGCAATCATGAAAATTTGTTTTTTGGCCAGAACAATGTTTTTTCGATCCAATTTCGATGCTCTTGCGATGCAATCATGAAACTTGATTTTTGGCCAAAACGATGCTATTTTGATGCAAAGTTGATTGTGTTTTAATGCAAACTCGATGGTGTTTCAATGTTGTTGTGATGTAATCATGAAAAACTTGATTTTTTGGCCAACACGATGCTTTTTCGATGCTCTGCACTGAAATTTGACGAAAACTTTGGAGATTCATATTTTTTCACTCAAATGTCTGTTTGAGATAATTTTTTCTTTTTAATTTTGGTATTTTTTTCGAGATTTACAATATTAGAATGAGTGAGAGAGTGATGCAATGAGAGACGTTAGAGAGAGAGAAAGAGAGAGAGTTCGGACTAAGAGAGAAAAATGGTGTTTGAATGTTAGGGGTATTTTTCTCCAAAAAATTAAAATTATGATATATTTAGGATAGTAACTTATGTTAACATATTAAAAAATCTCACTAAGTTATCATATATATATATATATATAACATGAAATTATTTATGGGAATTGTTGACTAAATTCTACATGTAACAAACAAAACAAAATCAATGCATGATGATTACCATATATGGTGTGCTGTAACTAACTTGCAAAGAAAGGAGAGAAAAAAAAAAGAGGGGACATAGTTGGAAATAAAGGCAAAGGTTAGAGGAACTTCCACTTATTAGTAGAAAATAGGATATATATTTATAAGAAAAGCTAAAAAAAAAAGGTAGAGCACTGCTTTTTATATTAATAGTATATGCTAGTATGAATGCACATGCCTTAGCCATGTGCTCATTATAATATTAGAAATATCAATAGGCTTAAAGTGTTTAATATTAGAAATATATAAATTAATATAAGGAAAAGTGATTCAAGCGGGGGTGTGCAGTATTTTTTCTTCTCTATATGGTATTGGATGATATGTAACTTAGAGCACTAATGGATGAGATATATTACCCCAAATTTAAAAAAAAAAATAGTTAAAACTAAGTAAAAGAGGCATAATGAATGATTTATTTTACAAATATTTTTAGATATATGTTCAGTACATAGTTATATCTAATGTCTACTATTCATCCTTCAAAATAATATTTTATTAATTTTTCACTCTTCTTCTCTTTTTCTATCTTCAAAATATTATATTATATTTAAATATTTCTAATTAATAATTTCAAAATATACTTTGAGAATAATATAATTTCTTATTTGTAATTTTTTTTAGATTAATTGATATTTTAGTTTATTTTATAAATTTGGATAAATTTAAATTATAATATAATTATGTGATATTACATATGGGTAAATATTGTAAATATTAAAATATATAAGAATATTAGTGATAGTTATAGAAAATATTTGAAATGAATAAAAAATATTTGAAAATATAATATCTAAATAATGTAGAGAAAAAAAATAAAAAATATGATGTAAAGTAAAATGTAAAATTTAGAAATAAAATAGAAAAATATGTGTTTTAGAGATATATTTTAAAAAATAGAGGATATCATTCTCTCTCAAATGTTAAAAAGGTTAGTCGGTGGAGGCTTTATATATAAATTGCATAAGACAAAAAAGAAAGAAAAAGAAAAATACATAGCTAGGTGGATTGGGGAGCTTGTTCATTTTTCTATATAAATAGTAGTAGATATAGAGTCCAACCCATTTAGCAGACGAAAGAGTCTCGATGGGTTCTTCAAAAACTGACACGATGACAGAGCAAAGAGATGCTGAGCTTCACATAGCTATGTTTCCATGGCTGGCCTTCGGTCATATACTTCCATACCTAGAGCTTGCCAAGCTCTTTGCCCAAAAGGGTCACCAAATCTCTTTCATATCAACCCCAAGAAATATCCTACGCCTTCCAAAGCTCCCTCCAAATCTATCATCATTGATAAACTTGGTCAAACTTCCATTACCCTCTTCAAAGTTTAATCTCCCAAATGACGCCGAAGCAACCTCAGACTTGCCCAGAGAAGAAGTCCCACTCCTCAAAAGAGCCTACGATGGTCTCCAAGATTCCCTCTCCGATCTTCTCCGCTCTTCCAAACCAGATTGGCTCCTTTTCGATTTCGCGGCTTACTGGGCACCCGATATGGCCAAAGATATAGGCCTACGAAACGCCTACTTCAGTATAATAACAGCGTCCACTCTTGGATATGTCGGGGCAGAGATTCCCGATTACCGGACCCAACTGGACGATTTTCTCGTTCCGCCCAAATGGGTTCCCTTCTCCACAAAGGTCGCGTTACGGAGATTCGAGGTTTTGAAAATATTTGAGGATTTGACTGGCTACGACGACGACGTTTCTGTTTGCTACCGTATTGCCAAAGCACTTAGAGGCTGCGATGTGGTGGCCGTTAGAAGTTGCTGGGAGTTGGAGTCGGAATGGTTAAACCTCATGCGAAGTATTCTTGGGAAACCAGTTCTCCCTATCGGTCAACTTCCGCCGGAACCATACGTCGGCGATGTCGACGGCGAAAACGACGACAGCTGGAGCTCAGCCAAGGAGTGGCTTGATGACCAGCCGAAACGTTCTGTCGTATACGTAGCGTTTGGTAGCGAGGCCGTACTGAGTCAAGATGAACTTACTGAGATAGCTCTTGGCTTAGAGCATTCCGGGTTCCCTTTTTTCTGGGTCCTAAGGGCTGATCCCGATTCATCTGTCGAGCTTCCAACCGGGTTCGAAGATCGAACTAGAGGACGTGGAATAGTGTGGAGGAGTTGGGCTCCTCAGCTGAAGATTTTGGGTCACGATTCGGTCGGAGGATTCTTGACTCACTCCGGGTGGAGCTCGGTGGTGGAAGCTCTTCAGTTTGGGATACCCCTTTTGTTGCTGACATTCACAAATGATCAAGGTGTGAATTCGAGGGTCTTGGAGGAGAAAATGATTGGATATTCAGTGCCGAGAGATGAAAACGACGGGTCGTTTACGAGAGAGTCAGTGTCCGAGACTTTGAAGCTGGTGGTTGAGAAAGAAGAGGGAAAGGTTTACAGAGACAAGGCTAAGGAGATGAGTCCCATATTTGGAGACAGGGGAGCACAGAGCAAGTACGTGGACGATTTTCTTCATTACCTGAAAACTCATTGAATACGTCCAGCTTTAACCAAGTCCTATAATATTTGTGTAATAATAAACAAACACATTATATATGTTTTTATCATCTTATAATTATGAAGCACTTGTATGAAGTACATTTAGTACAAAAGATGATGCAATGTGGTGTTTTAATCAAGATCGCTGCCTACTTTTCAGTAATTCCATAAAACTATTCTATTGATCCAATAGGACTTCCACATGTGAGCTAACTCATTAAAAAAAATAGGATGACAATGTTGCCCAGCATAGGCAACAAGCAACCATACTAGCCAACTATCCCAGCCACTCCCTTGAAGTTGCTCTTGCCAACAAAGGGAGAGTCCTGCCAAAACTTGTCAGTATGTTATCCAAATACATCTTAATCGATGCACTCATTCAATTGAAATTTTATTTTTATTTTTATACATGTTCTCTTCACCGTTCCTGTGAAGAAGATTTTTTTTTTTTTTTTTTTAAAAAAAACCCACTTCCATCAAAATAAGGTTTTTTATTTTAATTTTTTTTTTGTCGGGAATAGAATTTAATACTATTCAGATTGTAATAGAAAAAAAATATAAATTGGAGGGGAGACTTCCTCCCATTAGGAAAACTCACCATCTTGCCTAAGAGTATGATTTGCCAATCCATGGGCTGCATTATTAAACTTATAACCAATATGTGACAGAGATGTTATCGGAAAAATAGACAATAAAGTGTTAATATCTGAAAAAATAATCTTCAGTTCATTTTGGTATGCTAAGTTATTATTTAAAGCCAAAACAAAAGAAAATGAGTCAGAAAAGACAACATCTGGCTGAAGTCCAAGCCTTTGAGCCCAATTGAGTGCGATCAACAATGTTATAGCTTCTGCTCGAAAGGCTGATAACATTCCTGCAATACAAATTAGTGGAGAGTTTAGGTAAGGACAAAACAAAGTTATGTCATAGAAATTGAGAAAACAAATCATCCAACTAAAGCAATCAAATAACCTTAACCAAATGGATCATCCCTTTGGTTAAGGTTCCTAAAATCGATATAATCATTTACCTTTTTTGCTCACTTATAGGAATGCCTCTATCTTTTAATTTTGAGTTTTTATAGTAAGTTTTAACTTTAAAGAAAAGCGACTCTTACCTTTTAAAGGCTTTGATAGAGCTGCAATAACTTCCTTCTCTGGGGAGAGGATGATTGCTCTGAATCCTATCGTTTCTGACTGGTTAGCTATTGCAGCATCCACTGATAAGATAATGGGTTGGTTCCCTGAATCTTCTCTTCTTTGATTTGGAGATATTGCATTTTGTAAAGGTTGATTTGTGGTTCTCTGTGTGCTTCTTATTGATTCCCAGTATTGGGTTATCCATTCAAACACTTGGTATCCTTGTCTTCCAGGGTGTCCATGGGTTCTTTTATTCCTCTCAAACCAAATTGCCCAAGCTATGATGAGCGTTTTTTGAAAGTTTTATTTTTCCATAATTTCAAAGGCATAAAGTAAAATTTCCTTAAAGGAAATATCTTCTTTCTTATGTGACATGAATGGATAATCTCACTGATCCCATATTTCTTTAGAGAAAGGACACCAAAAGACAGCATGTGCAATAGAATCCTCTCCAAAACCACATAGTGGACAAACACTGTGTGAAGAGATATTGCGTCGATTTAAACCTTTAAAAGTGGGCAAAATTTCGTGGTATCCTCTCCAAGGAAAATGTAAAATTTTACGTGGTATTTTGATTCCCCGAAAGGACTTCCACCACATTGCTAATAATGTAACAGATGAAGAAGGCAGTGCAGTGTCCATAGTCGAAGCTAGATTATACCCACTTTTGACAGAATAGTTCCCATGATTTGTATAGTGCCAAAGCCATGAATCTGGGCGATCAAAATAAGTTAGAGGTATGGTTAAGATGTTTTGGGCATCAGCATCATTAAAAAATTGTTGGACTCCTATCATGTTCTATGAACCAGGAGTTTCTATTAGATCATGTACTCTAAGGGGATCAGATATATCAACTGTACTCGGGAGAAAAGATGGAGGTCTTGGGATCCATGGATCACTAAAAGCCAAAGTATATTTTCCATTTCCTATACGTCTTCACAATCTTGTACGTAAAAGGTCCCTACCCCAGATGATACTTCTCGATGTTATTGAAGGATAATGACCTTCTCTAGCCTCTAATATTCTTGTATGTTGATAGTATCTTGCTTTGAATACTTTTCAAAGAAGGGAGGTAGGGTTTATTAATAATCACCAAGCATGTGTTTGCCAGTAGTGACTGATTATACTGAATAAAACCTCGAAATCCTAATCCTCCCTCACACTTTGGTCTACACATTTTATGCCATGCACGCCAATGAATTTTCTTTTGTTCAGTTGTAGAACCCCACCAATATCGGGCTTGTAGTCTTTCAATTTCTTGGCACAATCCTTCTAGTATACGGAAGCATGACATTAGATAAGTTGGCATAGCTTGGATAACAGCTTTAAGTAAGATTTCTTTACCAGCTAGAGAAAAAAGCTTTGATTGCTGTAAGTGTAGCTTCATCCAAACTTTGTCTTTTATTGAATTAAAAAGAATTCTCTTATTTCTACCTCCCAACATGGGTAGACCCATATATGTTTCTATGGAATCAGTCATTTGCATATTTAGAGAGGATGTATACAAAGTGGCAATGTCTTCCGAAGTATTTGGAGAAAAGTATAATAGAGACTTTGTAAAGTTGATCCTCTGCATAGAAACAAAGACACTGAATTTAGATAAATTTGAATAATTGGGAACTTTTGAATTGATATATCTAATTAGAGCTATTTATCAGTGAATGCCTTTATTGTGTCTTTCAGAATTTGATTACCATGTTTTAAAACTTTACGTGTCCTGAACATGTCGGGTATAGAGAAAATATGTTTTGTATAGCTTGTAGAGATCTCTTAGATGCCTGAACAATAATGTGGCTGTCATCTGCAAAGAATAAATGACTAATGAAAGGAGCTCTATTAGCTATTCTTAGTCCCTTTATTTCCTTTCTACTTTCCGCCTGTTGAATTAAAGCTGAAAAACCTTCTGCACAAACCAGGAAAAGATAAGGTGATAGAGGGTCCCCCTGTCTCAACCCTCTTGATGGAATTACCTCACCATTATTAGTCTATTAATTTGAAACGAATATCGGACTGAAGATACGCATTTCATTAATTTGTTAACCCAGTAAGGTCGAAATCCCATCTTAAGTAACATTTTCTCCACAAAAATCCATTAAACTCTATCGTACGCCTTACTCATATCTAATTTCATTGTTGCGAATGATTTCCTCCCTAACTTCTTAGATTTTAAACTGTGAAGCCACTCATAAGCAATAAAGTGCATTATCTGTAATGAGTCTTCCTAGGACAAAAGCATTCTGCGTAGAGCTGATGAGTGAATCTAGGAAATGTTTTAATCTATTAACTAATACCTTGGAAATGCATTTGTATAGAACATTACATAGACTGATTGGTCGAAAGTCAATGATTGCAACTGGATTTTTCACCTTTGGAATCAGAGTAACCAATGTTGAGTTAATTGTAGACAAATCTTCACTTCCATTTAAGCATTCTAAAATAGTTTTTGATACTAACGAGCCAACAATATCCCAATGTTCTTGATAAAAAAGTGCAATCATACCATCTGGACCTGGGCTTTTATCTGCAAGCATAGAGAAGACTGCATCTTTCATTTCCTCCAGAGAGAATGGGGCTTCTAAGCTCATGTTTATCTCATCTGATACATAAGTATGAACTCCTTGTAATAATTCTTCAATTTGTTCTTCTGAAGGAGACGAAGAAGTGAAGAGAGACTTGTAGAACTTCATTGTGATATCACTGATCTCACTATCACTTGTGCACCATTCGTTTCCATCATTGAAAAGGCCTGTCATATAATATTGGAAAATTATTATCATAAGTAAATATTTTATGTCCTGCCCATCCTAGATTGTATTTTTTAATGGTATAGAGATTGTTATATATGGTAATGGAATACTAGTTTATCATTTTGTTTTTTATCTTTATATTATAATTAGTTCTTGATTTTCTTTGGTTCCTATCTATTATTGTGCCTTGAGAGATTCCCCAATTGTTATATAGACTTTGTTAGCCAATATTTTACAATTGACTAATTAAGCTTCTTAGGGAAGATATTTGGAAGTCAAAATATAAGGTAAAATCAAGTCAAGTACCTTTAATTGAATTGTTCTTTTGTCGCTCTCTTGCCTTTTGATGAAATAATTTTGTGTTTTGTTCTCCTACTTTTAGCCACTGTATTATGGATCGTTGATGCCAAAAGACTTCCTCTTTATGCAATATATCATCCAGTTTTCTTTCTGTTTGTCGTAACTCACTATGATCTTCCATATGTTTTTGTAAATTCTGCAATCGGATAATATGTGAATGAGTGTCTTTGATGTCTTTGGATAAGGATCCAAATTTTGACTTGTTCCATGCGGAAAGGTTAGATGTGCACGCCTGAATATTACTCATAGTTGAGAGAAGAGAGGAGGAAGAAGAAAAAGGTTTCCAACACTTTTTTATAATTTCTTTGCATTCCGACTTGTTTGACCAAAGATTTTCAAATTTAAAATGAGGTCTTTTCTGTTTCTTAAGAGGTCAGACCTAGTTTCATTTTGTAGAGTTAATAGAAGAGCTCTATGATCTGAATGGTAGAAGTCTAGATGTGTTAACGAGGTTGAATTAAACCTCTCTTTCCACTCTTTGTTAACCATTGCCCAATCCAGCCTCTCTTGTAAGAGGCCATCCTCACAAAATATTTGCCAAGTAAACTAATTACCTCTATAACTCAAAGGTTGTAATTCACATACCTATAGTATGTTTCGAAACACTTCAATTTGTTGTTTGTTTTGAAGCCTTCCGCCATTTTTATCAGCTTGACTTAGAATTTCATTAAAATCCCCCATCACTAGCCATAGCCCATGTGCTACTTGTACGCCCTGATTTTCCAACGGGCTATTAGCAAGCTGAGATATGGCCTAATTATATCAGCCACGTGGATACCCCATGACCGGAGCTGCTGTCGTTAGGTCCTACCTCTTTAGCTCGAGGTAGCCAAAGGTTCGCCAAGATTACTTAAGGGCTGAGTCAGGACTATGAAGGCCGCAGGTCGAGAATGCATCCAGCTCGGGATACGAGCTGGAGTTGGAAGCTATGACCTTTTATAAAGTCAACCACGCAATATAAACGCGGATATATCAGACATCACGTGTTTGATATATCCCTGAATTCTCGGACACGCAGCATGAACGTGCGTATTCAGGCACCTACGACTGGGTTGGGCAGTGCGGCCCATTATCCCCCTTACCTGTTGATTAGACCACACTTCATTTGTCAGGTTTTAGGAATTAATCATGAATGTCACAGAAGTGACATGATGGGTAAGAAGGTCACGGGATGACCCCCCTTACCAACTCCCAGGTGCCCTCTCCTATAAATATGGAGACCCTGGGAGTTGCAAAGGGTTGGATTCTATACTGTAACAAAATATCCTGTAAAGAATACCAGAGATATAGCAATAATATTGGCTGGTGGAGTAGAAGGATTTTAACCTTTGAACCACCTAAAAACGTAATTGTGTCATCAGTCCTTTTAAAGATCATTCATCTGTTTCGGTTCATTATTAAGCACTAATTTTTTCTCTTATCTTCTTAATTACCTGTTGGCGAAGAACCGCATCAACAGTTTGGTACTTTCATTGAGAGCTTGTTAGATTGGTGCTATCGCGAATATCCAACTATGGTGACCACTCGATCAAGACACGGTAACGAGGAGGAACAAAATGATGGGCAGGAGGCTCATCATGCCGCCATCTCCGGCGAGCAAAATCTTGAAGTCCAGCAGTGGCCGGGCAAGTAGCCGATAGGTCAGGATGACACTGGAAGTTCGGCACCCCGACCACCTAATCCAAACCCGGATTTTTACACGGCGGTAGAGATGGAGAATGCTCAGCTGAGGAGCCAACTGGCGAAAGCTAGTCAGCAGATTAAGGAGGTGTTGGCCCAATTACCCCCTCTTACAACCGACGCTAATGTTGGAAAGAGGCAAGGTGAGACTCGTAAGTCCCGCCGGGGTAATCGGTTCAGGCCTAGCCGCTCGGTCAGACCTCCGACGTCCAACTCTACTCCCACATCGCACCGTCAAGAGGCAAACTTCGAAGAAATACCTAGAGCCGAACAACAATATAGCCGCTCGGTCCGAATTTCAACTCCCAGCTCACTACCAGCCTCGAGCGCGCCCAGGAGGGCTCGAGGGAATTCTAGAAGGAGATCCGGGGAGGGCTCACAGCACCAGCCCGTCCCCGCCAGACGTCCTGCGCCTCGTCCAGATCGCCAGGCATAGGGCCCGCAGGTTGGCAGGGCCGAAAGGCCCCCACCTAACTTGATCCGCCCGGACAGAACCAGGATCGCATCCCCGGTCAGACATCCTCCGTCACCAATAAGATATCTGTCTCCTCCTCGGCCTATCCGAGATATTCTAGTTTATGGAAGCAGCAGGAGAAACTCGCCATCCGCAGGACCTTCCCGTCGTAGCAGGGCACCCAGAGGGAGCCCGGATCCTCACCCCCAGAGGTGGACTCCGAGCTTCTCTAACGGGAGCTACTGGACCGGCAGTCGCCAGAGTGACCTTTCTGGCGGAGACCTGCGTCAACGCTTAAGCTCGGCGCAAAGTCCTCAAGCCACCCCGAGGGGCGACCTACGAGATCACCTTAACTCTCATAGGGGGGACCTGGTAGGAGGTGGCAACCATACTCGCTCAGGGGGAGACTTGTCCGAGGTACGTAACTGCGGGAATGTCCCAAATAACCTATCTCAAGATAGGAGGGGCAATAACCCACCAAACGTATACAATGGATCTGGAGCTGTTGAACAGCCCTGGAATAACCAAGGAAATCAGGACAAAACCCTGGAGCGCCTGGCTCAGATGGAGGAGCTAATGAGGAAGCTCCTGTCGGAGAAAGAGAAAGACAAATATGATTCGGGGGACGAGCTTGAGCTCTTCGCCCCCGGCATAGCAGCAACAGCATACCCACCCAGTTTTCGTATGCCGCAACTGTCCAAATTCAACGGAGATGGAGATCTGTCGGATCATCTGGGGATGTTCAATACCCTGATGATGGCCCACAACATTGGCCCTGAGCTGAGGTGTTTGATATTTCCCTCCACACTGATCGGGCCAGCCAAACAGTGGTTTAAACAAAGCAAGAAACAATCAATTAGCTCCCGGAAAACTTTCTCTGCTGACTTCAAAAGGGCATTCCGAGCCTCCCAGGCTGCCCGCGTCAATGGCGACTCCCTGGCTAACGTGAGGCAACAACCCGACGAGCCTTTGAAGGCTTACCTGAGCAGGTTCGTGAACGTCTCTGCTCGGGCCAGAGACGCAGATGACAGCTCCAAGCTCATGGCTTTGAGAACTGGAATCCTCGTCGAAGGGGGACTCTGGAATGAAATACAAAGGAAGGGAGTCAGCTCAGTAAACGAATTCCTAAATAGGGCCTAAGGGTGGATCAACTTGGATGAGGCCCAAGCCTCAGCTACAGGAACCAGCCAGGTCCCTGAGCAGCCCGCTGGAGTGGGAACGGAGGTCATGGCAGCGACCCAGAACGTTACGCAGAATAACCAGTTCGGTGGAGGCAAAAGAAAGGGGAACGGCGAGGACAACCAGCACAGCCCAAAGAAGAATAAGTCTGTAGAAAAATTTAAGCCAGTCTACGTAGGGGTGAGCATCGGTCGGTTTGGGCAGTTTTTTTATAACATAAAATCCAGAATTCGGTTTTCGGTCCGGATTGGTGAAATCCAAAAATCGACCGACCAAACTAGTTAAAAGAAAAAACTGACCGTTTTGGACCGCGGTTTGGTCGGTTAAACCGACCAAACCGAATTTCTTTTTTTTTTTTAATTTTTAATTTTTTTTTTTTGAAAGTTTTAGTTAAAAAACTAAAAATTTTGGATTGTTGGAATTCATTTTTTTGCATTTTTAAAACATAAATATATAGAACATAATTTCATATATTTTTTATTTTTATTTAATAATTTTAATAATTAATAATTATATAATATTATATTATTATATATTATATTGTTCGGTCAGTTTCGGTTTCGCCGGTCGGTCCGGACAAAATTTTCAAACCGACCGAACAGTGGCGGTTTTTTCGGTGTTCGGTTTAATCGGTTTCGGTTTTTCGGTGTTCGGAAGGTCGGTGTATACGATTTTTTCAGTTTTTCGGATTTTATGCTCAGCCCTAAGTCTACGCGACTTATACAGAGCTCACCCACTCTAGGGAGAACATCTTCCTAGCGAACTCTACTCGCCTCCCCTGGAAGAAGCCGGAGTCGTTAAAGCACCAAAAGGGGAAGAGAGACACCTCCAAGTTTTGCCGTTTCCACAACGACATTTGCCACAATACTGATGATTGTAGGCATTTGAAAGATGAGATCGAAACTCTCATCAGAGCAGGCCCCTTGGCTCAGTACGCGCGGAACAGGGTTCCAACAAGCCGACCTGCTCCGGAAGTCCCAGTCAGTCAGCCCGGGTCTCGGGTCGATCAAGACGTCCCTCCTCCAGTGATAGGAGGAGAGATATCCACAATCTCGGGAGGTCCGCATTTGGCTGGCACGAGCAGGGGTGCCCAAAAGAGGTACGTAAACAAACTCAAGGCGCATAATGGAGTAGAGTTCGTCCCAGAGCAGCATCTGCCAAAGCAACAACGATTGGAGAGGCAACCAATCATTTTTACGGAAGAAGATGCTGGCCATGTTCAGTTCCCTCATAACAACCCTCTGGTCTTAGCAGTGCAGCTCGCTAATCGGAGGGTTAGGAGAGTGATGATCGATAATGGGAGCTCGGTAAACCTTCTATTCCTGTCCACGCTGGAGAAGATGGGTTTGACTGTCGCCGAGCTGAAGGCGACCTCCATGATGCTGTATGGTTTTTCGGGAGAAGGATCAGCGGCTATAGGGACGATTGAGCTGGTGATCACCTTAGGAGAGGGACCTCGGACAGTCTCAAAACTCCTCGAGTTCGTGGTCATCGACTGCCCCGCCGCATACAATGTTATTTTGGGCCGACCCACAATTATAGCTTTTGAGTCCATCACCTCCGTTCGCCACCTCGCGCTGAAATTCCCTTCTTCCATGGGAGTATGCACGGTCCGTGGCGATCAGCTCGCTGCCAGGGAATGCTATAGCATTTCCATGAAGGGAAAATCGAAACACGGGCAGCTAACGATGGCCATCCAAGGTGGAGGAGAGGAATCTCAGGAACCTTTGACTAATCCTGAGATTGAAAAACCTCAGAGCGCCGAGGGGGAAAGTATCATCCTAAGTGAGGATATTGACCCCCGAATAGGCGAGGACAAGTCCGAGCTCCAAGCTATTGAAGAGCTCGAGGAAGTAAACATCTATCCACAAAATCCTTCATGGACGGTCAAGCTCGGGAAAAACCTCCATGGCAAGAGGAAAGCGAAGCTGATCAAGTTTCTGCAGGATAACCTGGATGTGTTTGCATGGTCACACGAGGACATGGTGGGAATCAGTCCAAATGTCATCATGCACACCCTTCATTTGGATAAGAGCGTTCCTGCAAAGTCCCAGAAGCAGAGGCGCCTGGGAACAACTCGGGCTGAGGCCTTAGAAGAAGAAGTAGCCCAGCTCAAGAAATGTGGCTTTATCCGCGAAGCCCAACGGGAAATGGCGGACCTGCATCGACTTCTCCGACCTGAATAAAGCATGCCCCAAAGATTGTTTTCCCTTGCCAAGGATTGATCAATTGGTGGATGCCACGGCGGGGCACGAGCTCATGTCCTTTATGGGCGCGTACTCAGGCTATAATCAGATCGCCATGAATCCAGCAGACCAGGAGCACACCAGCTTCATGACCCCGACTAACGTCTATTGTTACAAGGTCATGCCATTTGGGCTGAAGAATGCCGGTGCTACATACCAGAGATTAGTGAATAGAATGTTCGCTAACCAGATCGGGAAGAACATGGAAGTGTACGTTGATGACATGCTGGTCAAGTCAAAGACTGCCGATAACCATGTTTCCGACCTGGAAGAATGCTTCAAGATACTAAGAGAATACGACATGAGGCTTAACCCTCAGAAGTGCACTTTCGGGGTCGCGTCTGGAAAATTCCTGGGTTTCATTGTCAACACTAGAGGAATCGAGCTTCCCTCACCCAGGTCGCGTAAGGACGTTCAAGGCCTGACAGGAAGGGTGGCAGCCCTTAATCGGTTTATCTCAAAATCCACCGACAAGTGCATGCTGTTCTACAACCTGCTCCGAGGAAATAAGAAATTCGAATGGATAGAGGAGTGTGAAAGTGCTTTCTTCGACCTGAAGGCACATCTGGCCGAGCCGCCCGTATTGTCCAAACCAAAGGCAGGAGAGCCCATTTTCCTCTACCTAGCTGTCACAGAGGATGCAGCTAATGTCGTATTGGTCCGAGAAGAAGACCGGGTTCAGAAACCGGTCTACTACATCAGCAAGAGACTTCTCGGGGCTGAATCCCGATACCCGTTGATGGTAAAATTGGCGTTTTGTCTTATCACGGCCTCTCGAAAGCTCAGGCCGTATTTCCAATCCCACTCAATACACGTCATGATCGATCAGCCTTTAAGGCAGGTTTTGCAAAAACCTGAAGCATCGGGACGCCTGTTAAAGTGGGCTATCGAACTCAGTCAGTTCGAGATTTTGTACACCCCACGAACTGCTATAAAAAGTCAGGCCCTGGCCGATTTTATGGCAGAGTGCACAGGATTCAGGGAGGATCCTGTGGAAGACTCACCCCAAGTCACCTCGGCCCAGACGTCTTGGAAGATCTTCGTGGATGGCTCATCCAATGAGAACGGCTCCGAGGCTGGAATCATTTTAATATCCCCTGAAGGGCATAGGTTCCACTCGGCTTTGAGATTCGGATTCAAGGCCTCCAACAACGAGGCCGAATACGAAGCTTTGCTGGCCGGACTGAGGGTAGCCCAGGAGCTGAAGGCCAGTTCCGTTCAATGCTTCAGCGATTCCCAGCTCGTGGTAAACCAGGTGCTAGGCGAGTATCAAGCACGAAGAGCCAAGATGGCTGCTTACCTGGCCAAGGTAAAAGTCGAACTGTCCGCGTTTGAGCGAGGCTCAATCGAGCAGATTCCTCGAGAACATAAAGCTAATGCGGACGCCATCACCAAGCTCGCTACCTCCGGGGAGACGGAGATGCTAGGGTTAGTACCAGTGGAATTCCTGGAAAAACCAAGTATAGAAGAGGTTGGGGCGGAGGTCGAAATGATTGACGCCAGACTGACCTGGATGACTCCCATCCTTGAGTACCTCACCGAAGGAAAGTTACCCGAAGGACGTAATGACGCACGGCGGGTACTGTACCAGGCCCCAAGGTATACGGTGATAGATGGGATGTTGTACCGACGTGGGCATTCCCTACCTCTCCTACGATGTGTTCTACCAGGAGAAGCAAAGGCCATCCTACAGGAAGTGCATGAGGGTTTTTGCGGGGATCACACTGGGGGGCAAAGCCTGGCCCTAAAAGTCTTAAGGCAATGATATTAATGGCCCACTCTGTCAAAGGACTCAATCTCGTATGTCAAGAAGTGCGACAAGTGCCAGCGATTCGCCACAGTTGCCCGAGCTCCCCCAGTTGAGCTGAAGATGATCTCCTCCCCATGGCCATTTGCAGTCTGGGGAATCGACTTGGTTGGCACCTTCCCTACTGGAAAGGGCGGGGTCCGCTACGCTGTCGTGGCCATCGACTACTTCACGAAGTGGGCTGAGGCAAAACCTTTGGCAACAATCCCTTCCAAGAAAGTCCTCGACTTCGTGGTCAAGAGCATTATCTGCCGGTTTGGGCTACCGAAGAAAATCGTATTCGACAATGGGACTCAGTTCGACAGCGACCTCTTCACCGAATTTTGTGAAAGGTACGGAATTGTGAAAAGCTTCTCGTCCGTAGCCTTTCCCCAGACAAATGGCCAGGTCGAGGCTGTCAATAAGACGTTAAAGGCGAGCCTTAAGAAAAGATTAGACGAAGCCAAGGGGGTCTGGCCAAAACAGCTCCCCTAGGTTCTGTGGGCATACCGGACCTCGCATCAGACTCCTACGGGTCATACTCCTTTCTCTCTGACATTTGGGAGTGAGGCAGTCCTCCCTGTCGAGGTTAAGGTATCTTTGCATCGAGTCCAGGCATATGACCAGGACCGCAACCACGAACTACTTCGCGCCTCCCTCGACCTGATTAATGAAAGACGAGAAGATTCGCAGCTTCAGCTCGCACATTACCAACAAAAAATCACTCGTTATTTCAACTCAAAGGTCAAAAAACGTGCCTTTAGCATTGGCGACCTGGTCCTCAGAAGAGTCTTCTTGGCCGTTAAGGATCCCAAAGATGGCGTATTGGGACCAAACTGGATCAAATCACCGAGGTCATTAAGGAAGGAACTTATAAAATAGCTCGGCTCAATGGAAGGGCAGTCCCACGTACTTGGAACGCCATCCATTTGAAGAAATATTATCAGTAGCACCCTTGTAAGGCTTAAAGGCCACTTTTTTTTTAAGCAATGAGAATTAAATCTTTGTTTATTATTGTGTATATTTGTGGGTGTAATCTCAAGTAACCACGAAAGACCCTTTTCCTAGTTACTTGGGGGGCATATGGTGCCTGGATATAACCAGGTCGCCTTAAAGGCTTAGAAGTTGATTCAAATTGATTGATCGTTGTTTTTCTTAAAAAACACGAGATATTGATAAAGGATTAACGCGAACTAAGTCCTATCCTGGATATAACCAGGTCGCCTTAAAGACTTAGAAGTTGATTCAAATTGATTGATCGTTGTTTTTCTTAGAAAACACGAGATATTGATAAAGGATTAACGCGAACTAAGTCCTACCCTGGATATAACCAGGTCGGCTCAAAACTTAGAAGTTGATTCAAATTGATTAATCAGTGTTTTTCTTAAAAAGCACAAGATATTAGTCAAGAATTAACACGAACTAAGTTTTCAAACTAACGTCCTGGACATAACCAGGTCATAAAACTTAGAAGTTAATTCAAATTGATTGATCATTGTTTTTCTTAAAAAAAAAACGAGATATTGATAAAAATTAATGCGAACTAAGTTTTCAAACTAACGTCCTAGACATAACCAGGTCATAAAACTTAGAAGTTAATTCAAATTGATTAATCATTGTTTTTCTTAAAAAGAACGAGATACCAATAAGAGGTTAACGCGAACTAAGTTTTTAATGCAATGTCCAGAGTGCAACCGGGACTTATCTTAGAAGTTGGGTCAAGATTGGTTAACGTGTTCTCTAAGAAAAGTATAAAAGCATCAATCATAGCACCAACAAAAAGAAAAGTGTATAGAGGCAAAAATGGATAAAGCCAGTTGTCTCGAGGTGGAAAAACTTCATACAAAAGTTACAAAAAGTAATAATAATAAAAGTGTTCGACAAAGAAATGCCCTAGGCCCCACCGGGCTGCTCCGTTGAGGTTGCCGTCTCGCCCTCCTGCTCGGCCGCTGTGGAGGTCTCCCCGGTCTCAGAGAGCGCCTCTTGCGAAAGACGAGCTTTAAACCCCTCCAGGAAGGGCTCCTAGACTTCCGCTCCTAGGAAGGAAGAGTTGTCGTCCGAGTTGAAGACCTAGCAGTGGTATAGCATGTCCTCCATGGCGGAGCTGGATATGCTCCGGTGAAGAGCCAAGGC
Source organism: Humulus lupulus (assembly GCF_963169125.1). Taxonomy (NCBI): domain Eukaryota; kingdom Viridiplantae; phylum Streptophyta; class Magnoliopsida; order Rosales; family Cannabaceae; genus Humulus; species Humulus lupulus. The sequence continues at coordinate 267,794,849 of NC_084793.1, forward strand.
ACCCTGCAAAGCAAAGAGGAAACTGCCTTAGAAAAGAAAAAAAGAAAGAACGTATAATGCATGGTAACCGAAGGGTACAAAATGTAAGGCCAGCTTACCGTTAGAGCCATTCCCAGTGAAGACTCCATCACGCTCTCCGGGCTCCTTGTTTCGATCGCCCGCAGGTCCCTTTCGGTGGCGCCGTAGTAGTGGTCAACGGTGTAGGTTGCCGTCTCGTACACCGTCCCCAGAAAGACGTCGGGAATTTTCTCCAGGGCCTGGGGGTCCACCGGAATGCGCACCTCGGGGGCTGCGGTTGCCAAAATCCCGGGCTCCGCCCCCGTATCCCGAACAAAGGCCGGAGCTCGTGGAGGGGGCGGGGGCATCTTCTCCAATGCGGCATAAGGTGGAGGTACATTGGCCTGGGCAGCCGGGGTCTAGTCTTTCCCCTTTGCAGGGGACTTGGTTGGGGTCCCAGCGGCTTTCTTTGCCACCCGGAGCTTCTTCATTTTGGGCCCAGAGGCCCCAGCAAAAGAGTTCCCTCCGGTGAACATAGCTCGCAGGTCTTTGTTCCCGGGCTGAGACATTTCCTCTGGCAAAACAAAGACAACATTAGTATATAAGTAAGCATTTATGCAAGAAAAAAAATAAGGGGGAAAAAGCGGAACTCAAGTATATATATTGAAAGGGATCCTACCCCCCGAGCTAGAAGAGGAATCTATGGTCACGACCATCGGCCCTGGAGCACCTGCGGGGGAATATAAGACAATGACTTCGCGAGCTGGAACAGGTTCTAGATCTGAATTGGTTCGGGACTAGACTCTTCTACATACTGCCTAAGACCCGGAGCTACAGTACCCTCCCGAAGAGAGGGCCACGACCGGAGATTAGTCCCATACTCCTCAAAGAGGGTCGACCTAAAGGCTAAGGTGTTGTCTACAACTACAGTACCCCTAAGGCGGCTACTCTCGTAATCCAGCACGAGCCGGTCGACCCACTGTAGTAGGGTTACGTCGAGGTCGGGGTTGTTTCGATGGCGTTGGACGGGCTGGTTGGGATTAAACCTAGCTAACCGCGGATCGGCGATGGCCTTATCTAAGCCCCTGAACATGTAAGGATTACCTTGCCCAGAGGGACCTGCGGCTGCTCTGGACCGGATCCTCTCCTTGTCCGTTCTTTGGGCGACCTCCAGCGCTCGCTTCCTCTTCGTCCTTATGAGGGGCACCTCGTCCTCCTCATCCTCCTCGTCCTCATCCTTTCCTTCCCCTGCGGCCTCCTCCTCAGGGATGGGCCTCATCTCGCGAGTTGGGGGAAGCCCTTGGGGTCTCCTCAGGGCCAAAGTATGGCCTGGAGAGATCAGTTTCCACGCCAACATCGTCTCATCTGTCACGAGATGGCGATAGTCCTTTTCACTAGGGGCAAACCCGCCAGTGTCTCGTATTGACTCCCGAGGATCACAGACTTATCTGTCCTCGCGAAAACGGCTGCAGAATTATTCTAAGTCAGAAATGGATAAAGGGGGGAGCTAACCAATACTTAACTTACGAGCTAAAAGTAAAAGGTACTTACGAGGACGGTTGAAGTAGTGCAGTTCGCAGTTGCGAAACCCCTTGGACATAAAGAACTGGTCTTTAAAGTTATTGGGGTGGCTGGGAAGCTCGATGACCGCAGCCGTATTTGGAAATTGGGTCAAGTAATAGAACCCGTCGCCTCGCCCCCGCTGCTCCGGGCTGGCCTTGAGGCAGAAAAAATACAAGATATCCGCCAGAGTGGGGACCTCCCATTCCTGTTTCAGGAACAGGTATCTCAACCCCGCCAACAAACGGTAGGAGTTGGGGGGAGCTGGAAAGGAGCCAACTTCACGTAATTGAGGAAGTCGACGAAGTATTGGTCCAGCGGGAGGAAGGCCACAGCCTTGAAGTGCTCGTCACTCCAAGCCGCATACTCCTCGTCGAGCGGCGCGCAGCTCTGCTCACCTTCTGCGGGAGGTCGGGCGATCAGGGCGCCCCTCCCCAGCTTGATGTTGTGGGAAAGGAATATTTTACTCACTTTCCCCTGATCAGTGATCTCCGAGACGATCCTCTCGGCCTCGAAAAAAGCATCGGGCGCCACCTCGAGCTCCTACTCCACGGCCGGCCCGAAGACGGGGATTGGGGAGTCTGTCATCACCTCCTTTCCTTTGGATTGTTGGGAGGACGAGCTGCCTGCGATCCTCTTAGGAGCGTTCTTCTTGGGTCCCATCTGGTCGCCTAGCGAACAAAAGAAGTAATTTTAAAAAGAGCGACCTAAACATAAGGGAGAATCTAAAGAGAAGTGTTTCCTTTGCACGGGCTGAGGTAATCTCAGTCGTGGAGAGTGAGACCATGCGGTTCTATGAACACGCGCCTGTGCTCCCAACAGATCCCTGATTACTCAGAATTCGTGTGTCAGGAGGGTCAGGGTAAAAGTTTGCTTTGGAAGGAAAGTTTCAGTAGGCAAGAGGTGCAAAACCGCCTGTGAAGCGTGTCCCCTAAGCTACCCAGTTTTGCACCCAAAGTGCTGGATATTTTGAACAAGCATACCCAAAAATCTACCCAGAAGATTTCCCCAGAAAACGCACCCTACTGAACCATGCTCCTAAATGGTTTTCTTCTACAATCGATGCCCTAAAATAAAAACCTACACCCTTCATACCCACAAAAAACCAACAGAATATTGCATGTAGCTACATGAACTATTTACCTAAGCTACAGTGAAAAGAAAATTTAAAGCGTGCACAGTCAGAGAACTTATGAAGTGTTTTGCTGTGGGAGAGATGAAGGGGTTGTCTAAGTTGGGGCCTCGCCGGAATGACTAGTTCCAAGACCTCAAAGGAGTCCTTGCACCTGATCTTCTGGAGTGCTGGGAACGGTGACCGGGAGAAAAAGAGGGTTTTTTGAGGGTGAGAAGAGAGAAGAAGATGGGAAATTTAGAAAATTTTCAAATAAACGGGTGGCCCATGCGTAAGGTGGCCACCCCTTTTATATACGTGAAAGGCCACGTGAGGAGGGCCATTGGATTACCCTGATGTGGGATCCGAGGCTCCCCACTCAAAAGGCGAAACGACGACTGAGTATAGGCTAGGCCATTTAATGCGGTTCTCGGAAGACGTACTGTCACGAACCACGATGTTCCACGTATTCGGCGCCTACGTAAAAGGTGGAATATGGAGAGTCCATGGAGAAGCGTAAAAGCCCCTACTGTGGCCCTACACGACGTCGTGTACCACGAGCAGGGGCTTGGGAGGCAAATGTACGCCCTGATTTTCCAACAGGCTATTAGTGAGCTGAGATATGGCCTAATTATATCAGCCACGTGGATACCCCATGACCAGAGCTGCTGTCGTCAGGTCCTACCTCTTTAGCTCAAGGTAGCCAAAGGTTCGCCAAGATTACTTAAGGGCCGAGTCAGGACTATGAAGGCCGCAGGTCGAGAATGCATCCAGCTCGGGATACGAGCTGGAGTTGGAAGCTATGACCTTTTATAAAGTCAACCACGCAATGTAAACGTGGATATCTCAGACATCACGTGTCTGATACACGCAGCATGAACGTGCGTATTTAGGCACCCACGACTGGGTTGGGCCGTGCAGCCCATTATCCCTCTTACCTGTTGATTAGACCACACTTCATTTGTCAAGTTTTAGGAATTAATCATGAATGTCACAGAAGTGACATGATGGGTAAGAAGGTCACGGATGACCCCCCTTACCAACTCCCAGGTGTCCTCTCCTATAAATATGGAGACCCTGGGAGTTGCAAAGGGTTGGATTCTATACTATAACAAAATATCCTGTAAAGAATACCAGAGATATAGCAATAATATTGGCTGGTGGAGTAGAATAATTTTAACCTTTGAACCACCTAAAAACGTAATTGTGTCATCAGTCATTTTAAAGATCATTCATCTGTTTCGGTTCATTATTAAGCACTAATCTCTTTCTCTTATTTTCTTAATTACTTGTTGGCGAAGAACCGCGTCAACACTACTATTCGCAAATGTTGTAACAGCTCCCATGTCATATGTCTATTGGATACTGCTGGGTCTCCATAAAAGCCACTGAAATGCCAAGACAAATGTTGATTATCAAAACTTATAAAGCAACTTATGTGATTCGAGGATGATGATTGTACTGAGATCACTACATTTTCTTTCCACAGCAGCATTAATCCTCCACCTGGCCCTATCCTTGGAACCTCGAAACCATTATCGTAAGAGAGTTTCTTGCACATTGAAGCCACTTTATCATTGGTAAGCTTTGTTTCCATTAGAAAAATTACTTCACGTCTATTGTTCTTGATGAAGAATCTTAACTGCCTCATAGTTTCATCTCCATTAAGTCCTCTGACATTCCAACTAACAATAGCCATTTGGAGAGAAAACGGGCATGGGACTAAAAGAAACTTTTGATCAAGATTGTGAACACCTACTACTTTATTTATATTTATTGTAGGCTAAAGAGAATATTTTTCATGAAGATAATATTTTTAATGGTGATCTCTTTCATATTATAATTAATAATGAAAATTTGCTTCAATTTTCATGCAATTTATTATAATCATTATTTTCATATCAAACTGATATCATTTGTTTTGACTCTTGAACTAGATTTAATGATTTTCAAATATTGTGGGATTTTATTTATTAGACAAGATATTTATCTTTATGGAACTTGTTTTATATTTTCGTTAGTTATGTTTGGCAATATAATTTTTTAAGTGATGTGTGGCAAGATAATTAGAAATTACATAATTAAATAATATTAAGTAGTAATTATTATTTAAAAATGAAAATATTTAGTAATTATGCTAAATGATATTCTTTGATTTTCTCTTTCATTGACTATTATGTGATACTCGTTGTAAAGTAGTCTATAATAACATACTGGGAAAGCATAGAATCAATTATTTTTATTCTATCTATAGAAAAAAATAAAGATATGCTCACTTTTTCTTTTTCTTTTTCTTTCTAAATTTGATATCACCTTATTTTATTACATTATTTGATTCTTTTTTAATATACAAAAGGGAAATTAAACCAGTGGCCAGCATCCTCCTATTTTTTCTACATTTATGTACATTGTATTTTCTTAAAACAAAATCAATATAAATGTTTATAAAAATACATATTGTCCCTCCTAAAATTGAAGAAAAATATTATTCATTTATATATTTCTATATATTAGTATTATTTTTATTAAAAATATTTTTGGCATCCTCTCTGTTTTAGTCTTTGCTCCATCAATTCAATTACAGCTAGCCCCAAGTAGTTATTGTTGGCTTTTTTTTTTTTTTTTTCAATTTTACTCTTCTCATGTCCTTTCACTTCTCTATTTTTTTTAAAAAATTATTAGAAAACATTATCATAAACAACATATCAATTATTAATATTTTGATTTTTTTTAAATATTATAAACTCAAAAATAAAAAAGCTCGCAACCTCGAATTAAAATAGTCACCAACCAACTGGTGCGGCCCAAGGATTTTGGGGGCATAAGGTGAAAAAATAAAATGAGACTTTTTTGAAGGATTTTTTTACATTAAAGAGAATTTGATTCTTAAAAAATAAAAAATAATAAAAAAAATATAATATAATGTATGAAAACTATAATAGAAATATATATACAAATATTTCAAGAATATATTAATAATATAATAAACATGATTTTATAAATTAAGTAATGGTATAATTTTAAAGTGTTAATATGACATAATGATTATTAAATTTATATTAACAAAGAAAATTAACATTGGAGTATTATTTATTTTGTAAGAAAATATCCAATTAATAGTTTGTATTCGAAATGATTTTTTTTTTTAAATAATCATTCTCTAACAATTTTTTATTAAATATACACATTCTCTGCACCAATATTAAAAAATTAACCCAAAATATCTTATTTTTTAAGTAACAAAATTATATATATAAAAAATTAGGAGAATTTTTTTATATGGATTTCACTTTAAGCCTTATTGGTAGGGCTCTCAGTATTTACAACCCATGAATAGTTTTCGGCGCGATTTTTTTTATGACCGTGTATATTGTAGCTATTTAGATCATCTTGCAAATTTTCAGAAAATTTCGAATAGATTACAGTACCGAAAACTAGGTTCAAACATGTTGTTGCACGCGTGACTAATTTTTTTATGGGCGTGGAAAACATATTTGAACCTAGTTTTCGGTACTGTAAACTATTCGAAATTTTCTGAAAATTTGCAGGATGCTCTAAATAGCTACAATATACACGGTCATAAAAAAAGTCGCGCCGAAAACTGTTCACGAGTCGAGAAATACTGATAGTCCTATCAATAGAGCTTAAAATAAAGTCCTTATAGAAAAATTGTCCCAAAAAATTATGGGCTATAAATAATTGGACCCCTAAGGCGATGACCTCACTAAGGCAGGTGAGGCAGGCCCTGAGTCTATGGTAGGTATAGTATGAATTCAACAAAAAAGAAGGGAAATAAATTATGGAATGGGTGGGGATAGATGATCTCTGCGTAAATTATTGTCAAATATGATTTCTACAAATACAATTATTGCCATATTTAACAACGTGGGGCACTGGGGGACCAATAAATGCAAAAATCAATATATCTTATCCAATTAGTAGGTAATGAAAAACATCCAAAATATTTTTCACAGTATCGCCTTCGCCTACACCATCGCCAGAAACAAGAGAAACGTCCCAAGGGAACGAGAGTCCAACATTTATGAGATTTCACGTACCTTTTATTTTATACATCTTATTGATCATATAAAATTTTTGTTTTAAAATTTTTTAAACTAAAAAATAAAAATATATTTTTATTTTATGTTTTTTTTTTAATTTTTATAAAATAAAAATGGGTTTAGTAATCTTTTTTTTTATATTTTTTAAAAATAAAAATAAAAATATGTTTGGTAAACATATTTTAATTTTTAATTTTAATTTTTTAAATTAAAAAATAAAAATATTTTTTGTGACCACTATTTATTATTTTAAAATAAGAAACTTTTGGTAAAAAAAGATCATATTAATAATATTTAAATAATCTCAAATTCAAAGCTAAATATCTCTCCACTCAAAATCAATAAAGTTTACATACGAGTGTGCAATTAAGATTGCAGAGGCAAGAGGAAGATATTATGTGTTTGAAGGAACAACAGAATTTGTCGGGAAACACCACTTCCTTTGCTATGCCAGGAGTGGCATCAGTTTTGGCTCAGCCTAGGGTTAAGAACAGATGTGAATTTCTCTGTGGAAGATTCCAAGAGTATTACCCTCCAGTCTTCGAGGGAGGCCTAGATCCATTCAGAGCTGAGCAATAGATGGGCATGATCAGTTCCATTCTCGGTAGTATGGGGCTGGTAGGTCACGATAGGGTGCTTTGTGCGACATATGTATTGCGGAATGATGCCCGGATGTGGTGGGAAGTAGTATCCCAGACACGAGATACATCTGTGATGGATTGGAAAGAATTTAGGCAGCTGTTCAATGAAAGGTATTGTCGTAATGCAGCCAAGACTGCTAAGATGAATGAGTTTATGTAACGCCCCAACTCCAGGGACCGTTACAGTGTGCCTTATAAACAGTCTAAACTCGCTAATCGAGTCATTTTGCCAAAATCGTGTAACTAAGTATGATTAGCGGTTTATGGATCAAAATTTTTGGTTAAGATGTAACGTTTCATTAGAACGTTTACTGTGTACATTGGGATCCCAAAAATATAATTTAGAGGTCTATTACAAGAAAATATTTACAACCAGCCGATATAAGCGGCAAAACAGGGTTTAACCCTAGTTCCCCTTCAAACCTCGGCCGTGGTGGTCGAGCAGCTGCATATGTACACATCGTCACCTAAGCTCTCCAACTCAAGGATGATCAAACTTTCTTTTGCCTTTACCTGCACCACTTAGCACCTGTGAGTCGAAGCCCAACAAGAAAACTTAATATGCTCACGAACAGTAATAACATGTCATCAAATCATAAGGCACACGCCTAGCAGATATAGCCCTAGCCAAGCAGGCAAATGAATTCACGTATCGTTGAGTATAGCACATCAACCAATGATCATAATAATCATTCAGGGCTTTTAGCCCCAAATAGAAGAGTGACAGTGGTACAGTCACTATGGTGGGTTTATTCCCAATAGCCATGTGACGTTAGGGTCACCGAGGCTCTATAGATAAGTGATCCTTTCGCTAGCTTAGATAGGATAGGTATCTAATGACTAGTCACCAACATAAACCTATCAAGTAAATAAGTGATCCTTTCACTAGCTTAGATAGGATAGGTGCATGATGACTAGTCACCAACATAACCTTCCTCATGACCATAAAGTCATAACCCTGGAACATCGTTCCCTAGCCATGTGACAAACGGTCACCTAGGCCTTAGGCCCTGGCTTTGAATAACTAGTCAAAGACTAGACAAGCGCTTATAAAATTCATCGACCTTAGAGTCAGTCCAACATTAATGCCTTAGAGTCATTCAACGCTGATATCGATTAGATCTAATCTTTATTCGGCCCCGCGTTCAGGAGGCTATGCCGTTTCTGACTCTTAGGTCAGTGTCCCTGACTAGTCAGTGCCATATACAAGTAAGCAATGCCACCAAACATATATCATATATCCAATATCCAAAAATAGGGCATGCAACATGCTTACTTAACAAATACTAGCACAATTAGGATCATGCATAAACACAGAGGCTCAAGCTCTGAACAATATCATACTCAGTATACAAAGCATGTCCTAATCACATGTTTCTCGTGCATTACATTTAAACATCCAACATGCATCAAGAATAACCATGCATGTAACATATACACAGGGTGCAGTTTTCTTACCTCGGGTTCGAGCAAGAATTAGTAAAAGAACAACCCTTGAGAACGATCAATCCTTCGATCCTTTAGCGGTCACCTAGTCATAACCAAATATGGAATCCCATTAATAAAATAAATCATAAAAATGTTTATAATCTAAAACCTCACTCCCAGGATCCATCCCACACTCTCGGGAATCTCAATCTACCCAAACGGGGCAAAAGAACCCATCCCCGAGCCTTAAAAGTCATCCCGCGCCCTAAAATAGGCTTGCTGGAAAAAGGACCAGCACTGCAGCCCTATTAAATGGCACCGAGGCGCTATTTCAAGTCAGAGAGGCCCAGCTCCCTACCATGCCTAGAGCTGCTGCGCCCTAAATGGCACTGCTGCGCCAACCACAGACCAGAAACTTTCTGGTTTTCCTTCCTTGCGATTTCCCTTGAAACCAACCCTCCAAAACAATCCCAAACATCACCCAAACATCCAATTCAACCCCTAAACTTCATACATATCACAACATCTTCAAAAGCCAATCAATCTTACTCAAAAACTTCCACTAATTCTCAACTTATCATCTCAAATTCTCAACTGAAAAACTAAAAGGAAAAAACAGAGTATAGCTTATTTTCAAGGATGAAATCTTACCTCAAGCTTGATTTAGATCCCCTTCAATGGAAGAATCAAAGTTCTAAACCTTAAACCTTGATTTCCTAGGTTGGTTCTTCAATTTGAGGTCAAAAATCAGAAAAGGAAAAGAAGAGAAGGAGAGGTACGGGAGAGAGAGATGAGGATGATAGTGATGCTCTGTTTTTATTTTTTATTTTGTACAACTTTCTAAAATCAAAGGGCTGATATATATCTTATGGGTGAAAATACCATTTTGCCCCTAGGTCAAATAAAGGCTTCTAAATACTTTCAAGGGTAAAATCGTCCTTTCCCGCCTATCTCGTTAATTATAATTAACACCCTCCAATTCCTGTTATTCTCAATATTCTCAAATACCAATAATTCATATCCCGTTACCCTCTAACTCCCTGCAACGTTCTAATCACCAAATTACCCCGAGACTCACTCTGAGCCCCGAACTTAATCCCGTTATGACTAGACCAAAAACTTGCATTCCATGATCGTCTCATGTCGAATGGCTCGAACCAATCCACATATAATGTGGTATTATTTATAATTTACCCACATGCATGAAAATACACAATCACGCCATCAACATGCCACATTACCAAAATGCCCTTATAATAAAATATGTACCCATATGTATGCGTTTATCATCATATAATAATATAATTCACATAAACATGCATATAATCATTAAATAACATAATAAATCAATTATGGCCCTCCCGACCTCCTAATTAAGGTCCTAAACTTTATTTGGAAATTTGGGGCATTACAGTTTATGAATCTAGTTTAGGGCAATGCAACAGTAACTGAGTATGTTAACAGATTTGATGGGTTGGCCAAGTTTGCTTTTGATATGGTACCCACAGATGTGGCTCGAAAGGAAAAGTTTATCTAGGGATTGAATTCCAAGATAGCTCAGGGCATTAGAGTTGCCACATTGCATGAAACCTCCACCCATGCTCAGGTGGTAGGGAAGGCTCTTGCTGTTGAGAGCATAAGGAATGAGAAGAAGAGTGTCAGAGAGTGCGGAGCTCAGGCAGTGACACCTCCATTTATTGGAGCGAGCAAGAAAAATAGCTGGATGACTTATCCAAAATGCGCCCAGTGTAAGAGACATCATCTGGGAGAATGCCGGGCAAAAGGCATGTTACTTATGTGGAATGGTTGGACATTTCATGAGGGATTGCCCAAGATGAGGAGCAGATGATAAAAAGGGGATGGACAGCTCGACTCCAGCTCGAGTGTTCGTGCCGATGCAGCCAGAGACTGAGACTAGTTCCTCAAAGGTGGCAGGTTAGCTTTCTAGTTCTGATTTTTGTATTATGTTGATTGGTTTTGGTGCCATGTTGTTTCTTTGTTTGATGCTTCTAGAGAGGCATAGAGATGATATGCAGATTACATGATTATGTTCTTATGAGAATGTGATATTGTATTGGTGATTTAAGAGACGAGTTAGGTTATAATGGAAAGGACTCATCAGTGGTTTTGATAGAGTTGGTTATGACAGACTTCGGTATGATCCTCGATATGAATTGGTTAAGTAAATATGAGGCAATGCTAAATTGCAAGGAAAGGATAGTAATTCTTGAGGTTGAGAGTGGGAAGCCCTTGTGACAGTTGACACTGTGCATGGACTTCGTATGCTTATGACATCGATATTTAGAGCTATAGATCTATTGCAAGGGATGCATAGAACTCTTAGCTAGTGTGGTGGATACCACTTAGGTTGTGCCAGTGGGATTAGGACAGACTGGATTAGTCTGTGAGTTTCTGGATGTGCTTCCAGGGGATTATATGGATTACTTTCATATAAAGAGATAGAATGGTGATTGGATTGGTGCCAGGAGTCGAATTAGGTTTAGGGCACTGTATTGAATGGCTTCAGCAAAGTTGTAAGACCTTAAGGCTTAGTTATTAAGTAAGATGATATTCTCAAAGGTGGATCTTTGATCTGGTTAGTTCCAGCTAGAGATCAGGGAAAAGAGTATGCAGAAGTCTGCTGTTATATTGGATAAGGGCACTGGGAGTGCTGAGTTATATTTTGAGGAAATGGTTAACACTGAGTTATGTTTGGATGAATCAGATGAATAGAGTATTCAAGGATTAATTTAATTGGATTTGTGAACGTCTTGATTGGCGGTATTATGGTATATTCTCAGTTGGAGATTTTCCAAGGTCAAGGAACACCTTAGAGGACAGGAGTTTCCTTGGACGGGCATGATATTACATGTACTTTGTGGATGAGTTCTAAGTCTTCTTACAGATCAGAATCAGTTTGTAGGTTGTTATAACACCTCAGTGACAAGGAAAAGTGATTGCCTATGCATCATGTTGGTTAAGGATATGACCAGAACTAGAGTAGAGATTCTAGTAGGCCAGGTTGCCAGCTTTATGCTTGGGGTTATTATTTTGGAAAGAACCAAAGGAAAGACAGTTAAGTGAAACCATAGATGGGAAGAATTGAGAGGCTTAGCTGGATTAGTTAAGGATTATGCAGTGTCGGGTATGAGTTTATTGAGATATAAGGATCGGATTTGGAATCTGATGGACACTGGGGTTAAATGGGAGATTCTGGATGAATCTCATATTATCCACTTATTCTCTTCATCCAGGCATCATAGAAATGTATAGAGTTTGAAAGTCTTATATTGATGGTCTAGGATGGAGAGGGACATAATGGAATACGTGATAAAGTTCTTAACCTGTTAGCAGATCAAGACAGAGTATCAGAAACTAGTAAGGCTATTGTAGCCTTTGAGTATTCCATAGTGGAAATAAGGAAACATTGCGATGGGTTTCGCGGTAGGGCTGCCCAGAATGGTGGGTCATCGTGATTTGGATTGGGTCATTAGGGACCGGTATATAAAGTGAGTTCACTTCTGTCATTAAGGACGAATAATACAGTTGATCAGTTTTCAAACCTCTATGTGAAAGATGTAGTATGCTTTCTTGAGAATACGAGGTCTATCTTATCAGATGAGCACTCAGTTTTTCCTTCTAAGTCTTGAGGGAGGTTGTAGAAGACCATGAATATATATAGATGGAATTTAGTACATTTGATTATCCTCAGACTAGTGGTAAATCAGAGAGAGAGTTATCTAGTTATTGGAAAGGTACCTTATGAGATGAGGTATGATAGAAAATGTTTATCACCTGTTCATTGGAATGAGATGAATGAGATATTATATCTGGATCCTGAGGTAGTTCAGGGGACCATTGAGATTAATAGAGGTTAGAGCTTGGATGCTCACTTCTCAGAGAAAATGGAAAAGTTGTATTGAATTGAAAAGCAGGAACATAGAAATTCCAAGTAGAAGATTGTATCTTCCTTAAAGTATCACCATGAAAAGGGGTGAGGAAATAAGGGCAAGTTGAGCCCTAGATTATATGATCATTTGAATCCTGGATAGGATCAGTCAGGTTGCTTTTGGATGGGCCTTAGTTTTGGCATTGTAAATTGTATACAGTGTATTTTATATTTCCATGTTGAGGACATGGGTTGAAAGGAAACTCATGAGTTGAGTTATGAGATTCTGGAGATTTAGGCTAAGTTATCCTGTAAGGAGTAGCTAGTCCAGATATGAGACAGAAAGAATAAGGTTCTGAGAAACAAAGTTATACCTTGGGTTCAGGTATGTTATAGAGACAGTGAGGTCGAGGGAACGACCTGGGAAACTGGAATCAGTTGTGCAGAATTTATATGCCAGGCGGTTCAGATAAATTTCAAGGACGAAATTTCTATAAGGAGGGGATAGTTGTAATGCCCCAAATTTCCTAATAAGGTTTATGACCTTGATTAGGAGGCCAGGAGGGCCATAATTGATTTATTATGCCATTAAATGATTATATGCATATTTATGTGAATTATATTATTATATGATGATAAATGCATGCATATGGGTCCACATTTTATTATAAGGGCATTTTGGTAATTTGGCCCGTTGAAGGCGTAATTGTGTATTTTCATGCATGTTGGTGAATTTTGAATAAGACCACATTATAATGTGGATTTGTTCGAGCCATTCGGCATGAGACAATCTTTGAATGCAAGTTATCGGTCGGGCCATAACAGGATTTAATTTCGGGGCTTGGGGTGAGTCTCGGGGTGATTTGAGGATTAGAATATTGTCGAGAATTAAAGGGTAATGAGATATGATTTATTAACATTTGAGAATATTGAGAATAACGAGAATTGAAGGGTGTTAATTATAATTAACGAGATAGGCAGGCAATGACGATTTTGCCCTTGGTGGCTATTAAGGGTTTTAATTAGGCATGAGGGCATTTAGGTATTTTCACCCTAAGGATAAATATAACCAGGGAAAGCTGTAGAAACTTTCCCAAAACAGAGCACCTCCTCTTCCTTCAACCGATCATCATTTCCTCTCCATTTCTCCTTGGATTTTGAAGCTTCTTTTGAGGAACCAAGCCAGGGAACCAAGCTTTGCTAATCTAGGGTTGTGTTCCACCATTGAAGAGGGTGCTAAGCTGAGATTGAGGTGATCGCTAAGGGATTAAAGGATTGATCGTTCTCAAGGGTCATTCAATTGTTATTTCTCGCTCGAATGAGAGGTAAGAAAACTGCACCCAGTATGTGATGCACGAGAAACATGTGATTAGGGCATGCCATAAATGATGAATATGAGATTGATCAGAGCTTGAGTCTTTATGTTTGTGCATGATCCTAATTATGCGAGCAATTGTTAAGTAAGCATGTTGAATGCCCTACATCTGGATATTTGACATATGATATATGCCTGGTAGCATTGCTTACTTGTGCGTGGCACTGATTGACTAGTCAGAATCGACAATGGTGTCAGAACTGACTGTGAAGCTGTGACTTACTAGTCAAATTCGACAGTAGTACTGAGCATTGGTAATGTGTTATTGACCTATGAGTCAGGAGCGGCATAAGTGTCATGAACGCAAAGCCGAAAAGATTAGATCCAATTTATATCTGCATTGAATGACTCATCATGAGCATTAATGCCGGACTGACCCCAAGTTCGATGAAAAACTAAAAGCGCTTGTCTAGTCTATGACTAGTTACTCAGAGTCAGGGCTAGAAGGCCCAGGTGACCGTATCATCACATGGCTAAGGGTGCAGATCCCATGTTAGTGACTTGGTCATCAGTCAATCATCTAACGGTGCAGATCCCATGTTAGTGACTTGCTCATCAGTCACTCATCTAAGGGTGAAGATCCCATGTTAGTGACTTGCTCATCAGTCACTCATCTAAGGGTGAAGATCCCATGTTAGTGACTTGCTCATCAGTCACTCATCTAAGGGTGCAGATCCCATGTTAGTGACTTTGATTAGGGCTATAAGCCCCAACATGGTTATCGGAACCTCAAGTGTTAATCACTCATCTGTTTAGGATTGACTTGATAGTCATCCATACATGAGGGCAGAGCCCACAATCATCATTGTTTTGAGCTATTTGCATGTGTGATTAAGGCTATTATTGCTAGGAATGCACATTATGATTTGATGACATGTTATTACTGTTCATGAGCATATTGAGTTTTCTTGCTGGGCTTCGGCTCACGGGTGCTATGTGGTGCAGGTAAAGGAAAAAGAAAGTTGGACCATCCTTGAGTTGGAGAGCTTAGGTGATGATGTGTACATATGCGGCTGCTCGACCGCCACGGTTGAGGGTTGAAAGAGGAACTAGGGTTAAACCCTATTTTGTCGCTTAGGTCGGCTGGTTGTAAATATTTTGCTGTAATTAACCTTTAAATTATATTTTTTGGATCTCAATGTAAATGTTAAACGTTTTAGTAAAACGTTGTATCTTAACCAAAATTTTTAATCCTAAATCGCTAATCATACTTAGTTACACGATTATGGCCAAATGACTCGATTATCTAGTTTAGCACTTTTTATAATGCACACTGTAACGGTCCCTGGAGTTTAGGGTGTTACAATAATTGTCCAAACTTAAAGTAAAGTATTAAATGAGTCATAAAAATCAACTAATGTCTTTACTCAATCTCACTATCATGGAATAGCTCTCCATATATGATCAGCAATTTTATCACAAACACGAGTCATTTTACGTATATGAGTTATGGAAATACTGAACTGTACACTATGAGTCGAAGTTCCATCCGTGCTTTGCAAAGTAGTAGTCTGTACTTCAGAATTTCCTTCATCTCCATCAAAATACACATCTGCTTTTTCATTAGTTCTTATAAAATTGTGAATCCCACAACAAGCAATGACAATGTACTTTTTTATTCTTAGATCATATGAAGGCATTTGCTTTAGGATTGGAAAACGAGCCTTCAACACGCCGAAACATCGCTCAATGACATTTCTCAAGGAAGAGTGTCGATAATTGAAAAGCTCCTTTTTTTCATACGGGATTAAGATCTGCGTACTGGCCTAAATGAAAATTTTCCCCTTGATATGGCGAAAGAAAACCAAGCATGTTTGTATAGCCAGAATCAATAAGATAATATTTTTCCTAATCCAATGATAATTCATATTAGTTTGTACATATAGATATTTAATATAAAATAATGTCAATCAACATAATAAGTTTGATAAACACTTACCTTGGGGCGGCATTGGGAATCCATAATCAAGTTTTGTAGCACATTCTAGAAGAATTCATGCATCATTAGCTGATCTATAACGTCCCAAATTACCTAATAAGGCGTAGGGCCTTGATTAGGGGGCTAGGATGGAAAATTATAGAAATTATGTGATTATGTGATATATATATGTGTGTATCATTATATGATTATTTGAATTATATTATAATATGACTTGATATGCACCATTTAGGTGTATTAAATATGCATGTTGACCCATTTATGACTAAAACGATAATTTTCGTAATTTGGCCCGTTACGAGTATATTTGGCATATATGTGATATATGTGTGGGACCACATCATTATATGGATATATTTAGGTTACTCGGCACGAGATGATCCTAGGGAGCAAGCTAGTGGGAAAGTCACAACGAGACCTATACTTGACTCGGTGTGAGTCAAGGGGTATATTGGGTATTTAGTACATTACCGAGTTGTTGGGTAATGGGAATGATTATTTGATGATATATTAGTAGTTAGTAAGATCAGGAGGGAATTATGAGGATTTTGACTATTTTACCATCGGGGGTGTTTTTGGTACCCCAAGCCTTGGGTTTTACTTGAGGATACTTAAGCTCGAAGTAACCTGTCACAAAGAAAAGTACCTTCACTATTCTCTCTCTCTCTCTCATTCATTCATTTGATGCCCGTTAGCATTTTCAAAGGAAACTCGAGTTATAAGACTCAGATTCAATCAAGGTTAGAGTCATAACGATTCTAGAAAAGATTAGAAACTTGTTAGCCAGAGGATTTAACTGGAAAACGACTCAATCAGAGGTAATCCAAGCTTTAAGTTTTGAGTTTTTGAGTTTTTAAGCTTTGATTGGATTTTACGTTTTGATGAGTTTTTGAATTATTTGGAACTTGGGTTTTGATGGTTTTGGGCCATGGAGTTGATTGGGAACTTCGTTTTTGGGATTTGTATATGTTTGGATAGGTTTATGGAAGGTTTTGAAATGAGAAAAACAGAGGAAATGGTTGGGTTCCAGGTCGGGTCGAGACCTTGTTCTTGGGCACCGCGACCCAGGCTTGATGAAGGAGGAGGCCATTTAGGGCCGCGACGTGAGGCGTAGGCAGTAAAAGGCAAGGGCCTCTATCTTGGGCGGGCCGCAGCTCAGGGGCTTGGGGCCGCGACGCTTAAGGGGATTTTTGGCCAAAATGGGTTTTTAATGATGGGAACTCAAACCTAAGGGCTCAGGATCAATCCTACTATCCGATTTAGTAGGATTCGACGTCCCGGAGGCTAGGACTTGGTCTGAAAGCTTGTGTTTACTCGTTATTGATGAGATTCTATATTATGGTTGTGACTAGGTTATCACTGGGGGCTCAGAATCGGGATCGTGCTCGAGGGTTGTTCATTGGTAACCTGTGCTTGGACTAAAGGTAAGAAAACTGCACCCAGTATGTGATACACGTGATTATGGCTTGGCCCGAATTGTTGAACAAGAACATGATTAGGGCATGAACGCATGAGAACGTGCATGATTATGATTATGCTTGTGATTATTGATTGAGCATGTTGAATGCTTTGTACTTGGATATTTAATATATGATATATGCTAGTATGCATTTCTAATTGAGAAAGGCTTTACTAATTAGTCCTATGTCCAAGGGCTGGGCCCTAGCATTGACTTATTAGTCAAGGACGACCCTAGCACGTTGAGTCCTGGTTGTAGAACATTGACTTATTAGTCAAGGATGACCTTAGAACGTTGAGTGCTGGTCGTAAAGCATTGACTTATTAGTCAAGGATGACCTTAGCACGTTGAGTGCTGGTCGTAAAGCATTGACTTATTAGTCAAGGAAAGCCTTAGCACACTGAATGCTGGTTGTAAAACATTGACTCATTAATCAAGGAGGGAAATAGCGCACTGAGTGTTGGTCAATATGGTTATGCCTAACCAGGAGCGCATCATACGCTTGATCGACCTATTGGTTATGGAAAACTTAGTGCCAGGTACACTGGGCCAGCTCAAAGGCTGGTTATACAAAGGATAAGGCAATGGGCCCCAGGGTGACTTATTAGTCCCATATCCTAGGGCTGGGCCCCAGTATTGACTTATTAGTCAAGGATGACCCTAGCACGTTGAGTGCTGGTCGTAAAGCATTGACTTATTAGTCAAGGATGGCCTTAGCACATTGAGTGTTGGTCGTAAAGCATTGACTTATTAGTCAAGGACGGCCTTAGCGCGCTGAATGCTGGTCGTAAAACATTGACTCATTAGTCAAGGATGGCAATAGCGCGTTGAGTGATGGTCGGTATGGTTATGCCTAACCAGGAGCGCACCATACGCTTGACCGACCTGTTGGTCATGAGAAAACTAGAGCGCCAGGTATGCTGGGCCAGCTCCAAGGTTGGTTATACAGAGGACATGGAAAAGGGCTCGAGACTCATTAGTCCCATATCCTAGGGCGCTGCCAATATGATTTATTAATCATGTGTTTGGGCACTGAGCCCCAGTATGATTCAATAATCAGGTATTTTGGGCATTGGACCCCGATATGATTCATTGTTCGTTTATCTTGGGCTATTATCCCATATTATGTTGTAGTCATTATATGGATGGTATGCATTCATGAGTAGGTTGATTACTGCTAGGCATGCTTATTATGATTTGGATATATGTTATTAACTACTTATGAGCATGTTTAAGTTTTTTTGCTAAGCCTTGGCTCACAGGTGCTATATGGTGTAGGTAAAGGGAAAAGAAAGTTGGACCATTCTTGAGTTGGAGAGCTTAGGTAACGATGTGTACATTTGAGGCTGCTCGACCACCATGGCCGAGGGTTTAAAGAGGAACTAGGGTCAAACCCTATTTTGCCGCTTAGGTCGGCAGGTTGTAACCTTTTCATTGTAATTAACCTTTTAAATGTATTTTGGGATCCCATGTTTGAGGTAAACGTTTTTATGAAATGATGGTACCTTTGACCAAAATTTTTAACCCTAAACCATTAATCATGTTTAGTTACATGGTTATGACCAAATAACTTGTTTAGTGAGTTTAACACTATTTAAAATACACAGTGTAACGGTCTATGGGTAGTAGGGCATTACATGATCCTTCCCATCTAGGGAAAACGTAGTGAACTTCATGTCAAATGAACAAACACACATAACATTCTGAGTTGTATCCACTTTTAGACCTCGATATGGTATTTGTTCATCAATTGGAACATGCGCCGAAATATGAGTCCCATCTATAGCTCCAACACAATTATAAAATACAAAATAATTGTTTAGATTTTTTTTATTGAATATTGAAAGAAAGGAAAAAAATAATTAAACTTTTTGTATTTTAAAAAATGGATAGTATCTTGGATCGAATCGAATTTGTGGAGGAGTTACATCAAAGGAAGGTGGAGTAATTAGTTCTTTTGATAGACGACATACTGCCTTCAAAACCTTCCTAAAATAATGAGATGTGGTTGAGGTGAAGTGCTTAAATGGGTTAGCAACCACATGATGTCGTTCATTATGGTCAATCACAAATAAGAACATAGCCACTTGTTCTTCAACAAACAGATATTGTGAATTCTTCAATAAATTTTTTTTTCTCTTAGAACACCACAAAATAGTTTGAAGACATTTTTTTTCATTCAGAACAAATCATAACACCTACTCCAATGGTCATGCAACACTTCCATAACGTATTCATGGCCTGAAAGAGCTGAATTTCTGCAAGGTTGCTTAGATATATATAATTGATTATATTCCTATCAAGCAAAATACAACAAAATCTCTCCAAACTCATCATCTGAATCGTCTAGTAAATTATCATTGTTGAACCGAGCAACGTTTAAAGACATTTTATCCTGATAGTAGAAAAAACATTTAAATTTTACATTAAATATATAAAAATATATAAAGTCATCCAGTTAATAGCTAAACAAAGCTAAAGTTAATAGCTTAACAAAGTCATCTAGTCAATAGCTAAACAAACCCATCCAGTCAATATCTAAACAAAGCTAAAGTTAATAGCTAAACAACGTCATCTAGTTCATAGCTAAACAAACTCTAAACATTCACTTCAAATTCAGCCACCAATCTTTTCTTCTATGCTCTGGCATCTTTAGAAACAGTGCTCTGGACATCTCGTTCTCAAACTTCTCAATAGCTTTTGCGTATACTTCTCCAGTAATTCCATCAATTTGATTAAGAGCTTCAACAATCTCATCCAATAAGTAATGTGATGTTGATGTTGTCATTGATCTCTCTATTAATTCTGTCTTTTGCTTTGCAGTTTCATTATATGTCGCCAGTGCATTTGCCAAAGCTGCTGAGAATTTTTCTCTTTTTACTGATCGAGAGTTTGAAGTGGCTGTTGATTTACCTTTTCTTTTGCTACCATCCTCATCAAAACCACTTTCTTCATTCCTAGTAGAAAGACTTATCGATGTTGCATCATCATCATCATTATCTCCATCATTAGAAGGACTTCGAGTTGAAGGATGAGCATTGGAACCAGTTGCAGTAGTATCACCAAAGATAGTGCATAATTTCTCATAAAACATACAACCTTTCTTTCTAAATCTTTTAGCTGACTTGTTAACCTACATGAAATGAAATTATAATGATAAAATATATCAATACCTATTAAAGTAAAACAAGCATAACATCCATTTTAGATCATTTTTACCCGAATAAGCTCATCCCAAATTTCATCAGTCACACTAACTTACCCAGTCACTGCATTGTATCCCATACCAGTCTTTTTTCAGTAAAGACTTAAAATCCTAATGCTTTTTCTTTAATTGATTGCATTTGTTCCTTAGTTGCGTATCACTATAATTTTTTTTTGCTCGTGCATAAAGCTCTTCCTTTATATGTTTCCACGATTGCCTTGTAAATGTTGTAGTATTCCTATTTCCCTTTAAAACTTCTTCTTCCATAATTTCAATATAAATTTTTTCATGTCTTTGAGTCCAAACTCAAGCCTCATCATTATTCTCAATAATAACAACTTTATTATCAACACCTACCATCTATGTAACACCTAAGGATTCAATAAGAATTCTAAATGTAAATACAAGACTATTCCTAAAGAAAAACGAAAGTAACAATTGAAAAAAATCAGACAGAAAAACAATCATTTCAAGAACAACAACTTTTCTATAAATGAACTTATCTTAGCAAATGTCATAGTTGTAATATCCACTCATATATAATGTCATATAATTATATTTCAAATACTTTAAAGGAGTTTTATTTGCAATTGCTTGTAATTTTCTAGTCTGATCCATTTTAGACTTGAAATTTTTTCCAAATTTTAATTTTGGTCTCTTTAACAAACAAAGTAATAACATCCAAACAAAGATTCTAAACAACAACTAAAACAGCAAAAGAACAAAAAGAAGTAAGATGTTCTACCAGCCTACCCAAACAACAACACAAACCAAACAAAAAACTGAACAATATAGGGAAAAAACCATGCCTAATAGTAGCTCCCTAGAGAGAGCCACAACCAAAAAATGAGCAATATGGTAAATGTATTCTCATTACCATATTGGAGCTCATAGTCACCCCAGCATAACTCATAACCATACTTATTTTTGAAACCTTTAATATGTACACACAATAACTTAAACTTACAACATATTAGCATAATTTTTGTTTTGTCTTAAATTACTCATTATATTACTCCACCCACTTGACACCTAATGACATCATTTACAAAAACAAAAAAAAAAGCCACATATGCAAATACGAAACCAGCTAGCATATATAGTAGAGCCTCAGTAAACTACAAAATTCCCTCAAGTACATACATAACAAAATCATTATTTCAATCATGAAGAATTGATATTCCCATATGCTTCAGGAAGATTCTCATTTGGACTTAATTAATTTGCTCACCAAATATGTCAAATGAAGCACTGCTGCCTCATTGCTCATATCAGAATCCATAAAAAATAAAAATATAAAAGGACCAATAATTAGAAGTACAGAAAATGGTCATGAAGGGATTTTGTTTTATTTGTAAAAATAGCTTGGCTGGCCAGCCATGCATGTAAAATTGTAAGTAGTAATATTAATACAATAATAAGAGAGTATGTCTTTTAGCATTATTACTACTTTTTGTCTTTATTATTATTATTAGTTATTTATGAGGAACATGAACTAAATCAGAAAAATATTTGTTGTTGTACTATTCTAAAGGGATTAGTGTAATATTAGTAATAGTGGATATATGTAGTATTATTGGTCCTATTTTTGTGTAAGAATTTGAAGAGTCTTTTCTAGTTGTATTTCAATGCCTATAACTAGGCAATGAAAGCTTGGTTGATTTTGGTATTATGCTAGTTTAAACAGAACAAATCTTGGTCAGCTTAGCTTAAGCAACAACTAGATATATGGTTTGAACTTACAAAATCAGTCACTGCTCATGATTGAATTTGTTCACAAGGTATTGTTGAATTTGCCAAAATGCCATCTAGATACCATAATGGAAAATAAAGAAGTATGTCAACAAACTTATCACCCCAACAAAAGCTTGCAACACCTATTGCAGAATAGCCTCTATTTTTCAAATCTTGAATCACAACTTTGGAAAATTCAAATCCCTTGTCCTATTGGAACAAGCAAAAGGTTTCAGAACAAGTCTGAGAGAGTTTTCATACTAGAGTACAACAATTGTTATAGTTTTATGGTTCCCAAATATTATAGATAGATGAAGAGCTAGTAAAAAAAACACTGAACTTGAATGGTCCTTTATATAAAATTTTCCTCTTAATCAAACATTGTAAATTAACAAAGCATTATGATCCCATCAATTTAATCCAGTACATCACACGATATAGTGATAATTATACCTTAAGTTTGGAGCTTCATATCCTGCAATACTAAATGTAAAAAATATGAGTTAGGTGATGAAGATGGAATATAAATCACACTAATTAAAAGCTATCACAAAAATCCTAAGCATGGAACTTCAAATCACAAATTTAAGTATGCATCCTTTTCTTCTTCAAAAGAAGAAAAAAGTATGAATTAATATATGTTTATTCTCTTTAAATATATGTTTTAATGAATCTTTTTTGTTGAAAGACAACAAACTAGTATAATACCAAAATCAACCAAGCTTTCACTGCCTAGTTATAACTAGGCATTGAAATACAACTAGAAAAGACTCTTCAAATTCTTACACAAAAATAGGACCATTAATTAGTTAAGAACTAGTGACAAACATGGAACAATTAATACACGTGACAAACATGAAATTGTTAAGAAATGAGAGCATGAACAATTCCAATTTTATTCTGTTTTATTACAAAGCTAAAATCAACTTTAGAATATTCCATCCTAAAATATCATGAAGGTATCTTGATTTTATACCTCGAAAGTTGTATATGCAGATTCCACAATCAGAATACATTAATCGATTTGTTAGGATTCAATGGTTGTATGTGCGTGTGTTAGAAACATAGGGATTTGAATCCTAAGAATGGTAAAGAACGGTAAACTATTCACTCAAGCATCTTTCGAGAGAAGAAATCCAAATATAGTAAAACCTCTATATACGAATACTTTATATAAGAATAATCTCGATTTTATTATAAAAAAATTTTGGTCCCAATTTGGGTTAGTTATAAATAAGAATAACTTCTAAATTGTAATTGATTATACATTTTTTAAGTCCCGCATTAAGAAATTATACCTCTATATAGTAATAATTATGTATACAGTCAAATAAATATATATTATGTCATTTATTTGTACTCAAAGGAGAAAATCAAAGATTTATACCACAATTGAATTACATGAATTACTTTTAATATGTAATAGTTTATTAGAGATTTTTTTATTATTATTGTTGTTAAAGTTGATACTTTTGGGTATTTTGAAATCTTTTTGTACCGATTCCTCTATTTAGTTATAACTTCTCAATTAGAATACAATTAGTTTGATCCCAATACTATTCTTATATAGAGGTTTTACTGCATACCCATCACATAAACTAAAAAAATTCAATCAAATCCTTGCAAAAATCCAAAATCATTTACCAAAAAGAGAGATTGAAATCGATGTTGATAGAGTATAAGAGTTAGAGCAAGATAAATAGTAAATGAAAAGAGAATGAGAGCTCATATGAGGAAGATAGGAGGCCATGGAGGGCAAGATGAGCCATGGAGGAGGCTGAACTTTAATAGCATGAGAAAAAACAATCTGAAAACATTTTATTTTTTTTTAAATTTAAAAGTGATAAAATGTTATTTTCAAAATTTTAAAAAATTTAATTAAAATTTTAAAATAATTTATCGAATGTATTTCTTGATTTTGTTATCATATTTTTAATGATTTAATTAGAAAATAGTTTAAAAAAGGTTACCGAATGGCCATAATAAGATCTTTTAAATATATATTTATCTCACTACCAAAGTGGCATTGGCCTAGGGTGTTTTGTGTGTGGAAATTATTAGATACAAATTGATGAGTCGCTTTGGACCTATTACCTATATTTATTCTGTAGCATTGTACTTATTTCTTTAAATTGTTTTGGAATTTAATAGTAAACAAACTTAATTTTCAATTAATATTTAATATTGTAATTTTTTATGTCATTACCGATATCCAGAGAGAGTCAATCACTCTCTTAAAAAAAATAATGATAATTAAATACCTCCTTATTTCATATTTAACATCAGCCACTCTCGTCAATTTTGCACACACATTCAATTGCCATCAACTGTGGAATTGAAAATGGGCTCTACTTTGGGGGTGTGGGTGGACTTGTGTGGTTATTATTTTTCTCCTTAATTATGACTATATATTAGTTATTATAGTTTATAGTTTAGTTTGAGGGGTGAAAATTAAAAAAATTACTTTAAGTTTGAATTATTTATTTTAAGAGTATGCTTTTATGATTTAGAAAATAATTATAATTTAGATACTTATAATTATTTTAGTTAGTATTTATAAAGATTTTAGCATATGATTTAAATTAGTGTATAGTTTTAAACTTTTAATTAAATTAGAATATAATTTTAATGCACATATTTTTGGTGATCTAAGGGTTTTACGTGTGACATTAAATTAAGTCCTATATATTTAAAAATATTAGGTGTGGCTGAAATTCCTTATAGTTTTATTAGGTGGAGTTTTTGTGAATTTATTTATTAAGTATAAGAGTTATTTTGAAAAGCCAAAATGAAGAACATAATTAGTCATAGGTGTGTGACACAATTCTAGGCTAGGTTTTGACTCATTTTTGAACTTAAGGAACTAGGGGTCACTCCAAGCTTGCAAAAAGGAAACCAAGTAAATAAGTTGATATAGCTGAAACCATTTGAATTATTTTGAATTTAAAAGGCTTAGGTGTAGGCGTGAGCATGAGTTTTGGTGGAGATAGTGGAGACTTTGACTACTATGGTTACAAGTGAGTGTGTGTGGCATCACGGGAGTAATTTTAGCATTTTTAATAGGTAAAAAAAGGGCAAGTTGAACCTATTGTTAAGGAAGGAGTATGAATTTTAAAAACTAGTTGAAAGGTGGTGGAGAAGTTTAAGGAAGGAGGTTGGGGTTTAGAGCTATAAACAGAGCATTTCACCAGCCATTTTTCACACAATCAAAGCTTTCAAGCCTCTTCATTTTCGAAAATTCTATAGTCCCAAAAGTTCTCAATTTTTGCCCCATAAACACATCGTAGTCGAAATCACTATAGCCTTTATAGTGCTCGAGATTTCTTTCTTCTTATATTTTTTTAATTAGCCTCAAACACTTGAGCCAATATCAACCCTACATAGCCGAAACACTAAGCCCTTTTGTAAGCACTCTATAGTTGAAATAGTACCAGAAGTGATGCTCTTGGTGTTGTGTTGGAGATAGGCATTCTAAAAGGCTCGGGATTTCGATCTTTTGGTTCGAGGTTAAATGTATGACTTTTGTAAGGTTTAGAGATTTTGGAAGTTTAGTTTTATTATAAGTCTCTAATCTTAAATATTTTATGTTATATGTAAGGTTTTGGGAGATTTTCTATAGCAAAGCAATCTCTTTTTTCCTCTCATTTCCACACTCAAGTTAAGGAAAATTAGGTAGTTTAGTTATAACCTAGTTTTGTGATGTGTATGACCCTAACATTTCAGGTACATTAAGAAAATATGTGTGGCTGAACGTAAGGTGTTCAAAAATGGACCTAAGTTGATGTCCGGTAGGCTCGGTTGCCAAAATTGTATGACAGACTTATGTCCAAGGCTTAATTGCCACCCCTGTATAAGCACTTATCTTTTTCTTATACCTATCTTGTTATTATGACCTACTATGACCTATGATTATGACCCATTATGACCTATGATTATGATCTATTATGACTTATGATTATCTCTCTGTTATGATCTAGAATGTATTATGATCTTGTTTGATTAGGAAATTAGCGTTGTTATGAACACTTGTATGAAATTATGGTATGTCTGTTACGACTATATGAATATATGTTTACTTGTTTGTAGTTTCCTTACTGGGCTTAGAAGCTCACTCCTTATGATGTTGTTGTGTAGACAATTGAGGATGGGAAGGCTAGTGGCGAGTGGGACCTAAGAGCTTAGTGATGTATTCATTGGGACCATATAGCCGAGAAATGATCAACGTGCCTATGGTTTTATTTTCCAAAGCGTTTCCTTTAAACTTTTTCTTTTATTTATAATGTTGTTCATTTTATTCTATTAAAGACTACTATTTTATTTTTGTAAAGACATAAGACCCCTTTGCTTAATCTGATTTTTCTAAATAAAAGATCAATATTCATGTTTATGATCCAATGTTGTGTTCTCGATAATTTTATGAGAAATTGGGGAATTACAAGTGGTACTAGAGCCACGACTATATTGGTCCTGAAAGTTCTCACGAAATACACACGAGAGCTACAAAGGACCAACTCGCTACCAAGTAAGAATACACATTTTTTTACGAAATATGTTTGTAATGTTTCTCTTGTGTTATTTTCAAAATTTAGCTCAATGGACTCAAGTGTGGTTAGAAAAGTTAAAGTGATAAGAAGAATACCAGATCCTGAATATGAGAATGAGTTCGAGAGAGTGTTTCTTAGAATCAACTGAATTCACAAGGAGATAGAAAAGATTATCGATAGTCATACTACCCTTTTAAAATCATATGAGAAGTTCATAGTTCCCATGCACTCAGTCAAACTACCGTTAGCAGAACCAAGTTTAAAGATAGCATGGAATGAAATTTTATTTGATAATGATGTACCTATTGAAGATAAATATGACATATTTATGGATAAGTTTGCTCTAAATTTTAGAATATTTGAGGATATTATCTTACCAAATGGAGAAATAGGAGAAAGGATTCATCAGTTACCAGACAACCTTAGGGAATGATTTCTTAGTCATGTTCCTTTTACTTCAAGGTTTATCTACACTCAAAGAGGATTATGAGGACTTCACTCAGGATATGCTAGAAGAAAGATCCGATGTGGAGGATTAGACGAATATAAGAACACATCGTTAAGTTTTATTTTATTCTCTTTAGAAAATTTTCACTAGTTTGTAAATAATTTCTTATTTAATAAAACATGTTATTTTCTCTTATTTTGTTTTCATTGTTTAGTAAATGTTAAATTTTTTGGATTAAATTGAACGTGTAAAGTTTAAATTCCTCTCTTATGGGTTAGCCCATTTGTGAAGGCCCATTTGCTTTGCATTATGAGATTGGATCTAATGAAAATGAATAAAAATTAATAAATCAATGGTTCAAATTCCTGTCTTTTGGGTTCAAGTGAAAGTTAGGGGGCCTTAGTAGTAGGTATGATATACTGAACCCAACCCTCCTCCATGGAAGATCCAATTGTTAAGGCCCATTTACTTGAGTTTGACTTAATTATAATAGGGTAGTTTTTAGTAGATAGATGGACCTAATAGACAGTAGTACAATAGGCTAAGTTATAACTTCTATTTGTTTTGTTTGTATTTACTTTTACTATTTTTTCTCTTTTAGGGAAACAAAAAAGAAATATGGAGCAGGAACCAAGAAGATTTTAAAGATTAAAGGGCCAAGAAAGAGGACAAGGAAGAGGCCGAGGAAGGGGAAGGGGGCAAGGAAGATGAGTAGCCGCCACCCCCATATATGAAGAATTTCCAAACATGCCAACAACACCGGGAGTACCAGAAGCACCCAATGAAGCGGAAGAACAGACAGCTGTTGCTGCTCGAGAAAACTAGAAAAGAGAAAATGCCCATCTTAGGGCAGAGCTAAGGAGGAGAGAAGAAGAATTCCCAATAAACCAAGGAAAACAACAAAAAATGGCGCAAAAATTCATTCTCCTAGCACAATTATTACAGTTCGTAGAGCCTCGTTACGAGACAGTGTATGAACGCTTCAGGAAGCAGGAACCGCCAAACTTCGAAGGCGGATTAGACCCAATAGAAGCTGAAGAATGGCTTCGCTCGGTAGAATCCATTTTAGAGCATATGCGATTGGGGAACGAGGAACGAGTCTCGTGCACTTCAAGTTTACTAAAGAAAGACACTTGCATCTGGTGGAATATAGTGAAGCAGACTCGAGATGTGAACAATATGAGATGGGATGAGTTTATCCAAGTGTTCAATAAGAAGTATTACAGTCTTGAGATTCTAGCCACAAGGGTGGAAGAATTCATCGCACTTACTCAAGGGAATTCAACTGTGACAGAGTATGCCATGAGGTTTGATAGGCTGGCTAAGTTCACGGCGGACATGGTACCCACTAAGACGCTAAGAATTCAAAGATTCGTGAAGGGACTGAAACCTATGATAACTCGTGACGTAAAGTTGATTCGGGGAATAACTACTTATGCAGAAACTTTAGAGATATCTTTAGTAGCCAAGCAGACAGAGGAAAGGATCTGGAAAGAAGGTGCGGCCAGAAGGGACACCAAAAAGAATAACCACGAACAAAACGACCACAAGAGGAAACATGATGGTGGTCAAAACCAAATGGATGACAAGAATGGAAAGGCAATGGAAACAAAAAACCTTATGTTGAATATGCCCAATGCCAAATCTACAAGAGAAAGCATTCAGGAGAATGCCGATATAAGACAAAAGGCCGCTTCAATTGTGGAGAAGAGGGTCATCTTAAAAAGGACTTCCCAAAATTAAGGAATTAGAAGAAGGATGAGAAACTAGTACCAGCCAGAGTTTTCTCTCTTACAAGAGGTGAAGCAGAAACTAGCAATACTGTAATGCCCTGGTAGCCAAGATTGTTACACTGTGTGTTTATGAAGGTGCAAGACTTGCTAATCAAGTCATAAAGTTGAAAACGTGGTCCTAAAGTCGTAATTAGGCAAAGATTAAAAGGTTTTAGTTATAAATAGATAATTTTTCATATAAAATGAATGTTTAGTACATGGGATCCCAAAACAGGGTTTAAAAGACATGTTTACAAAAAATTCCAAAAGTTATAAATAACCATGGCCACTCTAATGGAAAAATTACTTTTTAGGTTTTCGTCCCTGTACAAACCCTCGACCATGGCGGCCGAACAGCTGACAATGTACACCTTTCCCCTAGAGCTCTCTAACTCATGGCTGAACCACCAAACCATTGCCTTTACCTGCACCACGTAGCACCCGTGAGCCGAGGCCCAGCAAGAAAACATAATATCACGGCATGATCAATATCAATAATCAAATATTCCACAAGCATAACCAAGTATTCAACAATTCATAACATTCACCTATTCAGTGATAACCAACGACAAATTAACAATTTTTCAACCAGATAATCAACATCTCATACTCATCAGATTACAACAATAATCACATTCATAATCAACAATTTATCACAACCATCAAATAACACTCAGGGTCGGCTCCCTTAGGCCGCACCCTCTATTTAACCCACTGTCTTTAGCTCACTTAGGCCGCCCCCAGTGTTATACCCACTGACTCTGGCCAGCTTAACCGAGCCTAGTGATTAATAAGTTGTCCTCAGCTACCAGTGGTTGAGCCGCGCCCTGTGCGCAAATATTGATTCTGGCACTCTTAGGCTGTTTATCATATGTCCCTGTGGCGTAATACCACCTCATGACATTATATACAAATATAGGGAACTCTTAGTCTCAGTACAATCACACATCACAATCATACAGTAATGTATACAAATATAGGGAACACTTAGTCCCAACTCAACCACCTAACCGAGTGTAGTTTTCTTACCTTATATTCTGATAGCTTTGATTAGCGAAATTGACCTTCAAGCACGATCCCGTCCGAGCCTTAGCGTACACTTAGTCACAGCCATAAATTAGAACCATCACTAAACTTCAATTCCAAAACCTAACCTCGGGACCAATCTCGAGCCCTCGGGAAGCCCTAATTCCACCAAATGGGGTGGTGGAATCAAACCCCGAGCCCCCGGGCAAAAACCCTAAGAAATAACTCAAAAACCCACTTCTGAAAATAGGGTAGCGCTACAGCGCCACAAACTGGGCGCTATAGCGCTACAACCAAAGCCAAAAGCACCCAGGAAGCCCAAGCCTAGCGATGTAGCGCCCAAAAGACTAGTGCTACAATGCTAATCACAGACCTGCAACACCCTGTTTTTCTTCCTTCGATTTTCCTCAAACCAAAACCCCTTGGAACCCTTCCAAACCTTAACTATACTTCAAAAAAAGCCTACCAATCACTACACCTAACCCCAAATGGCCCAACAACCTCAATTCTAACTACATGCATCATCAAGCAAAGAAAACAAGCATTGAACTCAGAAATCAAGAACTCATCTGAAAACCAGCAACTACCTAGCAATTCAAGATGACCAAACCCAGAAATCCTCACCTTTTATGGAGAGCCCAAACCTAGGTTTCCTCTAGTATCCTTCCAGTCCTTAGCTCCTCAATCCCCAAAGCTCAATTCCCTTAAGTTCCATCCAAAACTCAAGTTTAGAAATCCATTCTAGCAAAGTTCAGAAAACTCAACAGAACCCTTTAAACCTTACCTTAATTGAGTAGCTAATCCCTGTTAACTCCTTTAGCTTCACCAAGGTCTCTAGCCCCAAGCTCTAGCCTGAGCTTTCTCTAAGATTCCAACTCCAACACTCACAAGGAATGGTGAGGAATAGAGTAAATCGAATGGAGAAGAAAGAGTCCATGTTTTTCTTCTTTTTGCTTCTAATATTTTCTACAACTTCCACTAAGTGCATAAAGGCAGAAAACACCCTTATCTCCTCTTAACCAACAAATGACCATTTTGCCCTCCCGCTTAAATCCTAAGCCTTTCAACATTCTAAGGGCATTTTGGTCATTTATTTCTAATTCCTGCTAATTCCTCGAGTGTCCCAAATAATTACCGCTTACATCCTGACACCTAACTAATCACCAATTATTTTCCTCAATGTCAAATAGTCTCCAATATATTTCCCAGATTCCCAGAAATACCCATGAGCTCTCCCGAGCCGGGTATAAATCCCCACTGTGAATTTTCTGCCAAACCGCTCACTAGGATCACCTTGAGTCACAAGCTAAAAACATATATCCACATAATAATGTGGTCTCAACAATTTATCGCAAATAACTACATTTATGCCCTTAACGGGCCAAAATTACAAACATGCCCTTAAAATAGAATAGGGCCCACATGCATATTCAATACTCATAAACATGCATCTAATCATATCCATAAACTCATTTAATCGTGCATGCCATATAATCATGCATTTAATCATTCATTTACATAGATACCAATTATGCCCTCCTGGCACACTAATCAAGGCCCTTAAACCTTATTAGCGATTTTGGGTCGTTATAAATACAGTAGTATCAGGTCAAATCACTATCTCTGGAAAACCATGTAATGTTTTATTTGATTCAAGAGCTACACATTATTTTGTCTATATGAATATGATTGATATCTTAGATAAACCATGCGAACTTTTTAGAGCTAAGTTTTTCATGGTGTTACCCTTGGGGGAAAGAATGCTATCTAGTATAGGGGTGCGTAGTGTTGCAGTTAGAATAAAAGGAAGAAAATTACTAGTAGATTTGATCCAATTTGACCTTAAGGATTATTATGTAATATTAGGCATGGACTGGTTAGAAAAACATGGGGCAATGATAGACTGTAAGGATAAGTCAGTCAACTTTCAAATAGATGGCGGAGAACAATTCACCTTCAAAGAAGAAGTTTCTCAAACTTGCATACCAATAGTCTCATCTTTCAAAGATCATAGATTAATCAGTAGTGGTTTTCAGGAATTTCTAGCCAGTCTGGTGGACAAGTCGTGAGAGACGCAGCTCGAACCAAAGGATGTACCTATAGTATGCAAATTTCCCAAGGTATTTCCAAAAGATCTACCAGGATTACCTCTGAGTAGGGAAATCGAGTTTGAAATAGAATTGGCACCAATCTTGAAAGCTCCCTATAGAATGGCACCTACCGAGTTTAAAGATACAACTATAGGAGCTATTAGACAAAGGTTTCATCACCTTGGGGTGCACCAATGCTTTTTGTCAAGAAAAAAGACAGGAGCATGAGGATGTGCATCGACTATAGAGAACTAAATAAAGTGACGATCAAGAACAAATATCCTTTGCCTCGAATAGACGATCTTTTTGATCAACTACAAGGATCTACAGTGTTCTCAAAGATAGATTTGCAATCAGGGTATCATCAGCTAAGGGTACGGGAAGAAGATATCCCAAAGACAGCTTTCAGACCAGATATGGACACTACGAGTTTTTAGTAATATCTTTTGGCTTAACGAACGCACCAGCTGCGTTCATGGATCTTATGAACCGAGTATTTAAGGACTACCTGGATAAATTCATTATGGTGTTCATATATGACATATTGATCTACTCAAAGACGAAAGTTGAGTATGAAGAGCACTCACGAATGACGTTGGAACAACTCAAAAATACCCAGCTACACGCTATGTTTAAGAAATGTTAATTCTGGCTAGAGAAGGTGGCATTTCTAGGACACATTGTGTCTAAAAATGGCATAGAAGTAGATCCAGCCAAGATAGAAGTAGTGAAGGACTGGCCCAAACCCAAGAGTGCCACTAAGGGGAGAAGTTTTCTGGGCTTGGCGGGATAGTATAGACGATTTGTTGAAGGGTTCTCCAAAATAGTTACATCTTTAACAAATTTAACAAGGAAGTAGTAGAAGTTCACATGGACTGAGAAGTGTGAAGAAAGCTTTCAAATGTTAAAGGACAAGCTCAAATCAACGCGAGTTCTATGCGTCCTAAACGATAAAGGCAAGTTTGTAGCATATTGTGACGTGTCAAAGCAGGGACTAGGAGGCATTTTGATGCAAGACGGAAATGTGGTAACATATGCCCTGAGACAGCTAAAGGAGTATGAGCAGCGGTACTCGACGCATGACCTAGAATTAGCAGCGGTGGTTTTCACTCTAAAGATTTAGAGGCACTATCTGTACGGAGAAAAATGCGAAATCTATACAGACCACAAGAGTTTAAAGTACTTCTTTATGCAAAAGGAACTCAATATGAGGCAACCAAGGTGATTAAAACTAGTAAAAGACTATGATTGTGAGATTCTGTATCATCCGGGAAAAGCTAATGTCGTGGTAGACGCACTTAGTAGACGGAGTTACGGAAGCATATCAACACTTATAGGGATGGTGCAACACTTACAAGATGATATTAAGAAGTCTAGAATTGAGTTAATAAATGGACAACTAGCTGACCTAATGATCAAGTCAACACTAATTGAGGAAATAAAGGAGAAACAACAAGAGGATGAGTTTCTTCTTAAGAAGAGGGCATCACTACAAAGCTCGGAGAATGTTGATTTTTCCTTGAACAAGGAAGGCATGCTACGATATAGGAACCAATTGTGTGTGCCAAAAAATGGTAGCTTAAGTGATAGTATTATGAATGAAGCGCACACTACTCCATATTCACTTCACCCGAGATCGACCAAGATGTACAACGATGTCAAGACAATGTACTGGTCGCCGAGGATGAAGAAAGACATATATGAATTTGTAGCAAAATGACTTACATGTCAACAAGTTAAGGTCGAACATCAGAGACTCACTGGAACATTGCAACTGTTAGAGATTCCCGAATGGAAATGGGAAGATATAGCGATGGACTTCATGATGGGGTTACCAAGAAATACCAAGTAGCATGACACTATGTGGGTGATTATAGATAGACTCACAAAATCTGCTCACTTCTTACCAGTAAGAACGGTTTTCAACATGGAACAATTTGCAGAGCTTTACGTGGCAGAAATAGTGAGACTACATGGAGTTCCAAAGATGATAGTCTCTGATAGAGGATCAATTTTTACCTTAAAGTTCTGGGAAAGTCTATAGCGTGCAATGGGCACTAAGTTAAAGTTAAGTACGACATTTCACCCTCAAACCGATGGTCAGTCAGAATGCACCATACAAATATTAGAAGATATGATGAAGGCATGTGCTTTAGATTTCTCAAGATCATGGAGCAAGTATCTTCCGTTAATAGAATTCTCTTACAACAACAATTATCAAGAGACAATAGGCATGGCGCCTTATGAGATGTTATATGGACTGAAGTGCCGATCACCACTTCATTGGGACGAGGTTGGTGAAAGACGATACTTAGGACCCGAGGCTGTAAGAGAAGCAACAGAGGTGGTAGAAAAGATAAGACAATGAATAATTGCCGCTCAAAGTCGCCAGAAGAGCTATGCTGACACTAAGAGGCAAAACATTGAATTTTCAATAGGCAACTAAGTCTTTCTCAAAGTATCTCCAATGAAGAGGATTATGCATTTCAGAAAGAAAGGAAAGTTAAGCCCGAGGTTTATAGGTCCTTTTGAGATATTGGACAAAGTAGGGAAAGTAGCACATCGGTTGGCTTTACCGCCATCATTAGCTGAAACACATAATGTTTTCCATATATTTAATGTTGAGAAGGTATATATCAGATTTATCCCATGTGCTCGATTACAAGGCTCTAGAGTTGAAACAAGATTTCAGTTAAGAAGAACTACCGGTACACGTTCTAGAGCGGGGAACTAAGGAGTTAAGGTACAAGAGTATCCCAATAGTTATAATCTTGTGGAGCAATAGCACTTAAAGAGAAGAAACATGGGAATTGGAGGAAGATACGAGTGAACGAAATCCTGAGGTATTTGGTAAGTAAAATTTCGAGGACAAAATTTCTTTAAGGAGGGAAGATTGTAATAACCAAGGTTATTATTTTTCTCCTTAAATATGACTATATGTTAGTTATTATAGTTTATAGTTTAGTTTGAGTGATGGAAATTAAAAAGACTGCTTTAAGTTTGAATTATTTATTTTAAGGGTATGATTTAGAAAATAATTATAATTTGGATAGTTATAATTATTTTAGTTAGTATTTATAAAGATTTTAACATGTGATTTAAATTAGTGTATAGTTTTAAGCTTTTAATTAAATTAGAATATAGTTTTAATGCACATATTTTTGGTGATCTAAGGATTTTACATGTGGCATTAAATTAAGTCCTATTTATTTAAACATATTAGGTGTGGCCAAAATTCCCTATAGTTTTATTAGGTGGAATTTTTGTGAATTTATTTATTAAGTATAAGAGTTATTTTGAAAAGTCCAAATGAAGACCATAATTAGTCATAGGCGTGTGGCACAATTCTAGGCTAGGTTTTGACTCATTTTTGAACTTAAGGAACTAGGTGTCACTCCAAGCTTGCAAAAAAGAAACCAAGTAAATAAGTTGATATAGCTGAAACCATTTGAGTTATTTTAATTTAAAAGGCTTAAATGTAGGCGTGAGCAAGGGTTTTGGAGGAGATAGTGGAGACTTTGACTACTATGGTTACAAGTGAGTGTGTGTGGCATCAAGGGAGTAATTTTAGCATTTTGAATAGGTAAAAAAATGGGCTGGCCGAACCTATTGTTAAGGAAGGAGTTTGAATTTTAAAAACTAATTGAATGGTGGTGGAGAAGTTTAAGGAAGGAGATTCGGGTTTAGAGCCTATAAAAAGAGCCTTTCACAAATCATTTTTCATACAATCAAAGCTTTCAAGGCTCTTCATTTTAAAAAATTCTATAGTCCCAAAAAATTTTTTGCCCCATAAATACACCATAGCCAAAATCACTATAGCCTTTATAGTGCTCGAGATTTATTTCTTCTTCTATTTTTTAATTAGCCTCAAACACTTGAGCCAATATCAACCCTACATAGTCGAAACATTAAGCCCTTTCGTAACCACTCTATATCCGAAATAGTCCAAGAAGTGTGGCTGGACCTAAGGTGTTTAGAAATGGACCTAAGTTGATGTTCGATAGGCTTGGTTGCCAAAATTGTATGACAGACTTATGTTCGGGGCTTAATTGCCACTCCTGTATAACCACTTATCTTTTTTCTTTATACTTGTCTTGTTATTATGACCTACTATGACCTATGATTATGACCCATTATGACCTATTAAGATTTATGATTATTATCTTTGTTATGACCTAGAATGTATTATGATCTTGTTTGATTAGGAAATTAGCATTGTTATACCCAGATTTCGAGCCATAGTAAATATGACCTCGAAAACTGAGTTCGCAATAAATGGTCTCGTGAGGGTTAGGGTATGCTCTCGGATTGTAAATCGAGCCTGCAAAGTACGATACATGACCTCGAGTATCGTGACCTCGAAATGATCTCGATCTCGAAAGGTAGCTCCGAGAACACGCTCATCTTGGGGGACGACTTCGGATTGGGGTCTCGAGCTCGATGTACGTACGATCTCGAAATGTACGTGATCTCGGGAGATGTCATCGGCTCGCAGTATGACGTGAGATCTGGGATGCTAAAGCCTTGGAGATACGCTATAACCACTTTGAATATCTACAAGTATAATAAACATGAGATGTAATCCTCATTTATTAATGTAAATCCCCAAGAATCGTGGGATATTATTTAGTCAGTTATGCGTTTCCTGGTCTTCAGGGACGTTTCCTTTTTTATCTGATTATAGGCATTTAAAGCCATTTATTTTATTCACAAAAGAGTAACTACCCAAAATATGTGGGATAGTATTCTGCATCCTTCTCTATAAATAGAGAAGCCATGCACCATTGTAGAGGACCGAAATTCTGATCCTTGAGAGAAAACTCTGAAGAATTCATGCTTAAGAATTTTCAGAGATAATCTTGAGATTAATAACAGAGACTCGTGGACTAGGCAGATTTAACTGCTGAACCACGTAAAAAACCGTGTGTTTGATTTGTTTGTTTCGTTTGGCCATTGTCATTCATTGTTTTTGTGCTCTTCTTTTATCTATTGACGAAAAATGGCGTCAACAGTTTGGTGCTTTCATTGAGAGCCTTAAGCATCCATCCCTGAGAGATTCATGGCCGCAAACAATCAGAACACTCCTGAAGAAAATTACCCAAGGCGTCCTGGAAAACAACCAATGGAGAACCCGGATGCTGATGAAAGAAGTGGGTCCTCTGATTCCCGGGGACCACCTCCACAACCAAGGGATGAGGACATGTACTACAATCCTGAGCGTTATGTTCCTATTGTAGAACTAGAAAATCGGCAATTGAAACAGCTGCTGGCAGAAGCCAACAAACGGAATGAGGAGTTGACTAGGATGGCCGCAGAGGCGCAGGTGGCTCAGCCCCCGCCTCCGCGCGAAAACCAAGTCCCTCCTCCAAGGGACGTGCATGTTCCTCCCCGGAGGCTCCGTGGACGTCCACAGAAAGATGCTGCCACAAGGAGGCCAACTCAACCTCCGGTACCAGCAGAGCCATCTGCTCCTCCTAGGCCCCAGAGGAGTACTCGAGCTCGGATCCCGCCTAATCCACCTGTGGAAGTGCCTGCAGGAACTGAGAATAACCGAGCTCCTACCGAGGCTCAGACTCAGGTTCCTGGTAGTGCACCGAACGCGACAGACCCATCTCGGGCAAATTCTGGACCCTCCAGGCCGAGGGAAGGGCGGCCGCCACCGTCGCCTATACGGTTCCCTCCGTCTCCCGTAAGATATCCTTCACCTCCCCGCAGAAATGCTCAACCTGTTCGAGATCAGGATCAAGGGTGTACGGGGGATAGACAAGGACACATGGAGACTTTCCAGGAGCGGAGAGGCACATAATCTGAGAAAAGTCAGACGTCCCGGTCTCGCACTGTGAAGATGAGGCGACATGGGAAGAACCCATCGCGAAATGACCGATCAATGAGTTTCACCAGTGACGAGTCCGGAGAGACCAGGTCCGTCAGTAAACGCGACCGAGGTCGCAAAAATACTGGAAGTCGCAAGAATCGTCCTGACCTGCGAAATCATCTGAATCAGAGCAGGGGGAAGGAAGATCGGACAAATCCGGACCTAAGGAATCATCTGAATGGGCGTAGAGATCCCTCACGGAGACGTGAGCCTGGAATCATGATCAATGACTATCAATTCCAGACACCACCTAGGGACCCAGTCCAAGAAAGGATCGATCAGCTCGAAAAAGCCTTTAGGCTTTTAAAGAATGAACGAGGGAATGGTCGATATGAGGACTCTGACGAGGAGCTCGAGCCGTTCGCTACACATATTTCTAACACTCAATTTCCTCAAGGGTTCTGGATTCCTCACGTCCCAGCGTTTGAAGGAAAAACCGATCCATGCAGTCACCTGAGTACATTCAACACTATTATGAGAGCTAGTAATGTAGGTTACGAGCTCAGGTGCATGTTGTTTCCAACATCATTGGCCGGACCTGCCAAGAGTTGGTTCAAAAAGTACAAGAGACACTCGATAACTTCATGGGATCAGTTGTCTAGAGACTTCAAGAAGCAGTTCCGAGCTATGATGGGAGTCAGACCAGAGGCATCCACTTTGACTAACGTCCGACAACAGCCGGGCGAAACACTGAAAAGCTACCTGACAAGATTTAATCTAGAGGTCGCCCGAGCTCGAGATGTGGATGACAGTGGGCACCTGATGGCTATCCGAGCTGGTGTTTTACCCGGGAGTGCCCTTTGGGATGACATGCAAGGGAAACCAGTGAGGTCAATAACCGAGTTTAATAGACGGGCGCAGAGATTTGTCAATGTAGAGGAGGCGAGGTCAACGCTCAAGGCGACCTCGCAGACCGAAACTACAACGATAAACATTAACTCCGCCTCAACCTCGGCTGACCCAGCGACCCCACAGCCTACCTCGGAGAATCCCTCCAAGAGGAAAAAGAGCGAGGGAAATAACCCCGAGGCTGAAGGAGGAAAGAAATAGAAAGGAGAAAGGTATTTCTCCGTATATAAAGTGCACACCGAGCTCAACGAGTCTTGGGAAAACATATACCTGGCTAATGAAAACCAGGTCCCCTTCAGGCGTCCGGACCCAATGAGAAATCAAAAATCCAAGAGGGATTCCAGCAAGTATTGCCGGTTCCACAGAGACACCGGACACACAACTGATGAGTGCCGACAGCTGAAGGATGAGATCGAAGGGTTGATCTCGAGAGGTTATTTCCGGCAGTATGTCAAAAACCAGAGTACTGGACAGACTACTGCAAGCCAGAAAGTAGCCGCGCCTTCGGCGGCACAGAATAATAACTCCCGATCTCGGGAAGAAGACAGGCCCCCGCCAATAGATGGAGAGGACGTAATAACCATCTCGGGAGGTCCTCATCTCGCAGGAGGGGGTAGAAATGCTCAAAAGTGATACGTGAATGAGCTGAAGACAGGGGACGGGTCTCCTTATGAACCCGAACCAAGGGCACCAAAAAGCCAAAGAGTTGAAACTCAACCTATAACCTTCACCAAGGAAGATGCCTCCCATGTCTAGTTCCCTCATCATGATCCACTAGTCATCACCCTGCAGCTTGCCAACAAAAGAGTGCGCCGAGTTCTCATAGATAATGGGAGCTTAGTTAACATTCTTTATAAGGCAACACTAGAGAAAATGAGACTCTCCCTTCACGACCTAAAGGCTTGTGCAACCACTTTGTACGGCTTTTCTGGAGAAGGAACTGCCTGTATGGGGTCCATCGAACTCCCTGTGACCTTGGGAGACTATCCAGTCTCGGTGACCAAGATAATGGAGTTCGTGGTAGTAGAGTTACCATCTGCCTACAATGTACTGCTCGGGAGACCCGCCCTGGTCGGGCTGGGGGCAGTTTCATCTGTAAGGCATCTAGCCCTTAAGTTCCCAACTCCAAGCGGGGTCGGAACATTAAGAGGAGATCAATTGGCAGGGAGAGAGTGCTACAACATCTCTTTGAGGGGAAAGAAACAAACGAGCGCTCAAGCACTCGTTATCATACAAAATAAAGATGGGATGGTTTTAGAAATTGATGAGGAGATTGATCCGAGGATTGAGGAAAAAGTTGACCTCCAACCTTTGGAGGAGCTTGAAGAAGTTCAGCTCGATGAAGCTGATCCCTCGAAGAAGGTGAAGGTCGGAAAACACCTCCAAGACGAGGCAAAATAGCAATTAATTTGCTTTCTCAAGAAAAACCAGGATGTCTTCGCATGGTCACACTCAGACATGGTGGGGATAAGCCCGAATGTAGCAAGCCACGCATTGAATATAGACAAAAGCTTTCCCCCGAAGCAACAAAAGCGAAGACAGCTGGACGAGGATAGAAAGAAAGCACTAAAGGAGGAAGTTGACAGGCTGAAAGCAAACAATTTCATTAGGGATGTTTTTTACCCTGACTGGGTAGCCAATCCAGTGTTGGTCTTGAAGCCCAATGGGACGTGGAGAACCTGCATTGACTACTCGGACCTCAACAAGGCCTGCCCGAAAGACTGTTTTCCGCTGCCAAGAATTGACCAGCTCGTGGATGCCACGGCGGGGCATGGCCTGATGTCGTTCATGGATGCATATTCTGGATATAACCAGATTCCCATGCATGCCCCCGACCAAGAGCATACGAGTTTCATCACAGATAAAGGGCTCTACTGCTACAATGTCATGCCATTCGCACTCAAGAATGCTGGAGCCACGTACCAGCGGCTTGTAAACATGATGTTTTCAGAGAAAATAGGGAACAACATGGAAGTTTAGGTTGATGACATGCTTGTAAAGTCTCAACTTAACAAGAACCATGTTGACGATCTCGAAGAGTGCTTTGGCGTACTCAGGAAATACAACATGAAGCTAAATCCTATGAAGTGCACTTTTGGGGTATCTTCGGGAAAATTTCTAGGCTTTATTGTCAACTCTCGAGGGATCGAGGCTAATCCTGACAAAATAAAGGCCCTGATTGATATGCCTTCACCTCGGAAGCATAAAGATGTCCAAAGCTTGACTGGGAGGATGGCCGCCCTGAGCAGATTCATCTCGAAGTCAACGGATCGTGGCCTTCCATTCTTCAACTTATTGAAAGGAAGTAAGAAGTTTGAATGGACAGAGGAGTGCGAGCTAGCCTTTCAGGAGCTCAAAAAGCACTTAGCCGAACCACCCATCCTCTCGAAGCCTGAGACGGGAGAAGTATTGTTCCTATACCTCTCAACTACCGAACACGCAATAAGCGCGGTGCTCGTTCGAGAAGAAGAGAAATTGCAGAAACCCGTCTACTACATCAGCAAAAGATTACTGGGGGCAGAGTCAAGATATCCATTGATGGAGAAGCTTGCCCTCAGCCTAATCCACTCATCTCGCAAGCTCCGCCCTTACTTTCAGGCACATCCCATCCATGTACTGACAAATCAACCACTTAGGCAAGTCCTATCTAAACCAGAGGCATCAGGTCGGCTCCTTAAATGGGCTGTTGAGCTCGGATAGTTTGAGATCACTTACCATCCAAGAACGACCATTAAGGCACAAGCCTTGGCAGACTTCATAGTGGAGTGCATTGGTATAGCCGACGACGAGGTAATAACCACGGCCCACGAGCTGTGGAAACTTTACGTCGACGGCTCGTCAAATGAAAATGGAGCGGGGGCAGGAGTTATCCTGATCACTCCTGCAGGGAGAAAATTTCACTCTGCTTTAAGATTTGGTTTTAAAGCATCTAATAATGAAGCTGAGTACGAGGCTCTACTCGCGGGACTACGAATAGCAAAAGAGCTCAAGGCCAAAGCTATACATTGCTACAGCGACTCCCAGCTCGTGGTCAATCAAATCTTGGGGGAGTACCAGGCTCGTGGCACAAGAATGGCAGCTTATCTGGAGAAGGCAAAATCCACATTAGAGTATTTCGAGTTTTATGCAATCGAACAGGTTCCCCGAGAACAAAACTCAAATGCAGATGCCTTAGCTCGGCTCGCCACTTCCGCCGAAAGTGAAGAGCTGAATGTTATACCCATAGAACACCTATCAGCACCTAGCATTACTGAGCCAGACGAGGAAGATGTGTGTATGATTGAAACAGAACCAACCTGGATGAGTCCAATAGTTGATTATCTCGTAAATGGAATTCTTCCAAGAGATCGAAATCAAGCTCGAAGGTTGATGTATCAACTTCCTCGTTACACCATTCTGGATGGAAAGTTATACAGAAGAGGGTACTCCATGCCGCTGCTTAGATGTGTAACTCCTCCCGAGGCTAAGAAGATCATTGAAGAAATTCATGAAGGGTTCTGCGGAGACCATACCGGGGGGCATAGCTTGTCCAGGAAGATTATACGCTAAGGATATTTCTGGCCAACCATTAAAACGGACTCTTTCGAGTACGTGAAAAAGTGCGACAAATGCCAGAGATTCGCCACGATACCCCGAGCTCCATCTTCCGAACTGACCATGTTGACATCCCCATGGCCTTTCGTGGTATGGGGCATCGACCTCATAGGCTCACTCACAACTAGCAAAGGCGGAGTAAAATATGCTGTGGTCGCCGTTGATTACTTCACAAAATGGACAGAGGCTGAACCATTGGCAACCATAACTTCGAAAAAGATCCTTGATTTCGTGGTAAAGAACATCGTATGCCGATATGGAGTACCAAGAAAGATTGTATCTGATAACGGAACCCAGTTCGATTGCGACTTATTCACCAACTTTTGTGACAAGAACGGTATAATAAAGAGCTTTTCGTCAGTGGCTACCTCAAGCGAATGGTCAGGTCGAAGCCGTTAACAAAACCCTCAAGAGTTCTCTAAAGAAAAAGTTGGAGGAGGCAAAGGGACGATGGCCCGAGGAATTACCTCAAGTCCTTTGGGGGTATAGAACTACAGCTCGGACATCAACGGGACATACCCCGTTCTCTCTAGCGTACGGCTGCGAGGCAATGCTGCCCATCGAGGTTGAAATCCCAACGATTCGAACTCAAATTTACGATCAGGATTCAAATCACACTCAGCTCGAAGAAACCCTAGACTTGATCGAAGAAAAAAGGGAAGAGGCTCAGTTGAGAAATTCTGCTTACCAGCAATGAACCACAAGATATTTCAATAAAAGGGTTCGAGATCGAAAGTTCGGAGTAGGAGATCTGATATTGAGACGCGTATTCTTAGCAACCCGAGATCCAGCAGCTGGAGTGCTCGGACCAAACTGGGAAGAACCATACCAGATAGAATCAGTCATCCGACCTGGTGTATACAAACTTGCGAGATTAGATGGGAGCCTGATACCACGAGCATGGAATGACGAACACCTTGGACCATATTATCAATAGTGTAGGAAAAGTGTCGCCTGTAACCATGATTTTCTATCTGTATTTAATTTGTTTTTGAATTTCATCAAATAAAGGGTCTACTTTGTTTCACATGTAATTTATTTTTATTTTTGCAATCTTTCTTAATTTAATAACCTATGGTCACACTCATAGGATATTAAGGGGGCATCATTGGTATACATACCACCAGCTTAAAAAATAAAAAATATATATAAAGTATTTGGATGTAACCAAGTACGCGATCTTAGATAGCTTGGACTTAACCGAATTATCAAAAACATAAAGTATTTGGATATGACCAAATACGTGAGCTTAGATAGTTCGGACTTAACCGAATTATCAAAAACATGAAGTATTTGGATGTAACCAAGTACGCGATCTTAGATAGTTCGGACTTAACCGAATTATCAAAAACATAAAGTATTTGGATATGACCAAATACGCGAGCTTAGATAGTTCGGACATAACCGACCATCAAGAACCTAAAATATTTGGAGTTAACC
Source organism: Humulus lupulus (assembly GCF_963169125.1). NCBI lineage: Eukaryota > Viridiplantae > Streptophyta > Magnoliopsida > Rosales > Cannabaceae > Humulus > Humulus lupulus. The sequence goes on from NC_084793.1 coordinate 267,838,886, forward strand.
AGATGTGCAAACACAACAGGTTTGGAACAAACCAGCCAAATTATCGATCGATGATAAATGGGAGCCTAAACCTATTGCGAAATATGTCGAGATCGAGGCTGGAATATCTTAAAGAAAAATAGTTTCAAACTCATAACCTCGGAGCCAAGATACTGAGGATGAGGAAAAGTGACTAAAAAGATAACTAAATCATTCATATTACACACCATATAAGTACTCTTGAGTTCATGGTTAAAGTAATATCCGACCTTGATAAGTAACGAGGTCGGAAGCGGATAATTCGAATAAACTATGCATGAATGCATCGAATTTCGAGCCTAAATCCAAACTATGTTTGTATGAATAAATAAACATAACCGGTTCATCAATATAAAAATGTGCAAAATATTTCGAGCCAAGAAATGTAAAGCATATAAAAGAATAGTAAAGGAAATTGTATCAGCCCCGTGGGCATAAATTAAAATAATTATAGAAATAAGGGGACGCAGCCCCGATAACTGATCTCCCCGAGGCCAGATTCAAGGAAGAGGAGTCTCCTTGGCCTTCTCAGCATCAGTGGCACCGGACCCCTCAGGACGAATAGCATGAATATCCTCCTGAGCTTCCTCCGAAACGGTGCCCGGAGCAGCCTTTTCCTTCTCGAGCTGCTCAGCCTTCTCCTTCTCAAGCCGGTCAGCCTCTTCCTTCTCGAGCCGAGCATTCCATCGTTCAAGAAGCGGCGCCTCGTGGGGACCCAAGAAGCTAGTGTCCAGCTCTTCGTTATAAGCCCACATCCGGTACATGGCTGAGTCGACCGCCTTTTCCTTCTTTTCTTTGTACTCGGCAGTAAGGCGAGCTTTGACATCCTCTATAAGGTCGAAGGTGGCGTTCTTGTCCTCCTCCAGCTTCTTATTGGTCTCCCAAAGCTGGGTGTTATCTTTCTTTTGCTCCTCGAGTTCAGTTTTCAGCTTTCCGAGCTCCTTGGCCATATCCTCACGCTCCTTAACCACTGCCTCGAGCTTAGCATTCGCCGCCTTCAGATCATCGTTCGCTCTAAGGTGGAGGTCCTTCGCCTCTTGGGCATGAGTCCTGCTCGAATGGATCTCGTTATTAAGCTCGTAGTTGAGCTGGGCCGTGAAGGCAAGAGCCTGAAAAAAGAAAGAAACCACCATTAGCCTCAAGACAACATGGATATAAGCACAAGAAATACGGAAAAATACTTACTGCAGCGGTGTGCTCGATACTTTTCTCGTAGAGAACAGTGCGGCCTCGGGTGCCAGTTAGGCACTGCCACTGGGGAGCTTCGAAACTGCCGTAGCTCTGGCCGATGTGGGACATGACATCCAAAATCAGCGTAGATCAATGAGGTCCGGCAGCGTTATCCACCACATATGAGTCCATATGGGTGGAGATGGTTAGCTTCTGAGCTCGAGAAGCAGAAGGTCTCTTGGCGAGCTGAGCAGAAGACGTTTGACCCACCATAGGAGTTTGGGACTCAACCACGTCAGGGGTACCAGCCAGCGAGGCCGGTGCCACCGCAGAGACGACGGCCTGCGAGGATGGCATCGTCGTGGGGGCGCTAGTCTGGCCAGTCGACGCAGCAGCCGAGCTCGAAGCCGGTGGGGCAGGAGGAGGCATTTTCTTAGATCTCTTGGAGCCTTTCCCCGGCTGGCTGGTTTTCAGTGACCCTGCCCTGGGGCGTTTGCTCCTCTTGGCACCCGCATTGTCAATAAGGGTGTCAAGGCCGGAGTCCATCTCGCCTGCACAAGTCACAACACAGTGAATCAGTAAAAGAGGTGTACAAGTTACTTCAATATCACAGACGTATAGAGTGATGGTAGAAAAAACCTAACTGGAACTTTCCCCCGAGCTCGAGCTTGGGGACCATGAAATTCCCCCATCTTCAGAAGAGGCGGGGGGAGTGCCTTCCCTATAAGTTGGTCATAACCTCGAGAGGTCCCTATAATCATTGGTCCCATACTGCACAGCTATCCCATTCCACACCTCGTCCGTGGTGTACATAGTGTCGTATTTCCCGAGCCCACTATCAAACCTATGGACACAGTCATCTACCCAACTCCATATGTAGAAGTGGTATCTATCCTGTGGGCACGAGGCTAACCTATTGGGCCTGTGTTTTAGCAAAGTGGGGGACCACATTCTCGAAGTAGGAAGGGTTTTACCTTCATCTGAGTCCGAGCTCGAGGCCTCGTCGTTGGCTTCATTCCCAGATCGCGGACTCCTCAAGCGAACTGGGAGAGATGCCCTCTTTTCTCTCCTCGGAAGAAGGGTGCTTGTGGGCTGTGGCACCTCCTCCCAACGTTCGTATTTTTTGTTAGACCAGTCAGAGGTTGACTGGCCTTCTCCCAACAACCCACAGGCTCGGAGCTTGCCCTCTTGAAGAAGATACGAGAGAGACCTCTTTCCATAAGGAAGTCGGAGCAAGGCCTCTCTGTGCTCCCTCATTGCTTGGTGGGGGAGGGACGCTGAAAATTAGCTGAAAGGCGAAACACATTTCAGCTAAGCATGGTCTTAAGGGCTAAAATTCCGAGCTCAAAAAAAATAAAAGTAACAAGAGTACTGACGAATCCGCCTGAACGAGCGATGTCAAGACGGGGACAGACCGTCTGTCCAGAAAAAAGCCTTTTTGGAGTCAGGAGGGTGGTTTGGAAGATCTTCAAAAATCTTCGTCTCTTTGGGATAGCTCGAGAGGTAGTAAAAACCATCCCCTCCCCGAGCTCGGGAGGGGTTACTTTTCAAACAAAAGAGATATAAAATCTCTTGAGGTGAGGGTCCTTTCCACTGCAGCTCGTGATACAAGGACCTCAGGGCAGACAGCACCCTGTACGAATTGGTGTTGAGTTGGAATGGAGCCAACCCAACGAAATCAATGAAGTCTCTAAAAAAGGACTTCAGGGGCAGCAGAGCTCCTGCCCTTATATGTTCCTGGCTCCAGGCCGCGTATTTCACACTGGCATCGCGGCCCCCAGGGGCGAAACAGCTCCGTTCATGAATAGCCGGAGCTCGACACTTCAGGGTGTCCAACGAACTAAGGCCATGGAGGGCCAAGATGTCAGTTATTTGTTCGGTGGTGGTAACCGAGCTCTGGTAGAACTCGGCTTCGAACATCTCCCTCCTAGGCTGCGAAGACGAAGGCTCCGCCATTAACGAAAATTGGAGTTCCCCCGGATGATATGCAATCGTGACTTTTAACGCAGGGTCGAGGGGGATTGGCCTAGGCCCTGGGTTGGGCTCCGGATAGATGGCCTCCAGAAGAACTCTTCTCTTCTTTTCAATGACCTCGTCTATCTGACGACGATAGTGGGCTCGAATGTCCTCTTGCTCGCGCGCAAGCTCGTATTCGTTTATCCGACGCTGATTCCGGGCGAACAGCGATTCTGGGCTCGGAGATTTAGGCTCGTAAGGGATGGCTCGCAATGACCCCCACCGTCTTTCCAGATTCTGTGACATCTAACGAGAAAGAAAAAATGGTGAGGGCCATGCATGCAAGAATCACGAGCTCGATGGTGTGAGCTCGGGGATTTAGGAACAAGAAATTAAATATTGAGACCCTTACTAAAGAGTCAGAGCGTGTGTTCCACAGGAAAGAAAAGGAGCGTGGATGATCTTTTGAAAATCCCGAAATTCAAGGGAAAGAAAGGTGGCGGTTAGCCAGGAAGGGCATTCTTGGGTTTCGTGCATTTGTCAAGGACAAGGGTTTTTACCCGAAAACTTAGTGTACAAGAAACATGGCCTAAAATTTTCAAAACTCAGAAAGTTGAAACTTCGCTCAAACGTTAAAACTGGATATAAACCAGTGATGCGAAATCCAGCAGGGGAAGTCTAGGAAACTTGAAAGCCTATCGAAACGAAACCCCCTATCTTATTATGCTAAGAACGTAAACTAGCATACATAGCAAAAACAGTATAAAAAAAAAAAAAAAACTAAAATGGCATACTTACACAGTAATGGTGATTGCAGCGAAATCGTCGATTGGAGAAGAGGTTGCAAGAAAGAACTCACTGACTCGAACAGACCAGGATTTCTTTGTTTCTTGGGTCGAGAAAACATGCGCGGGACAGAAGCTTCTTAGGAGAGTCTCTGGTTTTCTGGTTGTTTTTCTTTTCTTGCTTACGATGAACAAACGTGAAGAAGAAGACGAAGGGGGGGGTCTTGTATATATAGGTGGAAAAATGGAATTAATCAGGAGCGTCAAGTGAAATCCTCACTAGATCGAACGGATGGGGATCAATGACAAGAAGGCGTCGAAAAGTTGTCAGACGGACGATCGTGGGCATATTTCCAAGGTACTCAAGTACCTAAAGTGAGCAATACCCGGCTGACGCGTGTCCATTTTCAAGAGTGTGACGGTACGGTCCCCCAGAGGAAGTAGTTCAAAAGTTTCCTTCTCTTAGGATTCGAACAAATACTTTTGAGGGGGCAAGATGTTATACCTAGATTTCGAGCCATAGTAAATATGACCTCGAAAGCTGAGTTCGCAATAAATGGTCTCGTGAGGGTTAGGGTATGCTCTAGGATTGTAAATCGAGCCTGCAAAGTACGATACATGACCTCGAGTATCGTGACCTCGAAATGATCTCGATCTCGAAAGGTAGCTCCGAGAACACGCTCATCTTGGGGGACGACTTCGGATTGGGGTCTCGAGCTCGATGTACGTACGATCTCGAAATGTACGTGATCTCGGGAGATGTCATCGGCTCGCAGTATGACGTGAGATCTGGGATGCTAAAGCCTTGGAGATACGCTATAACCACTTTGAATATCTACAAGTATTATAAACATGAGATGTAATCCTCATTTATTAATGTAAATCCCCAAGAATCATGGGATATTATTTAGTCAGTTATGCGTTTCCTGGTCTTCAGGGAAGTTTCCTTTTTTATCTGATTATAGGCATTTAAAGCCATTTATTTTATTCACAAAAGAGTAACTACCCAAAATATGTGGGATAGTATTCTGCATCCTTCTCTATAAATAGAGAAGCCATGCACCATTGTAGAGGACCGAAATTCTGATCCTTGAGAGAAAACTCTGAAGAATTCATGCTTAAGAATTTTCAGAGATAATCTTGAGATTAATAACAGAGACTCATGGACTAGGCAGATTTAACTGCTGAACCACGTAAAAAACCGTGTGTTTGATTTGTTTGTTTCGTTTGGCCATTGTCATTCATTGTTTTTGTGCTCTTCTTTTATCTGTTGACGAAAAACGGCGTCAACAAGCATTGTCATGAACATTTGTTTGAAATTATGGTATGTTTGTTATGACTATATGAATATATGTTTGCTTGTTTATATTTTCCTTACTGGGTTAGAAGCTCACTCCTTAGGATGTTGTTGTGCAGACAATTGAGGATAGGAAGGCCGGTGTCGAGTGGGACCTAAGAGCTTAGTGATGTATTCGTGTGGATCATATAGCCGAGAAATGATCAATGGGCCTATGATTTTATTTTCCAAAGCGTTTCCTTTAAAGTTTTTCTTTTATTTATAATGTTGCTCATTTTATTCTGTCAAAGACTACTATTTTATATTTGTAAAGACATGAGATCCCTTTGCTTAATCTGATTTTTCTAAATAAAAGATCAATATTTATGTTTATGAACCAACACTTTGTTCTTGATAATTTTATGAGAAATTAGGGCGTTACAACTTGCCTTATCACTTAGACCATCTCCAACGCAAGATGTAAATTTTGTGCTAAATTTGGCACAAAAAATGAGTCAATGCTATATTTTGCTCAATATTTGTAATTATGCTCTAATGCATAAGATGCAAATTAATAAAAAAAATCAACAATTCATTTAATATTTATTGATAATATACAAAAATTATTATTTTTTCATTTTTTATTGTAAAAAAAGTAAATAAAAAAAGTAATATGGTTAGTCATTAATTGTTAACTAAAAAATTAGTGACAATATGATAATTAAAAAAGTGACATTTATTGTTGGGCCAATTCGGCCCATGCTTTGTGCCAAATTTGACACAATTTTTAGCATGTGCCAAATTCGATACACTTTTTAGAACACCATTAAAGTGATACTTTTGTTAAAATGTGCTAAATATAACAATGCATTACTTTTTTAGCACTCCATTGAAGATGCTCTTACCATGCAGCAGATGCCCTACTGTACAAATCACTACAATGTGCATACATATGCACTTCTTTATATATCTACTTCACACCAATTATTGATGTCTTCAACTCATACTAGCTCTCATAAACGCACCTAAGGTAGGGTACAGACATCTCTTCCACCATTTTATATTAAATATCTAGAAATTAATATCCAGACACACTTTTGGTAAGCCGAATTGTATTATATAGTACTGTATTATTATATTATATTGTATTGTAAATTAATAAAATAATGACAAAGAGTCTTTTCTGCATAAATTTCTAAAGTAATATTGATGCAAATGAGAGAAGTAAATGCTAACACTACTGGTTCAGCTATTAATAAGACTTAAATCCACTTTAGTCAATATTATGAATATTGAACTTAGGAACCAGCAAGAACAATTATACTTGAGGTAATTTAGTTTCTTTGGGTTGTTAGGGTTTGGATTACACTGAGTAAATGCTCTTGAGCCACAAGAAATACTCTCCAACCGATTTATGGTTTACATTGTAGTGTTTATAGTAGAAAGAAATGGCAGAAGAGATTGATGAGACAAGATATTTCTTGATCTAGTTAAATCCCTAAAGATGTAGGAATGTTTCAAGCTTTGTACCCACCAATTCGAGTAATCTATTGACGCTTTCTGTCTTGAGGATGCTTAAGTTGGCGAGGGCACAATACAACTTAATAAGGGTTTTATAACTTTATTTGGGAGACATTAAAAGTCTACAATGTTCCTACTGAGGGAGACATCGTAGGTGGAGTCATTGTAAGTGTACATCCCACGTCTCCCAGCGGGATACGTTGAATGGTGTCCAAAAACGCAGACTTTCAATGTCTCCCACTAGAGATGTGGGATGTCTCTCACGTCTCCCAGTGGGATAATAAATTAAATTGAAATTGATATAATTAATAAATTGATATTGATATAATTAATAAAATGAAATTGCAAATCTTTATTAATGAAAATTTAGATTGTTTTACAAGATAAGCAATATTTTTTAGACATATACAAAATTAATAAATATTGCACTATATATGAAGAAAGCGATAAAAAGTAAGAAAACCTAACAATGCGGTCGGTAACTTTGAATTATCGGTAACACATTTGTCGCCCATTCTTGTTGCAACTCATCAATTTGTGCCTCTTTATATGACGTACTTGTTAGCTGCAAAAAATATAAAGTAAAATATATTATTTAATTATTGATTATATTTATATATATGGTTTCAAAAATAATTTGTAAACTTTAATTAATAATACCATTCTTAATTATTGTCCTGGACTCACATGTTTAATCAAATCCTTCAACATCCTCATCATGTAGTATCCACATGCCACATTGTCCAGTTGGTGTGGACACTAATTATTTAAAAGTATGAGTAATTCATTATTAATTGACACTTTATGAAAAATTCATACATATTACTCTACTTAATAAATATAAAAGTTCAATAATTTAAGTTGCAATTACTTATGTGAGGTTGCTTAATGCGTAGATTATCAACAAATCTCGACATTACGAATATTCATAGAGAAAAAAAGATCGAAAGCATTGATGATCACTGGTACAATCTTCTCACGATTATTTAGATCTGAGTTCACCGGATCACAACAATAAGCATGATATGCATATGATGTCAATATAAGCAACATCAAATGTTCACTGTATAAGAAAAACAAACAAATTATAACTCAAATGTCAAACAAAGAAAGTATTGATATGGGTTGGACAAATGACAAAATTTTAAACTTATTCATGGTTTCAAGGGACAAGCATAACTTGTTCTCTTGATTTTACTTCATTTCATCGTCTGAACAGATTTTGAACACAATCTTCGAATGAACTCCCTTGAGTGGCTACAATATTAGGATTGACAAATAAAAATGTATTTTGGCAACCTTGTTGTACCACATATCTGTAAATGAACCTAATGAAAACTTACAAAAATATAATTTGAAAAAATTGTTATCTGAATGAATAAATCAAATTAGAAACTTAAATGAAACGAACTTTGTGAGAAATATATACCTCATGTAGCAGACTATGTACATATCCAAATCAGGATATGCAAAAGAGAGAGAAGTCGTTGGCTTAAGAACGCTAGTAACCATAACTTGGTAGTTTTTGCCTACCTCTCTTTCAATGAGTTTACCTGATGCAACAATGTTTGAAAGTGAACTGATTGCTAATTGGCATGCTCGACCCTGCACAAGAAACAAGTTATATACAAATGAGCATGTTGAAACAGTAAAGAAATCTGTTTGGTTTTGCAATATTCAAGATAAGTTAGTTACCTCTTGCAAAAGAGGTTGTAGTGCAATAATTTGATATTCTACTTGGGGCACTAATGGGTCAGAAGTATAGTAGGATGCATGCGCTGGTGGCACTTGTGGGTCGAGCATGTAGTAGGAAGGCTGCGATCTTGGCACTGGTGGGTCGGACACATAGTAGGATGGTGGCGTTGGTGGGACTCCAATGTTGGATCCTGACCCGCTTTGTTGGGCCATGAATTTTCTCAAGAGTTCATCTTGTTTTTGAAGGTGCTCTTCTAGACGTTGTGCTTGTTGACGATATTCTTCTTCTTGTTTCCGAAATCTTTCTTCAAACTTATTTTTAATGGTGTCATTCGAAGAAGGAGCTTTCAATGTATTTTTCATTGAGGTAGGTGTTAGAGTATTCCAGTATAATGAGCGGGACACACCGTGCCTTCCAACCCTAACATGTCCTCGGGGCTCAGGAGTGCCCAACACCTTCATCAGCACATCATTAGGGCCATCAGGTGCCCATTTACCCTCAGTTTGGAGTTGTCGGTAGTGATCCTGTGAAGCAATATTCATAGAAAGTTATATATAAAAGCTAATAATTTGATATACCAACATTATTCAATATGAACACTTACAATATTTTTTTGAATCTCAGAGGCCTCTCCAACTAGCTCTCCTTTTGTATTCTGATGACCCATGCTCCACAAGTTTGCCCTATCAAGTTCAGTCAGGCTTTTCCCAGTCTGTTGCATTAACATCTCTTCAATACGCACATAGCCTCCTCTAGAGAGGTTGTGGTTGTATTTATTCGATGCTCGATAAGTCTGCATCTCGTCTTTCTTTTTACGCCACTCGAGAGTTAATCTTGAGTTCACAAACTTTATCCATTCATCTGACTTTATTACATTCTCAAATCCAGATGGAATAGCTGGCGGGAACTCATTTGGAAATTTTTTCAAAGTGTTATACACGTTAACCCCTGTGAGATTTGTCTTCCAATTTCAAAATTACTTTCCTGCATCATTTTGTTTAGGGTCCAAATCGTAAGTTTTCTGCAAGTTTGAAAGTAATAAGAGTTATGTTATCACAACAATATATATTTTAAAAATATTATATGAAATATAATTAATAAAACCATACCTTCATTATATCCCACATTTTATTTTTATCTACCATTCTAACATCGTTCCAAATATTAGTGTTGATGGACACAGTGACTCGAACAACAGCTCCAAGTTGTGACGAAACATTACTTCTAGTGTCACCAACTATTTGACCATACTCGTTGTATTCAACATGTGTAAGATGTCCTTCACTCCTTTTTTTTGTGGTATTTTTAGCCATCCAGGTGTGCCCACTCACATTTTTATGTTCATCTTCCACTGACTGAGAACGCGGGAGAGACTCCCTCTCATCAGAATTACAACCAAAAGGATCACCCTCCATATGTGAAATACAAATATCATTATTATAACCATTTTCGACACTCATAATCATAAAAAAAAAGTTATACAAACATTTGAATCAAAAGATAAAACCAAAAGATGAAACCAAAAAATGAAACTAAAAATATCACATATCAAACCAATTAAATGTTACCTCAAGACCCATTATTAACCCATAATCCTTCACCATTTTCATGGAAACAAATACAACCATCATCAATTTCATCATTATCTTCTATTGTAGTGAATGTGACAAGTTCTTCTTCGAGAGGTCTATCATGTAAATCACCATCTTTAATGTTCCATTCTCTTGTTTGCATTGGAAGAACAATTGACCACTGGTTGTCTGAAGGATCATTCACCTAAAATACTTGCTTGACTTGTAAATCTACTATAAATCAGTAAGATTTGTGCCCAATTCGTATTAGATTAACTAATGTGAAACCAAAATCTACATATATGCCGCTATCACTTTTCACCCAATCACAAAAGAAAACAAGTACTTGAGTTGTGATATAATCTAACTCCCAAATTTCACTAAATACTCCAAAAAACTCATATCACATTCATCTAGATTTTTGTCTTTTGCACTAGAGACTTGCACAGTTTTAGCCACAAGGCTAACACCACTATTTTGTGTGTTTATGTTGTTATCACGCTCCCTAGTATTAAATAGAGTACCATTAATGTGATATGAAAACTTGATGACATTAACAGAAGGTCCTCGAGAAATTCACTTAACGATGTCTGAAACCTTATTTGATGTGTCTTTTAATTCTGACACAACCTATTAAATCAACTAGCAAAAAAAATTACTTAAAACAACAAACCACACCATCTTGTAATTACTAATAAATATCAACCTTCCATAATCAACACAATTTACCTTTTGTTTTATCCAACTACTAAAAGTTCGATAATGTTCGTCTTCTAACCATTTTGGGTTCCTTGACTTGGATGGAAATTTGGTCTTTCTCCAGTTAAAATGTTCCCTTCAATTATACATATGTTGTTAGACAATTGAATATAAAAATTACACAACTTAAACTTAATGTATTATATGAATATAACTCACTCAATATAAGGCTGAATTTCATTTATACTCTACAACACAAGACGATGTGCTTCATTTAGTATATCTCGACTTACTGTGCATACACCGTTACCACGATGAATCTGAATCTCAACATTGACAACATCATTTAACCCAATTCCTAGTACACCAGTCATGTATTTAGAACAACTTTCAACTGCCTCTTGTGCATTCTATGATGCATCATTTTGGCCGACTTCTATTCCTGACATACTCCTTAAGAATCTTCATATATCACTCAAATGGATACATCCATCTTAAATAAATGGAACCACAATATCTTAGTTCTCTAATCAAGTGAACTGTCAGATGGATAATTATATCAAAAAATGTTGGCGGTAAATATTTCTCCAACTCACACAATACCTCAGCAATTTCATCTCTTAACTTGTATAACATAAGTAGATCAATCACCTTACAACACAATGACTTGAAAAACAAGCATAGCCTTGTGATTACATCTCGAAATTTCCTAGGTAACATAGATCGAATGGCCACTGGTAGTAAATGTTCCATTAGAATATGACAATCGTGAGATTTCATACCAGTTAGAATAAAACTTTTCATGTCTACCAATGACCTTATATTTGAGGAATATCGCTCTGGAAGTTTTATATTAAACAAACATTTGCAACTTTTCATTCTTTTCTCTTTAGTAAGAGTGTAATCAACATTAGGTAAATATGTTAGTCTCTTATCTGGTTTTGGAGTTAATTCATCATTTATTCCCATTGTAGCCAAGTCTTGTCTAGCCTTAATTCCATCCTTAGTTTTCCAAGGAATATTCAACAAAGTGTCATTCAAACTATCACATACATTTTTCTCTATGTGCATAGCATCTAAATTATGGCATACAAGTAAGAAAGGCCAATATTCAAGTTCGAAGAAAATAATTTTTTTTATAACACCCTTTCAGCTCCTCCACAACCTTAGCCTTTCGACTACATTTCATCTTTGTAAGTGTACGAACTTTAGGCTTCCCTAACTTGAACCCAATTTTAGACATCTTCTCAAGTACTTGGATCCCATTCAAAGGATTAGGAGCCTCCTCAAACTCTTATTCACCATTGAATGCCTTCTTCCAAGTCCGAAGTTTATGCGTATTAAGCAAGAACTTCCTATGTCCTATATAACATATTTTTTGAGAGTGTTTCAAGTATTCAGAACATTTTTTTCTTTACAAACGAGGCAAGCCTTATATCCTTTCACACTAAACCCAGATAAATTTCCATAAGCAGGAAATTCATTAATCTTCCATAATAAGACCGCTCTAAGATTAAATTCTTCTTGCCTATACGCATCATAAAACTTAACCCCTTCATCCAGCAAAGTTTTCAATTCATCTATAAGAGGAGCTAGATAGACGTCAATGTCATTACCAGGTTGTTTAGGTCCTTATATCTACAAGGTCAATAGCGTAAACTTTCTCTTCATACACAACCATGGCCGTATATTGTAAATAACAAGCATAGTAGACCAACAACTATAATTACTGCTAAGAGATGTGTGTGGATTAATCCCATCAGTCGAAAGACCTAGACAAATATTACGAGATTCATTTCCAAAAGAAGGCCACTTCAAATCCACTCTCTTCCAACTTAGGGTATTAGCTGGATGTCTTAATTTATCATCCTTTATTCTCTCATTAGCATGCCACGACAAAATTTTAGCATGTTCAGTATTTCTAAACAATCAGATGAAATGAGGAATTGGCAGGTACTCCTTCTTTAACATGCTCACCATTTCTTTTCTTTTCCCATCGTCACTCACCACAACTAGGAAACGAGTTTGCTTATGCAAAGCTATTTTGATATAATATGCAATCATTAGGACATGCATGAATTTTATCACTCCATACTGCATGAATTATTCATAGTGCATGCCTAATGAGCATAATGTCTTCTTTGCCTCATAAAATGAAATTAGAATTTCATTATCTTCCGCCAATAACTCCTTCAAAAACTAAATAAATCAGTAATACTTTTATCACTCCAGCCATGTTTAGATTTTAGATTGTACAAACTAAGAAGCGCAAATAATTTTGTAAATCTTGTACAACCAGGGTAAATTGGTTTCTCAGCATCTCTAAGGAGAGTCTCAAACTTATTTGGGTCTACTCTTGATCCATAAGCATCATTGATCATTTCATCTAATGGATCCTAGTTTTCCTCTACTATATTCCTCCTCACTCCTTTTGGTCTACTTGGCAGGGTTGGAGCAATAGGAGCTATCTCCCCATGGTAATACAAAACTGTGTAACTCTTGTCGATCCCATTGAAATAAAAGTGTTCTTTGATCTTTTTGAGTTCATCTTTTGAACATTTCCACACTTAAGACATGGACAAGAAGTAAAATTTATGTCTTTCAAATTTTCCGAACAAAACCTCAAGAAAAAATCGACCTCGTTCCTATATTCCGTAGATAACCTATCCGCTGACATCCACTTTCTATTCATATCTTCTCCTATGTCTATGAAAAATAAAAGAAATGACACTAAATAAGCATGTGATAGAGATGGATGTCTATATAAAGCTAATTGTTTGTAAATTTGGGCAGCATTCCCCTTATATTATTAACCTAACCATCTATTGAATTAATAAATCAAGCAAGCACAACATAATTTAAATACAAGAAAAAAAATACATAATCCCAGATAAAGTCGGACAACATTTCCCCTATAATAGTGACCTAACCATCTGCATGTGAATAGCAAAACAAACAATTCAAACAACATACAATAAGTTTCTTCCTTATAGCTCCGCATCACACAACCAAATTTCCCAGAACCTACTTGTAACGACTCAAAAATGCTAATAAGGTTTAGTGCCTTGGTTAGGATGCCGGGAGGGCATAATTGGATTTATGTATGTGTTTAATTCGTTAAAAGCATGACAATATGGCATGCATGATTAATATGCTTACGTGAATATATTATATGCATGTTTATGAGTATTAGATATGCATGTGGGCCCTTAATTGTTTATAAGGGCATATTTGTAATTTTGGCTCGTTAAGGGTATAAATGTGATTATATGTGATAAATGGCTGAGACAACATTATTATGTGGATATATTTGAAGTATATGGCTCGAGATGATCCGAGTGAGCAGATTGGTAGAATAGTCACAACGGGGTTTAATACTCGGCTCGGGGTGAGATTAGGGATATTTTGGGAAGTTTAATGTGTACTTGGGATTTATGGAGTAACAAGTAGGTATTTGGTAATTAGTTGGGCGTGATGGGGTTAATTGGGAACTTACAGGAACACTTGAGGAATTAGCGAGAATTAGGAAAATGACCGTTTTACCCTTAGAAACAATTAGAGGGCTAAGTAATTCAAGAGGAATTTTGGTCTTTTTAGAGTTAAGGATAAACTCAGTGGAATTTTGGGTAGTACCCAGAATACTCCCAGCTCTCTCTCTCTCTCTCTCCATCTCTCTCTTTTGCCTTAAAGCTAAGAAAATTCAAGGAAAAAAATTGAAGAATTTGAGCTGGAAACCAGGGGGAATTCAAGCTAGGCACAACTATGTGATCACTGAAGGGTGAGGCTTCAATCTGAGGTAAGGATTCTATCTTTTTTTGCTGAGAACTTTGATTGATGGGTGAGTTTGACTAAGTTTTAAGTGATGGATTAATTGTTGGTTTAGGATGATTGGTTTAGTAGAATTTTTGAGTGTTATGCTTAGGATATGTAATTGGGAGTTCTGGTCTTTTTTCTGGACTTGGTTTGGTTTTGAATGTGTAATTGGAGTTGAATTTTAGGGTTTAGGCTTGAGGAAAACATTGAACAAGTGTGGATTTTCTGGGTTTGGGGGCTCGGGTTACGACCCTGTTCTTCAAGCGCCACGGCCCGCGTGCTTAAGGAGGCTGGGAGCCTCTATTCACCAGGCGCGTAGCGACCTAGGGGGTGCAAGTCGCGGCCCATGCCCTTCAGCAGGGAGGGCTAGGTCTCAGTTTAAGGGGTGGGTCACGACCCTTAAGGGAAAGTTGCGACCCTAAATAGAAAACAAGGGGCAACCATAATTTGAGGCTCGAGGATTCAAACCTAAGCACTCGGGACGAATTCTACTACCCAGTTTAGTAGAATTTGAGGTCCCAGAGGCTAATATTTGTTCCCTAAACATTTATTTGGATTAGATATTGATAGTTACCCATTTTTATTGTGACTAGGATTATTGCTAAGGCTTAGAACTGAGGATCGTGCTCGGGACCACTCTTTATTCATCGCTTGGGATTAAAGGTAAGAAAATTGCATCCATGTGGTTGTGAACAGGACTGAGGATCCCAATAATTGAATATATGTACCGTGTGATTGTATGGTTGTTATGCGTTATATGAAAGTACGACCTAAAGGTGTCGGGGCTGATGATAAGTGTACGGAACGCAGCTCGGCCTAAGCGAGCTGGGGTCAGCTAGATAAACAGAGGGCTCAACCTACGAGCGCCAGCCCTAAACATTTGTATTACTAATTGAGATGTATGCTTGAGAATGTATGTTTGCTAATGTTTAGCTTAATGCTCATACTTTTTTGAATAATTGAAATGGTTGGATTAAGGTTGATTAATTGCTACTCTAGCTATATGTGTTTGCTGTTTATGGTTTTCTTGCTAGGCCTTGGCTCACGGGTTCTACGTGGTGCAGGTAAAGGCAAATGGAAATTGGACCAACCATGAGTTGGAGAGCTCTGGGGGCGGAGTGTACATCGTCAGCTGCTTGACCGCCACGACCGAGGGAAAGTTATAGGAATAGAGCTCTAAATTGTATTTTGCCATTAGACTGGCTTTTGTTGTATCAAATTTTGGGAGTTGTATTCACCACTTATAACCTGTTTTTGGGATCCCATGTACCAAGCATTTGTTTTAATGAAAATTAACCGTTTATGATCAAAATATTTTAACACTAACCTGTTAGTTGACTTTGGAATCTCATTTATGTTCAAATGAATTGATCAGCAAGTCTTGCACTATTTCAAAATACACAGTGTAACGGTCTTGGTTACCCAGGGCGTTACAACTTGGTATCGAGCGGTCTAGGTTTAAGGGTTCATGAAGAGTGGCTGGGCATGTACACTCGCTGCTAAAGACAAGCTCAACTTGGGGTTTGGTAACTATATATATGTGATCACATGCTTAAATGTTTGAACGAAATATAAATGCTTTGTTGCTTGATTAATAGGGAGCATGAGATACTGATAGGGCCTAGCCCTTGACAACTATGTGATTATGATGAGGCATGCTTATTAGCATTGCTATTGTATGTGAATGAATGTTTAAATGCTTGTTTTCATCCTGATTACATACTATTGGTTGAGTTTTGATGATGGACCGTGTAAAGAATGTTAACGTGTCATCATTGCCTGATTTTCGAGTCGTTGATTGCAGATAAACTTGGATAGTTATCGTCTAAGGCGATCAATACGACTAGCTGGCATAGGGGTCGAGGCTAGAGATGATGAGCAGGGCCAGAACCCTCAGCCAGTCCCTGAGAACTGGCATCAGATACTTTTTGATATGCAAGCCAGGCTAAAGAGTTAGGAAGAGCAGATTCATCTTCTGAGACAGTAGGCTCCGTGAGGGAGTGGGAGTGTTGCACCTATTGTGGCACCAGCTGTACAACCACTTGAGGTTGGGAACAGGTGGGAGTCACTTTACGAATGCTTCAAGAGACAACATCCTCCAACCTTTGAGGGAGGACCAGATCCACTGAAGGCTGAATAGTGGATGAGTATGATCACCTCCATCCTAGACTATATGAGGGTAGAAGGTAATGATAGGGTGGCCTATGCAACCTATATGTTTAGAGAGGATGCTCGTATTTGGTGGGAGATGGCATCACAGACTCAGGGTGTTTCTACTTTGAGTTGGGATGGGTTCAGAGATCTATTCAACCAAAAGTATTACAACGTTGCCATTAGGGAAGCAAAGGTGAATGAGTTCATGGGATTGATATAAGGCAACATGATAGTTACTAAGTATGCCCTGAAGTTTGATAGGCTAATAAAGTTTGCGCCATAATTAATGCCTACAAATGTGGCCAGACAGGACAAGTTTGTTCGAGGGGTTAATGCTATGATAGCTTGGTATGTGAGGATTACATCGGTACCTGGGCAGACGGTTTATGCCTAGGCTATTGAGAAGGCTCTTACTGTTGAGGAGGCAGAGAATAAGATCTGGAGGGAGAACGCTGCGAGACGGGATGTTCGCAGGGCAGTGCCTCCATATATAGGATCTGGTAGGGGCGGAGGCCCCAGTGATTTAAAGAGGAATACCCCTGACACCTCAACCACTGCTGGTTCTGATAGGAGGGCCGGGGTGTTCAAGGTGGCCGCTAGGGAGGCGGTGATACATGGAGGATTTATCCAGAGTGTACAAGATGTAGGAAGCGCCATCCAGGCGAATGGCGGGAAAAGGCTTGTTACCTGTGCGGGGTGGTTGGACACCTCAAGAAGGATTGCCCAATGTAGAAGAAAGAGGAACTAGGGAAGGTGGATAGCTTGATTGCAGCTCGAGTGTTCACCTTGACGCAGGTGGAGACCGAGGCTAGTCCCTTGGTAGTGACAGGTTAGTTTTCTAGTGCTGGCTCTTCATATACTGTATTGATTGACTCTGGTGCTACACATTCGTTTGTTTCTAGTAAGGTAATTGATAGATTGTGTAGACCTAGTGAGTATTATACTGCGGGGTTCGAGACTATATTGCCTACAGGGGAACTAGTAGTTTCTAGAAGATGGATTAGAGCACTGCTAGTGATGGTAGATAGTAGGGAACTATCAGTAGACTTGATTGAGTTAAGTATGGATGATTTTGATATGATTTTGGGGATGGATTGGTTAGTCAGATATGGGGCTACTATAGATTGCAGGAAGAAGGTGGTGAACTTTGAGCCTGAGGGTGAGGATCCTTTTGTTTTTGTGGATGTTGTGCATGGGCCCCGCCTACCCATGATATCAGCATTGAGAGCTAGGAACCTATTACAAGGGGATTGTACAGGTTTTCTAGCTAGTGTGGTGGATACCACTAGAGTTATGCCTGTGGGGCCGGGTGGGACTGGATTGGTACACGAGAAATTGGATGTGTTTATTGAGGATTGACCAGGACTGACGACGGCAGGGAGATTCAGTTCGTCATCGAGTTAGCGTTGGTACAGAACCAGTGTCGAGGGCACCATATAGAATGGCTCCAGTAGAGTTAAAGGAATTGAGATACAGTTGCAAGAGCTTCTAGACTTAGGGTTTATTAGACCTATCTGGCAGGTATTAAAGAGATTAAGAGAACATCAGTTGTATGCCAAGTTTAAGAGGTGCGAGTTCTAGCTACCAGAAGTGACATTCCTTGGACACATTGTTGGTGGAGATAGGATTAAGGTGGATCCAGCTAAGGTAGAGGCAGATGGGGATTGGCTGAGGCCAAGGAACGCCTAAGATGTTAGGAGCTTCCTTGGGTTAGCAGGATATTACAGACGATTCGTGGAAGGGTTTTCAAAGATTGTCACACTGATGAAAGAATTGACACAGAAGAATCTGAAGTTCATCTAGTCAGACAAGTGTGAGAATAACTTCCAGGAACTGAAGCGACGACTGATTACCTCTCCTGTGTTGAGTCTTCCTTCAGAGGGAGGGAAGTTTTTAGTGTACTGTGATGCATCGAGACTGGGATTGGGATGAGTGTTGATTCAGAATGAGAAGGTTATTGCTTATGCATCGCGGCAGTTGAAGGAATATGAGCAGCGATATCCTACCCATGACTAGGAGTTAGCAGCGGTGGTATTCGCACTGAAAGTATGGCAACATTATCTGTATGGGGAAAAGTGCGAGATATACACCGACCACAAGAGTTTAAAGTATTTCTTCACCCAGAAGGACTTGAACATGAGACAGAGACGTTGGTTGGAGTTGGTGAAGGACTGTGATTGTGATATTCTTTACCACCCAGGGAAAGCCGATGTAGTGGCAGAATCATTAAGCCGGAGGGGCCCGGTACAGTTATGTAGCTCTAAATAGATATCAAAAGAGTCGGCAGAGGAGATGGAAAGAGCAAGGATAAAGCTGGTTGTGGGCCGGTTGGCCAATATTACCTTACAGTCGACCCTTCTAGAGAGGCTTTAGTCTGAGGTAAGGATTCTATCTTTGTTTGCTGAGAACTTTGATTGATGGGTGAGTTTGATTGGGTATTTAAGTGATGGATTAATTGTTGGTTTGGGATGATTGGTTCATTATAATTTTTGAGTGTTATGCTTAGGATATGTAATTAGGAGTTTTGGTCTTGTTTTTGGACTTGGTTTGGTTTTGAATGTGTAATTGGGGTTGAATTTTGGGGTTAAGGCTTGAGGAAAACGCTGAACAAGTGTGGATTTTCTGAGTTTGGGGGCTCGAGTCATGGCCCTGTTCTTTAGGCGACGTGGCCTGCGTGCTTAAGGAGGTTGGGAGCCTCTATTCACCAGGCGCGTAGCAACCTAGGGGGTGCAAGTCGCGGGCCGTGCCCTCCAGCAGGGAGGGCTGGGTCTCAGTTTGAGGGGTGGGTCACGACCCTTAAGGGCAAGTTGCGACCCTAAATAGAAAATAAGGGGCAGCCACAGTTTTAGGCTCGGGGATTGAAACCTAAGCACTCAGGACGAATTTTACTACCCAGTTTAGTAGAATTCGAGGTCCCAGAGGCTAATATTTGTTCCCTAAACATTTATTTGGATTAGAAATTGATAGTTACCCATTGTTATTATGACTAGGATTATCGCTAAGGCTCAGAACTGAGGATCGTGATTGTAACGCCCTGGATAGCCAACACCGCTACACTGTGTACTTATAAAGGTGCAAGACTTGCTAATCAAGTCATTAGTTTAAAAACGTGTCACTAAACACGTATGGGCTAGGGTTAAAAAGGTTTTGGTTTCAAAAGTTTCATTTTATATATTTAAGCAGTTATATACATAGGATCCCAAAAGAAACATAGTTTAAAAGTTGGATTACAGACTCCCAAAAATATAGACATCTGTCAGCCATACTAAGGCAAAATGAACAGTTTCTGGGTCTCGCGTCCCTGCCTAAACCTCAACCGTAGCGGCTGAGCAGCTGGCCATGTACATTCCGCTCGCAGAGCTCTCCAAATCAAGGCTAATCAAGCTTGCCCTTGCCTTTACCTGCACCACAAAGCACCCGTGAGCCAAGAAAACATGATATGCAACACAATCAATAATATCAGACAGTAAATTCACCAAGCATGAACTTTCATCAAATATTCCACATTAACCATTCAGCATATATTCAGAATCAAGGATGCAATCAATCACTTATAACATTCATATCACATAATATTCAGGGTCGACAACTTAGGTCGCACCCTCTGTTTATCCCACTGACTCTAGCCTGCTTAAACCGAGCTCAGTGCATATTAAGTTGTCCTCGGCTACTAGTGGCCAAGCTGCGCCCTGTGCGCTAGTGTAACCCTTGGCACCCTTAGGCTGTTGGTTCACTAATTAGCTTGCATGGCATAATACCTTCCTTTCAAGAATACATAATAGGGAACCCTTAGTCCCATCACAGATATTCAACCAGGTGCAGTTTTCTTACCTTTAATCTTTGCAGTTACTGATTACGAGCAACGCTCCTCGAGCACGATCTGTTCCCGAGCCCTAGCTTTTATCACCTAGTCACAACCAAGGTGTAGGGTTCCATTAATATTCAAATAAGGGTTTCCGGATACAAGACTAACTTCCAGAAAATCAAATCCCACCAAGCACGGTGGTGAAATAGATCCCGAGCACACTAGGCTCGATTCCCAAGCTTAAAAAACCCTAAACGTTCAAGTATGCATCTAAGGGCTGCGGCCCTTGAAGCCTAGCTGCGGTCCTGCCCTCAAAACAAAACCAAGGGCATGCCTGAAAGAAGACACGTGTCACAGCCCTTGCTTTGGGCGCCGCGGCGTTCACCCTTGGACGAGCCCTCCTGGATCATCTTCATCCTAGGGCCGCAGCGCTCTAGAACAGAGCCGCGACCTTTCCCTTCGTGCCCAGAAATTCCACCATTTTCAAGCTTAAAACCTTACCCAATATCACCCCAAAGCTCCCTAATTCAAAACCAATTAATCCCAACACCTTTAGAATGACTTAAACAACATAATTCAACAGAAAAACCCAGTCTAACACACATTAAAATCTCTTTTCAATTTCTGAAACTCAAGAACTTCAAAACACCCAACCAGCCATGCAAAACTCGAATTTAAGCTTCTACATCATGAATTAAAACTTACCTCTTTAGCTGAACTCCTTTTCTAAGAAGAATCCCTGTTAATTCCCAAGTTTTCCAGCTCCAATTCAACCTTAAACATCAATATCACAATCACCTCATTACTCAGCCAAAAGCTCAAAGTTTCTAACTTCAAAACACAGTTTAATTCTTACCTTAGCCTTGATTAAATGTTCCCTGACTAATCCTTGAGCTATCCTCTAATCTCCCCTCTGAATTCCTCTAAGATCCCAGCTCAAATTCCAGCAAATTCCTCTGTTTACTTCTTATGTTTTCCTTGAGAGAGAATAGAGAGACAAGGCTGAGAATAAAGGGTCGATCTAATTTCTTTCTACTGTTTTCTATTTCTTTGTAAATCTATCCTTTATCACTTAGGTCAAACCCGAGGCTCGGGGTGCAGGAAACGTCCCTGGGGCCAAAACGGTAATTTTCCCCCAATATTCCCGCCTAGACTTCCTAACCTCAAATATATCTCCATATATTTATTTTCATAACCCGATAGTCTAAATAACTACCCGATACCTAAAACACCCCTGACTTATCCAAAGTCAACTGTTAAGCCCTGTTGTGACTTTTCCCGCTATCTAGCCCTAGGATTGCCTTGAGTCATGCTCTGGAAGCCTACCCACATAATAATGTGGTTCTCACAAATACCATAAATATCACATTAACATAAATATAGTCATACAAGCATTATTAATCATATAATTATGCATTTAAGTCAATAAAATCATTCAAATCACATTTAACCCAATAATGCCCTCCCGACACACTAATCAAGGCCCTTAAGCCTCATTAGCAAATTTGGGGTCGTTACAGTGCTTGTGACCACTCTTTATTCATCGCTCGGGATTCGAGGTCAGAAAATTGTACCCATGTGGTTGTGAACGGGATTGAGGATCCCTGTAATTGAATATATGTACCGTGTGATTGTATGGTTGTTATGCGTTATATGAAAGTACGGCCTAAGGGTACTGGGACTGATGATAAGCGTACTAACTGCAGCTCGGCCTAAGCGAGCCGGGGTCAGCTAGATAAATAGAGGGCTCGGCCTAAGGGTGCCAACCCTGAACATTTGTATTAATAATTGAGATGTATGCTTGAGAATATATGTTTACCATTGTTTAGTTTAATATTCAGACTCTGTTAAATAATTGAATTGATTGGATTAAGGTTGATTAATTGCTATTGTTGCTATATGTGTTTGCTGTTTATGGTTTTCTTGTTGGGCCTTGGCTCATAGGTGCTACATGGTGCAGGTAAAGGCAAAGGGAAACTGGACCAACCATGAGTTGGAGAACTCTCGGGTCGAAGTGTACATAGTCAGCTGCTCGGCCACCACGACCGAGGGAAAGTTATAGGAATAGAGCTCTAAATTATATTTTGCCATTAGACTGGCTTTTGCTGTATCAACTTTTGGGGGTTCTATTTGCCACTTATAACCTGTTTTTGGGATCCCATGTACCAAACATTTGTTTTAAGCAAAATTAACCGTTTATGATCAAAATCTTTTAACCCTAACTTGTTAGTTGACTTTGGAATCACATTTATGTTCAAACAACTTGATCAACAAGTCTTGCACTATTTCAAAATACACATTATAATAGTCTTAGTTACCTAGGGCGTTACACTAATTCACTAAAACACACAAAGTTTTCAACCTTCTGTTATCACCGCAACACACAATTTTAATGCCAGAACCTCACTATGGATGAATATTTAAGATATTCAAACTTCTCTAACATTTGTTTAATAATATTAAAAGTAGAAGTAAGAGAACATATGTGTACCTCTTGCAATTAATAATCCAAGCTAGCAAAATTACTTCACTTAGCAATCCACTTTGTTATTTTTTCAACAACCAACAATATTAAATTAATACTTAATAAATAAAATATAACTAAATATCTAACAATATATAGCTTATTCTTGTGATTTTAGAAACTTAATTACCTCAAATGTGTGCTTGAAATACAAATTTTGAGGCAAAAAATACCCTAAAATCTCACTCCAACAAAACCACAACCTACAAAATTAAATTAATTAATATATAGAAGATTACTAAACAAATATCACTAAACATCTAACAATAATTTATTCTTGTAATTTTAGAAACTTAATTACCTCAAATGTGTGTTTGAAATAGAAATTCTGAGGCAAACATCACCATAAAATCTTACTCCAACAAAAAACTAAAACTAAACCTAAAAATTAAAATTAATTAATAAATAAATGATTACCAAACAAATAATTTTTTTCCAATGAGCCACTAATTAACCTAAACAAAAAATGTGGCATATATAGACTCTAACAACTAAGCCACTAAAAACTCAATAATCAACAAAAACATATAAATTTTCATATATCTCTAATTTTTCAAATTATTTAAAAAATTTATTTTAGCATAACTATATTTAATCTGTAACGCCCTGCGTTTCAGGTACCTTTAAATGACTCGAGTCGGGATTATTTTCCCTGAGTTAAGAATATTATTTTAAATAATATTATATTTGTTTGAAATTTATTTCCATAAGTTATTGCTAGCCAAATTATGAATTGGGTGATTAAAAGTCAAGATAAGACTTTCGGTCTTGGACTGACACAAAAACCCTAATTGGGTAAAAATCTCAGAAAATAAAATGATAAATTATGGCAAATATATTTTTGGCATAAAATACATGCATAAATATTAAAGTTTGGTAAAAAATAATAAACCTAAGAGGAAATTGAAATTCTAGGGCATTTGTGTGTTAAAATGCTTCATTTTTGCCTAATTGTGAAAATTTTCTTCCATAAATGGACCTTAGGTTAAATTGTAATGTGTGAATAATTAAATTAAATATGAGAGACATTTAATCTAATTATTATGTGTTAAGTTTTTTTTTTTAATTTTATAAGAGTGAAAAAGGATATAGAAAAAAGAATTAAGCTTTAATCACATCAAAGTAATGTTAATGACACAAAGTGACATAAAGTAAAAACACTCAAGTGTTTTAGATATTTCTAGAATTGTCTAAGCTTTTTTAACCTCCCAAAAACTGACCCCCCTTCTCTCCTCTCACTCTCATCTTGTTCAAAAAATTTATCTCAAGTTTTCTCATCATTTTCAACTACCAAAAACCCTAAGAAACCTTGGAAGCTTAAGCCTTGATCTTGGAAGAGTTTCCCTACGATAAAAGTTTCAAAAACTTGACTTTTGTAAAGTTTTTAACCATAGATATTTCAATAACTAAATATATATGTTGTTGGGGGAGTTGTTTAAGGTTTTGAAAGAGTTTTGAAGGATCTAAAGCTAGTAGAAACATCAAAACCTAAAGCAAGAACAACAAGAGGTAAACAATTTACTTTTTATGGTTGTTTCTGTATGATTTTTATTTTTAAGCATTATTTTTTGCATTTAATGCTTAAAGATTCTTATTGGGGATGTAATAAGGCTATGGTAGTTGCTTGATAATCTTTGTGATGCCTTCATGTTAACTGTGAAAATAGAGACCCAAAATCCCTAAGGGTTTTGTTGAAAACCCTAAAAAAAAAGGTTGTGAGCCTTGACTTCCAAGGGGTCAAGCATCCACTATATAACTTATTTTGTAAAAATAAATTATGCTGTGATGTTGTTGAGATGAAGTACATGAATTTGAGCTTTTGAAACACTAAAAAACGTTTAGAAATGAGTGAGTTATGCTATTTCAAGTTTAGGTAAAAATTTATTTTTTTGTATTCTTAATTTTGGGATAAAGTTTGGACAGCCAGTGTATAGGGAAAATGAACCCATTTTTTGCTAAAATTTTCTAGAGATGTGCTTCACATAACCTAGTATACATCTTTAACATTTGGTAACAAAATACTGAACGGTTTTAGAGTTATTAAGTGTCAAATTTTGAAAAAATAATGACTTAAAAATAATTTTTACCTCAATGTTTAAAAAATATTTTCACCAATAAAAAATGTTTATTTTGGCCTAAGATTTTATGGAGACCTAAATGGCATACAAAATATTGAATTGGGAAATTTTGGTAATAATTGGGTATGTAAATTTCAAGTTATGACCTAAGAAAGTATGTAGTTAAAAATATGAAAAATGAGGTTTTCACCGTTACTGAGAATTATTTTTATTCTTTCTAAAAAATAAAATATTTAATTTATTAATAAATTTAATAAATTAAAAGAGGGTTTAAAACACTATATTTTGAGAAAATTATTAAGTAAATTATTTTTAGTAAGTAAACTTGATTAATTAACTTCAGAGAATTAACTAGTCAAGATAAGCAATTATTAACATTTTTCCTAATTAAGTTAAAATTAAGCTATTTCCTTAAGACGATTTTTAAAGATTAAAACCTTAAGAAAAATAAGAGGAAAATTAAGAGATTATTTTCTTGACTTGTTGAAAGTAAGGTTTAATAGCAAAACTTTTAAAGAATAAGATTTTTAGTAGATTATGGGAAATACTATTGCGATACCCGAGCCTAGGTATTGAGACCATATGATAGGTCTCCCCGAGACTTAGGATTTAGTCTCAAGCTTTTGCGTATAAATTTATTGAATGAGTTTAAAACCAAATAAGGATCTTTAATCCTTACAAATGATTTTGAAAATGACCAAACCGCCAAAATAATAATGATGAATTATGAGTGCATTAATTAATTCGAGTATACTGTATGGATAATTATAGTATTGGCTAAAAATTGGACTGTATGTCGGAGGGTGAAATTCTGCTAAGAGCTAAGGACTCCAAGTAAGTCAACTTTTATTGTGTGGCTACAACATGAAACGACTAGTTTAATATATGTTAGTATAGTGACACATGCACATGTATACACTACCGTAGAATGTTTACATAGAGACGTTAGTCTAGTAGGTGCTGATTAGAAAAAAAAAATGACCGGTAGATATCCGTCATATCCTAGATAGCTGATCCCAGTCACACTGCGTGTTTGATTTTATTACGTCCGGTTCACTATCGTGACGAGTGGCCAAGAGGTGGGGATTGCTAGTTTAAACCTAGGGGCCAAAACGAATGGGACCTAGGGGCCCTCATGCATACTTAATCATTGAACGGTTAGAACCCGAGCAAGTACTCTGATAAGTTATTCCCGAATAGCAACTATGAATATTGGCCATTCAGTGAGAGTGCCTAGAGATACTAGGGATTGTCAAGTTTGAGTGAGGTTGAACACCCTAGGGGAAGCTACTCGCCAGCACCATTGATTAACATAGAATTCTTTGTAAACACTTGTAACTTCGATTACACTCTTGAATAGTAGCAATGCCCTAGGTAACTTGATGGCTACCCTTGTGAGGGATTTAATTTTGGATAAGTAGTGATGCCCTAGGTAACTCGATAGTTACCCTTGATGGGGATATTTATTGGCTAGATCTTAGTGTTGAGACTCAGTTCTCCCCTATTGATTAACAAATATGTTAGAGGGTGTGATATGCCCGAATTGTCAGAAATTGTCGAGTGTTGGTCTTGAATTATATTGTGATATATTATATCTGTTTGCTCTGGGAATTTATGAGTGCAGAGATTTATTTGTTTATCTGAAATAGTTTTTCATTGGTTATTAGGCATAACCATAAGTTTGCGAGGATGCTTTTGCGTTCTTGAAATTGATTTCTTAGGGTTCGGATGGATCCATAACCCTAATTTTGTTGAGCTATTGTTATCAGTGGTCAGTGACTTTGTCAGTGACCACCTGTCTTCTCTACATACTTTTATTTTAAATTTGAACTTACTAAGCGTTTTCGCTTACCTAGTTGTTTCCTCTTGTAGGTAAGAACAAGGGCAAAACAGAGTAGTGAGTGCTGGAGTCTACTTTGTGGATGTACATATGGACCAACCTTTTGGGAAGTTGTATTGTATTTGAAAATGTTGTTTTATTTTCATAAACAAGGTTCAGTTTACTTTTCATAAACTATGTTTGTATTAAATATTAAGTATGACCATACGACTTTTTAAAAAAAATTAATACGGGTTTTTGAGACATTTTGTTAAATTAAAACATTTATATTTCTGCATTATCGAGTGTTGAAAATCTAGGACGTTACATAATCAACCTAGCTACAATGTTAATTACAAAATTAATATATATATATATATATATACATGCAAATAATTTTCAAATTAAATAATAATAAAAATTAAAAAAAATCACAAACATATATACTTGTATCAAATCTATACAATGTGATATGTAAAATGAAAATGAAAATTATTTTCTACATTGTCAACAAAGTTATTTCTTAGAAATCCACTCAAAATCTACTAAGAAAAATCTCACTAAATATCATTTTAACAATAATTTATACTTATAATTTTGAAAACTTACTTCAAATGTGTGCTTGAAATAGAAATTTTGAGTCAAAATCTCAAGTTCTCACACATCTTATATTCTCCAAGAAAATCCTACAAATCCATTGAAAAAACTCGTAATCATAAGAAACTACCACAAAATCACATACACATATATATATATCATCTTAATACTAAACCCATATTTTTTTTCAAGAAAATTTACCTAAAAAGCTTGAAAATTGAGAGAATTTCGTAACTTTTCAAGCCTAAAATCACCAGAAATATGCCCCAATTCGCCTCTGTGTAATCGCGCACGAAGAAGGAGAGAAAGAAGCCAGATCTCAGGTATATGTAGTGAGGACTTCTAGCGTCTCCCACTAAGAGACGTGTCACGTGTCCCATGTCTCCCAGTGAGAGACGTTGGAAGTCATGTACTTCTAACGTCTCTCCTACTGGGAGACGTGGGACACATGACATGTCTCCTAGTTTGGATGTCATCCTGGACATATGTTAAACCCTCATTTTTCAACATCTTCCTACTGTTTTAATGACTTCCAATTTTAATCATTAATAAAAAATTTCAATGTTTTTCAACCTAAAACATTGAAAGCCGTCCTAATTTTGATTGTAAAGTAGAGTTTGTTGTAGTGACAACTCGCTTCGAAGTTGGCAACCCTTATATGTTGGCAATGTAAAAGTGATTCGCGATGCTCCTCTTAACTGGCGAAGTACTCTATTAATTCTGACCCTTACTATACACTTTTGCCATGTACTTGGCCACGTCATTGTGCCAAAAATTAGTATCACATGTTAAGTTATATTAAAATTTTGTATTAATTATACGATGTTTGGTGAGCAGCTGTATTATTATAGATTGTAGTAATTAATAACTTTTTAAAAATCAAAATAAAATTGATATTTTCAAATCATATCATATGTGAAACTAACCCCTACCATATCCATTCTTATTTCGACCCAATCAACTTCCAAAAAAAAAAATCTTAAAATATTAGTGTTTTGACCCAATCACCTTTTGAAAAAGTAAATATATCATAAAATATCTAAAAAAATTATAAATTTCATATAACTAAAATATATCTCATAAACTATCAATGTCCCAACCATTTAACTACCAGCCAATTCGTCAAAATAAATTGAAATAGTACTTCTCATAAGAAAATGAAGAACTATCTAACTTCTTCTTTAAGTGTTCTCTTCAGGGACCACATTGTCAATGACAGCTTAGGGATCATTACAAATGCACATACAACTTTTTCTCACAGATAACCAAAAAAAGCTAAGAGATAGCTTTTGATGATGCATACATTACACACCAAAGTGGTCAATTATGAGTCACTTTACATATATAAGCAATGAGCTGATTAGTTGGCCTTAGACTCTTTACTACTACTATTGATGAATAAATAATAGCTGTGAGTCAATGTCTACCAATCAAAAGAAGTGAGCAATATTAGTCCATACTTATGGTTGGACTTAATCAATGCTATATATGGGAAATAAAGTGAAGGCTTTCTATTTTTGTAAACTATAAAGGAGATACCAGCAGGCAAGAAAATAAAGTGAATTGATTATATTTTCTAAAGTTATAGTTTTTTTTTTTGTTGCACAGTATGTAATTTGAATACGATACAGTTAGTTCATATTGTATTTGGAGGAATCTGTGAGGACTGAGAACTGAGGAGTCTCTCTACTTAAGTCTCTTACAGCAACTTTAGTTAGGATACACATAAGTTGAGAGTGGTTTGACATGGAGCTAACCCAAATGAGAGACACAAGCATGACACATATCTGGCTAGGCTATCACTACTATCATATTCATTTGAAAACGAATCAAAGGGACATAAAGCCCAAAACCAACAAAGGAAAAACTCCACCTAAAAAGAGGCACTGTGAGTATATAGTTTTTGATTAGTTGTGGTGGTACAGTGTACTACATAATAAGCACAAATACAGCTGAATTAGTTCACATAAACCCATTTTTAATCTACAATACAAAGCTTATTAAAAGAAGAGTTTGGTGATGATAACTTGAATATGAGTTCCAACTATACAAAATGACTCGTCGCCAAGTTTATTTCTGACACTACTCTCAATGAAGATAGAACCTAGATACATAAACGACAATTGGGTATACGACAAAAAGAAAGAAAGAAAGTAGAAAAGCAGTTGATCCTTTATTCTATACTTGCATATAAAATTAGAAAAGGACTAAAGGGGAGTATATATTAAAAGGAACAATTGAAGAAATGAATCCAAAAATACCTTACGTACATCATCAATGGAGATCGAACCGCTTAATTCCTACATAAATACAAATTCAAGGTGAGTTAAAAAAAAAAAGGAGTTGTGAAAACCAAAGTGGAATTAATAAAAGTGAAGGTAAACAAATCTCATTGGGAGCTGGAGAAGGTGAAGCTAATTAAGTTGACAAATTGAGGAGTCGAGCTCCATCGCTTAGAGCTCGGCCGGAGGAGATGGCCAATGCCAGAAGAAATTATTGGTGGCTTGGGACAAAGTCAGCGGATAAGAGATTAAGTTAGAGAGAGGGCAATGGTTACTACACCATAACCACAAAATTAATACAATTTTTTTTAAGTGTAAAATAATGGGTCCGTTCGGTAAATAAAAAGTTTTTTTATTAAATAATTAAAAATTTAGAAACAAACACTGAAAACGCATTCGGTAAATCACTTTCACTTTTATCTTTTAAGATTTTAATTAAAATTTATGAAATTTTGAAAACAAGATTTTCTCACTTTCAATTTTTTTTTAAAAACGTATTTCATTTCTTATATCTCTTTCTTTTTCCGATAGCCACACAATTCTTCCTGTAGAAGCATCAATGGCTTCCTCTTGGCCATCTGGTGTGTCAAATTCTCAAACGATGACACCTTCTTGGCCTCCGCCTCTCTCGACAAGACCATTACTATTTGGTCCTCCTCATCTCTCTCCCTCACCCACCGCCTCGTCGGCCATTCTGAGGGCATCTCCGACCTTGCCGGGTCCTCCGACTCCCACTACATCTGTTCTGCTTTTGATGATCGCTCTCCACATCTGGGACGCATGCTCAGCCATAGGTGAATGCGTCAAAACCCTTCGTGGCCACTTCAACCTAGTTTTTTGCGTTAACTTCAACCCCTAGTCTAACCTCATCGTCTTTGGCTCCTTCGACGACACGATTAGGATATGGGAAGTCAAAACCAGCAAGTGCCTTCACTCAATTAAGGCTCACTCTATGCATGTTACCTCCGTACACTTTAATCGCGATGGTTTGCTTGTTTGGTAGTCATGATGGGTCTTGCAAGATTTGGGACTTCGCTGTTGGTGCTTGCTTGAAGACCCTTATTGGCGATAAGGCCTTTGATGTGTCTTTCACTAAGTTTCCCCCCAATGGCAAGTTCATACTCGTTGCCACTCTCAATGACCCACTGGTAAATCCCTTGTTAGTTTGGTCTTGTCTATTGCTACAAATTTGGTTAAATGATTATGCCATTTTTGTTTTGTGCGAATTGTGTTATCAGCCTTCAATAATTGAATTGTAGTAATTGAATTATAATTTCCTTTTTTATCTATTGATGTGTTCATTTACTTATTTGAGACCAAAGCTCATTCAGATCATGATGTCAGTAGCCGCTCATGGGACTTGTCAATCTTTCTTGCATCATAGATACTGAAGTAGTCTTTTTTTTGTTTAAATTTTTTCTGTCTTTGGAATTTTAATATTGTTGAGCTTTCCTAATTCTTTAAAATTCTTTATCAGGTACTTCCTCAATCTATTTGGATTAAGAGGTTTATTTAGTCTCATTGTGGGAGAAGAAAAAGAATAGTGTGTAAAATTTCTATATTTTGATATGCATGTTGGGTGTCCTCCAAAAATCAGAAACAACAATTAGTAATGTGATAAAAATATAAACTTGATATACTAATATTTGTCATTCTTTGTTCTAGTCATGGATGACACACAGCGTATGATGCAGATGGGAGGATTCGGCTTTGATCCAACAAAGGTACAAAAATAAATGGTTTGGGATTTAGTATTTTCACTATCAAGGATGTCTTTCCTTTTTATTGTATAAATATTTTTATTGTATCATGTTTTTAGGGCTTAACCCATGTTTTGTTTTTCTTACGTAAGATCTTGGAGTATGCATCGTGATAGGGTTTCTTCAAGTTGTATAATAATTTTCTTCGGTCAAAGGACAATAATTTCAGGAATTACCAACATGCATATTGCCACTATTCCTATATTTATCTTCTCATGATAAGCATGTAACATCATATGAATGAGAAGAGTATGTTCTATTATGTTTGTTTCTGTGATGTGGGATGGGGCTTGTATTCGATGCTTATTTATATATTAAAGAGATGCCTTTTAGATCTATAATGGCTCAAAGTTCATGCTTTCTATGCCTTTGCAATTTCTTTTTCTCCATTTGTGTTTAGAAAACTACTATATTTCATTTTAGTTAATATGGACAATGTAAGATAAATAGAAATAGATTTCGATTGCTGCCTTCTCAACCCATATTAGGCATTTAACATGGATATTCATTTTTTTATTTGTTGAGTTTTTGACCATTTCTTTGAAAATCTTTCTAAAGTATATGGGAACATCATAAGCAGCCAGCTTTTGGTACTGGTTTGTTTGTATCCTATGTCTCAAGTATTGACCATTGAAATTAGTTACGTGAATATAAGCATTAACTTAATCAAGAATGTGGATTGTAATAGGAATCATTAAGCAGGATTTCTCAAGCAAATGATGCCCTCTTAACGGTCTAATTATAAAATTTATGTGTATTCAAAACATTAATAACAAAGTCGTTCTTATTTGTTGAATTTCATCATCTTTGCTGCAATCTGTACTTGAAGAGCTATACTATTATTTCACTTTCAATTTTTCCTAGATCACTTATTTCTTGATATTGCTCCTAATAATGATTGTGTACACTTATATGTACATAATGTCTTAGGCAGATGGAATTCAAAATAATTTGCTATGGCTTTGCTGGCTTCAGGTTAGTGTTCCACCATCAAGGAACATAAGCAGAGAAATGGTTACTTGACTTATTGAGGAAGCTTGTAAAATCACATTTACTCATATTTCAACAAAAACAAAGATGCAAGCTATTTCTGAGGAGATTTCAACTGAAGAAAAATTGGTTAATTACAAGTAGGTACAAGTAGGTTTGCTTATTTTAGTTGGTTTTGAATTTCAGTGTTTTACATTTTGGTTGAAAGATTTAGTTATATAAATTTACTTTGGTTAGTTGCATTTATATCATAAAATGACTTATAGTCACTACAAGAAAAAATGCTTTTAATAACACCGAAAATGTGTTATCAAAACATACCATAACACTTTTTGATGTGTTAAGATCGACTATGTTATCGTAGGTCAGGGTACTTTACATAACACTTTATCATTGTTATACAGATGTGTTATTATACTGCCAACGATAACACACTTTCTGTGTTATTTTAATATATAGATAAGTGTTTAATTATGTTATTTATAGTCGATTATATAACACATTTCAATACTTATAAATTTATGTTATACTACACTTTAGTATAACACATTATTTGTGTTATATAATGAAGTTTGCATAAAAAATGTTATTGTAATAGATATTATAACACAATTTTTGTATTATTGTTATATTTAGATATGTTTAAATTCTCATTATATATTTTATTTATATAACACTAATTTATTTTATTATATTTTAATTTTTTTTATATAATTAAAATTAGCTTTCTAATATATACTAGCATCATCAAATGAAATTGATTTTCAAATAACAAAAAGTAAAAACATTCAACATTGTATTAACAATCCACAAATTAATTTAAAACATTCAACGCTGTCATCAACAACAAAATGTTCTTTAAGTATTCAAGGAGTCTTAAATATTCAACATATTGAAAAGTTACTACTTTCAGCACAAAATATTCTATAACTGCCCAACACAAAGCCTTCAAAATTGAGTTACAAAAGCATTTAGAATGATACTATTATTTCTAGGGTAGATCCATCGAATCTCATATCTCATATCTCATAAGAGGCGAATAAGTTCCACAGTCCTGAAGGGAAATTCACCTTCTAGGCTACAAAGAAGACACCGAATAGGACCATCAACAAAACTTTCTCTGTCCCAAAACTGACTGTAAAGTGATTCCTGAAAAATTTAAAGCAATAAATCCAATAAAAAAACTACAAAGAAAAAGAAAAATGTCAACTTTAGTAGAACCACCAATGAAAAATCAACAAAATAATCAATAAATGACCCTGAAAGACAATCATTATGCAGCCAATACATCCTATGCTCCAAATATCTATTGCAGGAGTGTACAGAAGACAAAAAGTAGAGGTCTTGGACTCTTAG
The DNA here is from genome assembly GCF_963169125.1 of Humulus lupulus. Lineage (NCBI taxonomy): Eukaryota > Viridiplantae > Streptophyta > Magnoliopsida > Rosales > Cannabaceae > Humulus > Humulus lupulus. The sequence goes on from NC_084793.1 coordinate 267,872,756, forward strand.
TATTAGAAAAAAGTACTAAGCAACCATATGCTTGATATGTTTTTTTGAAATCTAAACACTGAAAAATGATCTTCATTATGAACAATCATTATTCAAGATAATAATCAGAAAACAAACCAGCAAAATAAAAAAATAGCAAGCAAACAAATTCTGTAGTCTGAGAGCATAGCATTAACTAAAATAGCTGTACAACTTGAAAACCACACATGTGCTAGATCAGAAAACAGGACAACCCTCCATAACAACCTGGAAATGTTGAAGGGATGGCCAGTTGAGTCAAAAGTATGGGAAGAAATGATTGGGAACTTCTTGGCTTCATACCAATTAGACAAATAAGCAATGAGATTAACTTTGCCAAAACGAAACAAAAACAGATGCAGTGTCATCTGTTCTTGGCTGCTTTAACAAAATACTGAATGGTATGACATGCAATTCAAGAAACAAAACCATCATTTTTTTAGACACAAATTAATTATTTGTCACCTAAAAAAAGGCACCAATCCAGCAAGGGTTTTAAAAGAAAACAGGAGCAAAATATTTTCAATGAGTAGTAACAACCTGTGATGCTAAACAGAATTTCCTGGTATGTTGTGCGAACAATACGTATAGAGTCTATAGACCTTGTTCATACTACTTGCACTTTTTCATAAACATTTTTTGGTGGTGATATGGTTCTCTCTTTATTAACATCTTATAAAATACATTGAGGCAAAGTCACAACTGATATTTATTTTTGGTTTTAGGAGCCATAAATGTGCATTGGCTAGTAATGATTAGAATCAATATCAACAAGTTCCTGAATAATAAAGCCACTACTTAAATTGCTTTCTCTGAAATAAGATAGAGGTCGTGAACAGTTATAACTGCAAATATAAGTAAATCATGCCTAACAAATGAACAAACTCATGAACGCTTGTACATGCCTATATGATTTGAATGATCAATGTATGAATAATAAATACAATTTAAACAAGAAAATACAAACAAAAATAACTACCAGATAATCACTAGTGTTTTTATTAATTATACCATGAGTTTGATTAAGACTATTCAAGTGTGGATTTCTTCTAAGAACTTGCTTGTTATTATAATGATTAACCATTAAGTGAAAAAAGATAGATATTACATGGGCATTGATAATGATAATTCAGTCATACATTATTGAGTCCTTGATATGTACCTCTACATTAATTTCACCTCATTTTGTATCTTTTTCCACATACCCTTTTCATATAAAGCTAAATTATAAATCAAACTAGCTTTTATTTTTATTTTTATCAATAGCTTCATATATATGCTTTATCAAAGAAAGAAAGTTTTTTTTATGATAATTATGAGAATTCCTTGTCTTATAATTGACCTTTAGGATATGAAGAGGATAAGTCAATTTCCAGTAAAGTTTTAATAATAGTATGTACAGTATCTATCTATGTAAATAAATCTTGATTCAGTCTAGGAAGCAAACACTTGAAAAAGGGATTACTTTGAGCCAAGATTAGTAGAGGTACAGTACTAATTTTACCACATTTCTGGAATCTATACTATGCTAGGGAAAATCTATCTATACTATCACAGAGCAGCAAGTGCATCAAATGAGGTATGGACTTAACAGAGCAGCAATGTATACTACTAGGAAGGATGAAGCAATGTGTTAAAGAAAATACAAGTCATTTAGGAATTTAATCAAACAGATTCTATGCACACATTATCACATCAAGAGAATCAGAAAAAACTTCATAGATTATTATGCAAACATGTGTTTATGAAAAAACACACATACATTTGTTTAAAAATATGCAGAAAATTCAAAATAAAAGATTTAACATACTCAACCATAGATAAATCTTTAAAAATAATTAGTAAAATCAAACCAGAAAGAAATATGAAACACACAAGTTATTCTCAAAAGTAAAATAATAAAATTTACAAACCCATTTTTAAATGAAAATAAAATCTTATCTCGGCATCACTCAACAACCCAGACATTGATATGAAGAAGACACCACCCTTTGACCTTTGAGCCACTACCACGAACCCTCACCACCACCACCACCATCACGCCTACAAACTTGCATAACGCAAACCCAAACAGAAGAAAAATAATTAGAATAGCTCGTCCACAACCAAGAACCATCGTCAACCCAGAGGAAGAAAAAGAGAAAAGCAGATAGAATCAAACTTAGTGACAAACTTAATGACTCAATTAATAGAATCAATTCTCATCAAAGAAGTAATGATACAAAAGAGTATATATACAGAAAAGACCAAAACTAATAAAGTAACTAATCTACAAAATAACAATAATTAGTTACAATGAACAACTAGCTAACCAAAACAGTTAGTGTTGTTGGGAAAGCATTATATGGGCATAATTGTTGTAATGTGATATTTTAGTGTAATATATGGGCATAATTGTTGTAGTGTTGGCATAATGCAGAACAAAATTTCTAATAAATGGCCCGAATACAAGCGGATTTACAACAACCACTATATAGCCAGAATAAACCCAGAAGAAAAACTGGTAGGAGCTATGAACTAGGCTCATGGAAATTGGGAAAGCAAGTAAGAATTTAGCAACAAGATATTAAGTTATTTTCACCCTCATCATCAAATAATAATATCAAGATTGCCAAACAGATGCATACAACAATATCCTCTCCTGGACATGGAAATCAGATATCAATAGCAGATAGTAATACTGAGGAATATAGACTCATTGCCTGATATGAAACAAGAGATTTATTTTCAATTTTTCATTGATATATAATGTATGGTCGATGTTACATGTATATATCCATGTATATTATATAGATCAAATGGTACCTAAAAAAAAAATCAGGTGCTCCGTTTATACAATTGTTTCAGTTCTTAATTTGTTTGGTTACTGCCCACTCTTGTTATTATACGTTAGGTACTTCATTTATTCTTTACTTATTCTGTTCTTTTTTTTTCTTTTGGATTAGTATTAGTTTTGGATTTGGAGTATAACATTTTTCAAATATTTTCAGAGCAGTGGAATATCAAAATTATATGCAAGGTTCAACTTCTACATATAACAAGTTTCTTAGCATGTAGAAAAAAAAAAGTTAGTATCCTAATACTAAATTATACTGAGCCCCCCTATTATTATTGCTATTATTCTCAATATACTGAGCCCCCCTATTATTATTGTTATTATTCTTAGTAGTTACATCGTTTGATTGATAATAGTTGCAGAGTAACATACCATGTCCAAACTTGATGCAAATGAGAAGCTCTACTATGCAAATAGCTAAGGAAAGCCAACAGAATGCACTGACTTTTTTCGCTAGTTTTCTGCAATTTGGACACAGTGATTATGAAAAGGTTAAAACCCTGGAAATGGTAGGCCAAGAGGGTATATGAATTCATTTCAAGAAAAGGAAAAGGATGTGCTGCTAGTGATTATGTCAGATAGAGAAAGAGGGTAGTGTACCTGTCTTAATTTTAATTTTGTATAATATGTCAATGGCAAAGAAAACTATCCAAGAAACATGCATCACCATTAGTGTAGACCAAGCACTCAAAAAATAGATCAATCAACTGTTGCCAAGGATGCTAGTTTTAAATCGGGTCCTTAATAAGTTATTTGGTTAATACGGTGAAAAAAAAAAATAGGAAAATGTTCAACGTCAAGTTTCTTTGATCTCACTCCTTCACTAATTGATAATCTTAACATCAGAAGTCCATGTCAAAATAGAGGCTTTCCAATTAATATTATCCTCATAGAGAATCCTTCCTTATAAATATCACAGAGATTAAGCTACTTCTAAATATCAAAACATTTTAAACAATAAGACAAGTGACATGGATATTGACTTACAGGTTGAACTTGAGCCTAAATCTTTAGTAGCCTGCAAAAAAAAAAGAAGTTGAAAATTGTTAATCCAACATAGATAAAGTGATACACTTATTATGAAGAGTAAACAAATTTATCTTAGCATACACTTTCTTCCTGAGAAAACTCTAAAACTTTTTCATCATCATTCTTGTGTCCTTGCAACCCATCATATCCACATTGTCTGTCAAAATTTAATTCCAAGGAGATAAAAACTGATAGTAGAACAAAGGGGAAAAGTATATGTAAGCATTCTGGATGTCATTGCAAGGTACAAAGGGTTGAGGTCCAACTTCCCAAATATTTTGGAAAAGAAAAATGGGAGAGAAATTAGAAGCTAATTATACCTCCAATCATTTGCAGCACCAGAGGTGTCTTTAATCTGCATTTAGGCGGGAAAAAGAACACAGCAAAATAAGGACTTGGAGAGAGTTCGTATAAGTTCATAAACATTATAGATAGACCTATGTAATTTGTCTCTCTTTCATGTTTACTTCTTACGAGGTTAGACCTATGACAAGATGGGATTGTTTGCAAGCAGCGAGAGGAAAATAAGTACTAGGACCCTAATTGCTAAAAGATATTTTCCCCTCATTTCATCCAATGTATTTCTAGATAGAGAACCAATGCTTCAACAAGCAAGATTGAATCAATTGACGAGCTGAAAATAGGATTTCTTGGAACTATAGCTCTTACTTTCAAACATTTCCTTAATTCCAAACTTCAGAAAATTTTCTTCTTTCCTATTTTTCTCCCTCTCTTTCATTTTCCTTCCTTTTAATTCCTGAGTTTTCAGAATATACATTCCAATTTTTAGTATTTCTATTCGAACTTACCAATCCGGCCAATTTTTTCCTTGACACAAAGCATGATAAAAATATACATACAACTAAATAATTATGTAGAAAGGAGAAAGTACCTCGGCAACATTTCTCCCCTCATGATCCTTTTTAGCATTTGAGGGAATCAAACTTGGAAGAAATCCATTCTCATTTTGCATTGAGTTCCTGCTATTTAAAATAAAATTAATTATATTGCACACCATGACATAATCACATCATACATACCAAACACAGAAAATGTGAATACATAATAAGCATACAGTGATAAAAATCTAAAATATTATAAAGCAGCACAAGATAAACCAGGTCTCTAGACTTTTCTTAAAAAATATATATCCACCAAATGCACAACAAAACTAACTGATTCTAAAACCCGAAATGAAAGGAAACAAAAACCAAGCTGAGTGTCTCTTCCTCTCCATTACAAGCACAAGTCAGAGACTAGTCCTAAAGGACGATTGCATATTAAATTCTAGAGAAAATATACAAACCCAATATTCATCATCATTCATGACATTCATAAATACCACATTGTAGATGCTACACAAGTTTCAATAATGTTTTCATGGATTGGTACGTAACAAGAAACAAATAGTGTCCTCTGTTGGAAAGAAAGATGGTGTACAATCACAAGGGCGTGAAGAGGTGACAAAGTTATCAAAACATTATTTATTTTCATATATAATAGCAAAAATAAACAACAGGATCTACTGCCAAAAATTTGCATAGAACTCATTCAGTAATACACAATACCTTAACTGTTCACCATTCTCTCTACAAACAGTGGACTTGATAGATTTCTCAACATCATTCACTGAAAATTCTGTAGAAGGAATAGACTCCACAACAGCTTCAGCATTGTTACAAGCCACATTCCCAGCATAACCATCAGCTGGAAGCTGAACCCCCTGAATAGCATCAACAAGGTAACATATTATAAAAAAAATCAGGCTTTTTCTTCATTAAAGATCTCAAGAAATAAACAAATGGCACAAATCTCATACCTTTGCAACAACTTGAACAAGGTCACTTGAAAGAATTACAAGTGTATCTATCACTTCCCCATTTGCTATATTTGAATTGCCTTGCCCTTTTTTAGTCATTCTCGCTTTCTTTAAAACAATACCTATGAGAAGATCATCAATTCAATACACTTTCCTAAGAAACTCCAAAGAACAAAAGCAAAAGAATATCATAATTACAACAAATACATGCAAACATGACCAAGTTTTCTTCTTTATTAGTGGAAAGAGCTTTCATTATTGTGAAAACTAATAATGAATTTTCTTTATCTCAAAACAAAATAACAAAATAGATACAACATACAAAAGTATCGAACGGTTCATAAAGAACAAAGATCTGATTCTTTAGCCAAAAGAAGAATCATTCCTAACTTCCAGATCAGAATCCAATAAGACCAAACAATTCACCTACGGAATTCTTTTTGATCCAACTCCAAATTACAACAACAGCCCAAGAAAATATTTCAACAATTCTATTGCATTAGAATACACAACTCCAAAGTACCTAACAGTATGCATTCCTGCCCAGATACCTGCAGCATACACACCAAAAGAAACTTGTCATAATTTGCACAGAAAGCTCATATAGCAGACAATGAAAAATTATAGGCACAATCTGCTTAATATTGTAGAAGAAATAATTGAATACTATGGCTACAGATAGAGCTCAACAATTTATAAGCAGAAATTGTTAATAAATTGAGTTCTCACCAAACCAGTTGCAGATAGAAATATCAAGAACAATACTGTCCCACCAGCATTCATTAAAATTTGGTAGCATGTGACGGAAGGTAAGCTGAAAATGCCAAGATAAGCTTTAATATATAGCCGTAACCACCAAAGCACTCAAAACACACTTGTCGGAAACATAAAAGACATTTGATCTCCGATCAAAGAAGGAGAAAGCAGAACCAATTTAAATAAACTATGAAAGGCACACAATAAAACATATTATCTTTGTCAAAGAACTAACCTCCATCATCTCAAATCCAATTGATAGCACCCAAAGAAGAGGCTGATTATGAATCAATATAGCTTTCCCCACCATCCAATAATATGAGCTAAAACGAATTCATCAAAAAGTGTTTCCTATAGAAATTAAAATATTATAAACATAGAGAAGTCAGAAGTCTGCTTAACTGCAACATATAAGACATACACAGTACACCAAGAGGATAGGATCGGAGAATATCATAAGTAAACAGATTATTGAAGAAGAAATCATACATAAACATTATTAAACCTGCTTGTAGGATTTTCAGGAAGATATATGCGGCAGTCAGCTCCATAAGAAGTTCTGCACGTAATTACAAAGGCAGAATTCCAAAGTATAAACAATCAGCATAAGCTTCTCATTCAACTGATGAAAAATAAAAGAATTTGCATAAATAATATCCAAAGTTAAATTTTGCAAGCTTAAACTGCATTACCAACACCAAGATCTGGATGGAGAAACTTCATAAACTGTCGAGCATCATCTCGCTTCTGGAAAGAGAGAAAATGTAAAGTTGTTACCATAAGATATAAATAAAAAAACACAAAATCATAGATAAATGAATAACTTCAAAAGGCTGAAAAAAAATGTGATAAGAATCTGAAGTAGATGACTCTAGAGTGAATCAAAAGAATGCTTCTCCACAAATTTTTATGCTAATTCTTTTGCAAAAAAATTAAAAAAACAGGTGAGAAAAAATCTTACCCATTCGTCACTCTTCAGTCCCCATCCATCCCCGACCTTGCACAAGACACAGTCGACCACCACCTGCACCGATCTAGCCCTCACCACCAAAGCACCGTCTAGCCCTCACCACCAAATCTAATAAAATTGAAGAATAGTTGAGAGAGAGAGTTAAATACCAGGCAAAAAAATTGTTTATAGTTACCAAAAAATCACAAAAGAAAAAGAAAAATACTGAAAGAAATAATTCATAAATGAGAGAGTGATTACCAAATCTACTCTTCACCTGTCGAAGATCGCTGATGCTTGACCCTGCGGCGTCTTCTCCCTGGCTGAGATCCCGAGTCCCTTGTCGTCGGCGTGAGGGAGAGAGGCACGATGTCGTCTGTGTGAGGGAGAGAGGCCAATGACTAGAAACGGAGTGAATGAGAGATAGAGAAAGACGAGAGAGAGAAAGAGAGGAGATTTGAGGGATGGAGGAGATATGAAGCCAGGATTTGAAGCTGAAGCAAGGGATTGGCCGAAGAAGAAAACGAGTGGCCGAAGCCGAAGCAGGGGATTGACTTCTTCTTCTGAAAATGAAGAAGGAATTCGTCTGAAAAATATAACTTTTACAAGTGGCGGGCACCCAAAATAAATTACCGCCTTTTTTTTCTATTACTTTGCCACATATATATAAGGATATCATAATACTTTTTCATTAGTATTATACACATGTGTTATGGAAATGGGTATTTGGTGTAGTGAGTTATCTAGTTGGGAACGTATATAGTTGCATTTGCTTACTTTGTTCTAAGCATAATTAAGAATTAGAACATTTTCTTTGATTTATATGATAATTTTAGCATGCATGCTCAAGGTTTAAATTATGTATACTATAAGGAAAGAAAGAGAGGTAGACTCTTAATTCTATTTCTATTTCTGACACTAGGTGGACTTCTCCTCATAATTCTTGGTGTTTTTCATCATCACAAAGGGGTGACTTTCGTGGAGGTTGTGGAAGGTGCTGCCATCGGAAACTGTCTGAAGCCACTAAACTATCTCTGAATTGCAACCTTTAGGTGGTTTCAAATTGTAAAACATTCATTGATGCTATTCATAGCACTGAGGCAAGTTTGAAGGACTGTCAAAATATCATCATGAAGACTAAATTACACTTTGTTTCTTCTTTTTGCTCAAGCTTTGTTCACATTCCTAGACTTTGTAATAGGCTTGCTCATTACTTAGCTACTTTTTGGCTTAAAAACTCCACAAGTTGTTTCTGGCTTTGCTAATATTCCCAGTTGGATCACTCGTGTTTCTTTAGTTGATTTATCATCTTTGTAGCTCTGTAGCCCTGGTTGTTAGAATGAAGATTTTCTTCTTCTTTTTTTTTACTTTAATTTTCTTATATTTATATTCAAAATAAAAAATAAAAACATATTTTTTATTTCTTATTTTTCTAAATAAGAAATAAAAATATAAGTTACCAAATACATTTTTATTTTTTAAAAACCAAAAACAAAAATAGTTACGAAAAGCATTTTTATTTTATAAAAATAAAAAACATAAAACTAAATTATATTTTAATTTTTGTGTTTAAAAAATTTAAAAACAAAAATTTTACCAAACACAATCAATGTGTATTGTATTAAAATTTGAGACTAAGAATTAATAGACTAATTGGTGGTGAAAATACTTAAGTTTATCATTACTCAAGTACCTCGTCCTAAGTGTTAGATTGATGCTTGCGTGATAATCTCTTATTAGTCTAGATAAATAGTTTTTATTTAAAAAAATTATTAAAATATTTAAAAATTAAATAGATAATGTTTTAAAATTAAATAAATAATTAAAGATTAAAACATAATAATTTTTAATTAATTTAAGAATAAGAATATATATCATTAACAAATTCAAAATTAAAACCGTGAAATCATTCGCTCCATTTCGTTCTCGCCCTTTCTTCTTCTTTTCAGGTTCACCGGAGTTTAGGGTGTGCCACCTGAGTTTTGGGGGCGAGGTGGCCATGCGTTGAGGTGGGACCTGTGATGGGGACTTCTTGCTCCAAATTTGGTTCTCGCTCTGTCTTTTCTTCTCTTCTGCACGACTGGAGAAAGACATCGTAGGTTTGGGTTGTCGTCGTCACCTTCTGGTTCTGCTTCTCCAATGAAGAAATCCAAATATGGGAAGGAGAACATTGTTGGAGATTTTACGAGAGCTCCAATGTTCACCTGGTTATGGAACTGTGCCAGGGAGGCAAGTTGATCAAGACCGTTGTTGTGTTATTGATTTTGAATGAGAAATTTTTATTTTTTGAGAATATCAGTTCTAAGTTTGTGATTATGAGGAAATGGTTTGAAGTTTTTAGAATGATTTGGGGATATATAAATGTTTTTATTAGATATATATATTTAATGGAAACCTTCGATCGTGTATTTGACGAAATATATCCTGATCACTACAACAAAATAGGGGTTTTATGACTTTATTTGGGAGACATTGAAAGTTTCACAGATTTAAAAAAAAAAATTATAATTCATATTATTTAAATTTGATTTAATAATTAATTAAATTGAAATGATTTTAATTTTAATTTAAATTGATTTAATAATTAATTAAATTGAAATTATTTAGTATTAATTTAATAATTAAGTAAATTGAAATCAATTTAATATTAATTTAAATTAAAATTGACATAAACAATAAAATAAAAATATGCAAGAAACACAAAATTTGTTAGACATATACAAGACATACAATATTTGTTAGACATATTCAAAATTAACAAATATTGTTTGTGTATGAAGAAAGAGGAAAAAAATAAAAAAAATCAAATACAATATTTGTTAGACATATTCAAAATTAACAACTATTGCATTATGTATGAAGAAAGAGGTAAAAAATAAAAAAACCTATCAACGAGGTCAGTTACTTTGGATTACTGGTAACATATATGTCGCCCATTCTTGTCACAACTCATCAATTTGTGCCTCTGTATATGACGTACTTGTTAACTACAAAAAATATAAAGTAAAATATATTAATTAATTATTTGATTACATTTATATATATATGGTTTCAAAAATAATTCATAAATTTTAATTAATAATACCGTTCTCAAGTAATGTCAGTGACTCGCATGTTCAATCAAATCCTTCAACATCCTCATTATGTAGTATCCACATGCCACATTGTCCGGTTGGTGTGGACACTAATTATTTAATAGTATTAGTAATTCATTATTAAATTGAAACTTGTTAAAAAATGAACACATATTATTCTACTTAATAATTATAAAAGTTCAAAATTTTAAGTTATAATTACTTACCAGAGGTTGCTTAATGCGTAGAGTATCAGGGATCTCGACATCAAGAAGATTCATAGAGAAAAAAAGATTGAAAGCGCTGACAATCACTGATACATTCTCCTCACGATTATTCAGATCTGAATTCATCGGATCACAACAACAAACATGATATGCATACGGTGCCAAAATAAGCAACATCCAATGTTCACTGCATAAGAAAAACCAAAAAATTATAACTCAAATGTTAGACAAAGAAAGTATTGATATGGGTCGGAAAAATGACAACTTTTTAAACTTACCCATGGTTCCAAGGGACAAGCATAACTTGTTCTTTTGATTTTATGTCATTACATCATACAACCAGGGTAAATTGGTTTCTCAGCATCATTAAGGAGTGTCTCAAACTTATTTGGGTCTACTCCTGATCCAAAATGTGCGTCGTCGATCATTTCATCTAATGGATCCCAGTTCTCCTCTACTATATTTCTCCTCACTCCTTTTTGTCTACTTGGCAGAGTTGGAGCAATAGGAGCTATCTCCCCATGGTAATACCAAATTGTGTAACTCTTGTCGATCCCATTGAAATATAAGTGTTCTTTAATCTTTTTAAGATCCATCTTTTTAACATTTCCACACTTAAGACATGTACAATAAGTAAAATTTGGGTCTTTCACATTTTTCGAACAAAACCTTAAGAACAAATCGACCTCGTTCCTATATTCCGCATATAGCCTATTCGCTGACATCCACTGTTTATCCATATATTCTCCCATGTCTATCAAAAAGAAAAGAAACGACACTAAATAAGCACGTGATAAAGTTGGATGTCTATATAAAACTAATCGTTTATTATCCTAAATAAAATCGGGCAGCATTTCCCCTATAGTAGTGATCTAATCATCTGCATGTGAATAGCAAAACAAACAATTCAAACAACATACAATAAGTTTCTTCCTTATAGGATGTCTATATAAAACTAATTGTTTATTATCCTAGATAAAAATCGGGCAGCATTTCCCCTATAATAGTGACCTAACCATCTGCATATGAATAGCAAAACAAACAATTCAAACAACATACAATAATTTTCTTCCTTATAGCTCCGCAGCACACAACCAAATTTCTCATAACCTACTTCACTAAAACACACAAGTTCTCAACCTTCCGTTATCACCGCAGCACACAATTTTAATCTCATAACCTAATTCACTATGGATGAATATTTAAGATATTCAAACTCCTCTAACATTTGTTTAATAATATTAAAAAGTAAAAGTAAGAGAATATATATATGTACCTCTTGCAATTAATAATCCAAAAGCTAGCAAAATTACTTAACGTAGTAATTGAATTCGCTATTAAATCCACAAACCAATAAAATTAAATCAATAAATAATAAATAAAATATCAATAAATATCTAGCAGTATATAACTTATTATTGTAATTTTAGAAACTTAATTACCTTAAATGTGTGATTGATATAGAAATTTTGATGCAAAATGCTCTCTAAAAGCTCACCACCAAATCACAACCTACGAAATTAAATTAATTAATATGTTAAACATTACTAAATAAATATCACTAAATACCTAATAAGTAAATGATTGGTAAACAAATAAAAAAAAACTCCAATGAGCCACTAATTATAACCTAAACAAAAAATCAATAAAAAATTTCATAACCTAAAATCTCAATAATCAACAAAAACATAAAATTTTTCATATATTTATATTTTTAAAATTATTTAATAAATTTATTTTAACATAACTATATATATATAACAAAATAGCTAGAATTTAATAAAAAAGTTTAAATATATATACAAAAATATATCTAAATTTCGAAATAAATAATGATAAAAATTAAAAAAAAAAACCATGAACATATATATTCTAATGAAATCTATACAATGTGATAGGTTAAATTAAAAAAAACTAATAAATCATAAATCTATAAAAAAAAAACTTCCATGGAAAAACTAATAAATCCAACAATGTATAGAAAAAAATGCATAAAAATGTAAAACTAACACAAAATCATGTATATTACTCATCCTAATGCTAAACCTATGATTTTTTTTTATCAAAATAATTAACTAAAATTCATGAAAATTAAAAAAAAACTAACCTTAAAACCCTAAAATCGCAGCCCCCTTTCGTGCTCGTGCTCTCTGTTTGTTGTCTCGAGATAATATGAGGAGGAAGAAGAACAAAAATGAATAAATAAGTCAGGGGGACATCCAACGTCTCCCACTGGGAGACGTGGAACACGTGGCACGTCTCCCAGTGGGAGATGTGCTGCGTGTGGGAGACGTTGGATATACCCCCGTATACATCCAACGTCTCCCACTGTGAGACGTGCCACGTGTCCCACGTTTTCCAATGGGAGATGTTGGATGTCCCCCTGGCCATGCATCCAGCCTATTTTCAATGTCTTCCACCATTTTTAATGTCTTCCAATTGTAGCCATTAATAAAAACTTTCAATGTCTCCCACCATCAGACATTTAAAATCCCTGCTAAGTTTTAATGTCTTACACCAATGGTGTAAGACATTGTAGGGAGTCATTGTATATCAATTTTGTTGTAGTGGATATTGAATTTACAAAATTAAACTATGAAGTATATACACAATCTATGTATAAGTATTTAGGTAATGAGGATCTCTTCCATGTGAATGAGATAAATGATCTATTCAATCTAACGTTTATGATTGGAAGAACAATTGATATAAAGGATGAGACTATTAATTCTGCTGGTAAATTTGATAATTTTGGATCATAATTCTAGATTGATGAAAACTCAAAAAAAAAAAAAAACACTTAAGAACACATTGAGTTGTAACTTTGGATCAGTGTTTTATAATTCTCATTTTATTTTTTGAATTAGATAATTTGATTTTTAATTTTATGTTTGTAACGACCCAAAATCACTAATAAGAGTTAAGGGCATTGATTAGCGTGTCGGGAGGGCATAATTGATATATTTGTTATTAAATATTTAAATGCATGATTAATATGATTATGTGATATGCATGTTTATGAGTATTAGATATGCATGTGGACCCTTTTTTAGCTTATAAGGACATATTTGTAATTTTGGCCCGTTGAGGGGATAAATGTGATTATGTGTGATAAATTGTTGAGACTACATTATTATGTTGATATATTTGCAGCATATGACTCGAGACGGTCCTAGTGAGCGGATTAACGAAATAGTCAAAGCGATGGTTAATACCTAGGAATTTAGATAATAATTTGGGAATTATTGGATATTGAGTAAATAAATGGAAATTAATGGGATGACGAGATTGATTGGTAAATATTAGGAACATTTGAGGAATTAGCGGGAACTGGGGAAAATGACCATTTTACCCCTAGGGACAACTTGAGGACTAATAAACTTAGAAGGGAAAAATAGTCTTTTGATAGGCAAGGGATATACTCAGAAATCACTTAGGACTAAGGCAGAAAGAAGTAGAAACATCTCAAACTCCCTCATCTCTCTCTCTCTCACTCTCTTAATACGTTTTGAAGCTAAGGAAGAAAAGGGAAGTAAGCTTAGGCTTGAGCTGGAGTTCATTGAAGGAAAGCTAGGGGGATTCAAGCTGGAAATTTGAGCTGGAAAACAGAGAAAAATTCAATCATAATTGAGGTAAGAACTCTAGTTTTAATCTCTGAATTTTGCTGGGTTTGTTTAGGTAGAATTCTGGGTCTTGATTTGTTGATCCAGAATTTGGCCAACTGACACGGAGTCAAATTTGCTTGATGCGGACAAACACGTTGGAAAGAATGTGATGACGAAATAATAAAGAACACAAGAGTTTATAGTGGTTCGGCCCCAGAATCTGGTAATAACCTATGTCCACTTGAATTGTTATTGATATAGGATTCAAAGGAGTGATCAAAGAACTAGGGTTCAATGAGTTTCACCAACCTCTGAAGAACAAGACAATATATCAAATGATCAGAAAGTGAAAAAGAAGAAGAAGATCCTTTTCCCTTGAGCTCTCTTTCTCTATTTATAGGCTCAAGGAGGATTTACATTAATTTGTTACAGATATTGTTTCCTAAATAATTGGATACTCAGGAAATCATGGGAGATAATTTCGGATACTATCATAACTGCATAAGATCTTCTCCGCGTATAGCATGCGTACGACTAGGCTGGTCGTATGAAGAGATCGAACGTTGCGACAATAGATGTCTTCCTGGTCGATAGTCGAGCATGAATTCTGCCAGATGTCAGTCACGTGTATTAAATGTTTGCCATGTCATTCATGCCTATTTTTTGGATAACATTTCCCCCCCAAGTTTGTTTAGTGCGACCAGCAATAAAGAAACTTTAAGGAAACAACCGTTCATATCCCCACGATGTCTGTCAGGATCCCCGTGCGTTTTTGAAAGCCGTGACATAATTATGTCTAATCAAGCTTTTCCAGTTTTCAAAAAGGCAATTTGACGGCTTATACACTTCCCCACGTTTCGAGAATTAAAAGTAATGATTGCTAATTTTTGGCCATACCTCGGTCCCCATAAATACCTTCATTTTCTTCTTTAATTTTTTTTTCTTACCATCTTTGTCAAGAGCTTCAAGAACCTTGCCTTCAGAATACAGAGCTTCGAAGCCAGTCAATCGTCTAGCCGACGATCTTTCCGACTCGAACTTTTTCATTCTCTTCCGAATCTCCATCTTCGCCCAAGTAATCACTCTGTCATTTTAAGCTTTTTACTATGCCATGCACGCCGTTTCTATGCTCTGTGATTTCTGTGTTCTTGAGTAGGTTTTTATGAGGATCTTTTTGTATAAACTTTCCATTGCTTGGTAAGAGGGCGTCTTTATGCTTTGTATAGGTTAGGTCTTAGTTTGATAGTAAGGATCATAGGCTTAGGGCGTAAGATCGACGTAAAAATTCAATCTTTAAGCTAGGTGAAAAAACTGAGTTTTTTCCCGCCCTTTAGGAGTAGAAACAGTTCTCTTTCAGAAAACGGTTTTTTTTCTCTTTGATCCATTTTTCAAACCATTAGTGCCGAATCCTAGTGTAGGAGTAGGATGCTGCTGGTTTTTTAGACGCGAGCAACGTTATCCAATCTTCCACACTACTTCGCAGACTGTGTCTTTTCTCCTCCATTGTCTGTTTGCAGTTCATATGCAAGACCCTTGGGGAGGAGAAAGACAATTTGAAGACGACCTCTTGGCCCAACTACTTGAAGGCAAAGAGAACCCATCTACTTTGATACTAGAAATCCCTTTTTATCGCCCTAGCTCAAACCGTCCTCCAGTCCCCAGTCAAAGAATGGCCCGAACAAAAACAAAAGCTCGAAAAAGGAAAAATCCTAACTTCTCAGGCCAGCCTTCTGCTGATGCCTCCTCGACCAGTGGTCGAGGCGAATTCGCTCCAGAGACCAATGTCCAAGGGCGTGCCCGCCCCCGCCATGTTGAACAGCCAACCGTGGCGTGGCACGTCGTCCCTCAAAGTACGGTGACACTGCGGATGATTGCCAATTATTTAAACAGATACAATCTGACGGGTGTGACCTTAGTTAAACCATCTATTGACTAGCGAGCCAACCTGCCAGGCGGGGCTTACAGCGCCTGGTCAAGGTTCCACATTGAGGCAGGTGCCACCCTGCCTTTCCACTCATTTTTTCAGGGGGTGGCTAATTACTTCGGAGTATCCCCCTTTCAAATCACCCTGAACGGATATAGAATGCTGGCCGCACTCTATATCCTTTATAAGCTCAAAAAATGGCCAGTACCTTCCCCCCACGAGGTCAATTTTCTTTTTGACATTAAGTCCAACCCCAACCAAGATGGTACAGGGTTTTTTCACTTCTGCCATCAGGAATTGGGACACACTTTTTTGTCAGACACCACCCATATCTCTAATGTGGGGAAGTATCACCATGAATACTTCCTCACTCCTGACCTTGCTGCGGACAACCTGGCCTTCACCCGGGGAGGTAAAAATTCTTACGAGAGTAGCTTCTTTACTTAGTGTTTTTCTGTCATAATATCTTGACATCCATTGTGTTCCAGGCCCATGGTTACGTCCAGTCCCCACTCCAGGGATGGAGTCAAGGGCAACACTCTTAGCCAGCATGCCAAATGCTGATAAGAGTGTAAAAAACTTAGACAACGAGGCTAACCTAAGGCTGGTTGGCCTTTGGGGCTCCCAATCTGCGACGAATGAACCTTCGGCGGGTGGTGTCCAAGCCGACGCAGAACCTGAGTAAGAACCCGAGCAGCAACCTCAGGCGCCGCCTTCTCGGAGGCGGCCAACTAGGGTTACGATCAGGGAACCTGCCGTCCCCCCTGAACGAAGAAACCTTCAGTCCCCAAGGGCAAGGGAAAACAAAAGGCTGTCGAGCCTACCGAACTTTCTGACGATTCGTCGGATGTAAACGGTACAATAATCTCGCTTTTAAATAATTTGCCAATTCCCTCTCATCTATTTGATGGGGACGACAACTTTAGGAATGCTCCCTCTTTAAACTCAGATTTCTTCCAGGAACTAGGTAGTTCAGTAAATAATGCTACGACCAGTAGTTGTAGCCCAGGTACTTTACTTGTAATCCTTTTACTTTTATCCCTGTTCCCCCTATGGCCATTTAATCTCACTGCTCGAGTTGTTTCCCTTTGTGCAGGTATGGACTCTGAGGATGTCTTTGATCATTACGAGGCTGCTGCTGCCTCTTCTGTCCCAAAGAAGGATAGCAAGAGGACTCGAGGGGAAAGCAGCAAGACCCCCTCGAAGAAGGCTCGAACAGCCAATGCTCCAACCGCCGCACCTTCCAAGGAGAACACGACACCTCCTGTAACGCCCTACTTCCTTAGAGCCGTTACTAAGTGAGTTTTAAGACAAAACAGTGTGCAATTAACTCGCTAACCGAGGTTTTGAAACGAAAGTGTGACTAATTAAAAGTTAAGGCTGTAATCTTTAAAATACGTTGTTTTAATAAAAACTTCTAG
Source organism: Humulus lupulus (assembly GCF_963169125.1). Taxonomy (NCBI): domain Eukaryota; kingdom Viridiplantae; phylum Streptophyta; class Magnoliopsida; order Rosales; family Cannabaceae; genus Humulus; species Humulus lupulus. Next base: position 267,890,414 of record NC_084793.1, read on the forward strand.
TAATAAACATTTGGGATCCCAAAATAAAGTTTGAAAGCTATTTACATCTTGAAATAAGTTTACAGTTGATCAGTTCTAAAAATCATAGATTATTACAGCCATTTTCGAATAAACCCCCAACCAAAGCAGTCGGGCAGGCCAAACATGTACGCGTCGCTTCACGCTCTCCGTACTCATGGTTGGTTGACTCAGTCTTTGCCTTACCTGCAACACGGAGCACCCGTGAGCCGAAGCCCAGCAAGAAAACTCATGCAGTTCATAACATATGCAAAAATATACAGTTTATCATAACAGATAATCCACAGATAAACAAGTCAACCATTAGACTAAGCAAACACGGCCATGCCGCCCCAGAAGCCTTACCGAAGCCTGGGGTATCGGTTCTCACCGTAAGGATAACACATGTATCCACCGGGCCCTGCCCTGACTATAAGCATCCCATGTGCTAAGTGTTACTTCCGGCTCCGCTGCCGTACCCGGCCTACGCCGCACTCGGCCCTTGCCGTTCATTTCATTATAATCATATATAGCATAAATCAAGCAACATTCAAACAAATGCCAATTTATTTAAATCTGCACCCTAACATGTAGTGCAATATAGGGCCATGCCCGGCAATCATCTCATCATGCAACATGCAATATAGGGCCATGCCCCGCAATCACACTATGGGCCCATGCCCTATCCTACGGGTGTTATAGTTTTCTTACCTTTCTATTCAGTAGCTTAGATCACCTGACTCCTTGAGCACGATCCCACTCGAGCCTTAGCGCACACCTAGGCACAAACATAGGTCAAAGTCAACACTGAACCCCAAGTCCGAATACCTAGCCTCGAGACCATTCCCGAGCCCCCGGGAAGTCCTAAATCCCCAAAACAAAGTGGCGGAATCGAGCCCCGAACCCTAGGTCAAAATCCCTCATCAAAAACCCAAAAATTCACCTCTGTGAACAGTGCAGCGCTACAGCGCTCTAAAGAGGGCGTTGTAGCGCTACAAGCAGAACCACCCCTCTAGAAACAAGGACTAGCGCTACAGCGCCCACTGACTAGCGCTGTAGCGCTAGTTGCAGCCCAGAAAACCCAAAACCACATTTCTGCGATTTCTTCCAACCAATCTCAACCCAAACTTGTCCAAACCTTTTCCAAACCCAAAATCAAGCTTATAAACATCTCACACTCATCCCAAGCATCCCAAGAACTTAAAACCCAAGCACATTCAACCCAAATCTCAAAATCTACCATGAACAACCCTAAACCAGAAATTCATGCAAACCACAAAGATAGAGTCTTAGAAATCATACCATTAATGAAATTTCGACCTTGATTCAACCCTAGGCCTCCTTAGCTTGTTCATCATCAAAGCTTGCCCAGAAATTCCCTAAAATCCCCATCAACTCAGCTCAAAACACAGCTCAAACCATCAAAACCCTTAAAACTGAAATCTCTAAAACTTACCTCAAAAGTTGATGTGTTCTTTCCAAATCTTCAAGTCTAACCCAAGATCCTTGATGCTCAGCCTACCATTGCTCTCCACTAAGCTTTGCCCCAAGAAATTTGAAGAGAAGAGGTGCTAGAACCCCAAACCGATCCTTTGGAAAACCCATCTGTTTTCTCTCTTTTCTTTCTTTCCTTTTTCCTTTCTTTTTCAGCCTTCACTTTATTCTACAAAATCCACCAAGTGTATAAAGCCTCATAAATCAATCTCTTAAAGCCAATTGACCAAAATGCCCTCCCTATTAATTCTAAACCCTTTTGTCCAAATAAGGCCATTTTAGTCATTTTACCCAATTCCCGCTAATCCTCAAGTGTCTCTAATATTTTCCTGTTGCTTTCCAACACTTGATAAACCACCAATTAAATATTCCTCATCATCAAAATAAATCTCAATCTATTCTCTGAATTCCTGTTCATACCCCCAGGCTCGCCCCGAGCCGGGTATAAATTCTCGTCATGACTTACCGCTAGCCTGCTCACTGGGATCGCCTCGAGTCACAGATCACTGATATACCCACGTACCACTGTGGTCTCAACCATCATCACACATCAATGCAGTTATGCCCAACATGGCCAAAATTACAATTATGCCCTTCTAACACGATCCGGGCCTACATGCATACTAATATACATAGTCATGCATCTCAGATAAACAAATAGTCATATAACATGCTTTAAATCATAATCATGCATTTAATTCATAAAATCACACATAAATCCCATCATGCCCTCCTGGCACGCTAATCAAGGCCCTTAAGCCTTATTAGCTAATTTGGGTCGTTACACCTCCGCCCCCCACTGAGTACTCGACTCCCACAACTATTAATCCACAGCCCTCCTCTAGGGCCGCTGACAAGGAGGCATTGGACAACTTGCCCGAAGGCTCCCTGTCCAACATCGTGGTCGGGTCGGCCAGGGAGAGGATATATAAGCTCTCAAAGCACAGACGTAGCCAGGCCGCCATCACTGAAACTGCCTCAATGGAGGTCGACCAAATCATCAACAGAGGGTTGAATGAGATAGTCAGCGTAAGTCATCTCCTGCTACTTCATCATTTATGTCTGACTCCTTTTCCTTACTTTTTCTCATTCTTTGTCTTCAGGGGCTGCTATCTTTAACTGCTAGCTGGCGCTGTGCTAGGGTGTTGGTTTCTCGGGGAAAGAACTTTGACTCCAGGCTTGCCCAGGCAAAGCAAGCACTTGAGGTTGAGAACAACAAGCTGCTTGAGGAGAACAAGGATCTGTCCAAGCTGAATGAACAGCTGTGCGAGGACCAAGCTACTCTCACCAAGGAGCTTCAGGATGCCCAAGATGCCTTGAAGAAAGCCAACGAGGAACGAGGGAAATGGAGGGAAAGTTTTGTACTTGTCACTCAAGAGTGTAAGCAGCTTAGACTTGATCTGACCGCCAGCAGGGATGAGATGAAGAAGCTCGAAGAGCGGGTGCAGGAGCTCGAGGGGGGAGTGCAGGAGCTCAAGGAGGAAGGGATCAAGAATTTGAAGAAGTACAAGGAGGCCACTCACCTCTGCTTCTACGATTTCTGGAAGCACAACCAAGAGGCCAACTTCAACTACTTATCCGAGCGGTTGAAGAGGACTATGATGGCGCAGTGCACCATCCGGTTGGAGGTAGAGGAGAAGGCTAAGGCTAAGGCTCTTGCTGCTGATGCTGAAGCTGGACCCCCGGCCGATCAAAGCGCTCCTCCTAATCCCGAAGACCCTCCTGCTCAGTAAAAATTTTTCTTTTGTTTTTATGGCCCACGGGTCTGCTTGTAAAGAAAATTTATTTTTATTGCTGCAAGGGCAGCTTTTTTACTTATAACTGAACAATTACATCCGAGCAATACTGCTCGCGGTGCAAAATCTTTTTACTTTTAATTAAACAACTACATCCGAGCAATACTGCTCGCGGTGTAAAAGATTGCCTTATTGATATTATAATATTTCTTTAAAATATTTGTTCGCATGACCGAACTTAGCATAGTACTTTGGTTTGATTTAACAAAACATGAATTTTGAAAAATACTCTAAGTACCGTAGCATGCTTTCACTCATTTTGTTCATGTGTTTACATACCCTTTGGTATGCTTTGCTATCGATGTACCTTATATGCCCCCCAAGTGATCGAGGAGCTTTAGGTCCTTGGTCACTTGCCTTGACCATGACCTGTGCGAACATTGCTGCTCGGTAGGAAACATAACACTTCTAATACAGCAAAACAACACACGTAATGAACAGATACTTGTAAAAATAAATTTACAATGGTTGGCAAGAATGACTGGCTGCACACAGTCCCTTATAATCTCGTATTAAAAATGGACTAATCATGTCTTTACGAGTGATCTTAAAAAAGATCTTACACTTATAAGCGATTAGCCATACAACGTGGCTAACCCTTTTTCGAAACTTGTAAAAAGTAAAAATTCATACAAGCCAGTCCTTTAAAAATGACTGTTCATTGGTAGTACTTGCGCAGGTATTCACCGTTCCAATAGCGTGGAACGAGATCTCCATTTAAGCGTGCAAGTTTGTAGGTGCCCGGATGAAGGACTTCTTCAATCTGGTAAGGTCCTTCCCAGTTTGGTCCGAGCACTCCAGCAGTGGGGTCGCGGGTATTCAAGAAAACTTGTCGTAGCACTAGGTCACCGACGTTGAATTTCCTTTCTTTCACCTTTGAGTTAAAATACCGTGCGACCTTTTGCTGGTACGCAGCAACTTGGAGTTGGGCTCTTTCTCGTATTTCTTCAATTGAGTCTAGGGACTCCATCAATAGTTGGCTATTTTGGCTCTGGTCATATGTAATGCGTCGATGTGAGGGGGGATCTAATTCGACAGGTAACATAGCTTCATACCCGTATGACAAGGAAAACAGGGTGTGACCCGTCGCTGTTCGATGAGAAGTTCTATATGACCAGAGGACTTCAGGCAGCTGTTCTGGCCATGCTCCTTTAGCGTCTTCAAGTCTTTTCTTCAGGGTGTCCTTAAGCATTTTATTCACTGCTTCGACCTGCCCATTTTCTTGTGGATGCGCGACTAAAGAAAAGCTTTTGATAATCCCATGCCTTTCGCAGAAGTCGGTGAATAAGTCACTATCAAATTGGGTTCCGTTGTCTGAGACAATCTTTCGAGGCAAACCAGATCGGCAAACAATGTTCTTGATGACAAATTCAAGAACTTTCTTGGTCGTTATGGTAGCGAGTGGTTCAGCTTCGGCCCATTTGGTGAAGTAGTCGACTGCTACAACTGCGTACTTTACTCCGCCTTTTCCCGTTGGCAGGGATCCAATCAAGTCTATACCCCATACTGCAAAAGGCCAAGGACTCTGCATCTGTTTTAACTCGTTTGGAGCAGCGCGTGGGATTTTGGAAAATCTCTGACACTTATCGCACTTTCGCACAAACTCCATTGAATCTTCGTTCATAGTCGGCCAGAAATAGCCCTGCCTTAGAATCTTTTTTGCCAAACTTTGCCCCCCAACGTGATCACTGCAGAAGCCTTCATGCACTTCCTTCATCAGTTCCTTAGCTTTCTTTGGCATAATACATCTGAGCAGTGGCATGGAGTATCCCCTTCGGTATAGAATACCATCGACCAGTATATACCTAGCAGCCTGCCTTTGAAGAGTTCTGGCCTTGTTCCTATCTGCTGGTAGTACACCATTTGTAAGATACTCTAAGTAAGGCGCCATCCATGTGTCTTCCATCCGGATTTCCATGTTGGTTTCATTTGCTCATATGCTCGTCTTGCTCAATCTTTCTACTGGCACAATATTCAAAGTGTCAGCATCTTTCGCGCTCGCGAGTTTGGCTAAGGCATCTGTGTTCGAATTCTGATCCCGAGGTATTTGTTGGAGGGTATACTTCTTGAACTGGGCCAACAGATCTTTAGTTTTGTTCAAGTAGGCCACCATTTTCAGGCCCCGTGCTTGATATTCCCCTAGAACTTGATTCATTACCAGCTGTGAATCACTGTAAATATCCAGCACCTTTATACTCATGTCTTTTTCCATTCTTAATCCAGTGAGGAGTGCTTCATATTCGGCTTCATTATTTGACGCTGCGAAGTCGAACCTAATGGCGCAGTGAAATTGATGCCCTTCTGGTGTTATCAAGATCACCCCTGCTCCGACGTGAGATTCGTTGGATGACCCATCTGTGAATAACTTCCACAAAGGAGCTTCATCTTGAGGCTCAGGCACACTAGGCTTATCGCACTGCTCGTTGTCTGGGAGTTCGGTGAACTCTGCAATAAGATCGGCCAAGACTTGTCCCTTTACTGCTGCTTGCGGTGAATACGTAATATTGAACTCCCCAAGTTTGACGGCCCATTTTAATAAACGCCCAGCCGCTTCCGGTTTTTGGAGGACTTGCTGAAGGGGCTGATCAGTTAAAACTGTAATGGGATGGGCTTGGAAGTAAGGACGTAGCTTCCTTGAGGCCAAGATTAAACAATACGCTAAACTCTCGATGGGAGGATACCTTAGTTCTGCTCCGATTAGCCTCTTGCTTACATAGTAAACCGCTTTTTGTACGCCTTCTTCCTCTCGTACTAGTACTGCACTAGCAGCAACTTCAGTGATCGCCAGGTATATGAACAAAGTTTCTCCTTCGATAGGCTTTGATAAAATAGGAGGCTGTGCCATATGGGCTTTTAAGGCCTGAAAAGCTTGCTCGCTGTCTCCTGTCCATTCAAATTTCTTGTTGCCCCTAAGTAGATTGAAGAAAGGGACGCATTTATCCATTGATTTGGAAATGAATCTACTTAGGGCAGCAATTCTCCCAGTTAAACTTTGTACATCCTTGATCTTCTCTGGCGATTTCATGTCGATCAAGGCTTTTATCTTGTCAGGGTTGGCCTCGATTCCTCTTGAATTGACAATAAACCCCAAGAACATCCCTGATCTGACTCTGAAGGAACATTTAAGAGGATTTAATTTCATTTGGTATTTGTTCAATACATCGAAACACTCTTGTAAATCCTTCACATGTCCTTCTGCTTTTTTCGACTTTACCAGCATGTCGTCCACGTACACCTCCATGTTTACGCCGATCAATTCTTTAAACATGTGGTTAACCAATCGTTGGTAAGTCGCACCTGCATTTTTCAGTCCGAAGGGCATTACTTTATAACAGTATAGCCTTGTATCGGTCCGAAAGCTGGTGTGATCCTCGTCAGGGGGATGCATGCTGATCTGATTGTAGCCTGAGTATGCATCCATGAAGAAGAGGATCTCGTGTCCTGCAGTATCATCGACCAACTGGTCGATCCTTGGGAGTGGGAAGCAATCCTTCGGGCAGGCTTTATTGAGGTCTGTAAAATCCACATAGGTTCGCCATTTGCCGTTAGGCTTGGGAACCAGTACTGGATTAGAGACCCACGATGGATAAAATGCCACCCTGATGAACCCATTCTCCTTTAATCTTTCAACTTTTTATTTTAAGGCTCTCGACCGATCCTTATCGAGCAGCCTTCTCTTCTGTTGCACGGGTGGAAAACTCTTGTCTATGTTCAGGACAAGGTTGATAACTGCAGGATCTATCCCAGCCATGTCTTTGTGCAACCAGGCAAAGACTTCCTAGTTTTTTCGCAAAAACTCCACCAGTACATGCTTCGTGGTTGGTTCTATGTTTTTCCCGACTTTCACGACTCTGGTCGAGTCTTTTTTGTCGAGTTGGACCTCTTCCAGGTCCTCGATGAGTCCAACATTTTCTTCAAAATCCCCAAAGCGAGGATCTAAATCTCTATCCTCACTTTGGGCAACACCCTATTTGGTGACTTCATCACCGGATTGGGCTTGTGTATCAATTGTCATCTGCAACCTATCTGGGGGAGTGCTCTTTGACATTCCCTTCTTCACCTTCGTGACTGAGGCGTTGTAGCACTCCCTGGCTTCCTTCTGGTTTTCCAACACGCATCCTACCCCTGCGTTTGTCGGGAATTTCATGGCTAAGTTCCATATAGAGGTGACGACCCGTAGATCAACCAGTATAGGCCTCCCAATGACGGCATTGTACGCCGAAGGACAATCGACTACTATGAAAGTAGTGAGTAATGTCCTGGTAGCAGGCGCTGTACCTGCTGTCACTGGTAGTCTGATTGACCCTGCTCGGGCGAGTCCCTCACCAGAGAAGCCGTATATTGTTTGGTTGCAGGGCTCTAGGTCCATAACGGACAGCTTCATGCATTCCAGCGAAGACTTATACAGGATGTTCACCAAACTTCCTGTATCAACTAGCACTCTCTTCCCCATCATATTGGCCATTTGGATATCCACGACTAGCGGATCGGAATGTGGGAACCGGACATGTTGGGCGTCACTATCAGAGAAGGTTATTTCGCCCTCTTCTGACCGAGCCTTTTTCAGCGCGCGGTCATCCACAGTCATCATCTCAATGTCCTGGTCGTGGCGCAGAGTCCGAGCATATCGTTCCCTAGCCTTTCCGCTGTTTCCTGCGAGGTGCGGGCCTCCGTAGATGGTAAACAATGTGCCCGTCACGGGATCAGGCTGCAAAGGTGGCGAGCATTGGCGTGTGGGCGCTTGCTCATTGCCACCTGGAGCTTCTTGTTGGAATTTCCCGAGGCTCGTATATATCTTCTCAAGTGTCCCTGTCTAATAAGGAACTTGATCTCATCCTTCTGCAGGTTGCATTAATTGGTATCATGTCCGTAGTCGTTATGATAACAACAGAACTTGGTAGTGTCTCTTCTCGAAATATCCTTTCGAATGGGAGCAGGTTTCTTATAAGGCACACTAGAACTCGTGGCCTGATAAACCTCTCCCCGAGACTCAATAAGGGCAGTATAGTTAGTGAACCGAGGTTCATAACGATTACCCTTGGATCGTTTATTGTTAGAGGTGGAAGGCACATTGTGTGGCCGTTTCCCCCCATTCTTGCCATTTCCGTTGCCTTTGTCATTGCCGTTGGGCTTGGACCCATTGGCGGCTTTGGCGGGCTCAGCAGTCCCCTTTTCCTTGCCTGGGGGTTTTCCTTCGTTGGCGATGGCATCTTCGAGCTTGATGTATCGATCAGCTCGATCCAAGAATTCCTGGGTAGTTCTAACCCCATGTTTTCTGAGGCTGTCCCAGAGAGGCGTGCGACGCTTAACCCCCGCGGTTATGGCCATCATCTTGCCCTCGTCTCCCACTGTTTTCGCCCCAGCTACTGCTCGCATAAAGAGCTGGACGTAGTCTTTCATTGGCTCTCTGTCTTGCTGGCGTATTTCAACCAGCTGGTTTGACTCAGTTGGGTACACACGACCCGCGTAGAACTGCCCGTAAAACTCCTTTACGAACATTTCCCAGGAAACTATGCTTGCAGGAGGGAATTTGAAAAATCACTCCTGTGCTGCATCAGAAAGTGTTGCAGGGAAGATCCTTCATTGAGCATCTTCGGACACTTTCTGAATGTCCATTTGTATCTCGAACTTGTTGACGTGAGATACCGGGTCACCATACCCGTCAAAGTTCGGAAGTGTAGGCATTTTAAACTTGCCAGGAGTTTCTGCCATAGCTATCCTCTGGATGAAAGGAGTGCATTTCCTCCTATCTTGGTCGATGTAAGATGTTCTTCCCCCGACCAGCTGCTGCACTACCTGGTTGAGGGCATCTATCTGGTCCTGCACGACGCCAGGAATCCCCGGGGCCTCTGGTGCTGGGGGGACGTACTCGTCGTGCCGCTTGTAGCGATCGTTGAGTACATCTCTTAAATCCTCGTCTCTCCTCCGCTGCTCACTAGCTCCGAGCCGGTTGAAGACGTTATTTTGTCTGGGCTACCCCCCAGCATCCCGTCTATCGGGTTGGTCATCCCCAGGTGGCAGGCTTCTGCCTCCACCCCTTTCTTCATTCCTCCGACTGGCATTTCCTCTACCTGAGTGGGCCTCATTATAACCATGGCCATCTCTAAATCTTGATTGGCTATGGTGGGATCGACTGTTCCCTCGGTTGCCTTCCCGGGCTGGAACCTCCTGAGCATTAGAGGGTGGTCTGCGTTGGTCGGTAGGTCCCCATGCATTATCATGCCGTGGGGGGCCTCAGACCGCAGAGCCTAACTCTGAGTTCCTCCTGTTACCAGGTGGACGTTGCCCTCTGCTCGGAGGGTTTGGCTCGTCGCCCCTATGGCATCTAGGACTGCGAGGCGGCTGCACGGCCCTATTCTGCCTCTGCTGCGGGGGATTTCCGCAACCATCTTGGGATAGAGGCTGTGCCTCAGGGTCCCTCAGCGGGACATCATCCTGAGGCGCCAGTGGCTGCTCGGGCCTTTGTGGGCTCGAGGGTTGGATAGGCGGGCTAGGATTGGGACCCCTGTGGGATGGCCCATTCGCAGGTTGATCAGGCTGCGAGGCAAGTGCAGCCTGATTCCTAGCCAGTTGTAGGGCTGCCTTGAGGGCTGATATTGCCTCCCTCTGGTGACGGTCCATCTCCGCCTGTCTTTCACTCAGCTCCAGGCGCTGTCGTTCAATTTCCTGTTGCTGCCGCGCCATGATCTCGGCAGCACTTTCCTGGCTGGCCCTCAAATTGTCCAGTTCATCCAGCAATACCCCTAGGGTATTCTTCAGCGTCTCAGAAGTCCATTTCTTCCTCATCAAATTCCAAATGTGGCTCATCCTTAGCCACGTTTGGAGGAGGAGGAGGCGGGTGAGATGGTGCAGCGCCGGCTGCCTGTCTAGTTTTCCTGGTAGTTTTCGCCATTGATCTTTCAACGATAATGTATCAAGCTCTCAATGAAAAGCACCAGAATGTTGACCCAGAATTTGGCCAACTGACATGGAGTCAAATTTGCTTGATGCGGACAAACACGTTGGAAAGAATGTGATGACGAAATAATAAAGAACACACAATTTTATAGTGGTTCGGCCCCAGAATCTGGTAATAACCTACGTCCACTTGAATTGTTATTGATATAGGATTCAAAGGAGTGATCAAAGAACTAGGGTTCAATGAGTTTCACCAACCTCTGAAGAACAAGACAATATATCAAATGATCAGAAAGTGAAAAAGAAGAAGAAGATCCTTTTCCCTTGAGCTCTCTTTCTCTATTTATAGGCTCAAGGAGGATTTACATTAATTTGTTACAGATATTGTTTCCTAAATAATCGGATACTCAGGAAATCATGGGAGATAATTTCGGATACTATCATAACTGCATAAGATCTTCTCCGCATATAGCATGCGTACGACCAAGCTGGTCGTATGAAGAGATCGGACGTTGCGACAATAGATGTCTTCCTGGTCGATAGTCGAGCACGAATTCTGCCAGATTTCAGTCACGTGTATTAAATGTTTGCCATGTCATTCATGCCTATTTTTTGGATAACATGATTGAATTTAGGTTCATGGAGTTCATTGTTTGAGATTTCTAGGTGATGAATTGTAAGCAATTTCAGTGGAGTTTGCAACGTTATTTTGTGCCTTAAATATGTGAAATAAGGTCTTAAATTCATGGCTAGCTTGGCTAGATTGGGGAGGTTTGTTTAGGTGGAATTCTGGGAAAATTATGGGGAAAGTTGGCTGGGAAATGTGTGGAAGGAACCCATAATTTCTGGGCTCGGAGGGGCGCACCACGACCCAGCCCTGGTGCACCGCGGCGTGTGTGGCTATTTTGGCCTGGGTATGCTCTCTGAGATGGGGGTGCGCTGCGACTAAGAGAGGCAAGTCGCAGCCTGCCTCCCCTGTGGCTTAGGCTCTTGGCCTCTGGCTTGGGGGCAAGTCGCGACCCACTAAGCCAAGTCGTGACCCGCCTGGGGCTTTTAGCCTTAGAGTGGTTTCTAGAATTGGTAAGGCTCGGGGGTTTGAACCTAGGTGCTCAGGACAGTTTCTACTACCCGGTTTAGTAGGGATTGAGGTCTCGGAGGCTAGTTTTTATCTCTTAAGTATTTATTTGGATTGGAAGTTAACAATTACCCATTTGACACTGTGACTAGGTTTATTGCCAAGGCTCGGGACTGAGGATCGTTCTCGGGACTATTCCATTATCTCTGTTCGAAATTAAAGGTAAAAAAATTGCACCCTTGTGTTGTTATGTTGGGACTGAGAATCCCTGTATTTGAATACATATGTTGTATAACTTGATAATGCCATGTGAGCATGAAATGAACAGCATAAGAGAGCCGAGGGCTGATAATTTGCGCACTGGACGCGACTCGACCACCGTGAGTTGGGGTCAGCTAGATAAACACTGGAGTAGACCTAAGCGAGCCAGAGTTAGTGGATTAAATATAGGGTGCGGCCTAAGGGCATCGACTCTGAGTATTGCATGTTGATTGAGATGAATTGTTGAATATATATGTTTATTGTTGATAGTTTGATACCATGGCTTACTGGATATTTGGTTATTCTGTCTTGCGATTGATTGATTATCACCATTGATTATGCTATACTGTTATGGTTTTCTTGCTAGGCCTTGGCTCATGGGTGCTACGTGGTGCAGGTAAAGGCAAGGGTAAGATTGATTAACCATGAGTTAGAGAGCTCTAAGGGCGAGGTGTACATTATCAGTTGCTCGTCCACCATGGCCGAGGGAAAGTACAAGGACAGAAGCCTAAAACTTGTATTTTGCCATTAGAGTGGCCACTGATTGTATATAAATTTTGAGAGTTTGTAAATTGTCGTTTAAACCCTATTTTTGGGATCCCATGTACCAAACATCTATTTTAATGAAAATTAACCATTTACGATCAAAATCTTTTAACCTTAACCTGATTATAACTTTAGGATCACATTTGTATTCAAATGATTTGATGAGAAAGTCTTGCACTATTTTAAATACACAGTGTAACGATCTTGGTTATCCAGGGCGTTACAATGTTAATGATATTTATTTAATTTAAATTTAAAATTTCAATTTTAATTAAATTTGTAATGTAATGATACCCACGCTAATAGACTTGCTCATATAGGTTATAGCACAATTAAAAGAGTTGTTAAATATAGATTAATTAATTGTGATGTGAATGGGCATGATAAATGTGAATTATGTGTTAAATTTAAAATGGTTAAGAAACTTTTTCCTAGTATTGATAGATGTTTAAACTTGCTAGATAGCCCCGTTCATCTTCAAGGCAAGAGCGCTCGATTAGTGAGCTATTACACACTCTTGCAAGAGTGGTTGCTTCTAGGCAAACCTCCTGGATGTCTCTGCACCCCTACTTCATTTACCACTGAGTGGTCATTTATGTGCCTTAGCTGGTGATCCAGGTTGTTTCCCCCGTGATGATAAGGCTTATCCCCCACCGTCTCACTGACCGACCTTGACTCCTGTTATTTTGAGGTCATATCTAGTATTAAGAGTTTTCTTTCATTTGGTACCACTCTCGCGGCCCGCACTGAAACAGTGCTTTACCCCTAGATGTCTAGTTAATTGTTGCGCCTCGTACATGCTCCCATAGCAATAACATTTTTTGGCTCCAACATTTGTTCATATAATCTCACTAAAGAAGGAGCCATTTTTCATTGTTACTGTACCCACTGTTAAAATTAGATCCGCTTGTCTTGGAAGCGATCTTGGCACCAATCCTTAACGATCAAATTCAAATCGTGAACCTATTAATGAAGCAAATTCAATAAAGCAACAACTGGTACCATAAAGAATTGGCCATAAGCTAGAGAATCTTGACCAATTTTAAAGGTCACTTTATGTAGTTGAAATGATTGAATTTTGGTACATATATAGTGATTTATGTGAATTAAATGACATGTTGACCAGAGGAAGAAATGAATACTTCATAGCTTTTATAAATGAATTTTCTAGGTATTCTTATGTGTATTTACTTAAGAGTAAGAATGATACATTTAATGCATTTAAAATCTATAAAGCTGAAGTAAAAAAATCAAAGGGAAATTAAGACTCTTAGAAGTGATATGTTGGGAAATTATGGCTTTACACTTTCATAATCTACAATGCATAATAGGAATAGTTCAATATTACAAACCCTAGATGCGAATGAAGAACCTTATTCAAAGAATGAATGCTAATCTTGATAATCAAATAACCATGTTCATGGTATGAATGCAAATCTTGATTATAAAGGATTAAGTGATTAAATGATTATAAGATGAACATAGAAACATTTAATCATCAATACTAATAACATAAACACAATAGAAAGACAAAATACAAGATTAAGGTTAGAGAGATACAACCTTTTGTATTGAGCAACTTGAATCTTCAAACTTAGGGAACATTTAAGGCTTATACACAATAAGAATATTGTTGTCCAAAATCTCTATTCCAACCCTTCCCTTTTTTCTTGAAGCTTCAACCAAGTAGAATGGGATTTAACAAGCCTTGAAACTCATGCAAGTCAAGCAATTCTTGATGAGTTTCTTCGAGAAAAACTAGTAATCTTCAGAGCTAGAGAGAGAGGGTTTTAGAGGGAGAGGTGAGTGATCATCACCAATTAACTCAAATGAACCCTTTAAATAGTATAGGAACATCATTAGACTCAACCAATGAGATTAGAACATTTTAATTTGAATTTTGGATCCAAAAAAACATCACCGTATAGACTCGTATGGACAGCCCAGGTGACATGTCGCCTAGTCCACTCTTTCAAAGCGAGCAACACGTTGCCTCCCAAAAGTGACGCATCGCAGATGCCATTAACTTGGCGCTCCAAAACTTATCTCAAAACATCACCAGATTCTCCCAAATATTTTGGGTACTCTTATATACTCCAAAGAAACACTTTGGACCCAAAAAGATGATTTATAAATGCCAATATTGAAAGTCAACTCTCACATGTTGACTTTGTTAAATCGTTATGGTTTTGCACCTCTTCGTGCCTAACAATTTCACCATGTATGTAACCAATCATAACATTCCTCCACTTGGTTAAATACATCCTCAATTCTTTAACCAAACGATATTTGTGCATAAAAGAAAGTACCTTTTGGGTTTGACCTTTATCTTAGTGAAAACACTACAAAACTTCTATTGAAATGCTAAGGTATCCTTAAAAGATTTAACCCAACATTCCTAGTGATAAAAAATGATGATGCTCACACACCTTTATCTGATTACTCATGTATTTCCCACTTTTTGCACTTATCACTTTTAATGGCCTTGTGCTCATCCATTTCATGAACTTTCCAGGGAGAAACTCCAACTCTCATGAGAGGTGACATGTAATATTCGCCTTTGCATATTATGGGTATTGTGGTAATTTTTTGCCTGTGAGGGAAAATTGGTAATTTATGTTGATGCATATGAATTTTTTTTCATGATAATATGTGATTTATTTCATGATTATGATATGTATATATATGGCAGCGGCAAAACATGGTTCCTTCAAGTATCATGGGGCTTAAGTGCCAAAGATATTGGAAACTATGGGTTAAAGAATAATTATGAATCTTGTGGTAGAGAATGTAATTTCCATAAGTTAAAACTATTAGTTTACGGGGAAATTACTAAAAGTGGTTTAATGAATTGTTAGAATAGCTTAGATCAAGGGTAGGATGGTAATTTGGAAATAGTGAGTCATTGTAAATAGAAAAAGAGAGACTAGGGTTAGGGTTTCAATCATAATTTAAAATTGGTTGCTGCTCTACACATGATCAAAGGAGAGAACTCTCTCACTCTCTTTCTAGACCAGTGTTCAAGATCTAAATAAGAAGAAGGATGGGGATCTCTTCATGTACGTATGGATAAATAGGAACTCGTGTGGGTCTCATTTAGGATGCTTTGGGAGAATATTTTCAAGGCTTAGGTTGCTCCATATGATCTTGGTAAGAACTTCTCACACTTTTTAAAGTTTCTTTGATAGTTCTTGAAGCTTTGAGTTATGTTAATGGTGGATTTGATTAGAAAGCATGATAGGTTGAGATGATTGCTTTTATATGTATGTTAGAGACTAGGTTGTTAATCTATAATGCTTAGAAACATGCTAGGGTTGAATTTATTAAGTAATGATTGCTAGTTTTGAAAATTGGAAAGATAGATTGGGGAAGAACACATTTTGTTGTAAGAGATTGTTAGATTTATGGAGTTAGGGGATTCTCATGAATTTTTGGTCTATTATTATTGGTCTCTAAAAATTGTATGATGATATAGAGAGATTCAAGACGAAAAAACTCAAATAGAATAGTAAAAAATATATTTAAATTGAGAAAATTATGGTTGTTCGAAAATGAGTTAGGGAACAGGTTTTGAAGTAGCGCCCCTGTGCCATCTAGGAGCGTTGTTGCGCCCGATGCTGCAATATTTTGCATTTAATTAGCTCCTCAGTGTAACATCCTACTAATCTAGGACTGTTACGCTGTGTTTGAAATAGTGCTTATGTAACGCCCTGCTAATTAGGGTCAGTCACCAAATGTGTTTAAAACCTGTACTGGACTCGCTAAACAAGTTATTTGGACTGAACATGTGATTAAGCCACTAATGGTTTAGGTGTTAAAACTTTTGGTCAACTCATAAGCATTTTCATTTGATTAAAAACATGTTCTTTACATGGGATCCCAAAAGCATCAAAAGCTGATTACAACACTCAAGTTACATAATAAGCCGACCTAGGCGGCAAAAGTTGGGTTTAACCCTAGTTCCCTTGTGCATCTCAACCGTGGTGGTCGAGTGGACTGCATATGTACATGTCACTGCTATCGCCCTTCGACTCATGGCTAGTCGAGCTTCTCTTTACCTTTACCTGCACCACAAAGCACCTGTGAGCCAAAAGACTCAGCAAGAAAACATATTTAACAGTTCACATAGTAATATATCTATCAAACAGTAATAACTGAATCTGTCGAAGTTATTATACAAATCAGCAACCACAAAGTCACACTAGTGCGTCACACACTTCCTTTCAATTTGATGGCATCTGAGCCAGTCAAGTGCATGTCGCACTCCCAGGGTGGCCCAACCATGGTGGCCTGCACTCCACGTGCACAATGCCAATCTCAGCTTATAAACCGAGTCCTTTAAGTCCTTAACTTATAAGTCAAGGTTCACATGCCCCCGACTTATAAGTCGAAGCTTTAGGACCCTTGACTTATAAGACGAGCCTTGCGAAGTCCAATATACCCTCGACTAATAAGTCGATCCCCGTTTAACATCCTAATAACCCTCTGGTTTACAAACAGAGCTTCCCAATCACATAACTCATAAAGCATACATATCAACGATTACAATGCATCATAATACATTCAAAGAGCAGTCATAGGCATAATCATAATTATGCGCATTCCAGTGTACCTAATCAGAAATCCACAAGCATAATTGCAATCATATTCATCAACAATGCCCAAACCTTAATCATGTCCATTCTCATCATTGACTAAACTCTATTCACACATCCACGTAATGGGTGCTGTTTTCTTACCTTCAATCCAAATGCAAGTACTAGCGACGCCCCTCCGAGTACGATCCCCAATTTGAGCCCTTAGCGTAGCCCTAGTCACAACCATTATAAATAATCCCATCAACAATTGGAGAATAAAAGATTCCAGACCAAATCCTAGCCTCCGGGACGTTGAGTTCCACTCAACAAAGAAGTAGAATCGACCTCGAGCCCAAATGGTTAAGTTCCCGACATAAAAACCAAATTTCCCCTTAAGGGTTGCGACCCTAAGGACCCATGCCGCGGTCCGCCTCTAAGTCAGAGGCTCGACCTCCCTGGAAAACAACATGCGTCGCGACGCTCCCCTAAGGCGCTGTGGCCTGCCTCTGGCTACGAGCCCTCCTGGCTCCTTCTTACTCCGTAGGGCCGCAGCTTAGCCCTTCGAACCCAGATTTTTTGGGTTTTTCCCTTAGCCGAACCCAACCAAAAACCACCCAATTCTCTCCCAATATTCCAACACAATTCCCATACTTAACATACTTCCTTCCTACAACCAAACTTAACTAAAACACTGAATTAAAAACCCATCAACAACCCAAAATTCTTTGCCCAAATATCAAACATGCAAAACTTAAACTTCAGTCAATAACCATAGAAATTTCATAATTAAACCTTGAATTAAAGACCTTACCTCTACTATATTGATCTTCTTGAGCTAATCCTCTAGTTCCCCAAGTTTAGCACCTTAACTCCCAACCTTTGATCTTCAATTTCCCAAACTTCTTCCAAAACATCAAGAGATAGAGATAAAGTAAGTGAGCTGCTGAGAATTGAGTTTCCTAACCCTTCTGATACGTTCCCAGCCCTCCAAGTCCTATACTTGAACAAATTTGACTATTTTTCCCCTTGCCCTTAGCCTATTCATCAAGTGATCACAAGGGCAATTTTGTCCTTTATCTCAAACCCCCGCTATCCACAACTTATATCATATAACTCCCGTTACCTCCAATATTCTCACATGATTACCAATAATTTCCCATTACCCACCAATTCCCGGTAATGTACTAAATTACTAAAATACCCCCAAGCTCACCCCGAGCCGGGTATAAAACCCCGTTGTGACTTTTCCGCTAACTTGCTCATCGAGATTGCCTCACATTGAGTAACACAAACATATCAACATAATAATGTGGTCTCAATCAAATAACACATATTTAATATTTCTAACATGCAAGCATAATTATATTATAATATAATCCACATAACAATTCAATTATTGCCTCCCAGCCCCCTAATCCAGGCACTAAGCCACATTAGGAAATTTGGGATGTTACAGCTTACCTCGCTAAACGAGTCATTTAAACATAGAAAGTGTAATTAAACTAATTCAAGGTTAGGTATTAAATTTTTTTTGGCTAAAAGACTTTTAACATATACATGGGTTCCTAGAAACACAATTTATAAATTGATAAAGAACAAGAAACTACAAAATAGTCGTCCTAAGCGACAAACACATGGATCAACCCTAGTTCCTCCCAAGCAATCCCAGCCGTGGCGGTTGACCAGGCTGCATATGTACACGTTGCCCCTCAAGCTCTCTAACTCATGGCTGGTCCAGCTTATCATTTCCCTTACCTGCACCATAGAGCACCTGTGAGTCAAGACTTAGCAAGAAAAGCACACAAGGTATAACAATATACTAAAATATTCAAAAGCAATAAATGCATGCTTCACATATATCAGATACATTCATTCTAGACATATAACCCGTAAAAACATTTCACAGATAACAAGAACATTCATTCTAAATCATATAATCAGCTACACAGTCCAGGAAAAAAGTGTTGGGAATTGTGCCCTTAAAGCAATTGTAGAAGACAATGGTTTTAATGAAATAAAAGAATGAATTGAATTATTGTATATATGTAGCTTATGTACTATATTATTACTAATAATATTAAGTAAATATAAAAAATTATCAAGCTCATCTATATGGTGTCAATCTCATATTGGTATGAGAGGATCAAGATTGAGATAATGAACTTAAATAGTTCCTAGTAAAATAAAGTTATGGAATCTTTAGATTAATTACTGCTAGTATGGTCCACTAGTATTATGAATACATGTGACCTAGATCTAGGTTACAAGTGTAGAAGGACTCTTTAGTGGAGGTACTTTGCATGCTGAGAGTATGTAGAACTGGACCAGATGTGATTTAATAATACTTGTTTAAATACCGTTTCGTCGTATTATAAAACACATCAACTGATGATCATATACAAAATGATCTTAATCCTGACGTTACTATGAACTCCTATATATGTCATTTGATCCTTTGATCCACGTGTTACGGTTTCTGAGAATGACCAGGCTAGTAACTATTGTTTTGGGGACTCAATTATGTATATGGCTGGGGACATAGCTTAACAAACATAAAATCTATACCTTCTTATAGATTGAATGATGATTCCCTATTGGGTTGACTTTTGGAATTGAAAAGGTTATTGACGTCAAATTCATAATCATATTATGAATTAACATTCACTAGTAAAGTCAATGGTACATTATGAATCATGATATAATTAAAAGGGTAAAATGGTAATGTTATTCCTACTTAATTATGAATCATCAATAGATGATTAAATTGTATGTAATGATTATATCAATGAAAACTTTATGGTTACAATAAAGTACTCAGTAAATATGTCTTTAATTCTCAAGAGATCAATCTCATTTTTTATTGGAATAATCATGAGATTAATAAATATGATTATTGAATCAAAAAAATTTGGTTAATATTATAGGTCCCCAAGGCGACTCTATCAACACTAATCAAGGTAAGAGTTAACACAAGGGTTAAACAGTGAATGAGCTATTTGAGAGAATATTTATTCTTCGGGATAAATGTGTAATTATGTGATAATTGAAGTTGCTTGATTTATTATTGCATTTGTGAAATTTTTGAAATTGTGTAGAAATAGAAGAAATTGATTTTAATCAATTATTATATTTAAGTGTGAATGGATAAAAATGGATAGTCAAAATTGTTTTTTATTATTATATTTATTTAATTAATAATAAGATGATAATGGAAATTCAAATTTTGAATTTTGAATTTTAAAATTGAAGTTGTTATCTTTTCCTTAAAAAGATGATACTTTATTTGAATTTCTAATTATTAATTAATTAAAATAAAAAAAACACATGAAAAATCAAATACTATTTTCAGGGATATGTCACACACATAGGGCTTGGACTGCTCTATGCGTGTGGTACTACTCATGTAATCAGATATTGATTTTTATTTTTATTTTTAATTAATTAATAAAGCATTTTAAAAGGGGTTTTAAAATGGAATGTTAGACAATGTCTTTTATCATTATTATTATAAAAGATGATTGATTTTTTTTTTATTATTATTATGGTAATAATACTTATATATTCTATATGATAGAAAATAGAAACAACAAATTTTTACAAAGAAGAAAAACTATCATCTTTTTCACAAAAACAAAAACCTTTCTCTCTAGGCTATAATCAAGAGTCTCATGAGTTTTTTGTTTTTTTTTTCATCAGAAGAAGAAATTATACCACACTAAAACAAATTACAACCCACAGTTCCAAAAACTAAGACTCAACAACAGAATTACAAATGTTGAATGTGATCAAGCAACCTCTTCTCATCAGCTTTCAACTTAGATCTATATAACCCAAACAACTTGGCTTTAAGACCCATAATAATCAAAGAGTTCAACTTCAAAACAGATATTGAATAACTACCAAATATACAACAATTTCTGTTAATCCAAATATAGTAGACAACAGCAGCTAGGACAGCAGCAACAATCCTTTGGTAAAGCCCCTAGGTCTCCAAGCCATCCAACACAGCCAGTCGAAATACTGAGGAGGCCATATAGCTTGACGCAGCCATGAACGAATCTGCTGCAACACCTTCTGGGAGAAAGAACAGTCAAAGAAAAGATGGGCATGAGACTCAATTCCCATATCACAAACAGGGCATTAACTAGACTCTACTTGCACATGGTATTTAATCAAGTTATCCCTTGTAAGAAGATGGCCTAAAACCGTCTGCCACATGATAAACCTATGCTTAGGAGTTGACAGCTTGCACCAGACCACCTTAGCATAATGAGCCTTGTCCTTCTGAACCAACTGATTATACAAGCAAGAAGTGTTCAATTTGCCTTTGGTAACCGAAGCCATCAATGTATCATGAGAGAAAGCATGTCTCAGCTTAATAATTTTCCTCCAATACCAACTCACATCAGATTGAAGGCTATAAGACCAGAAGTTTTTCCCTTTGAGATAGATAGTTGCCACCCATTTGACCCATAAAGAGTCCTGCTTAGTTGAAACTACCCAAATGTATTTGGCCATCAATGTTGCATTCCATTTCGACCATTCTTTAAAACCAATACCCCCCAAGCTCTTAGGTAAACAAACCTGCTCCCAGGAAGACAGATGCAGCTTGCTCCGGTTACCCTTTGCTCCCCATAAGAAGTTCCTGCATAACCTATCAATCTCCTGAATAATTCTTTAAGGAAGCAGAAATATACTCATCCAATAAGCCCTAGTACCCAGCAAAACGGAATGAATAAGCTCAGATCTTCCAGCAAAAGAGAGATGCCTACTAGACCATGTATGTAACTGGTTTTGAATTTTCGTAAGAATTAACCCACAATCCTCAGCCTTCCATTTAGTAGGTCTAAGAAACAATCCCAGATACTTTAGAGGGAAAGAACCCTCCTCATTCTTTAAGCACTCCATGATTCTCCTCTTTTCATCCGAATGAACACCGCCAAAATAAATGTGGGATTTAGATAAATTCACAGTGAGACCGGAATCCTGAATGAATTTGCTAAAACCAACATGAAGAATTTGAACTGACCTAAAGGAACCCTTGCAAAATATGATGAGATCATCCGCAAAGCAAAGGTTGACAAGATTCGGCTTTTTACAGAGCGGGTGAAACTTGAATTCCTTGTGTTGAGCAGCCTGAGCAAGCAATCTAGTAAGATACTCCATAACCAATACAAACAGAAGAGGAGATATGGGATCTCCTTGACGCAAACCTTTCATTCCACTGAATCCCCCATGTAATCTGCCATCCAGTAATAAAGAATAAGAAGCCCCATTCAAACAAACCATGATCCATTGAATAAATCGACAAGGAAAATAGTATGCATTCAACAGATCCTCCAAGAAATACCAATAAATGGAATCATATGCCTTGCTTAGATCCATCTTTATCAAACATCTAGTTGAAATATTATTCCTGGAGTAGCCTTTGAGGAGATCTTGAAGAATGAAAATGTTATGCACCAATGATCTATGCTTAATAAATGCTCCCTAGTTCTGATGAATAAGCAAAGGGAGTACATTGGCCAATCTCACACAAAGCATCTTCGAAATACACTTGTATAAGGTGTTACAACATGCTATCGGTCTATAATCAGTAGCTGTGGAAGGATTTTCGATCTTAGGAATAAGGGAAATAATTGATCTGTTAAGATCTATTGGTAATCGACCAGATTCAAAAAAGTTTAAAACAACATTGGAAATCTCATCCCCCAAATCTCTCCACATGGATTTGAAAAACCCTGAACCAAACCCATCAGGACCATGACTTTTTATAGAGTGAATACTAAACATGGCCATTTTCACATCCCTCTTCAAAAAAGGCTTAACTAAACTGAGTTGTTGGTCTAAATTTAGAATAGAGCCCTGCTTAAAACAATCTTGCTGAATCTTAGAAATAGCTGAACTAGGACTACCCATAAAACCCTTAAAATGATTGATAAAATGATTAACCACATCATCATAAAAGTCAACAATCTTACCATGCTCATCCAAGTAAGCTGTAATCTTATTACAAGCTGACCTCTACTTTAGACTAGCATGAAAGTAGGAAGTATTATCACCTCCAAATCTCAGCCAAGTGATCTTACTCTTTTGGCGAAGAAAACTCTCATACATTTTGGATTGACGAGCAAATTCTATACACGATTCATGTTCAGCTTGCTGAAATCCAGTCGAGAGAGGATCCTACTGAAGCATAAATTGAGCATGCTGAAACTTTTCCTTGGCAGCTAAGTAACGAACAGTGACATCACCAACTTGCCGTTTATTAAACGGAGCCAAAACCACCTTCAATCTGTTCAGCTTCTGTAAAATACCCATAAGATCAGTTCGATTAACCTTCATAGATCAGCTTCTAAGTACAGTTTCTCTAAAAGCCACATGTTTAGACCACATGTTAAAAAATTTGAAAGGTTTTACCCCTGAAATCTGACTAATTACAGTCTTAATAATACAATAACAATGATCCGAAAGAACATCCCAATTAAAACGAGCCTCTGAGTTTGGGAAAGCATCAACCCAAACTTCATTACTAAGAGCCCTATCCAATTTAGAGAATATTAGAGACCCTTCCATCTGCTTGTTAGACCAAGTATAGTGAGCACCAATTCTACGAATCCCAGTCATCAAACAACTAGCCCTCCAATTACGAGCATCTTCCATATCCAGATCCGTAATAGGCTGACCCCTTACTCTATCATCAAAGTCAAACATTGCATTAAAATCTCCAGTCACTAACCAAGGTTGGACATGAAACAAGAGTGAACACATAGCCTACCAAAGTCTCTTCCTCTCCTCAATCGTGTTTCTGCCATATATTATGGTCAAACCGAATTCCTTAGTAACCCCCATGATCTTCATGCAACAATGAATGAACTGATCCTCAGCCCCAAGAACTTCACTTTAGCTATATCACCTTTCCAAACCAACAAAATTCTTCCTTCTACAACCGAAACAGAATAAAACTCCCAACCCCTGAAAACTGTAGTCATCATTTCCTCAATCTTAGGACCCCTAAGTTTCGACTCAAGACCCTAACCCAATTTTATTGAACTGACAAAAGTCATAAAGAGACTTCTACTTATTCCTTTTATTTAGGCCCCTAACATTCCAGCACAAAAGATTTTCTCCTTCCATTAGAAATATTATTAGCAACCTTTCCCAGTTTTGAAACCTCCAGTTGACACTCCTGTAACACACTATATTGGTTATTCTTACTATGTTGTGACTCCTCATTCACATGTTTAACTCCAACCACTCTTTTGGGAGTATTCCAAACCTGTTCCAGATCTTCTGTAGTGCAACGAGTCTCCTTCACAGGAGCAGGAGGTGCATCCAAATCAATCTCAATATCAGCAGGAATCTTGGTCAACTTATCAGAACCTGATTCTAAGTCCTTCTGTTTATGCGCATCCAGCTCCTCTACTACATCTGTTTGATCCACTTTTCGTTTCCAAACTGATTTATGCTCCCTCCTACAACTTGAAGCAACATGCCCTAAGCTTTTACATATCGAACATTTAGTAGGCAACCATTCAAACTCAATAGCCTGTTCTACCAATTGTCCTCTTTCATTCAGAAAACTGATACTGTGAGGAAGTTTCTCAGTTATTTCAACATCCACTAGCACTCTTGCAAACTTCACCATAGATCTATCTTTAGTAATCTTATCAATCATCATAGGTCTACCAATGGTACTCACAAGAGCACTCAAACATTTGGTACCCCAATATTGAAGCCCCAAATCATGTAATCTAATCCAAATAGGAACCGATTTCACTAACCTTAGGGTATCAATGTCAGTTGACCAAGGCCTCAAAATGACAGGCTTCCTATCAAAGTGAACCACATCAGATTCTAAAACCAAATCCCTAGTAGCTGTATCCTGAAACTTAACTATTGTAAACTCTGCATTCATCCTAGCCACCCTTTCAATGCCGAGGTTGCCCCATATTCTTCGAATGAACCCTTTAAAAACTGCAATTGGAGGATTAACACCAAGCACAATACAGACTAGAGTTGTATTCCAAAAGGAAGCCTCTACCTCAATCTCTTCCAGATTCAACTGCGCAATCAATTTCCCATCCCGGACCAATGGTTCCTCATAAGTCAATTTAGCTCCACCCTGCTGTGCAAACGTATCATGAAACTGGGACCACTTTTCTTTGGCCAGATCCTGAAATGGCAAATTGTCCTTATCCTTTGCCAAAGAGGTATTTCCCAAATTGGTCCCCTCACCGTGTGACTCAATGTTATCAAAACCATGACCATCTCCATCGTGCATCTCTGAAAATTCTGCAACCGCACCCGCATAAACTTCCTCCACCAAAAGCTCAGCCTCTAAATTCTTGGTTTGAAGCCCTTCATTAATCGGTTCTGTAGGAGAATCAATCATAACCTCAGATGACTTAGAAACAGGCTTCTGAATCACTTTCTTGCGCCTCGCCATGGAGAAGAACAGAGCAACTCTCACGCCATGCAAATTCAAGAGTCTCATGAGTTGAGAATAATTTTGATTCACAAAATTGATCCTTGTTCTCTATGTGCCCACCCACATCTTTAGGTGTAGAGAATGTCTTGGAAGATCTAGGGGTGAGTACTCTAGCAAGGATAAGAAGATCAAAATATATAAGTAAAGATTCAAGGTTTCTTGGTAAGCTACAAGAGGTAAATCATTTCGTATTATTTTTTCATATACATATTATATATATTGAGTAACATATTGTCTATTAAACTCATATAAAGTTGTTTATATGAAACTTTTTGTTGTATACCATTAATGGAATTTCCGTTGCGCACTAGGAACTGTTCCTAATAATGGGTACAAGAGCAATCTTTAATCCCTGCATGTGTTAATTACTGTGTGGGTATCATATACATTTTTTATATCATGTGTAATATATGAATTGATGGATGTTTATGTATGAATCATTTATGTTCTTAAGGGTTGGTTTTCATGGTGTTTTTGGGTTAGGAAAAATTCTTAATTTTTTCTAGATATACAAAAATTGTAAGCCATTTTGGGGCATATGAATTTTGTAATTTATTTTTTAAAATTCTTGGAAAAATTTTGTAATGGCCAGAGCCCCAAGCACAAACCCCGAGGCCCGAGCCGATGCCCCTGCGTGCCCAGCACCTCGTACGCCTGCTCCTGCGCCCAAGCCGAGCCTCTAGCGTGCCCAGCGCCTAGCGCGCCTATGCACCACGTGGTGTCGCGCCCCTGCCAACCACCTGCGCCCCTGCCAGCCATCGCCCAACCATTGACATACCCATTAGGGTTTGTGTCATGAAAACCCTAATGGATGTGTAATTATCCATTTGGGCTTCTTTGAACCCAATATAATTAAAAGTGTTTTAATTATAATTTTGATTTAATTGTGGTAAGTCCAAATTCCAATTGGGCCTCAATAACTTGTTGGTTATTAAAACCCAAAGTTTGATTATTTTAAATTTGTTTAAAATAATTAAAAGGTTATTTAATTCATAATGGATAATTAAAATGGTAATGGCCCAAAGACTTAAAGAGAATGTCCAAGATCAAAGGAGTTTCTCTTTATTACGCCATAGTTAGTTTAATTATTTTTGTGTATTTTTTTTGCAAGTGTTGTAATTTTCTAGAAATACCCAAAACACCCAACCCACATTTATTTATGTATTTATTTGCTTGAACATGATTAAATTGTTTAATACTTTATCATCCATAATAACATGCCTTGCATATTACCCACATAGTACATATTAAGCATGCATTTTTATTAGAAACATGCTTAGGATTGATTATATGTTTTTATTTGATAACTCGTATAATTAATTTAGTCTTAATTAGTTAAGATGGTAAAAATAATTTAAAGTAGTTTATTTTCTTATTTAATAAAATTGTTTCATTAAATAAAATAGTATTCTATTTAAAAAGGCAAAATAAAATCTAGAGCATGATTATTTATTTTGCATAATTGGATTAGTATTTATTAGAATATCATTTGGTAAAATTAATTAATTAGTTTTACAACCAAATTGAAAAAAATATTGATTTTGAGAAAAACACAATTTTAAAATAGTGACTGGGAGAGGGAATTATGACAATAAGTCCCATGGTCTCCATTATTGGTTGAACACTAAGAGGCATAGGAAGGGCCTCGTGTCGCCTCCGTTTGCGGCCACCCTAAGGAAAATATTCTGAATATGTTTATTTTATCTCAAGGTTGACTTCTCATAAGAGAATAAGATTAGTGATGTATTTCAAGTTTGATTGAACCTAAGGCACACTCGTGAGTTAAGTCATTGATTGAAAAATAATGGGTTATACTCTGAAGATATATCTACGCTTTCGAGCACGACTAGTGCGTCTTGATCAAACTAACTGTAATTCATAAGTCAAAAGAGAAAAAAGAGTTTTTAAGTTTTCACTTATGGAGTTGAGAACTTGTCTCAAGATTAATTTGTGATTAGTCTGACCTACCCTAAGGCAGTCCATTAGTTTTCAAATTAATCTATCGTGGACTAGTAACTATTTTGTGTGTGTTATTTTATGTGTTGCATTCATGCATCATATTGACTATTCCAAACATAAATTGATATTTATTATATACATTAATTCATTATATTTAATTTTCAGCAATATGTCCAATCCAAACCCTGTTACTACTTTACTTGCTAATGAAAAATTAACTCATGATAAATACATGAAATGGAAATCAAACATGAACATTGTTTTGATATGTGAAAACTACATGTTTGTCCTTAATGAGGAATGTCCTGAGGTTCATGCTCTCACTTTTGCCATAACTGCTAGAGAGAAGTATGACAATTGGATCTTATCTAACAATAAGTCCAAATGTTATATACTTGCTAGTATGAGCGATGTGCTCAGAATGAAGTGTGAAACTATTGAAACAGCCTATGAGATTTGGGAATCTCTACAATGCATGTTTGGCCAGCAATCTGATAAGTGCAAACATAATTCTACTAGGAGCTTCATGAATATGAAAGTGAAAAAAATGTTTCTGTCAGAGAACATGTGCTAGACATGATCAACATATTGCACAATGCAGAAATCCATGGTGCGACCATTGATGAGAGAACTCAAGTAAGTGTGATACTTGAATCTCTCACACCAACTTTTGCGGCATTCACTACCCTATATTATGAACAAGTTGGAGTACAACATGACCCAACTGCTGAATGAGTTGTAATATTTTGAATCTCTAAACAAAAGTTCCACTAAAGTTGAGGACGCAAATGTTGCTGAATCCAAGCTTTGCATTTCAAATGGTAATTCAAAGAAGAGGAAGGGTGGGCAAGGAAAGGACAAGAAAAAGGACAAACAACCAGAGCAGATCAACAAGTATTCCCAGAAGAATAATTATGCAAAGAACTCCAAAAAGAAGGCACCGAAAGGAGCATGCTTTCATTGTGGAGTTGACAGTCATTGGAAAAGGAATTGTCCTAAGTACCTGGCTAAACTGAAAGACTAAAAGAAGGGTAAATTTGATTTGCTTGTTTTAGAATCTTATTTAGTGGAAGGTGATTTTTCATCTTGGAGAGTTGATTTCGGAGCCACTAATCATGTTTGTTTTTCTTCGCAAAGTCTTAGTACTTCGAGGAAGCTGGCTCATGGAAAGGTGACCATGAGAGTTGGAAGTGGACAGGAGGTCTCGGTAGCTGAAGTTGGAAAAGCTCGCCTAGTTTTTGATAATAATAAATTTATTGTGTTGGACAATGTTTATTTTATTCCTAGATTTACTAGAAATTTATTTTCCTTATCAAAATTGCATGAACAAGGTTTAAATATTTATTTTAATAATAATTCAATTGTTATTTCAAAATATGGTTTTGACATTTGTTCTGCAAAGTTTGAAGGTGGACTTTACAAGTTAGAGTCCAATATCAAGCATGTTTATAACTCTGAATTATTTAAAACTGCAAATCCCATATCTATTAAAAGACAAAATACAGATTCCGATAATGAAACATATCTGTGGCATTTGAGATTGGGTCATATTGGTCTAAACAGAATAAACAAACTAACAAAGGATGGTCCTTTAAGAGAACTATCTATTGGTTCTCTCCCAATTTGTGAATCCTGCCTAGAAGGCAAAATGACCAAGAGACCTTTCTCTGCTAATGGTTCAAGAGCCACAGAACCACTTCAACTTGTACATACAAGCGTTTGTGGTCCACTAAATGTCCAAGCTAGAGGAGGTTATGAATATTTTGTCACTTTCATTGACAATTATTCAAGATATGGTTACCTATAACTTAATTCAAAGGAAATCTGAAACCTATGATAAGTTTTGCGAATTCCGAGCAGAAGCTGAAAAACAATTATGTAAATCACTAAAAGCACTTCGATCATATTGAGATGGAGAGTACTTAGATTATGAATTTGAGGACCATTTGCGTGAGCATGGAATTCAATCCCAACTCACTGCACCTGGAACGTCACAACAAAATGGTGTTTCAGAAAGGCGGAACCGAACCTTATTGCATATGGTTAGATCGATGAATAGTTTCTCATCATTGCCTTTGGCATTCTGGGGTTATGCAATAGAATGTGCTCTATAATTACTCAATGTTGTTCCATCTAATTCTATTCAGAATACACCATTGGAATCATGGAATGTTACTAAACCTAGTTTACGCCATTTCCGTATATGGGGTTGTCCTGCACACGTGCTTAAAGGAAAGACTGGGAAGTTGAAATCACGCACTAAAGTGTGCATGTTTGTAGGATATTCCAAAGAAACAAAATGTGGTATATTTTATATTCCTAAAGAAAAAATAATGTTTGTATCTACAAATTCTACTTTCTTAGAGCATGATTATATAAATAACCACAAACATCAAAGTAAAGTCGTACTTGAGGAAATGGTCTCAAGTAAACAAGACCAGTCACCAGCGGTGACAAGAGAAAAATGACAAGAGGGTATTGCTAGTTCTAGTAAGAACAATAGAGAGCTTCGTCGTAGTAGGAGGGTTGGTAAACAACTAGTACGCTATGAACATGAAGTTCAAATTCTTGTGTCTGACACAAACAAAGATGATCCATTGACTTATAGAGATGCAATGGAAGATTCTGACAAAGAAAAATGGCTAAACGCCATGGACCTTGAAATGGAATCAATGTATTTCAATTCCGTCTGGACTTTTGAAGATCCACCTGACAGTGTTAAACCTATTGGTTGCAAATGGATATTCAAGAAGAAGAGAGGAGCAGATGGGAAAGTAGAGACTTTCAAAGCAAGGCTAGTAGCAAAGGGCAACACACAAAAAGAAGGAGTTGATTATGAAGAAACTTTTTCACCTATGGCCATGCTCAAATCTATCTGCATACTCTTATCCATAGCTGCATACATGGATTATGAGATTTGGCAAATGGACGTTAAAACAAATTTTCTGAATGAAAATCTTGACGAAACCATTTACATGTCTCAACCAGAAGGTTTCAAAGTTAAAGATCAAGAGAAAAAAGTTTGCAAGCTTCTTAAGTCTATTTATGGACTTAAACAAGCTTTGAGATCATGGAATCTTAGATTTGATGAAAAAATCAAAACGTTTGGTTTTGAACAAAACATTGATGAACCTTGTGTTTACAAATAGATCAAAGATAAGATTGTGGTATTCCTCGTTCTTTACGCTGATGATATTCTACTCATTGGAAATGACATAGAAACATTATCAAAAGTAAAAAAACAGTTAGCTGAGCAATTCCAAATAAAAGATTTGGGAGAAGCCAAATATGTTTGGGAATTCAAATCTGTAGAAATCGAAAGAACAAAATTTTGGCACTGTCTCAAGCAACTTATATTTATAAAGTGCTAGAACGCTCTTATGACATTCCAAATTACCTAATCAGGCTTAGGGCCTTGATAAGGAGGCCGGGATGGAAAATTGTGGAATTATGTGATATGTATGTGTATCATTATATGATTATCTGAGTTATATTATAATATAACTTGATATGCATGTAGGCTCGTTTCTAATTAAAAGTACAATTTTCGTAATTTGGCCATTTATGAGTATATTTGTTATATATTGATATATGTGTTGTAACGTCCCAGATTTTCAAGACTCGATAATGCATAAATATAAACTTTTTTATGTAACAAAATGTCTCAAAAACCTGTATAAAAAAAAACTTTTTAAAAGTCGTATGACCATACTTAATATTTAATATTTAATACAAACATAGTTTATGAAGAGTAAGCTGAGCCTAGTTTATGAAAATAAAACAACATTTCTAAAAGCAAAACAACATCCCAAAAGGTCGGTCCACATGTACGTCCACAAAGTAGACTCCAGTGCTCACTGCTCTGCTTTGCCCTTGTTCTTACCTACCATAGGAAATAACTAGGTAAGCGGAAATGCTTAGTAAGTTCAACTTTAAAACAAAAGGATGCAGAGAAGACAGGTGGTCACTGACCAAGTTACTGTCCACTGATAACTGTAGCTCACAAATTAGGGTTCTAGATCCATCGAACCCTACGCAATCAATTTCAAGAATGCAAAAGCATCCTGGAAAACTTATGGTTATGCCTGATAACCAATGACAAACTATTTCATATAAACAGATAAATCACTGCACTCATAAAATCCCAGAGCAAGCAGATATAATATATCACAATATAATTCGAGACCAACGCTCATCAATTTCCAACAATTCGGGCGTATCACACCCTCCAAAATTTTTGCTAATCAGTAGGGGAGAACTGAGTCTCAACACTAAGATCTAGCCAATAAATATCTCCATTAAGGGTAGCTATCGAGTTACCTAGGGCATCACTACTTATCCAAGAGTAAATCCCTCACAAGTGTAATCATCAAGTTACCTAGGGCATTACTACTATTCAAGAGGGTAATCGAAGTTACACAAGTTTACAGAGACTTCTATGTTAATCAGTGGTGATGGTGAGTAGTTGCCCCTAGGGTGTTCAATCTCACTCAAACTTGGCAACCCCTAGTATCTCTAGGCACTCTCATCGAATGGCCAATATTCACGGCTACTATCTGAGAATAACTTATCAGAGCACTTGCTTGGGTTCTAACCGTTCAATGATTAAGTAAGCATGAGGGCCCCTAGGTCCCATTCATTATGGTGCCCCTAGGTTTAAACCAGCAATCCTCACCTCTTGGCCACTCGTCGCGGTAGTGAACCGGACATAATAAAATCAAACAAGCAGTGTGACGGGGATCAGCCGTCTCGGATATGACGAATATCTACTATTCATATTTTCTTAATCAGCACCTACTAGACTAACGTGTCTAAGCAAACTTTCTACGACAATGCATATTTGTGCATGTGTCTCTATACTAACATACAATACAATAGTCATTTCATGTTGCAGCCACACAATAGAAGTTGACTTACTTGGAGTCCTTAGCTCTCAGCAGGATTTCACCCTCCAATGCATAGTCTAGTTATGCTTAGCCAATACTGTAATTATCCATACAATATACTCGGATTAATTATGGCACTTCATAAGTCATTATTATTACTTTGAGCAGTTTGCTCATTTTAAAAATCACTTGTAAGGATTAAAGATCCTTATTTGGTTTTAAACCCATTCAAGAAATTCGTACTAAAAAAATTTGAGACTAAACCCTAAGTCTCGGGGAGACCTATCCTATGGTCTCAATACTTAGGCTCGGGTATCACAATAGTATTTTCCCACAATCTGCTAAAAATCTTATTCTTTAAAAGTTCTGCTATTAACTCGTACTTTCAACAGGGGATAAATATATAAAAGATTTTAGCCGGAATTATATCCAGAAAATACTAAATAAATTCCTTAATTATTTTTCAAGAAATAATATCTTAATTTTCCTTTTATTTTTCTTAAGGTTTTAATCTCTAAAAACCGTTTAAGAAAATAGGCTAATTTTAACTTAATTAGGAAAACTGTTAATAATTTCTTATCTTGACTAGTTAATTTTCTGAAGTCTATTAATCAAGTTTACTTACTAAAAAAATAATTTACTTAATTATTTTATCAAAATATAGGGTTTTTAAACCGGCTTTTAATTTATCAACTTATTAATAAATTAAATCTTTTATTTTTAGAAAGAATAAAAATTCTTTAATAAAGATAATTATCACTTAAACTCAAAGTGGTATTTTAGGTCAAAATGTCTTTACGACTTACCAAATTTTTATCTTGCAATGAGCACAAATGTACTTTTTATCTTATGTTCCAAAATCCCATTTTTACACCGAATGTGAAAATCCTATTTTTCACATTTTTAACTACATACTTTGTTAGGTCATAACTTGAAATTTACTTACCCAATTTCTACCAAAATTTCTCAATTCCATATTTGGTATGCCATTTAGGTCTTTGTGAAATCTTAGGTTAAAAGGAGCATTTTTTATTGGTGAAAATATTTTCCAAACATTGAGGTAAAAATGACCTTATTTTCTAGTCCTTATTTTTTTCTTCGAACTTTGGCACTTAATAACTCTTAAACCGTTCATTATTTTGTTAGCAAATTTTACAGTGGAATAATAGGTTATGCCAAGAATATTTCCACCAAATTTTAGAAAAAACTGGGTTCATTTGACCTATACAGTGGCTGTCCAAACTTGGTCCCAAATTTAAGAATACGAAAAAATAGTTTTTTTCCTAAACTTAGAAATAGCATAACTCACTCATTTCTAAACGTTTTTTAGTGTTTCAAAAGCTCAATTTTATGTACTCCATCTCAAAAACATCACAGTACAATTTAATTTTATAAAATAAATATACAGTTGATGATTGACCCCTTGGAAGTCACAGCTCACAACTTGTATTTTTGTTTTAGGGCTTTCAACAAAACCCTTAGGGATTTTGGTCCCTATTTTCAAAAATCAACACACAAGCATCATAAAAATTGTAAAGAAACTACCATAGACTTATTACATCCCCAATAAGAAACTTTGAGCATTAAATATACAAAATAATGCTTAAAAATAAAACCATACAATAACAACCATAAAAAGTAAACTTTTTACCTCTTGTTGTTCTTGCTTTAGGTTTTGATGTTTCTACTAACTTTGAATCCATCAAAACTCGTTCAAAACCTTAACCAACTCCCCCAACAACATATATAGTTAGCTATTGAAAGATCTATGGTTAAAATCTTTACAAAAGTCAAGATTTTGAAACTTTACATTAGGGAAACTCTTCCTAGACCAAAGCTTAAGCTTCCAAGCTTTCTTAGTGTTCTTGATGGTTGAAAATGGAGAGAAAACTTGAGAGATAATTTTTTAACAAGATGAGAGTGATTTGAAAGAGGGGGAGTCGGTTTTGGGGAGGTTGAAAGAGCTTAGACAACACTAAAATATCTAAAACACTTGAGTGTTTTAACTTTGACCACTTGATGCCATTAACCCTAATTTAAACGTGGATTAAAACTAAAACAATTTGGTCAACCCAATTAACTTCCTTCACATGGCCAGCCACTATTTATTTTATTTATGTTATTATTATTATTATTTTATAATGGTTAATAAATATTTCCTAAGAAGAAAAATCCAAAATGACTTTCTATAACCTTTTTCACTCATATAATTTTTTTTTTTAAAAATTAACACATAATAATTAAATTAAATGTCTCTCACATTTAATTTAATTAATCACACAATAAAATTTAACCTAAGGTCAATTTATGGAATAAAATTCCCCAATTCGGTAAAATTAAGCATTTTAACACAAAACGCCTTAAAATTTCCATTTCCTCTTCCGTTTATTATTTTTTACCAAACTTTAATTTTTATGAATGTGTTTTATGCCCAAAATATATTTTTCATAGTTTTTCATTTTATTTTCCGAGATTTTTACCCAACTAGGGGGGTTTTTTTTGTGTCAGTCCAAGACCGAAAGTCTTATCTTGACTTTTAATCACAAAATTCATAATTTGGCTAGCAATAACTCATGGAAATAAATTCCAAACAAATATAATACTATTTAAAATAATATTCTTAACTCGGGGAAATATCCCAACCCGAGTCGTTTAAAGGTACCCGAAACGAAGGGCGTTACATGTGTGGGACCACATTATTATGTGGATATATTTGGGTTACTCGGAACGAGATGATCCTAGGGAGCAAGCTAGTGGGAAAGTCACAATGGGACCCATATTTGACTTGGTGTGAGTCAAGGGGTATATTGAGTATTTAGTACATTACCTGTTATTGGGTAATGGGAATGAATATTTGATGATCTATTGGGAGTTAGTGAGACCAGGAGGGAATTTTGGGGATTTTGACTATTTTACCCTCGGAGGCGTTTTTGGGACCTCGAACATTGGGATTTGTTTGAGGTTACTTAAGCTCGAAGTAACCTGTCAGAAACATAAACAAAACGTTTAGTGCATTCTCTCTTTCCCGTTAGCCCTTTTTATCGTTTGTCGCATTTTTGAAGGAAACTCGAGTTTTAGGACAAAAATTCAAGCAAGGATCAAGTCATAATGATTCTAGGAAAGATTAGAAGCTTATTAGTTGGAGGATTTAGCGAGAAATGACATAATCAGAGGTAATTTAAGCTTTGAATTTCTGAGTTTACGTTTCTTGAAATTTCTTAAATTTTGAATTTGGATTTTACATTTTGAGAAGTTTTTGAATGATTTAAAGCTTGGGTTTTGATGGTTTTGGGCCATTGAGATGATTGGGAACTTTTTTTTTGAGATTTTGGTATGTTTGGATAGGTTTTTGAAACGATTTAAAATGGGAAAAACGAAGTTTCATGACTGAGTTCGTGGTTGGGCCTCGACCCTTTTCTTGTGTGCCGCGACATAGGCTTGAAGAAGTAGGTGATTGGCTGTTGAGGACACTTTGGCCGCGATACCTTTTAGGCAGGCCGCAGCCCATGGCATAGACAGAGAAGGGTTTAGCCCCTATTCTTGAGCAGACCGCGGTTCAGGTTTTTGGGGTCATGGCCCAAAAGGGCAGTTTTTGCCAAAGTGGGTTTTTAGTCATGGGAACTTAAACCTAAGAGCTCGGGATCAATCTTACTACCCGGATTGGTAGGAATCAACATACCGGAGGCTAGGAATCAGTCCGGAAGTCTATGTTTACTCGTTATTGACAAGATTCTATATTATGGTTGTGACTAGGCTATTGCTAGGGGCTCAAAATTAGGATCGTGCTCGAGTGTCGTTTATTGGTAACCTTTGCTTGGACCAAAGGTTAGAAAAATGCACCCGGTATGTGATACATGTAATTATGGCATGGCCTAAATGTTGAATATAGAATTGATCAGAGCCTGAGTCTTTGTAAATGTGCATGATTATTATTATGCCTGTGATTCCGAATTGTTGAACAAGAACATGAATAGGGCATGAATGCCTGAGTATGCCCATGATTATGATTATGATTATGCATATGATTATTGATTAAGGATGTTAAATGCTTTGTATCTGGATATTTGACATATGATATATGCCTGTTTGCATTATCTTATCGAGAAAGGATTGACTTATTAGTTAAGGAATACAATAGCGCGCTGAGCGCTGGTCATTATGGTTATGCATAACCAGGAGTGCATCACACGCTTGACTGATCTATTGGTCGCAAAAAACTCAGTGCCAGGTACGCTAGATCAGCTCCAAAGCTAGTTATATAGAGGATAGGGCAATGGGCCCTGGGGAGACTTATTAGTCCCATATTCTAGGGATTGGCCCCCAACATTGACTTATTAGTCAAGGATGGCATTAGCATTGTGAGTGATGGTCATAAAGCATTGAATTATTTGTCAAGGACGATACTAGCACGTGGAGTGCTGGTCAATGCCAGGTACGCTTTTATAGAGGATAAGGCTAAAGGATCTGGGGTGACTTATTAGTCCCATATCCTAGCATTGACTTATTAGTCAAGGATGACATTAGCACGGTGAGTGGTGGTCGTAAAGAATTAACTTATTAGTCAAGGATTACATTAGCACGGTGAGTGCTAGTTGTAAAGCATTGACTTATTATTCAATGATGACATTAGCACGGGGAGTGATGGTCGTAAGGCATTGACTTATTATTCAAGGATGGCATTAGCACGCTGGGTGCTGGTCGTAAGGCATTGACTTATTAGTCAAGGATGGCATTAGCACGCTGAGCGCTGGTTGTAAGGCATTGACTTATTAGTCAAGTTGGGAGATAGCGTGCTAAGCGCTGGTCCATAAGATTTAGCCTAACCAGGAGCGCATCATACGCTTGACCAATCTGTTGGTCGGAGAAAACTTAGCGCCAAGTACGCTAGATCAGCACCAGAGCTGGTTATACAGAGAACAAGGCAAAGAAGCCAAGGTTGACTCTATGGTCATCTGATTAGGGTTGCAAGCCCCAGAATGATTCCATAATCATTTATTTGTACCTGTATGCATGCATGAGTAGGGTTATTACTGCTAGACATTCTTATTATGATTTGGTAACATGTTATTAACTGCTTATGAGCAAGTTTAAGTTTTCTTGCTGAGCTTCGGCTCACAGGTGTTATGTGGTGCAGGTAAAGGGAAAAGAAAGTTGGACCATCCTTGAGTTGGAGAGCTTAGATGACGATGTGTACATATGCGGCTGCTCGACCTCCACGGTCGAGGGTTTAAAGAGGAACTAGGGTAAAACCCTATTTTTTCGCTTAGGTCGGTAGGTTGTAACTCTTTTATTGTAATTAACCTTATAAATGTATTTTGGGATCCCATGTATACAGTGAATATTTTAATGAAACGTTTGGTGTCTTTGACCAAATTTTTTAACCCTAAACCGTTAACCGTGTTTAGTTGCACGATTATGGCCAAATGACTCATTTAGCAAGTTTAGCACTATTTAAAATACATAGTGTAACAATCCCTGGGTAGTAGGGCGTTATAGCTTTGGCATGCAAAAATCTAAGAAGGGCAGTATGCCTACCTGGTTAGGAGTTAAATTTTCTAAAGAACATTGTTCAAAAACACCTCAGGAAGAGGAGGACATGAGACAATATCCCTATTCCTCTGCATTAGGAAGTCTAATGTATGCAATGTTATGCACCAGACCTGACCTCTGTTATGCAGTAGGGATAGTCAGTCGTTATCAATCTAACCCTGGTTTGAGTCATTGGACAACAGTAAAGAATATTCTCAAGTATCTTAGACAGACTAGAGATTACATGCTTGTGTATTCAGGTGGAAACCTGAACCCCACAGGATATATTGATTCTTATATTCTATCAGACAAAGATAGTCGAAAGTCGACATCTAGATCAGTTTTCCCACTTGGAGGATGTGCTGTAGGTTGGAGAAGTATTAAACAATCCAATATTGCAGACTCCACCATGGAAGCCGAATACATAGCAGCTTGTGAAGCATCTAAAGAGGCTGTGTGGCATCTAAAGAGGCTGTGTGGCTCAAGAAGTTCTATATTTATTTGGAAGTTATTCTAGGCATGTACCAGCCACTTGTTCTGTACTGTGATAACAGTGGGGCAGTAGCTAATTCAAAGGAACCAGAAGTCACAAGAGGGGAAATCACATCGAGAGGAAATATCACATGATCTGAGAGATAGTCAACGGAGGAGATTTTCCTGTCTTGAAGATTTCCTCTGAAGATAATCTTGCAGATTCATTCACAAAGACTTTATCTATTAATTCTTTTCAGGGTCATGTAAGAAGCATGGGGTTAATGGAAATGCCTCATTTGCTTTAGGGCAAGTGGGAGATTGTTTGTAATTATGCCCTTAAAGCAATTGTAGTAGACAATAGTTTTAATGAAATAAATGAATGAATTGAATTATTGTATATATGTAGCTTACGTACTATGCTATTACTAATAATATTAAGTAAATATCAAAAAATTTCGAAGTTCATCTCTGTGGTCTCAATCTCATATTGGTATAAGAGGATTGAGATAATGAACTTAAATAGTTCGCAGTAAAATAAAGTTATGGAATCTTTAGATTAATTACTGCTAGTACGGTCGACTAGTATTATGAATACATGTGACCTAGATCCGGGATACTAGTGTAGAAGGACGCTTTAGTGGGGGTACTTTGCATGTTGAGAGTATGTAGAACTTGACCAGATGTGATTTAAAAATACTTGTTTAAATACCGTTTCTTAGTATTATAAAACACATCAACTGATGATCATATACAAAACTGATCTTAATCTTGAAGTTACTATGAACTCCTATATATTTAATTTGATCATTTGATTCATGAGTCACGGTTTGTCAGAATGATCAAGCTAAGAACTATTATTTTGGGGACTCAATGATGTATATGGCTGGGGACATAGCTTAACAGACATGGAATTTATACCTTCTTATAGATTGAATGATGATTCCCTATTGGGTTGCCTTTTGAAACTGAAAAGGTTTTGAAATCAAATTCATAATCAGATTATGAATTAACCTTCACTAGTAAAATCAATGGTACATTAGGAATCAAGATATAATTAAAAGGGTAAAACGGTAATTTTATTCAAACTTAACTATGAATCATCAATAGATGATTAATTTGTATGTAATGATTATATCAATGGAAACTTTATGGTTACAATAAAGTACTCAGTAAATATATGTCTTTAATTCTCAAGAGTTCAGTCACATATTTTTAGTGGAAAAATCACGAGATTAATAAATATGATTATTGAATTAAAGAGTTTATGTTAATAATCTTTTATTTATTAACGTTTGGAATTATTGGTCCATAGGTCCCCGGGGCGGCTCTATCAACACTAATCAAGATAAGAGTGATACAAGGGTTAAACTGTGAATGGGCTATTTGAGAGAATATTTATTCTTCGAGATAAATGTGCAATTATGTGGTAATTGAAGTTGCACAATTTATTGTTGCATTTGTGCAATTTTCAAAATTGTATAGAAATAGAAGAAATTGATTTTAATCAATTATTTTATTTAAGTGTGAATAGATAAATATGGATAGTGAAAATTGTTTTTGATTATTATCTTTATTTAATTAATAATAAGATGATAATGAAAATTCAAAATTTGAATTTTGAAATTTAAGTTGTTATCTTTTCCTTACTTTATTTGAATTTATAATTATTAATGAATTAAAATAGAAAAATACATGAAAAATCAAATCCCATTTTCAGGGATATGCCACACGCGTAGGGCTTGGATTGCTCTATGCAGGTGGCACTTCTCATGTAATTAGATATTGGTTTTTATTTTTATTTTTAATTAATTAATAAAATATTTTAAAAGGAGTTTTAAAATGGAATGTTAGACTTTGTCTTTTATCATTATTATTATTATAAAAGATGATTGATTGTTGTTGCATTTGTGCAATTTTCAAAATTGTATAGAAATAGAAGAAATTGATTTTAATCAATTATTTTATTTAAGTGTGAATAGATAAATATGGATAGTGAAAATTGTTTTTGATTATTATATTTATTTAATTAATAATAAGATGATAATGGAAATTCAAAGTTTGAATTTTGAAATTTAAGTTGTTATCTTTTTCTTACTTTATTTGAATTTATAATTATTAATTAATTAAAATAGAAAAATACATGAAAAATCAAATCCCATTTTCAGGGATATGCCACACGCATAGGGCTTGGACTGCTCTATGCATGTGGCACTTCTCATGTAATCTGATATTGGTTTTTATTTTTATTTTTAATTAATTAATAAAATATTTTAAAAGGAGTTTTAAAATGGAATGTTAGACCTATTATTATTATTATAAAAGATGATTGATTTATTATTATTATGGTAATAATGTCTATATATTCTATATGATAGAAAATAGAAACAACAAGTTTTACAGAGATGAAAAACTATCATCTTTTTCATAAAAACAAAATCCTTTCTCTCTAGCCTATAATCAAGAGTCTCATGAGTTGAGAATACTTTTGATTCAAAAAATTAATCCTTGTTCTCTATGTGCCCACCCAAATCTTGAGGTGTAGAGAATGTCTTGGAAGATCTAGGTGTGAGTACTCTAGCAAGGATAGGAAGATCAAAATATATACGAAAAGATTCAAGGATTCTTGATAGGCTACAATAGGTAAATCGTTTCGTATTATTTTTTCATATACATATTATATATATTTTGATTAACATATTGCATATTAAAGGATCCTCTTATAAAGTTGTTTATATGAAATTTTATGATGTATACCATTACCGCAATTTTCGCTGCGCACTAGGAACTGTTCCTAACAAATAGTTCTGTTGAATAGCCCAACCGAACGAGGTGCATACTCAGGCACTCAACTCACGCTCCATGCGGGGCAAGTGGGAACCACACCCTCTCATTGAACTTGCCCTTCGACCTGCGTTCCACACGATTTGTCGAGCGACCCAACCGAGCGACATGTGTACTCAGGCATTCAGCTCGCGGTTCTTGCCGAGCAAGTGGGGAATGCACCCTTGAATTGTTCTTGCCCTCAGTTATACGGCCTAGGAGGATAGTTCTTCCAAACGGCCCAAACGAGCAAGGTGCATACTCAGGCACTCAACTCATAGCTCATGCCAGGCAAGTGGGGACCACACCCTCACATTGAACTTGCCCTTCGACCTCTGTTCCACTTGCTTTTCCGAGCGGCCCAACCAAGCGATATGCGTACTCAAGCATTCAGCTCGCAGTTCTTGCTAGGATAATAGGAAAAGCACTCTCATATTGAACTTGCCTTTTCGACCTACATTCCGTACGCTTTGCCGAGCTGCCCAACGCTCAACGCGATAGCTAAAAATCAGTTAAACCATATACATTCTCATATGATTCAAAACTAATAATCATACAAACCAATAAATCTATGTGCATATGCCCGTTTTCTTACCTCTGGTCCTTAATGAGACGTATCACGATCTCGAGCATGATCCCTTCCTCCTGGTCTATCAGTATACCCTAGTCACAACCACAATATAGAATAACTATCAATAACGAGCAAACAAAGGCTTCCATACAAAGTCCTAGCCTCTGAGACATTGAATTCTACTGAACCGAGTAGTAGGATCCTTCCTGAGCCTTTAGGTTTGAGTCCCTGCAATTCAAAACCTAAATTGGCTAAATTCCCCAATTAAAGTCGCGACGCATCCCTACAAGGGCCACGGCGCTCAATTAGGCAGAGAGCTCCCAGCTCATATATGCCAGACACGAGTTGTGATGCCAAGGTGGTTCGGAACCTCATCTAGGCTACTGGGTTCATACGGGTCGCGACGTTCCAAGAACAGCGCCGTGGTGCAACCCCGGTGTTGACGGTGAAATCTAGTCAACGAAATTAGATCGGAAAACTCAAAGGTAAGTTAGGTGATGTTTATATAAGAACTTAGAATAAACTTTAAGGAAAAGTAAACACAGATCAACAATGGAGCAAGCCTTTGTATATTTCTCATTTCCAACCTCCTTCCAAGTGGAAGTGAGATTACTTTTATAGGGGGCTCTAATGGCCCCTGATACATGGTGGTCCAAGAGACCAGATGGTACATGAATACATTAGCAGGAGAGTGGTTTCAGGGGTAGTGGTGTCAGCTCCAGTACATGGTCAGAATCCGTGGGGAAGTCTCCACTACCTATTGAGTACGAGTGTCAGAGGTTGTCTAGTGTGGACCGTAGCAAGTACTTCACTTGTACGGCCACTACTTGTCTGACAGGGGCTCAGCGTCCATACTCCGTCTAACTTGGTGTGAATTGCTACGAGGCACCTCCAATGTACCCTTATACATTATTCTAAGGTGCTTGGAAGTTATGGACCTTGCGGGATGGCTCCATGAAAATGAGCCGAGAGGTGTCTCGTGATGCCTTTGGCGGGACACCCCCAGCAATCCTTGTGATGGGTGGTCATGCAAGGCGAGGCCCCTAGGTGCGCGAGATGGCACCTAGGTGAGGCGAGGGTCGTGGCTGCGTGAGGCGCGAGACCGTGGCTGCATGAGGTGCGAGGCCGTAGGAGTACCCGCGCGAGACGGCGCCTGGGCGAGGCCCCTTGGAGCAAGGCCATGACCATGGCCCTTGGTGCGAGGCCCTGGTGGTGTCGCGAGGCCGTGGGCGCGCGGGTCTCTTGGAGCGAGGCCATGGTGCACAACCCTTGGCACGAGCCCCTAGTTATGCCGCGAGGCTATACGCGCGCGAGTCCTTCGGGTGTGCAAGGCGTGAGGCCCTTGGCCTCGCGAGGCGAGGCTGTAGGTTGGTGCAAGGCTTCGGATGTGTAAGGCGCAAAGCCCTTGGTGCGTGGCCGAGGGATGCATGGCCCGAGGCCTTTGGTGCGTGGCCGAGGGATGCATGGCGCGAGGCCCTTGGTGCGTGGCCGAGGGGTGCATGGCGCGAGGCCCTTGTGCACCTGCCCTCTTATGACGCGTAGCTTGGCCTCTTAGCCTAGCAAGGCCATACTTCACGGCTCACAAGGTGATGCTTCCCTTGGGACAATCTCCCAGTTTCACAAGACTTATAGGTCTGAGCCTGATAATCTGACTAAGTGACCTTTAGCCTTGTATTTTAACCATGTACTGAGGATTTTTTTCTTGGTGGATTTTTGGCATCCACACCCGGGAACCCAGAATTTATTGGTTTTTCAGTGCTTTCTCCCAAACTTAATTCAATAGAACTCATTCCAATGGAGCCCCAAGGCCAAAAATAAGCATCAAAGTCATTATAACCCAACTCAAAAAATATAGAAACACTAAAAAATTAACAAAAACACATTAAAATCCCATAATCACCGTTTGAGTTCAAAAACTCATTTTCTAACCAAAACTAGAAATCAAGAGCACCAATTCATGATTCAAACTACCACAAGCCTTTAAATTAGTTTATTAACCAATTCCTAACCTCAAATCAATCTTTAAAAGCACAAAAAGCACCAAAAATGAAAAATAAGATTCAAAACCACAACAACCAAAAAAATACCGAGAACGTGATAAACACTTAAGCATACCCTTACCTCAGCTATAGAATTTCAAACTCCTAGCTCTCCTTTGGTCTCTCAACAACCTCTAAACCCAATAGAAAGCTCCAATTACTCAACCTTTCTCCCACAAGTTTCCTAGCTTAGCTTTCTTCAAAGTTTCTTCAAAGGAGGACCAAGAGAGAAAAACAAGGAGAGGGAGAGAAGTGCATCACACAACATGACCCTTAATACTCAACACTAAGTTAATTTGTGTCTACCCAAGTAGTCAAAAGACCACTTTTCCCTCACTCAAACCCATGCCCTTTTGACCACACCAAGGACATTTTGGTCATTTCCTAGGGTTCCCACTAAACCTCAAATAACACTATAAATTTAAAATTAATTCCAACATATCCAAGTAATCACCAAATTAATTCCCATTACCCAATAAATCCCTATAATGTGCTAAATTTCCAAAATACCCCTAGGCTCACCGCAAGCCGGGTATTAATCTCTGTTGTGACTAAACCGCTATCTTGCTCGAAAGGATCGACTCTTCTAGAATATCTCAAATGTATACCCACGTAATAGTGTGGGGATAAGTATATAGCACATACAATCACAGATATACC
This sequence comes from Humulus lupulus, assembly GCF_963169125.1. Taxonomy (NCBI): domain Eukaryota; kingdom Viridiplantae; phylum Streptophyta; class Magnoliopsida; order Rosales; family Cannabaceae; genus Humulus; species Humulus lupulus. The sequence continues at coordinate 267,934,486 of NC_084793.1, forward strand.
CTCAGCGGGTTAAAATTACAAAAATGCCCTTTTTTTTACCAGAAACAGGCCAATAAGCACATTTAATACACTTAGACATGCACAGTCAGTCATATAATAATATAACTCATGCAATTCACATAACCACATAATTAACCAATTAAAATCACATAATAGTCCAATATTGTTCTTCTAGCCCCCTAATGAAGGCATTAAGCCTTATTAGGAATTTTGGGACGTTACAATTATCCCCTCCTTACAGAAATTTCATCCTCGAAATTTATTTGAATAATCCGAGATACCAATCTCGTATATCTTCCTCTAGTTTCTAGGTCGCTTTCTCAACATTACTTTTTCCCATAGAATACATATGTCTATAGTTCCATTCCCCCTCCAAGATCCCAAAAGGTCTCCCAAATCTAGTGCTCAACTTGCCCTCCTTCTAAATCGCTTCACTTTTCTAAAAGGTGAAACTCTTAGACATAGTCACCAACTTGGAATCCTATATCCCTATGCTTAAAACCAATCATAGATCTTTCATCTATTTTGGACAGCAAGCATCCGAGCTTTAATCTTCTTAATAACTCCATTGTTCCTTTAAACCATTGCAGGGCCCAGATATTTTCTCTCATCCATTTCATCCCAATTAATGGGAGATTTACACTTCCTACCATTGAACATTACATATGGAGCCACTCCAATCATCCACTGATATCTTTTGTCGTAGGAAAACTCAGTCAAAGGTAAATACTTATTCCAGAACTCTTCAACTCGTTCCCTCTGGTTATCCATCCATCTGAGGATGATAGCCGGTACCCAACTTCAGTTAGGTACCCACAATCTTCCATAAACCTTCCCAAAAACCTGAAAGTAAAGGTGGAGTCCCAATCTGACACAATAGACTTCGGAGCCCCACAAAATCGCATGATCTCTTTCACATACAATTTCGCATACTGATCCACTGTAAAGTTCGACCTCACTAGTAAAAGGTGAGCTGATTTGATTCACCAATCCACAATCTTCAAAGCTGAATCATGTTGACTCACTTCCCTAGGCAGTCTAACTATGGAGTCTATAATAATGGCCTCCTATTTCAATTCAGGAATACCCAAAGGCTATAACAGCCTCGCTGGTCTCTATTACTTAGCTCTCACCTGCTGACATGCTAAGTATTTAGTCACATAACCAATTATATTCCTCTTTGTCCTAGGCCACCAATACAAAGTCTTTAAATCATGTTACATCCTCGCGGTGCCTTGATGCAATGAAATGGTATAGTATGGGATTTCCCCCAAAATTTCTCGTCTAATAACAACATCTATTGAAATACAAATTCGACTCTTACACCTCAATAAACCCATCTCTAAAACTGTATAGTCCTTAGCCACTCCAGCTAGGACATCCGCTCTATTTCTCATCAACTGAGAATCACTTGTCTAACCTTCCTTTATTTTTTCCATAAGAGTAGACTACAAGGTAATGCTGGCTATCTAGCCCATCGCAAACTCGGTTCCCGTTCTAATAATATTTTATACCAATTTTCTCTCTGGATATCAGTTTTAAACTGAAAAACTATCCCGGATCCCTCCGGCTTAAATCATCTGCCACTACATTGGCTTTTGTTCTGATGAAAGATTCAGCACTAGAATAGTAATCAATTGTTGCTTCAACTCCTAGAACTTTTTCTCATATCTGTCTGACCATACAGACCTCAAATTCTTGCGTGTCAATTTTGTTAATGGTGTAGCAATTCTAAAGAATCCTTCTATGAACACTGGTACTAACCTATCATTCCAAGACAACTTCTAATCTCGGGGGCTTTCCTTGGCCTTTGCCCATCTTGAATTTCCTTAACTCTAGTTGGATCCACCTCAACCCAGTTCTTGCTAACAATGTGAATAAAAGATGTCACATGAAGTAACCAGAACTTGTGCATCTTGAATTTGACATATCATCTGTGTTCCCTCGATCTCTATACTATCAACTAGAGATGATGCTCATGCAATATCTTTGGCTGAGAATTAATCAGAATATCGTTGGTGGAGATCATCACAAATTTGTCTGGATAAGCCTAAAAAAGTCTGTTCATTAAACCCATAAAAGTATGCACGAAAAGTTGTCTTAAGTATGTCTTCTTCTTATTTGATCCACAACTGGCAATAATCAAATAGAATATTAATCTTTGAGAACACCGTCTTGTCTTGCACTAATCAGATAACTCATCAGTCCTTGATAGCGAATACTTATTCTTGATGGTCAACTGGTGCAACTATCTTTATTCAGCACACATCCTCAATGTCTTATTCTCTTTCTTTACAAACCCAAACTGGTGTATCCCATGGTGAGAAGCTAGATCCGGTAAGCCCCAAATTTTGTAGTTCTTGCAACTATACTTTCAATTCTATCCATTCTGCTAGGGCCACTTTGTACAATACCTCAGATATCAATTTTATCCCTCTGTTAGTCTCGTGGCAGACTCAATCTCCCAACGTGATAGTGATCCCCGTAAATCCTCGAAAAGCCCATATGAAACCTTACTGGCTAATCCAGTTTATACTCAGGACCATATCAAAGTCTCCTATAATCAACTCAATCAATTCCATTGATAATTCTCTACTAGTAATAATCTAACCCATCTCTTGGAGATTACCAATTTCCCCAGTAAGTAAACAATAGGGTTCCAATCCCCCATAATAAGAAAGCACTACTCCAAAAGTCACTTTTTACAACACATAAGTATAAGTGTATTAAAAAAGTATTATAGTAGACAATCAAAAAGCGCTAAAATATTTGTAGAAGCCTAAAAGTGGCAAGTGAAATTTTAGTGGGATAAATAGCCCCCTATTTTTTTAGTTAAAAAAAAATAATGTTAACCCCCTGTTCTTCTTTTATTTTGGTACCTCACCCATCAGACTTCTCTTCCACTCACCTTCATTTCTTTGTTGTCCTTTTCATTGATTTGTCTTCTCTCTAATTTCAATTGCCTCTCCATCTGGCCTCTGTTCCGCCCTCAAAGTCTCTTTTCTTCTTCAGGTGAATCATCTTTCTCAATCTCTCTCTAAACTCATTTTTTTAGTTTGGTTTCTCTCACTAATTTTTATTAATTTTTTTCTTATGGTTGTGCTCTTTTTTGTTCAGAATAAAGGGAAGGAAAGCCAAAAAAATGTATGGTTTTGAAATATTCTATCTATTGCATCTTGTAGGAGAAAATGAAGAAGAACGAAATCTGAGCAATTTCTGTTCGTCCCGTAAAGTCTATTTTCATTTATTTTTTTCTTCTTCAGGTGAATCATCTTTCTCAATCTCTCTCTCAACTCATTTTTTTGGTTTGGTTTCTTTCACTCATTTTATTTTTCTGATATTTGTGTGATTTTTTGCTCATAAACTAAGACCAGGAAGGTCATCAAGAATATAGTTTTGAAATATTGTGTCTATTGCATATTGTAGGAGAAAAGGAAGAAGAAAAAAAATTGAGCAATTTCTTCTCCTCCCGTTAAGTCTCTTTTCTTCATTTGTTTTTTTCTTCTTCTTCAGGTGAATCATATATATATATATATATATCTCAATCTCTCTCTCAACTCATCTTTTGCATTTTTTGCTCAGAAAAGTAAAGGTGGGACATCCATCAAAAATATAGTTTTCAAATGTTGTGTATATCTTTACTATTATCTAATTCTTTTTCTTTTATCTAACAACTTTATTTACTAGAATTTTTGGATATTTAAGCTTTAGTTATGTTTTTTTTACCCATCGAAATGGTAAATGATTTGGTAATGGGGATATGAAGTGGACCAAGGAATCTTATTGAGTGGGTTCCATCTATCTTCATGAACATTTTATTTGATGTGCTTGTTTTGTTAACAATTGTTGACATTAATTAATATTTTCATATTTATGTGTAGAGTTTCCTAATCCACTAAAGTCCTTTGAAATCTGTTAGGCCTCCATTGACTTATGTCTATAGTAGAAAGGGTATAAAAGGGACACGTGTTGCTGATGTAGTGGAATAAGACTTTAGACAGTTAGTTATAGGAGAAGGGACTGTCTAGGAGGGGGTGCACAGTAAGAATTGGTAAGGGGTATATCCAAATCCAGCAAGGAGGGAATCGGGTAGGAAGAGAGTTGAGGATTGTAACCTGTTTGGGGGAGAGAACTAGGCTCTCAAATTCCTAGATATCAATACAATCAAGGCTCACCCACTCTTTTCTCTTTCATTTCCATTTTCTATTCTATTTTCTGGGCTGTTTGCAATTATTTGTGCAGGTTCATCCTATCAAATTGGTATCAGAGATTAGATCCAGATGGGACCTAAGAAGGCTGACAATCCGAATGAGATGTGGGAGGACAAGCTGGAAGCAGTGCAATTAGAATTTCAGAAAGGGCTCACAGAGGTTAGATCTGATTTTCAGCAATTACCCAGGGAAATCGACTTGCTGAAAACAGAAATTGAAAGGCTACCTGCGATTGAGAAGATGGACTATCTAGTTACTCACTTAGCTCAGCTGATGCAAGTAGTAGGGAAGGCGACAGTGGAGGGGATAGCGACCACCATTGATCGTCAAAGGAGCACAGTTGAGGGAGAATCGCACCAGCTGCCGACTACTCATTCTCCGATGCCTCATCCAAGTCCATCACACTCGAGGCAATCTAAACAGCCACCACAAGCAGTCGGCCAGGCCGATTCTTCATATGCGGGTCTGGACCACGGTCAAGATTATCGGCCTCCACGAATGGAGTTGCCACTCTTTGTGGGAGAGAATCCGGAGGGGTGGATTTACAAAGTGGAAAGATATTTTTTGCTGAGTCGTATGACGGAATCGGTTATGCTAGAGGCGGCCATCGTGGGTTTGGAAGGCGATGCGTTGACGTGGTTTCAGTGGGAACACCAACGGCGGCCAATAACATCTTGGGCAACCCTTAAAGAAAGACTGGTTAATGCGATTTCGAGCCGCACCTATCGGATCAGTTTCAGAAGAGTTTATGTCCCTGGTTCAAACTTCTACAGTCAGAGAATATCGATTGAAGTGGGAAGAATTAGCCTCCAGGGTCCCCGATGTACCTGAACATATCTTAGAAGGGAGCTTTGTGAAGGGTCTGAGAGACGACATCAGAGGGGCTCTGCATATTTTACAGCCCTCGGGGTTGGCTAACATTATGGAGGCTGCACAAAGGGTGGAAGAAGACAATCAGTTCTGGGCTTCGGGTCTAAACCCTAGATCTCACCTTTCTCGGCCCACTTCCAGTTGGGGCCCACTTGTTGCTGGCCGGCCCAACCCCATTCTCCATTCGCTTCGTTCTGGATCTAATTTCCAGCCACCATCGATGCCTTTCCAGCCGCCCCTGTCGCCGACCACCGTACCCAACGTGCCTAAATCGGGGAAGCTGCCGACTGTGCGCCGCCTATCTGAGGCTGAATATCAGGAGAAGAAAGCCAGAGGGGTTTGTTTCAAATGTCACAAGAAATTCCACAGGGGCCATGAGTGTGAACAAAAATCACTCCAGATTTTGTTAACTGTAGATGAGGATGAGGAAACAGTGATGAATGAGACACCACCATTATCGCCAGAATCCGAGGAGGCAGGGGGCTCTGATGAAACACTTGCAACACTATCTCTTAACTCGTTGGTTGGGATTTCGTCGGTGCACACCATGAAACTGGCGGGGCGAATTGGACAGCGAACGGTGACGGTATTGATCGATAGCGAGGCGACACACAACTTTCTTTTGACAGAAATCGTTTTGGCAGCAGCGATTCCCATCACACCCACATCATGTTACGGCATATTACTGGGCACCGGAGGCAAAGTAAGGGCAGAGGGTATTTGTGCTCAAGTCGAGTTGGATCTTGGACCATTGAGAGTAGTAACGGATTTCTTACCACTAGAATTGGGTGGTGCAGATGTAATTCTCGGAATTAAGTGGTTAGAGACTTTGGGTAATATGCACGTTAATTGGAAGACTCTTGTCATGAAGTTTGAAGTAGCGGGTTCTTGGATTACTTTACAAGGAGACCCAAGCCTCTGTAAATCGCCAATTTTGATGAAAGCTATGATCCATACAGTTGAACAAGAGGGTGGTGGTTTTTGGGTGCAATTATACTCGCTGGCCGCGATTTCAGAGGTGAATTCAGTGACTATTCCGACAAAAGTTGCCCAGATTTTGCAGAAATATCAGCCTGTTTTTTTTGTACCGCAAGGCCTTCCACCATCGCGGACCAAGGAGCACACTATTACGTTGAAGGAGGGAGTAGGGCCAGTTTCGGTAAGGCCATATCGCTACGCACAAGTACAAAAGGATGAGATTGAAAAGCTCGTGACAGAGATGTTGAATGCTGGCATAATACGCCCAAGTGCAAGTCCTTTCTCAAGCCCATTTTTATTAGTTCGGAAAAAAGATGGGAGTTGGAGGTTTTGTGTAGATTACCAGGCGTTAAATAGAGAAACAGTGGCTGATAAATTTCCAATACCAGTAATAGATGAACTATTGGATGAGTTACATGGAGCCCGGATATTCACTAAGCTAGATTTGAGGTCCGGTTACCATCAAATTCGCATGGCTGCCCAAGATGTACAAAAAACAGCATTCCGCACCCACGAGGGCCACTACGAATTTCTTGTAATGCCATTTGGGCTCACAAACGCCCCAACCACTTTCCAAGGATTGATGAATGAGGTGTTTAGAGCCTTTTTGCGTAAGTTTGTACTTGTATTTTTTTATGATATTTTGATTTACAGCGGGTCATTGGAAGAGCACGTCAGGCATTTGGAGCTGGTTTTACAAAAATTACAGGGCCTGCAACTCTATGTTAATGCAAAAAAGTGCTTGTTCGACCAGCCAAAAGTAGAGTATTTGGGGCACATTATTTCTGAGCAGGGAGTGGCCGCCGATCCAGCAAAGTTATAAGTAATGGCCAGCTGGCCGACCCCTAAAAACATCAAAAGCTTGCGTGGTTTTCTTGGCCTCACAGGATACTACCGCAAATTTTTGCAGGGATATGGAAGTATAGCTCGCCCACTAATGGACCAACTCAAAAAAGTTGCTTTTGGCTGGACTGCAGAGGCCCAAGAAGCGTTTGAAAAGATGAAAGAACGAATGTGTACAGTGCCAGTTTTAGCTCTTCCTGATTTTTCAGCACCTTTTATTGTTGAAGCTGACGCTTCCGGGATGGGTTTGGGGGCTGTTTTAATGCAAAAAAATAGACCAGTAGCTTTTTTCAGCCAAATACTTTCAGCAAGGGGGCGCACGAAATCTGTCTATGAAATGGAGTTAATGGCTATCGTGTTAGCCATTCAAAAATGGAGACCGTATTTACTGGGCAAAAAGTTTATTGTGAAGACTGATCAAAGGAGCTTAAAATACCTTTTGGAGCAGAGATTAATGGCGACTGAACATCAAAAATGGCTGACGAAGATATTGGGTTATGACTTTGAAATATTATATAGACTGGGGCGTGAGAACAAGGCAGCTGATGCACTTTCGCGGATGCATGAAGAACCGGTGTTGCTGGCCATTTCAGCCCCAAATATTTTGTCCATTCCAGATTTACAGGCTCATATCTCTTCAGATCCGACGCTGTCCAAAATACTAAAAGAGCTGGAAGAGGGAAAAGAAAGTGGCGGGTACACTTTATCACAGGGCTGTCTCAAGTTCAAAGGGCGTTTAGTAATTCCAGCAACATCTCCATTCATTCCAATCATCCTCCAAGAGTACCACGGCAGCAATTTAGGCGGGCATTCAGGGATTTTTCGCACATTTCAGCGAATCGCCGAGCACCTTTACTGGCCAGGAATGCGCAGAGATATTCATAAGTTTGTAACAGAATGTCGTGTTTGTCAGCAACAAAAGTATGCCGCGCAATCCCCAGCTGGTCTACTCCAGCCATTGCCCGTTCCAGACCAGATTTGGGAGGATATCTCAATGGATTTCATTGAGGGATTACCACTTTCGAATGGCTTTGACTCCATTTTTGTCGTAGTGGACAGATTGAGTAAGTATGGGCATTTTGTACCATTGCGACACCCATTTACAGCAGCTACAGTTGCTTCCATTTTCGTAAGGGAGATAGTTAAATTACATGGTATTCCTAGATCTATTGTGTCGGATCGAGACAAGATTTTTCTCAACCTATTTTGGAAGGAGCTCTTCAAGTTACAAGGGACATCATTGAATCGCAGCACAACCTATCACCCACAATCGGACGGCCAAACGGAGGTCGTTGATAGGTGTTTGGAGACTTATCTTCGCTGCTTTGTAAGTTCTAAACCCAGCAAGTGGTCTACATGGATTCCTTGGGCCGAATATTGGTACAACACCACCTTTCATGTCTCGATAGGTATGACACCTTTCAAAGCTGTTTATCACCGCAATCCTCCTCCAATCATTCGACTTGAGCAGTACCGTACGCCCGTTTCAGCAGTGGAGCAGAATTTGAAGGAGCGGGATGACATCCTGGTTTTGTTAAAGGACAATTTGCAGCGGTCTCAGCAGAAAATGAAATTTCAGGCGGATAAGAAGCGAAGAGATGTTCAGTTCAATGTAGGAGACTTTGTGTATGTGAAGATGAGACCTTACCGCCAGCGGACAGTAGCAAAACGAGTGAATGAAAAGCTGGCTCCAAGATTTTTTGGGCCATTTCAGGTGCTGGAAAAAATCGGCCAGGCAGCTTATAAGCTGAAATTACCTCCTGAAGCATCGATACATCCTGTTTTTCATGTATTGTTACTCCGGGCAGCGCTGGGACCTACTCATACAGCCACTCCACTTCCCCCAGGTTTGAAGGCTGATCTGGAATGGTTTTTAGAACCAGAAGCGGTGTTGGAAATACGGCCAGGGACACACAAGACAGCCCCACAAGCGTTGATCAAGTGGAAAAATCTGCCAGAATTCGAAGCTACTTGGGAAGATTTTAGTGTCATACAGGAGCAATTTCTAGACTTTCACCTTTAGGACAAGGTGCAACTTCGAGGGGACGGTATTGTTAGGCCTCCATTGACTTATGTCTATAGTAGAAAGGGTATAAAAGGGACACGTGTTGCTGATGTAGGGGAATAAGATTTTAGACAGTTAGTTATAGGAGAAGGGACTGTCTAGGAGGGGGTGCACAGTAAGAATTGGTAAGGGGTATATCCAAATCCAACAAGGAGGGAATCAGGTAGGAAGAGAGTTGAGGATTGTAACCTGTTTGGGGGAGAGAACTAGGCTCTTGAATTCCTAGATATCAATACAATCAAGACTCACCCATTCTTTTCTCTTTCATTTCCATTTTCTATTCTATTTTCTAGGCTGTTTGCAATTATCTGTGCAGGTTCATCCTATCAAAATCACATTTAATCCCAACTTTCCTTTACTTTCATTTCTCTGCTACACCTTGATTTGAGAAAAAGCATGACTAGTTTATTTTTTCAATTGGAACCTACAGCTGCCAACTAATGGTTAATCAATGATATTATATAGGTACAATCACTTGCCTTTGACTATTGTATGACTTGTAATATATCTGACGAATGGATTTAGGTTCGTTTTGTTTTTATGATACTGTGATAAATTTATTTCCATTTCTTTTCTCAGTTGCAAATAATGTGTTTGTTAAAATGCTTCAAAGAGACCGTGTAAAGAAACATCACGGGAACCAAGAATAAACTTATTTCATTATGGGTGTGCATTTTTTCTAATTTGTATATCAATTAGCATACACATATTTCATCTTGATTGAGAAATTGTTTAAATTGTGGGGCATACTTATTTTTGTGCTCTAATGTGCATATTTTTCTAAGCTTTCTCATTAAAGCATGAGCTTTGAATTTAAGTGCCTCTTGTTTATATAATTAATCATATATGTATATAGGCACACTTCTATATGTTGTCAAGTTTATTCAAGAAAAATAATTTTGCTACTAAATGAATGATTCATTACATTCAATATGATATCCACATACATTTTTAGTATCTAGGTTTTGAATATTACTCTGTATATTAAATGAGCCTTTTGAGATAGGTATCTTTATTAATGCTTTTCTTTTTTATTTTTCTTTCTTTTATTAAGGAAGATAAATTGACACAAGATAATGTTGTAGTATAACTAATAGGCTAGTATTTATCATGGTTCCATTTCATTGTGAAAAATATTGTTGGATCTCTATATCTTTCTCTAAATATGTGAATGACAACTGCAAGAAAAGTTTGCCATGTAAACCCTAACACTTTTATTTCATCTTTAACTTAATACACATTATGGTAATCTTTAAGAACATCTTCAGTGACTCTTATTTATTTTAATGTTAATGTTATTTTTTAGCTTTGCATTACTCTCTCAAGAATGTCAATTTAATGTATCATGTTGGCTTTTTTATCAAAGTATTTTTGTGATGCACTATTTCAAAAAAACTTATTTAATAGATGCTTGATATACTAAAAATGGTAATTTATTATTACTAGATCACACTTTCATGATTAATTAAGTTTTTATTTGAATATTGATTCTCTTAATTAGTTTCAAGGAACCTTATGCCCTGATGTGATTGATTCTTGACCTAAATTAGAATTATTTTAGAGTGATTTTATTTGTAAAATCCAAAAGTTTTGGTCAATGTGGTTGTATAACTTATAATTAATTATTTTAACCCATAAACATTATACAATAATAATAAAAAGACTAATAATAAATATTAAACATTAATTTTGTGATATCTATATATAATATAACACATAAAGGAATATCTAGATTGCCATGTTCTGTTTATCCAATTTATTAGAATTGTTTTGCTCTTTCCTCCTTTCAAGACAATTTTCAATAAGTTAATGGCCTTTATTATAATTATTTAGTTAATATATTTATACATTTTATATATGTTGATCTATATTCATGTGGATAAGAAAACCATGCTCTATATCTTTATCCATTAAGTTTAATTTGTTATCTTTCTTTTATAGTTTGTTTTTATGAGACGAACATAAATATTGGTGTCGTCTAAATTACATTCAGTTTGAGGACTTATCTATATTCTTCTCATTTTCCCTTTTGCTCAGTTTTATAATGCTTCATGCAATGACTTTCAAAGAATGGTGGAATTGAAATCATTATGTAATTGGTTCTGTTTATTCTCTATATTGGTTTGAAAGTTTGTGTGGATTACATATTACATATTACTTTTACCTTTTCTTTGTTTACTTTTAATCTGAATATATATTGGTGATAGTGTTTGAAATAGTTTTAAAGCTCAGTGTGCTTATAATCAAGAAGTCAACATACCCTTTGTCAGAGAAAAGTGTTAGAAGCTTTCTGTAAAGAGACATTCCAAACACAATCAGTTTTGCTAGCACCACAATGCATCTAAAAAGTAAGCTTTGTGCAATTTCTTGATTTAATTTTCCATGTATCTTTTAGAAAGAAGTAACAATACATATGTTTACTGCCATTTACACATAATATTATATATGCGTATTTGTAAACTACTATCTTCAATGTCTGTTATTGTTCAAAACTATAATCCAAATATCCTTTTTCATAACATATGAATATAAGACTACTGAAAAGTATTATGATACTTAAAATAATAAGTGGCAAAGAAAAAAAAATGGCGTTAATAATTTTGGGAGCCCGTTATAACTTGTAAAAGTTATTTTTTTCGTCTTCCTTTTTTAATTACAAAGCTCGAAAGAACATACTCTAAAGAGGGAAATGGGAAATATCATTGTTTGACTCCTCCGCCTACAGTGTCTCCGAAGTCAGTCCACTCTGTCTACAATGTTCGAGACTTCAACGTTTCCAATTGTTGGGCTCCATCTTTGGCGTTTCCAATCTTATACAGAGTATGTTCTTGATTCTAACAACTTGTGTTTGTGGTATTGTTTCATAAAACCTTATTTATGATTTTCCCCTTTCCCTCTTCAGCACCCCAAAGCCTTATACATTGAGCTAACTTCTCTCAATTTTATTCATCATTCTCTTACTGGGTCTGAATAAAAAAGAAACAAAGTTTTCTTATTCTGTTAAGCTATTTTGGGATTCTTTCTTCCACAATAAAAAGGTAACACAACCACAAATTTTTTGTTCTTTTGTACTTGTACTTAAGTCTATTTTTCTTTGCTTTATGAGGATTTTTGTTATTGTGTTTCTGATTTGTTTTTAAATAATATATTTCTTTTAAGTAGATCCCTAAGATTTATTTTCTGTAGTGTGATCAATATTTTTTTGTATTGTCCATTGTGTCAAATACGCTTCACCAGTACAAGTTTGTTATGATGCCTTTCTTTCCACTCAAGAGTAAAAAAAAACATCCAGACCATAAGCAACTTCTGAGCACGAACTCCACCTCTCACTACGGTGCCACTCCTTTGGCTTCTAATTATTTTATCTAACAACTTCTCATCACTCGCTCCAGGTTTTTATCTAAATATTTTGGTTTTTAACCCCTGTTTGTACTTTAAATTTAGATACATCTATGCCTTCATTTTCATTGTCTATGCTACTTCAAATTCTTACGCCAATTTTATCTTTTAGTTGATAAGATTATGCAGTAGCTTTGATATTTAGAAAATAGTTTGATAATCACATCTATTCATATTGTTGTTAGTTTGGAAAATATAGTTCTATTTAGAAATAGCTAAAATCTGTTTGAAAAATCTCCTCAATGAGATGGTTAAAAGTTTATGGGTATGGGTGTTATTTACAAATATATATATATATAAATTCTAATAAACTATGACCAAATGTGAGTCTAAGAATAAATTTTTGTAACATTTTCGACTGAGTTGCCATGGCGGAGTTTATGTACACAGATAAGAATTATAGGATTCGACTGTTCTTTTAAAATTAATTTATGTACAGCTTAAGTATCATAAATTTAATTATTTTTATTTCTAAATATGTTATCACCTTCTAGCCAGATTTTATTACAATTTCTTTTGAGGAGGCATTTGGTTTCGCAAAATTGGATATGACTAACAATAATCCCCATGGATGTTTATATTATTTACCATGTGTTTCTTTTACTTGTAATTCTATAGTTACTCATAGTTGAGTTGTAATAGCAGATTTTCAATCCTATATTTTCTTTATTATTTGCCATGTCAAAGCCAATACTTAATACTTGTGAAGAATTTAAAAAAAACATTTAATCAAATGAAAATGGCTTCTTGACTCAATAAGAAAAATCTTTGGATTGTTCTGTTTTTTAATTTGTATTTGTTGTTATTGCCTTATAATAACTCAAACATCATTATTATATGAAGGTTACTATTTATTTGTTGTGATTGGCCTAATATAAATCAGTTTGTATACAGGGTATTTTTATTTCATTTATTGTTATCTAGTCATAAAATTACGTGTAGACTTTTCTGCACATTAAAAAGAAGTGAGTTAACTAGACAGAAAACAGAGATGTGATTCAGAGTTGCTTAAGAAATTGTGTGAATAAAGAGGTTTTATAATCTGTGAAAGAGTGTTGTCACATCCCAGTAAATTGGTTTTAAGATAGAAACTAGTTGTTTTGAATTTATTTCATAAAACATTGCTTTTAACATAACACAAAAACCTTCATGCTAAATACATTATAACAAAGCCCAAGCATTCCAAATCTGCTCCTATCTTTATGGCATCCCCTTTATTCATATTAAGTGTCTTTTATTTTATTATTTTGGATCTTCATATATCTTTTCAATTATGAAAGTGATAACTAATTTTATATTTATTTATATGTAGTTTTCAAGCTCAAGCCATCTCCAAAGTTGAACTATAGAGTTATATAAGTATATGTTATATATAGGCAAATAGATCTCCAAATCATTTTTTGTCAATACATGTACTACAATTATCTTATATCTTGTTTTACCATCATCATATTCATGTGGGCTTATTATTAATTTAACATATTAAGTTTTTTTTTCTCCATTACTTATTCTATACTTGTAGTTTAAATCTTAACACATTAAAGAAATTAGCATTTAGCATTTATTTTGTAAAGTGACCTTCCAAGTGTTTCCCACGCTTATGAGTGATATAGCTTTTTTTTTTTTAAGTACTGATATAGTTTCGTTTAGAGTAAGACTCTGTTCTTAGTTGGGTTCTTGTGACTCTACATTGCTTTGTTGGACTTTGGTTCTTCTTTTCCTAGTTAGTTTCATTTAATGTGTTAAGATATTATTGTTTGCCTATTTGGATAGATACAAAATACCCTTTCCACAACACGTGATTATAACTCTATTAAAATAGTATTATAATACACAAATAAAATAAATGGTACAGTAAACAAAATGGTTTATCTCAGTTTTTGGCATTTGGTAAATACAATGGTTTATTTATAATTTTTTTAAATCACTGTCTCCATTTCAGCTTTAAAGTCATCAGATTGTTGTTTCTCATCTAATTATCTTCGCCATCTCGGATCATCTTCATTGACTCATATTGTTGTCTTTGGTAGTCTGCTATCGTGTCTAGCAGCATCACTCTCTATCAAGGTAATGCATTTTTTTTATGGTTTGACTTCTTGTTTTTGTTCTGCTACTGGTCTTTGGTTTGAAGGTCGAGTGATATCCATCTTTTAATGAGCTTTCTTTGAGTTAGCTGGGTTAAAAAAATTTATGAGAAATAAAGAGACTAGTTTGTTACAGAAGATGATCTATAAAAATAAAGGTCTCTTCCCCAAATTGATGTTACTTTTATATATATGTGGTGACTTTGTTTTTTTTTTTCTTTAAGTTATTTTGTCGATAGTTCAGTGATTTGTACCGTTGTGCTTCTCTTGCATTGATTAATATACAGTTTTCTTAACTTTTTCCTACATATTTGGTATGGTGCTTTCTTTTTTATTCCTTATGTTTGTTTTGTCTTGTTCATTTCTAGAGTCCAGTAGATTATTTTTTGTAGTTTTATTTGTTTTCTTTTTGGTGTCATTTTCTTTTCTGAGTAATGGCCCTTGAGCTTATGTTGTGCTGTATTCTACTTTGTTTTAATGAATTAAGTGTGTGGCCCCTGTCTAGGAAAGTACCATTTTAAATTAAAAAAAAATCCAACACAGCTTTCATATATGCTATATATATAATTGTGAGGAATAACTTTGGTGTCTTATTAATTTGTTTATTTACATTTGTCTTCTTTTGTTTTCTTTTATGACCTTTCATTATTATGTAATTTAACTCTACAGAAAAAGATAATATGATTTTTATGTTTTTTCCTTTCTATGACACATAAATATTCCACACAATTACTTTATTAAAATCAATGTTTGTATAAGAATTTTGTGTAGAAAAACCATAAAAAAGAAAGATGCTATTGTTATATAGAAATTAAGCTTAACCATAACAAATCTTACCCCAGTAAACCATTAGAAATACAATTAAACAAACATTATGGCTAATCTCTACATGGACCACTTAGCCACTATATGAACAGCTACATTACTCTCTCTTCCTATCTTATGAATTTCCCTTATATATTCAGATTGGAAGTTATCATTAGTCCTTTTTTGTTTGTGGAGTGCTACTCTCTTTTAGCTAGTTTTTTTCTCTGTTGTTGTGCATAGGGTAAGAGTATTTTTGTAATATTATGAGTCTTGTTTATATAATTAGTTTGTGCTAATTAATATTGTAAAAGGGGGCTTCTTTTTATTTTGGGTACGTTTTGTTTAAATAGTTGACGGCAATTATTGTAGCTAGTCAATCAGTCTCTTTAACTAGCTATATAACTTCTTAATAATAATGATGTTTAATAAGTATGCTTCTTAATTATGTGTATATATATCAGCAATTATTGTTGTTGTAAATTTTTAACAGGTTCTTTTGTTTCACTAAACTCCAAACTTTTTTTATGCTTTAGTTTTATTAGTGTTGTAATATTTTTTATATTATATATATAAATATATATATATATATATATTCCTTCTCTTTTTGGTGGGCATTCAATACAAAAAAAAAATCACATGCTAAATAGTCAAAACATTATTTTATTCAAAAATGCTTTTGTTTATGCTGACAAAGAACACATTTGGAATGGTGATTCTTCATTTTTATTCAATACTCTTAGTTTCGACTATTCTATTCCTTAGTCCCTATTATATGATAACCATATACACCCAAAAATTAATATATAAAAGAAATTTTTTACTTAATGTATCATTTAATTTTAATTTTGTATTAATCTTTTAGGTATTGATTATATTCTTTAGGTTGTTGATCGAATTGGCAAGGAGTATTGCAAAGTTAATTAACTTGATTATTAATTGCAAGAGGTACGCAAGTATGTTCTCTTAACTCTTTTATTAATATCATACAAATGTTAGAGGAGTTTGAATATCTTAAATATTCATCTGTAGATAAGTAGGTTGTGAGATTAAAATTGTGTGTTGCGGTGATAACGGAAGGTTGAAAACTTGTGTCTTAGAGAAGTAGGTTCTGGAAAATTTATTTGTGTGTTGCGATGATATAAGTAAGAAAATTTATTGTGTGTTGTTTGAATTGTTTTACTTGGTATTGGGAGATGGTTAGGTCACTATTATATGGGAATTGATGTCAGATTTTATCTAGAATTATGTATTATTATCTTACAAATAAATTGTGTTTGCTTGAATTGGTTTAATTATATTGACAAATATCTCGTCTGGGGGTGTGAATAAGGGTAGTTTCCACGTCCCCAACCGTAGGGTTTGAATAATAAAACATTAAACACATGAGTTGTGATTAGCTTTTTTATTATCTCTAGTTATGATATGAGTTCTTCATTTATTTGGTTATTTGATTATATAAATGCTTATTTAACATTAATCGATATGTAATCCAACATTATGATAGTATTATTTGATTGATTTGAATGGGAAGATGAGAAAGACAAAATGATAACGGGGCCAATTTGAATTAATATTATGCACCATTTAATTAAAGTACTAATGTCACTTGAGAATAAATAGTTGTACTAATGTGTGTAATATAATAACCTGTTTATTATTCAAACTCAATTATTGTAAATTTGGTTATGGTTCATGATATTATTGACTATTTTAGATGAATGATATGATATTTCATTACTTCATTAGTTTTTCTTTTATGTTTTATTTACCAGATTCAACAAGTGAAGTGCAAAAAAAAATCTGATTTGGAAGGCTTTGTTGTGCTGACAATTGGAAGATCATGAAATCCTACCTATACTTTTGAATATGCTAACTATTTAAGACTATTTTGTTGACTATTGTGAGAATGTTTTGTTTATGTTAATTAGGCAATGCTTAATGTTTTGTTTATGTTAATTAGGCAATGTTGAATGCTTTGTTTATGTTAATTAGACAGTGTTGAATATCTTAAGACTTTTGGATTGTTTATTGAATAATCTTGAATGTTTTTTGACACTATTATTTGGTTATTTGAAGATCATGTTGATTTTACCCAAGAAAATATGTATAATTTGATGAATGTGTTATGAACCACATAATTGGTACTCAAAAATATATTCGTACAATTTTAAGGGTATCTTAAGTATATAAAATGAAGCAGGTTTGAATTAAAGCAATAAAAATAATTATAATATACAGTGTTATATAATAATAATTAAAGCTTATCCAAATATTAGAATAATACAAAAAATGTGTTATTGTATCTTTTACAATAACACTAGTTTATAAGCATAAAATTATGCTATGCAAACTATTTTCTATAATACAGAAAATGTGTTATTATAAAGTATAACATAACACTACTTTATAAGTACAAAAAATTGTTATATCGTCTATTTATAAATAGCATATTGAAATACTTATCTAATTATTAAAATAACACAACAAAAGTGTTATCGTAGGCTATTCCATAACACATGTCTATAACTATGGAAAGGTGTTATGGAAAGTGCTCCGACCTACTATAACACCGCTTTCCTTAACACATCAAAAAGTTTTATGGTATATATTTGATAACACTTTTTCGGTCTTATTGAAAGCAGTTTTTCTTGTAGTGAAGTCACCTAACCTTTACAGTATATTTATGCCTATGCTAGATGCAAAGATGTACATGGCACCAGAACCAATCAGTATAATATAAAAAGAATCAGAACAAGAAAGCTGGACTATCACTACTAAGGGACTAGCCTCAGCCTCTAACTGTGTTAGAGCAAACACTCGAGCTAGAGTTAAGCTGTCTGCCCCTTTTGGTTCTTCATTCCTCCATCTTGGGCAATCCCTCTTGAAGTGCCCAGCCATCCCACATAAGAAACATGCCCTCGCTCGACATTCTGCCAGATGGCGCCTCCTACACTAAGCACACATTGGGTAAGTCTTCCATTCCTCACTCTCGCCTTGACAACCTATCTGACCGCCCCAGAGCCCTTCCTCTAGTCTAGGGTTTCTAAATGTGTCTGTAACTTTTCTTTTCTGATCATTTAGGCCTCCGCCCCTGTCTGACCCAGTAAATGAGAGTATTGTTGTTTAAGCCTCACGCCCTACGATTCCCTTCCTCCATATTTCATTTACTGTGCCCTCAACAGTAAGGGCCCTCCCTACCACGTGAGCATGGGTAGAGATCTTGTGTATTGGAGCGATCTTGATGCCCTTAGCTATCCTAGAATTCAATCCTTGGATAAATCGCTCCTCGAGCCACATCCGTTGGCACCATATCAAAAGCAAATTTGGCCAACCCATCAAATTTGTTAACATACTCTATTACTGTCATGTTTTCCTGAACTAGATTCAGAAATTCATTTTTCTTTGCAATCTTAACTGTGTCACAATAATATCTCTCATTAAATATTTGTCAGAATTCTTCCTAGCCCATCGTGGCTACATTCTGAGTTTTGGATATCACTTCCCACCAAGTCTGGACATCATCCCGTGACACATACGCAGCACAGATCACTCTGTCATTGCCTACCACCCACATGGAGTCGAGGATGGAGCTAATCATGTCCATCCCTTGCTCAAATCTGAATGGATCTAGGCCTCCCTCAAAAGTTGGAGGGTAATGTTTTTGAAACCTCTCATATATAAATTCCCATATGTTCTCAACCCCAGGTTGAGCCAAAACTGGTAACACTCCCGGCAAAACTAATGAAGTGGTGTTCCTTGGCAAAACCTGTTGTTTCAACCACCTAATCTTGCTTGCATAACTGTAAACACATTCTGCCAATTTTGAGGGGCAAGTGGAGGGCTCTGGCCCTGGTTATCATTTTTGGACTCAATATAAACACTGTCGAGTCCAATTGATTGCCTTGAGTACATAAACCCTGAGTTCATCTGCAGTCAGTGACTTGACCTATCAGGCATGGTGATCACATCCGGAGACTGTCTCATGGGAAAAACCAAACAACATAGCATCCACATACAACAATAATGCTACAATACCTACCCATATTACTCATGCATAAATTAATAAGACATGCTCTTAACAATACAAATATCATGCTCTCTATTCTTGCATGCAGGTAAAGCATTCATATATCAGGTAAGCAGGCAAGCACATAATCATATCATAGTTCCCAAACCATGGTGGAGTCAGCAATGCAAGATTACTTTATACTCCTCCATATCCATTTGCTAAGTCATTTTGACGTCCATTTGCCAAATCTCATAGTCAAAATGATTGGAAATGGATAAGAGGATCCAGATGGATTTTAGCAATGACACAGGAGAAAATATTTCTTCATAATTTACACTTTCTTTCTGTGTGTATCCCTTGGATACAAGCCTCGCTTTGAAAGTCTTTACTTTCCCATCAACTCCTCTCTTTTTCTTGTATATCCATTTGCACCCAATGGGTTTTACATCTTGAGGCAGATCTAAAAGTTCCCAGATTGAGTAGGAGTACATCGATTCTATCTTGAATTCCATAACTTCAAGCCATTGTTCCTTATCAGGATCATTCATCGCTTGAACGAAAGTCAACAGGTCGTCAACATTGTCATCAAATATTGCAACTTGTGCTTCTCTGAATTTAGTGTAACGAACAAGTTGTCTTACAACTCTCCCATTACAACAGACTACTATAGTATCCTGGTTTGGAATTGTGGTCTATTTTGTTCCAACTTCTAAAGTCAGGTTTGGTGTGATTTTATCACCAAGTAACTCCTTAAGTACAACCTTACTTCGAGGTTTGAAGTCCCTCATATAGTCTTCTTCCAAAAAAGTAGCATTTGTCAATACAAATATTTTCTTTTCTGTCGGACAATAGAAGTAACTTCCTCTAGTGCTGCTAGGGTATCCAACAAATAAAATTACTTTGGAACTAGGTTCCAACATCCCGGTCTTAGCTTTTAGCACATGTGCTGTACATCCCCATATGCACACATGCCTCGGACTAGGTTTGCGACTTGTCCATAATTCTGAGAGTGTCTTAGCTACAAACTTAGTTGGAACTAGGTTTAAGATGTATCCAACTATTTTTAAAGCATATCCCAAAAATGACAAGGGCAATGATGAGTAACTGAACATTGATCTCATCATGTCAAACGTAGTCTTATTCCTCCTTTCTGCAACACTGTTTTGTTGACGTGTACCTAGTGCAGTGAGTTGTGAAACAATTCCATGCTTTATCAAGAAATCTTATAATTCCTTGTCAAGGTATTCCCCGCCTCGATCTGATCGTGGCATTTTAAGGGTTTTTCCAAATTGATTTTCAGCTTCGTCTCAGAATTCTTTGAACTTTTCAAAGTTTTACAATTTCCTTTGCATCAGGTATACATAACCGTATCTTGAGTAGTCATCAATGAAAGTGACATAATACTCATTAAAACCTTGAGCTTGTACATTCAGTGGATTGCAAACGTCTATGTGAATTAACTCGAGAGGTTCTTTGGCTCTAACACATTTAGAGGAGAAAGGTCTTTTGGATATTTTTCCTTCCAAACAAGATTCACAAACCAGTAGAGTTCCGACCTTTAACTCATTTAGAGGCCCATTCTTAAATATTCTTGGAATACTATCTAAGTTAATATGTCCTAGTCTTAGGTACCAAAGACACGCATCATTTTTAGGTACTCTTTGTCGTTTTGGCTTTGGTTGTTAAGATTTGAACATTTCAGTATTGAGTAGTGAAGACATTTAAGATCTGATCACATATAGACCTTCTCTAGATTTTTGTGACAAACATGCGAACCATTTCTTGAAATAATAATATAATTATTATCAAAAGAAATAGAATAGAATTGTTCTAAACATTTTGAAGCATAAATTAAATTCCTTTTGAAATTAGGAATAAAATAAATGTCTTTAAGAAAAAATGATATTTTTAGTAAAGTAAATTTTCCCTTCTTTTAATGCTCTGGCTGAAACAAAAGCCCCCGTCCCCACTCTCAGTATGAACTCCCCTTCTTGGAGATTTCTCCAACAGCTAAGCATTTGCAAATCAGAACAAACATGATTAATGGCTCCTGAATCAACTATCCAGGTATAACAATTATTTTCCACTAAACAAGCCTTAGTGTCCAGCAAATCAGACTTACTTTCCTTTTTGTTCTTCAACTCCTCGAGGTTCCTTTTACAGTTCCTCTTACAATACCCATCTGTATGATAGTAGGAAAAATTCCCATTGTAGTTGGAGTGGCAACTTCTTTGCCCTTTCCTTTGTTAATGCTAGGCTTTTGAGTTGTGATAGATTCTTGTTTCTTTTCCACCTTTTGATATTACCAGTTAATTCATCATTAGCACAAATGGACATATGTGAGTTTCCTCCCGTCATTGTATTCATGTAATTAAACAAAAGAAAAATAATAAATACAACCATACACTCATACACCATAAATCATAGTATTCGTACAATGAAATAAAAATAAACATGGTGCATGCTTACAAAAACCTATTCATGTAAGGTACAACAATGAGATAACCAACACAAGTAAGTGCCATCAATCGAATAGGTCAAACACTTGCAAGTTAAAAAGAGACACTCTCAATTGTTATTATATTAAAATATTTGATATCTTTATAATAAACAATTACCATTATTTTGGTCAAAAATATATCCAGCAAGGGTAGATAATTTTTTCATGAGTGTAACCTACTATTTCAGGCTTCTCGACTTAACCCATGAGTGGCGTCAATAGGATAGGTTAAACATGGAATACATATTAAAAACCTATTCTAAAGAGGTCTACCCATTAAAATCCTAGCCAAAACATCTTCCGATAGGGAGGACGAAAGTAAAGCCATCTCGAGGCCCTGACTAGAACAATGATTTTCAACCAATAGTAGATATCGAAGGTTATAGTGCCTTATAACCTTCTCCCACTCACTATTTTAGAAATAAAATGTTTTCTATTAAAATGTCTCATAATTTAATTACTAACTGATTATTACACAAAATTAAATATTAAATCTAAATCACTTATGCAATGAAAGTTTTAACTCTTAAAATTCTAAGATTACAAAATTTAGAATAATTACTAACTAATTCTAAACTATGTTTTTCCTTGGTATTAAACTCATTAATAACCCTAAAACATATTAAGGTAATCTAGACATGCTATTAATGCGACTTACCCAATTTAACTGCTTAACTCTAATTCACATTATTTGTGTCCATTTATGCTAGAAAAAAAAACTATACTACTTTTCTATCCTAGAAGACATGTTAATAATAAAATTAACATTCATACAAAGCATGTTTGTAACAGCCTACTAAACCAGGACAGAATTGTGTGTTTAAAATTGTGCTGGACTCGTTAAGCAAGTCGTTTGGATTAAAATATGTAATTAAAGTTAATTAAAATTTTGGTATAAAAGTTTTTGGTCAAACAGATGCTACTTTTCATTTAAATATTTGGTATGTACACGGGATCCCAAAAAAAGTGTTTATAATTGATACAAGTGAAAACAAGCAAGATACATAATAGTCGTCCTAAGCGGCAGAACCACTAAACCCTAGTTCTCCAAAAGAAGTCTCGACCGTGGCGGTCGAGTAGGCTGCATATGTACACGCCGCTCCCGAAGCTCTCCAACTCATTACAGGTCCTGCTTCTCCTTGCCCTCACATGCACTATGTAGAACCCATGAGCCAAGGCCCAACAAGAAAACTCAATTAAGCATACAGACAATCAACATATTAGAATTATAAATAGCTTGCTTAATAATTATAAACAACGCTCAACAATATTCCATCCATTTATGTGGCCATAGGGCCACCCAAGTGTGCACCGCACTTGCCTCGTTCATACCGATATAGAGTCGGACAGGTGTAAGTCACGCTTCAGTCTCTTTTCAAGCGGCCATAGGGTTGTACCAGTGCATACCGCACTTCCAGGTATAAACAGACAACATTACATACATAACTCAACTATGTAAAGCACATTTATTCATACTCCAACAAACATTTCAAAACAATGTCATAGCCAGTTCAATCATGGGGGCTCAAGCACTAGTTTCAACCAAGGTGCAGTTTTCTTACTTCGAGTTCCGTGCGAATGACGATACAACCTCAAGTACGATCACGTTCCTGAGCTTTGAGGAAATCTAGTCACAACATAAACATATTCCTATTAGGGATTGAATCAAAATCCTGAGGCTCACTCTGAACCCCAGCTTGTAAAGTTACTATTCCTAGTTGTCGGGATGTTAGAAACGTCACCCAGCCCCCCCAAGTGGGCCCCTAAGTGGGTTCCCGAACCTCCTGAGCTCTACCTCTAAAATTAGCAAAAACTAGCTTTCGAGGCACATGGTGTGATCGCACCCACAAAAACTTTGGGGTTTCTGGGGTACTGGCGCGGTCGCGCCAAAGACCATGAAACCCCAAATTGAAATCAAATACCATGGTTTCTGGGATACTAGTGCGATCGCACCACACCCTAGCACGGTCGTCCTAGGTCGCCAAAAACACAAAATGAACACATAACTAAAGTGTTCTTCCTTAAATGAAACCCTTGCGAATTCTGTTATTTTCTAGCTCTAATACCAAACCAAAAATCATTCAAACATACTTCCGACAACAATTTGACCATAACTCATCCCCTAATTCACTATTAAAACCTACCCCAAGCTTCAAAATACCCAAAACTTGAACAGAAACACATAAACTTCACAAATCACAAATTTTGAGTTTAATGCTTAGAAGCTTACCCAAATTTGAGAGTTCAAGACAAATTCCCAATTTTCAATTAACTCCCAAGCTTCAAAACAACTCACAATTGCATTTCCACCGTCAATCACAACACAAAAGGTCATAGAAACACCAAATTCTCATAATTTATTTTAAACCCAAAACTTAGCAAGAACTTGGAAGAACATCAAGGAAACTAAAACAA
Source organism: Humulus lupulus (assembly GCF_963169125.1). Classification (NCBI taxonomy): domain Eukaryota; kingdom Viridiplantae; phylum Streptophyta; class Magnoliopsida; order Rosales; family Cannabaceae; genus Humulus; species Humulus lupulus. Next base: position 267,958,667 of record NC_084793.1, read on the forward strand.
GAAACTTACCTTGTTGAAATTTTTGAATTCCCTATGTGAAATGGACTCTTAGCAGCTACAAATACCCATTTGCAAACCTTGACTTCCTCTTAATTGCCCAAATCCCACCAAGATGCAAGATGAATGGCTAAGTCCTTGAGTGCCCTTGAGAACAACTAAGAGAGAGGAAAAAAAAAACTTGAATGTGAGTACACTACTACAAAACTGTACTTAGACGACACACATGAGACAACAGTTTTCGTAGAACTATCATCTCGTGTCAGAAATTGACATAACACAACAGTAGCCCTCGAACTATCGTGCCATGCAAAATAAAACATCCATGAGATGACAATTCTAGTAAGACTAACGTAACATGTCTACTTTTAACACGAGACAACATTTTTACGAAAACTGTTGTCTCATCCAATACAATTTTTTTAATCAAGTACTAATTAAATTTTTAACTTTTTAAATATAATTTAGTATAATATATAAATATATTCATAAAATATATTAATTAATAATTTACGATATAAAATACTTATTAGTTAAAAAATATGTTTTTTTAATAATTTGTAATATTGATTGTTAATTCGATTAGTTATTATATATTTAGTAAAATAAGTTTTTTTTAAATAAAAATTCATTAATGATACTTATTATGATGATGTTGCAGTATTAATTTTCTTCTAAATCTAATAAAATTTATTTTTTAATATGTTAATTATTTTACTTTAATTTAAAACAAATTAAATTTAAAATATGATATGAATATTAAAAAATAATAATACATACTTAACAAAAATAAACAAACTAAATTTAAAATATGCTATAAATTTAAATATGAGTCATATTTTAAAGAAATACATACAATAAATTAAATTTTAAAAAAAAATTAAAAAAACTAAATTTAAAATATGCTTTAAATAAAATATGGGTCATATTCGAATTGGGGCTTAATTAGGATTAGGGATTCATTTTTTCTCTGCTTAAAGAAGAAGAAAAGACTACGGATGGGTCCTCTGCACTCGTGCTTCTCACCGGCGTCGCCTACTACAAACGGAGGTGAGGGTGAAGGCGACAACGACGCCTACTACAGAGGGAGGTGAATTCGACACGACGTTGCTGGGGTTCTCCGCACCTGGGGTCCGTTAAAGTCGCCCGTTCCGTTCTTCCCTTCCGTCAAAGTCAAGACCCAACAAGCATTGAATCCTCTCTCTCACGGTAAACTTATATCTCTGAAACTTTTTGAAACTTTAATCTCTAAAACTTTTTGAAAATTTGTTCATAGGGAACCTTTCTAACCTATGGCAGATTTATTCATTACTCAAAGCTTATTGTGCAAATCGAAATCGTGAAGTTCCAAAAATAAGAAGAGACTTTGATTGCATCTTTAATTCTTTATCATTATTTTCTTACGGTATTTATAATCTATTTTCCTTCAATCAATGGCTTTTTATTAAGAGAAGTCTTTTACTCTGAATTAGATTCTTTTCTTCTCCAACTCTTTGGACCCAAGGAAAAAAACCGTAGTTGTTGTCCTCCTCTCCTTCTCTCCTTCGATTTCTGATTTTCCCTTTTTTGTAGAATTAATGATGCTTATTTTTTAGGTTAATTGCTTACTCTTTGATGTAGATCATTGTGGTAGAACCATGTAAACTTATTGCTTTGTTCTTGTTTGTTTTGATTATGATTAGAAGTTGTTACTTGTTACAGACCTTGACTTGCTCTGTGTTGGTTTGGTTCTTGAATATGATTTCAGATAAAAGTTCACTAGAAAAGAAAATATCACTGACACCAACTCTTTCGTTAAGCTAGAAATGTGTCATTGGTAGTAACTTAAAGTTGGAAATGTAATCTGAAAATTAGGCCAAAGTTATCAGGTTTTTCTTTGTAATTGGATTTTTTTGGCTTTAGGTAGGATGTTTGTATAAAAGGTGTGTGTACGAATAAAAGAACTCATAATTTATAGGTGAATTTTGTTAATTACCCTTGTGGGTGTCTATCTCTTTATTAAACTACTACTACCAATTCTTGTTTAATGACTATGTAGTTGCTTCCTTCCATTTTGTTGTCTGTCTTTGCCATTTCTCTCTTTATTTTCTTGCTTTTAGTGAGCTACGATGAGTCTTTTCTTTAAAAGTAGAACCTTAATATATTATTCTCCCAACAAGACTACATTGATGGGTAAAGTTTATACTTGGATAATGTGGCATTCAATCACCTACATTGATGGGTAAAGTTTATACTTGGATAATGTGGCATTCAATCACCTACTAGGAGCAAGTAGCAGAGTTTGCCCAGCCTATTTTGTGTTGCCTACTCAAAAGATTGAAATAGTTAACATGTCAGAAACTCTTTTGGTTCCAATCAGGAAAAAAAATACTATGAAAACTCTCATTGCCATGCTTTTCTATAATTAAATGATACATTTTTCTCTTTCTGTTTTGTCTATTGTGGTGGGGTTAGAGAAGCTTTGTTTCATTTCAACATTAGTATTTGATTTTGTGTTTTAGAATATAGTTATTCTTTGGCTTTGGCTTCATGATTTTGCTAAGTATATTAGGGTTTTTTAATTTTAAATTAATATGATGTTGCTACTATCGTTGTATGCGTATATGCATATTAACTTGGTTGTTATTGAATTACGAGACTGAAATGAGGAGACTTTGTATATTTTACACAATTTCCTTTATGCAGAATCTCAAGCCTGAAATCATGGTTGAGTGTTTAACCTCTGATTTTCAAGGTGACATGACTGTTGTGCACACTTTGGTTCACTTATATTAGATGTGTTTGCACACAACATTGAGATTGTTAAGCGACTTCAACAAATTGTTCGAGATCCTCGGACTGGGTAAGCATCGTCACTAAGTTTTTGCTTCTTAAATTTTTGTTTTAATCCCTCTTTTTTATACCTTCTTTATCTTCTAGTGTGTTTGGTATGACATTTGGTATTTTTCTCACAAAAAAAAAGATTGGGTATTAATTCACTAGTTTTTCAAAATTTGGGTACTTTTGTAGCTATTTCCCCTTAATAGAATTTAATATATTATATAAATATTTTCATAAAAAAAAGTATTAATTAATTGAGTTTTTTTTTGGTGTGAAAATGAGTTATTCAAATAATAATCATTTAATTTTTTAATACTTTTCTGATGAAGCTTTAATTCTTTGTTTTCATGAATTTATGTTTTTTGACAAGACTTTCTATAGTAGAGCTTCATAGCTGTTTGTTTTATTGTTATGTCAGGAATATGCTGGAGCTCGCTGATGTATTGAAATCCAAAAATGAAGAGAATGAGGCTTACTTGTCTGAAATTGAGGTTTGTGTCATGTTGGTTTCTGTGGATTGGGATCTCACCCTTGTACAGTGATGAAGTTGTTCCAACATTGAAGTTTTATTTTTGTTCAGACTATTGGACAAGCATATGATGATATGCAGACTCAAAACCAACATCTAATACAGCAAATAACCGAAAGAGATGATTATAACATAAAGGTAAATGCCTTTTTCTATCATCTGTTTTAATTAAAAAAAAGTTCATATAATGTATTTAAATGTTTGACCTTTTTGGTCCAACTTGGGGCTCGTTTTGGAGTTTAATTGTCAATGCTCGTCTTTTCTTATTTTTTTATTTCTCCCTTTTTGTGGTATATATTAATGACTTAAGATAATTCAATAAACCTTTGCTATTTGTAATGATATTCCGTTGGACAAGAACAAATAAAGTCATATTTTTTTTGACATTTTTCTTTTCATAGTATAGTATGAACTAGGCTGACATACTTCTGTTGTTGCTCTCATTACATAATTGAAGTTTGGTTTAAAGGATTCTTTCTTTATTATTTTTCTTTCCCATTTTAGTATTTGATGCATCTGTTTGGGTTTATGATGTGTATGACCTGCTATATTTTTTTATTTTTCTGGCCACAAATAAATGCCATTTCACTTTGTATGCTGGTTATGTGTAATACTACTAAACTTGTTATTTTTCCTCCACGAGGCAAGTGTACTTTCAAGGAGGGATCATTATTTTCGTAAACTACTGTTTGAATAATAACTCCCCCCACCAACCCAAACCCAAATTTCAGCTTGTTTTGGAGGGTCTGAGGGCAAGACAACTGCAGGATAAGTTATTAATGGGCAAAAGAACATTGGAGAGGGAGATTCAGCAAGCTAATTCATCCCTTAATTTTTATGACATGAAAGCTGCAAGAATTGAAGATCAGGTATCTTTGACCTTCATATTAAATTTGAATCAGTTGGACTCTGTATCTAAATCTTCAAGACTTGCTATGCAGTTGAAGACTTGCTCAGATCAGATTTAGAAGCTTGTAGAAGACAAGTTTCAAAGTTCTGCCATGTTGCTATTTTAATTATGTTTTATTATAATTTTCATTGATCCTTCTCCTAGATTATGTTTCCACCAAATGATTATTTGTTACAGCTCGATTGAAATTAATTTTCATTGTAAGCTTAAATATCTTGACTATCTTTTGCTTCTAAATATTTTTTGGCTGCAGAAGAAAGTACATCTTGGGATGTGGTGAGTGCTAATGATTTATGGGAGGGAGAGAACACTGATTTGAATGAAGATGAGTATGTTCTCGTGAGTTAGGAGGAAAATTATAATGGAACAGAAGCATGTGTTGTTGTCATCTTTGAGTGTTGGAGTTGGGCTGTTGAGTTCAAGGCAGTCAGTGAGTAAATGGGTTAAAGGAACGAAGGGCTCCCCAGATTTGATTTCTGCGGACCAGATTGAGTATGAGCTGATGATTTTGTTTGATAGTAGAGAAAACGAGGTTTCGATTGAGAACTTTCCATATTATTTGAGGTAATTCAAGATTAAGATTTTTTGGGTTAATCTTGTTTTGTTTTTCTATGTTTCCTTTCCCGGAAAATGGGAGCTTGTAGCTTGGTATATTGTGCTATCAATATGGATAATGCCATCAGAGTTCATGTTAGAGATGATCTCTTTTGCTAGTGTTTTGCTCACTTCTCATGTATTTGTTATAACTAGTCCTTTGTTAAAGGCCTACTCTATATTTGTTTTAGCTTCTTTTCAATTAATTTTGAGAAATTTTATTTTAGTTGTAGGGGCTTCACTCTTGCAGATTGTATTTTTTTAAGAGATCGACTCTTCTTGCCGAATCTAAATCTTCTCCTTTCATTACTATTTTAGATTTTTAATTTTTTTTCAACTACATCTAGTTTTGCATTTAGTTGCCAACCTGGGTCAACATAGTAAGAAGGTTTTGAGTGTTTAAAAAAGTCAAGGTGATGGTGGGAATAGTGTTCAGTATAAGGATTTATATATTAAGGATAAAGTCATGGATCACCTTTGCATTTCAGTAATAAGATATTCTATAAAATATGAACTTAGAGAAGAATTCACATTAAACCAAAAGTTGTGTATCATAACAATGTAGGAAAAAATTGTATTGGTTTAATTTGATGATTCCTTATCTTGACTGGCTATAGTAAGGTTATAATTTAGTCTTTTGATGTTAACTGCATGTATGTTAAGGTTAAAGATTCAAGAATGATAATGTCTGGTTTATGTGCACTTATATCTTCTAAGACATAGATCGAACTTTCTAAGATTAAAATTTGGATTTACATACTCTTTCTCATGTCCATGGAGTTCATATTCTAAATCTGTTATGTCAAATATCTTGAGCATGACAGAATTCCAAAGTAACTTAAAGTACTGCTGCTCTTGCCCTTTTCATGTTATTCTTTGCAATATGAATCTGTTTTGCTAATGCAACATCATCATGCTTCATACTCATTGAATGGTGCCAATGACAGTGAGAAAACAAAGGCGTTGTTGACAAGTACTGCACATGTTCATTTGAAGTACTCATAAATCATCTTCAACTACCTCAGAAAGTGTACAACTTATATGTTATGGTAGAATTTCTTGTATTTTTTGGTGTGTTTAAAGTCTACTCCTTAAAAGAATCAATGTTCCTAGCCAGAATAAGAAACACTATCTTGTTTTATGTAACTACAATGCTCTCTTCTCCATTTATATTAGAAAAGCTATAGAGAATTAAATTGGAGGATTTCTTAGAGTAAAGCTTCTGGATACACACTGCATCTGCATGGATTGTTTGTTTGTCTAGAAAATGCAAAAAGGTAAAAGCTTTGTAATAAGCTTGATTTTGATTTTTTTTTTTGGAAATTTCAGATGGATTTCAAGTCTGGGCTCTCTTACGTTTGATGGTATTTATTAGTTCTGACTGAAAGTTGTATTGATTAAAACTTGTATAAGCGTTTGATATTTGACATTTGGTGTTTGGTGTTTTGCTTTGTGAATTGAAAGCATGTATCTGTTTTGGAGTTTGGTATTTTCGGTGCTTGATGATCTGCATTTTTAATGGATATAAGTGGATGACCAATCTGAACTTTGAAATCATTTTTTTGGTTATAAAAAGCTATGATTCCTCTCTTTCCCTTATTAATTTAAGCAAGAACTTCTGATCTGTTTCAACTACTTCATTGATGATTGGCCTTTTTTATTTATTTGGGCAAAAGATAACTAGCTTTTTAGTTTGCACTTTTGTTGTGTTAGTTGATTATGTCTCATTAATTATGTACTGCATACTCAATGTCAAAACATATTTGGAAATATATTAGCAAATTCACAATGTATGGTTATCAAACTAAGCTACTACACATCGATATTGTATATGTATACATCATTTTTATCATTTGGTTTAACTTGAGTTTTTTTTAATCATTTTTCTTATTATTGAATTTTGTCCTTGTAGCTTGATTTTATTTTCTCCCTATGCAATATAATAGTATTGAATTTGATTAAGAAAAATAAAAGAAAAAAATAAAAAACAACATAATATTCGAAGTTGTAAATTTTTGTCTTATTAATGATATATACGAAGATAGAATTTTAAAAAAATAAAATTGTTATAAGTTTCTCAATGAGACATTATCTTTTGTTGGGTGGATTAATTTGGTTTTTGAATTAATTTTTCTCATATATATAGAAAAAAATTATATCATATTCTACTCTACTTTTCAAAGATGACTTAAAAGTATTGGTGTTGCTGCAAATATGTTCTGGACAACCTATATGATTTACTAGTTCACTTTATTCAAAACTTTTCTAATAGAATTTCTTCAGCATATCTGCTTGATGTTTCACGATATAGATTAGCTGTTAAAATATTTGTTTGAATAGATGGCAGGAATCTTTAAGCCATTTTAAGCACATTTTTTATCTGGGTAAGCAAGGAAAGCATAGAGATGTCAAGGTTTACTTAATTCCTAGAAACCATGACATTGGCTATGAAAGTAACCTCATTCATAGTCTAGAGGTAATCAAGCACCTTAATTCTATAAATTGTCGTGCATTTTCAAACTGTTATGATTATTTTGTTAATTATATTCCTTGTTCTACTTATAATCAGGAGTTTGGAAAGAGGAACTATCGATTTACAGCAGTAGAAGTAGAATTTACTGCCATTGATGCCCAAACTTTAGATGGTAAAAGAGAAAAAGCAACTTTTTTTTGTTTATCTATCATATAATTGTTGTTTGAACTCTGAAATTTGGATGTGATAATAATGAATGTGACGTCAGCCAAGCAATTGTTTTTCCTAGACATGGAAGTTTAATATCAATTAACCCGTAAATTATTCCTTGTAGTTGGTATCTTTACTATAATTGATCTTAATTTCTCATGGAATTTGCATTCCTTGTATAATGTAAAATGATTTATTATTGCTCTGATGGCATTTAGATGACTTTGTATTAGAGTGTAGATGACTGGATTCTTTAGTTAACAATGGTAAATCATCCACATCATATCATCAAAAGAATCAAGCTTTCTCGTCTTGGAATTTGTCAAGAATGTATCAATTGGTATAGATTGTTGACTTATGTTTATTTTGTGTTATTAAGTTTGTGGTTACAATATAATTTACTCATTTATGTATTCTGCATGTTTTAGTTGTTTGATCTTATCCAAGGGTTTTATTGACCCATATTCCATTGTATCGACATGATTGGACATATTGTGGGCCTAATCGCAAATCTCCAATTATCAACCAGGTATTGATTTATCTGTTCTTTTTTCTTGATTTCCTATCAGTACACTTTTTTTTCATTATTCATTACTTCATATCATAACCTTTATGTAGAGTGGTTGTGAATAATTGTTATGGTTTTACTTTTGTCAACATTTTTCACATGTATCCGATTGTTATTCTTTTTTATTTCTGATTCCAGCGAGTGACGCACACGGCTGATAGAGAAATAATGTTTGATTATATTATTGCTTTTCTACAAAATGTGCACCTGAAATATTACTTTGAGTTGGTGACCTCGTAGATGCTTTCGGATTGATCTTTGTTTCAAATAAATAGGTACCAGAATTACATTTCTGAGGAGTCATTAGATTTCTTACTGGAGTTGATCAAAACTGTACAATACAGACTTTAGGCAGAGATTGACACATTATAGACACGCAGGCAACTATCTTGACCTCATGTGCAACTATGGTCTCAACTTGCTATGAAAAAGCATGAGCTAATTTATTGATTTTAGACATTTTATATTGTGTCCATGAAAAGTTTAAGTTCAAGTTGAGCAATCACTAACATGTACTTCTTTTCAGGTACTTATCTTGTCTGGTCACGATCATGATCAATGCACTATAACTCATAAGTCAACATCCGGGCCTGTAATGGAGGTATGCATCCACTTTATTTGGTTTATGTAACTCTTATCAAGGCATGATATATCGATAACAATAGTCTGCAACACTGTAGGAACTGTAAGTTGGCAGGAGGGAAACCTGTACCCATCTTTCATGTTGTTGTCTGCTACTAATGTTGTACTTTCAAACACTTCAAGTCCTGATGAAGAAATATCAACTCAGCTGTGCTTTCTTCAAGCAATTGTTTATCTATCATATACTAATTGTAGTTTTTAGATAACACTTACATAGTTATTGTAAGTGTATATTTTGATCTTGTAATTTTTAGATTTGGAACATACTGAGTTCAATTGATTTTGTCTGCTTGTTGATTCTGTCTTAACTATGTTGTAATTATACAGGAAATTATGAATGAATTAGTGGTTGAAAAATAGAGAAATGAAAAAATTATCATATTCTACATGGGACGTCGGTCTCCACAAAACTGTCGTCTCATGTATTGCAGGAGACGATGCTTGCACATAAATTGTCATCTCATGTATTGCAGGAGGATGCCGCTTGAGTAGGAACTGTTGTCTCATTTATTTCAGTGGATGACGCTTGCATAGAAACTATCGTCTCATGTACCACAAAAGACAACGTTTGTATAGGAACCATCGTTTCATGTACGACATGAGATGACACTTTTATTTAAACTGTCGTTTCATGCTTTACATGGCATGACATTACATGAGACGACGGTATTAGAACCGACGTACGAGAGTCCATACGACGGTTTAAAACCATCGTCCTATGTCAACTTTGTAGTAGTGGTAGCTTCTGTATATCCACACTTAGCCAAAATTCACCACCGTATGGGTCAAATGATCCTTTTGCCCCTAGCTCAACTAACCCACCAATTAACTCGCAATGACATTTTGGTCATTTAGCCTAATTTCCCACTACACCTCAAATTATACCCCTAAATTCCCAATTAATCTTATAATATTCCAAATATTAATATTTCCCCCCAATAATGTTCCAATAAGTCCCAACCTATGCAAAATTACCAAAATACCCCTTGGCTCACCCCGAGTCGAGTATAAATCTCCGTTGTGACTTTTCTGCCCAATTGCTCATAAGGATCGACTTAAGCTAAATATTGCAAATATATTCACGTGATAATGGGTTCTCAATGAAATAACACATATAATTACAATTATACCCTCAATTGGTCAAAATTACAAAAATGCAATTTTTAACGAAAATGGGCCCACAAGCATATTTAATACACATAAACATGCATAAGTAGTCAGATCATAATATAACTCATATATTCCACATAATCACCCATATATTCAATTGAATTAACATAATTTACATATAAATCGAATTATGCCCTCCCGACACACTAATCAAGGCACTAAGCCTTATTAGCAAATTTAGGATGTCACAATGTCATTTTAATGTTGCAATGAGTGGGCGGCTCCTATTATATATGGCATGTGAAGTAATCATATCAACATGTTACCAATCATAGAATATAATTAAACATTATGGTATTGTTGTACCCTAAAAATAAGCGTGGATTCAATCACTAAGCTAGGGGTACATCGGGTAGATAAACACCTAGAAAAAGCAGGCGAGCAGAACATCTAGCTAATGTCGATGTGAGAAGCTCGAGTTAGTACTTGGCAGTGCGACATGCAGATAATATACAGATCGCCTCTTAGGACAATAATCCAGTTCGAGACATGTAATGGCCAGATTGCCTTTAGGGTGCTTTGAGCTTAATCCAAACTAAAGTTCGGATACTCTTCGATCATCAGCTCAATGAAGATGTTCAACTCCTGGAAACCTGGTCATGACGCATAGTGAAGGATCCCAAAATACTTGGAGGCTCCTTATACACTCATTAATGCCCATGTTGTATTATACATTTATTGCCCGAGATAGCAAGAGTAATTTCCATAGGCAATAGTATCCCTATGAAAATGGGAATTATCTTAATTAATTGTTTACCATATTTATGCACATTGTTGCCCAAACCTGTTCAGGAATATCCACTATAAATATCAAGGATAATGGACAGGAAAATAGACTGTTTTTTGTAATACAGAAACTTTGCAGAAATTGTGAGAGAATAATAATATTATCTCCTAGACTAGGTGGATTTTAACCACTGAACCGCATAAAATTGTGTGTGTGATAAGTTGTTCATATAATTCATTACAGTTTAGAAAAGAGCACTAATATATTTGTCATTGGATTTCTTAACCTACTGTTGGCGAAAAATTGCGTCAACAGTTTGGTGCTTTCATTGAGACTTCATTTGTGTTTAATCCTTTACAAGTTTCATTCAACATTCATCATGGTGGTCACTTGATCAATGCATGACAATGAAATGGAGCAACCTGGTGGGCAAGACGCGCATTATACGACCGTTCCCACTGAAAAAGGCCTAGATGTTCAGCAACGCCCTAGAAAGCAACAGGTGGGCCAAGACGATGCTGGGAGTTTAGCGTCACTCCAAATCCTAATCCAGTATATCTAACAACCATCGAGATGAAGACTGCCCAATTAAGGGGCCATCTCGCTTGGGCTAACATGAAGATTTAGGAGGTCCTGGCTCAGTTACTCCCAGTAGAAACCGACGTCAATGTCGAAAAAAGGCAAAGTGGGTCCCATAAGTCCCATAGGAATAACTAACTCAATCCCAGTTGTTCTGCTATAACTGCAACTCCAAGCTCTGTACCTTCAGAGTAAAATCAGTGGAGTGCTCAATCTACTAATCATCATAGGAACCATCATCCCCATGTTAGTCGATCGGTTAGAACTGCGATCCCCAGCATCGTGCCTTTCGCACAAATTCCAAGGAATGTTCACAACAACCAAACGGGGCGAGTTGGGATAAATTCACGAAGAAATAACGCCCAACAAATTCACCTGCATCATGAGCATAACCACAGGCACAAAGGACTTGGGATATCGGGGTAGAACCGAGAAAGGCTAATTTAGTCCGACTTGATGGGACGAGGATAGCCTCACCAATAAGACATTCTCCATCACTAGTTAAGCGTCCAACACCACTGTGCCCAGAGAGAGACACTCCAGTTCATGGGGATAGCAAGAGAAATCCTCCCCCGTCAGTGGACATCTATGTCCCATGACCTCGCGCTGATAATCCAGGTCCTCGATCTCAGCCGCGGGTCGTAAGTTTTGCTAATGGAAGTTACTGGACGGGGTGCCATCGTGGAGGTAGGTCTGAAAGCCTTGAGGAATCATCTGAGTTCCACAGAAAGTCCTCATTCCGATCCACATTCTAACTTGCGTGACCATCTGAATTCACAAAGGAGGTATCTAGCTCGCAATGATGGTATGAGTTATACTCAGCACGGGGGACATCCGTCTATCGTGCATGACAATGGGAATGTCCCACCTAACCAAGCTCGAACTTGAAGGGAAAACAACCCAACAAACACGTACAATAGGATGGGGGCTGGCAAACAACCCCCAGTTAACCTAGAGACCAAAGATCCAACCCTCGAGCGACTGGCCTTGATGGAGGAGCAGATGAAGAAGCTTTTGTCTGGAAAAGGAATTGATGATTGTTATTTCGATGAGGAGCTTGAGCCTTTCGCCCTAAACATTGTAGTAGCTCCGTATCCTGTTGGCTTCAGGATGCCGACCATGCCTGCGTTCATGTTAGGAAACTTATGCAGGATCTTTATTTATTTTCATGTATATCTAATATTAAACAAATTAATACGAGATAGCCTAAAACATGTTTCTAAAATTGAATTAAAAGAGAAACAATGAATAGAATTCTTGCAGTATACGCAGTAGAAATAAAGAGTCATTCCTTCAGTTTCTCTAACTCTTGTATCCTCTCTGTCGCAGAGTATTATCAAGAAACTGAACCAATCTTCTATTTTCTTCACAATCTTCCAATGTATCCTTAGAATCACCTAGACTAGTGTGGTAAATTCTCAACACATGAGATAGATACAGAGAAGAAGAAAAGAAAATAATCAAAGAGGCTTAGAAAAATACTTGTGTTTAGAGAGAATCTAAAACTATCAGAAAACCAGTGATTAAACTTGTCAAACTTGTGTTTTGACTTCTCTCTAAGCACTCATTTTATAGACTCAATTAGGCCATTTAATTTAATTAAAAAATCAATAAAATAATAGCCATTTTAAATCCCTAGGTCGAAATTATCATGGGCTTTAGGCCCGTGAAATTTCCCATTTGATTATAAGCCCATTGGACTTAATATCAATGCCTATATTATTTTCTATTGATTTAATTAATTAAATAATTATTAAAATACTTTATCAAATTAATTATTTATAATTTGAACCTTGATTTAAATTTATTTATTAATTTAGATAACAATTTATCTTAATTAATAAATCTGTCATAATTTCTTTTTTCTTCTCAAAATTATACAACTCTGTGAAACTATCCAAAATTGACCTGGTCAAGTTTGATAATTCTAATTGATAATTAAATCAATTAATTGAGACTATCTAGATGATTTTATCAAAGGTACAATGGGGACCATGGGCCTATGAAATCAAGCTCCAATAAGTTATCATAAATCTAACAAATAAATTTACTAACTTATTAATTCCTCATGACTCCACTATAGACTCGGAATCGCACTCTTGAATTCATAGAACGCTCTATAACAAATATAGATACGGTATTAATTATCCATTGTTACAACCATAATTGTCACTCAATCCTCTATAGACGGTCTACAATGAGATAGGACTAAAATACCATTTTACCCCTCATTGTATTTTATCCTTAAAACACTTAGTTCCTTGTAAATGATATATCAGTAAACTAATTTAATTACTGAAATGAGATCTCTATCATTTTAACACCTTGAACCAAACTAAAAGGAAACCATCATTTCACTTCTTCATCAGAAGCTATAGATGTTCATATCTATGATTAACACTCCCACTCAATTATACTACCGAGTTCCCAAGATGTAAGTATGGGCTAGTCCATAGGGTAAGCTGGTAACGAACAAGTCAAAGAACTCAAATAATACAATCAGTTAGAATACTAACCACTCAGAATTGAGATTGAATTGACCTATGGTTAACTATATGAGATGACTAGAATAGATAATAACGGTATGTTTACTTATCTTATCAACTGTCAATATCGGTCATGTCCGATGTAACAAATACATCCGATCTTATCTACTTTGCTAGTGTTCTGGAAAGGACATAACACTATAATGTGTAAGTAGATCATATCGTAGATAAGCAAGTCAGTGTAAATCCTGTGCATGGACTAATCTTATGACTAACTTATTTTGACATATAATCATATTTATATTCCACTGTGATTATGTCACTATAAATAAGATTAGCTATATGCTCGGGATTTAATAGAAGTTTATATTATACAAATAATCATGAAAATAAAACATGTGAGCAAAGTGATTGCCAAGTCAAAAAATGATTTCTATTCTTTTATTGATAATAAAATTAGATTACAAAGAATTTGGGTTTTAATTAGGGCATAAAACCCCAACAAACTCCCACTTGCACTAATTGAAACTAATACCTTAATTCTACTAATCTCATCTCCTTGATATGCTTATCAAATGTAGCTTCTGGTAGTGTCTTTGTAAACGGATCCGCAAGATTGTCTTCAGTTGCAATCTTCATAACCTTCACATCTCCCCTGGCCACATATTCTCGAATAATGTGATACTTCCTTTCTATATGCTTACTCCTCTTGTGACTTCGAGGTTCTTTCGAGTTGGCTATCGCTCCTGTATTGTCACAAAACAACACAAGCGGTTTATCCATTTTTGTAATAACACCAAGATCTGAATAAAACTTCTTTAGCCAGACTATTTCCTTAGCTACTTCTAACGCGGCTATGTACTCAGCCTCCATGGTGGAATCTGAGATTGCAGACTACTTTATGCTTCTCCAAATCACAGCTCCACCCCCAAGAGTAAACACCATTCCAGAAGTAGACTTCCTGTCAACGACATTAGTATGAAAATCTAAATCGGTGTAGCCTACAGGGTTCAGAACACCACCCTTGTAGACTAACATATAATCCCTAGTCCGTCTCAAATACTTCAGGATATGCTTAATTGCTATCCAATGTTCCGGTCCCGGGTTTGACTAATACATGCTTACTACTCCCACTGCATAGCAGATATCTGGTCTAGTACACAACATGGCATACATTAGACTTCCAACTGTAGATGCGTAAGGAACTTTTCTCATTGCATCTCCCTCTTTAGGAGTTTGGGGAGACTACTTCTTTGAAAGATGAATTCCTTGGCGGGATGGTAGACGCCCTTTCTTGGAATTTGTCATTGAGAAATGTTCAAGCACTTTATCTATGTAAGCTGCTTGAGTTAGAGCTAAGAGTCTGTTCTTTCTATCCTTGATGATCTAGATACCTAGAACATAATTTGCTTCACCCAAATCCTTCATCTGGAATTGAGTGCTCAGCCAATTCTTCACATCTAATAATTTCTTAACATTGTTTCCAATGAGTAAGATATCATCTACATAAAGAAACAGGAATACCACTATTTGATTTGCCTTCAGTTGGTAAACACAGGGCTCATCAATATTTTGTTCAAAGCCATAGGACTTGATTATTTCATCAAACCTAAGATTCCAGGAACGAGAAGCTTGCTTAAGTCCATAGATGGACCTATTCAACTTGCAAACTTTTCCTTCTCGTCTAGATACTTTAAATCCTTCTGGCTGATCCATATAAATGACTTCGTCAAGCTTTCCATTAAGAAAAGCTATCTTGACGTCCATTTTCCAGATCTCATAGTCGAGAGCGATTTCTATGGACAGAAGGATGCATATGGATTTGAGCATGGCTACCGGACTAAAAGTTTCCTCATAGTCCACGCCTTCTCTTTGGGTATAGCCCTTTTCCACTAATCGAGCTTTATAAGTCTAGATATTTCCATCAACACCTCATTTCTTCTTGTAGATCAACTTGCACCCAATGGCCTTAAAGTCACTAGGTGCTTCCACAAGATCCCAAACGGGATTTGAGTACATGGACTCCATTCCCTGTTTCATGGCTTCGAGCCATAGTTCCTTTTCAGGGCTAGCCATTGCCTGTTTGAAAGACAATGAATCATCATCACTAGTGGCACCAACAACCATATTGGTTTCACCATCCAAACCATAGCGAACTGGGTTCCTAGAAACCCTCCCACTACGACGAGGCTCCGTGACTGTTTGCTCAGGAACAGTGGTACTTTCTTCATTTAAATTGACTTGCGTCGGTTGTACATGAAGAGTGGGAATTTTATCATCAACTCGTGTTGAGGACGATGGAACATTGGTTGGAGTCAATTCTTTAACCATCTCCTCTAAAACTACTTTGCTGGGAGGTTTAAAGTTCTGGACATAGTCATTTTCCAGAAAAGTAGCATTTGTAGAAGTAAACACTTTCTTTTCTGAATGAGTATAGAAAAGTCCACCCGAGTACCTTTAGGATAGCCAACAAACATGCAAACTTCAATTCGCGGTTCTAGCTTTCCCTCCTTTTTCCTCAGGACGTGAGCGGGACACCCCCAGATTTTATAATGGCATAAACTAGGTTCACGACCATTCCAGCGTTCTAAAGGTGTTTTGAGGATTGATTTAGACGACACGACATTGAGAATGTCGTTCGCAGTTTTAATTGCATGTCCCCAGAACGAAGGTGATAGAGTTGAGTAACTAAGCATGCATCTAGCCATTTCCAATAAAGTTTTGTTCCGGCGTTCCGCTACACCATTTTGTTGCAGAGTACCTAGGGCAGTAAGTTGTGATAAAATCCCAAGTTCAGTTAAATGATCTTGGAACTGCATATCCAAATATTCTCCACCCCTATCAGATCGCAAGACCTTTAACGTTTTGCCTAATTGGTTCTGAGCCATTACTAGGAATTCCTGAAACTTTGAAAATGTTTCTGATTTCCTATGCATTAGGTAAAGACATGAGTATCTAGAGTAATCGTCAATGAAAGTGACGAAATACTCAAAACCACCACTGGCTTGTACATTAAAAGGTCCACAAACATCTGAATACATAAGACCAAGTGGTTCGTTGGCCTTATCACCCTTTGCAGAGAATGGACGCTTGGTCAGTTTGCCTTCTAGACAAGATTCACAGACACGTAATTCACCTAAGGTGAGTTCCCTCAAAGGTCCGTCCTTTGTAAGTCTTTGAATCCTATCATAGCCAATGTGACCTAGTCTCAAGTGCCATAAATACATCATATTATTGTTATTGTTCTTTTGACGTTTATTGGTCCTAGGTTTAGCTAGTTTGAATAAATCATTATTAAGAGTGAGGGGTTCATTAGGTCGCAAAATATAAAGCCCATTTTCCAAACATGAAATACACAATTATGATCCATTGAAAGAAATAGATATATTAAAACTTGTGAAAGTCATAACAAATCGTTCTAATTGCAACATGGAAACTGAAATTAAATTTCTACTAAAATCCGGAATAAAAAATTCATCTTTTAAAATTAAAAATTTATTTCTGAACTTTAGACGAGCTCTTCCTCTAGCTTGGACCACAACGAACACTCTGTTCCCAACTTTAAGCTTTAAGCCGCCTTCGTTCACTTCTTCCCACGATTCAAGAAGCTGTAAAGAGTTCCAAACATGGTTGGTAGATCCAGAATCAATAATCTAAACGGATTTATCATTCTCTAAAACACATGTTTCTAAGATAAATGAACTATAATCATTACCTTTGTTTTTCGCTGCTAGAAACTTGGGGCAATCTCGTTTCCAATGCGCCTTCTCTTTGCAGTGAAAACATTTATCTTTACCTTTCTTGTTTTTCATGTTCTTCCCCTTAGGCGTCTGTGCACGTGGTTGTGTATTCGTCTTTGCAGGCTTGGGGTTGTTGTTTTGTCCACCTTTCCTCTTGTTTCTAGCTTTAGAAGACGAAGCTGTGTTAACTTCAGCCTTAGCTAGATCGACAACAACATCAGTAATCTTATTTTCTCCTCCTTTACTAGATCCACCCATGATAGGCTCAAAAGTCTGAAGCTCATTCATGAGCTGCATCAGACAATAGTTGAGTTGATCACCAACCTGCAGACACGGTGCCATCCGAGAATTCACGGTGCCATCACGTACGTGTGGGGACGGTGTTATCGAAGCATTTACGGTGCTATCAAGAACGTGCAGAGACGATGCTCGTTCTGGGGATTCCTCAATCATGACGAACTCGGAGTTGTCACCTATCAACTCTATGTTGATATTGTGCTTCCAATTATGGAAGTTTTCTCCAGTGAGTTTCTCCATCGAAAGTTGAGAAAGGATGGGAGTAGGCACAGCCATAATTAAACTACAAATTACCAATAAAATATAAATCAATCACATTTGCTCAATAAAACTTCTATTCACACAAATTTCAAGAAATAACACAACATATACCAAAATATGTAAGATATGAGAAAAAATACCAAAAACAATCATATCTCTATTTCTTTAGGTTTTTAACTAATCTATGATATCCTTGTCCCGGTTGGTGAGAGTCAAAAATACCACTAGTTAAATAGAGTTGTAAACTCATTTAATAATGGACACTACTATCAACAACCTACTATTCGATCAAAATAAGAAAACAAAATCTCTTATTTTATGAGCTAGACCCACGGTTTCGATAATCATAGATTTAGTCCTAGTAGTCACCGTAGGGGTGAGGCTAATAGAATTTGACCTATAATTATCTATCTTTCGAGATCTAACCTTGTCAAAATAACTAATGAACACCTTCTGTAGGGGGACGAATCAAAGCGCCTCGAGGCCCCATTAAGCTATTGACTATGTTAAACCAACGGTGGAGATCGAATAAAATTCTTAAAATAAGCTCATTATAAAATTAAAAATAGTATTTTTATTATTTATTTTTAGAAAATAAATGACTATGGTTTTCCCCCCAAAAAATTAAACATATTAAATTTTTTTAAAACCAAAGTCCTATAATTTTCTATTAATTCTAAAGTGTCACATTGAAACAAATTCAATTAATTTAGAATTAATTTGTTGCTAATCAATATTTAGGTTTAACTAATATAATGAACCTATACAATTAAGTCAAACTCAAGTAAATGAGCCTTAACAATTGGGCTTGTATGGAGGAGGGCTGGGTCCAGTATGTCATTCCCACTACAAAGACCCCCTATCTTCCATACAAGGTCCAAAAAGACAGGAATTTAAACCTTCGTTTGATTAATTGTTATTAATTGATTAGGCTCACTATAGTCATGCAAAGCAAATGGGCCTTCACAAGTGGAATCACCTACAAGAGAGGAATTTAAACTTTATATTTTCTAATGGGCCCAAATAAAACCTATCATTTTATGAATATTTTATTTGGCAAAATACCATATATCTAACAAACATATGTGCCACTATATGCATCTAAACCCAATTGCAAAAATACCACATATAGTGCAAACAGACATGTTATAATTGGATAAGCCTAGTCATGTTACTATATGAGCAATTCTATGAATTTATGCAAAAATACCACAATTTGTTTAATTTGTAAAAATACCACAATTCATTATCTAGAATTTATCAAAAAATTCAAATTAATTAAATTTTTACAAAAAATAAGTCAATTTAAATGAAATTTATCAACAATTAACAATAGTTAATTTAAATTTCATTTATCAACAATCAACTTGGTTTAGGTTAATTTGAAAAAAAAAATATTAATTTAATTTAAATAGGATTTATCAACAATTAACCAATGTTAATTTAAATCCCATTTATAAAAAAAAGATTTTATTAATTGGCAGGAAAAAAATTATATTTTTCAAAATTTAGCCAATTTTAAATTTTAAAATCAATATCTTAACTATTTTTCAAAATATCTTGTGTTGTTATAACTATTAGCTAATATTTTAACCATTGAAAAATAAAATATAAATAGTTATAACAATCCTAAAATATCTCAAAATAGTTAAATGAATTTAAATATCCATAAAAATATCTAACTAACAATATTGAAATTTCAAATAATTTAAATATTAAAAAACTATAGAATAAAAAGATATTTATATTTTCAAATAAAGATTTAATAAAAATATCAAGAATTTAAATGAAAATATCTTAAATATCTGATATTACAATTCTAATATTTTAATATATGAAAAGATTTAAAATTAATTTGTTAGTCTATTTTTAAATTTGAATTTGAATCTTTGTAGAAAATATCTAATTATTTAAATCCTAACTAACAAAAATATCTTATTTTAAAAAAAATTGAAATGATAAAACAAAAAAAAAGAAGATATTTTTGGTTTTGATAATAAATAATGTATTTTCACAATTTTAATTTTCTTTATTTCTCAAAAAAATATTTTTAAAAAAATCTAGATGAACAGTACCTGTTTCAGGTACTGTTCACCCGAGTGCATGGTGCCTGGGCTGTTGGTGGCGCACGCGCGGGGCTGGGCGTGCGCGCGCGTGATAACTCTACAAAAGGAAACCATCATTTCACTTCTTTATCAGAAGCTATAGATGTTCATATCTATGATTAACACTCCCACTCAATTATACTACCGAGTTCCCAAGATGTAAGTATGGGCTAGTTCGTAGGGTAAGCTGGTAACGAACAAATCAAAGAAATCAAATAATACAATCAGTTATAATACTAACCACTCATAATTGAGATTGAATTGACCTATGGTCAACTATATGATATGACTAGAATAGATAATAATGGTATATTTACTTATCTTATCAACTACCAATATCGGTCCTGTCTGATGTAACAAAGACATCCGATCTTATCTACTTTGCTAATGTGCTGGAAAGAACATAACACTGTAATGTGTAAGTAGATCATATCTTAGATTGGCAAGTCAGTGTAAATCCTGTGCACTGACTAATCTTAGGACTAACTTATTTTGAACATATAATCATATTTATATTCCACTGTGATTATGTCACTATAAATAAGATTAGCAATATGCTCGGGATTTAATAGAAGTTTATATTATACAAATAATCATGAAAATAAAACATGTGAGCAAAGTGATTGACCAAGTCAAAAAATAATTTATATCCTTTTATTGATAATAAAATGAGATTACAAAGAATTTCGGTTTTAATTAGGGCATAATACCCCAACAGTTCAATACGTTGATGATGATCCACAATGTTGGGTTCAACCTAAGATGTATTTTGTTCCCCACAACTCTGACTAGACGTGCCAGATAGTGGTTCAAAAAATACAAAAGAAATTTGATCAACTCATGGTAGAAGTTGTCTTCAGAGTTTAAGAGAGCGTTCCGAGCTTCAAAGGAAACTCGCGTAGAGGCTGACTCATTGGCCAACATAAGATTACAACTTGGTGAGTCCTTGAAAGCATATCTGAGTAGGTTCACCAACGTTGCAACACGAGCTAGAGATGTTGATGATAGCTCCAAGCTTATGGCAATGATAATGGGAATCCTTGTAGGAGGCAATTTATGGCAGAAACTCTAGCAAAAAAGAGTTAAAAGTGTAGATGAGTTCTTGGTCTAGGCTCAAGAATGGATAAATTTGGAGGAGGCTCGATCTGTTGTTGCAGGAACTAGTCAGGTCCCTATTCAGCTCGCCAGAGCGGTGTTAGATGTTGTCGCTTCGACTAAACCTGTTACCCAGAATAACCAGGTGGGAAACTATAAGAGGAAATGGAATGATGAGGCCGACCAGAGCGGCACAAAGAAGAACAAGCCAAGTGAGAAATTCATGCCCATTTATGCTACCTACACTGACTTGATGAATACATGGGAACATATTTTCCTGGAGAACTCTAATCGCCTTTTGTGGAAGATTCCAGAGACACTGAGGCACCAGAGGGCGAAGAAAGATCCTTCTATGATTTGCCGATATCATAATGACATTGGCCATAACATTGATGATTGTCGAAAATTGAAGGACGAGTTCGAAACTCTCATTCGGGCTGGAACGTTAGCCCAGTATACCCAAAACCAAGTCTCTCCCAATCAATCAACCGGCCAGAATTCTCATCCAGCTCTAGAAACTCCGATTGGTCAACCTAGGGCTTAGGTAGATCAGGGGAACCAAGTTGTCCCTTCTCCCATAGTAGGAGGAGATATAACGACTATTGCCGGAGGACCTCATTTGGCGGGCACGAGTAGTGGGGCCCAAAAGAGGTATATAGAGGAGTTGAATTTATCTTGGAGCAACGTTTATCTAAACAACAGCGGTTAGAAAAACAACCAATCATTTTCACAGAAGAGGACGCCAGCCACGTTCAGTTCCCACATAATGACTTGCTGGTGGTAACCATTCAACTCGCTAATTGAAGGGTAGGAAGGATATTGGTTGATAATGGGAGCTTAATAAATATGCTATTCAGGTCCACCCTATAAAAGATGGGATTGTCTGTAACCGATCTTAAGGTGACCTCAATGACACTGTATGGATTCTCAGGAGAAGGAACAACAGCCATAGGGACAATCAGACTGGTAGTTACACTAGGGGATAATACACGAGGTGTTTCCAATATACTTGAGTTCGTCATAATCGATTATCCGGCTGCATAAAACACAATTTTGGGATGACCCGTGCTGATGATTTTTGAGGCCATCACCTTGATTCAACACCTGTCGATGAAGCTTCCCTCAACATCATATATATGTACCGTGAGAGGAGATCAGCACGCTGCCAAATAATGCTACTCCGAATCACCTCTAAGGACAATAATCCAGTTCAAGACATGTAATGGCTAGATTGCCTTTAGGGTGCTCTGAACTTAATCTGAACTAAAGTTCGGATACTCTTCAATCATCGACTCAATGAAGATATTCAGATTGTGGAAACCTGGCCAAGACGCACAGCGAAGTATCCTGAAAGACTTGGAGGCTCCTTATACTCTCATTAATGCCTAGGCTGTATTACACATTTATTGCCCGAGATAACAGGAGTAATTTCCATAGGCAATCGCATCCCTATGAATATGGAAATTATCTTGATTAATTGTTTACCACATTTATGTACACGGTTAACCAAACCTGTCCAGGAATATCCACTATAAATATCAGGGATAATGGACAGGAAAATAGACTGTTTTTTGTGATACAAAAACTCTGCAGAAATTGTGAGAGAATAATAATATTGTCTCATGGATTAGGTGGATTTTAACAACTGAACCACGCAAAATTGTGAGTGTGAGAAGTTGTTCATATAATTCATTACAATTTAGAAAAGAACACTAATATCTTTGTCATTGGATTTCTTAATCTACTGTTGACGAAAAACCGCGTCAACAGGTATTGACCGGGTTGTCTTTGTTAAACAAAATTACAAAAAAAACACCAAGACATTCCTTGGGCTTCAAAGCTTCTTGTAATCTCCATGAGTTTCATCCTTTGTTGTAGGTCTTGGGAACTGCACAATCAAACTCTAACCATATGTTTTAAATGAGATGACATAATTTACAAAATTAGGATTTTATCAAAAGTTTGTAAACTTTTGTTATAAAATAATAGTTTCATAAATTATTAATTAATAACTTATGGAAAGTGGTTACTATTTATTAAATAATAATTTCATAAATTATTACTTAATAACTAATATTTTCCAAAACTATAATGACATTTTTTTGGGGAAAAATAATTAATAATCATTTTTATTTATAATAAATAGTTTCTTAAAATATTTTATATAATTACAATTATTAGGATTATGATTACTCAAATTTTATTTAATTAATAATTAATTAGTTTCTATAAACTAAAATTTGACTCCATTTAAGGTGTTAAAAAATTTCCATTTCTCTAAATGAAAATAAATTATTAATTTTATTAGTGATTTCTCAAACCAATATTTGATTTCAATAAATCAAATATTTTTCATTAAGAAATAAAAACTAATAATCTTGTTTCATAAACAATGTATTTGACTAATTTAATAGTCAAATGTTCATAATAATAAAATTAAGAAAAGTGAACAATTTACTTTCTTAATTTTGAATTAAGATATAAATGTCTTGTTTCTCAAAATTAACAATTTATTTTGTAATAAATAAATTAATTAAATTTTTTAATTAATATAGTTAATTTTCAAAAATTGAAATTAATTAAAATAATTAATTTAAATCAAATTTGAATTTGGTCACCATCATCAACTTCCCTATTTTAAAGGGAGAGAGTATTCTCTTTTTGATTATTAAACTAAAAATATTGAATTATTAAACTAACAACTAAATTATTCTCATAAATATCTTAACATCAAATATTAAAAAACATATTTATTTAAATTAAATAATTAATCATATTAATAAAATAATTTAAATAAAACACCCTCTTGTTTCGCTGTATATGTGTCGTACTGCACCCAAATTCATCCATTACTTGGTTTAGCTAATATCTAATCTTTATGTGTTATGTGCCAATGGACAACCCACGACTCCATTGCTGCGCAGGCCGTAAGTTTTTTGTTTATTATTATTATTTTTGTCTTTTTTTATTTAATTACAATAATCATTAAAAAAAAAACAAAATAATTTTGGTTATGTTCAATCCTGTTGAATAACATCTCATTCAGGAACATAACTGAAATTCTAAAACAATAAAATTAAAAATTACATATAACCTATACCTAACAAAATAATATGGTTGCATTGAATCAAATTCATAAATGAATAACAAAACCAAAAATAAAGAGAACAATATAGCTAACGATTAATCTCATTCATCACACCCATTCAACATGTTCAAAATATATAAGAAATAAGAACAATCCTTAAGCCCACTTATAAAAAATGTGCTCTACGTGTTCATACATACAAAATAAACACAAATCAAATTAATGAAACAGGATCTCAATCAAGGCTCTGCTACAAATTTTTCGATTTTGATCATGTGATTGACAGTGCAACAGAAACATGGGAAAACATTTCAATGAAATAATTCCAATTATTAAAGCATGAGATCGAATCACTCTAGGAACCATAACTAGAATGAGATCTTTCTCATGCGACATGAATCTATATAAAATGAAAATTACAAATACATTTTCTAGATGTAGAACACGCGTAGATCAAATAGTATCTTAGCCTCCTAACCCACCATCTTCCATACTATGACTCGCACAAAAAGAAGGAGACAAGTGAAAGTCTATGCTATTTGGCAGGATACACAAGGACACACTTTTGAATCTTAGCACATGAGAGAGAGTGTTCTTCTCACAATTCAGAGAGAACAAAGTTCTCTATTTTTCTCTCTTGGAAAATATATGGTGAAAATTGCATCTGATGTCTCTCCTTGGTTTTTATTGATGTCATGTTCTATTAATACAATAATGGAAATAAGACCTATCCCTAATCACATTGGGCCTATGCGTGGGCCATAGTCCATTTGGACTGTGGTTGGCGCCAACTACAAGGCTTTGGACCCTGTGGTATTTATTTTATCTCTATAAAATGCTATTTGTTGGGCCTTTATCATATTATTTTATGTAGTATACAATTATTCCACAAAATTAAATACGATTAAATTAATTTTCAATAAAAATTAATTTCACCAAATTATTAATATAATTTTATTTTCCATTAAATATTATTTCATAAATAATATTTTGAATATAATTATTAATTTGTGAGATAAAAAATAATACTTAATTATTTTTAATTATTTCCTTTAAATACGAAAATCCTACCTTTGTGTTATTGAGCTAGTACGGGGACAATATAAACCCATAGTTCTAAGATCCAATAATTTAATTAATTTCTCTAACTCTTAGTTCCATTAATTAATCTATTAACTATGAATTATTGTGTAATATATGCTTCTATTAGTAAGGGTATTATGGTAAATTGCATGACATTATGTGTTTAATTATATGAATTATGATATGCATGCATTATGATGTATGCTTCTTTATTTGTTCTGTCAAGCAATCCGCACGCATTAGTTTCTTCAGGTATTAGGGGCCAAAGTGTAATAGAAGTTGTGTATTGGGGGGTCAAAGTACAATTATGAGTTTTATGATAGAAAGCGTAATTATCAAAAGTTAGAACTAGTAGTTTTGGTTTGAAATTATAATAAGGGTCTTAAGTGATTATTAAGGATAAATTTGAGGTTGGGGACAGAAAGGTAATTTTGTTTTAGACGATTAAAAAAATCAGATTAAATAATTAATTAATAGGTAAAATAGGTTTAAATGTCGTGTGATTTTCAGAATCTAGTTTTGCGATAGACTTAAGGAAAAACATACCAAGAACAATATCTCATTCTTGATCTGAGATTTTAAAGCTTGAGGTTTGGACGAGATCATCAATCTGGGATATTGAAAGGCTAGGAGATCCCTTAGACGTCAAGGATCTAAGATTTTGGTGGCTGGAACGTGATCTGTAAGTGTTCAAACTTATGTTTAAAGTTTTGTCAATTTAAGTTTTTGAAGTTCTGAGACCGTTTTTATTGTTTCTGGGTTGATGAATGTGTAATATAGGTTTAGGGATGTTAATATTTGGATTCATGGGGTTAGAAAAATGTTAGGATACCTGTTTTGGTGGTTTGGGATCGAGATTTTACGATTTGGCTCGAGTTTCAGGTTTAGAAATCTCAACGGTGATCTCTGAAAGTAGAGACCTAGCGTGACCGCACCCAACCCTGGCCAACCCTGGCTTGACCACACTACTTGTCAAGTTTGGCCTGACGCTTTATGAGCGCGACCGCGCCAGTGGCCCAGAAATGTGTTTTTTTGAGGACTTTAATGTTCCTTTTAGATATATATTTGTCAATTTTTGGGCTATATGCATAGGGAGTTTAAGACTTTCTTAAGGATGATATAGGGATGAATTAATCATAGTTAGAATAGTGGTGGGTATAATTATGGTTTTCTTTGGTTGAGGTTTTTAAAACTTTGATGTTATATGTTTTGTATAGGCTCGCCGAGGATACGTGAAGAGACGCATTAGGGTGTGTGGATTGTTGTTGCTTTTGGAGGTAAGAAGAGTGGACACTTGCACGCAGGGTGTATGCTTGACGTACTTTATGGTAGAAACTGTTTTATGCGATATGTTTATGTTAATGCATGATTGTGCTAGTGAATGATTATGTTTAATGAGCTTATATGAAATTATGGTTATGTGTTCTGTATGTGTATGTGATAATTTCTTGGCATGCTTACGTTTAAAATGCATGTCTACGTTACGAAAAATGCATGCTTATGATATGTTGAAATTGCATGCTTACGTTATACGGTACTATCCAACTCAACTTGGGAAAAGTCTTTTCATGAGTTATGATTTATGTTATATTATCGCTATTGTTATTGATTTAAATTCTCAGTTAAGGTTATGGGGTTATGTCCTATAAGGTTATCGCTATTAGTTTTAAGAATGATGTTTTAGTTTTATCAATTGGATTTTAAGTTGTTTGTTTTATTTATTTACGATAACTACGAAACTCTGGAGTTTCATTCTTTTAAACATTTAAGTTGTTTTACGATAGATTTCTATAAATAAAAGAGTACTTTTATTTTAAACCTTGTTGTACTGTAACGCCATAATTTCTCATAGATTACCGAGAACACATCGTTGGGTCATAATCGTAAATATTGATCTTTTATTGAATAAAAACTTGAAAATATATACATACATGGATCCATGGTTTTACAAAACTAAAATAATTGTCTTTAACATAAAAATGAACAACATTTAAATAAAACTTTAAAATAAAACTTTCTTTAATAAAAATAAATAAATAGGCCCACTTGATCTTCCTCGACTATATGGTCCCCACGAGTACATCACGAAGCTCTTAGGTCCCACAGTCGCCATCAGCCTTACTATCCTTAATTCCCCGAAATAACAACATCATAAGGAGTGAGCTTCTACGCCCAGTAAGTAAAATACAAACAAGGGTTAGTCATATAATCAAACATAACATAAATTCACAAGAGTCATACAAACACAAAACTCTAGGTCATATCATAGCTCAAGTCATAATTCTACATCATAATCTAAGTCATAAATCATAAATCATACTCTAAGTCATAAGTCATAGGTCATAAGTCATAGATCATAGGTCATAAGTCATAATCATAATCATAACTATAGGTCATAGATCATAATAACAAGTCAGATATAATAAAAAGTTAAGTACTTATACAGGGGTGACAATTAAGCCCTGGACATAAGTCCGTCATACACCGGACATCACTTGGGTCCGTCATAAAGTTTTGGTAACCGAGCCTACCGAACATAGTCCGCCATACATCATTGGACACCTTAGGTCCAGACACACTTAACTTTTATTGTACCTGAAATGTTAGGTCATACAGACATAAACTATATCATAAACTACATAAACTAGGTCACAATACTAAACTACATAATTTTCCTTACCAAAAACTGGAATATTGGAGACAAGAGCGGGATTGAAACTCCTAAAACCAATCATAAAGAAACCATAAGTTTCTAAAGAAATGAAGTTGAAGAGAAGATCTAAACCATTGGGATAAGAACTTACCGGAAACCTTATGTTTCAAAGGAATTGAACACCTAACCAAAAGTCACTATCACAAGTTAGGATTTTAAGAAAAATGAAAGAATAATAGAAACTATAGTGAACTAAACCTGAAGTTAATGAATACCTTGGATAGCTTAGAACCTTGATCTATACCTCGACCATCAAAATCACACAAAAACTTACTTCCCAAGTATTTATAAAAGCTTTAGATTTGAAATCCTTAACCCCAAAACCCTAGTGTTTCTCTCTAGAACAATCTTAGCAGCTCGGAGGCTCTGAACTGTGCTTGAATGATGAATATAATGGTTTAGTGAAGGGTCCTATTTATAGAGTTCAATGAGTGATACTAACTCCTTTAAAATGAATAAATAAATTATTAAAAATGAATAAATTTGAATTATTTTTTCAACAGATACCCAGAACTCGGTCAAAAACGTTCAAGAACGAGTCAAGGTTGTTGAGGGCTGTTTCTAGTTCAGAATTCTATGAAAATTCAAAAATTTGTCATTGGAGCCGATATATCGCCTAGGGTAGGCGATATATCGCCCCTACCATGATCCCAAGGGTCCGAGGTTTCGTTTGTGTGAAGTCGACGTGTTTTCTGTATCAATTATAGGCGATATATTGGCCCTTATAGCTGCGATATATCGGCATACGCTGATATTTCAAGCACGTTTTTGCACATTTCAGGATAATTTGAAATTGATTAAAAACTACTTTGACTGAGTAAAACGTGATCCTAACAGATAATGGAAGGTTCTAGAGCTTCTATATCTTCCTTTTAATTAAACTATTCATCAAAAATACTTAAATCCTTAATAAATATGCCTATGACAAGTGTCACGCTCTTAATTGTTCTATCTAAACCTTAGGTTATAATAAATAATATTCTTAGGACTATATTCATTAATCAAACCTTATGATAAAATTAATATCTCTAAACCATAGGTTAAACTTATAAAATCCATAAATATTTCTACGAGTTTCTAACTAAATCCCGGCTTTGACCAATATCCACGAAAACTAAAATTCTACAGCTACTACTACTACTACTGCTACTACTATCTAGCTAAGTAAAATTCTGGGACGCTACAATTCTTCCTTACTTAAAAGAATTTCATCCTCGAAATTTACTTACCAAACATCTTGGGATATCGCTCCCTTATATATTCCTCCAATTCCCATGTGGCCTCTCTTTCAGTGCTATTGCTCCACAAAATTTTAACCATAGGGACACTTTTGGACCTTAACTCCTTAGTTCCCCGTTCTAGAACACATACTGGCTATTCTTCATAACTGAAATCTTGTTTTAACTCCAAAGCCTTGTAATCGAGCACATGGGATGGATCCAATATATATTTTCTCAACATCGATACATGAAAAACATTATACGTTTCAGCTAATGATGGCGGTAAAGCCAACTGATATGCTACATGCCCTACTTTGTCCAATATCTCGAAAGGACCTATAAACCTTGGGCTTAACTTTCCTTTCTTTCTGAGACGCATAATCCCTTTCATCGGAGAAACTTTGAGAAAGACGTGATCGCCTACTGAAAACTCAACATTTGTCCTCTTAGCGTCGGCATAACTCTTCTGGCGACTTTGAGCGGCAGTCATTCGTTGTCTTATCTTTTCTATTGCCTCGGTTGCTTCTTTTACTGGCAAGAAGTGAGCAGATTTTGTGAGTCAATCTACTATCATCCAAACAAAGTCATGCTGGTTGGTGGTCCTTGGTAAGCCCGTCACGAAGTCCATTGCTATATCTTCCCATTTCAATTTGGGAATCTCTAATGGTTGCAAAGTTCCAGCAGGTCTTCGATGTTCGACCTTAACTTGTTGGCATGTAAGGAATTTTGCTACAAATTCTGCTATGTCTTTCTTCATCCCCGGCCACTAGTACATTGTCTTGACATCGTTGTACATCTTGGTTGATCTCGGGTGAAGTGAATACGGAGTAGTGTGCACTTCCTTCATAATACTTTCTCTTAATCCTCCACTTTTTGGCACACATACTCAGTTTCTATATCGTAACATGCCTTCTTTTGTCAAGGAGAAATCAACATTTTCTGAGCTCTGTAGTGCTGCCTTCATCTTAAGAAGAAACTCGTCTTCTTGTTGTTTCTCCTTTATTTCCTCCATTAGTGTTGACTTGATTGTGAGGTGATCTAGCTGTCTAGTTATTAACTCAATTTCGGACCTTTTAATATCATCTTGTAAGTGTTGAGCTATCCCCTTAAGTGTTGACAAGCTTCCGTAACTCTGTCTACTAAGTGTGTCTGCCACAACATTAGCCTTTCTCGGATGATATAAGATATCACAATCAAAGTCCTTTACTAACTCTAGCCACCTTCACTGCCTCATATTGAGCTCCTTTTGCGTAAAGAAGTACTTTAGACTTTTGTGGTCCGTATAGATTTCGCACATTTCTCCGTACAGATAGTGCCTCCAAATCTTTAGAGCGAAAATAACTGCTGCTAGTTCTAAGTCACGGGTCGGGTACCGCTGCTCGTACTCCTTTAGCTGTCTCGAGGCATAGGTGACCACTCTTTCGTCTTGCATCAAAACACATCCAAGTCCCTACTTCGATATGTCGCAATACACTACAAACTTGCCCTTATCGTTTGGGACACATAGAACAGGGGCTGAAATGAGTTTGTCCTTTAACGTTTGGAAGCTTTCTTCGCACTTCTCCGTCCATACAAATTTATGTTGCTTTTGCATAAAATTTGTTAAGGGTGTAGCTATTCTAGAGAACCCTTCAAAAAATCGTCTATAGTATCCTACCAATCCCAGAAAACTTCTCACCTCTATGGCACTCTTGGGTTCGGGCCAGTCCTTCACTGCTTCGATCTTAGCTGGATCTACTTCTACGCCATTTTTAGACATAACGTGTCTTAGAAATGTCACCTTCTCTAGCCATAATTCTCATTTCTTAAACTTAGCGTATAATTGATGACTTTTGAGTCGTCCCAGCATCAGTCGCAGGTGCTCTTCATGCTTGGCTTTCGTCTTTGAGTAGATCAATATGTCATCTATAAACACCACCATGAACTTATCCAGGTAGTTCTTAAATACTCTATTCATAAGATCCATGAACGTTGCTGGTGTGTTTGTTAAGCCAAAAGACATCACCAGAAACTCGTAGTTTCCATATCTAGTCCAAAAAGCCGTCTTTGGGATATCTTCTTCTCGTACTCTTAGCTGATGATACCTTGACCGCAAATCTATCTTCGAGAATACTGTAGATCCTTGTAGTTGATCAAAAAGATCGTCTATTCGAGGCAAAGGGTATTTGTTCTTGATTGTTACTTTATTTTGTTTTCGATAGTCGATGCACATCCTCATACTCCTATCTTTCTTTTTGACAAATAGTACTGGTGCTTCCCAAGGCGAATAGCTTGGTCAGATGAAACCCTTGTCTAATAGCTCCTACAGTTGTATTTTTAACTCCTCTAACTCGATAGGCGCCATTCTATAGGGAGCTTTCGAAATTGGTGTCGTCTCAGGTGCCAATTCTATTTCAAACTCGATTTCCTTGCTCGGAGGTAATCCTGGTAGATCTTCTAGAAACACCTCAGGAAATTCACATACAATAGGTACATCCTTTGGTTCGAGCAGCATCTCTCGTGACTTGTCCACCACACTGGCTAGAAACGCTTAGCAACCGCTATTGATTAACCGTTGAGCTTTGAGAGCTGAGACAATTGGTATGCGAGTTCGGGAAACTTTTCCTTTGAAGGTGAACTGCTCATCGCCTTCTGTTTGAAAGTTGACTGCCTTACCCTTGCAGTCTATCATTGCCCCATATTTTGCTAACCAGTCCATGCCTAAAATTACTTCATAATCCTTAAGGTCTAACTCGATCAATTATATTGGTAATTCTCTTCCTTCGATTTTAACTACAACATTGCGCACCCCTCTACTAGATAGCATTCTTTCCCCCGAGGGTAACTCCGTGACAAACTTATCTCTAAAAAGTTCGCATGGCTTATCTAAGCTATCAATCATATTCATAGAGACAAAAGAATGCGTAGCTCCCAAATCGAATACTACATTACATAGTTTACCAGAGATAGTGACCTGACCTGTTACCACTGTATTACTAGTTTCTGCTTCACCTCTAGTAAGAACAAAACTCTGGCTGGCACAAGCTTGTCATCTTTCTTTTGGTCCTTCAACTTTTAGACCAAAAGGATAAGGTTCTACGGAATAAGACAATTCCTCTAGTTAAAGTGTTATGGAGGAATAATAGGATCAAGGAAGTGACCTGTGAGCTTGAGTCAGCAATGCGGGATCAGTATCCCGAGTTATTCAGGTAAATTTCAAGGACGAAATTCTCAGTAGGAGGGGATAGTTCTAACGACCCAAAAATCACTATTAAGGCTTAAGGGCCTTAATTAGTATGCCTGGAGGGCATAATTGGTTTATGTGTGATTTAAATGATTTAATGCATGATTTCGTGATAAGCATGCTTATATGATTATAAGGATATATGAAATGCATGTCTACGAGTATTAGTATGCATGTAGGCCCTGTTTAGTTTTAAGGGGCATATTTGTAATTTTAGCCCGTTGAGGGCATAAATGTGATTATATGTTATAATTGTGGAGACCACATTATTATGTGGATATATTTGCAGCATGTGAATTGAGGCGATTCTAGGGAGCCAGTTAGCGGGAAAGTCACAACGGGACCCAATACATGACTTGGGGCGAGTCAGGGGGTATTTTAGGTATTAGATATTTAATTGGGTTATCGGGTTATGAAAATAAATAATTGGAGATATATTTGAAGTTAGGGAGTTTAGGAGGGAATATTGGGGAAATTTACCATTTTTCCCTCGGGGACGTTTTTGGTACCTCAAGCCTTGGGATTAACTTAATTAACTAAGGGTAGATAAAACAAAACTAAGGAAAATGGTAGAAACACCTAAACCGACCCTTCCCTCTTCTCTCAGCTCACTCAACTCTCTATCTCTCAAGGAAATTATTGAAACCAAGGAAGATTTAGATAGAAACTCGAGGATTTGAGCTGGAATCTTGGGGAGTATTTCAGTAGCAATCTGGAGGTTCAGACAGAAGTTTAGGTAAGCATTGAATTATGATTTTAGCTGTCTAAATTCTATAGTTTTGGCTGGGTTCTAAGTGTTTTTGGGTTCTTGATATTGAAGATTGAATTGAGGCTAAGGACTTGGGAATCAGCTCAACAACTACTTGGGGGATTTGTTTTTTAGTAAAGGTAAATTTCTAATTGTGGTTTAGCACTTGAATTCTATGAATTGCTGGCTGTTTTTGGAGGATTATGAGCTTTTGGGTTTCAAGGATTGAAGTATGATTTTAATGAGTGTTTAAGCTAGGTTCTTGTTGGGTTTTACTACTGAGCGCATGTTAGGATGTTTGTGAAAGTTAAATTGTGTTATTGGATGGTTTTGGGTTGAATTGAGTGAGGTTTGGCTGCTAGAAATGGTGATTTTTCTTGGTTCGAAGGGGTCGGGCCGTGGCTCTTTTCTTGGTGTGCTGCGACCCTCTAGAACAGGTGGGAGATGAAGAAGAAGGGCGGGCTGCGGCAAGGGGAGTGTTGGACCGCGGTCCGTGTCTGCTATTTGGGGAGGCTGGGCCTCTGGTTGAAGGCAGTCCGCGTCATAAAGGGCTTAGGGTCGTAGCTCTTAAGGGAATTTTTTCTATGAGGATGTTTAGGTGCGAGGACCTAACCTAGGGTGCTTGGGATCGATTCCACTACTGTGTTTGGTGGAATTCGATGTCCCGAAGGCTAGAACTTGGAACAAAAACCTTTATTCAATTATTATTGTTTGAATCCCTTATCTTGGTTGTGACTAGGTGTACGCTAGGGCTCGAGAAAGGGATCGTGCTCAAGGGTCATTTCTCGTATTCAAAGCATTTAGAATTAAAGGTAGGAAAAATACACCCGGTTGTGAGTTTATGTCGGGACTTAGGGTTCCCTATACATGTATGCATTATTGTATGATGGTATTACGCCATGTGAATATCAAACAAATGGCCTCAGAGTGCCAGAGTTAATATTGGCACACAGGGCGTGACTCAGCCGCTGGTAGCTGAGGATAGCTTACTATTTACTAAGCTTCGTTTAAGCAGACCAGAGTCAGTGGGGTTAACAGAGGCTCCAGCCTAAGGGCGTCGACCTTGATTGTTATATGACTTGGTTGTTAATGTTGATTTGATGAGTTTGGTATGCCGAATGTCTGACTATGTGAATACTATGTATGACTGAGTATATGGTTATGTTTTATAAGTTATCTGGTTATTGTCATTCATCATGTTGTGATATTATGGTTTTCTTGTTGGGCCTTGGCTCATGGGTGCTACGTGGTGTAGGTAAAGGCAAGGGTATGCTTGATCAGCCCTGATCTGGAGAGCTTTAGAGGCAGAATGTACATAGTCAGCTGCTCGACCGTCATGGTTGTGGGATGGACAGGACAGGAGAACTTTAAATGTTTGTTTTGCTCTTAGAGCGGCCAGTGGTTGTGTATATCCAAATTTTTTGTAAATTGTCCTTTGAACTCTATTACTTTTGGGATCGCATGTATAAAATGCTTATTTAAATGAAATGTATCTTTTGTGACCAAAACCTTTTAACCCTAGTTCATTAATGGCTAGTGACACGTTTTCAACTAAACGACTTGATTAGCAAGTCTTGTACCTTTACAAACACACAGTGTAATGGTCTTGGCTACCCAAGATGTTACAACTTGTATCAGAGTGTCCTAGGTTTAAGGGTTCCTGAAGACAAGATGGACATGTACATTCACTGCAAAAGACAAGCTCGACTTAGGGTTTGGTAAATGTGTATACATGTTTATTTGCTTAAGTGATTGGAAAGAGCTATGATTGTTGTTATCTGTTGGATTAATAGGGAGAATGGGATATTGATAGGGCATGGCCCTTGACTGCTGTGTGACAATATTGAGGCATGCTTATTAGCATTTCCATGCATTTAAATGAATATCTGAAATGATTACTTGTATATTGCTGATATATGGATGAATACATGGATAAATGTTTATATTTTGATTGTTTGTGTTTGGTGGATTCCCAATGGTGGATTATGGAAAGACTATTACCCTGTCCTCATGGTATGATTGTCGAGTCATTGATTGCAGATTAACTTGGATAGCTATGCATCCAAGGCAATCTACGCGACTAGTCGATGCCAGGTCTAAGACTAGAGATGATGACCAGGACCAGAACCCTCCGCTAGTCACTGAGAACTGGCAGCAGATTATGGCAGATATGCATGCCCAACTTCAGAGCCAAGATGAACAGATCCATCTTCTGAGGCAGCAGGCTCCGTCAAGGAGTGATGCACCCATTGTGCCACCTGCAGTGGTACCAGTTGTTCCGCCAGTGGAAGTGGGGAATAAGTGGGAGTCGTTATATGAGTGGTTCCGGAGGTAGCATCCTCCAATCTTTGAGGGATGACTTGATCCACTGAAGGGCAAACAATGGATGACTATGATTACTGCTATCCTGGATTTGATGAGGGTAGAAGGTCATGCTAGAGGGGCCTCTGCCACATATATGCTAAGAGAGGATGCCCACATTTAGTGGGAGATGGCATCACAGACTAGAGACGTGACAACTTTGAGTTGGGATGAGTTCAAAGACTTGTTCAGTCAGAAGTACTATAATGTTTCCATCAGGGAAGCAAAGGTGAATGAGTTTGTGGGATTGGTGCAGGGAAACATGACAATTACTGAGTATGCCCTGAAGTTCGATAGACTTGCGAAGTTTGCACCAGATCTTGTGCCTACAGATGCAACTGGCAGGACATGGTTATCAGAGGTTTTAACGCTATGATAGCCCGGGATGTGAGAATTACAACAGTACGTGGGGGGATGACCTATGCCCAGGCTGTTGGGAAGGCTCTTATCGCTGAGGAAGCAGAGAATAAGATTTCGAGGAAGAGTGATGCAAGGCGAGAGGGGCGCAGAGCAGTGCCTCCATATTCAAAGTCTGGTAGGGGCGAAGGCCCCAATGATCCAAAGAGGAAGACCCCTGACACCTCGACCGCTGGTGGTCTTGATAGGAGGGGTCGGGGTGGTCGTTAGGGAGGCGGTGATGCATGGAGAAGTTACCCAGAGTGCACGAGGTGCAGAAGATGCCATCAAGGCGAGTGCCGGGCCAAGGCGTGCTTTGTGTGCGGAACAGTGGGAAACCTCAAGAAGGATTTCCCAACAATGAAGAATAGGGAAGCAGGGAAGTTGGACAGCTTGACTCTAGCTCAAGTGTTCTCCTTGACACAGGCAGAGGCCGAGGCTAGTCCCTCAATTGTGACAGGTCAGCTTTCTAACACTGACTCTCCTTTTACTGTATTGATTGACTCTGGTGCTACACATTATTTTGTTTCTAGTAAGGTGACTGATAGATTGTGTAGACCTAGTGAGTATTGTACTGCGGGGTTTGGGACTATATTGCCTACTAGGGAATTGGTAGTTTCTAGGAGGTGGGTTAGAGCTCTGCCAGTGATGGTTGATAGTAGAGAGCTTTCAGTAGATTTTATTGAGCTAGATATGGAGGAATTTGACATGATCTTGGGCATGGATTGGCTGGTCAAATATGGGGCTACTATTGACTACAGGAAGAAGATGGTGACTTTTGAGCCTAAGGGAGAGGATCCCTTTGTGTTCATGGGTACAGTATGTGGACCCCGTATACCCATGATATCAGTGTTGAGAGCCAGGGATTTATTACAGGGAGGATGTATAGGTTTTCTGGCTAGTGTGGTGGATACTACTAGAGTTTTGCCAGCAGGGCCGGGAGACACTAGATTGGTTTGTGAATTCTTGGATGTATTTTCCTGAGGATCTACCAGGACTACTGCCACATAGGGAGATTTAGTTTGTTATTGAGTTAGCACCAGGGATAGAACCAGTATCAAGAGCACCATATAGGATGGCACCAGTAGAGTTGAAGGAATTGAAGATACAATTACATGAACTTCTGGATTTGGGGTTCATCAGGCCTAGCTACTCACCATGGGGTGCATCGGTTTTGTTTGTAAAGAAGAAGGATAGGACTTTGAGGATGTGTATAGACTACAAAGAATTGAACAAGTTGACCATAAAAAATAAGTACCCTCTATGAAGGATCGATGACTTGTTCGATCAGCTGCAGGGAAAGACGATGTTCTCAAAGATTGATCTTTGATCTGGTTATCACAAGCTGAGGATCAAGGATGAGGATATACCGAAGACGGCCTTCCGAACGAGATATGGGCACTATGAGTTTCTGGTCATGTCATTTGGTTTGACCAATGCCCGGACAGCCTTTATGGACTTAATGAACAGGGTGTTCAAAGACTTCTTGGATCAGTTCGGCATTGTCTTCATCGACGACATCTTAGTGTACTCTAGTTCAGAGGTAGAGCACGAGCAACATCTTCGACAGGTCTTGCAGAGGTTAAGGGAACATCGGTTATATGCCAAGTTCAAAAAGTGTGAGTTTTGGCTACCAGAAGTGACCTTTCTTGGACACATAGTTGGCACAGATGGGATCAAGGTGGATCCATCTACGGTGGAGGCAGTGAGAGATTGGTCGAGGCCAAGGAACGCCTCAGAGGTTTGGAGTTTTCTCGGGTTAGCAGGTTACTATCGACGGTTTGTGGAAGGGTTTTCAAAGATTGCTGCACCGATGACAGAATTGACACGGAAAAATCAAAAGTCTTCTGGTCAGAGAAGTGTGAGAATGGTTTCCAAGAGTTGAAGTGACGACTTATTACTGCTCTAGTGCTAAGTCTTCCTTCAAAGGAAGGACAGTTGTGGTATATAGTGATGCATCAAGGTTAGGTTTGGGTTCTATGTTGATGCAGAATGAGAAGGTTATAGCTTATGCTTTGCGACAGTTGAAGGAGTATGAGCAGTGGTATCCTACGCATGATCTGGAATTAGCAGTGGTGGTATTCGCACTGATGGTTTGGTGACATTATCTATACAGGGAGAAGTGCAAGATATACACCGATCATAAGAGTTTGAAGTACTTCTTCACACAGAAGGACCTGAACATAAGGCAGAGGCATTGGCTGGAGTTGGTAAAAGACTATGACTGTGACATTCTTTACCACCCAGGGTAGGCCAATGTAATGGCGGATGCATTGAGTCGGAGGGGCTCGAGGCAATTATTTAGTTCTATTCAGATTTCCAGAGAGTAGGTTGAGATGACTAGAGCAAGGATATAATTGGTGGTGGGCCGATTGGCCAGCGTTACTTTGTAGTCGACCCTATTATAACGGATCAAGGAGGGTTAGTTGGTGGATGTGTAGTTACAAGAGATTAGAGAGAATGTCCTAGCAGGGGTAGCTAAGAATTATTCTATTTCTAAGGTTGGTATGTTATGCTATCAGGGGCAGATTTGTGTTCCAGTTGATGTAGGGATCAGACAAGAGATACTAGATGAGTCCTATACTACACCATACTCACTTCATCCGGGTACCACAGAGATGTATCAGGATCTCTAGACATTATATTGGTTTCCTAGGATGAAGAAGGATGTAGTGGAGTACGTGGCCAGGTGTTTGACCTACCAGCAGATGAAAGCTGAGCATCAGCGACCAGCAGGGTTGATGCAGCCTTTGGGTATTCCTGAGTGGAAACGAGAGGATGTTACAATGGTCTTTGTGGGATGTTTACCCAGGACTTTGGGGCTTTATGACTCGGTATGGGTAATAGTGGACAGATACACCAAGTCAGCTCATTTTCTTCCGGTGAAGTTGACTTATGTAGTGGATCAATATGCGAAGTTGTATGTAAGGGAGATTGTACGTCTTCACGGGGTTCCTAAGTTTATTATGTCAGACAGGGATCTTATCTTCACCTCCAAGTTTGGGGTAGTTTGCAGAAAGCCATGGGGACTCAGTTGAAGTTTAGCACAACCTTTCATCCTCAGACTGATGGATAGTCTTAGAGGATGATTCGGGTGTTGGAGGATATGCTTAAGGCATGTGTGATTGACTTTGAGGGATATTGGAGTAAGTATCTTCTGTTGATTGAATTTTCATATAAAAACAATTATCAGTCAACGATTGGAATGGCTCCATATGAGATGTTATACGGGAGGAGACGTAGATCACCCATTCATTAGGATGAGATGAGTGAGAGGAAGTACTTGTGGCCAGACATGGTTCAGAAGACTAATGAACCTATTGAGAAGATCCGAGCAAGAATGCTTGCTTCACAGAGTAGACAGAAAAGCTACACTGATCCTAAGCTTAGGGACGTGGAGTTCTAGGTTGGGGACGATGTGTTTCTGTGAGTTTCGCCACTGCGTGGGGTGAGGAGGTTTGGGAAGAAGGGCAAGCTGAGCCCTCGATTTATTGGACCTTTTTAGATCCTAGAGAGGATCGAGCAGGTGGCTTACAGGTTGGCTTTGCCACCATCGATGTCAGGAGTACATGACGTATTCCATGTTTCTATTCTTCAGAAATACGTCTTAGATATGACACATGTGTTGAAGTATGAGGACTTGGAGTTGCAGACCGATTTGTCATATGAGGAGCGACCGGTTTAGATTTTAGACTAAAAGAATAAGGTTCTATAGAATAAGACAATCCCTCTAGTTAAAGTGTTAAGGAGGAATAGCAGGATCGAGGAAGTGACCTGGGAGCTTGAGTCAGCAATGCGGGATCAGTATCTCGAGTTATTCAGGTAAATTTCGAGGACGAAATTCTCAGTAGGAGGGGATAGTTGTAACGA
Organism: Humulus lupulus; assembly: GCF_963169125.1. Classification (NCBI taxonomy): domain Eukaryota; kingdom Viridiplantae; phylum Streptophyta; class Magnoliopsida; order Rosales; family Cannabaceae; genus Humulus; species Humulus lupulus. The sequence goes on from NC_084793.1 coordinate 267,998,572, forward strand.
CCCAAAAATCACTATTAAGGCTTAAGGGCCTTGATTAGTATGCCGGCAGGGCTTAATTGGTTTATGTGTGATTTAAATGATTTAATGTATGATTCCATGATAAGCAAGATTATATGATTATATGGATATATGAAATGCATGTCTATGAGTATTAGTATGCATGTAGGCCCTATTTAGTTTTAAGGGGCATATTTGTAATTTTAGCCTGTTGAGGGCATAAATTTGTTTATATGTTATAACTGTGGAGACCACATTATTATGTGGATATATTTGCAGCACGCGACTTGAGGCATTCCTAGGGAGCCAGTTAGCGGGAAAGTCACAACGGGACCAAATACTTGACTCGAGGCGAGTCAGGGGGTATTTTAGGTATTAGATATTTATTTGGGTTATCGGGTTATGAAAATAAATAATTGGAGATATATTTGAAGTTAGAGAGTTTAGGAGGGAATATTGGGGAAATTTACCATTTTGCCCTCGGGGACGTTTTTGGTACCCCGAGCCTTGGGATTAACTAAGGGTAGATAAAACAAAACTAAGGAAAACGGTAGAAACACCTAAACCGACCCTTCCCTCTTCTCTCAGCTCACTCAACTCTCTATCTCTCAAGGAAATTATTGAAACCAAGGAAGATTTAGATAGAAACTCGAGGATTTGAGCTGGAATCTTGGGGAGTATTTCAGTAGCAATTTGGAGGTTCAGACAGAAGTTTAGGTAAGCATTGAATTATGATTTTAGCTATCTAAATTCTATAGTTTTGGCTGGGTTCTAAGTGTTTTTGGGTTCTTGATATTGAAGATTGAATTGAGGCTAAGGACTTGGGAATCAGCTCAGCAACTACTTGGGGGATTTGTTTTTCAGTAAAGGTAAATTTCTAATTGTGGTTTAGCACTTGAATTCTATGAATTGCTGGCTGTTTTTGGAGGATTATGAGCTTTTGGGTTTCAAGGATTGAAGTATGATTTTAATGAGTGTTTAAGCTAGGTTCTTGTTGGGTTTTACTGCTGAGTGCATGTTAGGATGTTTGTGAAAGTTAAATTGTGTTATTGGATGGTTTTGGGTTGAATTGAGTGAGGTTTGGCTGCTAGAAATGGTGATTTTTCTGGGTTTGAAGGGGTCGGGACACAACTCTGTTCTTGGTGTGCCGCAGCCATGTAGAACAGGTGGGAGCTGAAGAAGAAGAGCGGGCCGCGACATGGGGAGTGTTGGACTGTGACCCGTGTATGCTATTTGGGGAGGCTGGGCCTCTGGTTGGAGGCAGGTCGCTGCATAAAGGGCTTAAGGCCATGGCTCTTAAGGGCATTTTTGGCTATGAGGAGGTTTTAGGTGCGGGGACCTATCCTAGGTTGCTCGGGATCGATTCCACTACCGTGTTTGGTGGAATTCGATGTCCCGAAGGCTAGAACTTGGACCGAAAACCTTTATCCAATTACTATTGACGGAATCCCTTATCTTGGTTGTGACTAGGTGTTCGCTAGGGCTCGGGAAAGGGATCGTGCTCAAGGGTCATTTCTCGTAATCAAAGCGTTCAGAATTAAAGGTAAGAAAACTGCACCCGGTTGTGAGTTTATGTCGGGACTAAGGGTTCCCTATACATTTATGCATTATTGTATGATGGAATTACACCATGTGAATATAAAAAAAAACCCTTAAGAGTGTCAGAGTTAATATTGGCGCATAGGGCGCGGAACAACCACTGCTAGCTGAGGACAGCTTAATATTCACTGAGCTCGATTTAAGCAAACCGGATTCTATGGGGTTAACAGAGGGTACAGCCTAAGGGCGTCGACCCTGATTGTTATATGACTTGCTTGTTAATGTTGATTTGATGAGTTTGGTATGTCGAATGTCTGTCTATGTGAATGCTATGTATGACTGAGTATACGGTTATGTTTTATAAGTTATCTGGTTATTGTCATTCACCATGTTGTGATATTATGGTTTTCTTGCTGGGCCTTGGCTCTTGGGTGCTACGTGGTGTAGAAAAAGCAAGGGTAAGCTTGATCAGCCCTGATTTGGAGAGCTTTAGAGGCAGAATGTACATAGTTAGCGGCTCGTTTGCCACAGTCGAGGGATGGACAGGAACAGGAGAACTTTAAATGTTTGTTTTGCTCTTAGAGCAGCCAGTGGTTGTGTATATTTGTAAATTTTGTAAACTGTCCTTTGAACTCTATTACTTTTGGGATCCCATGTACAAAACATTTATTTAAATGAAATGTATCTTTTGTGACAAAAACCTTTTAACCCTAGTTGATTAATGATTAGTGACACGTTTTCCATTAAACGACTTGATTTGCAAGTCTTGTACCTTTACAAACACACAGTGTAACGGTCTTGGCTACCCAGGACGTTACATGGGATAACCCATAAGAGAGGAGTCTAAACTTTACACTTTCAATTGAATCCAAAAATTCTTAACACTTTCTAAACAATAAAACAATAACAATAACAAAAGCAAAAAACATGTTTCATAAAAGAAATTACAAACTAGTGAAAAAAATAATTCTAAAACATCATAAATTTAATGATGTGTTCTTATATACGTCTAATCCTCCACATCAGATCAATTATCATACTCAGGGTCTGGTATTCTTCTTATAACTTTAACCTTTCTAACCACACTTGAGTCTTGTGTCCATTGGGCTAATTTATGAAAATAACACAAGAGAACATTACAATCATATTCCTCAATTCCCTGAAATAACAACATCATAAGGAGTGAGCTTCTAAGCCCAGTAAGGAAAATACAAACAAGGGTTAGTCATATAATCAAACATAACATAAATTTACAAGAGTCATACAAACACAAAACTCTAGGTCATATCATAGCTCAAGTCATAATTCTACATCATAATCTAAGTCATAAATCATAAATCATACTCTAAGTCATAAGTCATAGGTCATAAGTCATAAGTCATAGATCATAGGACATAAGTCCTAAGTCATACATCATAGGTCATAAGTCATAAGTCATAGATCATAGGTCATAAGTCATAATCATAATCATAACTATAGGTCATAGATCATAATAACAATAAGATATAATAAAAAGATAAGTGCTTATATAGGGGGTGGCAATTATGCCCCGGACATAAGTCTGTCATACACCGGATATCACTTGGGTCCGTCATAAAGTTTTGGCAACCAAGCCTACCAGACATAGTCCGTCATACATCATTGGACACCTTAGGTCCAGACATACTTACCCCTTTATTGTACCAGAAATGTTAGGTCATACAAACATAAACTACATAAACTAGGTCATAATACTAAACTACCTAATTTTCCTTACCAAAAACAAGAATATTGGAGACAAGAGCGGGATTGAAACTCCTAAAACCAAACATAAAGGAACCATAAGTTTCTAAAGAAATGAAGTTGAAGAGAAGATCTAAACCATCGGGATAAGAACTTACCAGAAACCTTATGTTTCAAAGGAATTGAACACCTAACCAAAAGTCACAATCACAAGTTAGGATTTGAAGAAAAATGAAAGAATAATAGAAACTATAGTGAACTAACCCTGAAGATAATGAATACCTTGGATAGCTTAGAACCTTGATCTATACCTTGAACACCAAAATCACACAAAAACTTACTTCCCAAGTGTTTATAAAAGCTTTAGATTTGAAAGCTTTAACCCCAAAATCCTAGTGTTTCTCTCTAGAACAATCTTAGCAGCTCGGAGGCTCTGAATTGTGCTTGAATGATGAATAGAATAGCTGAGTGAAGGGTCCTATTTATAGAGTTCAAGGAGTGAAACTAACTCCTTTAAAATGAATAAATAAATGATTAAAAATGAATAAATTTGAATTATCTGTTCAACAGATGCCCAAAACTTGGTCAAAAACGTTCAGGAACGAGTCAAGGTTGTTGAGGGCTCTTTCTAGTTCAGACTTCTATGAAAATTAAAAAATTGGTCATTTGAGCCGATATATCGCCTAGGTTGTTGAGGGTCCGAGGTTTCGTTCGTGCGAAGTCGACATGTTTTCCATATCAATTGTAGGCGATATATCGACCCTTATAGCTGCGATATATCAGCATACGCTAATATTTCAAACACGTTTTTGCACATTTCAGGATAATTTGAAATTGATTAAAAGCTACTTTGACTGAGTAAACCGTGATCCTAACAGATAATGGAAGGTTCTAGAGCTTCTAGATCTTTCTTTTAATTAAACTATTAATAAAAAAATACTTAAATCCTTAATAAACATGCTTGTGACAAGTGTCACGCTCTTAATTATTCTATCTAAACCTTAGGTTATAATAAATAATATTCTTAGGACTATATTCATTAATCAAACCTTATGATAAAATTAATATCTCTAAACCATAGGTTAAACTTATAAAATCCATAACTATTTCTACGATGAAAATGAAAAGCGCTTGTCTAGTCTAAAGACTAGTTATTTAGAGCCAGGGCCAAAAGGCTCAGGTGACTGCAACGTCACATGGCTATGGGTGCTGAGCCCAAGTTAGTTACTTACTCATCAGTCACTCATCTAGTTTAAGTTAGTGACTTACTCATCAGTCACTCATCTGGTTAGGGCTATAAGCCCCAGCATGATTATCAGAATCTAAAATTGTTAATCACTCATCTGGTTTAAGTTCGTCACTCACTCATCAGTCACTTATCTGATTCAAGTTCATGACTTACTCACCAGTCACTTATCTGATTAGGGATATAAGCCCCATCATGATTATCAGAATCTCGAAGTGTTAATCACTCATCTGATTAGGATTGACTTGATAGTCATCCATACAGGAGGGCAGGATCCACAATCATTGTTTGGACTTATTTGCATGGATGAATAGGGCTATTATTGCTAGGCATGCTTATTATGATTTCGTAACATGTTATTACTGTTCATGAGCATATTGAGTTTTCTTGCTGAGCTTCGGCTCACAAGTGCTATGTGGTGCAGGTAAAGGCAAAAGAAAGTTGGGCCATCCTTGAGTTGGAGAGCTTAGGTGACGACGTGTACATATGCGGCATCTCGACCACCACTGCTGAGGGTTTAAAGAGGAACTAGGGTTAAACCCTATTTTGCTGCTTAGGTCGGTTGGTTGTAAATCTTTTTTTCTTTAATTAACACGAGTAGGAGCTTGGGGGGAAAATGTTGTACCCTAATTTTAGCCCGAGTTCATTCACTTAGCTCGGGTATAGTTGGCAAATAAATATATGGAGAAATAACCAAGGGAATGATATCTGCTTATTATCCACGTGGACAACTCCAATTTCATGTGGTCATGCATGGTGTTAGGCGTCCTGGGTTTAACCCGAGCTACGAACACGAAGGCTGTGAAGCGCGAGCTCAAAATATCAAAACAACCATTGAAGCACGAGCTTGGAGGAGATATCCAGCTCGTGGTAATTCTAATATATTGCATATCCGCGGATCCCCAGAGTCTCGGGTCATTTTATACATTTATTTATGACCAGGCTGTCATATTTAATATCTTAAATATTAGGAGAACATTTACTTTACGATCAAATCATATCCCAATATAAATGGGAATTATTTGTATTAAATGTAATAATTATGTAAATGCGTGATTGACTCACGCGGTTACCCAAACATGTCCAACAATTTCCCTTATAAATACTAGGAATATTGGACAGGAAAAGGGACCATTATTCTGTAATACCAAAACTCTGCCAAAATAGAGAGAGAAACAACAATAATATAGACTCGTGGACTAGGTGGATTTTAACCACTGAACCACGTAAAAGTTTTATGTTCTTGAGTGAAATCATTTATTTTTCATTACGGTTTATTAAGAACTAATCTACCTTATTATTTCTTAATACACCGTTGGCAAAAACCGCGTCAACAGTTTGGTGTTTTTATTGAGAGGGAAAATAGTGCTTGATGAAGATCCCAATCGATTCTCATCATGGTGCTCACTCGCTCAATGAACGATAATGAGATAGAACAACCTAGTGGGCAGGAGGCCTATCATACCGCTGTTTCAAAGAACATGGCCCTAAGATCCAGCAGCTTCTGGGGAAACAACCGGAGGGTCACAACGACACTGGGAGTTCGGAGTTGTAATGCCCTACTTCCTTAGAGCCGTTACTAAGCGAGTTTAAAATGTGCTAATCACTCGCTAATTGAGGTTTTAGGTTATTAGTGTAGCTAAGTTGAGATAAAACCCATTCCAGTCATTAAATACAAAATATTTGGATAGTCATTGAAATCTCAAAAGGTTTTACAATTGGGATCCGAAAATAATGTTTAGAAAATAGATTTACAACTCGTAATACATTTAAAGTCGACCAAACGACAAAATTCAGGTTAATACATATCATTTCCCAAAAATACGCCTGGTCGTGGCAGCCAGGCACCTCGAACATGTACATGTTGCTTCACTCTCTCCGTACTCATGGTTGGTCGACCTTTCCCTTGCCCTTACCTGCACCATAGAGCACCCATGAGCCGAAGCCCAGCAAGAAAACTCAACACAAATAATCAGCATATGCATATATATCAATCAGCATATAACAAAGCAGCCAACGGGCTAAACATATAGTAGCCATGCCGTCCCAGGCGCTTTACCAGGCCCTAGGGTCGCGGTCTACACCTTGTTGATGACTCAAACATCCGAGAAGGGTCTCACCCTAGTGGCTTGCACTCCGCGTGCTCAATTCCGCTCACAGCCCTTACCGTACTCGACCTTGCACTCCACGTTCTTAATGTCGTTCCCAGCCCCTTGCCGTACTCGGCCTCCTACCGTTCTCAGCCTTCACCGTTCATTCACAAATATGCAATACATAGCATGTAATCAACAAATACTTAAACAAATACAAACATAAACAGTAGGGCTACGCCCTGCAACACAATCACATAGGGTCATGCCCTACAATACAAACTATAGGGCCATACCCTGCTCTACGGGTACAACAATTTTCTTTCCTGTGTCCCAAGCTTCCCGAGCACCAATATCTTGAGCACAGTCCCCTAGTCCGAGCCTCGCTGAAAACCTAGTCACAACGTGTAAACAACATCCATCCATCAAGCTCTAATCAATTAAATAACTTTGGGATATAATTCTAGTCTCCGGGACTTTGAATTCTATCAATCCGGGTGATAAAATTCATCCCGAGCCTTAACTTTTGGGTTTCCGAGCCAAAAACCCTCTCGGGGTCCAAAAACCCCCTAAGAGTCGCGGCCCCATGACCTTGTGCCGCAGCCCGCCTCAACTAGAGGCTCAGCCTCCCCAAACCTCAGACACGCACCGTGGCCCAGCCATAGTGGTGCCGTGACCCGCCTTTCTCCTTGGCCCCCATCTATTCTAGAGGGTCGCGACTCACCAAGAATAGAGCCGTGGCCCGACCCCTTTGAACCCAGAAAAATCCCTCATTTCAACAACCAAAACCCAGCCAATTTAACTCAAAATCAATCCAACAACACAATTTAACTATCACAGTAGTTCTAAAATGTTCCCAGCAACAAAACCCAACAAAAAGCTAGCTTAAAACCTTATCAAATCCCAAATTCAATCTTTAACTTCAAAAACCCAAGAACACTAAAACTCAGCCAAGAACTATAGAATTTAATGGCTAAAATCATAATTTAATCCTTACCTCAATTTCAGTTTGAGTTCACAAGCTAATTCTGAGCTGATCTTCAAGTCTAGAGATCCAATTCCTTGTTTTGGCTTCAATGGTTCCCTTGGAAAGGTCTAGAGAAAACAAGAGTGAGAGAGAATGAAGATAGGGTCGGTTTAGGCAAAGTTTTCTGTTTCTGTCTTAGGTTTCTTAAGTGACTAAGTTAATCCCAAGGCTCGGGTTACCAAAAAAGTCCCCGAGGGAAAAATGGTAAATTTTCCCAACATTCCCTCCTAGATTCTCTAAATTCAAATATATCTCCAATTATTTATTTTCATAACTCGATAACTCAATTAAATGTCTATCACTCAAAATACCCCTTGACTCACCCCGAGTCGGGTATCGGGTCCCATTGTGACTTCCTAGCTAAACCACTCCCTGGGACTGTCTCGAATCGTGAATCACAAATATATTACCACTCACACGTGGTAAAGATCACAATATACACAAATATTGCATTTATGTCCTCAATGGGCTAAAATTACAAATGTGCCCCTAATAACCAAACAGGGCCCACATGCATATTTAATTCACCTAAACATGCATTTCTAATCACATACTTATAAAATTCACATATTAATACAATAAATCAATTATTGCCCTCCAGGCACGCTAATCAAGGCCCTGAGCGTTATTAGCAAATTTGGGACGCTACAGGAGTCATTGCCACCTAATCCAAATCCAAATTACTTAACTTATGTCGAATTGGAAAACATGCAATTGAGAAGCCATCTTGCTAAGGAAAACAGGCAGATTGAGGAAGTTTTGGCTCGGTTACACCCTCTCGCAACTGATGTTAATGCGGAAAGAGGAAAAGTGGGTCTCAAGTCCCACAGGAATAACCGATCCAAACCAAGTCGGTCAGCCAGAACTGCCACCCCAAGTTTTGTGCCTAGAGGGAAAAATCTCTAGAATGCTCAACCCTGTGGCCCTCATAGGGGTCATCAGCATGTCAGTCGATCGGTTAGAACCGCAACCCAAGTTTGGTGCCTCATTCACAGGCACCTAAGAATGACCATGGAAATACATGAGGAGGGGCTGGGATAGGCTCACAGAGACAAAATGTTCTAGAAAACCCTCCTATGTCGCGATCAGATCGTCAGGCACAGAGAGCTAGAAATAATGGGGTAGAACAAAGGCGGGCCAATCTAGTTCCCCCTGATGGGACAAGGATTGCCTCGCCAATAAGGCATCCCCCATCACCTATAAGACATCCGACGCCACCTCATCCTACATGGGACATTCCATCTTATGGAGATAGTAGGAGAAATCCTCCTCCATCGACCAATACCTACGTCCCACAGACACGTGTTGAAAATCCAGATCCTCGGCCCCAACCGCGAGCTGTCAGCTTCATAAATGGAAGTTACTGGAATGAAAGTCGTCGTAGTGGTAGGTCCGAGGGTGATCTAAGAAATCAGTTGAGATCAGCACAAAGCCCTCAGTACGATTCACAACCTGATTTGTGCGATCACCTGAATTCGTAGAGAAGGAATCCAGCTCTGAATGAAGATGTTAATTATAATTGACAAGATGGAGGTCCATCCATAGTATGTGATAATGAGAATGCCCCACCAAACCAAGCTCCCCATCAAACGCATACGATAGGATGGGAGTTGTTGAACAGCCCCCAGGTAACCTAGGGACCAGAGACCACACCCTCAAGAGGCTAGCTTTGATGGAAGAGCAAATGAAGAGGCCTTTATCTGGAAAAGATAAAGACGATTGCGACTTAGAGGATGAGTTCAAGCCTTTCACTCCAAATATTGCGGCGGCCACATATCCGGTAGGCTTCAGAATGCCACACCTGTCAAAGTTTGATGGAGATGGAGATCCGTCAGATCACCTCAGAATGTATAACACCATGACGATGGCCCACAATGTTGAACTCGATCTAAAGTGTATTTTATTCCCTGAAACTCTGGTCGGGCCAACCAGGCAGTGGTTTAAGTAGTACAGGAGACATTCCATAAGCTCGTGGATGAAGTTTTCCTCTGAGTTCAAAAAAGCATTACGAGCTTCACAAGAAACTCGAGTTAAGGCTGATTCATTGGCCAATGTAAAGCAGCAACCTGGCGAAACATTGAAAGCTTATCTATGTAGATTTTCCAATGTCGTTGCATGAGCTAGGGATGCTGATGATAACTCCAAGCTCATGGCACTGAGGAGATGAATCCTATTCGGGGGCGACCTGTGGCAAGAACTTCAAAGGAAAGGAGTTAAGAGTGTGGAAGAATTCTTGGCACGAGCTCAATAGTGGATTAACCAAGAGGAGGCACGAGCTTCTGTCGCATGAACTAGCCAGACCCCTGTCCAGCCCGTTGGAGCGGTAACTGATGTTGCAGCTACGACTCAAATTGTTACCAAGAATAACCAAGGGGGAAATAACAAGAGGAAGAAAAATGGTGAAGGGGACCAGAGCGGGACAAAGAAAAATAAATATGGGAAGAAATTCAAGCATGTTTACGCCACTTACACCGACCTAACAGATACTAGGGAGCGCATCTTCCTGGAAAATTCTATTCTCCTTCCATGGAAGAAGCCAGAACCGTTGAAGAACTAGGGGGCGAAGGGAGATCCTTCAAAGTTCTTCTATTTCCATAATGATATCGGTCAAAACACTGATGAAGGTTGATAGCTGAGGGATGAGATCGAAACTCTCCCCAGGGCGAGACCTTTGGCCTAGTTTACCTGAAATCGGTTGGTCTCTAATCAGCCCACTGGACTAAACCCTCCATCAGTCCCCGAAGCTCCCGTAAGTCAAACCGGAGCTCAAGTGAATCAAGACGACCCTCCTCTGATAATAGGGGGAGATATAGCCATCATTTCGGGAGGACCTCATCTGGCAGGCACGAGCTGTGGGGCCCAAAAGAGGTACATTAACAAACTGAAATCCCATAACGATGTGGAGTTCATTATGGAACAATGATTATCAAAACAAAAATGATTGGAAAAACAACCAATCATTTTTACAGAAGAGTATGCTAGCCACGTTTAATTCCCACATAGCGAAATTTTGGTCATAACTGTTCAGCTCGCCAACCAGAGGGTCCGGAGGACACTAGTAGATCAGGGGAGTTATGTGAATCTTCTTTTCAGGTCCACCTTGGAAAAAATGGGGTTGTCTATAACAGAATTGAAGGTGACCTCAACGAAAATGTATGGGTTTTCTAGTGAAGGGTCAGCAGCCATCGGGACGATCGAATTAGTGGTAACATTGGGAGATAGCTCACGAACTATCTCCAAGTAACTTGAGTTCATGGTAATCGACTGTCCAGCTGCATACAATGCGATTGTGGCCCGACCTACGTTGATGACATTTGAAGCCATAACCTCTATCTGCCACCTAGCAATAAAATTCCCCTCAGCTGCGGGAATATGCACCGTCAGAGGTGATCAACTCGCTGCCGGAGAATGCTATAGCATTCCTATGAAGGGAAAATCACAACTCGGGCAACAAGATATGGCCATAAATGACGGAGGTGAGGAGTCCCAGGAAGTAGAAGTTACTTGCGGGACGGAAGAACCTCAGCAAAAAGAGGATAGTAACGATGGCCAACGCGATGACATTGACCCACAGATAAGCGAATACAGGTAAGAACTCTAAGCTATAGAGGAGCTCGAGGAGGTAAACATTGACCCCAATGAAGCTTCAAGAGTCATAAAGATTGGGAAGAAATCTAATGATAAAAGGAAGAAGAAGTTGGTTAATTTCTTACAAGAGAATCTGGACATTTTCGCCTGGTCACATGAAGATATGGTGGGAATAAGCCCGAGTGTAATCATGCACACTTTAAATTTGCACAAGAATGTGCCTGCAAAATTCCAAAAACGGAGACGCTTGGGAACAGTCTGAGCTGAGGCTCTTAAGGAAGAAGTAGCTCGACTATTAAAGTGCAGGTTTATCCGTGAAGCAAAATACCCGATCTGGGTCGCCAATCCCGTGCTGGTCCCAAAGCCAAACGAGAAATGGAGGACCTGCATCGACTTCTCTGACCCTGAACAAAGCTTGTCCTAAGGATCACTTTCCATTACCAAGGATTGATCAGCTGGTAGATGCCATGGCAGGCCACGAGCTCATGTCCTTCATGGATGTGTATTATGGATATAACCATATCACAATGAATCCTGCGGACTGAGAACATACTAGCTTCATGACCCCAAATAATGTATATTGTTATAAAGTCATGCCCTTCGGGCTGAAGAATGCCGGACCTACATATCAATGCATAGTCAACAAAATGTTCGCTAATCAGATCAGGAGAAGTATGGAAGTGTATGTCGATGATATTCTTGTCAAATCAAAGATTGTCGATAACCACGTATCCGATCTAGAAGAATGTTTTGGAATTTTAAGGAGGTATGACATGAAGCTGAATCCTCAGAAGTTCACGTTCAGAGTGGCATCTGGAAAATTTCAGGGTTTCATAGTCAACACGAGGGGAATAGAGGCAAATCCCGAAAAAATCAGGTCGTTGTTAGAAATGCCCTTGCCCAGGTCGCGTAAAGAAGTTCAAAGCCTGACTGGAAAGGTGGCAGCTTTGAATCATTTTATTTCAAAATCTACTGACAAGTGCCTGCCATTTTACAACTTGCTCAGGGGAAAATTTTTTTTGAGTGGACTGAGGAGTGCGAACATGCAATACTCGACCTAAAAAACACACGTAGCCGAGTCCCCAGTGTTATCTAAGCCGATGTCTAGAGAACCTCTGTTACTTTATTTGGCGATGACAAAAAATGCAATCAGTGTTGTGTTAGTCCGAGAAGAAGACCGTGCAAAAAAACCAGTATATTATACAAGCTAGAGACTTCTTGGAGCTGAGTCATGATACCCACTGATAAAGAAGCTGGCATTCTGTCTGATATTGGCTTCCAGGAAGCTCCAGCAATATTTCCAGTCCCATTCAATCAATGTCATGACCAACCAACCTTTAAGGCAGGTATTACAAAAACCTGAAATGTCGGGACGCCTTTTAAAATGGGCTATCGAGCTTAACTAGTTTGAGACATTGTACGTGCCACGAACCTCAATAAAAAGTTAAGCCCTTGCTAATTTTTTGGCTGAATGCACCGGATTTCAAGAGGAGCCCTTGAAGGAACCAATGCAGGAGTTATGGAAAATTTTCGTGGATGGATCATCAAACGAGAATGGATCGGGAGCTGGGATCATCTTAATCTCCCCAGAAGGGCATCAATTTCATACAGCTCTAAGATTCGGATTCGAGGCGTCCAACAACGAAGCTGAATATGAGGCATTATTAGCTGGGCAAAGAGTGGCAAGGGAGCTCACGACGAAGGTAGTCCAATGCTATAGTGATTCTTAGCTCGTGATTAATTAGGTGTTAGGAGAATATCAAGCTAGAGATACCAAGATGTCGGCCTACCTAGCTAAGGTGAAGGAAGAACTGTCTAAATTTGAGTACAGTTCTGTTGAACAAATACCTTGTGAGCAAAATTCAAATGCTGACGCCTTGGCAAGACTTGCCACCACAAAAGAAGCTGAGACATTTAATGTAGTGCTAGTGGAGTTCTTGGAGAATCCGAGTGCAACAGAAATGATAGAAGTCGAAATGATCGACACAAGATCGACCTGGATGACTCCCATAATGGAATACCTCACAATAGGAAGGCTACCCGACGATAGAAATGATGCAAGAAAAATACTTTATCGAGCTCCACTGTAATGCCCTGAATTTCCTAATAAGGTTTAGGACCTTGATTAGGAGGCTGGGAGGGCCATAATTGATTTATTATGTTATTAAATGATTATATGCATGTTTAGGTGTATTAAATATGCATGTAAATCCATAATTGAGTAATTGGGTGTGTGGATGCTCAAAATTCAACATCGATAAAGAAACCACGTCTCATGCCTAAGGTCCCTAGAAGGTCCAAAGCAACCATGTTTGAAGTCCATTTGAACCCTCAAATTAGTGCTCAAAATGACCCTGCTCCAAATGACCCTGCTCAAATTGACCACTCCACCTTGGACACTAGTAAAGAGCCCAAGCGTCCCGCGCCTCGCGCGCGCCCCGTTCGCCTCATGACACCACCAGGAGACAAGCTTCTTGCGGCCCCCAAGATGCCACACGCAACAGTCATGCCGTGGTCCTCATGGTGGCCTCCTCTCATACACCAGCCTCGTCCTTAAGGGTGTCCACGTGGTGACCATGGAGCACGAAGAGTTAGAATATGGATGGTATGGTGTCCACGCGAGACTGGTAGTGGCAGTACAAGAATGGTACATGGCCAGGACTCCCTCAACACGCTTATGAGGTCAGTACTCGACAAGTAGTGGGGGCATAATATGGTACCAAGACAAGAGCACTTTTGCAGGCCCCTGACATGCACTAGAGAAGACCACCACTCTTCCAACACCACTACCACCTGTACTGCTATCCTGACAGTGTATTCATGTACTATTTTGTCCTAAGGGACCACTATGTAAAAAGGAGCCATTAGAGCTCCAATATAAATAGATGATCACCCCTCCAGAAAAAGGGTTGGAAAATTCACTGTATGCAGAGGCTATTAAGTAATATACAATTTTCACTCCATTGTTGATCTATGTTTATCCTTCCATAAGTTCATCCTATGTTTTTATCTAAACATCGCAACATTTACCTTTGAGTTTTCTGACCTAATTTCGTTGACGAGATTTCACCGTCAACAGTTTGGCACCGTCTGTGGGAAGAACAAGCATCAGGCCAACGTTCATTCATCGCTACCAACAAAGAAAAATGCTAAGACGTTCAAAATGCCTACGACAAATGCAAGATAATGAAGTTTGCGGGGATGGAGTAGAGTGGACGGCGTCCAAGAAAGACCCCCCTCCACCTAAGCATGGAGGTAGATCGGAGGAACCTCTTACCCCAGGGGAGGAGAGGGAAGCATTGTCCCCAGCTATCCAGCCCGGCGGAGGTCATTCAGAGCCATTAGTGTATCCACTTAACTGTCCCCAGTTGACACTACGCTCAGGCCACCAGGACCCATGTCCCTCGACGCACTGGCCAGGCAAGGGTCCCGGGGTATGCTCGGTAAGTTCCAGCTCAAGGACTCACTTCTACAAGGATGAGATTCACGAGTTGCATAAAAAGACTCGAAGGCTGGAAACCACGATAGAGAACATGCAGGAGGTTTTAAACGACCTACTGCAAGGGAAGTCAAGCATACCCCTTCCTAAGCGTAAAGGGAAGGAGCATAAAAAAGGGGAAAACACAGTCCCCATAGACGATGGGGGAACCAACTTACCACGAGTAAAACCCCCCAGACAAAGTACCATGGGGGACCTAGGCCAACGAAATGTCCCCAGGAGCAAAGGCGGAGGGAAGATGATGGTCGTAAGAGCGAGGTCGAAGTCCCCTCAAAGGAGGCACCCCTTGGCCTAAGAAAAGAGATCCATGGGAAGAGGTCAGAAGTAAGAAATGCACCCCCCCGTGGTTCCTCCGAGGAACACAACCAAGGCAAGGGATCAGCCTGAGAACCCGCAAGACTCCTTATGAAAAAAGAGGAGGGGACTAGACACCAAAATGCGAAGCCCTCGAGGCAAGATCACCACTACACTTGGGGGGCACATGGATGACGAAGAATTCGACTATGATTCACCCTTCACAAGGGAGATTCAGGCTAAGCAAATGCCCATTGGCTTCAGAGAGCCTCGCATGACTCTGTACGAGGGTACTACAGACCCAAAATATCACTTAGACTCCTTCAATAACTTGATGAGGTATAGAAGGGTCAACAACAAGGCCAAGTGTCTTTGCTTTGTCGTTACGCTTAAAGAAGTGGCGTACAAGTGGTTCAAGAGGTTAAGGCCAGGAACAATCGAGTCATGGCAACAATTCTCTGATGAATTTCTTCAGCAACACCATGCAGCCTGTGATTACGTCATGCCAACTACCAGCCTCGCTAACATAAAACAAGGCGAGAATGAAAGTCTGAAGGACTACATCCATAGGTTCAGTATAGAAGCAACAAAGGTGGGATGTTTAACCAAAGCGGAGCTCAAGATGGCTATTACAGCCGGATTTCTTCCAGGAAGCAAGTTATGGGGTAGCATGCTCAAAAGAGAAGTTTTGAATTTGGATGACTTCTTCGAGAGAGCACAGAAGTACATACGTCTGGAAGAGGGCCATAAGAACTTCCATGTTGAAGAAAGTGAACCTTCCTCCAGTTGCCCTATTGCCAATACGTCTAAAGATTCCATATAGAAGGGGGCGTCGTGCTAGAGGGGTCGCTGACTAAGTTTGAGATTGAACGAAGACCATCTAGCCATAAAAGTCCCGACCCGAGGGGAGATCACCTCAAAAATTGCAAAAAGGGTCTCAAAAGTAGACGCCTGCAAAAAAGGTCTCAAAAGTATATGCCACCAAAAAGGGTCTCCAAAGTAGACGCTTGCAAAAAGGGTCTCAAAAGTAGACGCTAGCAAAAAAGGTCTCAAAGTAGACGCCACCAAAAAGGGTCTCCAAAGTAGATGCTTGCAAAAAGGGTCTCAAAAGTAAATGCTAGCAAAAAGGGTCTCAAAGCAGACGCTTCCAAAAAGGGTCTCAAAGAAGACGCTTGCAAAAAGGGTCTCAAAGAAGACGCTTGCAAAAAGGGTCTCAAAGAAGACGCTTGCAAAAATAGTACTATGCCTAATGACGAGAAGGACGCTTCTCGCAAGAAATAATAAGCGCGCACAAAAATATATAAAAGGATAACTAGAACCCAAGGGGTCAATATATCTTTATAAATACGATCAAGGTGCACCAAAGAGAGACCTATCGAACCCCCTTTCGCGTGGGCTCCAAAGGACCTCAAGCATGATAAATACAAAAAAAAAGAAAAAGAGGAAAGAGTCTACAAGAAAGCCTTAAGGCCTCCCTATAGACTGGGGGGCAAGTGTGGACACCAAAAATCCACCATAAAAAAAAAAATCTCCAGTACATAGTTAAAATACAAGACTAAAGGTCACTTAGTCACATTATCAGGCTCAGACCTGTAAGTCTTGTGAAACAAGGAGATTGTCCCAAGGGAAGCATCGCCTTATGAGCCATGAAGTATGGCCTTGCTAGGCTAAGAGGCCAAGCTACGCATCACGAGAGGACAGGTGCATGAGGCCCTCCCATAGCGAGGCCCTACTTGTCTTGACGCTGAGAGATGTCGAGGGCGTCGGAGCTGTGAATGTAGGAATTCTTCCTTTATGAATTCCATCCAAGAGAGCCACCCTCGCTATGCGAGGCTCATGACTGGCCTCCCACGCACGCTTCAGCCCTCGGACACGGGTACCCCGAGGCGCCACCCTCGCTACGTGAGGCTTACAGCTAGCCTCCTACGCGCGTCGTGTCTACGCGAGACATCGCATCCTGCCTCCAAGTGATCACATGGGGTGCAGCCTTGCTAGACTTCCCATGTCCCGCATGCATAGACGCACACATCCGAACATAGGTCCCAAAGGGCCGCCTAGCTTTGCGAGACACTCTAAGGACCCTGAACCCACTCGCTATGCAGGGGACTTCGCTAGGCTTCTCGTGTGCACCTTGCCACGCCTCACGCACCAACCATGGCACCTGCTACGGGCGTTCCACCCAGCCGCCCGGGCAACGGCGTGCTCGCCAAAGGAGGAGAAATCGAAGTTTGGATCATGCCTCCATACACCGTAAAGGGCGCGCTCTATGGACATATATTCAAAAGCTGCCCTATCCGCCTCTAAGGAAGCGACTCTCTCCTGCGACACAGCCGCGGTAGCCTTGGCACCCTAGAGTTCGGCCGCTAGGCTGGTGACCCATTCTTGCAACATCGTGGCCTTGGCAATTGCCCTCTTCTTCTTTTTCGATGAGGCAGAAATTTTCTCCAAGGCCTTTTCTATCATAGACCTGGTTTCAGCAAGCTCCCCCTCAAGCTCCTGGACCTGAACCGCAAGACGGTCCCTCTAGGCATTTGACATGGAAAGGTTATGAGCCGAGTCGGCAAATCGCTGAGCCACAGTATAGGCCTGGCATGAGGGCCTATTTATAAGAATCAAAGAGAAGAGTCTACCAGAGCACCTAAAGATCCTCTCCTAGACTAGGGGGCAAGTGTGGATGCTCAAAATTCAAGACCGATAAAGAAACCACGTCTCATGCCTAAGGTCCCTAGAAGGTCCAAAGCAACCATGTTTGAAGTCCATTTGAACCCTGAAATTAGTGCTCAAAATGACTCTGCTCCAAATGACCCTGCTCAAATCGACCACTCCACCTTGGACACTAGTAAAGAGCCCAAGCGTCCCGCGCGCCCAGTGCGTCTCGCGAGCCCCGCGCGCCCCGCTCACCCCGCTCGCCTCGCGACACCACAAGGAGACAAGCGTCTCGCGGTGCCCAAGATGCCACACGCAATGGTCACGCCGTGGTCCTCGTGGTGGCCTCCTCTTACACACCAGCCTCGTCCTTAGGGGTGTCCACGTGGTAACCATGGAGCACGAAGAGTTAGAATACGGATGGTACGTGTTAGGACTAGTTTTGGTATGGTTTTATGACATGTTTTAAGAGGCAATTTTAATCTTTTATTTGGTTTTGTGCGATATTATGCCGGTGTTTATTGTGTTTTTAGGATTAAGTGTGGTTATGAAGGAAAACATTTGAAATTGAAGAAAAAACGCTTAATTCTTGAAGAAACGGTGTTAAACGGGCTAAGGAATGGAAGTTAGTGAAACCGAGGGTCAAATTGAAGATTTGTTGAAGAAATGCAATTTGAGCCGCAGCTCTATGATGTAGAGCCACGGCCCTGAGAGTTACAGAGAAGGCAGCAATTAAAATGCAATTTGAGCCGCGGCTCTATCAATTGGGGCCGCGGCGCTACATGAAGTGAGAGAGGAAAATTGGATCGTGAATTGCACTAGAGCCGCGGCTCTATTCAGCAGCGCCGCGACGGAAGTCCGTACGGAAGCCGAAGTTAGGGCATTTTTCAAGGGCAATTTTGTCCTTTCGTACATAATTAATTAGGGATTATAAAAGCTTTCTTAATGATGTTTTTAAAGAGATTAACCTAGGAGACGACTGAAGGCACATTGGAGAGGATTGCAAGCGGAATCAAAGAATTCATCACAGTTTTCTTCTTTTCTACTTTGAATTTCTGTATTTTGGATGCCTTTTATTTCTTCTATGGTTATTATGGATTCGATCATGAACTAAACTATTTTTCTAGGGTGTTAATGGATTCTCCTGAACCTTAATTTTAAATTAATGCAAGTTTTATGATTTCAATCTTATCTTGTGATTTATTCAATTCGAACCTAATGCTTGTGAATGATTGATCACCATTAACATGAAATATATGATTTTGATTCGAAATCTGAAAAGTGAGAATTGAATATGCTGTAATTGAATGAACATAGATTTCATATTAGGACGAGAGTACCTGTGTGGTCTGTGTAGTTTTAGGGTTGTTAATCTTAATGCCTATCTTATGTTTATTTATCACAGAGATGTAGAAAATTGCATAAGATTGATACTTATATATCCTAGTACGAATATAAGTTATTATTGTTGACCTGCTATCAAAAGAGAGAAATTGAATAGTAAGATTTGTGTTAAGAATAATTAAAGAGGATGGTTGATGAAATTAATTGCCCTAGTTTTTAATCCATTGAATTTTCTTAACGTTATTTATTTTCAGTTCTTGAAGTTAATTTTAGATTTTTGTTTTACAATTTTAGTTAATTCTTGTGACTCAATTATTGTTAGCCAAATAGAAATAGGAATTATATTTTGGTACTTAGTATACAGTCCTCGTGGGAACGATCTTACTTACTCATTATTACTTGTTACGATTACGTGCACTTGCGTATCGATTTTACACAACAAGTTTTTGGCGCCGTTGCCGGGGATTGTTTTTACTAATATCAAGAAATTAATTCTTTTTCTAATTTGGTTGCCTTTCTTTCTTACCATTCTCATTCTGGTTTTCTGTTGCAATTTGTGATTTCAGGTACTCATATAGTTTATGCGACGACAGGGGTCTGAGTCAAGGGTGCCTGTTGATCCAGAAATTGAGAAAACCTGTAGAAGAAATCGGAAACAGAAAAGGGTAGAAAGAATGGCTCAAAACAGAGGTAACGGAGGGGTTGACAACATTGCCCATGATAACGCTGAGAATAGAAATGCTGGGATAACAGCGGATAATGTTGGAGGAATAGGAGTTGCACCAGTTCAGCAACCAATGCAAAGATGTTTGAGGGACTATGTGCTACCTACTGTAACGGGGGCACAGTCATGCATTAGTCCTCCAACGGTTGAGGCTAATAATTTTGAAATTAAGCCTGCTATTTTGCAAATGGTACAATCGTCAGTTCAGTTTGGGGGATTGCCAACGGAAGACCCAAACTTACATTTGGCTAATTTCCTAGAGCTCTGCGCCACATTCAAGATGAACGGAGTGACAAATGATGCAGTGAGATTGAGACTTTTCCCGTTTTCATTGACGGACCGAGCAAAGAGTTGGCTTATTTCTCTGGAAGCCAATTCTATCACAACATGGGAGGAGCTAACTTAGAAATTTTTAGCAAAATTTTTCCCACCATCGTTGTCTGCAAGGTATAGAGGTGAAATCAACAATTTTCACCAAAAAGATGGTGAATCGTTGTATGATGCGTGGGAGAGGTTTAAGGAGCTGTTGAGAAAATGTCCCCATCATGGAATTGAAAAATGGATGTTAGTCCATATTTTTTACAATGGTTTGTGTGGTACTACTCGCACAATCATAGATGCAGCGTTTGGAGGAGCGTTCATGAGTAAGAGCGCTAATGAAGCTTATGATCTGTTGGAAGAAATGGCTATGAATAATTATCAATGGCCATCAGAAAGAGAAATCACTAAGAAGGTGGCTGGAGTGCATGAATTGGATGCCATCTCAATGTTGTCCGGTCAAGTGGCAACATTAACCAAACAGTTACAACAGAACAACATTCAAGCTCAAGCTCCAGTTATGCAGATGCATATTATATGTGAGTTATGTGGGGGACCTCATTTATTTGAACAATGTACAATGAGGGATCTTAACAATATGCCTCTGGAGCAAGTGCAAACAATAGGTAATTTTCAAAGGCCCTCAAATAACCCATACTCAATGAACTACAATCAAGGGTGGAGGAATCACCCTATTTTCTCATGGACAAATGGTCAAGGTAGTCAGCAGCAGTTTCAGCAGAGCCAACATCAGTACCCAAGGCCTCCTCCTGGATTTTATCAATCACAAAATAGACCACCACAACAGCAAATACCTATGAGGCAACCTGAAGCACAACCTGATGTATTTAATCAATTTATGACAGAAACGAGGGCATCTATTCGAAGCTTGGAAACTCAGATTGGACAGTTGGCCACGCTTATGGCAAACCGAGCTCAAGGGAACTTGCCAAGCACTACTGAGGTGAATCCAAAGGGGAATCCTAATGAACAGTGCCAGGCGATTACCTTGAGGAGTGGAACAGTGTATGAGGGACCAAGTATAGAGAAGAAAGTTGAGCAGAAGCATGATCAACATGCACCTATCACAGAGAACAAGTAGGAAAGGGTTAAAGTTGAAGAAGAGGCTAATGAGAACCTTGAGAAAAAGCAGCCAGAAATAAGCATAGACCACCATATAAAGATCCCATATCCTCAGAGGCTTCAAAAGAACTGTCTTGACAAGCAGTTTTCTAAATTTTTGGATATCTTTCAAAAGCTACACATCAACATTCCTTTTGCCGAAGAACTTGAACAGATGCCGAGTTATGTGAAGTTTATGAAAGAAATTTTGACTAAGAAAAGGAAACTAGAGGATTATGAGACAGTGGCACTTACTGAGGAGTGTAGTGCGATACTTCAAAAGAAGCTACCTCCCAAGCTTAAAGATCCGGGTAGTTTCAACATTCCATGCTCTATAGGGGGTTCAATGGTGACAAAGGCTTTATGTGATTTAGGGGCTAGTATAAATCTAATGCCTCTATCTATTTTTCGAAAGTTAAAATTGGGAGAAGCTCGGCCTACTACCGTGTCTTTGCAAATGGCGGATCGATCACTGGCTCATCCGAGGGGGATCATAGAAGATGTGTTAGTAAAGGTCGATAAATTCATCTTTCCTACAGATTTTATTATTCTTGATATGGACGAAGATGAAAATATTCCAATTATTCTTGGAAGGCCATTTTTAGCAACTGGTAGGGCCTTAATAGATGTGCAGAATGGCAAGTTGAAGTTGCGGGTACAAAAAGAAGAGGTAACATTTAATTTTTTTGCAGCAACGGAGGTTCCAACTTGTTGTAGAGTTGATGTGGTGGAAAGTAAGGGTGATAAGCTGAAATTTACTAAGAAGAAATCTATGGTTGAAGGTGGAAAGCGAACAATTCATCATAAAGTGAAAATGATCTTTAGTGAGAAAGCTCGATTGTTTCATGAGCGGTGGAAAGTTCCAAAAATGTGCAATATCAAGAAACGGGCGTCTTCTCATGATATTATGGCTCTTAAGGACATGAGGGGTGGTTTGGATCCGAGTTGAATTTAAGAAAGTGGTCAGCGTCCGGCTAAATGACGTTAACGACAGCGCCCTTGAGAGGCATCTCAAGTTTATGTTTTCGTTTTTATTTTTATTTTTATTCTATTTCTAGTGGAACAATTCTATTTTATTTTATTTTTGTTTAGTTTTTTTTTAATGTTTTATGTAATTAGAACCGTGAAAAACGTGAAAAAAAGCAGCAAAATAGCACAAAAGTTGAATTAGAGCTGCAACTCTAATGTGATCAAAAGGGAAAGTGCTAGAAAATTTGAATTGGAGCCGCAGCTCTACACACTAGCGCCGCGATGCCAATTGGGCCTAGAAACGCAATTTAAGGGTTTCCATCAGAATTTTTTAGCATGACTCCCATTCCAGGTGAGTCTTTTCTTTTTATTTGAGTTTAGCATTGGGGACAATGTTAGTCTTAAGTTTGGACGAAGGGATTTATTTTTTTTAGCTTTGCTGCTATTTGTTGTTTTTCAAGTTTAGTATTAGTTGTTATTGTGTTTGAGTCTAGTTTTCACGGGGTTGTTAGAGTGTAAACCAATTTGATAATTGTTTGCCAATGAGATTGAATGATTGCTGTGTTGTATAATCCGAAGGAAGAGTTGTGCATATAAAAAAAAAATTGAAATACTTTGTCACTTCACTGTGGTTAATTGGATACGTGTTTGAACTATTGCTCATAGTTGTAAATGTGGGAATTGAACTCTGTTTATGCATGTTGAATTTTGGATTGTGGATTGTACAAGTTGAATTTTTTCTAGAACTTGCTTGCTTGCTATTTGAGATGAAATCCTAAACAATACACACTTAAGAAGAGGATATAGGCCATCTTTGGAACGTTTGAGCCTTTCAAGCTAACCCTTATATATTTTTATCCCTAGTTACCCTATTTGAGCTTTAAAGTTGACCTTTTTCATTGTTTAACACATGTTTTGAGCCTATACTTGTACGTATATTCATTATTTCCTTTGTCCTATACCATGAGCATAAAGTGTATCTTTTGATTGGAAAGGGGAGTGAATGTTTAAGGGACATATGGAAAAATATGTGGTTACCCAGTGATATAAAAAGAGAGAGAGAGAGAGATTGAAGAAGAAAAAAAAAAAAGAAAAAAAAACTACAAATTCAAAATAAACTACATTCCTTAAGTTATTTACTGAAAAATCTAAGTTTGGGGGAATGTAGTTTGAAAAAAAACAAATGTGATGAATAAATAGTCAACTCTTCTCAATCTTAAAAAAAAAAGAGTAACAATGGGATGTGAAGTTGAGTTAATGGGATAGGTTGTTTGGTTTGAATGCTTATGGTATATTTGAGCCTAAAATGTCTTCTTATCCACCTTTACCTAAGCCATCTATTACAAGCTTTGTAAAGTCCTATTGATTTTTAAGTGTGTATTTGTTTACATTAGTGGGGAATAGTAAGAATAGCAAGCATATGGAATAATCATGTTGAGTGGATTGAAGGTGAGAATTTGGCATGCATAGATTGGTTTAATTCTTTACATTTATTGGTTATGGGTGAATGAGCATGAATATCGATGAATTACAGTGAATAAGTGAAGTATTTTGATTGAAATTCAGGATTAATTTTTGAAGTGGCACGTTACTTTTCTTTAGAATTATATGCGTATGGCATTCATGAATTTTGAGGTTATTTTAATGGTTGTCAATTTGGGTTGTTTAGGTTTATAGAGTCTTAGTTGTGTTCTTTACTCGAGGGCGAGTAAAGGATAAGTTTGGGGGAATTTGTTAGGACTAGTTTTGGTATGGTTTTATGACATGTTTTAAGAGGCAATTTTAATCTTTTATTTGGTTTTGTGCGATATTATGCCGGTGTTTATTGTGTTTTCAGGATTAAGTGTGGTTATGAAGGAAAAAATTTGAAATTGAAGAAAAAGTGCTTAATTCTTGAAGAAACGGTGTTAAACGGGCTAAGGAATAGAAGTTAGTGAAACCGAGGGTCAAATTGAAGATTTGTTGAAGAAATGCAATTTGAGCCGCAGCTCTATGATGTAGAGCCACGACCCTGAGAGTTACAGAGAAGGCAGCAATTAAAATGCAATTTGAGCCGCGGCTCTATCAATTGGGGCCGCGGCGCTACATGAAGTCAGAGAGGAAAATTGGATCGTGAATTGCACTAGAGTCGTGTCTCTATTCAGCAGCGCCGCGGCGCCAGTCCGTACGGAAGCCGAAGTTAGGGCATTTTTCAAGGGCAATTTTGTCCTTTCGCACATAATTAATTACGGATTATAAAAGCTTTCTTAATGACGTTTTTTAAGAGATTAACCTAGGAGACGACTGAAGGCACATTGGAGAGGATTGCAAGCGGAATCGAAGAATTCATCACAGTTTTCTTCTTTTCTACTTTGAATTTCTGTATTTTGGATGCCTTTTATTTCTTCTATGGTTATTATGGATTTGATCATGAACTAAACTATTTTTCTAGGGTGTTAATGGATTCTCCTGAACCTTTATTTTAAATTAATGCAAGTTTTATGATTTCAATCTTATCTTGTGATTTATTCAATTCGAACCTAATGCTTGTGAATGATTGATCACCATTAACATGAAATATATGATTTTGATTCGAAATCTGAAAAGTGAGAATTGAATATGCTGTAATTGAATGAACATAGATTTCATATTAGGACGAGAGTACCTGTGTGGTCTGTGTAGTTTTAGGGTTGTTAATCTTAATGCCTATCTTATGTTTATTTATCACAGAGATGTAGAAAATTGCATAAGATTGAGACTTATATATCCTAGTACGAATATAAGTTATTATTGTTGACCTGCTATCAAAAGAGAGAAATTGAATAGTAAGATTTGTGTTAAGGAGAATTAAAGAGGATGGTTGATGAAATTAATTGCCCTAGTTTTTAATCCATTGAATTTTCTTAACGTTATTTATTTTCAGTTCTTGAAGTTAATTTTAGATTTTTGTTTTACAATTTTAGTTAATTCATGTGACTCAATTATTGTTAGCCAAATAGAAATAGGAATTAATTTTTGGTACTTAGTATACAGTCCTCGTGGGAACGATCTTACTTACTCATTATTACTTGTTACGATTACATGCACTTGCGTATCGATTTTACACAACAGTACGGTGTCCACACCGGACTGGTAGTGGCAGTACAAGAATGGTACATGGCCAGGACTCCCTCAGCACGCTTATGAGGTCAGTACCCGACAAGTAGTGGGGGCATAATATGGTACCAAGACAAGAGCACTTTTGCAGGCCCCTGACATGCACTAGAGAAGACTACCACTCTTCCAACACCACTACCACCTGTACTGCTATCCTGACAGTGTATTCATGTACTATTTTGTCCTGAGGGACCACTATGTACAAATGAGCCATTAGAGCTCCAATATAAATAGATGATCACCCCTCCAGAAAAGGGGTTGGAAAATTCACTGTATGCAGAGGCTATTAAGTAATATACATTTTTCACTCCATTGTTGATCTATGTTTATCCTTCCATAAGTTCATCTTTAGTTTTTATCTAAACATCGACACATTTGCCGTTGAGTGTTCTGACCTAATTTCGTTGACGAGATTTCACCGTCAACAGGGTGATTTTCATATTTTGGCCATTTCAGGCATATTTGGCATATATGTGATATGTGTGTGGTGCTTTATTATTATTTGGTTATGCCAAGGTTACTCAGCACAAGACGATCCTAGGAGGTAAGCTAGTGGGAAAGTCACAACGGGATTTATTCTTGACTCGGAGTGAGTCAAGGGGTATCTAGAGCATTACCGGGTTATTGGGTAATGGGAATGAATATTTGGTGATAAATTGGGAGTTAGTATGATCAGGGGGAAATGCTGGAGGTTTTGGCTATTTTGTCCCCGGGGGTGTTTCCGGGACCTCGGGGAAATGCTTGAGGCTACTTAAGCTTGAAGTAACCTTTTAAAAGAATAAAAAGAACGTTCTATACGTTCTCTCTCCCTCAAAGTTCCATTTTCGTCTCTCGATCGCATTTTCGAAGGTAACTTGAGTTCTAGGACTCGGATTCAAGCGAGGATTGAGGCATAGCGATCCTAGGAAAGATTAAAAGCTTATTAGCCGGAGGATTTAGTTGGAAACAACTTAATTGGAGGTAATTCAAGTTTTAATTTTTAAGTTTTTAAACTTTTTAAGCTTGAATTGGACTTTGTGTTTTGATAAGTTTTTGGGTGATTTGAGACTTGGGTTTTATGGGGTTTGGATCATGGGGATGTTTGGGAACTTTGATTTTTGAGTTTGGAGATGTTTGGATAGGTTTTTGGAAGGTTTTAGAAAAAAGAAAACGAGGTTTTTAGGCTTGTGCGAGGTTGGGCCGTGGCCTTGTTCTAGGGCGCCGCGGCCCTAGCTTGATGACGGTGGTGATAGGCTCTGCCAGGGGGGCGGGCCGCGGCATGGTCCATGGAGGGCCGCGACCCTTAAGGGAAAAATTGCCAGAAATGAGTTTTTTTTATGGGAACTTAACTCTAAGGGCCTGGGATCGATCCTACTACCTAGTTGAGTGGGATTCGATGTCCTGGAGGCTTGGGTTGGGTTTGGAAGTATTTATTTACTCATTTTGATGAGGTTTTATATCATGGTTGTGACTAGGTTATCACTAGGGGCTTGGAATCAGGATCATGCTTGTGCCTCATTTATTGGTAACCTGTGCTTGAACAAAAGGTAAGAAAACTACACCCTGTGTATATGTGACATGCATGGTTATTCTCGATGCATGTTTGATGCTTAAATGTGTGACATGCATAGTTATTGTTGAGGCATGTCAAGTGATTAAATTTGATGCATGTGTTGCACGAGAAACATGTGAGTAGGATATGCTATGAATATTGAATATGAGATTGTTCAGAGCTTGAGCCTCTGTGTTTATGCATGGTCCTAATGATGCTAGCAATTGTTAAGTAAGCATGTTGAATGCCCTGTACTTGGATATTTGACATATGGTATATGCCTGACAGCATTGCTTACTTGTGTGTGGCACTGACTTACTAGTCAGAATCGGTAATGGTGTCAGATACGTTTGTGAAGCTGTGACTTACTAGTCAAGTTCACAACGGGTTGAACACTGGTTGTGTTTTATTGACCTAAGAGTCAGAAACGGCATAAGCGTCCTGAACGCAGGGCCGATTAAAGATTAGATCTAATCGATATCAACGTTGAATGACTCATATGGGGTATTAATGCTGAACCGACCTGAAGGTCGGTGAAAATTATAAGCCCTTGGCTAGTTTAGGACTAGTTACTCAGAGCCAGGGCCTAAGGCCTAGGTGACTGCTTGTCACATGGCTAGGGAACAGTGTTCCATAGTTATGAATCTAGGGTCATGAGGAAGGTTATGTTGGTGACTAATCATCATGCACCTTTCCTATTTAAGCTAGTAAAAGGATCATTTATTTATAAAGGGAACGAAACCCACCTTAGTGACTTGTACCACTGTCACTTTTTTATTCAGGGCTATCAGCCCGATATGCTTACGGGAACCACCAGTGTTAAATCATTTATCTGATTGAGATTAACTTGATAGTCATCCACTCAGGAGGGCAGGATTTCTTGTCCTAGATACCCATCATTATGTGGATTGTTGCCTGCTTGACTAGGGCTATATCTGCTAGGCGTGTGCCTTATGATTTGATGACATGTTATTACTGTTCATGAGCATATTGAGTTTTCTTGCTGGGCTTCGGCTCATGGGTGCTATGTGGTGCAGGTAAAGGCAAAAGAAAGTTGGACCATCCTTGAGTTGGAGAGCTTAGGTGGCGATGTGTACATATGCAGCTGCTCGACCACCACGGCCGAGATTTGAAGAGGAACTAGGGTTTAACCCTGTTTTGCCGCTTAGATCGGTTGGTTGTAAATATTTTCTTGTAATAGACCTCTAAATTATATTTTTGGGATCCCAATGTATATAATAAACGCTCTAATGAAACGTTATATCTTAACCAAAATTTTTAATCCCTAAGCCGCTAATCATACTTAGTTACACAATTTTGGCCAAATGACTCGATTAGCGAGTTTAGCACTGTTTACAAAGCACATTGTAACAGTCCCTGAAGTTAGGGCATTACATGCACAGTATGTTATAGTGGATGGGACGTTGTACCGACGTGGTCATTCATTGCCTCTCCTACGATGTGTTCTGCCTGAGGAAGCCAAAACCATTTTTCAAAAAGTGCACGAAGGCTTTTGTGGAGATCTTGCTGGGGGGCAAAACCTAGCACTGAAAATACTGAGGCAGGGCTATTTTTGGCCCGCCTTAACAAAAGACTCAATCTCGTATGTTTAGAGGTGCAACAAATGCCAGCGTTTTGGTATAGTTGCCCGAGCTGCTCCAGTTAAGCTAACAATGATCTCATCCTCATGGCTATTAGAGGTATGGGGAATCGACCTAATAGGGTCCCTACCTATGGGAAAGGGAGGAGTTCATTATGCGCTGGTGGCGATCGACTATTTCACGAAGTGGGTGGAAGCCAAACCTCTGGCAATCATCACTTCAAAAAGAGTCCTAGACTTCATGGCAAAGAGTATTATATGTCAATTTGGGCTTCATAAAAAGATCGTGTCAGACAACGGGACATAATTTGACAGCGATCTCTTCACTGACTTCAGTGAAAAATATGAAATTATTAAGAGTTTCTCACCATTAGCATATCCGCATGCCAATGGGTAGGTCATGAAAAAAACCCTAAAGGAGAGCCTGAAGAAGAGGTTAGACGAAGCCAAAGGATTATGGCCCGAACAGCTCCCGCAAGTACTTTGGGCCTACCGAACTTCTCACAGAACCTCCACGGGACATACTCCTTTTCCTTAACTTTTGGAAGCAAGGTTGTGCTTCCAGTCGAAGCCATGGTAGCCACTCACAAGCAAAGGACATTAAACCAAGAGCAGAATGATGGACTGCTTAACACATCCCTCGATCTGATTGAAGAAAAACAAGAAGAGTCATAGTTACAGCTCGCCCATTATCAACAAAAAATCACTCGTTGTTTTAATTCTAAAGTTAAGATGCGTAGATTTGGATTGGGTGATCTGGTTCTTCGAAGGGTATTTTTAGCAAACAAGGATCCCAAGGATGGTGTTTTAGGCCCGAATTGGGAGGGACCATATCAGGTCGTTGAGGTTTTTCAAGAAGGAACTTTCAAGATAGCTCGGCTGAACGGGGAAGTAGTCCCACAGACCTGGAACGCCCTACATTTGAAAAAATATTATCAGTAGTACCACCATCAATGTAAGGCTTATTTATAAAAGTCATTTTATTAAATAGTAGGTGGATTATCAAATAATTTTTAAGATTGTATGAGTTCATATTCTAGTGTTTGTAAAAGCAACCAAGAATGTTTCTACATTCTGATTACTTGGTGGGCATATATATAACCCGAGGCTGGCAAAATTAAGCTTGCTTGTTAAGATTAGCAAACTTAGAGCTTGGAAAAATTGATTATTCGATGTCTTTTTTAAGAGCTTGAGTTTTCAATAAACCTAGCACGAACTAAGTTAAAATCATTCGAAACCCTGGATACAACTAGGTCTGAAACTTAGAGCTTGAAAAAATTGATTATCCATGGGCTTTTTAAGAGCTCGAGTTTTCAATAGACCTAGCACAAAATAAGTTAAAATCATTCAAAACCCTGGGTACAACTAGGTTTGAAACATAGAGCTTGGAAAAATTGATTATTCAAAGGATTTTTAAGAGCTCGAGTTTTCAATAAACCTAGCACGAACTAAGTTAAAATCGTTCAAAACACTGGATACAACCAGGTCCGAAACTTAGAGCTTGGAAAAATTGATTATTCAAGAGCTTTTTAAAGTTCAAAGTTATCAATAAACCTAACACGAACTAAGCTTAAATCATTTAAAACCCTGGACGTAACTAGGTCAAAAACTTGGAAGGTTGGGAAAATTTCTTAATATCAAGGGCTTTTTAAATCTCGAAGTTATCAATAAACCTAGCACGAACTAAGTTTAAATTATTAAAAAACCCAGTTATAACCGCGTTCAAGGCTTGATTCATAACAGGTATGATACAAATCAACACACAAAACTTGGATATAACCAAGCTCGATAAATTCTATTTCGATCTAAAAATCAATTCCTAAAATCTTGAATGTACAAGTATAAGGATTCATAAATATAAGAGATAGTAAAGGAAAGATAAATGGATAAAAAAGTTAGATGTATATTGAAATAAAGCAAGCAAATTATCCTGAGGAGAAAAAACCTCGAACTGAGCCTGAAGGCAATTCTTTAATAAAAAAAATTGTTAAACAATTACATACAAATACAAAAGAGGTACCATTGAGCTCCATCAGATTGCCCTGAAGATGTGACCTCCTCGCCATCCCCCTTAGCTGCACCGGAAGCCTCACCAGTCTCTGAGAGTTCTTGCAAAAGCCAAGCCTTGAATCTTGCAAGGTACGAATCCCACAGCTCGGCTCCCATGAAAGAGAAGTTCCCATCTAGGTTGAAGGCCTAGCAGTGGTACGACATCTCTTCCATGGCCGATGATGAGGCCGCCTTTTCTTTTTTGCTACGGCCTTGACCTTTATAATTTTTGATTTGACTTCATAAACCTTGGCCTGAAGTTATGCAGTTTGAGCCTGGAGGTCGGACAATGCAGTCTTTGCAGCCTGCTCACTTTCTTGGGATGAGGTAAGAGCAGCCTTAGCATCATGCTCATTCTTCTGAGCAGCCGCTAAGGCAACTTTGGTGGCCTGCTTGTCTTCTTGAGTGGCAGTCAGGGCAGTGTTGGCAGGGAATACTGAAAAAGAACAAAACAAGTCAGAGAAATACCCTTGGTCATAATAAAAAGAAATGTTTCATCAAGTAAGGAAAGAGAACTTATAGTGAGGTACATCCCCATAGCTGATTCCATGACATTCTCCGGGTTGCGCTCCTCGATGGTCCTCAGATCCCTCGAGCTGGCCTTATAGACGTGCCCCACCATATGGCTCTCAGTCTCATAAACGATACCCAGAAAGGCTTCAGGGATTTTCTCCAGATCCTGGGAATCTGTTGGTATTCAGATTGTGGGGGCTGGAGGCTCAACTTGTATCACTTGAGCTTGAGGAGGCACGAATCGAGGTGGAGGAGGAGGAAGGGGAACCCTCCTAGCAGTAACAGAAGTCACCGGAGCTGTTTCCTAAGCTCTGTTCGTGTGTTTCCTCTTAGCAGGGGATTTTGAGGTGTTTCCTGTTGCAGGGGGGTCTTATTCGTAATCCTGGGACTCTTCACAATGGGGCCCGAGCCAGCCTTTCTAGCTTGGAAAGCAATTCGAAGGCCAAGAGATCCGGGTTGTTCCATCTCTTCGACTGAAAAGAACAAAAAAGAGTTAGTTCAGAAGAATAATGTTTCAAAAAGCATTTATAAAGAAAGAAAGAAAACAAAGATCCTACCCTTCGGGCTGGGGGATTAGTCTATTATCATGACCTTCGGCCTTGGAACTAATGGAGGAGAAGGAGAATCTACAGTTAATATTTTTGGTATCCTAAGCGGTTCAGGTTCAAGTCCTTCCTCAGGGTTGGATTCATCTACATACTGTCTAAATCCAGGGGCAAATGCACCCTGGAGCAGAGAAGGCCAGGTTCTACGGTTGGTGCCATACTCCTAAAAAATGGTGGATCTAAATTTTAAAGTTTTATCTACTACGACTGTGCCCTTAGGATAACTGCTATCATGGCATACCACTAGGTGGTCTACGCACTGCAGTAGGGTAATATTTCGATCCGGGTTATAGGGATGACGATGGACGAGCTGGTTTGGATTAAAACAAACTTACCTAAAATCAGCAACATCCCTATCTAATTCCCAAAAGGGGTATGGGTTACCTTGGCCGGAGGGGTCGACTGCTGCCCCTGATGCAACTAATTATAGATCAGGTTCCCAGACAGGCTCAGGAGCCCGCCTTTTTCACACTAGAGGCACCACGTCCTCTTCAACGTCCTCCTCCTCAATGGCTAGCAAGGCCTCTTGAGAGGATGGGTGTAATTCCCCAAAATCCCTAATAAGGTTTAGGACCTTGATTAGGGGGCCTGGAGGGCCATAATTGATTTATTATGCCATTAAATGATTATATGCATGTTTATGTGAATTATATTATTATATGATGATAAATGCATGCATATGGGTCCACTTTTCAGTATGAGGGCATTATGGTAATTTGGCCCGTTGAGGGCATATTTGTATATTTTCATACATGTTGGTGAATTATGAGTAAGACCGCATCATAATGTGGATATGTTCGAGCCATTCGACATGAGACAAACTTTGAATGCAAGTTATCGGTTTGTTCATAACGGGGTTAATTTCGGGGCTCGGGGTGAGTCTCGGGATAATTTGAGGATTAGTACATTACCGAGAATTAAAGGGTAATGGGATATGATTTATTAGCATTTGAGAAGATTGGGAATAATGTGAATTGGAGGGCATTAATTATGATTAGCGACATAGAGGACAAAGGACGATTTTGCCCTTGGTAGCCTTAGGAGGACTTTAAATGACCTAGGGGAATTTTGGTCTTTTGACCTAAAGGATTATATCAACCTTAAGAAGCTGTAGAAGGCTGTAGAAAACAGAGTATAGTTTCATCCTCTCCCGATCATCATTTTCCCTTCTTTTCTCTTTGAATTTTGAAGCTCCATTTGAGGAACCAAGCTAGGGAGTTGAGCCTTGATGGTCTAGGGTTATGTTCTACCATTGAAGAGGGTATGATTCTGAGCTTGAGGTAAGTTTCTAGCCATTAGAACTCTAGTTTTCTGCTCTGTTTTCATTTGGTTTTCAGCTTGATTTCTAGATTGGATAGTTGAGAATTGATGCGAGTTTTTGGCAAAGATTGATTGGATTATGATGCCTAGGACTTGCATGTTTGGTATTTGGGTTCATTTGGAAGTTTGGATGAAGTTTGGGATTAATTCTTGAAGGTTGAAAGTGGTGAAATCGAAGGAGGGAAAAACCAGGGCAGCTCAGCCTGGTTCTAGTGCTACAGCACCCAAGGGAGGGCGCTACCTTGTCTTTCCTGATTCCTATTTTGGGCACTTTTGAGGGTTTTTGGTTTAGGGTTTCAATTCCTAAGGCTCGGGATTGAATCTACTAACCATTTGAGTATGATTCGAGGTTCCGGGAGTGAGGTTTAGGTCAAGAACCTTTTATTGTTAATTTCATTAATTGGATTCCATATTTGGTTATGGCTAGGTGACCGCTAAGGAATCAAAGGATTGATCGTTCTCAAGGGTCGTTCATTTGTTATTTCTTGCTCGAACCAGAGGTAAGAAAACTGCACCCCATATGTGACATGCATGGTTATTATTGAGGCATGTTGAGTGATATATATGTGGACATTGATTGCATATCAAATGCATAGAAAATCTTGCTTACTTGTGAATGGCACTGACTCATTAGTCAGAGTCGGCAATGGTGTCAGTATTAACTATGAAGCTGTGACTCATTAGTCAAGTTTGGCAGTAGTACTGAGCACTAATCGTATGGTATTGACTTATGAGTCAAGAACAGTATTATCATGTTTAACGCAACCCGGAAAGAATAGATCTAATGGACATAAGCATTGAATGATTCATCATGAACATTAATGCTTGACCGAACTCAAGTTCGATGAAAATTAAAAGCGGTTGTCTAGTCTAAAGACTAGTTATTTAGAGCCAGGGCCAAAAGGCTCAGGTGACTACAACGTCACATGGCTATGGGTGTTGAGCCCAAGTTAGTGACTTACTCATCAGTCACTCATCTGATTAGGGCTATAAGACCCAGCATGATTATTAGAATCTAAAAGTGTTAATCACTCATCTGGTTTAAGTTCGTGACTCACTCATCAGTCACTTATCTGATTCAAGTTTATGACTTACTCACCAGTCACTTATCTGATTAGGGATATAAGCCCCATCATGATTATCAGAATCTCGAAGTGTTAATCACTCATCTGATTAGGATTGACTTGATAGTCATCCATACAGGAGGGCAGGATCCACAATCATTGTTTGGACTTATTTGCATGGATGAATAGGGCTATTATTGCTAGGCATGCTTATTATGATTTTGTAACATGTTATTACTGTTCATGAGCATATTGAGTTTTCTTGCTGAGCTTCGGCTCACAGGTGCTATGTGGTGCAGGTAAAGGCAAAAGAAAGTTGGGCCATCCTTGAGTTGGAGAGCTTAGGTGACGATGTGTACATATGCGGCTGCTCGACCACCACTGCTGAGGGTTTAAAGAGGAACTAGGGTTAAACCCTATTTTGCTGCTTAGGTCGGCTGGTTGTAAATCTATTTTTTTTAATTAACACGAGCATGAGCTTGGGGGGAAAATGTTGTACCCTAATTTTAGCTCGAGTTCATTCACTCAGCTCGGGTACAACTGGCAAATAAATATACGGAGAAATAACCAAGGAAATGATATCTGCTTATTATCCACATGGACAACTCCAGTTTCATTTGGTCACGCGTGGTGTTAGGCGTCCTGGGTTTAACCCGAGCTATGGGCACGAAGGATGTGAAGCGCGAGCTCAGAATATCAAAACAGCTGTTGAAGCACGAACTTGGAGGAGATATCTAGCTTGTGGTAATTCTAATATATTGCATATCCGCGGATCCCAGAGACTCGGGTCCTTTTATACGTTTATTTATAACCAGACTGTCATATTTAATATCCCAGATATTAGGAGAACATTTACTTATGATCAAATCATATCCCAATATAAATGGGAATTATTTGTATTAAATGTAATAATTATGTAAATGCATGATTGACTCACGCGGTTACCCAAACCTGTCCATGAAATTCCCTTATAAATACTAGGAATATTGGACAGGAAAATGGACCATTATTTTGTAATACCAAAAACTCTGCCAAAATAGAGAGAGAAACAACAATAATATAGACTCGTGGACTAGGTGGATTTTAACAACCGAACCACGTAAAAGTTCTGTGTTCTTGAGTGAAATCATTTATTTTTCATTACAGTTTATTAAGCACTAATCTATCTTATTATTTCTTAATACAATGTTGGCGAAAAATCGCGTCAACAATCCTTAATTACGGTAATTGTCAAATTAACGCTACAAGAAATTTGGGCGTTACATATTGCACTAGAAATTCATAGTTGAACTCTCAAAAGTACATTCTTATATTATTAGAAGCTATAACTATAAAGCAGTCCATTGATTTAGTCATTGCATGAGTTATGACCCTCTCCTAGTTTTTCATAATTAAAACTAGGTCTTAATGTCCGTTAACCTCTCTGATTATGTCTTTATCAATTAGTTCCATTGATCCTCTAATGAAAATTATTCTATAAATATAATTATAGAATTAAATTTCAGTTCTCTAACAGAAATATAGTGCTCTATGTTCAAGTCACGAATCAACACTAAAAGGAACAACTAATCTGCTTTCCTTTAAGTAAGGAGCATATTCCATATCTGTGAAGTATGTTCCTAGCCACTTGTAGTTCTATGATTCCAAGATATCATGAATTCGGTCGTAGGAATATTGAACCTTACCCGATAAGTCAAAAGTCATAAAAGCACAAATAGAATTTTCATTACTCACTTCAGGATTGAGGTCAAGTCTCAAACGACCACCGTTTGATGGATGTTGAACTTCTTTATTTTAATGGAGATTATCATAAGTTCTTTCTTTCATCGTGTCCCAGTCCAATACAATGTATATTATACAATAACTTTATCTCTTTGTGTTGCTACACTTAACAGTCTTGATAAATTGCTCTGTCTTAAACAAAAGATAGATCATACTCATATTCTTTATTAAATAAAGCTCCCACTTTATTTAGTGATTACAAACAATTTATATATTATTATCTTGAATTAAATCCTGTTGTATATATATATATCATTTTACATATACTTAATTCAAGACCACATCAATAATACATCTTCATGATAAATGACACATATAATTAAATATAAATATGAGTGCAAAGTATTAACTTTATTTAATTAACAATAATTGTTCATACAGAAATACGCTTTAAGGACACAAATCCCAACATTTCTCTCATTGTTAATAATGTAAAACACAAAAGAAAAAAAAATTAGGAACAAAGATTTTGATTGTTGGAAAATTATAGCTTTACACTTTCTTAATCAACAATGCATAATAGGAATGTTCAATATTACAAACCCTATATGCTAATCAAGAACCTTATTCAAAGTATGAATGAAAATCTTTATAATCAAATAACCATGTTCATGGTATGAATGCAAATCTTGATTATAAAGGATTAAGTGATTAAATGATTATAAGATGAACTTAGAAACAATTAATCATCAATACAAACTGTTGGGATTAGGCTATAAACAACCAATGTTTTGTGATACAACCAAAGACAAAGTATACAATTAATCAATCTTTAATCAAAGTAAAACAAAAGTTACATAAACTCATTTGGATCAAAGTTTAGAGTAGACCTTTCTTGAAGAACAACCCTTAGAACATAAAATCACAAAGCTATGATTTTATGTGAAACACAAAAGTTGCAAGGCTTGACACAAATGTAGATTTTTTGTCCAAAAATATGTATTCATAGCCTTCTCTATGGAAATTCTTGTAGCTACAAGAATGGAATGAGATTGGGATACACAAGCCTTGATCTATCATACAAGCCAAGCTTTCTTTATGAATATCTTGGCAAAATCTTGTAATATTGGAACTAGAGAGAGAGAGAGAGAGAGTTCTACTTTTAGAGAGACAGAGGTGAGTGATCAAGTCACCAATTAACTCATATGAACAACTTAAATAGTATAGGTCCCTCATTTACTCAACCAATGAGATTAGAGATTTTAAATTAAAGTTTTGGTGCAAAATTTTGTAATCATACAGACATGCAATAACGGCCCAGGCGATGTCAATAGACAATGTATAGCATGGTTTGTCTTGTTTAGGGTTTCATGGGCCAGGCGACGCGTCGC
Source organism: Humulus lupulus (assembly GCF_963169125.1). Taxonomy (NCBI): domain Eukaryota; kingdom Viridiplantae; phylum Streptophyta; class Magnoliopsida; order Rosales; family Cannabaceae; genus Humulus; species Humulus lupulus. The sequence goes on from NC_084793.1 coordinate 268,035,627, forward strand.
CTCCCAAGGGCGATGCATCGCCGATGCCCCTAACTTTGCACTCCAAAATATTTATCAAAACATCCACAAATACTTCCAAACTTCATGGGTGCTCTTATATACTCAAAATAATCATTTTAGACCCAAAAAGATAATTTATACATGCATATACCGAAAGCCAACTTTCACGTGTTGACTTTTGTGAAATCGTTATTCTTTTAGCACCTCATCATGCCTAAAAAATTACACTATGTATTTAACTAATCTCAACATTCCCCCCGCTTGGTTAAATACATCCTTACTTGTCTAGCCAACGATATTAGTGCATAATGTAAAGTACATTTTTGCTTTGAACTTTACCTAAGTGAAAATACTACAAAGCTTGAATCAGAATGCTAAGGTATTCTTAAAAGATTGAACCGAACATTCCTAGTGATAAAAATCGGTAATGTCTCACATAACTCTATCATATTACTTATGTAGTTCCCGCTGTTCGTACTTAGCACTATCAATGGCCTTGTGCTTGATCCATTCATGAACCATCCAGAGAGAAAACTCATACTCTATTGTAGAGTCCAAGAACTTTACTTATCTAGTTAGATAGTAGTATAATAGTAATAGTAGTAGTATTTTTATGACTGTGGATTTTGGTTCGGACCGGGATTTAATTGGACACTCATAGTAACACTTGTAGATTTTCTAAGTTTAACCTATAGTTTAAGAATATTAATGTTAACCTAAGGTTTGATTAATATGACTGATATTGATGGTGATATTTATTATATTATAAGGTTTAGATAGACCCAATAAGAAAGTAACACTTGTCATGTGTATGTTTAATGATAATTAAGTATTTTTTAGGAATAAGTTTATTAAGAGTAATATTTGAATATCCTAGGGTCTGTCAGCAGCTTTGAAAACGTTAGAGGACTTAGTCAAGGCTGTTTACTCAATTCAAATTAAGTTGAAATTGTGCAATTTCGTGTTTAAATATTCAGCGTATGCCGATATATCGCAGCTATAGGGGGCGATATATTGTAGTACGGGGATACGAAAAACACGTAACTTCGCACGATCACCTCGACGAGCCTTGGGCATGCTGGCCCAGGCGATATATCGCCTACAAGGGGCGATATATCGACTCCTTTAGTATATTTTTGAATGTTTTTTAAAACGTTCTCATTTTAATCTTTAACCTCTTGATAAGTCCAGCATCTTTCTAACCGAGTCTTTAGCCTCTGCTGAACGATAATTCAAATATTTTTCACTTAAAAAGCCATTATTTTATTCAAGTTAAATGAAGATCTTTTCATTCTTGAACTCTATAAATAGGACCTAGTACCCAGCATTTATTCATTCATTAAGCTAAGTTCAGAGGCTGCAAGCTGCTAGGTTATTTTTGAGAGTGTAAACACTTGGGTTGGGGGTTATAAGCTTACCAAACACTTGGGAAGTAAGGTTCATAGCACATTTAGGCTCAAGGTTTAGATCGGTCATAGAAGCATTCAAGGTATTCCAAACTCTAGTTCATTTTGGTATTGTTTCCCTTAAGTTCTTATAGTTTTCTACTCAGCACCCTAACTTTATTCTTTATTCTTGGATAAGATCTTGAACATAAGGTTTTTGGTAAGTATATTCTTGATGGTATAGTTCGTCCATTCTTTTCATTCCTCTTTCTTCAGTATACTCACCCTTTCATTTATGGTTTTTAGGAGTGTTCCAAAGTCCCAAACCTGTTCTCATATCCTGGTACTTTTGGTAAGGAAAATAGGATAGGATATTATGTGTTATGCCATATGTTATCTTATGATTTATGTGTTATGTTAACTTATGATTTGTGTGTTATGTATGTTTGTAGACTTGGGCATATGACCTGTACAACTAACAAGCCCCAATAAATTTATGGGCATATGACTTGCTTAGCTAGCAAGCCCCACAAATCTAATGGGCATATGACTTGTTTAGTTTATGGGACCCCAAGTAATAATGGCCATTATAGTATATGTGACATATGTTATGATATGTTTTAGTATATGTTGATATGGATTTTATGTATATGATTTATGTGTTAGATTTTTCCTTGCTGGGCATTAGGCTCACTCCTTTATGTTTATATGTGCAGGAAAATAGCTTTGGTGGCGGGAAAGGTTCTTGGAAGCTTGGGGATGTGTATTGAGGAGGAATGGAATCGAAGGACCGAGAGTTCGATTCGAGGATGAAGTATCTTTAATTATGGTTTTCTATGCATTTTTCCGTAATTGGTTGTAATAAGTTTTAATTAAGTTTTCATTATGTCAAAGTTATGTTTTGTTTCAAACAATGGGATCCCAATGTCATACTTATGAATTTTATATAGTTTTAAGCCTTTACCTTACAGTTCTGAAATAAAGATATGTTATTTCAAATGTATGTTTTCGTAAGTTTTGTATAGAAGTTAGTAATGGTACAAGGTCTAGAGTAGTTGGGCCATTACATCTATTGAGAGGCGGCCCACCTCTAGGTTCACATAGGTGAAATTCTTACAACATTTTTGCTACCTTTAGAGATGTTTGTTGATCTTCAACTGAATTTCATTAAAAGCCCTAGGCTTAACCCTTACTTGAGTAGCAACCAACATTAACTCACCCTTGATGGGACCTTTAAGTTGTTAATGATGAAACTATTCCCTTATCGAATGACTTGTTCTTACCCATTGAACTATATGCTCGATGTAAACAAGTTTTGAGTTGGGTTGCTATCACTGGGGAATCTATTCTTCAAGGAGTTTTATTCCCATCCATTTATTTGTATAATTTACCAAATCTCTCCCAAGAGGTGCGGTAAACAGATCTGCTTAGTTCTCACATGATTTCACATAAGAAATCGATATGATACTCTTATCAATCAATTCACTCACATAGTTATGTTTGTGACTTATATGTCTAGACTTCACATTATAAATTGTGTTATAAGCTCTAATCAAATTTGCTTGATTATCACAATGTATCAAAATCGTCGATATATGATAACTCTACAAAATAGAGTTATTTTACCATATTTTATATAATAATTGTTGCTTAATTCTTGAGTTTTTAATTGATTAATTAAGTTTTTAAGTAATTTTGAATTTATTGGGTTTATTTTCTTTTATATATTTTTGTGTGTTTTTATAGTTATTTTGTTGTAGTTTAATTATTTCAATTATTGAGTTTAGTTAGAAGTAAAAAAAAAATGCACTTTTGTTGATCTTTAGTGTAAAATTAAATTAAGTTGTAATTAATATTTTCAAAGAATTAATATGGTTTATTTTATAATTGAAAATATTTTATCATGACTTAATTTATATTTATTTTGTAGGAATTATGTAGTATTTTTTTAGCTCTTGAAAGCAAGAAAGTTGAAGGAAAAAGTGGTATTCTTCAAGGAAAAGTAAGAGATTTGGTGTTTTTGTCCAAAGGCCAAAAACCAGCCCACCTCTTGTCCCATGGCCCACAAGCCTCTTGGAGCTGCCTGGAACCACACGCCTGGAGCCGCCAGCCAGCCACCAACCTAGCCACACAGGCCTGCCTCCCAACACTTGGGCTTGCTGCTTTCGGCCCACTCCTGCACTCACCCAGCTGAACATCCCTGTCTCCTCCTCTCCTCCATTGGTGCTCCACCAACCAGCACATGCCCAATTCATCCAGGCCCATACACAGCCATGCCCATGCCCACTCGGCCTAGCTCCTTTTAGCAACCACCTGCCACAACTCCTTCTTGAGCCCATCAAATCCACCTTGTCCCCTTGTCCCTAAAATGCAATTTTTACCCAATTTTTCTACAACATTTTACCCAAAAATCATCAGTCCTACAATTTTCCCCTATTTTCCATATTATGTTTAATTTAATTAATCTAATCAATTTAATTAATTTAAATTGATTATTTTAATAATCTCATTTTGGCTATAAATATGAAATTTCAAAACCATTTTAGGGTTCTTAATTTTTGGTTACCATCTTCTTTTCTATCATTTTCTCTCTACCATTCTCTCTTCCATTTTGGGATTTTTCAAGAGCATTTTCAAGTATGTATTTTGTTTATTTTGTAATTTCTATTCTAGTTACGTGCTTCTAATCTTTTTCATAAGATTATTAAGATCACGATGAAGCAATTTGTAACTAGATAATATTTATGTTGTATGTTGATTTCCCTTGTAATGCAACAAAGTTTATGGATTTTTTTTCTTCATATATGTCTTTCATCTTTAATATCTCATATTTTGGATTGTTGATAATATTGCACTTTGTTCTTCATTTTGCAAAACATAATATTCTTTGTGTAAGACGTGTCATTAAATTGTACAAATCCAATGCTTAGAACAAAAATATAATGTTTGGCCTTATAAATAATGTTATTTGATTTTTTGTTGTTTCATTAGGTTAATTCACATTAAATACTTTGAAATTATACTTTTTTTGAAAAGTGAAGAAAAATCCTATCTTTTTAGAAATAATTTGTTCTTAAAAGTATAAATCTATTTGGAAAAGACTTATTTTAACTATCACTAAAACTTGGGAATCAATATACTAATAAGTATTATTAAACTTACATTTTGTGGATTCTAGTATCTTAATAATCTTTCCTTTTAACACTTATTTTCAAATCATTGTTGGTTTATTTTTATTCTCTTAAATAGCTTCATTTTAAATCTTTTATTTTATGTTCATGACATTAAATCTCATCAATCTTTGGAGCTATGTTAGAATTTATTAATTTTGGTTTAAAATAGTTTTCTTTTTTATTTTAGACAACTCCTTTGGGTTTGATCTCGTGCTTACACGAACACTATACTTCATATACGATTCGAGCGCTTATGAGTTATAAATTTTTAAAACATAACTGTTTTGGGTCCACAAAGTTTTTCGAGCAGTTGCCGGGGAATTGCAAGAAAAGAAACGAAATTTATCTCAAGGTTAGTGAATTCTCTACTAGTATGGGGCAACCATTGACTGTAGAAGGAAGATGGTCACCTTTGAGCCTGAAGGTGAGGATCCTTTTGTATTTGTTGGTGCTGTGCATGGACCCCGTATTCCTATGATTTCGGTATTGAGGGCTAGGGATTTGCTGCAAGGGGGTTGCATTGGATTCTTAGCCAGTGTGGTTGATACCACCAAGGTCGTGCCAGTGAGACCAGAGGATACTAGACTTGTGTGTGAGTTTCTGGATGTGTTTCCGGAAGATTTGCCAGGGTTGCCACCACACAGAGAGATTGAGTTCGTTATAGAACTGGCCCCAGGGACGGAGCCAGTGTCTAGAGCACCATACAGAATGGCCTCAGCTGAGTTGAAAGAATTAAAGGTACAGTTGCAAGAGCTGTTGGACTTAGGTTTTATCAGACCTAGCTTTTCACCTTGGGGTGCGCCAGTTCTGTTCGTAAAGAAGAAAGATGGTTCTCTGAGGATGTGTATAGATTACAGGGAACTGAATAAGCTGACAATTAAGAACCAATATCCTTTGCCAAGGATAGACGATCTGTTTGATCAGTTGCAGGGTAAGACGGTATTCTCTAAGATCGACCTTCGTTCTGGTTATCATCAGTTGAGGGTTAAGGAGGGAGACATACCGAAGACCGCTTTTCGTACTAGGTATGGGCATTATGAGTTTTTGGTTGTGTCATTTGGATTGACTAATGTCCCTGCTGCTTTCATGGATATGATGAATAGAGTGTTCAAGGATTATTTGGACCAGTTTGTGATCGTCTTCATCGATGATATTCTGGTATACTCTCAGACTGAGTCAGAGCATGAGCAGCATCTGAGGTTGGTTCTACAGAGGTTGAGGGAACACAGATTGTTTGCAAAGTTCAAGAAGTGTGAATTCTGGTTGTCTCAGGTGTCCTTTCTTGGGCATATTGTCAGTAAGGAGGAGATTACAGTAGATCCATCAAAGATTGAAGCGGTCAGAGATTGGCCAAGGCCGAAGAATGCTTTTGAGGTTAGAAGTTTCCTTGGATTGGCAGGGTATTACAGGCGTTTTGTGGAAGGGTTCTCAAAGATTACTACTTCGTTGACTGAGCTGACACGCAAGGGTCAGAAGTTTGTGTGGTCAGACAAGTGTGAGAACAACTTCCAAGAGTAGAAGCAGAGGTTGATTACAGCTCCAGTACTGAGTCTTCCAACAGACCAAGATAAGTTTGTGATATACTGCGATGCTTCTCATCAGGGTTTGGGCTGTGTTTTGATGCAATCAGAGAGAGTTATAGCTTATGCTTCTCGTCAGCTGAAGGAGGACGAGAAGAGGTATCCTACTCATGATTTAGAGTTGGCAGCGGTGGTTTTTGCTTTAAAGATATGGAGGCACTATCTCTATGGAGAGAAGTGTGAGATTTATACAGACCATAAGAGCTTGAAGTACTTCTTCACTCAGAAGGACTTGAACATGAGGCAGAGGCATTGGCTAGAATTAGTGAAAGATTATGATTGTGAGATTTTGTATCACCCAGGGAAAGCCAACGTGGTAGCTGATGCCTTAAGCCGGAAGGGTCCGGGACAGATTCATGGTATTAGGCTAATAGCCAGAGAGTTAGCTGATGATATGACCAGAGCTGGTATAGAGTTGCTGGTGGGCCAGTTGGCCAATATTACGCTACAGTCTACGCTGCTAGAGAGGATTAAAGAGGGTCAGCTGGGTGATCCACAGCTGATCAAGATTAGAGAGGATGTCTTGACTGGAGTATCCAGGGATTATACAGTGTCTGATTTGGGGTTGTTGAGATATAAAGGACGGATATGTGTTCCGTTAGACACTGCATTGAGGCGGGAGATTCTGGATGAATCTCATACTACACCTTACTCTTTGCATCCAGGCACCACGAAGATGTATCAGGATGTGAGATCGTTGTATTGGTGGCCAGGGATGAATAGGGATGTAGTAGAGTATGTGGCTAAGTGCTTGACATGTCAACAGGTTAAGGCTGAACATCAGAGGCCGGCAGGGTTATTGCAGCCTCTGGATATCCCGGAATGGAAGTGGGAAGACATCACAATGGACTTTGTGGTGGGCTTGCCCAGGACTGCTGGTCAGCATGATTCCATTTGGGTGATAGTGGATCGCTATACCAAGTCAGCTCACTTTCTACCAGTGAGGACTACTTATACTGTTGACCAGTATGCAGATCTCTATGTGAGAGAGATCGTGCGCCTCCATGGAGCTCCTAGATCGATCGTGTCAGATCAGGACCCTACATTCACTTCCAAGTTGTGGAAGAGTTTACAGACGGCCATGGGTACACAACTGAAGTTCAGTACAGCTTATCATCCTCAGACAGATGGGCAATCTGAGAGGACGATCCAGATATTAGAAGACATGCTGCGAGCATGTGTACTGGACTTTGGTGGATCATGGAGTAAGTATCTGTCTTTGATAGAGTTCTCCTATAATAACAGTTATCAATCTACCATTGGTGTTGCACCTTATGAGATGCTATATGGTAGGAAGTGTAGATCTCCCATTCATTGGGATGAGACAGGTGAAAGAAGATACTTAGGTCCTGAGGCAGTTCAGAGGACCAATGAGGCTATTGATAAGATTAGAGCTCGGATGCTTACTTCTCAGAGTAGACAGAAGAGCTATGCAGATCCCAAACGCAGGAACGTGGAGTTCCAGGTAGGAGACTATGTCTTCCTTAGGGTCTCGCCATGGAAAGGGGTGAGAAGGTTTGGGAAGAAAGGCAAGCTGAGTCCCAGGTTTGTAGGTCCATTTGAGATCCTGGAAAGGATTGGTCAAGTGGCTTACAGGCTAGCTTTGCCTCCGGCGTTGTCGGCCGTGCATAACGTATTTCATGTTTCTGCTCTTCGGAGGTATGTATCTGATGAGAGTCATGTTTTGAGTTATGAGGATCTAGAGCTTGAGCCAGATCTCTCCTTTGAGGAGCAGCCTGTTCAGATACTTGATCAGAAAGATAAAGTCCTCAGGAACAAGACAATACCTTTGGTTAAGGTGTTGTGGAGGAACAGCAAGGTCAAGGAGGCGACCTGGGAGCTGGAGTCTGATATGCGGAGTCAGTATCCCGAGCTGTTCAGGTAAATTTCGAGGACGAAATTTCTGTAAGGAGGGGATAGTTGTAATGCCCCGGATTCCCTAATGTGGTTTAACGGCTGGATTTGTAGGCCGGGAGGGCCATAATTGTTTAATTATGCCATTAAATGTGTTTATGCACGTTTATGAGAATTATATTATAATATAATGTTAATTGTATGCATGTCGGTGATATATGTTGAGACCACATTATGATGTGGGTTTGTTCGAGCTGTTCGACATGAGACGATCGTAGATTATTGATTAGCGGTTTAATCACAGTGGGTTTAAATGTCGGGACTTGGGTTGAGTCTCGGGGTGATTTTGAGGGTTATAGCGTTACCGGGAGATAAAGGGTAACGGGATGTGAGTTATTGGTGTTTGAGATCTTTGAGAATAACGGGAATTAGAGAGTGTTAATTATGATTAACGAGTTAGGAGGAAAGTACCAAGAATGCCCTTGGGAGTCTTTAGAAACCATTAATTGACCTAGGCGTAAAATGGACATTTCACCCCTAGGATAGATATATCACTTGTTGGCTGAAGGAAATGATGGAAAAACAGAGTATATTTTAGAGTTCTCCCGTACCTTCTTCTCCTCACTGTTCTTTGTGGTTTCTGAACCAATTTTGAGGATTTAAGCTTAGGAAGCAAGCTTTGGGAGTTTGGGAGTGTGTTCCACCATTGAAGGCCATCATAAGCCAAGCTTTGGGTAAGTTTCTAACCATAGTTTCTCTGGTTTGCTCTGTTTTAGTTTTGTTTTGCAGCTGAGTTTTCTAGGCTGAATTCATGGGTTTTGTTGGGAGTTTTGGCTAGGGTTCCCATGCTTGTGATGTTTGGGGTGTGTTAGAATGGTTTTTGGGTTCATTTGGCATCAAGAATAGGCTTTGGAAGATTGGAAATCGAGTTGGAAACGAAGGAGATGAAGAAGGTCGGTTCAGGGGTGTTTTGGGCTGGAGGTAGCGCTACAGCGCCCACCCTAGGGCACTATAGCGCTCCTCAGGAGGCTTTCTGGTGCTTGGGAGGTTCTGAGTAGAGCGATGTGGTGCTAGGGGTTGAGCGCTGTAGCGCTACCCTGTTCCTTCCAAACCCCGTTTTGAGTGTTTTTAAGGGTTTTTGACTTGGGGTTTCAATCCTTAAGGCCCGGGATCGATTATACTCACCGTGTGGGCATGTTTCGAGGTCCCGAGGATGGTGCTTAGGTTAAGACCCTATTATTGTGGATTCTCATTAATGGAGGTTATAATTGGTTGTGATTAGGTAACCGCTAAGGAACTAAAAGATCGATCGTTCTCAGGGGTCGTCTTTATCATACTTCTCGCTCGAACTTGAGGTAAGAAAACAGTGTATGGATACAGTTGCACCCTGTACAGGTATATGCCATGCATGGTTTGATATTGAGGCATGTTGGTTGATACATATGAGCGTGGATTGCATATTAAATGCTAATGAATGCTGATTACTTGTTTAAGACACTGACTAGTCAGGGACCGACTCTAAAGTCGATGATCACGCATTGAATGGCTCTATGGCATTAATGCGGGACTGACCCTAAGGTCGAAGAACTTATAAGCGCTTGCCTGGTCTACGACCAGATGTCTATAGCCAAGGTATACGACCCCGGTGACCATTAGTCACGTGGCTAAGGGACGTTGTCCATAGTTACGACTCCAGAGTCGTGAGGAAGGTTATGTTGGTGACTAATCACCATACACTTGTCCTGATCAATTTGTGAGAGAATCACTTATCAGTTAAGCCCTGGTGACCCTATCGTCACATGGCTAGAGGGAGCGCTGCTCGTGATTGTGACCGTTGGCTATTGTCACCTATTTGTTGGGCTGATAGTCCTGGATGATTATTACGATCGTTGTTGATATTATATCATATTTTATTGTGTTTTCTTGCTGGGCCTTGGCTCATGGGTGCTATGTGGTGCAGGTGAAGGAAAGGAGAAAGCTTAACCAGCCCTGAGTGGGGAGCTTGGGCGACGTTGTGTACATATAGGGCCACTTGACCGCCACGGTCAAGGAGTTCTCAGAGGGACTAGGGGTTTACCCTATTTTTGCCGCTTAGGCCGGCGGGGATTGTAAATTGGGAACTGTAGCGAATCTTTTGTATTACGAACTACTTGTAAATATTTTGAAAGGCTCATGAGCAATTTATTTACTTAATGAAAAGTACCCTTTCCTTTTTACTGGTTTTCCACCTTAACCTGATAATAACACTTAGATCACGTTTTTAACCAAAGGACTCGGGTAGCGGGTCAAATTTCCGGTTCACCGTTCACCGTAACTGTTCTGGGGTAACCAGGGCGTTACACTGATGGTATGCTATGCCTCCCTACTCTTGCCTAAATTTTAGTCTTATTTAATTTTTGACTTATTTTTCTTTGTCCTTTATAATATTTTAGTGTAATATTGTGAAAAAAATACTTGAAAAAAAAAGAAACCTAAATCTTGTCCTTTCACCATAAGCAATTTTTGCTTAAAGAAAATTTGAACAAAATTCCTAATCCGCCTCTACTAATTAACCTCGGGGAGTTGTTAGTAGTGCGCGAGTAAGTGGAATCAAATAGGCCTGGGCACAAGTAAACCATAAGAATTATATTGTTGTGAAATCTCTAAAAATCCTAAATATGCTCTGTGGTTGTGGTTTTAACTGATCTTCCACATCAGAAAATTGCTTGTTTGAGATTATCTTTGTTGCCTTGTTTGTGAAAATTGTATGCATCATTGGGAATGTAACTCTAAAAATCGATTAGTAAAATTTAAGCATCATGGAACCAATTGCTAATCCTGTTGATGAAAATGTTGTGCCTGAAAATTTTTTGCTTGAGTATTTTGCACCTATTTCATCTAATGCTCCTTCATGTATTGTTCTTCCTACCACTTCTGCTACACATTTTGAGCTTAAACCATCAATCATTAAATTGTTGCCATCTTTTTATGGGTTGGATAGAGAGGATCCTTACATACATGTCAAAGATTTCTTAGAAATTTGCTCAACATTTAAATTTTAAAATTTTAAGTCGGTCAAACTAAGATTGTTCCCTTTTCCATTAAAAGACAAATCAAAATCTTGGTTAAATTCCCTTCCCATGGGGTCTATAACTACATGGGATCAACTTTATAATAAATTCTTGCTGAAATTTTTTCCTATGTCTAAAACTGATAGTCTAAGGAGAGAAATCTCTGAGCTTTTTCAAAAAGATAATGAAGAGTTTTATGAATGTTGGGAAAGATTTAAAGATTTATTATTAAAATGTCATCATCATGGTTTTGAAAATTGGAGACTCGTAAAATATTTTTATGATGGTTTGACTCCCTCTAATCGTCAAATGATTCAATCTATGGATACCAATTTTTTTTAAAAATTTCAAGGACAAGAGGCTTGGGACACCCTTTAAGATTTGTCTGTCAATTCACAATAATAGAATTATTTTGATCCTAGGTCTAGGTCAAGTAATTCACCAAAAAAAGGAGGAAGGTATGAAGTAAAAGATGAATTAGACTTAAAAACATCCTTAGACAAATTAGCGAGAAAAGTAAAGCTTTAGCCATAAGCCAAACTATAAATTCTCCAATACAACCAAGAAAAGATGTTTGTTCTATATGTTCTAGTCGTTGCCATAATGCCCAATCATGTCCTTCCTACCAAGAAGCCTTTTCTGAGGAGGCCAATGCTCTTCATTCTTATGGGAAACCAAATGATAGCCCATTTTCATCCACTTAGAATCCAAATTGGAGAAACCATCCAAATTTTTTATGGAGGCAAAACCAACCTCAAATGAATCAAGGGCACCAATACAACACACAAAACCAAACTCATGCCCCACAAAATCAACCATATCCTCAACAAAGGAAACCTTCCTTAGAAGATACTTTACAACAATTTGCTACTGCTTTAGCTGATAGAGAAAAAGGAACATTCCCTAGTCAACCTATCCCTAATCCAAAAGGTCAATATGAGATAGGAAAGTCTAGTCATAATGGAGAAGTAAAATTAATTTCAACTCTTAGGTCCGGAAAGAACATTGTCAAACCCGATTACATACCCGAGGTTGAAAAAGAAAAAGAAAAAGAAAAGAGTCAGCCTGCTAGTTCTAATGCCAATGACTCTTCAAACAAGGAAACTCCAATCCATCCTTTCATTCCAAAAGCCTCATTCCCACAAAGATTACTTCCAACTAAAAAATGTGGCCAATATAATGACATCTTAGAAGTTTTCAAACAAGTTAGTATCAATATCCCTTTCTTAGATGCCATTAAACAAATTCTTGCCTACTCTAAATTTTTAAATGATCTTTGTATTGTTAAAAGAAACACTAATGTTCCTAAAAAAGCGTTTTTAACTTAACAAGCTAGTTCCATTATTCAATATAAGAGTCTTGTTAAATATAAAGATCCTAGGTGTCCCACAATTTCATGCATTATTGATGATCATTTTATTAACAAGGCTTTACTCGATTTGGGTGCTAGTGTGAATTTATTGCCTTACTCTATTTATAAGCAACTTGGTCTTGGTGAGATAAAACTTACTTCTATAACTCTTCAATTAGCCGATCGTTATGTGAAAATGCATAGAATCCATCTTGAAGAGAATTCTAAAACCTCTCGAGAATGTCAAAGAAGGCTAAATCCAAATATGAAAGAAGTAGTTAGAGAATAGGTCATTAAACTATTAGACATAGGTATCATTTACCCTATTTCTGATAGTCAATGGGTTAGTCTAATTCAAGTTGTGCCTAAGAAGTTTGGGATCACAGTTGTTGAAAACGAGAAAAATGAATTAATCCCTACTAGAGTACAAACGGGGTGGAAAGTGTGCATAGACTTTAGAAAGCTGAATAATGTTACTAGAAAAGACTATTTTCCATTACCATTTATTGATCAAATTCTTGAACGTTTAGTTGGCCATGCATATTATTGCTTTCTTGATGGGTATTCGGGATATAACCAAATCCCCTTTGCCCAGAAGATCAAGAAAAGACTACATTTACATGCTCTTTCTGAACTTTTGCCTATCATCGCATGCCTTTTGGATGATGCAATGAACCTGCGACTTTTCAAAGGTGTATGATTTCAATTTTTTCTGACATGGTTGAAAGATTTCTTGAAATGTTTATGGATGATTTTTCTGTGTTTGCTTCTTCCTTGGATGAATGTTTGCACCATCTTTCACTTGTTTTAATGTAATGACCCAACTATTTCTAAGACCTTGGACCATTAAAACTACTAGACATAGCTACTACTTTGAAGAGAACATACATAAGAAATATTTGTAACTTTATTAACACTCCAAAGTAAATATTCGAAATACATAAATGTGCGGTATGGGATCCCATTGTTTTAAAATAAAACATAACTTTAAATTAAATGAAATTGTTTACAAAACTAAATGCGAAAAATACATAAAAACATAATTTAAAAGACTAAAAATAGCGTCGTCCTCGAATCGACATGCAGCCCATCCATTCCATTCAGCCTCAACACACATGCCAAGCTTCCAAGAATCCTTCTGCCTTCGTATCTATTTTCTTGCATCATACTAAAAATAAAGGAGTGAGTCTAATGCCCAACAAGGAAAATCTACTAATCAATCATATAACATAAAACATAAACATAAGACTATATCAAAACATATATCACAACTCTAATCCATGTTCATGGTAAACATTGGGGTTTGTTACCTAAGCAACTATAAGCCTCAAAATATATTGAGGTTTGCTAGCTAAGCAACTATGAGCCCCAAGCAACATAAAAACATTGGGGTTTGCTAGCTAAGCAACTATAAGCCTCAAAATACATTGAGGTTTGCTAGCTAAGCAACTATGAGCCCCAAAGACTACAAGACATATTCATATATATCATAACATATCATAACATAACATATTATAACATAAACATATCATAACATATAAGCATATAAAAACTATCCTATTTTCCTTACCAAAAGTCGAGATATTTGAGAACAAGAACGCGATTAGAACTCCTATAAACCAACAGTAGAAAAAGGTGAGAATCTCTAAGAATAGAGATGAATATGAAAACTAAACCATCAAGAAGAAACTTACCAAGAAGGACCTTAAGTTTCAAGAATATAAATACCTAATCAAGAATTATAAACAAGAGTTAGGATCTGAATAAAAGAAACTAAAGAAAACTAAAGGATTATAAAGAACTGAACTTAAGGAATAGGAATACCTTGGTTGATCTTATAGATTGATCTAAACCTCAACACCGAAATCACACTATATGTCACTTCCCAAGTGTTTAGAAAGCTTAGAATGATCAAGCTTTTATCCCAAACCCAAGTGTAGCTCTCTATATTAACACTAGCACCTTGGAGGCTCTGATCAAGTACTTGAATAATGAAGAAAATAGCTGAGCACTAGGTCCTATTTATAGAGTTTGAGGAGTGAAACTATCATATTAAAAAAAAAACTTAAATTCTTAAATAAACATGATTATGACAAGTGTCATGCTCTTAGTGGTTCTGGAAGGTTCTAGAGTTTCTAGAACTTTCTTTTATAATTAAATCCTCAAATAAACATGATTATGACAAGTGTCATGCTCTTAGTAGTTCTGGAAGGTTATAGAGTTTCTAGATCTTTCTTTTATTTTAAAAAAAATACTTAATTTCATTCTAACTATAATCCAAATTTAAATTTAAATCAAATAGAATCCAAACTTATAACTTCCTAAATCTCGTAACTCTAAACTCATATGCAGTAAAATCAACATAACTGGAGCTGTCGGATTCCGATGTAGAACATATTTATGCCGTTAGAAAGCTAATTCAATTATCTACAACTTTCTAGAAACACTATTTTTATAAATTCATAATATAACTTGGTCAAAAATAGGTCGGAAGTTACAGTATCCTAAAGTTACAGAAAATCTATTTAATTATCTAAATAACAACCTAATCCACAAATATCTTAACTAACCATAAAATAACAAACTCTAATTCCCTAAGCTGATTTCGAATTTACTAAGCCCAAAATCTTATTGGGCTTTTGGGCTTTATGTAGGCTCTATCCATAACACTTTTTAATAATATCATAATTAATTTATTCGTATGAAATCACCCCCTTTTCCACAAACAAGACAACTAATATCATAAACCTATACTATACTATAATAATCATAACTACTAAAAAAAAATTAAACCTTATGTTATAATTAATATTCTTAAACTATAGATTAAACTTATAAAATTCATAAATGTTGCTACGAGTTTCCAACTAAGTCCACAGAATCTAACATACTACAAACTAATACTTACTACTACTGCTACTGCTAGTTAGTTAAGTAAATATTTTGGGACTCTACAATTCTCCCCCACTAAAAAGAATTTCGTCCCTGAAATTTGCTTATTAAACAATTCTGGATACCGGGCTAACATGTCTTCCTCCAACTCCTACATTGCCTCCCGTTCAGAACTTTTACTCCATAGGACCTTGACTATCGGAAAACTCTTAGACCATAATTCTTTCATCCTTCTATCTAGGATGCTAACCGGTCATTCCTCGTAACTCAAGTCTTTCTGAAGTGCTATCATATCATAGTTGAGGATGTGAGATGGGCCTGACACATATCTACGCAGCATCGAGATGTGAAATACATTGTGAATCCTTCTTTCGTTTCTCATTTCTCATCGGACAAATCTATCTACTAAAGCTGGTGGTAGGGCTAATTTATATGCAACTGTTCCCACCTTGTCCAATATCTCAAAAGGACCTATAAACCGGGGACTAAGCTTGCCTTTCTTCCCAAACTACGCTACAAAAAAGAACATTTTCAGTGACTAACATTTTAGTCACATAAAATCACCACTTAGTCGCGGAAATATTTTTGCGACTAAAATTGTTTAGTCGCTCCATAGTCGCAGAAAGTCGGACATAGAAATCTTTTACCGACTAAATTTTTTTTAGTCACTAAAAGTTGCTACTTACTATGACAAAAATTTAGTCATAAATGTTTTTATTTTTAGTCACTAAAAATAGATTGAAGTACCAATAAATTGGTCACATAAGCACCATTTTTTTTACTTTTTATGACTAAAAAACTATTTTCAATTACTAAAATTTAGTCACTGAAAACTAATTTTATATGACTAAATAATTTAGTCACAAACAATTAGATTGAATTAGTAAAATAAAATAAAAAATTATATAATAATTAGTCGTTAAATAGTTTTACATACTAAAAATATTAGTCACTATAGTGAAGCAAACTACACTATTAGTGACAATGATATAATCCTGAAAAATAATTTATTTTAATATCACTTTTTTTTTATCATGATAACAAATAAATTATTCAATATATATATATATTTGAATAATAAAATAGCATTTACTCGCTTACATTAAAAAAAATCACTATATAAAAAATAAAATTCCAATACAAAATATAATATTTTCCAAAAATACAATACAAACAATCAACACATAATTTTTTTTTTTTTTTACATTTAAATTTTTTTCCATAGCTTCCAAGTACAAGGAATAGAATTGAAGAGCAATAACTGCGAACAATAAAAATAATAATAATAAATTAGTTAATAAATATGTATTACCCAATAACTAATAATAAAATAAATATAGTCTCCTAAAATAAAACTAACAATAATATACATTATTATAAAAAAAAAACTAAATATATTTGAACACATTATTTTTACGTACAACTTCTCGAAGCATAAAACAAATTTGAGGTGACTTGATAAAACTCATCATTAAAATAATTGACTGAGATTTCAATAAGAAATCAAATGCTCATCTTACTCTTTATTATCAGCCTTGGGTTTAGTCACAACAAGCTTAGTTTGTCCACCTAAAATACATAGAAAACTACATAACTTAGTTATTTTATTTTCAAAATGCAAAAATGGATTACACAATTTTGGCTCAAAAACTTAATTAATTTATTAAATATATATAAATGTACAGTATTTTGGCTCCATAAAAATTACAAAGTGAATAATTACTTATACAAAACCACTTAATCAGACACTTAGTTACAATTGAATAAAATAAATACAATATATTTAAACAAATTATAAATTGTAAGATATACATAAATGCATTTGCTATGTGGTTGTGGGACACACACGAGTACATATGGTCTTTATATAGAAATAACAAAGTGAATACTTACTTATACAAAACCACTTATTAATACACTTAGTTACATTTGAATAAAATACATACAGTATATATTAAACAAATTATAAATTGTAAGATATACATATATGCATATGTTACGTGGTCACACTTACATGCATCTTTACACTGACATTGGGGAGTTTTGTGACCAACTTTTGATGTGGTATTCATTATAGACAACATAATAATGTCAACTTTTGATGTGGTATTCATTGCATAAAAAAACATGACCAAACTCAATGGTGTATCGGTTTTGTGTGCTAAAAGCCATACATACCATATATAAGTATAGATATAGTTATGGCCTAGTGTCAGATTAAAGGTGGTTAATGCATTTTAGTTATATGAGTATAGATATAATTGTGGCCTAAATTGGTGAGAAATAAAAACCCAGCTTCAGCAAAGGCTACGTTAAAAAAAATATAAGAGAGCAGTAGAAAGCACCGACAAATCCTAAGATTAATGAAACATATAATAAAACATCATACATAATTTATGCTGCAACCTGCAGAGGCAACCAGTATATAGCATAGGTAATGAAACTTTGTTAATAGACTTCATGTAAGAATATAATGCTTAGAAAAAAAAAAACTAGCACTACTTACTTGGAACAACTGATGTGATTTGGAACCCAATTTTTACAATAATTTTTGAAGTTCCTCTAGAATCAAAGTAAATATAATAATATTATATTGTAATGGCAGAATGAACTACTAGCATGAAACTATATAACCAACCTTTATTTTCATTAGAGTTTTTTTTCTGGTTTTGTGTTCTTACTTTCTTTGACATTTTGTTATAGAAGTGCCATGCTGGGTACCCACCTGAATAACTTGAACTATAGTACTTGAATTTATACAACTACTAGAGAAAATGATTCCGAGGGAACAAAAAAGTATGAGGAAATAGAAACAAACAGAGAATAAAATTACTGGTCAGAACAGAGCACTAGACAACATATATTTAATTATATATATCCATATATATAAGAAACAAACAAATCCAAAAAATCCATTACATTTTCAGCTGAGATTCATATTCACAATACACCAAGAAATCAATTTAACACTCAAGAAAAACAAATAACAGTCAAAATTAGATACACATATATATATATATGTATATATAACAGAACCCATTAAGAATTCATATTAAGAAATCAATTCTCTCAAGCCACTTCTTCTTCGTCTACAAAATGTGTTCTACTTCAATTTACACATATATACCTGTTGAAGCAACAATTTGTCTCTCTATATCTGGAGGTATAATCCGACGGTAGATGATGCTGTGTCACTATTCTGGTGATGAAGTTTGCCTTTGACTCGTCGGGGATACCTGCAAGAAAGATACTCCGATGCTTAAGTCAGTAAAAAGTTCGATACCTTTGCTGTTCTATGAATCTCATATTTATAGGACAAAATATGTAAAGTGCTTAGTTAGTTCAAGCAAACCCTGGATTGGTGGGAAAAATAACCAAATTTCCCTCCAAAACATGCTGACTTTGAATTACGCATTCAGAGGTCAGAGGCGCAGACCGCCTCTGACCCGTGGCTTCTGCCTTCAGAGCTTCTGCAGTTCAAAACGATTCGTTTTGAATGTTCGGTAAATGAGGAAAGGATTTGGGGCCGAACATTTTGGGCCCAACAGATGCCCCCTGGCCCAAGCTTCGAACAGACGAAGCATGCTAAGCTACTCGAATCTTGGGCCGACTCTTCAATGCCAAAAATTTCGCCTAAAGTTGTCATTCTCCGCAGATCGAGGCGATTCGTAGGTACATGATCATTTGATCTCCTGACAAGCTACACTTAATGTAAACACAATTACCGAGTGAAATACTTGATTAGAATTTTACCTCTCATTTAAATAGTTCTATTTCAAAATAATTTTCATCCAAATTTTCAAACTTTATCCTAAACCTTTCAGAAAAAAGCTCTGAGGAAAAAACCTTAAAGATACCTAATTGTTTAATCCTACAATGATCATCCCAATCTTCACAATCATGTCTTCACGCTCATCTCCCAAACCTTTGGATCGTGAAGGATACAAGAATGCATATGAACGCATACACAAATCGTTCGATATTCCTGACAATGTCACGGTGCGGATGCTTTCGGATGCTGAACTTCGGGAATGGCGATTCAAGGATGTAATCAAGCCCACTGAAATCGTAATGAGTCTGAGACATATCGAATGGCTCCGCTTCCCTCTTCCTGCTCTGTTGGTTCAAGTAATTTCGAACTCTGGAGCTCACATTTCTCAATTTCTCCGAAATGCTATTCAATCAATAGTCGGAGCTCAGATGATAGGGAGTCTCAGGAATGTCGACATTCAGTCAGACGACATTTACGCATGTTTTACCAAGTCGACAAACAAGGCGATAGAGGGAAAACCCTGGAAAACCTTCTATCTTTCTCCCAAAAAGGATCGGACAATTTTTACCGATTTTGACAGCTCCCATCGAAATTTGGATAAATACTGTTTTGCTGTTGGAGGGGCATGGTATCCTAAATTCCTGCCTCAAGAAATCTTTCCTTTAGCCAGGGTGTTCATAAAAGGTGAGTTATATTTTCATTTTGTTCCTTATTGCTTTTAGTGTGAGTTAATCATATCTGGATGATTGTCTATCAGTCTGACCCTGAGTATTACTATTTTGCTTCCTTGTATCAGATTTTTCTTGGCCTCAGGTTAACATGAGTCCTGAACGGTAGAGCATGCTGACAGAGAAGGGGCTTCTGCATGAGTCTAAAGAGAATGCCATCAGTATTAGGGGCGTGATGAACCCCTACTGCATGCAAATTATGACTCGGCTTTTCTTTATGGATCGAGTCGATCCTGGCGCCATGCGAGTTAGAGCGCAAAAGGGTGACATAACCCTTGGCAAAATTACAGCAACATGTGCGAAGCAGCTGGGAGATTTTTTGAAGAAGTCTCCTCCTGCTTCTTCAATTTTGTCACTGTAGAAGACCGAGTGTGAAAGGGCGTGTTCTGAGATCTACGCCGCATGTGCCAAACGCCAAGGGGTCCCAGAAAGTAAAAAGAAAGAGGGTTTTGGTCTAGCTTCTACTGCTGAATCATCCCCTGATAAGTCTGGCCTGTCACGCAGATCTTCCCGTATTCAAGGGCGATCCTCCATGCCTTCTGGTGCTCTCCAAATTCAACCTCTTCAACAAGTGCATCTGCCTACGGATGCCTTAGGGAAAAGAAAGGAGCGCGAGGAATCCTCTGGTGAAGATTCAGACGATGGGAAGTGTATTTCGTCCAAGCTTCGGATCCCAAAGGGTTCTGTCTCTGCTGCTCAGGGATCTCCCCTTGCAATCCCCAAGCTCACTCCGGGGAAGTTACCAACAAGCCAGGCTCTAACGTTGTGCAAGAAGCCTCGAAGGTCTGCCCCTACTGGATCTCTAACCGAGGCATCTTCTACCTTGCATGTAGTTGGGTCTTCCTTGAAGGCAGGTTCAGAAGGGGCGGCTCATGCTGCGGGTGTTTCTTCTTCACCAACTGAATCATTAGAAGTGGCGACTAGAGATGGTGTGCAAGGTGGCCTGCCAGTCGAGGCAAAGTATCCTATTGTCTGTATGAAGTCGTCAAAGGCATTATCCTCTGCTTCTGCTTTGGCTGGAGGTTCTGACGCTGGCCGTAAGCATGGCTCAGAGGGGAGACGCCCTTCTTCTACCTCTCGTAAGAACAGGCTTTTGGAGGATGCTTTCGGAGGGGTTTTCGAGTCTATGAACACCCCTCCCCAGCCGGTTGAGTCAGGTACGACCGCCATTTCTGAGACTTTCCCCATATGTTAGGAATTAGCGGCTGCCGAAATAACAGGGGTTGATACTCTCAATGTTGAAGTTTCCTCATTACCACCTGTTGCTTCTAAGTCTCATCCAGGAGATGTTATCGTTGTATCTCCGAAGGGTACTAGTACTTTTGAGTCTCCCAGTGCTTTCTTGGAGCAGCTAACATCTTCTGCCGTGCAGACGCCGGTGTACCTTCCAAGTGACTTGGGTGAAGACGATAGTTTACTCGTACGACCTTCCAAGACATATTCTTCTAGAGTGGGAATAATTACGTTGGCGTCTGACAGTGTTATGGTGTCAACGTTAGCAGAAGGTGGGAAGCCGGTTGCCCCCGTTGCTTCTGCTGCTGCATTAGCAGGGGGAGAAGCAAATGACAGAGCGGGAGTCATGTCTTAATATGGTCCTTCAGCGTCTACGGAGGTGATGGAGGAGATGCTACGCATAAGCAGACCCCATCTTCCTACAAAAGCCGTTGGATCATTGAGTGGACAAGGTGATTTGCTGCAGCAAGTATCAGACCATATTTGGATGGTCAGTTGGTTAAAAATTAGGACCTTTTATTATCTTGTGATAAGTGTGTAATGTTATTTTTGATGAGCGTAATTGATGTGTCACAGAGTTATGTATGTGCTTCTGCTGCAAGGCGAGAGTATGCGGCGGCTGTACAGAATAGTTCCAAACTGGCAGAGCAGGCAGTGAAGTTGGAAGAGGACTGGGCGGGGAGAATGATGGCTGAAACGAATCGAGATGTGCTTGTGGAAGCCATCAAAAAGTTAGAAGTAGAGCTGGCAGTGGCTAAAAGGAAGGTGGCCGCCACAGAGCTAGTAGGCACTGTCGGACTCGAGGTAGAGCGAGACAAACTGAAAGCTGACTTGGTGGCTATGACCAATAAGTGGATGGAGAGAAACCAAGTCTGCGCACAGCATGAAGCCTGCATGGAGAAGCTTGGCAATATGATAAACGACCTTGATGAGGATATAGTGTCGTTGCAGACGGATAAAGAGATCTTAGAAAAAGAGAAGAAAGAACTGCAGTGAAAGTCAGAGGTGCTTGAGGCTAGCGCAACGGATGCCAAGAAGCAGAAGCTAGAGACTGAACTTCATCTAGGGAAGAAGTTGAAAGAAACAGAAGAGGCGGTCACCGAAGCCAAGAAGCAGTTGGAGGAGATGGATGTGGTATGTGTTATTTCTGTAGTTATTAATGTATTGGAAAGTTAGTGGGTCTATAAGGCACGTGTGTTGATTTCATAATGTTTTTACTTTTGCAGAGGGCAGAAGAGGCGGCGATCGAAGCCACGAGGCAACGTATCCGAGATCGTGAGATCATCGAACGTAAATTTGTGAGGATGGCTGAGGTAGATACTGCGAAGTACCTTGATCTGGCACTACGCAATAAGAAGTAGACCCCAAAGGAGAAATGGGCAAAACTCGAGATGTATTGTAAAAGCGTCGATGAGAAAATAGGAGAGTATAATGTTGACGAGTATCTGAATGAACTCGGGGATCTGCAGATATCCTATCCGGCGTGTCATCTGGAGAAGCTGAAGTTGAGAGGCGATGCGCTGGGGTCGATTTATAATGCCAACGGGGAAGCTGCAAAAGAAGGTGTTGTCGATGAGGCTTCTGAACAGAAGGCAATAGAATTCGTGCCAGTTGCAGAGGCCAGGCCAGGTGGTGAAAGAGGTGTCGTAGAATGAATGACATACTAGCTCTTTTGCTAAACTTTGTTATGTTTGGTTTTGTATTAATTCTTGTATATGCATTCTTTGGTCTTTTTGGCCGTTAGTATGTAGACAATTGTAATAGCGCAAATTATCAATACAAGTTGAGTTTTGTTTCATGTTGGTTGTTTGGTGTTATTGGATGTGTTCTTTTCCGTTTGGAACTTAATTGAAGGCATTACGATAGGTGAGAGTCAGATGGTTTATTCGGATTAGAAGCTTCATAGACCCTTTAGGCCATTGCGTGCGAGATACAGTAAAAGATCATACAGATGGTGGGAGAGAATGCCCAGTTAAGTGTTGTGTGAACAATTCGCCTTATCGTTATGGTGATTGGTTGGGGCTGACGACAATGTTGTTGTTGGTGAGCATCGTGAGTGGATGAGGGTGCCCTTTTTGAGGCGAATCTTTGATAACCCACAGTGGCTTTACTCAACGTGGGTGATGGAGGAACTAATCAGAAGCGGCATCCCGTACTACATATCGTGTGAACGCTATGGGTTAGGCCATCCAAAGCTAGAGAGTGCGATGGCAGAGTACATACGTCGTATTGAATGGGACTAAAAACAGCCAAGAGAATATTTGTATATAGTGGAGAAATCAATTACGGAACAAGAAACTAATATTGTCATTAATGTAACATAATTTATAAATAACAACTTCTGATTTATTGCCATTTTTTATTACACGTGGCCTTCTGATTGTGTGAACTACAGATCTTTTATCATTTTTATGTATTTAAAAAGGGAATTGAGCAAGTGTGTGTGCCCGTGCTTAACATCTGTCGAATTGGGTTATAATGCTAAGAGTTTTGTACTTCTACGAAGTTGTCGTTATTGTTAAGTGGTAAACTTTTTTATGCTTGGAGAGTCGTGTGGTTGCTTGATTGGAGCGGGTTCGACCTTTAGGGTGTATGAAAGAGCATGGTTGATGCTCTACCATTTTGCCAGAGGGGTTAGTGTGGTTCAGGCCGGACGCAGGGAACAAAACACGGAGTTGGGCGTCAAGGTAGAGGCAAAGAGGTTAGGGCAACGAGGCAGATGTCTTTCCAATGCACCCATACCGTGTGGTATGCGTGAAGGCTTGGTTGGGTTGTCTTGTATTCTGACAGAGGCACCCGTTGTGTAGGATATGGGTGCGACTGCGGGAAAAGTTCCTCCCAGCCTTGGATTGCCAAACCAGTTAATGTATACTGGTGACGGATCCGAAGTGTGACAGCTGATGGTTCTGATGTGGTAGTCAGGGCAGAGTAGACTGCCGGAGGTGCTCCTCTTATTCGAGTAAGAGGGCAGGGTAGGTAGTGCACCCTGGTTAGACGTCCAAATCGGCATAGTCAGGGCAGATTAGACTGCGAAATGGTTGGTCGTAGCTCCCTGTAAGCTTAGTCAAGTCAGATTAGAATGCTGCACAATATCGATTGAAATGGCAGAGGCAGCAGTATTGTGTATGCAGATTGTGTGTAGTGGCCTTGCTGTCTTGATCCATTGAGGTTCTGCCTTGTGCCAATGTGTGGGGTGAGATGCTGCACCTCACCATGCATTTTTTTTTTGTTGGGAAGCTTATTTTTTGTTCTAGGTGTAGGAAACGTTTGTATTGAGACCAAAGGCATATGGTGTATTGTTATGGGAAGCTGATAACTACAAGCACTCAGATAGTTACTTATTTATAGCCATTGTGGTAGGTGGTTTTTGAGTGCACGTGAATAATGTTGTTTTTAATAAGGGTAGGTGGGGATATATTTGATAGGACCTTTTGAGTGAAGTGCCAGTTGTCACATGTCTTGCATAGTGTGATGTCATAATGAGGAATCCATATGGAAAATAATGTCAAGAAATTGAATGTACAAAAGAAATTTAAAATAATGTGAAAAAAGGGAAAGTTGTTGTATTACTTTTGAATTGCACAGTACAACTATTAACAATAATATTGTTTCAAAGACATTGAATTCCAAGTACGGGGTACGATCTTCCCACTACGTACATTCTTAAGGGTGTAAGACCCTCTGTCTAGTACTTTTATGATTTCAAAAGGCCCTTCCCAATTTGGTTCTAGCTTCTTCTTATTGCCGGTGACCTTGCACAGAACCCAATCACCTTTCCGAAATATGCGTGAGTGGACTCTCTTATTGTAGTAGCGTTCTACAACCTTTTGATAATTTTCTAGTCATAATTGTGCTAGCGTACGTACCTTTTCCAGAAGGTCTAGGTTGTACAGTAGTTGAATGTTGTTTGTTGTTTGATCAGATGCGATCTCTGTTCAAAGTGTAGGCAGGCCCACTTCTGTCAGGATGATAGCTTCCGTTCCATATACCATGGCGTAGGGAGATTCACTCGTAGAGGATCTTTTTGTTGTCCTATATGCCCATAACACCTTTGGTAGTTCTTCTGCCCATGCTCCTTTTTTATCTTCTAGGTTCTTCTTAATGTTGGCAAAGATAACTTTATTGGAAGCTTCTACTTGACCGTTGCCTTGCGGGTAAGTGACTGAGGAAAAACTCAGCTTGATCTTGTATGTGTCACATAGTTCTTGTACTTTCGCATTTTGGAACGGGGTTCCATTGTCAACGACTATCTCCCACGGTATCCCAAATTGACAGATGATGTGCTTCCATATGAAGGTCATAGTGTCTGTTTTGCTGACTGTAACGTATGCTTCTGCTACAACCCACTTAGTGAAGTAATCAGTGGCTACCAGAGCATACCGTCTTCCTCCAGCAGCCTTAGGTAGTTCACCCACCACATCCATACCCCATTTTGCGAAAGGCCAAGGTGCAATGATTGAGTGTAAAGTTTGAGTAGATTGATGGATGGTGGGTGCAAATCGTTGGCACTTGTCATATTTTTTGGCATAGTCACGTGCTTCTGTCATCATGTACAGCCAGTAATACCCCGCTGTAAGTGCCTTGTGTGCCAGACTCTGTCCCCCTGTGTGATTTTCGGATGCCCCCTCATGTGTCTCTTCTAGCAGTATTTTAGCTTCTAATGGACGCAAACACCGTAGGTAAGGGCCATTGAAGGACTTGCGGTATAGCATTCTATGGATTACAGAATAACATTGTGCCCGAAGCCGCAGAAGCTTTGCATCGTTTGGATGAGGGGGGAGTTCAGAGGTGGATAAGTATCGAATGATTGGGTCCATCTAGCGCTCAGGTTCTGATGAAGTTGAGTAGACTTCCATATCTTTGCTTGATCAGCTTATAGATATGGAGGATTGGCGTGTACAACCTCCTGTAGAGGCTAATTTGGCAAGGGCATCGGGCTTCTGATTCTGTTCCCTCGGTACTTGTACGAGTTCGAACTGGTGAAAATGTGATCGTAAGTCAGTTACCTTGTGTAGTAGGCTAGCCAGATGGGGTGCTTTGGTATCGAAACTCCTAGCCACTTGTTCTATCATAAGCTGTGAATCTCCTCTTACATTCAGACGTTGGATGCCCATGTCTCGTGCTAGTTCTAAACCATAGATCAGAGCCTCATATTCTGCTTCATTATTCGTCGTGGATTGTTCTAAACGAATGGCTTTCTCAATTTTGAGGCCTGAGGGAGCTTCTAACACGACGCCAATACCAACTCCTTGGGAATTGGATGCCCCATCAGTATGCATTGTCCACACCCATTGATCTTTTGATTCTAACAATTCAGGCAGGGTGCCTGGGGTGAAAGATTGAATTTCGACCAGGAAGTCAGCAAGTACTTGTCCTTTTTTTGCTTTTCATGGCGAGAATTGGATATCATACATCCCTAGCTCAATTTCCCATTTAGATAACCTTCCAGAGAGATTGGGTTTACTTAATACTTGCTTTAGTGGATAGTCCGTATATACAATGATGGTGTGGCTTTCAAAATATTGTCGTAACTTCTTCTTTGCTGTGATGAGTGCGAGTGCCAATTTTTCCATCATACTGTAACGAGTTTCAGCGTCCAGAAGCATCTTGCTGCAATAAAACACTGGCCTCTGATGATTAGCCTCTTATCGGAAGAGAACGGAACTCACAGTGAAGTGTGAGACAGACATAGACAAGAATAGATCTTCATTAGCTATGGGGGAGCTCAATATAGGAGGGGAGCTCAAATAAGCTTTCAATTCTTCCAATGCTTTACTTTGTTCTAGTCCCTAGGTGGTGTTGGTGGATTTCTTTATGCATTGCAAGAAGGGCTGGCAACGGTCGGACATGCGCGATATGAACCAACTTAATGCTACGATTTTGCCCGTCAGAGCCTGTATGTCTCGGATGGTGCGGGGTTCTTTGACTTCTGAGAGGGACGCAATCTGTGTTGGGTTGGCCTCGATGCCCCTCTGACTGATGACATTGTAATGACCCAACTACTCTAGACTTTGGACCATTAATGAAAACTACACATAGACCCTAATCCTTAATAGAACTTACAAGTGAAAAGATCATAACTTTATTAAAAACTTGTAAAAATAAAGGTTAAACTTACATAAAATTTAAGTTAGGATATGGGATCCCATTGTTTTAAAATCAAAACATAACATAATTGTAATTAAAAAGAGATTACATAAATAAGTGCGGAAAAATACACATAAAAACATAAGTAAAGACTTCATCCTCGAATTGAAACTCTCGGCTCTTTGAATCCATTCCGCCTCAATACACATGCCCAAAACTACCAAGAACCTTTCCTGCCACTAAAGCTATTTTCCTGCACATATAAACAAAAAGGAGTGAGCCTAATGCCCAGCAAGGAAAATCTAACACATAAACCATATACATAAATTTCATAAAGAAACATAAAACATATCATAACACTTATGTCACATACATACTATAATGGCCATTATTACTTGGGGTCCTATAAACTAAACAAGTCATATGCCCATTAGATTAGTGGGGTCTTGCTAGCTAAGCAAGTCATATGCCCATAATCTATTTGGGGCTTGTTAGTTGTATAGGTCATATGCCCAAGTCTACAAGCATACTTAACATAGAATTTTACATAACACATATTCATATGATAACATATAAAATCATATAACACATAAATCCTATCCTATTTTCCTTACCAAAATAACCGGGATATGAGAACTGATTTGGGACCTTGGAACACTCCTAAAAACAATTTATAATAGGGTGAGTTTATTGAGGAAAAGGGATGAAAGTGATGAAGGAACTATACTATCAAAACATACTTACCAAAAACCTTGTGCTTAAGAACTTAGATTTCCTAACCAAGAATAAGAATAAGGTTAGAATACTGAGTAGAAGACTATGAGAACTTTAAAAAAAATAATACAGAAGTGTACTAGAGTTTGGGATACCTTGAGTACTTCTATGATCAATCTAAACCTTGAATCGAAATGTGAATAGAACCTTACTTCCCAAGTGTTTGGTAAGCTTATAGTGATCAAGCTTATAATTCCCAACCCAAGTGTTTACACTCTCACACTAACCTAGCAACTTGCAGCCTCTGAACTTAGAGTTATAGATGAATAAATGGCTGGGTACTAGGTCCTATTTATAGAGTTTAGGAATGAAAAGATCTTCATTTAACTTGAATAAAAATAATGGCTTTTTAAGTGAAAATTATTTGAATTATCGTTCAGCAGAGGCTGAAGACTCGTTTAGAAAGGTGCTGGACTTATCAAGAGGTTTAAGGATTTGAATGAGAACGTTTTTGAAAACTTTCAAAAATTCACTGAAGGAGGCGATATATCGCCCCCTATAGGTGATATATTGCTTGGACCAGTATGCCTGAGGCAATCGTGCAACGTTTCGTGTTTTTCGTATCCCCGTACTGCGATATATCGCCCCCTATAGCTGCGATATATCGGCATACGCTGAATATTTAAACATGAAATTACACATTTTTAGCTTAATTTGAATTGAGTAAACAGCTTTGACTAAACCCTCTAACGTTTTCAAAGCTGCTGACTGACCCTAGGATATTCAAATTTTAGCCTTAATAAATGTATTCCTCAAAATACTTAATCATTATTAAACCCATACATGACATGTGCTATTATCTTATTGGGTCTTTTCTAAACCTTATAGTATAATAAATATTACCCTCAATATCAGTCATATTAATCAAACCTTAGGTTAAAATTAATATTCCTAAACTATAGGTTAAACTTAGAAAATCTACAAGTATTACTATGAGTGTCCAAATAAATCCCGGTCTGAACCAAAAATCCACAGTCATAAAGAAAATACTATTATTACTATTATACTACTATCTAACTTAGCTAAGTAAAGTTCTTTGGACTCTACAGACATATCCTAAGAACTGTCTAGAGGACACCCCAAAGGCGCATTTAGAGGGGTTCAATTTCATTTTATAAGTGTCGAGAATATCGAAGCACTCGGTTAAATCGTCTATATGTGAAGAGCTTTTTTTAGACTTGATGACCATGTCGTCGATATAGACCTCCATGTTTCTCCCAAGCAATGAGGAAAACAGTTTGTGCATCAGCCTCTGGTACGTTGCGCCTACATTCTTTAGACTGAAGGGCATAACTTTTTAGCAATATAATCCACCTTCTATTATGAAAGCTGTGTGAATCCGATCTTCTGATTTCATTGGGATCTGATTGTACCCATAGTAGGCGTCGAGGAAGCTCATTCTTTCATACCTTGCCGTGGCGTCTATCATCTGATCGATTTTCGGTATAGGGTAGTTATCCTTGGGACATGCTTTGTTTAAGTTTGTGTAGTCTATGAATACTCTCTTTTTTCCGTTCTTCTTCGAGACCACGATGAGGTTGGCAAGCCAACTGGGATATAGGCATTCTTCGATTGCCCCTGTGCTCAGGAGCCATTGCACCTCCTCCTGTATGACTTGATTTACTTTGGGAGCGAACCTCCTCTGCTTCTGCTTGACGGGTGGGAAGCTGTTTGAAATATTAAGGCTGTGACTCATGATCTAGGGGTCTATTCCGGGTATGTCGTACGGAGACCAGGCGAAAGTTCCCATTCTAGCTTTGAGAAATTGGACTAGGGTCTGTCTTTCATTTTCAAAGAGCTTGGTACTTACCAGCACTATCTTAGATGGGTCAGCGTCATCTAGACATATTTTTTCTAGGGTATCGAGTGTAACTGGGGGTTTTTCTTGGTCTTCTTCTGGATCGATCCCTTTGAGGCATGCTGGTAGGTCCTGCTGTAATTGTTATTTGTCAGGAATGTCATTATGGGAGGAAGTGCCAGAACTATTTATTTCTTTCAAGGTAAGGAAGCACTTCTTGCCCTGCTTCTGACATCCCTTGATGTCGACGGTGTAGCGCCCGTTGGGCTATAGACATCGCATCACCTGATGCAAAGTTGAGACTACCCCCTGCATCACGTGGATCCAATTTCTCCCCATGATGGCGTTGTAGCTTGTGGTGGAATCTATAATGAGGAAATCTACTGGCAGGGTGCGCTCCGTGGCCACCACGGGCAATCGTATGACGCCTTGCAGATATACTCTTTGGCTGTTGAATCCCAAAATGGGTGTGGTGGAGGGCCGGATCTGATTTTCCTCTAGCCCCATTTTCTGGAAGGCTTCCCAGAAGAGGATATCAACCCCACTGCCCCCGTCGACTAGAACTCTACCTAGCTAGCAATGGTCGACCTGTAGTGAAATGACAAGTGGGTCGTCATGGGGTAGGTGCACTCCTTTTAGGTCATCGTCGGTAAAGGCGATTGCAGAGGCTGGATAACTTCTGTCCTCTAAAGTGACAAGATTGACCGTGTGGCCTAATGATTTGTATCGCTTTACCCATTCCTCCATCCTCTTATGGATTTTGGTGACATGCTCTTGGTTCTCAGTGAGTTCCACGATCCCATGTATCATAGGGACTTTCTTAAGGGGTTCTTGAGGGCTAGCAGAGGCTGTGTGCACGGGATCTGACCCTTGCGGTGTTGGGGCAGAAGTTGAATTATGCCGCGAGGCGCCGGGTCTGCCTGCCTCCTTAATGTATTGGGTAAGCCTCCCACTTCTCATGAGAGCTTGGATCTGATTGTTCAGGTTATGGCATTCAGCGATCGTATGACCGTGATCTTTATGGAAGAGGCAGTACCTGATTTTATCCCTCCTGTCAGGAGGAGTGGTAATCTTATACGGCTCTCGCCAGATAGGTCTTTCTTTATTTTCTTCATAAATGACTTCTTGCGGGACGGTGTATTCAAAGGAAGGGTATTGTGGTGACTGTCGGTCCTGTCTTGGCCTCTTCCCTTCCTTCGCGTGATCTGTCTGGTTCCGCTTCCTCTTGTCTTCTCTAGCAGGTGGAGGAGGGTTATTTGTTGGTGGAGCGGAGATGAGTGAAAATTTCTTCTGTTCACGTTCTCGGAATTCCAAGACCCTAAAGACGCCCTCGACTCGGGTCTGAACCTCTGCCATGTCATAGGGTGGTGTCATGGTGAGATTTTCATGTAAAAGAGACCCCACCTGCAAGCTTTTGACGAAGAGGTTGGCTGCGGTAATCGGATCGACATCATGGATTTGATGCACGAGGTCGATGAAACGCTGTAAATACGCCTTCGGATGTTCATTTTCCCCTTGCTCAATCCGATAGAGGTCAGCCATTGTTCTTGGTGCCTCACGGTTCGCGCTATATTGTTGTAGAAAGGTTCGTTGGAGGTCACTAAAACTGTTGACGGATCCGGGCTTTAACTGTCGGAACCACAACAAAGCTGGCCCGGAGAAAGTTGTTGAAAAAACCTTGCATTAAATGGCTTCGTTGTTAGCTTCTAACGCCATTTTCTGCTTAAATTGGAATAGATGGTTTAGCGGATCTCCCTTTCCATTAAACGCAGGTAGGGAAGGGATGATGAAGTCTCGAGGCTTAGGCTCATTCTGAATCCATTCTGAGAAAGGAGATTTCTCAGTGGTTCTTGACACTAGATCCAAATGCTCGGTGGCGTAAACGGATCACCTGTCTGAGAACTTCTACATCATTTCTCTCATCATCTCTTCTTTCCAACTGTCTAAGAACCGGATAGAGGGAGCACAGTCTTCAGAGGGTGAGTCATGCGTGGCTCGATGTGTGATTTGTTGGGGCCTGACTTCAACGGTTGGCTGAGCGGACCAGATGGGTTCTGCTTCTGTCCGCGTATGTGTGTCACAGACCGGGGCTCGTCGCTCTTTGGCCCCAAGACGAGGACGGGTTGGGGAGGGTGGTGGGAGACCCTGGGATCCTTTGCTACCTAGGTTCATGTTTTGCTAAGGGAACAGATGCGATCGATTGGAACTTCAGGTCTACCAGAGTCGAGATTGTTGTTGGCTTGGGTGCTGCGTGTGGCGTCAGCGGATCTACGTAGCTCAGCGATCTCAGCTTCAAGCCTAGCCTGAGCTTCAGTCAATGTTTTGATTTCTTCATCGAATCTCTGCTGGCTAGCTTCCAGCAGGCGACACATCTTGTCGATCTAGTCACCAACGTCCGCTGGAGGGACGACCTGTGTGACTGGGCCCGACACTCCGTTGCCTTTTGGCGGCATGGCTCCAAGGTTTTAGAGGATCTTGGATGCAAAAAGGAAGGTTCTTGATTTCTTGATTCGACGATGTGGCTAAGGCCAAAATGTTTGTTGTTCCCACAGACGGCGCCAATTGTTGAAGCAACAATTTTTCTCTCTATATCTGGAGGTATAATCCGATGGTAGATGATGCTGTGTCACTATTCTAGTGATGAAGTTTGCCTTTGACTCGTCGGGGATACCTGCAAGAAAGACACCCCGATGCTTAAGTCAGTAAAAAGTTCGATACCTTTGCTCTTCTATGAATCTCATATTTATAGGACAAAATATGTAAAGTGGTTAGTTAGTTCAAGAAAACCCTGGATTGGTGGGGAAAAATAACCGAATTTCCCTCCAAAACATGCTGACTTTGAATTACGCATTCAGAGGTCAGAGGTGCAGACCGCCTCTGACCCGTGGCTTCTGCCTTCGGAGCTTCTGCAAATCAAAACGATTCGTTTTGAATGTTAGGTAAATGAGGAAAGGATTTGGGGCCGAACATTTTGGGCCCAACAATACCATTAACTATATTTCACCATAAAAATCTATGCTTTAACAGAAAAATATGAATATAGATACATTGTTATATATATATGCCGAGAAAGTGGTTCACCTGGGTTTAAGCTTAGAGAAGAGGCATTTGGGTTCGCGTGTTTGTGGCGAACCGGCGTGAGGGAATGGAGAGGGTCGGTGTTAGGGAGAGAGAGCAGTTCGAGATGGGGCTCAGTGTTAGGGAGAGAGAGCAGACCGAGAGGAGTCGGTGTTTGGGAGAGGACTAGGAGGAGACTCTGTGCGATAGAGAGAGGAGGCTGAGCGTGAGTGAGAAAAGTTTGAGAGGATTAGGGATTTGAAGAGATAGTGGAGAGTAAGATTTTTCCTGCAAGCGGTGTCGAGTAGTCCCAGCCTTTGCGTCGTCCAGCCCCGATGAGCCTGCGCTAGCCTGTCGCAACCCCCACCGTCGCTGGACCTGCAGAGAAACAGAGAAGATTGAGATGAGATAGAGATAGTGAGGGAGAGGGTGCGGTTGTGATGTGAGTGAAGAGAGTTACAAACAAAAATTGTGTTAAGACTTAATTTTTGTTTTTAATTTACCCGCCCAATAGTTTTTCAGTCTCGCCTAATGCACTACCACCTTTTTATTTTCTAATTCCTTTTACAACTTAACAAACATAAATCATATTTATTCTTTATAAATTTTATAATTTCTTTTATAGCTTAACTAATGTAATGATATTTATGAAATATATATTTTAACAACAACATTCAAACCAATTAGAAAATTAGTTATAAAAAATAGGTAATTTGAATTCAAATGTATATTATCTTATAAAAAGTATATTTTAAATTAATATTTAAAAATAGTACCAAACATTTTCCTATATATAGCATTTATGATATCTCATTAAAATTTATTTTTCTATATCTTCTTCTCATCTCAAAGTTTTTATCTTTTATCAATTCATACTTTTCATATCTTGAAGTTTCTTTGCTCATTCAAACCTTAGTAATTTGACGACTGATTCACGTAAGTAATTTAATTATTTTCACACTCTTTTGTTGCAATAGTATTTTTTTTTTCAAAAAAAAAAAAACAATTGTTCTATATGGATTATAGAAAAATATGTCAAAAATCCAACTAATCTTTAATGAAAAAAAACATTACAGATTGTATATATCAGTTAAAGAGGAGGTGAATGTATGTTGTTCTTAATATAATTATTTATTTATTATTATCAAAGGTTACTTTTTATAATTTTTTATTGTATTGCAAAATTAATATTAATTTATTAGTTTGATTTATTTCATTGTTTACTAATTTTTTAATAATTTGATGCTCATAGATGTCAATCGTTTCTTAGGTTTTTTAGTGTTTAACATACAAATACACAATTTTTAATTTTTATTTTGTTTGTATTCGTAACTAGTAAATTTGAATTAAATATTCAGAGAAAAAAAATAAATTAAATGAGTTAGAAAATATTTAGATTGAAAACTTCTCAAGTGGGAATCTTATTGGAAACTAACTCAGTTATGTTTGATATGTATATCGTGTTTATATTGTTAAACAAAATGTTTGATACAATTATAAAATGATTTCAATTTCAATATACGATTATATTCCGTATATATTTTGATTTTTTCTAGTGAAGTAAATACATAAATAACCTATTCTTTTGACAGATTTATATGCTGACAGGTTTTCTATAAATTTTATATATATATAGTTTTTTTAGTCAACATTTAATATAACCAAATACTATATTTGTATTCATGTGTATATCTTTTATATTTATTATATCATTAAATTCTTCTTATACGGAGCATAACAACTTTTTTTTTTTCAAATTTCAAATCAAAATATTTTTCCATTAATTTGTCAAAAAGTTTGAAATTTAGATATCAAGCTTCATGATAGTATATTCTTTCTCTTTGTATATGTAAACTATTTATGGGTAACAACATGCAAACAAAAAAAAATTACTAAATTACTAAAAGATTTTTTGATCATTTGTTTTTTGTTTCCAAATAGATCTTTAAATAAATGTATTTATATTTTGGTATTGGAGACCATTTGGTATCCTAAGTCTATTTGAAATTGAAAATTTGTTTTTGGTCAAAATTGATGTTTGTGGTGTAGTGACTAGTGTCTCATTTGTTTTTAGAACTATTCTTATTTTATTGTGCTTGAATCTATATTATTATTATTTTAACTCGTTTGAGTGTATATATTGAATGATTGAAGTTTTATATACTTAAAAAAGATTAAGTCATATATTTTGTTCTTACAATTAATAATTGTTATTTGATTAGTGTTAGATATTTTAAGAAATTATGTTTTATAGTGAGTGATTTGTGGATTTAATAACTAATGAGAGATTATTTTTATTTAATTTTGTATAATCTGTTATGTCTCATATTATTATAATTAATTTGGGTTAATTGTGTTTTTCATGATGACTTTATAATTACTTTGTTATATATATATATATTTATATATTATAAATGTGAGTTTAATACAAATTATTGGTTTCCGTTAGATTAAATATTTTTTTATTGTTTTTTTAACAATGTTAGTTTTAAAATCATCTAAATAAGGTCAATACATTAAAAAAAAAGTTATCTAAATAAAGTAAATAAATTAAAATTAAAAATAATAAATAATAAATTAGCCATAATAAATTTTCATCACATATTTTAAAATTTTATATTAAATGATTTAAATTAATTATATTTTAAAAACTATAACAAAAAAATATTTATGTGTTTAAATTTATTTTTTCTTTCTTTTATTAATTATTTATTTTGTCACTTCATCTATTTTGTTTGTCCAAATATATATGTAATATTTTGTTTTAGTTGTATTTTTTTTATTAAAAAAGGGTTAGATGACTAATATTTAAATTCACATGTTATAATCTTTAAAAATAAGTGTAAAATTATATAACTTAACAATGGGTATATTGCTATATTGTTCTTTTTTTTTATAGTTTGCTGAAGATATCAAATTATAGAAGTGGAAAACAAATTAAGGTATGTATTTTTTTATAATTAATTTTTGTTTTAGCACCAAATAACTTATGTCATTATTAAATATAATTTAATTATTTGTTTGACCATTTTAATGTTAATTAATTGTTTTATGTAATGTTTTTTTTAATAACTTAATGGCTTATACTTATTAACTAAGATTTAGATTTTTAAGTGCTTAAATTACAATAACAAACCATCCCATTTTATTATGTGAAGACAAAAAAAAAACTCAAAATCCTATATCAAATAGCTTGAAATTGTCATTTTGTATTATATATTTAGTAGGGGTAATTACAATTTGTGACCACTTAATAGTGGGGGGTTTTTTTTTTTTTTGTAGTGGATAGGAATAACAATGGATAAAATTTGAATATGGTCCAATGATAAATTGTCCATGGAATACACCAATGGGGTTAGTAATTTCATTACACTTGCACGTGGTCACTTGAATGACGAGAATAAAACTCGTTGTCCATGCACCCAATGTGTGAACTTCTATTATTACGAATTAGAAACAGTAGAACGACACCTATGGGTCAATGGATTTTCTAAGTCGTATACAAATTGGGTATTCCACGGTGAGGACAAGACTAGTTCTAGCTTCAATGTTGATGTATTAGAGTTTGACATAAATGAAGATAGCGTAGATTATGAGGATGATGACGACATGATAGAGGCAATTCAAGATATTGCTGGTGGAATAAAGTTTGAAACTTATCAAGATGAAGAAATTGCAGAGGAAGAATCTCATTATGAACCGACAAAATTTAAAGAAATATTTGAAGAAGTAAAGAAAGAATTATATCCTGGGTGTTCGAAGTTTTCTTCTCTAACATTTTTGGTGAAAATGATGCATATCAAGGTGCTAAATAAATTAAGTAACAAAACTTTTGACATGATACTTAATATATTTCGTGAAGTTCTTCCAAATGACCATAAAATACCAAGGTCTCATTACGAAGCTAAATGAATGTTACGCAAACTTGGATTGGGCTATGAGACAATTCATGTATGTGAAAATGATTGCACTCTTATTTTGGAAAGAACATAAGGATGCTATTGAATGCCCTATTTGTGGATTTTCAAGAAACAAACTCAAGGGAAAAAGGAGAAAAAATGTACCAGTAAAAAAAATGCATTACTTTCCAATTACTCCACGTCTACAAAGACTCTTTATGTCACGGCATACTTCAGAAGAAATGAGGTGGCACAAAGAAAAATGTCTAAATACTGAAGGTGTGCTTAGACATCCTGCAGATGGAGAAGCTTGGAAAGATTTTGACAAACAATATCCAGAGTTTGCAATAGACCCAAGAAATTTCAGATTGGGGCTTGCAACCGACAGATTCAATCCATTTGGAAATATGAGTACTAGCTATAGTATATTGTAGAGTCCAAGAACTTTACTTAGAAAATTATTTAGTAGTATTATAGTATGTATAGTATTATCTTTGTAACTGTGGATTTTGGTTCAGACCGGGAATTATTTGGACACTCATAGTAGTACTTATAGATTTTCTAAGTTTAACCTATAGTTTAAGAATATTAAGTTTAACCTAAGGTTTGATTATATAACTGATATTAAGGATAATATTTGTTATACTATAAGGTTTAGATGAGGACCAATAGGATTTTAAGCACATGTTATGAATGGATGATTAAGAATTAAGTATTTTGAGGATTAAATTTAATAATGAGTAAAGTTTGAATGCTATAAGGTCAGTCAGCAGCTTTGAATACGTTGAGGGCTTAGTCAAGGCTGTTTACTCCATAAAAACTTAGCTAAAAATGTGTAATTTCGTGTTTAATTAATCAGCGTGTGCCGATATATCGCAGCTATAGGGGGCGATATATCGCAGCACGTAGATACGGAAAACACGAGATGATGCACGACTGCCTCGGGCATACTGGCCCAGGCGATATATCGCCTACAGGGGGCGATATATCGCCTCCTTCAGTGTATTTTGAAATGTTTTGAATTCATTTTCCATTCAGCCATTCAACCTCTTGATAAGTCCAGCATCTTTTTGAACGAGTCTTCAGCCTCTGCTGAACGATTATTCAAATATTTTTCACCTAAAAAGCTATTATTTTTATTCAAGTAAAATCAAGATCCTTTCATTCCTAAACTCTATAAATAGGACCTAGTACCCAGCCATTATTCATCTTTTGCTCTAAGTTCAGAGGCTGCAAGTGCTAAGTGAGTGTGAGAGTATAAACACCTGGGTTTGGGAATCATAAGCTTGATCATCCTAAGCTTATCAAACACTTTGGGAAGTAAGGTTTTAGAGTATTTCGGTTTGAGGAGTAGATTGGTCTTACAAGTCTTCAAGGTAACCCAAAACTCTAGTTCAATTCTGTATTTGTTCTTTTAAGTTCTCATAATCTTCTACTCAGCCTCTAACCTTAATCTTTATTTTGGTTAGGAAATCTAAGTTCTTGAGCACATAAGTTTTGGTAAGTATGTTTTTCAATGGTTTAGTCTTCCCATTCCTTTTCATCTCTTTTTCTTCATTAGACTCACTCTTTTTCATAATGATTATTAGGAGTGTTCCAAAGTCCCAACACTGTCCACATATCCCGGTAACTTTGGTAAGGAAAATAGGATAGAATCTATATGTTATATGCTTATGTTATCTTATGTTCTATGCTATGAAATATGTATGTTTGTAGGCTTGGGCATATGACCCATATGACTAACAAGACCCCAAATGAGTTATGGGCATATGACCTACTTAGCTAGTAGGACCCCACTCATCCCATGGGCATATGACTTGTTTAGTCTATGGGACCCCAAGTAATAATGGCCATTATAGTATGTGTATGTAATAAGTGTTATGATATGTTGTTTTATGTTATGTCTTTACATTTCTTATGAAATTTATGTTTATGACTATGTGTTAGATTTTCCTTGTTGGGCATTAGGCTAATTCCTTTTTGTTTTATGTGCAGGAAAATAGCTTTAGAGGCGGTAAGATTCGTGGATGCTTAGAGAATGTGTATCGGTGATGAGCGGATTCAAGGAGTCGAGAGTTCGATTTCGAGGATGTAGTCGTTTATTTATGGTCTTTATATGTATTTTCCGCACTTTTAATGTAATCACTTTATTTTATCAATCATGTTATGTTTTTGTTTTTCAAACAATGGGATCCCATATCCTTTTTGATATTTTGTGAGTAACTCTTATACTTACAAGTTACTTAATAAAATTATGGTATTTTCGCAAATGTAAGTTCTATTAAGGTTTTGTATGTATATTTTCGTTAATGTTCCAAAACTCTAGAGTAGTGGGTCATTACAGTTGGTATCAGATAAACGGTTCCTTCGCATGAAGTTCTCCTTGATACACACGCTCAAAGCTCTGAATTTGACCGCCAAGTAGGTATTTAAGTTATAAGTTATAAGTTATTTTGCTTATGTGTATAGCTAACAACTTTAGTGTTTATGTTTTCAGTTAAGTATGAACGGAGCTCTAACCTATGAGGATATCCGAGACATTAAGGCTTTAAAAAGAATAAGGGAGCCAAGGAACACCGTAGGAACACTAGAGAAAATCACTCGGAGATTGATCTTGTTCCACAAAGAGATAGGTCACCTTCAAGAGTCTAAGCAAATCATGATGATAGCTGCAGAACAATATGCCCTAGTAATTAGGCTTTTAAAAGATTTTCCTTCAGTAATTTTAACTTTAGAAGAAATATGGGAGACTATAAATAATGATGATGACTTACAAGTAGCCCTAAGATATTATTCTCTCATACTAAAGTTCACCTATGATTTAGAGTTTCAATTCACTAATGAACAACAACATAGGATCTTCTTGAATCTTCCCCGAGGAAATTTTGAGGCTCAAGACAATGATGATTATGAGGAGATAGATGACGATATGCTAGATGAAGGATCGGATGTAGAAGATCCCGTTTTTTAGAATAGTAGTTTTCATTATTTGTTTTATTTACTTTTTATTTTATGATTGTAATAAGTGAAAATCTTTTTCCAAATGAATAACATGCTATTTTATTACCATGTATGAGTTTGATTTTTTATTTTTGCAATCATAATAAGTAATAAATAAAATGAATAATGACTAAGTTCGGTGAGGGTGGATACAAATCAATGAACCAAGTTTCCTTATTGAGAGTTAGGGGGCCATAGTAGTGGGAACGATTTTACTGATCCCAGCCCTCCCTCAATATGGTTAACTTTGGAACAAAGATAAGTTTCGACCCTGAGAATTAAGTCATATAGGATGATTAGAAACACACTTAGAAAATAAAGATGACTTATTTTTCTAAGTATAGAAACCCACTCTAACTAATAAATAAAGACTTATATAACTTTTCATAAAAAGTCATAATAAATAGGTCCAAGATATGTTTGTTTTAGAATAAGTTTTTGCCTTAGAGCCTATTAGGTAAAGTTCTAACATGTTTCTTTCAACTGTTAGAACTCTGCTACGATGTCGCTCTAAAGATCTGCACGCACCAACGGAAACGCCTCCAACGATGTTCCAGCGA
This sequence comes from Humulus lupulus, assembly GCF_963169125.1. Taxonomy (NCBI): domain Eukaryota; kingdom Viridiplantae; phylum Streptophyta; class Magnoliopsida; order Rosales; family Cannabaceae; genus Humulus; species Humulus lupulus. Next base: position 268,075,820 of record NC_084793.1, read on the forward strand.
CCAATGAAGTCCCTCCAGTTCGCCGAAGGGGAGTGCGTGCTACTGCTCGCCGCAACGCGCCGGCACCGCCAGCTGACAACACTGCGGAGATTGCCAGACTGCGACAGCAAGTCGAGGAACTTCTGCAACAGCAACACCAACAGGCTCAATCTCAGCCTCAGCCTCCACCACAACCACAGCCGCAGCCACAGCAAATGGCCCACGCACCCCAACAAGTTGGTCCATATGGGGGATGGCCAATGACGAATTACGCGCCGTATCCAGTACAGCACATGGAGCCAGTGTATGAAAGGTTCCGCAAGTAGCACGCTCCAAACTTCGAAGGGACTACAGACCCCTTTGAGGCAGAAGAGTGGCTAAGGAATGTGGAGCCGATTCTGACACACATGAATCTCAGCAATGCGGACCACATATCCTGCGTCTCATCTTTGCTCAAGAAAGATGCCAGGATATGGTGGGACTTGGTCCAACAATCTCATGATGCTGCCACCATGACATGGACCCAATTTGTGGAGCTGTTCCACAAAAAGTACTACAATTCGGCTGTACTCGCTACGAGGGTTGAAGAGTTCACCAACTTGAAGTAGGGTACTTTAACAGTGGCGGAATATGCTCGTCAGTTCGACCGCTTAGCAAAGTTCGCGGCAGAGATGGTTCCAACCGATTATTTGAGGGTAAACAAGTTTGTTAGAGGACTTCGCCTGAAGATCGAGATGGGGGTTAAACTAGCAAACCCGGGAAACACTACATATGCCGACGTTCTTGAAACGGCAATCGAAGTAGAAAGGTTGCAGGCCAATGTAAGCAAAGAAGAAGCCAGTAAGCCTGAACCTAGACAGCAGAGCCAACCTCAGGCCAGTCGGAACAACAACAACCATAACGGCAACAATCAGTCCAGCAACAACGGTAACGGCCAGAAAAGTCAGCATCCTGATAACAAGAAGTTCGACAGCGATAAAAGGGCACGTACGAATAATGGGGGAAATAGGCCGGGCTACGTGGAATACCCGCCATGTTCTAAGTGTCAGAAGAAGCATCTTGGAGAATGCCGCGCCAACACCAAGGAGTGTTTCAACTGTGGTCAAGAAGGGCATCGTAAAAGAGACTGTCCTCAGCAAAAGCCAGAAGGGAAGAAGGATGAAAAGATGGTTCCTGCTAGGGTTTTTGCTTTAACCCAAGGAGAGGCCGATGCTAGCAACAAGGTGGTCACAGGTCAGGTTTCTATCCTTAATAACTTATGTCATGTATTATTTGATTCGGGAACCACTCACTTGTATATCTCGTTAGGAATGATAGAAAAACTAGACAAACCTAGTGAAAGATTTAGAACTAGGTTTGTAACCGAGTCGCCTTCGGGCAAAGTAGTTCTATCATCACGAATAGTACGAGGCGTACCGATCAAGATTGAGGACATAGAACTAGAAGGAGACCTGATAGAGATTGTGATCAAGGACTTCGACGTAATACTAGGCATGGATTGGCTAGCACGGCATGGCGCAACGATCGACTGCAAATGCAAGAAGGTAATGTTCGAGACTCCTAACGGCCAGAGACGATGCTTCATGGGACAAGCTTCAGGATTGCGCACCCCGTTAGTATCATCTCTCAAAGCTCAAAGGATTATGGAGAAAGGATGTCAAGCGTTCTTAGCCAGCATCACGAATGTGGAGAAGGAGACATCACTTAAGGTTGGAGATGTTTGAGTTATACAAGAATTTCCAGAATTATTTCCCGATGACTTTCCAGGATTGCCGCCAACTCGAGAAATAGACTTCACGATAGAATTAGTACCAAGCACCGAGCCTATCTCTAAGGCACCATACCGGATGGCACCTACGGAACTCAAGGAGTTAAAGACACAACTACAAGAACTCCTAGACTTGGGTTTTATTAGGCCAAGCCATTCACCATGGGGAGCTCCGGTACTATTCGTGAAGAAGAAGGATGGAAGTGTGCGGATGTGCATAGACTATCGTGAGCTGAATAAAGTAACAATTAAGAACAAATACCCGCTACCTCGGATTGATGATTTGTTTGATCAACTCCGAGGCGCGACTGTATTTTCTAAGATCGATTTACGGTCCGGGTATCATCAGCTCAAGGTAAAGGGAGAAGATATTCCTAAGACATTCTTTAGGACTCGTTATGGACATTACGAGTTCTTGGTTATGTCTTTTGGTCTTACTAACGCACCAGCCGCGTTTATGGACCTAATGAATAGGGTCTTCAAGGATTACTTAGATAAATTCGTCGTTGTATTCATCGATGATATCTTAGTATACTCCAAGGATGAAGTAGAGCACGAGGAACATTTGAGGCTGATTTTGACATGATTGAAGGAGTATAAACTCTACGCCAAGTTCAAGAAATGCGAATTTTGGCTTTCGCAAGTGGCGTTCCTCGGGCACATCATATCGAAAGACGGAGTTGCAGTAGATCCATCAAAGGTAGAGGCCGTGAAGGATTGGGCTAGACCAAAGAACGCGTCAGAAGTAAGAAGCTTCTTAGGGCTAGCAGGTTATTATAGGAAGTTTGTAGAGGGCTTTTCTAAGATAGCCACTCCGCTCACCAACCTGACCCGGAAGCAACAAAAGTTTAACTGGAATGATAAGTGTGAGGAAAGCTTCCAGTTGCTTAAGGATAAGCTTTGCTCAACACCAGTACTTAGTGTACCGACACCCAACGATAAGTTCGTTATCTACTGTGATGCATCAAAGCTAGGATTGGGATGCGTGCTGATGCAAAACGACAAGGTGATAGCCTATGCCTCACGTCAGTTAAAGGAGTATGAGCAACGCTATCCAACTCACGATATGGAGTTGGCAGCGGTGGTCTTTGCGTTAAAAATCTGACGCCATTATCTTTATGGAGAACGGTGCGAGATTTATACGGACCACAAAAGTTTAAAATACTTCTTTACTCAGAAGGAGCTCAATATGAGGCAGCACAGGTGGTTAGAGTTAGTCAAGGATTACGACTGTGAAATCCTATACCACCTAGGGAAGGCGAACGTAGTTGCCGATGCGCTTAGTAGGAAAAGCTATGGGAATTTAGCAGCCTTATCCGGAATAGAAAAGCCGCTTCAGTAGGAGCTTATCAGTGCCGGAATAGAAGTGGTTGTAGGCAAGCTGGCTAACTTGTCTATCCAATCGAATCTGCTAGAGGACATACGGATTGGTCAGAGACATGATGAATTGCTAGCACCACATATGGAAGCAGTCAGAGAAGGCAAGAATACAGATTTCTCAATATCTAGCCAAGGCCTATTGAGATATAAGGATCGGGTATGCGTGCCAAATGATCAAAGAATTAAGAAGACGATCCTAGGAGAAGCGCACAGTACCCCGTATTTAGTTCATCCAGGGTCTACCAAGATGACTCATGACATCAAGGCAATTTATTGGTGGCCAGGAATGAAGAAGGACATAGCAGAGTATGTATCTAAGTGTCTGGTATGCCAGCAAGTGAAAGCGGAGTATCAGCGCCCTGCAGGCTTATTGCAACCACTTAGCGTGCCAGAATGGAAGTGGGATGATATAGCCATGGATTTCGTGACGGGTCTACCAAAGACGAATAAGCAGCATGATTCCGCTTGGATAGTAATAGATAGACTAACCAAGTCGGCTCATTTCGTGCCTGTTAAGACTTCATACACGGCAGACCAATATGCAGACATCTACATCCAAGAGATTGTACGGTTGCATGGAGTCCCCAAGACTATAGTGTCAGATAGAGGATTAGTATTTACATCAAGATTTTGGGGAATCTTACAGCAAGCTATGGGTACTAAGTTAAGTCTTAGTACAGCTTTCCATCCTCAAATAGATGGGCAGTCCGAGCGTACGATTCAGATCTTAGAGGATATGCTATGCGCGTGCATACTTGATTTCGGAGGATCATGGAATAAGTACCTGCCGCTGATCGAGTTCTCGTACAACAACAGCTACCAGTCAACAATTAGAATGGCACCTTATGAGTTTCTATATGGAAGAAGGTGTCGATCACCGTTGCACTGGGACGAGGTAGGAGAAAGGCAGCTTCTAGGGCCCGAAGCTGTTAGACAAGCTCAAGAAGCAGTTGCGCTTATTAGACAGCGTATGCTTGCTGCTCAAAGCCGTCAGAAAAGCTATGCGGATACTAAGCGACGCGATGTGGAGTTCCAAGTTGGAGATCAAGTCTTCCTGAAGATATCTCCTATGAAAGGTGTCAAGCGGTTTGGGAAGAAAGGAAAGCTTAGTCCCTAATTCATAGGTCCTTTTGAGATATTGGACAAAGTGAGAGCAGTTGCGTATAGACTAGCCCTACCGCCAGCACTAGCCGATAGTCACAACGTCATCCACATTTCGATGCTACGCAAATATGTGTCAGACCCATCTCACGTCCTCAAGTACGATACGATAGCGCTCCAGAAAGACTTAAGTTACGAGGAACGATCGATTAACATCCTAGATAGGGGGATGAAGCAGTTACGGTCCAAGAGCTTTCCTTTAGTCAAAGTCCTATGGAGCAATAGTTCTGAACGCGAGTCAACGTGGGAATTGGAGGAGGACATGCAAGGCCGGTATCCGGAATTATTTGGTAAGTAAATTTCGAGGACGAAATTATTTTTAGTAGGGGAGAATTGTAGAGTCCAAGAACTTTACTTAGCTAATTATTTAGTAGTATTATAGGATGTATAGTATTATCTTTGTAACTGTGGATTTTGGTTCAGACCGGGAATTATTTGGACACTCATAGTAGTCCTTATAGATTTTCTAAGTTTAACCTATAGTTTAAGAATATTAAGTTTAACCTAAGGTTTGATTATATGAATGATATTAAGGATAATATTTGTTATACTATAAGGTTTAGATGAGGACCAATAGGATTTTAAGCACATGCTATGAATGGATGATTAAGAATTAAGTATTTTGAGGATTAAATTTAATAAGGAGTAAAGTTTGAATGCTATAAGGTCAGTCAGCAGCCTTGAATACGTTGAGGGCTTAGTCAAGGCTGTTTACTCCATTCAAACTTAGCTAAAAATGTGTAATTTCGTGTTTAATTAATCAGCGTGTGTCGATGATATATCGCAGCACGTAGATACGGAAAACACGAGACGATGCACGACTGCCTCGGGCATACTGGCCTAGACGATATATCGCCTCCTTCAGTGTATTTTGAAATGTTTTGAATTCATTTTCCATTCAGCCATTCAACCTCTTGATAAGTCCAGCATCTTTTTGAACGAGTCTTCAGCCTCTGCTGAACGATTATTCAAATATTTTTCACCTAAAAAGCTATTATTTTTATTCAAGTAAAATCAAGATCCTTTCATTCCTAAACTCTATAAATAGGACCTAGTACCCAGCCATTATTCATCTTTTGCTCTAAGTTCAGAGGCTGCAAGTGCTAAGTGAGTGTGAGAGTATAAACACCTGGGTTTGGGAATCATAAGCTTGATCATCCTAAGCTTATCAAACACTTTGGGAAGTAAGGTTTTAGAGTATTTCGGTTTGAGGAGTAGATTGGTCTTACAAGTCTTCAAGATAACCCAAAACTCTAGTTCAATTCTGTATTTGTTCTTTTAAGTTCTCATAATCTTCTACTCAGCCTCTAACCTTAATCTTTATTTTGGTTAGGAAATCTAAGTTCTTGAGCACATAAGTTTTGGTAAGTATGTTTTTCAATGGTTTAGTCTTCCCATTCCTTTTCATCTCTTTTTCTTCATTAGACTCACTCTTTTTCATAATGATTATTAGGAGTGTTCCAAAGTCCCAACACTGTCCACATATCTCGGTAACTTTGGTAAGGAAAATAGGATAGAATCTATATGTTATATGCTTATGTTATCTTATGTTCTATGCTATGAAATATGTATGTTTGTAGGCTTGGGCATATGACCCATATGACTAACAAGACCCCAAATGAGTTATGGGCATATGACCTACTTAGCTAGTAGGACCCCACTCATCCCATGGGCATATGACTTGTTTAGTCTATGGGACCCCAAGTAATAATGGCCATTATAGTATGTGTATGTAATAAGTGTTATGATATGTTGTTTTATGTTATGTCTTTACATTTCTTATGAAATTTATGTTTATGACTATGTGTTAGATTTTCCTTGTTGGGCATTAGGCTAATTCCTTTTTGTTTTATGTGCAGGAAAATAGCTTTAGAGGCGGTAAGATTCGTGGATGCTTAGAGAATGTGTATCGGTGATGAGCGGATTCAAGGAGTCGAGAGTTCGATTTCGAGGATGTAGTCGTTTATTTATGGTCTTTATATGTATTTTCCGCACTTTTAATGTAATCACTTTATTTTATCAATCATGTTATGTTTTTGTTTTTCAAACAATGGGATCCCATATCCTTTTTGATATTTTGTGAGTAACTCTTATACTTACAAGTTACTTAATAAAATTATGGTATTTTCGCAAATGTAAGTTCTATTAAGGTTTTGTATGTATATTTTCGTTAATGTTCCAAAACTCTAGAGTAGTGGGTCATTACATATATGGCATGTTATGTTAGTACCATACAACATGCCACCATGGAAATGTATGAAAGAAAATAATTTTATAATGGCATTATTAATTCCTAGTCCCAAATCCCCAGGAAAGGACATCAATGTTTACTTACGACCCCTAATTGATGAGCTAAAAGAATTATGGGAAGAAGGTTTAAAAACATATGATGTATCGAGTAAAAAATAATTTATGATGCGTGCTGCAATATTATGGACAATAAATGACTTTCCAGCTTATGGTATAATATCTGGGTGGAGCACAAAAGGCTACAAGGCATGTCCTGTTTGTAATGTGGATGCTTCTTCATTTTCTATATTAGGTAAGATTAGTTATATGGGGCATCGTCGTTTTTTGCCTTTGGATCATCCATGGCGCAAAGATAAACGCTATGATGGTAAAATTGAGAATTGTCCTCCTCCAAAATTATTATTAGAAGATGATATCTTAAAACAGTTAGATATTGTTGATGAATTTATACCAAGAAAAATACCAAAAGATGATAATGGAAAATTATCCGAAGAAGTTGTACAAAAGAGAAAAAAATTAAAGTGTGATGTGAATGATGGAATAAAAACAAAAAAATAAGCCTATTTGGAATCGAAAATGCATTTTGTGGGAGTTAGAGTACTGGTCAAAGCTAAAGTTAAGACACAATTTGGATGTGATGCACATCGAGAAGAATATTTGTGAAAGTGTTTACGGGACAATGTTATGCATAGGAAAGTAGTCAAAAGATACTGAAAAAGCACGACTTGACTTACAAAGGATGAACATACGCAAAGAATTGCACTAAAAGAAATAAGGAGATAAATGGTTTAAACCACAAGAATGTTACACGTTATCATTAGTTGAGCGAAGAAACTTCTGCAAATGGTTAGCATCAGTCAAATTTCCAGATGGGTATGCCGCAAATATTTCAAGGAATGTCAACATAAGTGAAGGCAAGATTATTGGCTTAAAAAGTCATGATTGCCATGTTTTGTTGCAAAGACTATTGCCAGTTAGGTTGCGACCATATGTGAAAAAAGATGTGCTACTTGCCATTTCTGAGCTCTCATTATATTTTCGAAAGTTGTGTGCAAAAACATTACATGTTGAAGACTTGGATTCACTAGAACAAGGAATCGTAAAATGCTTATGTAAGCTTGAATCCATTTTTCCCCAGCATTTTTTGATGTCATGATCCACTTAGCAGTTCACTTACCTTCCGAGGCAAAGTTGGGCGGTCCTGTACATACACGTTGGATGTATCCAGTTGAAGGGTAAAATAATATATTTTGAAGTGTGCGTCTTATTTTAAAATTTAATATTTATTTTCCAAGTAATGAATTTTCATAATCAGGTTCTTAGGTTTTTTGAAAAAATTAGCCAAGAATAAAGCACGACCAGAAGGTTTAATTGCTGAAGGATATGTTGCTAATGAGGCTTTAACATTTTGTTCAATGTATCTTCATGGGATTGAAACACAATTTAGTCGTCCAGAACGTAATTGGGATCTCGATGAAGTACGAAATAAATCAACATTATCGGTTTTTTATCAACCTACGAGACTATTTGGTAGAAAAGAATTACTCGAGTTACAACCTATGGAGTATAACAAGGCGCATTGGTATATTTTAAATAATTGTGCCGAGTTAAAACCTTATATTGAGTATGGTTTCTTTTCATCACATATATATATTTTTGAGATTTTTCATAAATAATTATATTAGGTCATTGTTTAATAGTGAGCACAGACAATTATTGCAATCTAAAGGCATAGTAAACATCATTCAAGCTCAAGAATTAGAGTTTCCGTCTTGGTTCAAAGAAAAAGTGCGTATTTTTTTTATTATTTAAATTTTTTAGACACAGTTAAATTAAGTATAAAATTTACTAAAAACTAATAGCTTAAATAATTTTACAGATAGTTGCAGAATATAAATCATCTCCTCGTGAAATTAGTCAGTCAATGTTTGCTCTTGCAAATATGCCAGATCGACGAATCTTCTCATATAATGGATGTATAGTTAATCGTGTGCGGTATCACACAGAAATTTGGGACATTGGACGAATCACTCAAAACTATGGTGTTTTGGTTGAGGGTGAACATGGTGGCAATACATGTGATTTTTATGGTGTCATAACACAAATTTTAGAAGTATCGTACATATTAGACCACAAAGTGGTACTTTTTAAGTGTGAATGGTATGACACTGATACCAAAAAGAAAAGAAAACACCAACAATACCATATCACAAGCATAAATGTGAGCTCGAAATAGTATAAGGATGAACCTTTCATCCTTGCAGACCAAGCAAATCAAGTATTATATTTGCAAGATTATAAATTTGGTAGAAAATGGAGGGTGGTGGATAAGGTAAATCATCGCCACTTATGGGATATTCCAGAAATAATACTTGAAAGTGTAGGTGCACAAGACGAGAATTCTAATACTTGTACTGAAGCTTACCAAGAAGAGAGATCAAATGATATTGAAATAGCATTTGATTATACAAATGTTGAAATTCCTCTTCACCATGAAAACGCGGAGATGATAGAGATTAACTCATCACATATTAATCTCGAAATAAATAATAGTCAAATTTTGAATGAAGCTAATGTCATGGAAAGTGACGATGATGATGTAGGAGATTATGAGACTGATGTAGAGGATATCGATGAGGAATTACAACATGGAGAATGTTCAAATACAGATGAAACTGATGAAAGCTCATAAGTAATTTATTTCATGTTATTTTATAACTTTTTATACTTTAAATTATTAGTAACACTTAAAATTTAGTTATTTAAATTTTTATAGGAAAATGGCACCAAAACAGTTTCCATTAGAGACCCCCAATACTACTCCGTCAATCCAGGGTACTTCTGAACAACCATCGGAGATCCCCGCTACTACTCCGCCTCTACCTATTTCAAGAGTTAATACTTCTACTACAACACAACCAAGAGGAAGTACTGAAAATGAGCAACAAGATTTAGAATCTGCTGGTATGTTTTTTTTAATATTTAAATTTATATAGTTTGCTTTAGTATATTTATCTAATGTTTTTATGAGATTTTTTCCTTTTTAATAGCCCAACCCAAGAAAAGAACTCGTGGACCTAACAGGAGTAAAGGCACGAGCAAAATTGTTGTTGACACAAATTTTTTTTTTACCAATATCAGTTAGAGACGGAGAACTTCACCCTACCAGAGCCAATGTTTCACGATTCGCATCTGAAGTTGGTTTCATAGTACGAAATCATGCACCTCTTAGAGTGAAAGGGTGGGGCAAAGTTTCAAAAGAGGACAAGGCAATGATTCACACTCGCATTAAGGTTACTTATTTTATTCATATATTATTTCTTCTACTATGTAACATCTCTCTATCCATAAAATATTAATTGTTTTAGTGTATTTATGTAGGATAAATTCATCATTGAACCTGATAATGAAAGAACCATGTATGATGTCATTGAACGCCATTGTGCAAATGGTTACAAAAATTATCGACAAATGCTTCATTGCCACTACAAAGATGTTGTCAAAAATGGAAAAAATCCACGAATCAATCGACCTACAGATGTTAGAATTATAGATGAAGATTGGAGTTGGTTATGTGACAATATCTTTAACAATGATGATTGGCAGGTATAATTTATATTTTCATATATTTAATTAATGACATAGTATTAACATAACATAATGTCATTTATTTTTAAATTATTTAGAAATGTTCGGTCTCATCGGCTAAAAATAAAGCTAAAGTACCGTATAACCATCGAGGTGGATCCAAGTCTTTTATTCAACATCGAACAAAAGGAGTAAGTTTATTTACAAGACATAAATGCTTTTTTTTCTTCAATATTTATACTAATAATTTTTTTTTTGTTGAATAGTGTTCAGTTAATAATGTTGGGGAAATTGAGCTATTTAGGGGTACCCATTGGAATGTAGAAAATGGTTGGTGTAATGAGAAAGTAAGGACACGATATGTATGTCTTTAGTTATTATATTTTTCCAAATTATATTGTATAATTTTCTTCTAACATTATTTGTTTTAAAATTACAGGAACGAAGGGATGAGTTAAGGCGACAACGTCAAGAGAATAATGAAGAAGTAATGGAGGATGAAATTCTTGCCGAAGTTTTGGGTAATGAGAGATGTGGTCATATACCTGGATTAGGACCCGCCCCTAATAGAAAGAAATTAGACCACCAAGTTGAGAAAATAGTTGAAGATCGTGTTGCCAATATGCGAGAAACAATATGAAATGAGATTCTTGAAGAGGTAAGAAATGAACGACACGAGTTTTTGCAACAATTAAAGAACATTATGGACATACCTAGCGATCATCTTGTTTTTGGCTTCCAACTGCCACCACCGCCACCACCTGCAACTGTCAATTGATGTCGATCAATTATTTATGAACGACTTAGTACATTATATTATTTTTATTTATTACTACACTTATGGATGACTTAGTACATTATATTATTTTTATTTATTACTACACTTATGGATGACTTAGTACATTATATTATTTTGATTGTACTCATTTTTCTTTGTCAACATTTTGATTTAATGGATTTTTCTTATTTTTTATGAGACTATCATGGGTGATGATAAAAATTAGTTTTTTTATTCATATTAATATTAGTTTTATTAATCAATTTATTTTATATTTATTCAGGTTAATAATTTGTTTTAACAAATTTTATTAATATTTGTCAAATAAAATATATTTTAATGTAAAGAAAATAAAAGTGAGATTATGTATTTCTTTATTTATTTTTGAAAGATATGTCATATGTTATAATTATGTTTGCTTTCTCTTGATACATACATTATTATTAATCTAATATTTAGCTGAGAAAAAATTACAATTTGTGGCAATGAATTCAGGTTTTTTTATTATTATTATTAAATCTTAGATTTTTTTAGTGACTAAATAATTAGTTGGTAAATGTGAACTATCTATAATTATAAATTCCTAATGTTTTCTCCCAATAAATTATGAGTTGGTAAAAATTATTTAACTTTTGGCGACTAGTTGTTAGTCGTACATACACATTTTTTAGCGACTAAGTAATTTTAGTCACCGAAACAAAGGATTCCCGCCAAAACAACAATTTGGCGCCAAAGTTTTACTGACTAACAAAAAATTTAGTCACTAAACAAATTAAACAATGACTAAAATTTTAGTCGCTAATTGTTTTGGTACAATTAAACTCTTGTCTTACAACTAAATCTTTCCACGACTAAATATTAGTCGCAAAAACTAACTTTTAGTGACTAACTCAATTTAGTTGTTGAAAACTTGGTCACTGAAAGTGAAGTTTTTTGTAGACCTTTCATAGGAGATATCTTTAAGAAGACTTGATCTCCGACTTTGAATTCCACATCACACCACTTGGCATCCACATAATTTTTCTGACGGTTCTGAGCAGCGAGCATACGTTTTCTAATCAGTGCTACTACATCCTGAGCTTCTCTAACAACTTCGGGTCCAAGAAGTTTCCTTTCTCCTACTTCATCCGAATGTAAGGGAAATCAACACCTCCTTCCATAGAGTAACTCATAAGGTGCCATCCCGATCGTTGACTGGTAGCTATTGTTGTAGGAGAATTCTATCAACAACAAATACTTACTCCATGATCCTCTATCGGACACTATAGTTTTAGGGATTCCATGCAGTCGTACTATCTCTTGAACAATAAATGTCTGCGTACTGATCTACTGTGTATGTAGTCTTTACAGGCAGGAAATGAGCTGACTTGGTTAGTCTATCTATTACTACCCAAGCCGAGTCGTGCTGCTTATTTGTTTGTGGAAATCCCATCACGAAATCCATAGCTATGTCATCCCATTTCCATTCTGGAATACTAAGTGGTTGCAATAAGCCTATAGACCGCTCATGTTCTGCTTTCACTTGCTGGCATACTAAGCATTTATACACATACTCCGCTACATCTTTCTTCATTCCTTGCCACCAATACATTGTCTTAAGAACGTGACTCATCTTGGTTGACCCTGGGTGAACTGAGTATGGGGTATTATGCGCTTCTTCTAAAATCTTCATCTTAATCCCTTGATCATTCGGCACGCATACCCGATCCTTATATCTCAGGAACCCCTGTCCTGATATTGAGAAATTTGTGGCCTTGCCTTCTTTAACTGCATCCACATGTGCTACTAATGTGTCATCATGCCCTTGCCCGATCCGTATATCTTCTAACAGACTTGACTGGATGGACAAGTTAGCCAGTTTACCAATGAATACTTCTATTCCGGCATTGATCAGCTCCTGCTGTAGCGACTTTTCTATTCCAGCTAACGCTGCTAAACTTCCATAGCTCTTCCTACTTAGCGCATCAGCAACTACGTTTGCCTTTCCCGGGTGGTATAGGATTTCGCAGTCATAATCCTTCACTAGTTCTAACCACCTGCGCTACCTCATGTTAAGCTCCTTTTGAGTGAAGAAGTACTTTAAGCTTTTGTGGTCCGTATAAATCTCACACCATTCTCCATAAAGATAATGGTGCCAGATTTTTAATGCAAAGACCACCGTTGCCAGATCCATATCGTGCGTTGGATAGCGTTGCTCGTATTCCTTCAACTGCCTTGAGGTGTAGGCTATCACCTTGTCATTCTACATCAGCACACAACCCAATCCTTGCTTCGAAACATCACAATAGACTACAAACTTGTCGTTGTGTGTCGGTACACAAAGTACTGGTGCTGAGCATGGCTTATCCTTAAGCAACTGGAAGATCTCTTCACACTTATCCGTCTAGTTGAGCCTTTGCTATTTCTGGGTCAGGTTGGTGAGTGGAGTGGCTATCTTAGAAAAGCCCTCTATAAACCTCCGGTAATAGCCTACTAGTCCCAGAAAACTTCTTACCTCAGACGCATTCTTAGGTCTTGGCCAATCCTTCACAGCCTCTATCTTAGATGGGTCTACAACAACTCCTTCTTTGGATACTATGTACTCGAGGAATGGTACTTGCCAAAGCCAAAATTCGCATTTTGTAAACTTGTCGTAAAGTAACAAGGCCATTCAGAAATGTTCCTCGTGCTCAGCTTCGTCCTTTGAGTACACCAAGATATCATCGACAAATACTACAACAAATTTCTCCAAAAGACCCTATTCATTAAATCCATGAATGCAGCTAGAGCATTGGTAAGACCAAAAGACATAACTAGAAACTCGTAATGTCCATAACGAGTTCTAAAAGCCCTCTTAGGAATATCCTCTTCCCGTACCTTGAGCTGGTGATACCCATACCGTTGATCAACCTTTGAAAACATAGTTGCCCCTCGAAGTTGATCAAACAAGTCATCAATTCAGGGTAGCGGGTACTTATCCTCAATTGTCACCTTATATAGCTCGTCGTAATCTATGCACATCCACATACTTCTGTCCTTCTTCCTCACAAATAGAACCGGTGCTTCCCATGGTGAATGGCTTGGTCTAATGAAACCCAAGCCTAAGAGTTCTTGTCGCTGCGTCTTTAACTCCTTGAGTTCGGTTGGTGCCATCCAGTATAGTGCATTTGAAATAGGCTCGGTGTCCGGTACTAGTTCGATTGTGAAGTCTATCTCCCATGTCGGCGGAAATCCTAGTAGTCGTCAAGAAATACCTCTGGGAATTCCTTTATAATGCGAACGTCTCAAACCTTTAGTGGTGTATCCTTTACCACATCCATGACGTTGGCCAAGAATGCGTGACATCCTTTTTCTATCATCCTTTGAGCTTTGAGAGATGAAATAAGCGGCGTACGTAGTCCTAAATTTTTTCCCATATAGCATAGTTTCTGACTGTCAGGGGTCTCGAACATCACTTGCTTACGTCTGTAGTCGATGGTTGCGCCATGCCTTGCTAGCCAATCCATGCCCAGTATTACGTCGAAGTATTTGATCTCCAACTCTATCAGGTCCTTTTCTAGTTCTACATCCTCAATTTTGATCGATACGCCCCGTACTATCCGTGATGATAGGCCTACTTCACCCGAAGGCAACTATGTCACAAACCTAGTTCTACAAGGTTTATCTAATTTCTCTATCATTCCTAACGAGATATACGAGTATGTTGTTCCCGAATCAAACAATACTAAAACATATACTATCGAGGATAAGAATCTGACCTGTGACCATTTTATTACTAGCTGGGACTTCTCCCTAGGTTAAGGCAAAGACATTGGCAGGAACCATCTTGCTGTCCCTTTTCTCCTCTGGCTTGAGCTATGGACATTCCTTCTTCCGATGACTTTCCTGGCCACAAATGTAGCATTCCTTGGTATTTGCACGACATTTACCAGGATGTTTCTTTTGGCACTTAGAGCATTGCGGGTATTCTACATAACCCGACCTATCACTTGCTCGCATTCTTTTGTCACCATTGTCCTGCTTATCATCAAGATGCCTTCTCTTTTGCCTATTATTGTTGCTTGGCTGAGGCTGCGGCTGAGTCTGTTGTCGTTGTTGTTGTAGTAGCCAGACAATTTCTGCAGTGATGTCAACCGGCGGCGCGCGCCGGCGGTGCACTTTGATTAGCAGCAGTAGTGGTAGCACGCGCTTCTGTTATGTGAACTAGAGGGGCTTCATTAGTACCAAGAGCGATGTTGGAGGCATTGACATTCGTGCGTGCAAACCTTCTGAGCGACATCTTCAGCAAAAGTTCTAACAGTCGAGAACATGTTAGAACTTACCCTAATAGGCTCTAAGGAAAAACTTAATCTAAGGAAACATAACTCGGACCTATTAATTATGACTTCTTATGAAAAGAATTATATAAGCTTTCTTTATAATTAGGATGTGCTTCTAAACTTAGAAAAATAAGCCATCTTTATAATTTACTAAGTCTATTTCTAATCATCCTATATGACTTAATTCTCAGGCTCGAAATTGGTCGTTGTTCCAAAGTTAACCATATTGAGGGAGGGCTGGGATCAATAAAATCGTTCCCACTACTGTGGCCCCCTAACTCTCAATATAGAACCCGATCCATTGATCTGTATCCACCATCACCGAACTTGGTCATTATTTATTATATTTATTATTTATTTTGATTGTGTAAAAAATCAAACTCATACATATCATTAAAAAATAACAATGATATTCATTTGGAAAAAGGTTTTCACTAAGTACAATCATAAATGCAAAGATAATAAATCAAGAAATAAACTATAACACATAAACACAATAACTATAACTATAATATAAACACTTACATAGGCGGTTAGATTCGGAGCTTGAGCATGTGTATCAAGGAGAACTTCATGGATATGGATCGTTGCTCTGAAACCAACTGTATTGACCCAACTATTTCTAAGACCTTGGACCGTAAAAGCTACTAGATATAGCTACTACTTTGAAGAGAACATACATAAGAAATATTTGTAACTTTATTAAAAACTCCAAAGTAAATATTCGAAATACATAAATGTGCAGTATGGGATCCCATTGTTTTAAAATAAAACATAACTTTAAATTAAATGAAATTGTTTACAAAACTAAATGCGGAAAATACATAAAAACATAATTTAAAAGACTAAAAATAAGGTCGTCCTCGAATCGACACGTAACTGATCCATTTCATTCAGCCTCAATACACATGCCAAGCTTCCAAGAATCCTTCCACCTCCGTATCTATTTTCCTGCATCACACTAAAATAAACGAGTGAGCCTAATGCCCAGCAAGGAAAATCTACTAACCAATCATATAACATAAAACATAAACATAAGACTATATCAAAACATATATTATAAAACATATATCACAACTCTAACCCATGTCCATGGTAAACATTGGGATTTGCTAGCTAAGCAACTATAAGCCTCAAAATATATTGAGGTTTGCTAGCTAAGCAACTATGAGCCCCAAGCAACATAAAAACATTGGGGTTTGCTAGCTAAGCAACTTTAAGCCTCAAAATACATTGAGGTTTCCTAGCTAAGCAACTATGAGCCCCAAAGACTACACGACGTATTCATATATATCATAACATAACATATTATAACATAAACATAAACATATCATAACATATAAGCAGATAAAAACTATCCTATTTTCCTTACCAAAAGTCGGGATATTTTAGAACTAGAATGGGATTAGAAAACTCCTATAAATCAACAGTAGAAAAATGTGAGAATCTCTAAGAATAGAGATGAATATGAAAACTAAACCATCAAAAAGAAACTTACCAAGAAGGACCTTAAGTTTGAAGAACTTAAATACCTAATCAAGAATTATAAATAAGAGTTAGGATCTGAATAAAAGTAACTTAAGGATTATAAAGAACTGAACATAAGGAATAGGAATACCTTGGTTGATCTTATAGATTGATCTAAACCTCAACACCGAAATCATACTATATGTCACTTCCCAAGTGTTTAGAAAGCTTAGAATGATAAAGCTTTTATCCCAAACCCAAGTGTATCTCTCTATACTAACTCTAGCTCCTTGGAGGCTCTGATCAAGTACTTGAAGAATGAAGAAAATGGCTGAGCACTAGGTCCTATTTATAGAGTTTGAGGAGTGAAACTATCCTATTAAAAAAATACTTAAATCCTTAAATAAACATGTTTATGACAAGTGTCATGCTCTTAGTGGTTCTGGAAGGTTCTAGAGTTTCTAGATCTTTATTTTATTTAAAAAAAATACTTAATTTCATTCTAAGTATAATCCAAATTTAAATTTAAATAAAATAGAATCCTAACTTCTAACTTCCTAAATCTCGTAACTCTAAACTCACATGTAGTAAAATCAACATAACTGGAGCTGTATGATTTCGATTTAGACTATCTTTATACCGTTAGAAAGATAATTCAATTATCTACAACTTTCTAGAAATACTATTTTTCGAAATTCATAATATAACTGGGTCAAAAATAGGTTGGAAGTTACAATATCCTAAAGTTGCGGAAAATCTATTTAATTATCTAAATAACAACCTAATCCACAAATATCTTAACTAACCATAAAATAACAAACTCTAATTCCCTAGGCTGATTTCGAATTTACTAAGCCAAAAATCTTATTGGGCTTTTGGGCTTTATGTAGGCTCGATCCATAACACTTTTCAATAATATCATAATTAATTTATTTTTATGCAATCACCCCCTTTTCCACAAACAAGACTACTAATATCATAAACCTATACTATACTATAATAATCATAACTACTAAAAAAAATTAAACCTTATGTTATAATTAGTTTCCAACTAAGTCTCGACTTTGAACCAAAATCCACGGAATCGAACATACTACTACTACTACAACGTTGCAAAGAGAAAAACATTGTGCTTAACTGGGAAAAATGTCATTTTATGTTTAAAAAAGGAATTGTTTTATGTCATGTAATCTCATCCAAGGGAATATAAGTTGATAAAGCCAAAGTTTATCTTATTTCAAAACTTCCCCCACCTAAAACTGTGAAAGAAATTCGATCATTCTTAGGCCATGCCGATTTTTATAGAAGATTTATAAAATACTTTAGCAAAATTTCTCGCCCTTTATGCCATTTAAGTGGAAAAGAGAATGCTTTTGTCTTTTATAATGATTGCCATATTGCCTTTGAGAAATTAAAAGATTTGTTGACTATTGCACCCATTATTCGACCCCCTGATTGAAAAATACCTTTTGAAATAATGTGTGACGCTTCTGATTATGCTATAGGTGCTGTCTTAGGACAAAGACTTGAAAAAATACGTCATGTAATTTACTATGCTAGCAAAACCTTAAATGATGCACAATTAAATTATTCCACAACCGAAAAATAATTGCTTGTTGTTGTTTTTGCATTGGAGAAATTTAGATCGTATTTGTCAGGGTCTAAAATTATTGTTTATTCTGATCATGCTGCATTAAAATATCTCTTATCGAAAGAAGATGCTAAGTCTCGTTTGATCCGTTGGATCCTGCTTTTACAAGAATTCGACTTAGAAATACGTGATTAAAAGGGATATGAAAATGTTATTGCTGATCATTTATCTAGACTAGTTGTTGAAACTATACATGATTCCACTCCTATCACAGAAACTTTTCCTGATGAACAATTGATGCATGTTTCTTCCTTGCCTTGGTATGCTGATATTGTTAATTTTTTGGTCACTAAAGAAATACCAGCTCATTGGTTTAGGCATGATAAATCTAAATTTTATTTTAAGGTGAACATTTTCATTTGGGATGATCCTTACTTGTTTAAATACTGCCCTGATCAAATAATTAGAAGATGCATTCCAAATTGTGACCAATCTAAAATCATATCTTTTTGTCACGATCATGCATGTGGAGGACATTTTAGTGGTAAGAAAACAACTGCTGAAGTTTTACAATATTGTTTTTATTGGCCTACTATCTTTCGTGATACATATGTTTATTGTAAAGCTTGTGAACATTGTCAAAAGTTAGGAAGTTGAACTAAAAGAAACATGATGCCTTTAAATCTTATTCTTATTATTGACATATTTGATGTTTGGGGCATTGATTTTATGGGACCATTTCCTAACTATTTTGGTAATATTTATATCCTTGTTGGAGTTGATTATGTGTCTAAATGGGTTGAGGCTATTGCATGTCACACTAATGACCACAAAGTTGTGCTTCGATTTTTGAAAGAAAATATATTTTCCCGTTTTGGTTCACCACGCGTTATCATTAGTGATAACGGTACACACTTTTGTAAAAAGCCATTTGAACATTTGATTAAATAATATGGCATTACGCATAAAGTGTCAACTCCATATCACCCACAAACTAGTAGTCAAGTGGAAGTGTCTAATAGGGAGATTAAGCACATTTTAGAAAAAACTGTGAATCCAACTAGGAAAGATTGGTCCTTATGACTCACTGATGCATTATGGCCATTTCGTACCGCGTACAAAATGCCCATTGGCATGTAACCCTACAGACTTGTGTATGGGAAGCTGTGCCACCTACCTGTTGAGTTAGAACATAGAGCCTTTTGGGCTATTAAGCAGTTAAATTTTTCTTTAGACAAGGCAGGTGAGAAACGAAAGCTTCAACTAAATGAACTAGACGAAATTAGGAATGATGCATATAACTATTCAAAAAATTATAAGGATCATATGAAATTTTACCATGATAAAAATATTTTGAGAAATGATTTTTTCCACGTCAGAAAGTCCTTTTATACAACTCTCGTTTACATTTATTCCCAGGAAAATTACGCTCTAGGTGGTCCAGTCCCTATATTGTTCGAGTCGTTTTTCCACATGGGTTATCGAAATTGAAAATCCTAACAATGGTGATATTTTTAAAGTTAATGGATGAAAATTAAAACCATTTTTAGAATTAAAAACTGATGAAGTGGATAAGACCCTCCTTGAGGACCCTGGTTACCAAGCTCTTTGATTCCTATTGATCTTGATAACTTGTGTTTTATTTGTTTTGTTTGTTTTATGTGTGATTTAATTTTTGTTTGTTGTGTCTTTTACTCTCTTGGCGACGCACCATATCAATGTATGACTATTTTAAATTCTAGCTTGTTTTACTTTTCAAATTATAATTGTGTTTTAACACATTGAGGACAATGTTTAAATTAAGTTTTGGGGTATCGAATTTATATGTTATTATCATTAGGAGAATATGTTTTATTGTGTTTATGTTTTGTGTTGTTTTTATTGTTTATGTTTTGTGTTTATTTTTGTTTTATTTTGTTTTGTGTGGTTTGTTAAAAAAAAAAACTTTATTAATTTTTGTGTGGTTTAGTAAAAAATATATATATTTATATTATTGTCTTGTTAAATTTTTTTTTTTGTGATATATTTCGTTTTCAATGATAAAAATATTGATTGAGTTTGAATTTAATTTTCTTAAAAATATGAATAATTTTTAAGCTTTGTCTTTAATTATTGGGTCAATTTTGCTTGTAACAAAAATTACATTTTTATAACAAGAACAATTTTATTTCCTATAAGTTTAAGTGAAAAATAATTTTAATGAAAACCTCTTTTTAAAAGCGAAATTGAAAATTTAATTAATTACATAAGCTTAATTTTTATTCATATTAATTGTTTAGAATTATTTTCATTGTGCAATTTTTGAGAAAATCTTTTTTATATCACCAATAAAAAATATGTGTTTTAATTTTCTTTTGCTTGAGGACTAGCAAAACTTTAAGTTTGGGGGTGTGATAACTCTACAAAATAGAGTTATTTTACTATATTTTATATAATAATTGTTGCTTAATTCTTGAGTTTTAATTTATTTATTAAGTTTTTAAGTAATTTTGAATTTATTGGGTTTATTTTGATTTTATATATTTTTGTGTGTTTTTATAGTTATTTTGTTGTAGTTTAATTATTTGAATTATTGAGTTTAGTTAGAAGTAAAAAAAAATGCACTTTTGTTGACCTTTAATGTTAAATTAAATTAAGTTGTAATTAATATTTTCAAAGAATTAATATGGTTATTTTATAATTGAAAATATTTTATCATGACTTAATTTATATTTATTTCGTAGGAATTATGTCGTATTTTTTTTAGCTCTTGAAAGTAAGAAAAATGAAGGAAAAAGTTGTAATCATTAAGGAAAAGTAAGAGATTTGGTGTTTTTGTCCAAAGGCCCAAAACCAGCCCACCTCTTGTCCCATGGCCCACAAGCCTCTTGGAGCCGCCTGAAGCCGCCTGGAGCTACACGCCTGGAGCCTCCTGGAGCCACACGCCTGGAGCCGCCAGCCATCCACCAACCCAGCCGCACGGGCATGCCTCTCAGCACTTGGGCCTGCTGCTTTCGGCCCACTCCTGCACTCACCCAGCCGAACCTCCCTATTTCCTCCTCTCCTCCATGGGCTTTTCCACCAACTAGCACAAGCCCAGTTCGCCCAAGCCCATACGCTGCCATGCCCAGGCCTTCTCGGCCCAGCTCCCTGCAGAAGCCACCTGCCATAGCCCCTTCTTGAGCCCATCAAATGCACCTTATCCCCTTGTCCATAAAATTCCATTTTTGCCAAATTTTTCTACAAAATTTTACCCAAAAATCATCATCAGTCCTACAGTTTACCCCTATTTGCCAAATTATTATTAATTTAATTAATCTAATCAATTTAATTAATCTAATCAATTTAATTAATTTAAATTGATTATTTTAATAATCTCATTTTGGCTATAAATATGGAATTTCAAGACCATTTTAGGGTGCTTAATTTTTGGTTTCCATATTCTTTTCTAACATTTTCTCTTCTCTTCTAGTTACGTGCTTCTAATCTTTTTCATAAGATTATTAAGATCATGATGAAGCAACTTGTAACTAGATCATATTTATGTTATTTGTTGATTTCCCTTGTAATGCAATAAAGTCTATAGAGTTTTCTTCTTTATATATGTCTTTCATCTTTAATATCTCATATTTTGGATTAATAATCTTTCCTTTTAAAACTTATTTTCAAATCATTATTGGTTTATTTTTATTCTCTTAAATAGCTCTATTTTAAATCTTTTATTTTATGTTCATGACATTAAATCTCATCAATCTTTGGAGCTAGGTTAGAATTTATTAATTGTGGTTTAAAATAGTTTTCTTTTTTATTTTAGACAACTCCTTTGGGTTCGTTCTCGTGCTTACATGAACACTATACTTCATATTGGGTCCATCGATATATCAACTGCGGTTTTCGGTATCTCAAACATGAGATCTCTTAGCCACTCAACCTCTTTTCCATTTGCCGCTTGAGCTACAAACTCAGATTCCATGGTTAAGTGTGATAACTTCATTTTAGGGTCATTTTAGAAGGTGTTTTTGTGGTCATCTTGTGTTTTTATGTGTGTTTTGTGCAAGATTACACTTTTGTTTGTCTTTGTTGTAGGTTCGTGTGATGAATCACTAGAAAAATGCTAAAAGAAGCGAAAATTGTGGGAAAACGAGGCTTTTGGCGGTTATTGGACTAAAAATGATACTAAGGATGCTTAAAGGATGATTTTTTGATGAGGAGATGAACTGAAATATCTAATCTGAGAAAAAATTGAATTAAAGTCGCGACTTGGACTTATGAGTCACGACTCAAGGTGAAGTCAGAGGCGCATATGCTTGTTGGAAGGAATTAATGTAGTGACTTGGGCTTACAAGTCGTGACTCAAGAGGGAAACAGAGGCTCAGCTAAGGGGAAACGTATACACGGGCCGCAACTTGAGAGTCTTGAGTCGCGGCGCCTGAAGATTTTACATGAGAAGAAAAGGCCCCAAAACATACACGGGCCGCGATCCAGAAAAGGCCAAGTCGCGGTCCGCACACGGAAAAACTCAGATTCTTTTAATTTTTTTCTATAAATTTTTATTTAGGGTTTAATTAAGTCATTAGGTCAGTTTTTAATTACATTTTTAGAGACTAATTTTGTTTCTTAGGCTAGTAATTCTGTAGTTTTATATTTTTCTTTCTTCTTTAAGTTTATGAATCTTATGTTCTTTAATTATTATTTTTGTGATTTAGTCATGTCTAATATGAACTAAACAATTTTTATCTAGGGTTTAGTGTAGTCACTTGGATTTCTATCTAATTGAATTATGATGTTCTATTGATTTTCTTCTCTATTCTTATCTATATAATGTGTGTTTAATGCTAGTTAATACTTTATCAATATTTGCTCGATTTAATGATTTTGATTCAAAATTCGAAAGATGAGAATTGAATATGCTATCATTATATAGACATATGTTGCATATTAGACGAAAGTACCTGTATGGCTTATGTAGTAATTAGGTTTACATGCTTAATGCATTCTATATGTTTAAGTTTATCACAGAGATGTAGAAAGCCTGCATATAGGTTGAGATCTTATATTTTGAAAAAGAATAGGAATCGATTTATGTTAACTTGCTATTAGAATAGAAAAAAAGAAATCTAGAATTGATTAATACAATTAGTCGAATGAAAAGTTGATGAAATTAACACCCTAGGTCTTTTTCATATTGATTTAAATCTTTTATTTAGTTGTTTTTGTTTAAAGTATTTCGAAATTTAAAAATAAAATTTTTAGTTTCCAAATAGAAATTTAAAGAATAATTAGTGGTACTTGGAAGATAGTCTTCGAGGGAACGATACTTTACTTATCATATATTACTTGAATCGATTGCGTGCACTTGCGTATATACATATTTTCCAATATCATAGTTAATTGTTATTTGTTCTAATTTGGAATTTTCAATTTTTTAATTTTTATTGTTTAATATACATTTATTTGGATCAAGACTATATTGTGTTTTAGGAATTGTTGGTCTATGCGAGGAAGTAGACAAAAGGAAATCATACCAATAGATCTTGATATTGAGAAAAAATGTATGAAGAATCGAAAGATAAAGAAAAGGCTGGACTTTACCATGGCTGAGAACGCAAATAACACTGTCAACAATAATGTAAAATATGGGTAATGCCGTTGAAGTTGATCCACCATTAAGGAATTATGTACTCCCTACTGTTATGGGGATACATTCAAGCATTCGTCCTCCAACTGTTGAGGCTAACAATTTTGAGATAAAACCCTAAATTATTCAAATGGTGCAAAACTGTGTACAATTTGGGGGGTTACCAAATGAGGATCCAAATTTACATATCACAAACTTTTTGGAGTTATGTGCGACATTTAAAATGAATGGGGTGAGTAATGATGTTGCACGATTGCGACTATTCCCATTTTCACTAACGGACAGAGCTAAGAGTTGGTTAAATTCTTTACAAGCCAACTCTATACTTACTTGGGAAGATTTGGCTCAGAAGTTTCTTGGTAAATATTTTCCTTCTGCCAAGTCAGCCAGAATTAGAGGAGAGATTAACAACTTCCATCAACTGGATGGGGAGTCTTTTTATGTTGTATGGGAACGATTTAAGGAATTGCAAAGGAGATGCCCACATCATGGAATGGAGAAGTGGTTGTTAGTTCATACTTTTTACAATGGTTTGGGAGGGGGGGGGGGGGGGGGGATACAAAAAAAATTATAGATTCAGAAAAAGCACTATTGAGTGTTTATGACAAAAAGCGCTAATGAAGCGAATGAGCTGTTGGAAGAGATGGCTATGAATAATTATAATTGGCCTACTAAGCGAGAGAATAAGAAAGTAGCGGGAGTCTCGCCGCGCAAGCAATGCAAGTACAGAATGTCATGAGTTGTGAGATTTGTGGAGGATCTCATTCTTATGAACAATACCCGAGCATAGCTAGTTGCTCAACAAATGTAAACAATATGCCCTTGGAACAGGCACAGGTTATAGGTAATTTTTCAAGACATACACCCTATACACCTGCCTGGAAAAATCATCCTAATCTGTCTTGGAAAAATAATCAAGGGTTACAACCACAATATCCACAGTACCCACCTCAACAACCTCCTCATCAACAAACTTATGGATTACATGCAAGACCATATTATGATCCAAACTCACGCCCATCTCATCCACCACCTCCTCAAATGAACCCACCAACAATTCAGCTAGACCAATTAAATCAATTCATGATAGAGACAAGGTGTAACGACCCAAAATCACTAATATGGCTTAAGGGCCTTGGTTAGTGTGCCGGGAGGGCATAATTGGTTTATTTGTGAATTTATTAAATTGACGTGTGATTATATGATAAACATCTTTGTATGGCTATATGAATGTAAATGTGGTTATATGTTAAATTTGTGAGAACAACATTATTATGTGGGTGAATCTGCAGCGTGCGACTCGAGGCGATCCTAGGGAGCTAGTTAGCGGGAAGTCACAATGGGGCTTAATATTTGACTTGGGCCAAGTCAAGGGGTATTTCGGGTATTAGGTGATTATTTGGGTTATCGGTTTATGGAAATAAATATATGGAGATATAATTGAGGTTAGGAAGCCTAGGCGGGAATATTGGGGAATTTTACCATTTTTCCCTCGGGGACGTTTCCGGTACCCTGACCCTCGGGATTAACTTAATTAACTAAGGTTAGGCTAAGTAAACAGAAAATAGTAGAACAAAAGAAACAAACCGACCCATTTTGCTCCTCTCTTCCTTCTCTTCTCTTTCTTAAGAAAACTACTGAAACCTAAGGGACTTCAGCTGGGAATTCAGTGGTTGGGGCTGGAATCTTGAAGGTTTAGTCCACTGTTCAGCTAAGGAAACTCAACCAGGATTAAGGCGAGGGCTAAATTACACTCTTAATCATTAGAATTCTGAGTTTTGGTTGGGTGTTAAAAGTGTTTATGGTTTTGATGTTAAGGACTGAATTGAAGGTGAGAAGCTTGGGTTTTAGTTCAGAAATTTGTTAAGGAAGTGGTTCATCAAAGAAGGTAAGCTTCAATTCGTAATTTAGAGTTTAAATTCTGAGTTTGCATGACTGGTTTTAGAGTTCTTGAGCTACTGGGTTTCAGAAATCAAAGTAGGATCCTAATGAGTTTTTAACCTAGGTTTTTGTTGGATAATGTTGCTAGAATCATGTTAAAAGTCTTGTGATCAATGGGTTTTGGAATTAGGATGATTTGGGGTGGTTTTTAGCAAGGTTAGGATGTTAGGAATGGTGGATTTTCTAGGCACGAAGGGCTGGGCCGTGGCTCTATTCTAGAGTGCCGCAGCCCTGCGAAGCAAGGAAGAGCCAAGGAGGCTCTGCAGTGGGGAAGCACTGCGGCGCCACAGGGCAGGGCCACGGCACGTGTCTGTCTTTAGAGAGGCCTAGCCTCTGTTTCAGGGGCGGGCCGCAGCCCTTTAGGGTATTTTTGATCTTTTGGAGGTTTAAAGCACGGGAACCTAACCTAGGGTGCTCGGGATTGAATCCACCACCGTGTTTGGTGGAATTCGATGTCTTGGAAGCTAGAATTCCATATGAAAATATTAACGCGATTATTAATGGTACTCCCTATCTTGGTTGTGACTAGGTATTAACCTAGGGCTCAGGAAGCGAATCGTGCTTAAGAGGCGTTGCTCGTAATCAGTAAACTTGGGAATTAAAGGTAAGAAAACTGCACCCGGTTGTGGTTTTATAATGGGACTAAGGGTTACCTATTTTTTATGCCTTGTAAAGGATGGTTTTATGCCATGTAAACAGTAAACCAACGGCCTAAGAGTGCCAAAGTTTACACTAGCGAATAGGGCGCGGCTCGGCAACTGGTAGCTAAGGATTGCTTATTATGCACTAAGCTCGGTTTAAGCGGGCCGGAGTTAGTGGGGTAAAGAGAGGGTGTGACCTAAGGTGTCGACCCTGATTATTATGTGATTTGCTTGTTAATATTGATTGGTGGATTGTTGTGCTGTTTAGCTGGGTGATGATTAGTTACTCTTTCGTTGAATCTTCATGTTTTGTGATTATTGTGGTATGTTGGGTGTATGAACATGCTTAAAGGGTTATCCAAATGTTATTATTGCTTGTTATGTAATATGATATGTTTTATTACTGGGCCTTGGCTCACGGGTGCTTCGTGGTGCAGGTAAAGGCAAGGGCAAGCTTGATCAGCCCCGATTTGGAGAGCTCTGAGAGCATAATGTACATGATCAGCTGCTCAGCCACCACGGTTGAGGGGAGATAGGGACAGGAAAACCATAAACTTCTGTTTTGCCTTTAGAAAGGCTGGTGGTTGTCTGTACACTGAAAATTTTGTAAACAGGCTTTTAAACGATATTTCTTTTGGGATACCATGTGTAAAATGTTTAATTATATGGAAAGTATCTTTTGAGACCAAAACCTTTTAACCCTAGCACATTAATGACTTTAGCAATCACGTTTCCAACTGATTGGCTTTATTAGCAAGTCCTGCACCTTTATAAATACACAGTGTAGCGGTCTTGGCTATCCAGGGCATTACACAAGGTCTTCTATCAGAAGTTTGGAGACACAAATAGGTTAATTGGCTCAAATGTTCTCTAGTAGTGGGACTAAGTATGATTGACCTACAGTGGAAGAGAAAGGGAAGAATACAGAGAAACAACAAGTAACTTGAACAATTCAAGAGGAGGTTGCTGAAGACCTTCCAAAACTAGAAAAACCAAAATATTATGATCCTACACCAAAAATTCCATATCCTCAACGGTTTCGAAAGGCTAATATTGTCAAAAAATTCTCCAAATTCCTTGAAGTATTTAAGGAACTTCATAATAATATCCCATTTGTAGAGGCTCTAGAATAAATGCCTAGTTATGTGAAGTTTATGAAAGAGATATTGTCTAATAAGAGAAAAATGGAGGATTATGAAACTGTTGCATTAACTGAAGAGTGTAGTGCAATTATTCAAAAGAAGCTTCCTCAAAAGTTAAGAGATCCATGGAATTTTACTATACCTTGTACTATTGGAAACTTTCATTGTGAGAGAGCTTTATGTGATTTAGGTGCAAGTATAAATTTAATGTCACTATCTGTATTTAAAAGACTTGGTTTGAGGGAAGCTAGACCGACTACTGTTACTCTTCAATTAGCTGATCATTCTTTAACTCATCCCATAGGTATTATAGTGGATGTTCTAGTAAAGGTAGATAATATCATTTTCCCAGCATACTTTATTGTATTAGATAAGGAGGAAGATGAGGACGTGCCTATTATATTAGGACGATCATTTTTAGCCACGGGGCAAGTGCTAGTGGATGTTCAGAAAGGAGAATTAAGGCTTAGAGTACAAGGAGATGAAGTTGTTTTTAATGTTTTCAAACAATTAAAATATCCTCCAGCTAGTGACAATTGCTTTTATGTTAGTATATTAGAGGAACCAAGTAAAAGGGTTGAGCCTATTAAAGATCCATTGGAGTTGAGTCTGATAGAAATTCCTGAAGAGTGTGCTGGTACTGAAGTTGGTGAGTATGTTAAGTGGTTGAATTCATCAGGGAAATTATATAAAAAGAAATATGAGGAATTAGGGAAAGTGCCTGAGAGACCTCTTCCATCCATTGAGCAGCCACCAACGCTTGACTTAAAAACCTTACCTGATCATCTTAAGTATGCTTATTAAGATAAGAATGATACTCTCCCAGTTATTATTTCATCGTATTGATCTAAGATTGAAGAAGATAAGCTTCTGAGGGTATTAAGGGGTAGAGTCCAAAAACTTTACTTAGCTAGTTAGATAGTAGTAGTAGTAATAGCTATAGTATGTTTATTACTGTGAATTTTGGTTCAAGCCAGGACTTAGTTGTACACTCGTAGCAACACTTGTAGATTTTATAAGTTTAACCTATAGTTTAAGAATATTAATTATAACCTAAGGTTTAATTAATATGACTGATTATGAAGATGATATTTATTATACTATAAGGTTTAGATAAACCCAATAAGATATTAACACTTGTCATAAGTATGTTTAATGAAGAAATTAAGTATTTTTGAGGAATACGTTTATTAAGAGTAATATTTGAAATCCTAGAGTCTGCTAGCAGCTTTGAAATCGTTAAAGGACTTAGTCAAGGTTGTTTACTCAATTCAAATTTTGCTGAAAAAGTGTAATTACGTGTATAATATTTCAGCATATGCCGATATATCGCAGCTCTAGGGGGCGATATATCGCCATACGGGGATACAAAAAACACGTAGCTTCGCACGACAACCTTGACGAGCCTCAGGAGCATCAGTCCATGCGATATATCGGCTGTGGGAAATTTTTTTCAAATGTTTTTGAAACCGAGCTCATTTTAATCCTTAACCTCTTGATAAGTCCAGAATCTTTTTGACCGGATCTTCAGCCTCTACTGAACGATTATTCAAATAATTTTCAATTAAAAAGCCATTATTTTATTCAAGATAAATGAAGATCTTTTCATTCTTGAACTCTATAAATAGGACCTAGTACCCATCCATTTCTTCATTCATTAAGTTGAGTTCAGAGCCTACAAGCTGCTAGGATTACTTTAGAGTGTTAAATACTTGGGTTGGGGTTATAAGCTTATCAAACACTTGGGAAGTAAGGAAAAAGTGTATTTCGGTTTCGAGGTATAGTTCGGTCATAATACATTAAAGGTATTCCTATGCTTAAGTTCCTTTCTGTATCGTTCCATTAGTTTTTCTAGTTTATCTCTACTCAAATCCCAACTCAGTATTCTTTATTCTTGGTTAGGCATCTAAGTTCTTTGAACTTGAGGTTCTTGTTGGTAAGTATCTTTCTCAAATGGTTTAGTTCATTCTTTTCATCTTCTTCTTTTAGAAATACTCACCTTTTCGTTATGGTATTTAGGAGTGTTCCAAAATCCTAACTTTGTTCTCATCATCCCGGTATATTTTTGGTAAGGAAAATAGGATAGTTTTATATGCTTATATGTTATGTTGATATGTTATGATAAGTTATGCTATAATATGTTATGATATGTCTTCTTATGTTTCATGGTTATGATTTGCCCTACCTCAAATATTAGACAGGGGACGTAGATGGGTTATCATAAACCTACCATGTGATCTAACCTACCTCAGATATTAGAAAGGGGACGTAGATGGTTTATCACATGTTTTAATGGCAATTAATAGTATAGTCTTATATGATGTACGTCTTTATAGATATATGTTTATAGCTTATAATTTATGTGTATGATTATGTTTCATGCTTGTAGTAGATTTTCCTTGATGGGCATTAGGCTCATTCCTTTATGTTTTATATGTGCAGGAAAATAGCTTTGGCGGCGGGAAGGTTCTTGGTAGCTTGGGAATGTGTATTGAGGGAGAATGACATCGGTGGACTGCGTGAACGATTCGAGGATGAAGTTGCTTTTTAGTCTTTTAACTATGATTTCTATGTATTTCCGCACTTAATTTTGTAACCTGTTTATTTAAAGTTATGTTATGTTTTTTTTTATTTTCAAACCAATGGGATCCCATATCCTACATTAAATTTTATGTAGTTTAACAATTTGTTTTTACAAGTTTTAATGAAGTTATGATTATTTCACTTGTGAGTTTTCTTAAAGATTAATGTCTATGCATAGTAGTCATTAATGGTCCAAAGTTTAGAGTAGTTGGGTCGTTACAGTTGGTATTAGAGAAACGGTTCATTCGCATGAAGTTCTCCTCGATACACACACTCAAAGCTCTGAATCTGAGCGCCAAGTAAGTGTTTATATGTATAGCTAATGATTTTAGTCTTTATGTTTTCAGTTAAGAATGAACGGAGCATTAACTTATGAGGATATCCGAGCCATTAAGGCTTTAAAAAGAATTAGAGAACTAAGAAAAACCGTAGGAGTGCTAGAAAGAATCACTCGGAGGCTAGTTTTGTTCCACAGAGAACTAGGTCATCTCCACGAATCTAAGCAGATCATGATGAGGGCAACAGAGCAATACATTTTAGTAATTAGATTATTTAGAGATTATCACACTATAACAACAACCTTAGAGGAAATATGGGAAACAATGGATGATGAAGATGAATTACCGGTAGCAATGAGATACTATTTTCTCTTAATTAGGTTCACTTCAAAAACAGAATTTCAGTTTACAATTGAGCAAAAGCATAGAATTTTTACAAACCTTCCTCAAGGGCATTTTGAGGCGCATGATAATGAGGACTATGCACTACAACAAAAACCCATTTCCATAACACAAAAATTTAACACTTTTAAAAAAGTATTATAATAGATAAATAAGTGTATAGGTGTATGTGGGACTTAATCTTTTGGCGCCTAATTTTTCCCCAGCCCCCCCCCCCCCCCCCCCCCAAAAAAAATTTCACATGGTCCCAAATATAATCAAATTTTATTTATAAAATAAGTAAATAAAAAAATATAATCCCCAAATCTCTTTCTCTCTCCCTCCATAACCGATCGTCTCCCTTTCTCTTTCGTTTGCTCTCTGCCAACCCGGAACGGATATCCACCGATTGTCGCTGGCATTCAAGCACCGGACCAGGAAGACCAGACACCGCCGAAAATCCATCCCCGCGAGCCTTCGTCGTCGTTCTTCCCTGCAAGCAGAAGCCTCCAAGTCCGTACGCCGCCACTGTGGGTTCAAGGCCAATTTCTTCCCTACGAGCAGAAGCCTCCAAGATGAACAAATCCCAACCAAGGATCGGGCTTTCAAGTGATAGGAGGAGACAAAATGAGCTCGCGAGCGCCCATGGGTTTTCGAAGTTGTTTGACCTTGATTCGCCATCCACGATGAACGGAGAGCCTCCCCACCACGATGAACGGACCCTTGTTGCCTGGTCATCTCAAAGTTGATTTTGGTGATTTGGTAGCCCTTGAAAAAGCTTTTAATGGTTTGGATTCTCTAAGCTTTCTTGCATATTTGAGCTACTTGTTTATTTTTCTGTATTATATTATATAATTGTGTTGACACGGTTCTTCGCCAACAGATAATTAATAGAATAAAGAGTGGGATTAGTGCTAAGTAATGAACCGTAACAGATGAATGATCTTAAAGTAAAATGGTGACACGAATAGTTTTTAGGTGGTTCAAAGGTTAAAATCCTTCTAGTCCACCAGCCAATATTATTGCTATTTTTCTTATATGCTTTATAGGGTATTTCTTTACACAATCGAATCCAACCCCTTGCAACTCCCAGGGTCTCCATATTTATAGGGAGAGGGCACTTGGGGGTTGGCAAGGCAGGTCATCCCGTGACCTTCTTACCCATCATGTCACTTCTGTGACATTCATGATTAATTCCTTAAACCTGACAATGAAGTGTGGTCTAATCAATAGGTTAAAGGGGGGTAATGGGCCGCACGGCCCAACCCAGTCGTGGGTGCCTGAACACGCACATTTATGCTACGTGTCCAAGAATTCAGGGATATATCAGACACGTGATGTCTGATATATGCACATTTACATTGCATGGTTGACTTTATAAGGGGTCAGAGGTGCCAACTCAAGCTCGTGCCTCGAGCTTGTTGTACTCTTAGTCCGTGGTGTCCATACTTTTGACCCAACTCCTTAGTTATCTTTTTAAGCCTTTGGTTACCTCGAGCTAAAGAGGTAGGACCTGGTGACAGCAGCTCTGGGTACGTGACATCCACATGGCTGATATAATTATGTCCTTTCTCAGCTCGCTAATAGCCCGTGGATATTTAGGGCGTACAAATTGTAAAATATCTCATTTTGAATTGGTTATTATAACTCTTTCAATTGTTATTTTAAATTTTGAGATAGAGGGGAAAAAATTTGAAGCCAGACACACATATAGAGAGATCATTGTAATGTCAATTTATTTTATTTCATTTCTTAACTTATGATTGTTGTGAAGTGCAGAAAATGGAGATCAGATAGCTGGATTTTTGTTCGAACCCATCCAAGGAGAAGCTGGGGTACCTTTTCGTGAAACATATTTTTTTTCTTAAGTTTAATTAGTTAAACTAAAGAAAGCATGTACAAGCGTTCATGAGTTTGTTCATTTGTTTGGCAAGATTTACTTAGATTTGCCTCTCTCACATTTGGTATAGCATTTTTAAGTATTTATCGACTTTAAACTACCTGAGAAGAATTGTATCTTTTGTTGGTTGGTAGGTTGTTATTCCCCACGATGGTTATTTAAAATCTATAAGAGAGCTTTGCTCAAAATACAATATTTGAATGATTGCTGATGAAATCCAGTCTAGCTTAGCTAGATCAGGAAAATTGCTGGCTTGTGATTGGGAAGAAGTTCGCCCAGATGTAGTGGTAAGCCATCACTTTCTTTTTCACACTCTACTGATATTTATATGTATTAGAGTGTCGCTAAAGTTCATTCACTAAATGAAAGTTTATATTTATTCTTTTTTGTTCTTTCCAGATATTAGGAAAAGCCTTGGGTGGTGAAGTGATCCCTGTAAGTGCAGTTCTTGCAGACAAAGATGTGATGCTCTGTATCCGACCTGGAGAGCATGGAAGGTTTGAAGTTATAACTGTTCACGACCTCTATCTTATTTCAAAGAAAGCAATTTAAGTAGTGGCTTTATTATTCAGGAACTTGTTGATATTGATTCTAACCATTACTAGCTAATGCACATTTATGGCTCCTAAAACCAAAAATAAATATCAGTTGTGACTTTGCCTCAATGTATTTTATAAGATGTTAATAGAGAGAGAACCATATCACCACCAAAAAATGTTTATGAAAAAATGTAAGTAGTATGAACAAGGTCTATAGACTCTATACGTATTGGTCGCACAACATAACAGGAAATTCTGTTTAGCATCACAGGTTATTACTACTCTTTGAAAATATTTTGCTCCTGTTTTCTTTTAAAACCCTTGTTGGATTGGTGCCCTTTTTTAGGTAACAAATAATGAATTTGTGTCTAAAAAAATGATGATTCTGTTTCTTGAATTGTATGTCATACCATTCAGTATTTTGTTCTTTCTTATTTTTCCAATTTGCTTTTCATAATAGGTCGTCTTTATATTTTCTTTTCTTTCCAATTAACACTTACCAGGCAAGAGCTCACCTTGCTTTAATTTATCATATATATACCAGTGTTTACTGAGATCAATTTGTTTGAGAATTTTTGCTCTTTTTCTTTATTTAGTTCAATTAGTTGTCTTCTCAGATTTTGTTTGGTTATGAATTCTCATTTTAGCTCACAGATTCAAGAAACACAACACAAGAGACATTATAAGTTAATAGTTCAAAGCATCAAGCATTGAAGAATATATTTTTCTTCTTATTATTCTCAGTTTTCATATCCACCACAACATCATTTTCTTTGCTCTTTTAACTGTTAATTGAAATATATTCAATAGGACCCTATTAATAATCACTATTCTCTGCTATGATTATTTGTGTGTGTGGTGCACAATGTTTTAGTACTGTTGTTAAAGCAACCAAGAACAGATGACACTGCATCTGTTTTTGTTTCGTTTTGGCAAAGTTTGCTTAATCACTCTAAATGCATAATGAGTTTCTTAATGTTTGACAATTCATCCCTTAAGAAAAAGCTATCAAGTCCTTAAGTTCTATAAATAGTAGCAATCAGTTCCTTATTATTTATTTTTTTCACAATGACAAATCATAAGGTTTGATATCCTATTTTCCTCCAAAGTCTTTTGGTACTTGCATATAATGCGTGTCATCGGAAGTTGAGTTCTTGTTTATTTTTGCATTAAAAGTTGCAGTTGGAACTTTAATCGGTTTAGGCAATAAAAATAGATCAATTTGATTTCTTGATAGAAACAACACCATGCTATATCTACTTTCCTTTCTGAATGGCTGGACTTAAGATGATGCTTGCATTCATGTCGGCATTGTTGGATGATATTTTATATTGGAGAAGATGTTTTCAACAGCATGACATGGTGAAATTTTAATTTTTCTTGAGTTATGTTGATAAAGAGTGAATTTATAATAATTTACATAAGACTAATAATTTATAAGAGTGAATTTATCAATTTTTCAACTGCCAATTATTGTTGGATTATGGACTATGCTCATTTGGCCTTGATTGGTCCACAGTTGCAAGGTTTCTTGGCAGTCCTTTAGCCACACCAGGATTTGCTATCATTAACATCTCAGTAGGCTTCTTCTTGTTTGTTTATGTAGTTAATCCCATTGCTTATTGGTCTAATTGTTATGAAGCCAAGAAGTTCCCAATCATTTCTTCCCATACTTTTGACTCAACTGGCCATCCCTTCAACATTTCCAGGTTGTTATGGAGGGTTGTCCTATTTTCTAATCTAGTACATGTTTGGTTTTCAGGTTGTACAGTTATTTTAGTTAATGCTATGCTCTCAGACTCAGAATTTGTTTCGTTGCTGTTTTTTTATTTTGCTGGTTTGTTTTCTGATTATTGTCTTGAATAATGATTGTTCATAATGAAGA
This sequence comes from Humulus lupulus, assembly GCF_963169125.1. Taxonomy (NCBI): domain Eukaryota; kingdom Viridiplantae; phylum Streptophyta; class Magnoliopsida; order Rosales; family Cannabaceae; genus Humulus; species Humulus lupulus. The sequence continues at coordinate 268,110,987 of NC_084793.1, forward strand.
TCATTTTTCAGTGTTCAGATTTCAAAAAAAAAATACAAGTGTATGGTTGCTTAGTACTTTTTTCTAATACTAAGAGTCTAAGACCTCTACTTTTTGTCTTCAGTACACTCCTGCAGTAGATATTTGGAGCATAGGATGTATTTGTTGAAATGCTTACAGGAAAACCACTGTTTCGTTGGGAAAATGTGATACACCAATTGGATCTCATGACTGATTTGCTTGGCACACCACCCTCCCCAGCCGAATCCACTGGAAGGGTTCGTTTTTAGTCTTTCTATCCATGCTAGTCACTCATCCGTAGCAAAGATAATCAAGATTCATGAGATAAAATATTTAAGTAGCTTTTCCCTGAATTCTCTTGCTGCAAACACTATATTCATCATGCTTAAATACTTTATTTTTAGCTTTTGCGTTTCATTTTATGGCTTGTTTCTTAAATTCAATATTCTCAAATTTTGTGCTTGAGTTGGGCTAGTGGCCCAAGATAATTTGGGCCAAGTGTCCACCATAAATTTGGACCAACAATTAGTTTTAGTTTTCACAAGGCCTTGATTGTAGACATATATATGCGCCTCTCAGGCCGTCTTGAAATTATCATTTTTATTAGTATTTGTAGTTTTTCCACAAAAACAATATTTGATCTGGTTATGTTCGATTTTAAGTCAAATTAATAAATAAATATAAAATTTTAACTGGAATTATATAGAAAAATTAAATATGGCAAATCAAATGCCCAGAGCAGAAATTGGTCACAATACTTTAGGTAAGAGAGGGCAGCCTTTGTATGAATTTTTAAGGGATCATTTCTAAGACTTATTAGTGACCTCTTATATATTTTGTTTTTCCAATTTGATTCAACATTATGTTGGGCAATAGGGTCTATATTTGGGTTTGATTATGACTGTGTTGATTCTTTATTGCTTCTCCATAGTTATCTTTAGTTGATATATATGAAATGGGTTATCTTTATTGATTATAATTGCTTGGGTTATATGTCAACCTTTAGAAGACCTTGATTGGATATGGATACAGATTGTTCAGTGATTGCTTATATTGAATCTTTTTTCTTTGTATATTTTAATATAATGGCTCTGCAACATCACCATAATCTAGCTAATCCTATTGTAAATTATGAAAATTTGGTTGCATTAGAGCCCTAGAAGCTCTCAAGATATTTATTATATTCTTAGTTTTGTAAATTGTTACAAGCTCCATTGATAAGATCTAGATAATATATTGTGTGCTTGTGCTTGATTATTTGTATTTCTAAACACTGCCTACCTAGTGTTTTTCACACTCAAATTTTTCTATAAATGTTTACATTATTAAGTCTTCCAGAGTATCCAATGGAGTTCTATTCCAAGATAAGAACTCATATGGTTCTTTCCTATCATTATCTTCTAGTACTTTTATACTAACATATGCTCTCCCGTGTCAGGTTGGATCTGTTGTTGTGTTTGTAATGAGGCTTGGAGGCCAGGTTGGAGGGGGCAGAAGTTAGTTACAACATATAGTGAATGTAATTACTCTAAATATGGTATGTCCTCACTTTTGGATGAGCAAATTTTAAATCTCTATTTACTGTCAAAACTTGAAAGTTGAGGGCCTGTTCTGCCATATTGAATCTTTTCCATTGATCTGACCTAAATTTGAATGATTCATTTAACATGATTTGTCTATATACTATTTGTTTCTCACTTTTTCTCCAGCTTGCTTAATGACCATAAGAATATATTTAACAGGCTGGTATGTAATAATATTCTTTTTCTAACTGTTAACTTGGGAAAATGTCTTTCTTGAATTTTTTCTAGTTGACTATTTATACTCTGGCTTGGAGCTTTTAGAGTTTCATTTAGGATCTGAGACTATAATGCCTGTACATTACAAAGTCACCATTAGTAAGTATAGCACATACTTTAATCTTAGCACTAGACCTTATATATATAATTTAATTAAATCAGTTAGTTTAGTTAAAGTTACTGAGAGTAATTTTGAGATTAGTACTGGACCTTATATGCCTAAATTAGTTGAAACAAATAGTTTATTTAAGTATAGAATTGTATCTTACTTTTCTTGATTCTTCTTTGTGGCATGCATATATTGGCAGTGTTTCTTTGTTTGATTTCATCACTCCCGGGAAAAGAAGAAAACAGTGTTCTAAGGGTATGCATTTCAGTTTGGCTTTTTCTTTTCTCCCCCTGCAATATTCAGGTAATTAGATTAAGTATCTTGAATGACCTCAAGTTGTTTATTTTATTTATATTAATATTTTCTGTTTTGTCTATGTTGCAGCTGGAAGACAGTACCCTTAATTTGATATTGGATATTCTTTGCAAAGTTATCGGGGAGAAGTTTGGCTGCATAATGATTGTCTTTCAGGGTCATTTATTGATTATTTTGTTGATTTTTCATTGGTGGTTCTATTAAAGTTAACATTTTTCTTTTCCTTCGTAGTTTTTTGATTGGATTTATTGTTTTAAATTTTTCAGGAATCACTTTGCACTCAGTTTTGGGACAGAGAAAGTTTTGTTGATGGTCCTATTCAGTGTCTTCTTTGTAGCCTAGAAGGTGAATTTCCCTTCAGGACTGTGGAACTTATTCGCCTCTTATCATCCCTATCTGAAGGAACTTGGCCAGCAGAATGTGTGTAAGTTTCTTTATTTCTTTGCATTGGGTTGAGGATTCTACAGTAATTTCTGTACGTTTGTAAACACTACACTGTACTATATCAGCGTAATTGACTACGAATATGTATCACTGTTTTGTAATTACTTGTTAGTACCCAAATAACTTAAGGTCTAGAGTTTAGTACCAGTTTGAGCTCCATATTCTATTACACCTCTCCTTTAAATGAGATATGAGATTTGATTGATCTACCCTAGAAATAATATTATCATTCTAAATGCTTTTGTAACTCAATTCTCCCAAACTTTTAACATGCTGTCTCAGTAATTAATCACCTGAACCAGAGATGTCTTTAGGGTGAAATTGAGGCCCCTTTAACCTAAAAATGTTAATGTTTGTTTACTGTAATATGTATCTATTCACTGTGTGATAGCAGTATTTTGAATTTTGAAGTATGTTCACCTGGTATTGCTTGCTTAGGTCTTATATTGTATACAGTTTTATTATTTGATTCATATTATTTAATTTTTTTAAGCATATACCTTACCTTTTATCTGCTATTGTAGGAGAAAAATGTCTCTTTCTCCATCAATTGAAGGAGAAAAGGATACTTAATTTTGAAGGCTTTGTGTTGGGTAGCTGTAGAATATTTTGTGCTGAAAGTAGTAACTTTTCAATATGTTGAATATTTAAGACTACTTGAATACTTAAAGAACATTTTGTTGTTGATGACAGCGTTGAATGTTTTAAACTAATTTGTGGATTGTTAATACAATGTTGAATGTCTTTACTTTTTGTTATTTGAAAATCAAGTTCATTTGATGATGCTAGTATATATTAGAAAGCTAATTTTAATTATATAAAAAAAATTAAAATATAATAGAATCAATTAGTGTTATATAAATGAATATATAATGAGAATTTAAACTTATCTAAATATTAAAATAATACGAAAATTGTGTTATAATATCTATTACAATAACACTTTTTATGTAAAGAATTTTGTTATGCAAACTTCATTATATAACACAAATAATGTGTTATACTAAAGTGTAGTATAACACAAAAAATGTGTTATACTAAAGTGTAGTAACACAAATTTATAAGTATTGAAATGTGTTATATAATCGACTATAAATAATATAATTAAACACTTATCTATTTATTAAAATAACACAGAAAGTGTGTTATCATTGAAATTATAATAACACATCTGTATAACAATGATAAAGTGTTATGTAAAGTACCTTGACCTACGATAACATAGTCTGTCTTAACACATCAAAAAGTGTTATGGTATGTTTTGATATCACATTTTTGGTGTTATTAAAAGCAGTTTTTCTTGTAGTGATGAGGAGTTAGATGATGATATGCTAGACGAAGGAACGGACATAAAAGATCCTGATTTTTAGAATAAATAGTTTCATTGTTTGTTTTAATTTATTATTTGTTTTCTTTTATGGTTGTAAATAGTGAAAACTCTTTTCCAAATTAATATCATGGTTATTTTGTTATCATGTATGAGTTTGATTTTCTTTTGCAATCATAGTAAATAATAAATAAAATAAATTATGACTAAGTTCGGTGAGGGTGGATACAAATCAATGAACCAAGTTTCTATATCGAGAGTTAGGGGGCCATAGTAGTGGGAGCGATTTTACTGATCCCAGCCCTCCCTCAATATGGTTAACTTTGGAACAATGACGAGTTTCGAGCCTGAGATTTAAGTCATATAGGATGATAGAAACAGACTTAGAAAATAATAAAGTTGGCTTGTTTTTCTAAGTATAGAAACCCACTCTAATAATAAAGAAGACTTATATAATTTTCATAAGAAGTCATAATTAATAGGTTCGAGTTATGTTGTTTTAGATTAAGTTTTTGCCTTAGAGCCTATTAGGGTAAAATTCTAACATGTTTCTCTCAACTGTTAGAATTCAGCTGCGATGTCGCTCCAAGAATCTGCTCGCACCAACAGAAACGCCTCCAACGCTGCTCTAGTGAACAATGAAGCCCCTCCAGTTCGCAGAAGGGGAGTGTGTGCTACTGCCAGCCGCAACGTGCTGCCACCGCCAGCTGACAACACTGCAGAGATCGCCAAACTGCGACAACAAGTCGAGGAGCTATTGCAGCAACAGTGATAACAGGCTCAGCCCTAGACTCAGCCTCCGCCGCAGCTGCAGCCGCAGCCACATCAAATGGCCTCAGCACCGCAACAAGTTGGTCCATATGGGGGATGGCCAGTGGCGAATTATGCACCGTATCCAGTACAGTCCAAACTTCGAAGGGACTACAGACCCCTTTGAGGCAGAAGAGTTGCTAAGGAATGTGGAGCCAATCCTGACGCACATGAACCTCAGTAACGCAGAACACATATCCTGCGTTTCGTCTTTGCTCAAGAAGGATGCCAGAATATGGTGGGACTTGGTCAAGCAATCGCATGATGTTGCCACCATGACTTGGACCCGATTTGTGGAGCTGTTCCACAAGAAGTATTACAATTTGGCTGTACTCGCTTCAAGAGTTGAGGAATTTGCTGGCCTGAAGCAAGGGAGTTTATCAGTGACAGAATATGCTCGACAGTTCGACCGCTTGGCTAAGTTCATGCCAGAAACAGTTCCAACTGACTATCTAAGAGTGTCTAAGTTTGTTAGGGGACTTCAACCAAAAATTGACACTACAACAATCTAACTATTTAATGACTCTTTTTAATGACCTACACTTGTGGTGAAGGTCATGAAAATTTGTAGAGCACATTTCATGTCCGTTAATGAGGGTCATGAAATATTATATATCATGTCCCCCTTTACAAGAGATATAATATAATGTGGGTCATTATATATAATTTTTAAATTTTAAATTTTATATTTTACATTTCTGTGTATCATGTTCCCCTTTACGGGTCATTATATATAATTTTTAAATTTTAAATTTTATATTTTACATTTCTGTGTACTTTTAAAAAAAAAAAATAGGCCAAAGAGCAACATGAAATAATCCCTGTGCCCGCGCGCCCTTTCCCCTACCATTTTCTGAAATTTTTGTTCTTCTTTCCCGCTACACCATATTGCTCTTTCTCTCTATCTTTGAAATGGCAAAGAGCCATTTTTTTCTGGCTTTGAAATCTCCATAGATACCTCTGCTTGTCCTCATCTTTGTACCCTCTTCGCCTCTACAATAGAAGTCCCCACGATCACCATTCGAAGACCTCCCGTTTTCGGATTCAACGGAATCTTCGTCTCCCCACGCGGAGCACAACATTCCTTCATCGGAAGCAAAAGAAAAACGTAAGTCCGAACATACCTTTGCGTTGATTTTTCTCTTAGATTCTGAGTACCAAATTCATGTAAAATGGTTTTGTTGTGTTCATAGTGTTGTGTAATAAGTTAAGGAAAAGAAAGAACACACCAAGAACTGGCCAAAGTAAGAGGTATATATTCATAGATTTACTTCGTAGTTTACGGTTTCGATTTTATATTTTCATTTCCTAGGATGGCTATGAATTTGTGGGGCATTTTATATGGATTTAATCTGTGTTTTGGGACTAGAAACCGTCATTAAGGGGTTAGAAATGGTTTAATATGATAAGGCTTGAAGTTTGTGATGTTTTGGTGATGGGTGATGAATGGTAGAGGCGGACATGGAAGTTGGCTCCATGGAAGTTGGCTCAGTTATTAGAGCTTGGTTGTGAGGGGGTGCCATGTTTATCTCATTTTGCTTCAGCCATGTTAGAACTTGAAAGGGAAACCGAGAGAGAAACAAACAAAGAACACTTGGAGTTCTTGAGGGTACGATCGGGTCCAAGGAGTTAAGAGCAAGGTGAGTGTTTTTTCTTGGGTTTCCATTGAAGATACAGACCTTGAACACGTTTATTTAGTATCTTAATCCCTTGTAGAAGAAAGCAAAGGAAAGGAGAGAATGATCTTGGGAGTTCGGTACAAGAATAGTCAAAAGAAAAACGTAAGTCCGAACATACCTTTGCGTTGATTTTTCTCTTAGATTATGCGTACCAAATTCATGTAAAATAGTTTTGTTGTGTTCGTAGTGTTGTGTAATAAGTTGCGGAAAAGAAAGAACACACCAAGAACTGACCACAGTAAGAGGTATATATTCATAGATTTCCTTCGTAGTTTACGGTTCCGATTTTATATTTTCATTTCCTAGGATGGCTATGAATTTGTGGGGAATTTTATATGGATTTAATCTGTGTTTTGGGACTAGAAACCGTCATTAAGGGGTTAGAAATGGTTTAATATGATAAGGCTTGAAGTTTGTGATGTTTTGGTGATGGGTGATGAATGGTAGATGCGGACATGGAAGTTGGCTCCATGGTTGACGTGGAAGAAGAGTTAAGGTCGGTGGTGGTGATGGGTTGGTTGTGATGGCCGAGAAGATGGTTATGATGGTGTAGAGGAGAAGCCATGATTGCCTTGCTATTGAACCATGGGGTCGGGCAAGGTGTGAGAGAGAGGCTGAAGGTGTGTGTGAAGATGGTGACCATTGGAAGCCTTTATGCATGTACCTTTTAGTTATGGCTCAATCCCTATTTGCATATTCATATATACATATATGTATGTTAAATTTATATTTTACATATTTATTGATTTGATGATTTAGTGGCTGATAATGGTTCGAGAATTTTGAATGAACAAGCTATTTGATATCTATTAATATGTGCATATGATGCAACTTGAATGGTTATTTAACTTTTCTTTTTTGTTATGTCTCTATTTGTTTGTGTAATAAGTAAAAGCTATCACTGAAAGAAACTTGGTTTCTTATTATCGCCAAGGCTATTGATTCGATTGTTTTGCAGTAGCAGCAGAGTCACTTGTAAGATGGGAGTCGATTCTCTATTTACTGAATTGAGCAGCTCTAAGATACTGTTTCACTCAAGAGCTTCTTTACTGCTTAATCTGCAGAAAAATATATAAATATGGAAAATGAAACTAGTTTTCTTTATGTTAACATACTAAATGCAATTGGTTGTTTCGTTAATGGTTTCAAAATCAAATAAGTCATTTTGAATATATATATATATATATACCTCTAGCTTGGTCAATATCTTTGGTTAAAAGAACACTACTTTTCATTGTTGTTTGGTGGGAGGAAGAAATAGATGATTGCATTATTTATTATTGTTGAGATTTTGTGTTTGTGTTTATGATTTTTCATGGGTATTAGCAAACTATTGATTTTGCCTTATAGTTTTTCAATATCTTGATTTGGGGTTGGAGCGATTTGCTCTGTTGTAACTACTCTGTTCTAGTATGAAGATAAAATGATATTTTATCAAGACAATTTGAAGTGGTATGATAATCTCTTCCTTTTCCTTTGTAGAAGTTCTTCTTAGCTAAAGGTTTATATATATATATATATAAAGATTGATGTTGTTGGGCACTGAGTGAACACTTAAAATCTATAGTGAGTTGAGAATTTCTTTAGGTATTGAAGTGATAATGTTCTGTACTATATTATATATAGTGTGTGATTGATGGTGAAGATTGTTGAGAGAATTGAGGGTGTAATTCTTTTTTTTACAGTGGACAGACTAGGGAAACTGTAACCTTTTTGTCAATTTACTATTTATTCTTTGTTTTGTTTTGTTCTTAATTAGTTGTTGGTTTTGGTTTTCTACCCGTGAACAAGCTTTTCTTATAAGTCAACTTGTGGTTTTTTTTTTGCTAAAACAAACTGATGATTTTAGTTGCAAACTGATGATTTTTAGTGCATATGATGCAACAACTTAAATGGTTTATTCATATCCATATAACATCACCATTTTCATCATGAGCTTCTTTTTTGTGTTTTTTGCTCAAACTGATAATTTTAGTTGCAAAAACATCTGTTCCGGTCTCTGCTCAATGAAAGTGCTATCAACCATATTCTTTTGTTTAATACAATGCATCTATATATTTATATATTAAATAACAAATAATAATAATAATTGTATTTTTGGATCTCAAAACTAGTTCAAAAACTAGTTCTATCCGTTGAAGGGAAAGTTTACTTTGCCTTTTCTTATAGTGATGAGTCTATATACAAAAAGGCTCTTTATAAAATGCCATGGTCCTTCAATGTAGGCATTCTAATTGGAAGTATGTATTTCTTTCAGTTGTAAAGCCTGGTATATGCTCTCTAGAAATGAACGAATTGTTGAAATTATGGATGTGTGTCTCTCTTTAATATTTGTTCTTCTTCTTTTCTCTTCAGGTGAATTACTTGCACAGCCATGGACTTGCCCATACAGAATTGAAGCTGGAAAATGTGCACATATGCCCAGTGGATAGACATATTAAAGTAAGCACCATATTTTTACTGTAGAATTGAAGAATGCATTTTCTTCTACACTTTATGATCTTTTTAATAAATGGATTACCAACATCCAGCGGAATTCCAGCTTTTTTCTTTTTTTTACTAGTTTGGAGCTTCTTTCACCTCTTGTCTCTGTAAAATTTTTTTATCAAAAGGCACAGAATGAAGCGACCATTGGATGTTGGTACTATTGGCTCCTGATGCATATCACATTCATTTTTTGGATTCGATTAACGCACCAATGTCCAATCGTCCACAAATTGGAGAAACAATCCTTGATGCTTATGCCAAATACTTCAGGGCTAACAAACAATCAATCCCAAGTGAAGTGAATTACCGAAATCCATTGGTATGTTTTTACAAATTTTAATTTTAGTTTATACTTTGAATATTCAAATTTTATCAAGTTATTAGTATAATTACTTAAATTTTTAATTATTAGTTTCCACAACAACCAAGTAACAAGGAATGTGGATATTACATAATGAGAATGATGAAGGACTTGGTTCAATCTAACAATCGGTCTACCTATTTGAATGAAACGGTATGTAAACTATGTATCAAATATTATTAATATTAAACTTACACATTTTGTCACTTTAATTAATATATATTATTATTTTTTTGTAGCTCAATAACAAAAGACCATATTCACAATCAAAAATTGATGAGATGCGAGAAGAATGGGCCAAAGATATGCTACCGTTCATCCAAAATCATCAAATTTAGGCCCCTAGGCTTTTTTTTGTTGTTGAATAGATCAGCTTTCCCATTTTGTTATTATAGGTGTCAACATCTAGCCATAGAGTGCAATATTTGTTATTTTGATTATGTGAAAATATTTGCAATTACTGTTTTTTCTATTAATATTTAGCTAAAAAATATTTTCTATTTAATGAAATATTTTAATTTAAGTAATTATTAAATATATAAATAATATATAAGCACGTTTCTAATATAATATGATTTGAGTATATTTGTTTAAAAAATAACCTGATTTGAATATATAACAAAAAAAAAACCTGGTTTCAATATATATATATATATATATAGAATAAAAAGACAATAATAATGGAGGTATATAAGGTCACTTGGTGGGTGACATTAAGTTTTATTTAAATAATAATAATAGTTAAAACTGATAAAATAAAAGGGGTACACATTTAAGGTCGCCCAAAGGGCGTCATCAAATGGAGGTATATAAGGTCACTTGGTGGGTGATATTAAGTTTTATTTAAATAATAATAATAATAGTTAAAACTGATAAAATAAAAGGGGTACACATTTAAGGTCGCCCAAAGGGCGTCATCAAATTGAAAAGAAAAAAAAAAGTAAAAAACGCATTTTCTCCTTAATTTATCATGTCCAATTTTGTTGGTCATTAAAAATGCACATTTAATGTCTCCTGCTATAATGACCAACATTGTAGGGACATTAAAAATATTTCATCACCAACAAAAAATGTCATTAATGACCCTTTTTGTAGTAGTGTGAGCTAGGGGTTAAGCTAGCAAACCCAGAGAACACTACTTATGCCGACGTTCTAGAGATGGCAGTGGAAGTCGAAAGGTTGCAGGCTAACATTAGTAAAGAAGAAGCCAGTAAGCCTGAGCCTAGACAACAGGGTCAACCTTAGACCAGTCGGAACAACAACAACAACAACAACAATGGTCAGAAAAGAAGGCATCCTGACAACAAGCAGTTCGATATCGATAAAAGGGCACGGACAAATAATGGAGGAAATAGGTCGGGTTATGTAGAATACCCACCATGTGCTAAGTTCTAGAAGAAACATCCTGGTGAATGTCGGGCAAACACCAAGGGATGCTTCAACTGTGGTCAAGAAGGACACCGGAAGAAAGTCTGTCCTCAGCTCAGGACAGAAGGGAAAAAGGAAGATAAGATGGTTCCTGCCAGGGTCTTCGCCTTAACCCAAGGACAGGCTGATGCTAGCAATAAGGTGGTCACAGGTCAGGTTTCTATCCTCAATAATATATGTTCTGTATTATTTGACTCGGGAGCCACTCATTCGTATATCTCATTAGGAATGATAGAAAAACTAGACAAACCTTGTGAAAGATTTAGAACTAGGTTTGTAACCGAGTTTCCTTCGGGCAAAGTAGTTCTATCATCACAGATAGTACGAGGCGTACCGATCAAGATTGAGGACGTAGAACTAGAAGGAGACCTGATAGAACTGGAGATCAAAGACTTTGACGTGATACTAGAAATGGACTGGCTAGCAAAGCATGGCGTGACCATCGACTGCAAACACAAGAAAGTGACGTTCGATACTGCTGACGGCCAGAGATTATGTTTCATGGGACAAGTTTCAGGACTATGCACCCCGCTAATATCATCTCTCAAGGCTCAAAGAATGATAGAAAAAAGGGTGTCAAGCATTCTTAGCCAGCATCACAGATATAGTAAAGGAAGCACCGCTTAATGTTGGAAACGTCCGTATTGTAAGAGAATTCTCAGAGGTATTTCCCGATGACTTGCCAGGATTGCCGGCGACTCGGGAAATTGAATTCACAATAGAATTAGTACCGGGCACTAAGCCTATCTCCAAGGCACCGTACCGGATGGCGCCTACAGAACTCAAGGAGTTAAAGACGCAGCTACAAGAACTCCTAGACTTGGGTTTTATTAGGGCGAGCCATTCGCCATGGGGAGCTTCGGTTCTATTTGTGAAGAAAAAGGACGGAAGTATGCGGATGTGCATAGACTACCACGAGCTGAACAAGGTAACAATTAAGAATAAGTACCCGCTACCCCGGATTGACAACTTCTTTGATCAACTCCGAGGTGTGACCGTATTTTCAAAGATTGATTTACGGTCCGGGTACCATCAGCTCAAGGTGTGGGGAGAAGATATTCCTAAGACAACTTTTAGAACTCGTTAAGGGCATTACGAGTTCTTGGTTATCTCTTTCGGCCTTACCAACGCACCAGCCGCGTTTATGGACTTGATGAATAGGGTCTTCAAGGGCTACTTGGATAAATTCATCGTAGTGTTCATCAATGACATCTTAGTATACCCTAATGACGAAGTTGAGCACGAGGAACATTTGAGGTTAATTTTGTCACGATTAAAGAGCATCAACTCTACGCCAAATTCAAGAAATGCGAGTTTTGGCTTTCGCAAGTGGCGTTCCTCTGGCATATTATATCCAAGGACGGAGTTGCAGTAGACCCATCAAAAGTAGAGGCCGTGAAGGATTGGCCAAGACCAAAGAACGCATCTGAAGTAAGAAGATTTCTAGGATTAGTAGGTTATTATTGGAGGTTCATAGAGGGCTTTTCTAAGATAGCCACTCCACTCATCAACCTGACCCGGAAATAGCAAAGATTCAACTGGAATGATAAATGTGAAGAAAGCTTCCAGTTGCTTAAGGAAAAGTTGTGCTCACCACTAGTACTCTGTGTACTGACACCCAACAATAATTTTGTAGTTTACTGCGATGCGTTAAAGCAAGGGTTGGGTTGCGTGTTGATGCATAATGACAAGGTGATAGCCTACGCCTCAAGAAAGCTGAAGGAGTACGAGCAACGCTATCCAACCCATGATATGGAGTTGGCAGCGGTGGTTTTTGCGTTGAAAATCTGGCGCCATTATCTTTACGGAGAACGGTGTGAGATTTATACGGACCACAAAAGTTTAAAGTACTTTTTCACTCAGAAGGAGCTCAACATGAGGCAGCGCTGGTGGTTAGAGCTAGTGAAGGATTACGACTGCGAAATCCTATACCACCCGGGAAAGGCAAACGTAGTTGCCGATGTGCTAAGTAGGAAAAGTTATGGAAGTTTAGCAGCATTAGCCGGACTAGAAAAGCCATTGTAGCAGGAGCTGATCAATGTCAGAAAAGAAGTAGTTGTTGGTAAGCTGGCTAATTTGTCTATCCAGTCAAATCTGCTAGAAGATATACAGATTGGGCAAGGGCATGACGACACACTAGCAGCTCATATGGGTGCAGTCAGAGAAGGTAAGGCCACAGATTTTTCAATATCAAGTCAAGGATTATTGCGATATAAGGATCGGGTATGCGTGCCAGATAATCAAAGGATTAAGATGGCGATTCTAGAAGAAGCACACAATACCCCATACTCAGTTCACCCAGGGTCGACCAAGATGACTCACGACATCAAGGAAATCTATTGGTGATCAGGGATGAAGAAGGACATAACATAATTTGTGTCTAAGTGTTTAATATGGCTGCAAGTGAAAGCAGAGCATCAGTGGCTTGCAGGCTTATTGCAACCGCTTAGCGTACCAGAATGGAAGTGGGAAGATATATCTATGGACTTTGTGATAGGTTTTCCACGAACAAATAGGCAACATGATTCAGCTTGGGTAGTAATAGATTGACTAACCAAGTCCGCTCATTTCCTGCCTGTTAAGACTTCATACACGACGGACCAATATGCAGACATATATGTCCAAGAGATAGTACGGTTGCATGGAATCCCCAAAACAATAGTGTCGGATAGAGGATCGGTGTTTACATCGAGATTTTGGGGAAGTTTACAACAAGCCATGGGTACTAAGTTAAGTCTTAGTACAACTTTTCATCCTCAGACAAACGGTCAGTCCGAGCGTACGATTCAGATTTTAGAAGATACGCTACGCCCTTGTGTACTTGATTTTGGAGGATCATGGAATAAGTACTTGCCATTGATAGAGTTTTCCTACAATAATAGCTACCGGTCAATGATTGGCATGGCACCTTATGAGTTTCTTTATGGATGAAGGTGTCGGTTTTCGTTGCATTGGGACAGTGTAGGAGAAAGGCAGCTTCTCGGTCTCGAAGCTGCTAGAAAAGCTCAAGAAGAAGTAGCGCTAATTAGACAGCGTATGCCTGCTGCTCAAAGCTGTCAGAAAAGCTATGCGGATGCCAAACGACGCGATGTGGAATTCAAGGTAGGAGATCAAGTCTTCCTGAAGGTATCTCCTATGAAAGGTGTGAAACGGTTTGGGAAGAAAGGCAAACTTAGTCCCCGATTCATAGGTCCTTTTGAGATATTGGACAAAGTGGGAGCATTTGCATATAGACTAGCCCTACCGCCAGCCCTAGCAGATAGCTACAACGTGTTCCTCATCTTGATGCTACGCAAGTATGTGTCAAACCCATCTCACGTATTCAAGTACGATACGATAGCACTCCAGAAAGACTTGAGTTACGAGGAACGACCGGTTAGCATCCTAGATAGAGGGATGAAGAAGTTACGGTCCAAGAGTATTCCTATAGTCAAAGTCCTACGGAGTAATAGTTCGAAACAAGAGGCAATGTGGGAGTTGGAGGAGGACATGCAAGGCCAGTATCCGGAATTATTTGGTATGTAAATTTCGAGGATGAAATTCTTTTTAGTAGGGGAGAATTGTAGAGTCCAAGATATTTACTTAGCTAGTTAGATAGTAGTAGTAGTAATAGTAATAGCTAGTAATATTTATAGTATGTTTATTACTGTGAATTTTGGTTCAAGCCGGGACTTAGTTGGACACTCATAGCAACTCTTGTAGATTTTATAACTTTAACCTATAGTTGAAGAATATTAATTATAACCTAAGGTTAAATTAATATGACTGATTATGAAGATGATATTTATTATACTATAAGGTTTAGATAAACCCAATAAGATATTAACACTTGTCATAAGTATGTTTAACGAAAAAATTAAGTATTTTTGAGAAATAAGTTTATTAAGAGTAATATTTGAAATCCTAGAGTCTGCCAGCAGCTTTGAAATCGTTAAAAGACTTAGTCAAGGATGTTTACTCAATTCAAATTAGGCTGAAAAAGTGTAATTACGTGTATAATATTTCAGCGTATGTCAATATATCGCAGCTCTAGGGGGAGATATATCGCCTTATGGGGATACGAAAAATACGTAGCTTCACACGAGAACCTTGACGAGCCTTGGGAGCATCAGTCCAGGCGATATATTGCCTAGCATGGGCGATATATCGGCTGTGGGGCAAGTTTTTCAAATGTTTTTGAAACCGAGCTCATTTTAATCCTTAACCTCTTGATAAGTCCAGAATCTTTTTGATCGAATCTTCAGCCTCTGCTGAACAATTATTCAAATGATTTTCAATAAAAAAAGCCATTATTTTATTCCAGCTAAATGAAGATCTTTTCATTCTTGAACTCTATAAATAGGACATAGTACCCAGCCATTTCTTCATTCATCAAGCTAAGTTTAGAGCCAGAAGCTGCTAGGATTACTTTAGAGTGTTAAAGACTTGGGTTGGGGTTATAAGCTTAATCATTATAAGCTTATCAAACACTTGGGAAGTAAGGACAATAGTGTATTTCGGTTTCGAGGTGTAGTTCGGTCATAATACATTAAAGGTATTCCTATGCTTAAGTTCCTTTTTGTATCGTTCCATTAGTTTTTCTAGTTTATCTCTACTCAAATCCTAACTCAGTATTCTTTATTCTTGGTTAGGCATCTAAGTTTTTTGAACTTGAGGTTCTTGTTGGTAAGTATCTTTCTCAAATGGTTTAGTTCATTCTCTTCATCTTCTTCTTTTAGAAATACTCACCTTTTCGTTATGGTATTTAGGAGTGTTCCAAAATCCTGACTTTGTTCTCATCATCCCGGTATATTTTTGGTAAGGAAAATAGGACAGTTTTATATGCTTATATGTTATGTTGATATGTTATGATAAGTTATGCTATAATATGTTATGATATGTCTTCTTATGTTTCATGGTTATGATTTGCCCTACCTCAAATATTAGACAGGGGACATAGATGGGTTATCATAAACCTACCATGTGATCTAACCTACCTCAGATATTAGAAAGGGGACGTAGATGGTTTATCACATGTTTTAATGGCCATTAATAGTATAGTCTTATATGATGTACGTCTTTATTGATATATGTTTATAGCTTATAGTTTATGTGTATGATTATGTTTCATGCTTGTAGTAGATTTTCCTTGCTAGGCATTAGGCTCATTCCTTTATGTTTTATATGTGCAGCAAAATAGTTTTGGCGGCGGGAAGGTTCTTGGCAGCTTGGGAATGTGTATTGAGGGAGAATGACATCGGTGGATTGCGGGAACGATTCGAGGATGAAGTTGCTTTTTAGTCTTTTAACTATGATTTCTATGTATTTTCGCACTTAATTTTGTAACCCATTTATTTAAAGTAATGTTATGTTTTTTTTTCTTTCAAACCAATGGGATCCCATATCCTACTTTAAATTTTATGTAGTTTAACAATTTGTTTTTATAATTTTTAATGAAGTTATGATTATTTCACTTGTGTGTTTTCTTAAAGATCAGTGTCTATGTATAGTAGTCATTAATGGTCCAAAGTCTAGAGTAGTTGGGTCGTTACGTAAGGGCTCACAAATTAGCAATTTGATGGACTTTAGCGGATATTAAAGGTATTAGTCCTTCAACATTAATGCACCATATATTAATGGAGGTGGATAGTAAGACTAGTATTGATGCTCAAAGGAGGCTAAATCCTTCAATGAAAGAAGTGGTAAGGAAAGAAATTCTTAAATGGTTGGATGTTGGAGTAATTTACCCAATATCTGACAGTGCTTGGGATTAGTCCTGCCTAGGTAGTTCCAAAGAAAGGTGGCATGACGGTGGTTAAAAATAATAATAATGAAATTATTCCAACTCGTACGGTGATGGGGTACAGAATTTGTTTTGATTACCGTAAACTAAATAAAGCCACCAGGAAAGACCATTTTCCTTTGCCTTTTGTTGATCAAATGTTAGATAGATTGGCTGGCCATCCTTATTACTGTTTCTTGGATGGTTATTCCGGATATCATCAAATTCCTATAGCACTGGAGGATCAAGAAAAGACTACCTTCACATGCCCTTATGGAACATTTTCCTTTAGGAGGATGCCATTTGGGTTATGTAATGCTCCCACCACCTTTGAAAGATGTATGATGTCAATTTTTTCGGACATGGTGGAAAAAGGTATTGAAATTTTTATGGATGACTTTTTTAGTTTTTGGACCCTCTTTTGATGGATGTTTACTTAATTTGGAAAGGGTTTTGAAGAGATGTGAGGAGTCAAATTTAATTTTAAACTGGGAGAAATGTCACTTCATGGTGACAGAATGAATAGTCTTGGGCCACAAAATTTCACGCCATGGAATTGAAGTAGATAGGGCCAAGATATCAACAATAGAAAATTTACCTCCTCCATTGTCTGTTAAAGGGATTCGAAGCTTCTTGGGCCATGCTGGATTTTATAGGAGGTTTATAAAGGATTTTTCAAAAATTTCAAAGCCCTTATCTACCTTACTTATGAATGGTGTGGTATATGAGTTTGATTCTGAGTGTTTAAAGGCATTTAATACATTGAAGGAAAAATTAGTTTCTGCTCCAATTTTTGTATCACCAAATTGGGAAATTTCTTTTGAATTAATGTGTGATGCTAGTGATTATGCAGTAGGAGCAGTTCTTGGACAGGAGTTGACAAGGTATTTCGAAAAATTTATTATGCTAGTCGAACCTTGAATGATGCTCAATTAAATTATGCAACTACTGAGAAGGACTTACTTGCAATAGTCTTCGCATTTGACAAGTTTAGGCCATATTTAATTGGTAATAAGGTGATAGTTTACACAGATCATTTAGCTATTAAGTATCTTATGACTAAAACGGATGCTAAACCTCGTCTGATTCAATGGGTTTTACTATTGCAAGAGTTTGTTATGGAAATTTGTGATAAGAAGAGGACATAAAATCTACTTGTTGATGATTTATCTAGATTGGAAAAAGAAGAAGAGCATAGTGCAAAAGAAGAGTCAATTGATGAAAATTTTCCAGATGAACAATTATTTTCATTGACTGTGAAGAGAAAATACCATGGTTTGCAGGTTATGTTAACTATTTGGTAGCTAAAGTTGTGCCTCCTGATATGTCAACGAAGCCACTAAAAAAGTTATACTCAGAAGTGAAGCATTATTATTGGGATGAGCCCATTCTTTTTTGTCATTGTGCTGACCAAGTGATTAGAAGATCTGTCCCAGAAGAAGAAATGACTTCCATACTTACTCATTGCCATACTTTACATTGTGGTGGTCACTTTGGGGGAACAAGGACAGCAACAAAAGTTTTGCAATGTGGGTTTTATTGGCCTAAGTTATTTAAAGATGCTAATGCCTTTGTTAAGATTTGTGACAGTTGCCAAAGGATCGGTAATATATCCAGAAGAGATCAAATTCCAATGACTGGAATTCTGGAGGTTGAGTTGTCTGATGTGTGGGGCATAGATTTTATGGGACCCTTCCCATCATCATATAATAATAAGTACATTTTGCTGGTAGTAGATTGTGTTTCTAAATGGGTAGAAGCTGCAACAACTCCTACTTGTGATGGTAAGGAGGTATTTTTACTCAGTTTGGTACTCAAAGAGCTATTATTAGTGACAAAGGTAGTCAAATTTGTAATAAATCATTTACATCTTTATGTGCTCGTTATGGAGTTCATCACAGAAAAGCTATGTTTTATCATCCATTAGCTAATGGTCAAGCTAAGGTGTCAAATCGAGAAATTAAAAGTATTTTAGAGAAAACTGTAAACACATCAAGGAAAGATTGGTCGAAAAAGCTTAATGATTCACCATGGGCATATCACACAGCTTTTAAAACTTGGATTAGTATGTCACCATATTGGTTGGTGTTTGGGAAGGCCTTTCACTTACCAGTCAAACTTGAGCATCGAGCTTATTGGGCGATGAACAATTTGAATGTAGACTTATTTTTGGCTGGGTAGAATAGGCTTCCAGAGTTGAATGAGCTTGATGAATTTAGAAATGAAGCTTATGAAAATGCAAAGATTTATAAATAAAAGTCTAAGGTTTTTCATGATAAACGAATAATCAGAAAGGATTTCCAACCAGGAGATAAAGTTCTGTTATTTAATTCTAGATTGAACCTGTTTCCAAGAAATCTAAAGTCTAGATGGTCGGGACCGTTTACAGTTGTGGTATCGTTACCTTATGGAGCAGTACAAATTCATAGCGAGAAAACATGACATTTTAAAGTGAATGGTCAGAGGTTAAGGCATTATTTGGAAGGATTGATAGAAAAGTGTAAATCAGTGATGGTTTTGGAACCCCTCTAAATAGGGTGTTCAACGTCCGGCTAAATGACGTTAACGACAATGCTATAGGAGGCATTCCTATATTTTATTTTAGTTTTTGTTTTTAATTTTAATTAGTGGACAATTTTATTTAATTTTATTTTGGATTTGTAAAGTTTAGTTATTTTATTTTTTTCAGTATAAACTTTTTAAAAATCATGAAAAAAAATGTGTTTTCAATTAGTCATTGGGCCAAGTCACGACTTGAATTAGAAAGTCGCGACATTACACAAGTCAGAGAGAAATTCGAAATATGAAGAAGAGGCAGGTCATGACTTAAGCTAATGAGTCGCAACCCTAGGCTGAAATAAAGAGCAAATCATTTCTGGAATTTGAGGCGGGCCGCGACTTTCCAAGCTGGGTCGCGGCGTGCCTGTGTCAGGCAGATGGAAAAAGGCTTAAAACTCATTTTTTTTGAAACCTTTTCTCATTTTTTCAAATTCTCTCATTCCAAATCCAATTTCCTTAAGAGAAACCACTACGTTTTTTCCCTCTTTTCTTCTATTCAAAATATGAAGAAGAGGCAGGTCATGACTTAGGCTAATGAGTCGCAACCCTAGGCTGAAATAAAGGGCAAATCATTTCTGGAATTTGAGGCGGGCCGCGACTTGCCAAGATGGGTCGCGGCGCGCGCCTGTGTCAGGAAGATGGAAAATGGCTTAAAACTCATTTTTTCTGAAACCTTTTCTCATTTTTTCAAATTCTCTCATTACGAATCCAATTTCCTTAAGAGAAACCACTACATTTTTTCCCTATTTTCTTCTATTTTAAATTCTTGTCATCAATTTTTCTAATTTCTACTTCATATTTCTTATTAATTTCTCCCATTATTTTTTTTCTAACCCTAATTTGTGTTCTATTGGTGCTTAGTGAGGAATGGAAGGAGGATTAAAGAGTGGCCGATTTTTCAACTTTCAAGGCTTGTAAGTTTTTCTTTTTGAAGTTTTCCTTGAGTTGGATTTATATTAAGAGATTGCCTTGGATTTTTGGACTGTTGTTGGTATATTGGGTGAAAATTTTTGGGAGATTTTTAGTAAGGAAATTTCAGAGTTTTAGGGGAAGTGCTGCAAAAAAATTTGTGTGTCATTTTTGAAAAAATTGTGAAGGTTTGGGACCAAGGAAACAACCTACTAGGGCAACATCTTCAAAGAATACTAGTTGCCCTTCCTTATCCCGTCCCAACTACCCCAAACCCAGCCAAACCCGCCAGCACCTTAGCAAATTTTAGAATATGATCTTACGCGTTTCATTAACAAGGATGCCCATGATCTTTATCAAAGGCTATCCTAGTGGCCAGTTATTCAAGAGAGTGGGATGGACATTAAAGAACTATACCCTAATGACACTTATCATATAATTACGAATGAAATTTTACGCTGAGGTTGGTAATTTTTTTGTGCACGATAAGATGCCAAAAGCCAATTGCTCCTTGGTTTATGAGTTTTACACCAATTTTCCTGGGGCTGTAAATAGAAAGTTGTTTGTTATGGGTGTTTTAGTTGAATGTGCCATTGATAATATTGATGCCTTATTTAATGTACCTAAGTTTTCTCCAGAAAAGGATGAGTATTATCAATTGGCATATCATAGTGAGGTAAATTGGACTGAGGTGGCTAAGACATTAGGAATTCCTGGTGCTTCATTTGTTATACAGAATGGGGAGCCGAAACATTTAAGAAGATACCAAATGAATATCGTAGTTAAAGCTTGGAATCTTTTTGTGAGTGCACAACTTATGCCAAACACCCACTTGTTTGAAGTGGGGACTGATAGGTGTCTTTTGGTATATCCCATTATGATAGGGCTCTCCATTGACATTGGGCGAGTAATTCGTCAGAGCATGAAGATTTATGTCACTTGACCACTAATTCTGGGTTGGGGCATGGTTCCACGATTACTGATCTATGTGAGGTTTGGGAGGTGCCAACATATCCTAGTGATATTTTTAGGAAGGAGATGGGGGTTATTTCTCGAGCTACAGTGAATAAATTCAATGACCCCATCCTTAGAGCCACCAGTACCGATACCCAGAAATGTAAGAGTTGGTAGGGAAGGAGAAGCAGCTGAGGAGACCATACCAGCCAATGATCAAACAGGGGGAGTGCAAGCAGCTGAGGAAGAGAGAAGAGAAGAATACCCTCAATATTTGGCACTGGAGGCTCCACCGGATCCACACTTGGCAAGACTAGATTACATCATTCGGCAGAACCAGCATACACATAATTATTTGGGCGAGCTACATGTTTTTCATAGAGCTCAAGTTGATAGGCAAAACGAGTTGGTTTACTGAAGGTCGAACTAGGAGGCGGACCACCAGTACTTCCCTTATCCATTTCCAAACCCACCACCATTCCAAAGTGATTCGCACCAGGTAAGTTTTCTTCGCTTATTTTTAAACATTGGGGACAATGTGTAGGTTATGTTTGGGGGAGGGAGCTTATTTTCTATTAGTGATGTTTTGTGTGATTTGTGTATGTTAGTGTTTAGAGTTTTGTTTTAGTGTGTTTAGTTTGGTACCAACATGAATGAAAATTAACAACAATTTCCAATGAGAATAAAATGAATGTTATGAGTGTAATTCAAAGAAAAAAAATCTGAAACAAAATCTGTGTGCATGATTAAACACTTCGTTAGTTCATTTTAGTTTAGATAACATTTGTTGAATATTTTGTCATGATGTTAAATTTATGTTTTTGATATTGATTATGCTTGCTAAAATTGGTTAGTGGAATGATTAATGGAAAGTGAAAATTATTTTCAACAATTCTAGAACTTGCTTACTTGATATTTGAGGTGAAATAATATATCATGTATGTTTAGGAACATGATTTAGGCTATCATTTGGATCGTTTGAGCTTTTCTTGAAAACCTTAAATTACTTAATCCTTTGGTTACCCTTTTTGGGCCTAATTTTGTATCCTTTTTGTTATAAACCATCATTTAAGCCTAATACTTGCTCATTGGTTATATATTCGTCCCTAATAATCTATGAGTATATGATTGAGAAATAATTATGGGGATTGATGTGTAATGGGGTTTAATTATGATTTGAGTTGGTTTAGAAAGTGAAAGTGAAAAACTTAGAGAGAATATATATATATTGAAAAAAAAAAGAAAAAAAAAAGAAAAGAAAAAAAAATGATGAAAGATATTTCAATGCACTCCCAATATAAGTATATAAGAAAAATCAAGTTTGGGGGAGTGTAGTTGTTATTGAAAAAGAAAAAAACAAATAAATATATATCTCTCTAAAGAAAAAAAAAATAAGTAAGAGAGGGGATTATGGGATTGTATTCTTATGGAAATAAAGTTGGTGAGTTGTGGTCATGTGGTTATAGTAAATTGAGCTTAAAAATTCATTTTTCATCTACCTGTACCTAAGCTATCGTTACAAGCCTATATTAGTGGAGAATATAAAGTAAGTGAGCTTACAGAATTATTTGGTTTGAATTGATCGATAGGAAAGAAATTTGGTGAGCATAATTGATTTCAATACTTCTTTTTAATGATCATGAGTTGATAATCCAAAATTTTAGTAGACTAAGGTGTGTTGATGAAGTGTTTTGATCAAAATTCTAGATTGAATAAACTGCTGAGTAGTTTTCTGAGAATTATATGATTAAAATTCATGATTGTTGGTATAGTTAATGTTGTTAGAATTTAGGATTTTTTTAAGTCCTTTGTCCGAGGGCGAACAAAGAGTAATTTTGGGGGAGTTTGATAACTTCATTTTAGGGTCATTTTAGAAGATATTTTTGGGGTAATCTTGAGTTTTTATGTGTGTTTTGTGCAAGATTACGCTTTTGTTTGTCATTGTTGTAGGTTGGTGCGATGAATCACAAGAAAAATACAACAAGAATTGAAAATTGTGGAAAAACGAGTCTTTTGGCGTTTATTGGACTAAAAATAATACTAAGGATGCTTAAAGGATGATTTTTGATGAAGAGATGAGCTAAAAGATCTAATCTGAGAAAAATTGAATTAAAGTCGCGACTTGGACTTATGAGTCGCAACTCAAGGTGAAGTCAGAGGCCCATATGCTTGTTGGAAGGAATTAATGTCGCGACTTGGGCTTACAAGTCGCGAATCAAGAGGGAAATAGAGGCTCAGCTAAGGGGAAACATAGACACGGGCCGCGACTCGAGAGTCTTGAGTCACAGCGCCTGAAGATTTTACACGAGAAGAAAAGGCCCCAAAACAGACACGGGTCGCAACCCAGAAAAGGCCAAGTCGCGGCCTACACACTGAAAAGCTCAGATTCTTTGAATTTTTTTACTATAAATTTGTATTTAGGGTTTAATTAAGCATTAGGTCAGTTTTTAATTACTTTTTTAGAGACTAATTTTGTTTCTTAGGCTAGTAATTCTGCACTTTTATATTTTTCTTTCTTCTTTAAGTTTATGAATCTTATGTTCTTTAATTGTTATTTTAGTGATTTTGTCATGTCTAATATGAACTAAACAATTTTTATCTAGGGTTTAATGTAGTCGCTTGGATTTCTATCTAATTGAATTATGATGTTCTATTGATTTTTCTTCTCTATTCTAATCTATATAATGTGTGCTTAATGCTCGTAAATACTTGATCACTATTTGCTTGATTTAATGATTTTGATTCAAAATTCGAAAGATGAGAATTGAATATGCTATCATTATATAGACATAGGTTGCATATTGGACGAAACTACATGTATGGCTTATATAGTAATTAGGTTTCCATGCTTAATGCCTTCTATATGTTTGAGTTTATCACAGAGAAGTAGAAAACCTGCATATAGGTTGAGATCTTATATCTTGAAAAAGAATAGGAATCAATTTATGTTAACCTGCTATTATAATAGAAATAAAGAAATCTAGAATTGAATAATACAATCACGAGAATGAAAAGTTGATGAAATTAACACCCTAGGTATTTTTCATAGTGATTTAAATCTTTTATTTAGTTGTTTTTGTTTAAAGTATTTCCAAATTTAAAATTAAATTCAAAAATCAAATTCTTAGTTCCCAAATAGAAATTTAAAGAACAATTAGTGGTACTTGGAAGATAGTCTTCGAGGGAACGATACTTTACTCATCATATATTACTTGAATCGATTGCATGCACTTGCCTATATACATATTTCACAATCAGAGTGGCATATGCATGTTTGTTGCTTAGAATCCCAAGAAACTGCACGCCCACCAAGGGTGAACACCCAACCGATTGTGGAGAGATTATCTCCTACATCAGATATCTAACTTGTGTCGGTATATCCCTCAAGTACCTTGGAAAACATAGAATATTAGAGGCATAACTCTTTGGTCCTTTTAAGGTATCCAAATACTCTTTCATCAGCCTTCCAGTGTAAGACACTTGGGTTGTTAGTAAACCTACTTAGTTTACTAACCGCAAATGCAATGTACGCTCTAATAAAATGAGCAGCATACATTAAACTTCGAATTGCACTTGCATACTCTAGTTGAGCCACAGCTCTCCCTTCATTCTTTTTAAGCTTTCGGCATGGATTGAAGGGTGTGTTTGCCTCTTTTATATCAAGATGACCGAACTTGTCAAGCATTTTCTCAACATAATGAGCTTGACCTAAGGCATACCCATCAAAATTATTTCTAACTTTAATACCTTATACAGTATCAACCTCTCCAAGGTCCTTCATTTTGAAGTTAGAAGATAGAAACCTCTTTGTTTCTATTATGCCTTTCATGTAATTACTCAATATCAACATATATACAAGCTAAGATGACATAGTCATCACAAGTCTTAGAGTATAAGCACTTTTCCGCATTGTTGTGTCTAAACATATCTGAGACAATGGCCTCATCGAACTTCTCATGCCATTGTTTTGGTTCTTGCTTCAATCCATGTAATGATTTAACAAACCTACACACCTTATGTTAATTTCCCCTTAGAACAAACCCTTCTGGTTGTTCCATGTACACCTCCTCATCAAGGTTACCATTTTGGAGTTGTTTTAACATCTATTTGATGAACATCTATTTGATGAACATATAGGTTGTGTATTGATGATAAGGCAAACAACAATCTTATAGATGTTGTTCTTCCTACCAGTGTATAGGTATCCAAATAATCTATGCCCTCATTTTGTCTAAACCCTTTAGCCATCAATCATGTCTTATAGGCTTTAATGGTCCCATTAGTATTGTATTTCTTTCGAAATACCAACTTGCAACCTATTGGATTTGATCCTTGTGGTAGAAAAACAATCTCCCAAGTGTGGTTGGACATAATTGAATATATCTTATCATTTATTGTCTCTTTCCAAAAATTAGAGTCTCTTGAGGACATAACTTCTTGGAAAGAATTAGGATCATCCTCCACTTGAAGTACCATATGATACTTCCAAGTAACTCCCTTATGGTTTCCCTCTACTAGGTAAAGAATCTCCACTTGAGAGATTTCTTTTTGATATCCAC
The DNA here is from genome assembly GCF_963169125.1 of Humulus lupulus. NCBI lineage: Eukaryota > Viridiplantae > Streptophyta > Magnoliopsida > Rosales > Cannabaceae > Humulus > Humulus lupulus. The sequence continues at coordinate 268,136,488 of NC_084793.1, forward strand.
TCTCTTTAAGCCTTTGCCTTCTTCAAGGCAATATCGGTTGCTCTACAACCCTTGAAGGTAACTCCTCTTGAGTTCATTCCAATGAGATTGGTTCTTGAGGCATATTGTCACTATACAACAAACTCTCAAAGAACTCAACTTTTCTTGATTCAATTATCACATTAGACTCCAAGTCTAATAGCCTATAGGCCTTGCTATTCGAGACATAGCCTACAAATGCACACTTTATGACCCTTGGACCCAACTCGGTCTTTTTAGGCTTCGTGCTCTTGCAATAAGCAAGGCACCCCCACACTATGAGATACCCCAGGTTGGGCCTCTTTCCTTTCCATATCTCATATGGTGAAATTAGATTCTTCTTTAGAGGAATCCGGTTTAGAATATGACAAGCGGTAAGCAAGGCTTCTTCCTAAAACACAAAACTCAAATTCACGTGTAATAACATAGCATTAATCATTTCAACATATGTTCTATTCTTCCATTTTTCTAAACCATTTTGTTGGGGAGTATTAGGGGGTGTGCATTCATGTATTATACCATGCATCTCACAAAACACATTAAATTCATTGGAAATTTTTTCATTGCCCCTATAACTTCTATTCACTTTTATTTTCTTTTCCAATTGATTTTCAACTTTGGCTTAATAGATTTTAAGCATGCTAAAGGTCTTATCCTTATTCCTATGCAAGTACACATATGTGAATCTAGAACAATTATCAATAAAGGTAATAAATACCTATGTCCACCTCTAATAATTATTCCATTCAATTCACATAAATCACTATGTATCGAATCTAACAAGTTAGTTTTCCTTTCAACACTTCGAAAAGGTTTCTTTACCATCTTAGATTTAACACATAATTCACACTTATTATTCTCAACATCATTGCATACAATTAAACCACATTTGATAAATCTTTTAATTGTACTAAAACCTATAGGAGCAAGTCTATTATGCCATAAAGTAATAGAATGAAAACCAAGCATATAAGAGGAAGATGAACATGCATTATTATTATTATTATTATTATTATTATAAAAACCATTGTCTTTTGTACACAACTTTATCATCGCATCACAAACATACCCTTTCCCCACAAAGTACTTGTCCTTAGATTTAATTGGCTTACTGTCCTTAAACTTTTCTTTGATGCCTGGTTTGCTCAACAAATGCCCATTAACAAGATTCCTACTCATATTCGGAACATACAACACATTGGTCAAGATAACCTTATTTCCGGATGTGAAGTAAAGATCAACATTCCCCTTGCCCAACACCTTGGACCTTTGCCCATTCTCCATATGGATCTCATGCCCATCCCTTGAATCTTCAAAGGTCTTGAAGACCTGTTTATCATAGGCAACATGAATGGTGGCACAAGTTTCATACCACCACCCTTGCACCTTCCCTTGGATGGCATTCACCTCACTCAATGTTGCAACCAACTCCTCTTCGGTTGTGTTGAATTTGGATCCATGGTTATGGGGCTTTCTATACTTGCAATCTCTAGCCAAGTGACCACTCTTGCCACAAACAAAACAAGGGCCACTCACACTCTTGAATTTCCCTTCATTCTTCCTTGGAGCTAGATGAGTATCTTTCTTCGAATGGGGTATCTTAGTCTTTCTGTAGCGTCTCAGAATTTTACTTAGCTAGATATAGTAGTAGTAGTAGTAGTAGTAGCAACAGCAACAACTGTAGCAGTAGCAGTAATAGTAGTAGTATAACCTAAGGTTTGATTTTAACATAAGGTTTGATTAATATAGTTTGTTCTACAAATGATATTTATTATAACCTAAGGTTTAGATAGAATAATTAAGAGCGTGACAATTGTCACATGTATGTTTATAAATGATTTAAGCATTTTAGATGAATAAATTAATAAAGGATAGATCTAGAAGCTCTAGAACCTTCCAGCAGCTTTTAGGATCACATTTTACTCAATCAAAGTTGTTTTACCAAACTTCAAGTGTGGTGAAAATGTGCAAAAACGTGTTTAAAATATCAGCATACGCTGATATATCGCAGCTTTAGAATTTGATATATCGCCTATGGTTGATACGGAAAACACATTGACTTCACACGAATGAAACCACGAAGGCTCGGGATATAGGGACAGGCGATATATCGGCTACCTTGCACATTTTTGAAACTTGGTTATTATAGTTGCTTAGATAGCAAATCAAATCCCAAGATTTTTATCATTATCGTAGATTAGAGTTATGACTTACCCTACCTTGATTAGTAGACATACGACCTAGATGGGTTATCTTTTACTATTTTGTGATCTAACCTACCTCGATTAGTAGACTAAGGACCTAGATGGTTTTATCACATACTATGGTAATGAGTAAATGGCCATTAATATTACAGTCCTATATTTTTTATGATTTACATTTTTACGTCATATGTTTTATAGTATATATTTTAGTCTTATGATTTATGATATATGTTTTAGTAGATTTTTCTTGCTGGGCATTAGGCTCATTCCTTTTATTTCAGATGGTGCAGGAAAATAAGCTTTGAGGGCGGAATGGATTCATGGCAGCTTTTGCATGTGTATTGGGGATGGACTGCTAGAAGATCGAGGATGAAGTTTATACTTTTGAGTCTTTTCAATTTATGTATTTATTTTTCCACATTTAGTATTTGAACAAATAATTAAAGGTTTATGTTTTTTTTTTATGTTTTTATGTAATAACAATGGGATCCCTTATTTTGGATTTTTATAATAAAGTTCTATTATTTTATGCATGTATTCCAAAATAGTAGCTACGTCTTAGTAGTTTTTAATGGTCCGAGGTCTTAGAATTTGTCGCGGCATTACATTTGGTATCAAAGCCCACAATTCATATTCATGAAGTTCTCCTTGATACACATAGAAAAGCTCCGGATCTAACCATCAATGTAAGTGTTTATGTTATGATTATTATGTTTATGTTAATAGCTAATGTGTTCAGTTAAGAATGAATGGAGCTTTGACCTATCATGATATCTGAGCCATTAAGGCATTGAAAAGGATTAGAGAACCAAGGAATACAATATGAGTGTTAGAAAGAATCACTCAAAGATTGGTCAAATTTCACAAGGTGATAGTTCACCTTCAAACCACTAAGCAAATTATGATGAGAGCCATGGAACAATATGTCCTAGTAACTAGGATTTTTAAGGATTTTCCTTTTGTAGTTTCGAAATTAGAAGAATTATGGGAACTATGGACGATGAAGATGATTTACCAATAGCCATGAGATATTATTTTCTTATACTTAGGTTTACCTCTATGTTTGAATTTCAATTCACTAATGAAGAAAAGCATAATATCTTAATGAATATTCCCCGATGTAGTTTTGAGGCTTATAGTAATGATGATTATGAAGAAATAGATGGTGATATGTTAAATGAAGGGTCAGATGTAGAAGATCCTGATTTTTAGAGATTTAACCTAGTTATTATTAGTATGATTTCTTTATTTTTTTTTTGAATTTATGATTGTAATTAATGAAAATCTTTTTCCAAATGAATAAAGTTGTTATTTTTTAATGGCATGCATGAGTTTGATTTTTTTTCTACAATCATAATAAATTTAGAATAAATTTAATAAATAATGACTGAGTTCAGTGAAGGTGGATACAAATCAATGGACCAGGTTCTGTATTGAGAGTTTAGGGGGCCATAGTAGTGGGAACGATTTTACTGATCCTAGCCCTCCCTCAATATGGTTAATTTTGGAACAGTGACGAGTTTCGAGCCTGAGAATTAAGTCATATAGGATGATTAGAAACAGACTTAGAAAATAATAAAGATGGCTAATTTTCTAAGTATAGAAACACACCCTAATTATAAAGAAGGCTTACATAATTTTTCAAAAGAAATCATAACTATAGGTCTGAGTTATGTTTGCTTAGACTAAGTATTGCCTTAGAACCTATTAGGGTAAGTTCTAACTTGTTTTCTCAGCTGTTAGAACTTTGCTGAAGATGTCTCTATGAAGGTCTGCATGCATGAATGACAATGCCTCCAGCACCACCAACGAGACTAACAAAGCCCTTCCAGTCTGAAGAAGGGGAATGCGTGTTGCTACTACTGCTGCCAATAAAAATGCACCACCACCAGTTGACAACACTGCTGAATTATCTGGCTACGTCAACAAGTGGAAGAACTGCTGCAACAACAACGACAACAGACTCAGCTGCAACAACAACGACAACAGACTCAGCCGCAACCTCAGACTCAGCCCCAACCTTAGCCGCAACCGCAACCTTAGCTAGTGGCTCAAGAACCCCAGCAAGTAGGATATCCATATGGGGGATGGACGATGGCGAACTACGTTCCTTATCCCACTCATCACATAGAGCAAGTCTATGAGCGTTTCCGTAAGTAGCACACTCCAAACTTTAAAGGGACAACCAACTTCTTTGAGGCGAAAGAATGGCTCAGGAATGTAGAGTCGATTTTAGCACACATGAACCTCGGTAACGCGGAATGCATATCCAGCAATTCTTCTCTTCTGAAAAAGGATTCTAGAATCTGGTGGGATTAAGTACAACAAACTCATGATGTCGCCACCATGACTTGGGCGAGATTTGTGGAGCTGATTCACAAAAAGTATTACAACTCGGCTGTTATTGCTGCGAGGGTGGAAGAATTTGCCAGTCTAAAGCAGGGGAATTTTGTCTGTATTCGAGTATGCTCGAAAATTTGATCGTCTAGCCAAGTTCACACCAGAGTTGGTTCTAATCGATTTCTTGAGGGCTACCAAGTTTACCAGGGGAATCAGACCAAAGATTGAGCTAGGAGTTAAGCTTGAAAACCCTGGAACCACTTCTTACATCGATGCTCTAGAAACAACTATAGAGGTTGAAAGGCTCCAACCAAATGTTAGTAAGGAAGAGGCAAGCAAGTCTGAACCCAAGTAGTAGAGTCAGACTAAAAATGGTAGACACAATAACAACCACTAACACAACAATAATGGGTAGAAAAGAAAGCATCCGGATAGTAAGCAAGCCGACGGTGACAAAAGATCACGAAATAACAGTGGAAATAATAGGTCGGCTTATGTAGAATACCCGTAGTGCTCCAAGTGATAGAAAAGACATCATGGGGAATGTCGTGCAAACACCAAAGGTTGTTTAAATTATGGCCAGGAAGGTCATCGGAAAAAGGAATGTCCACAGCTCAAACAAGTAGAAAAGAGGGAAAACAAGATGGTTCCAGCCAGAGTCTTTGCCTTGACCCAAGGAGAAGTCGAAGATAGTAACAAAGTTGTCATAGATTAGATTCCTATCCTCAATAATATATGTTCAGTATTGTTTGATTCAGGAGCAACACACTCGTATATCTCGTTAGGAATGATAGAGAAATTAGACAAACCTTGTGAAAGATTTAGAACTAGGTTTGTGACAGAACCGCCTTCAAGCGAAGTAGCCCTATCATCACGAATAGTACGAGGGGTACTGATCAAAATCAAGGACACATTAATAGAAGGAGACCTGATAGAGCTAGAGATCAAGGACTTCGATGTAATACTGGGCGTGGACTGGCTAGCAAGGCATGGTGCGACCATCGACTGTAGACGCAAGCAAGTGACGTTCGAAACTCGTGATGGTCATAAACTATTTTTATGGGAAAGGATTTAGGACTAGGGACACTGTTTATCTCATCTCTCAAAGATCAAAAGATGATAGAAAAAGGATGTCACATATTCTTAGCAAGCGTCATGGATGTGGCACAAGAAACACCGTTAAAAGTTGGAGACGTCCGCATTATAAAGGAATTTCCAGAGATATTTCCTGATGACTTACCAAGGTTACTGCCTACTTGGGAAATTAACTTCACAACTAAACTAGTACCGGGAACCGAGCCTATCTCAAAGGCACCATACCGAATGGCACCTACCGAACTCAAGGGGTTGAAAATGCAGTTACAAGAACCCTTGGACTTGGGTTTCATCAGACAAAGCCATTCGCCATTCGCCATGGGGAGCACTGATTCTATTTGTGAAGAAGAAGGATGGAAGCATGCAGATGTGTATTGATTACGGCGAGTTGAATAAGGTGACAATTAAGAACATGTACCTGCTACCCCGGATCGATGAATTATTTGATCAACTCTGAGGAACAACCGTATTTTCAAAGATTGATCTATGGTCCAGTTATGACCAGCTCAAGGTACGAGAAGAGGATATACCAAAGACAGATTTTAGACCTCGATATGGACATTACGAGTTTCTAGTTATGTCTTTTGGTCTTACCAACGATCAAGCCGCATTTATGGACTTAATGAATCGAGTCTTCAATGATGACTTGGACAAATCTGTCGTAGTGTTCATTGAAGATATTTTGGTGTACTCCAAGGACGAAGTCGAGCACAAGGAAAATTTAAGATTGACCATACTGCAACTAAAGGAGCATCAACTTAATGTCAAGTTCAAGAAATGCAAATTTTAGCTATCGAAAGTGTTGACGCAGTTCTTCGCTGACAGATAATTATACGAATAAATAGGATGGATTAGTGCTAATTAGTGAACCGTAATATGAAAATAGCTTAATTCTAGAATTGAGAAATTAATAACATGGGAAGGTGATCACTCCTTTCTTTTTAGGTGGTTCGAAGGTTAAAAATCCCTCTAGTCCACTAGTCGATATTATTGATATCTCTTGGTTAATCCTCACAGAGTACTTATTTACAAAAACTATGCCAACCCCTTGCAATGCCCAGGGCCTTGGTATTTATAGGAAGAGGATACCTGGGTTGGCAATGGGGTCATCCCGTGATCTCTTTACCCTTCACGTCATCTCTATGACACTAATGATTAATTCCTAAAACCTGACAGTGAAGTGTGGTCTAATCAATAAGTAAGGAGGGATAATGGGCCGTATGGCCCAAACCAGGCATGGGATGCCTGAATACGCACGTTTATACTGCGTGTCCAAGAATTCAGAAATGGAATAGACACGTGATGTCTGATATGTGCACGTTTATATTACGTGGTTGTCTTTACAAGGATTCAGGTGTCAGATCTCTGCCGCATCATGAGCTTGATGTAGTGCTAGCTCGTGATATCTATACGGTTGACCCGCTACCTTCGAGTAAACTGCTAACTCTCTAATCAGCTCGGGCTGGACAGACGGAAGCCCGTAACAACAGCTCCGGGTGGACGATTTACACGTGGAGGATCGAATTAGGCCATTTTTCAGCTCGCCAATAGTGCGCGGATATTTAGGGCGTACATTTTCCCCCCAAGCCCCTGCTCGTGACCCATGATGTCATCTGTGACCTTCATAGTGGGGGCTTTTAAGTTTCCCCTTCGACTCCTCATGTCCTGTCCACTGCGCAGGTTTTGGACACGTGGAGCACCGTGGTTGGCAACTGTCCAGCTTCCGAGAATTGCAATAAATGGCCTAGCCTATCTTCGACCGTCGCTTCACCTCTCGAGTTATGACCCTTGTATCTCGCATTAATTCGATCGAATGGTCCTCATTCCTTTGTCTCTTACGTATACATAAGGTTGGCCATCTTCCGCATTAGCCACTCTTTATTTGAAATTTTTTTCTCATCTTCTCTCCTTTTTAGCCTCAGAAGTCTTTCTTCTTCGGGTTATCATCCCAAAGATTCCTACGCTCTTGCCACAAGAGTTTCTTCGTGAATCCAGTTCTAAAGGCTCAACCAGGACTCTGATTCCTACACTTTTTGTGACTTTCATGCGGCAAAAACACTATAAGTCCTCTGCCTGTGGCACGTTTTGATATTTCTGTTTCTCCGTTAGGTAAACTTCTTTCTTAGTCGCACACTGTAGGTTTCTTTTGGCTGGTTTTTGGTGCATAGGTTTTTATCCTAGGAATATCGACCATATGAGAACATGTCTAGGAATGTGATGTATAGGAGAAGATAATTTCTGGGTAATTATTCTGGGTAGCTTTTCTGGGTAGCTTTAGGGAATGCCTGTTTGGAGAGGGGAAGGTGAGAGGTTTCTAGGGTGCAAAACCGGGTAGCTTAGGGGTCACACTTTCTAGGCGGTTTTAATTTTTAAAACTTTCCCTCTAAGGCAAGCCTTATCCTGACCCTCCTGACACAGAGATCCTGAGCAATCGGGGATCCATTGGAAACGTGGGCGCGTGACCGTGGCAACGCGTGGCTTCACACACCGCGGGCTGAGTTACCTCAGCCTATGTACGAAAATCACTTCTCGCGCTATATTCCCTTTTCTATTTTTAGGTCGTCTATTTAAAATTTTCTTCATCTTTGTTCATTAGGCAACCAGATGGGGCCCAGGAAGAACATACCCAAGAAGGGCACTGTCGGCTCGTCATCCCAGTAGGCCAGCAAGGGGAAAGAGATAGTTGCAGATCTCCCATCCCCCACTTCGGTCCCACAGTGGAGAAAGAGGTCGAGGTGGGACCTGACGCCTTCTTCGAGGCAGAGAGGATAGTCTCGAAGATTACGACCCAAGGGAGGGTCAACAAGATCCTGCTGTCCCATAACATCGAAATTGGGACAGGCACTCTTGTTGCCCGACTTCCCCTCGAGGGCGAGAGGAGCTGCATGCCCCTCGACGAGGAGTTCACGGCCTGGAGCGATGAACACCTCAAGGCCGGGGCCTTCCTACCTCTGGACCAGTACTTCGCATATTTTCTGAATTACATGAAGCTGGCTCCCTTCCAACTGCCTCCTAACTCCTACCGTCTGCTAGTGGGGCTGAGGTACCTCTTCCTGAAGCATGAGTGGGAGGTCCCTACACCAGCGGACATCCTTTTCTTCTTCTGCCTCAAAGCCAGCCCAGATCAACGGGGGCGAGGCGATGGGTTCTACTACTTGACCCATTTTCCCAACTCTCTTGCAGTCATCGGGCTGCCCAGCCACCCCAACGACTTCAAGGACCAGTTCTTCTGGTCGACGGGGTTTCGCAACTGCGAATACCACTACTTCAACCATCTTCATAAGTTCTCTCTATTCTCAACTCGCAAAATCAGCACATTGCTTTATTTCTTTTCACACGTGCTGACTTGAACATCTTCTTGCAGCCATCTTTGTGAGGACGGCCAAATCGGTGACCCTTGGGGGTCAATACGAAACCTTGGCGGGGCTCCCATCAAGTGAAAAAGACTACCACCAGCTCGTATTGGATGAGACGATGCTGGTGTGTAAGTTAATTACTCCGGGCCAGACCCTGGCCTTGAGGAGGTCGTGGGCTATCCCAGTAGCTCGCGAGCTGGTGCCCATCCCCGAGGGGGATGCTGCGGACAATGACGAGCAGGACGAGGAAGATGAGGTGTCGCTCGTGCGAAAAAAGCGGGCTCTCGAGGTTGCCCAGGGCCTCGACGCAGATCGGATCCAGTCTGGGGCAGCAGCCAGCCCCTCCGCCCAAGGTAACCCATACCTGTTTAGGGACTTAGATAGGGCTACCGCAGACCTAAGGCTTGCTAGGTTTAACCCAAGCCAGCTCGTAAATCGTCATCAAGATGAGCCAGACCTTAACATAACCCTACTCTAGTGTGTAGATCAACTAGTGTTGTGCCATGACATGGGTCGCCCTAGGGGCACTGTAGTAGTAGACAATACCCTGGCTTTTAGGTCGGCCTTTTTTGAGGTGTACGGGACCAACCTTAGGTCGTGGCCCTCCTTTCTGGAGGGTGTAGTCGCTCCGGGGCTTAGGCAGTATGTAGAGGAGTCCAGTCCTGAGGCAGATTCGGACCCAAAGCCCCCTCTCATTCGCGAAGTTATAAACTTAGACTCCCCCATAGAAGCTCTGAGGCCGGAGGTCGTGGCAATAGATTCATCCTCTAGCTCGGAGGGTAGGACCTTTTCAATACACCTTTAGATTTTTCTTGTAATCAAGTAACCTTACATGCATACTAACGCTCCCTTCTTTTTGTTTCAGGTGAAGATATGGCACAGCCCAGAGACAACGTCCTGCGGTCCATCTTCCAGGGGGGGAATCCTCCCTCCGGATCGTCCAGGCCACTAGTCCAGAAACCCTTGCTGACCAAGAAGACTCCTCCCGGGACCATCTCCAAGTTTCCCGCTAAGGGGAAGGGCCAGGTCCCTGCAGTCACAGAGAACATGCCTCCACCTCCTCCGCGACCTCCGGTCCCTACTCGGGAACAGGAGGCACCAGCTGGAACCCCTCTAGCTCCCACTCCCACCATGTGCATACCGGTTAACACTCAGGCTCTGGAGAAACTCCTCGAGGCCTTCCGAGGGACGATCTACAAGACCGTGAGCTATACGGTGGAGCATTATTACAATGCCACCCCGAGGGACTTGCGGGAGATCGGGACGAGGAGCCCCGAGAATGTCATGGAGTCTTCACTGGGGATGACCCTCACAGTAAGTTTACTTAGTTAACTCAGTTAACTCTCTTTGCTTTCTCTCTAGCACATGCCTTATTATCTATGCCTTTGCAGGCGGCTTTGGCTCTACACCGCAGCATAGCTCGGTCTAGGGCCAAGTTTGACGAGATCAGGGGTGAGTTCCAGACTGCTCAGGCCGCTCTCGCGTCTACACAACAGCAAGAGTAAAATGCCAAGGCTGCCCTGACGGCTATCAAAGAAAGTGAAAAGGCCGCGCAGGTCGCCTTGGCCGCTACGAAGGCCGAACTGGAGGCGGTCAGGGTTAAGCAATTTGAGGCCGAGGCTGCACAAGTCGCCTTGGCTGCTGCGAAGGCCGAGCTCGAGCAGGCCAAGGCTAGGAAGTTGGAGGCCGAGGCCACCACTGTGGCAGAGAGGGCGTCTTCCAGCTCCTCCATGGAGGCCATGCTCTATCACTGCTGGGCCTTCAATCAGGATGGCGACTTCTCCTTCTTGGCACCTGAGGTGTGGGAGCCATTTCTCGAGAAGTTCAAGGCCCGCCTTCCGAGACTGGGGAGACTTTCATTGTTGGCGAGCAAGAGACCGAAGGGGTGACTTCATCGGAGCGGCCTGAGGGGGCCTAGGACTTTTGTTCTTTTTATTTACTTGTAATCTTTTTTCACGAGGTTTTTCCTCGAGACAATTGGTTTCTCTGAATTTCATTTTAATATATTTTTATTATTATTGTTGTTATTTATTTTCAACGTGTTTGGTAAAAACTTAGTTTGCATTAGTTTATTGACTTTTTCTTCGAAACCACAAAGCACTGCCAGTCAATTTAACTAACTTTTAAGTTTCGGGACCTGGTTGTATCTAGGACATTGATTTTAAAAACTTAGTTTGCGTTAATTTTTTATTGATATCTCGTGCTTTTTAAGAAAAACATCAATGAACCAATTTGAATCAACTTCTAAGTTTTAGGACCTGGTTGTATCCAGGACATTGAATTTAAAAACTTAGTTCGCGTTAATTTTTTTATTGATATCTCGTATTTTTTAAGAAAAACATCGATTAACCAATTTGAATCAACTTCTAATTTTTAGGACCTGGTTGTATTTAGGACGTTGATTTTAAAAACTTAGTTCGCGTTAATTTTTTATTGATATCTCATGCTTTTTGAGAAAAACACCAGTTAGTTAATTTAAGCCAACTTCTAAGTTTTAGGACCTTGTTGTATCCAGGACCTTGATTTTAAAAACTTAGTTCGTGTTGGTTTTATTGACACCTCGCGATTTTTAAGAACAACACCAGTTAGTCAATTTAAACCAACTTCTAAGTTTTTAGGACCTGGTTAGTGTCTAGGACGTCCTGGTTGGTATCCAAGACATATGCCCCCCAAGTAAACAGAGAGAGATCTTTCTTGGTTACTTGGAAAACGCTCTTCTAACACTATCTGCACAAAGAAACATACAACGATATACAAAAGTACTTCTCATTTTTTAATAAAACAAGGCGGCTTTCATAACTAAGCCTTACAAAAGTATTACTGATAATATTTCTTTAGGTGTACAGCGTTCCAAGTCCGTGAGACTGCTTCTCCATTAGGACGAGCTAGTTTAAAGGTCCCTTCCTTCACAACCTCTATTATTTGATAGGGTCCTTTGCAGTTTGGTCCCAACACTCCGTCCTTGGGATCCTTACCGGCTAAGAAGACTCTTCGGAGCACCAGGTTGCCTAAGTTAAAGATGCATCTCTTGACCTTTGAGTTGAAATAATGAGTGATCTTTTGGTGATAATGCGTGAGCTACAGCTGCGAAGCTTCTCATTTTTCGTCAATTAGGTCGAGGGACGCGCAGAGCAATTTATCGTTCTGGTCTTGGTCAAATGCCCGGACTTTATGCGAGGCTATCATTGTTTCGACAGGAAGGACGGCCTCGCTTCCGAAAGCCAGGGAGAAAGGAGTGTGACCTGTCGAAGTTTGGTGTGAGGTCCGGTATGCCCACAGCACCTAGGGGAGCTGTTCAGGCCAAACTCCCTTGGCTTCATCCAACCTCTTCTTAAGGCTCGCTTTTAGTGTCTTGTTCACAGCCTCGACCTGTCCATTAGTCTGGGGGTAGGCCATGGAGGAAAAACTTTTAACAATGTCGTGCCTCTCGCAAAATTTGGTGAAGAGGTTGCTATCGAACTGGGTTCTGTTATCCGACACGATCTTCTTTGGTAGCCCGAATCGGCAGACAATATTCTTGATCACAAAGTCGAGGACCCTCTTTGATGTAATCGTCGCCAGGGGCTCTGCTTCTGCCCATTTTGTGAGGTAGTCAATAGCCACCACCACATAGCGAACTCCTCCTTTTCCCATGGGAAGGGCACCAACTAAATCAATACCCCAGACCGTGAACGGCCACGGGGACGAGATCATCTTTAGCTCGACTAGAGGGGCTCGGGCAACCGTGAAGAACCGTTGGCACCTGTCGCACTTTTTGACATAAGAGATCGAGTCCTTCGATAGAGTGGGCCAATAATATCTTTGCCTCAATACCTTCAAGGCCAGGTTTTGCCCCCTAGCGTGATCTCCACAAAATCCCTCATGCATCTCCTGTAGAATGGTTTGTACTTCACCTGGCAGAACACAATGTAGAAGAGGTAAATAGAGACCACGCCGGTACAACGTCCCATCTATCATTGTATACCTCGGAGCTTGGTAAAATACCCTCCTTGCGTCGTTTCGCTCTCCAGGTAACTTTCCTGCTGTGAGGTACTCTATTATGGGAGTCATCCAGGTCAGCCTAGTGTCGATCATTTCAACCTCCTTCCCGGCTTCCTCTATGCTTGGCCTTTCCAAGAATTTTACCAGTACTAGGCCCAAAGTTTCAGCCTCCCCGGAGGTGGCGAGCTTTGCTAGGGCGTCAGCATTGGCATTCTGCTCCTGAGGTATCTGTTCAACTAGGCTGTGCTCAAATACGGATAGCTCCTTCATTACCTTGGCCAGGTAGGCAGCCATCTTGGTTCCCCACGCTTGGTATTCTCCTGATACCTGGTTTACCATGAGCTGGGAATCACTGTAGCACTGGATGGAGCTGGCCTTCAGCTCCTGGCCCACCCTTAGCCCAACCAATAAACCTTCGTATTTGGCTTTGTTGTTGGATGCTTCGAATCCGAATCGCAATGCGGAGTGGAAACGATGTCCCTCTTGGGATATCAAGACGATTCCAGCTCCGGATCCATTCTCGTTAGACGAGCCGTCTACAAAGACTTTCCACAAGGCTCGCACTGGTTCTTCCATTGGTTCTTCTCGGAATCCTGTGCACTCTACCACAAAATCAGCCAGAGCTTGGCTTCTGATTGAAGTTCGCGGCACGTACAGTATCTTAAACTGCCTGAGCTCGATAGCCCATTTCAAAAGATGCCCCGATGCCTCAGGTTTCTGCAAAACCTATCTTAAAGGTTGATCAGTTATGACATGGATTGAATGGGATTGGAAATACGACCTGAGCTTTTTGGAGGCCGTAATAAGGCAGAAAGCCATTTTTTCCATCAACGGGTATCGAGATTCAGCTCTGAGAAGCCTCTTGCTAATGTAATAGATTGGCTTCTGAGACCGGTCTTCTTCCCGGACCAGTACAGAGCTAGCCACATCTTCCGTGACAGCCAGGTAAAGAAAAAGAGTCTCTCCCGCTGTTGGCTTAGACAACACGGGCGGCTCGGCTAAATGTGCGTTCAGGTCGAGGAAGGCACGATCGCATTCTTCGGTCCACTCAAATTCTTTTTTTCCCCGGAGCAGGTTATAGAATGGAAAACACTTATCGGTTGATTTGGAAATGAACGGATTAAGGGCTGCCACCCTTCCTGTTAGACTTTGGACGTCTTTTCGCGACTGGGGTGATAGCATCTCGAGTAGCAACCTGATTTTATCGAGGTTTGCCTCTATTCCTCTGGTGTTGACTATGAACCCCAGGAATTTTCTTGACGCAACCCCGAAGGTACGCTTTTGAGGATTCAGCCTCATGACGTACTGCCTTAAAATCTTAAAAAATTCCTTCAGATCGGGGGCATGGTTATCGGCAATTTTCGACTTGACCAACATGTCATCAACATACACTTCCATGTTTTTCCCGATCTGATTAGCAAACATCCTATTGACTAACCTCCGGCATGTAGCTCCTGTATTTTTTAGCCCGAAGGGCATGACCTTTTAGCAATAAACATTAGTTGGGGTCATGAAGCTAGTGTGTTCCTGGTCTGCTGGGTTCATGGTGATCTGGTTATAGCTCAAGTATGCATCCATAAAGGACATGAGCTCGTGCCCCGCCGTGGCGTCTACCAATTGATCAATTCTTGGCAAGGGGAAGCAGTCTTCGGGGCAGGCTTTATTAAGATCGGAAAAGTCGATGCAGATCCGCCACTTCCCGTTGGGCTTTGGGACCAAACCATGATTGGCGACCCAGATCGGGTACTTTGCCTCGCGAATGAAGCCGCACTTTAAGAGCCGAGCTACTTCCTCCTCTAGGGCCTCAGCTCAGGTCGTGCCCAGGCCCCTTTGTTTCTGGGACTTCGCAGGCACGTTCTTGTCCAATTTGAGGGTGTGCATGATGACGCCCAGGCTGATCCCTATCATGTCCTCATGAGACCAGGCGAACACATCTATATTCTCTTGTAGAAATCTCAGTTGCTCCGCCTTCCTTTTATTACACAGGTTTTTTCCGAGCTTCACCACCTTCGAAGGGTCTTGCGGGTCGATGTTCACCTCCTCGAGCTCTTCGATGGCCTGGAGCTCGGATCTATCTTCGCCTATCCTGTGGTGAATATCATCATTCAAGGTGATACCCTCCCCATTGGCGTCCTGAGGTTTTTCTATCTCAGGAATAGGCCCTACTTCCTAAGATTCCTCATTCCCGCCCTAAATGGTCATCTTTTGCTGACCGGGTCGTGACTTTCCCTTCATGGAAATGCTATAGCATTCCCTGGCAGTGAGCTAATCACCTCGGACCATGCATATCCCCGTGGAGGAGGGGAATTTGACTGCGAGATGGCGGATGGAGGTTATGGCCTCAAATGCTATCAACGTAGGTCGGCCCAGAATAGCATTGTAGGCAGCGGGACAATCGATGACCACGAATTCAAGGAGTTTAGAGACAGTCCGGGGCCCCTCTCCCATGGTAATTACTAGCTCGATTGTTCCTATCGCTGCCGACCCTTCTCCGGAAAATCCATACAGCATCATGGAGGTGGCCTTCAACTCGGTCACAGATAACCCCATCTTCTCCAGCGTAGACCGGAATAGCAGGTTTACCAAACTCCCATTATCGATAAGTATCCTCCTAACTCTCTGGTTAGCTGGGCAGTTATGACCAGAGGATCATTATGGAGGAACTGGACGTGACTAGCATCCTCCTCGGTAAAATGATTGGTTGCCTCTCCAGTCATTGCTATTTGGGTAGATGCTACTTCGGGATGAATTCAACTCCGTTATGAGCCTTCAACTCATTGACATATCTCTTCTGGGCACCTCTACTCGTGCCGGCCAAGTGGGGGCCTCCGGAGATTGTGGATATCTCTCCTTCTATCACACGGCCTGGGCTGATTTACCAGGGCCCGGGCTGTATTACCGGAGCTTCTGGGGCTGGCTGACTAGTAGGAACTTTGTTCCGCGCATATTGAGCCAAAGGTTCGACTCTGATGAGTGTCTCGAACTCATCCTTCAAATGCCTACAATCGTCAGTGTTGTGGCCAATGTCGTTGTGGAATCAACAGAACTTGGAAGGTTCCCTCTTTGCCTTCTAGTGCTTCAAAGGCTCTGGCTTTTTCTAGGGGAGGCGGGTAGAGTTTGCTAGGAAAATGTGTTCCTTAGTGTTTGTGAGCTCGGTATAAGCTGCGTAGACTGTCTTAAATTTTTCCACGGGCTTGTTCTTCTTTGGACCGTGCTGGCCGCCCTCGCTGCTCCCCTTTCTCTTACCTCCGCCCCCTTGATTATTCTGTGCAACGATTTGAGTCATTTTTACGACATCTGTTTCCACTCCAATGGGCAGGTCAGGGGCTTGGCTAGTTCCAGTGACCGACGCTCACGCCTTTTCCAGGTTTATCCATTCATGGGCCTTGTTCAGGAATTCATCCATGGTGCCAACACCTTTTCTCTGTATCTCTTTCCATAGCCTGCCTCCAACGAGGATTCCAGTCCTCAAGGCCATAAGCTTGGAACTATCGTCTGCGTCCCTGGCTCGAGCTGCGACGTTTGCAAACCTGCTCAGGTTAGCTTTCAAAGGTTCTCCGAGCTGTTGCTTCACGTTCGCTAAGGTGTTAGCTTTGACGCGGGCAGCCTGAGAAGCTCGGAACGCCCTCTTGAAGTCAGTAGAAAAATTCTTCCACGAGCTGATGGACTGCTTTTTACACTGCTTGAACCATTGCCTAGCTGGCCCAGTCAAGGTGGAAGGGAAGATCAAACACCTTAGCTCGGGGCTGATGTTATGGGCCATCATCAGGGTGTTGAACATACAAAAATTATCTGACGGGTCTCCGTGTCCATCGAACATAGACATGTGGATCATCCAGAAACCCGGCGGGTATGTTGTGGCTGCTATGCTGGGGGTGAAAAGCTCGAGTTCGTCCCCAGAGTCATACTCGTCTTTCTCCTTTTCTGATAAGAGCTTCTTTATCAGCTCCTCCATTTGAGCTAAATGATCTAGGGTTTGGTCCTTAATCCCTTGGTTGTTCTGGGGCTGTTCAACAGCTCCAGTTCGATTGTACGCGTTAGGCAGGTTATTGTCCCTCCAAGCTTGAGCTTGGTTAGGCGGGACATTCCCACTGTCACGTACTTCGGAAAGACCATCCCCTTGGTGAGCATGACTACCATTTCTAGCCGGATCCCCCCTCAATGACTTCAGGCGATCTCGAAGGTCGGCCCTCGAGGTGGCCAGAGGGCTTTGCACCGAACTCAAGCGATTACGCAGGTCTCCATTGGATCTGCCACTTTAGTGGCTCCCAGTCTGAGACTCCCATTGGAAAAGCTTGGAGCTCGCTGGTGGGGGTGAGGAACTGGGACCTCCCCGCACGCTCGGTTGCGATGGGAAGGACCGGCGGGAGGAGGATTTGTTTAGCTGCTCCCATGTGCCATAATGTCTCGAACTGGATGGGGAGGAGATGGGTATCTTATCGGCGACGAGGGAGGCCTAACTAGTGATGCAATCCTAGTCCTATCCGGGCGGATCAAGCTCGCTCGCGGCCATTCTACCCTGCCATCTCTGGCATCCTGTGCTCGGCAGTCTGACCGTGGTGCGGGAGGGCTGGCTAGAGCAGGCTGTCTTCGCAAGCCTTCCCTGGATCTCCTCTACGAGCTGCCAGGAGCCCTTCTGGGCGCATTCGATGGTAGAATCGAGCTAGGAGTCGATGTTCGGACTGATTGGCTGAATTGCTGATTGGTCCTAGGAAACTCCTCAAACACAATTTCCTAGTGATGTGACGTGGGTGTAGAACTTGAAGTTGAGGTTCTGACTGATCGGCTGGGCTTGGACCGGTTATCCCGGCGGGACATGTGAGTCCCACTTTGCCTCTTTCCGACGTTAGCGTCGGTTGTAAGAGGGGGTAGCCGGGCCAAGACTTCTTCGATTTGCTTGCTTGCTCTGGATAGCTGACTCCTTAACTGTATATTTTCCATCTCTACTGCGGTCAGGAAATCCGAGTTCAGATTTGGCGGTTGGGGCGCTGAACTCCCAGAGTCGTCCTGGCCCATCGGCTGCTTTCCCGGTCGCTGCTGGATCTTGGGGTTTTGTTCATCGAATATGGCAGCATGGTGGGCCTCCTGCCCATCATGTTGATCCGCCTCGTTACCATGTCTCGAATGGGTAACCACCATGATCAGGTTTTCGCGATAGCACTAATCTAAATCCTCTCAATGAAAGCACCAAACTGTTGACGCGGTTCTTTGCCGACAGATAATTATACGAATTAATAGGATCGATTAGTGCTGATTAGTGAACCGTAATATGAAAATAGCTTAATTCTAGACTTGAGAAATTAATAACATGGGAAGGTGATCACTCCTTTTTTTTAGGTGGTTCGAAGGTTAAAAATCCCTCTAGTCCACCAGTCGATATTATTGATATCTCTTGGTTAATCCTTACAGAGTACTTCTTTACAAAAACTATGCCAACCCCTTGCAATGCCCAGGGCCTTGGTATTTATAGGAAGAGGATACCTGGGTTGGCAATGGGGTCATCCCGTGATCTCTTTACCCTTCGCGTCATCTCTGTGACACTAATGATTAATTCCTAAAACCTGACAGTGAACTGTGGTCTAATCAATAGGTAAGGAGGGATAATGGGCCGCATGGCCCAAACCAGGCGTGGGATTTCTGAATACGCACGTTTATACTGCGTGTCCGAGAATTCAGGAATGGAATAAACACGTGATGTTTGATATATGCACGTTTATATTGCGTGGTTGTCTTTACAAGGATTCGGGTGTCAGATCTCTGCCGCATCACGAGCTTGATGTAGCGCCAGTTCATGATATCTATACCGCTGACCCGCTGCTTTCGAGTAAACTGCTAACTCTCTAATGAGCTCGGGATGGACAGACAGAAGCCCGTAACAACAGCTCCGGGTGGACGATTTACACGTGGCGGATCGAATTAGGCCCTTTTCCAGCTCGCCAATAGTGCGCGGATATTTAGGGCGTACAGAAAGTAGCGTTCCTCGGCCATATAGTATCCAAAGATGGAGTTGCTATAGACCCAGCTAAGATAGAGGCTGTGAAGGATTTTCCAAGACCTAAGAATGCGTGAGAAGATAGAATTTTTCTCGAGCTAGTAGGCTATTATCAGAGATTTGTAGAAGGCTTTTCTAAGATAGCCACTCCACTTACCAACCTGACCTGGAAACAGCAAAAGTTCAACTGGATGGATAAATGTCAAGAGAGTTTCTAGTTGCTCAAGGATAAGTTATGCTCAACAGCAGTACTTTGTGTACCGACACCCAACGTCAAGTTTGTAGTATACTGTGATGCGTCAAAGCAAGGTTTTGGTTGTGTGAAGCAAAATGAAAAGTGATTTCCTACACCTCAAGGCAGCTGAAGGAATACAAGCAACGCTATCCAACACACGATATGGAGTTGGCAACGGTGGTCTTCACATTGAAAATCTGGCGCCACTATATTTATGGAGAATGGTGTGAGATTTATACGGACCACAAAAGCTTGAAATATTTCTTCACATAGAAAGAGCTCAACATGAGGCAGCGCAGGTGGTTAGAACTAGTAAAGGATTATGACTGCAAAATCCTATACCGCCCAGGAAAAGCGAACGTAGTTGCAAATGCGTTAAGCCGGAAGAGTTACGAAAATCTAGCAGCATTATTCGGAATAGAAAATCCACTCCAACAAGAGTGTATTAATGCCGGAATAGAAGTAGTCATTGGTAAACTGGCTAACTTGTCCATCCAGTCGAGTTTACTAGAGCATTTACGGATCGGGCAAAGGCATGATGACACGTTAGTATCGCATATGGCTGCAATCAAAGAAGGGAAGACTACAGATTTCTCTTTATCAAGACAGGGGTTCTTGAGATATAAGAGTCGGTTATGTGTGTCGAATAATTATTGAATTAAAATGAAGATTTTAGAAGAGGCACACACTACCCCATACTCAGTTCACCTAGGGTCAACCAAGATGACTAATGACCTTATGGCACTATATTGGTGGCCGGGAATGAAGAAAGATGCAGCAGAATATGTGTCCAAATGCCCTATATGCCAGCAAGTAAAATCAAAACATCAGTGCCCTGCAAGCTTATTGCAACCGCTTAGTATTCCAATATGGAAGTGGGAAGATATAGCCATGAACTTTGTGACAGGATTACCACGAACAAATAAGCAGGACGACAAGACTTGGGTTGTGGTAGATAGACTAACCAACTCTTCTCACTTCCTGCTATCAAGACTATGTATATTGCAGACTAGTACGCAGACATTTATGTTTGGGAAATAGTACGACTGCATGTAATCCCTAAGACCATAGTATCAGATAGAGGATTGGTGTTTACATCGAAATTTTGGGGAAGCTTGTAGCAAGCCATGTGTACCAAGTTAAGTCTTAGAATGACATTTTAGAAGATATGTTACACGCTTGTATACTAGACTTCGGAGGATCGTGGAGTAAGTATTTGCCACTTATAGATTTTTCCTACAATAATAGCTATCAGACAACGATCAGTATGCCACCCTATTAGTTAATTTATGGAAGGAAGTTTCGATCGCCGTTACATTGGGATGAAGTAGGAGAAAGACAACTTCTTGGACCCAAAGCTATTAGAGAGGCTCAAGATGCCGTGGAGATGATTAGAAAATGTATGCTAGCTGCTCAGAGTCGACAAAAGAGTTATGCAGATGCCAAGAGGCGAGATGTGGAATTCAAAGTCGGAGATCCAGTATTTTTAAGAATATCTCCTATGAAGGGGGTGAAGCAGTTTGGGAAGAAAGGCAAACTTAGTCCTCGGTTTACAGGTCATTTTGAGATATTGGACAAGGTGGGAACAGTAGCATATAGATTAGCCCTACCGCCAGCTCTAGTAGATAGCAACAATGTGTTTCACAATTTAATGCTGCGTAGATATATGTCAGTCCCATCACACGTTCTCAAGTATGATACGTTAGCACTCCATAAAGATCTGAGTTACGAGGAACGACCATTCAGCATCCTAGAGAAGGGGGTGAAGGAATAACAGTCTAAGAGTATTCCGATAGTCAAGGTCTTATGGAGTAATAGTTCAGACCGAGAGGAAATGTGGGAATTGGAGGAAGATATTCGAGCATGGTATCCTGATCTTTTCGGTAAATGAATTTCAGGGATGAAATTCTTTTAAGTAGGGGAGAATTGTTGCGTCTCAGAATTTTACTTAGCTAGATATAGTAGTAGTAGTAGCAGTAACAGTAGCAGTAGCAGTAGCAGTAGCAGTAGCAGTAGCAGTAGCAGTAGCAGTAGCAGTAGCAGTAGCTGTAGCAGTAGTAGTAGCAATAGTAGTAGTAGTAACTTATTGGTTCAAGCTGAGATTTAGTTAGAAACTCATAGAAATAGTAATGGATTTTTCAAGTTTAACCTATAGTTTAGAAATATTAATTTAACATAAGGTTTGATTAATATAGCTTGTTCTAGATATGATATTTATTATAACCTAAGGTTTGGATACAATAATTAAGAGCGTGACACTTGTCACATGTATGTTTATAAAGGATTTAAGCATTTTAGATGAATAAATTAATAAAGGATAGATCTAGAAGCTATAGAACCTTCCAGCAGTTGTTAAGATCATGTTTTACTCAGTCAAAGTTGTTTTACCAAACTTCAAGTGTCCTGAAAATGTGCAAAAACGTGTTTAAAATATCAGCGTATGCCGATATATCGCAACTTTAGAAGTTGATACATCGCCTATGGTTGATACGGAAAACACGTCGACTTCGCACGAACGAAACCACGAAGGCTTGGGATATAGGGTCAAGCGATATATCGCCTATAGGGGGCGATATATTGGCTGCCTTGCACATTTTTTAAACTTTGTGGAATCGAATGAGAAACAACCCTCAACAACTTAGATTTGCTCCTGAACGTTTTTTTACCCAGTTTTGGGCATCTGTTGAATTGAAAATTAGAATTTATTCAATTTATATTCATTTTTTTATTCTTTTAAAATGGGTTAGTTTCACTCCTTGAACTCTATAAACAAGACCTAGTACTCAACCATTTCATTCATTATTCAAGCATTCTTCAAGCATTCTTCAGATGCTCCAAGCTGCTAAGTTTATTCTAGAGAGAAAACACTAGGATTTTGGGTTAAATGCTTTTCCAATCTAATATTTTCTAAACACTTGGGAAGTAAGATAGAGTGATATTTTGGTATTGAGGTGTAGATCAGAGTTCTAGTCCATCCAAGGTATTCTTATCCTCAGGTTTAGTTCATTATAGTCTTTTGTTTTCTTTAATTTTCTTTAGGATCCTAACTCATTATTATGGATTTTTGGTTAGGTGTTCAAGTTTCTTGAAACCTAAGGTTTTTCGGTAAGTTTCTATCTTGATGGTTTCGATCTCCTTTTCATCTCCATTTCCTTAGAAACTGATGATTCTTATTGTTGGTTTTAGGAGTTTTCAAATCCCGTTCTTGTCTCCAATATCCCAGTTTTTTGTATGGAAAATAGGTTAGATTATATGTGTTATGATATTTTTATATGATGTGTTTATATGATATATTATATATATATATATATGAATATGTTTTATGTTATAGTCACTTGGGATTAGTATGATTTACCCTACCTCGATTAGTAGACAGAGGACCTAGATGGGATATCATATACTATTTTGTGATATAACCTAGCTCGATTAGTAGATTGAAGACCTAGATGGTTTTATCACATACTACGATAATGAGTTAATGGCCATTAATATTGTAGTCCTATATTTTTTTAATGATTTACGTTTTTACGTCATATGTTTTATAGTATATGTTTTATGATATATGTTTTAGTAGATTTTCCTTGCTGGCATTAGGCTCATTCTTTTTATTTCAGATGGTGCAGGAAAATAAGCTTGGAGGGCGGAATGGATACATGGCAGCTTTCACATGTGTATTGGGGATGGACTACTGGAAGATCGAGGATGAAGTTTATACTTTTGAGTGTTTTCAATTTATGTATTTATTTTTTCACATTTAGTATTTGAACAAATAATTAAAGGTTTATGTTTTTTTTTATGTTTTTATGTAATAACAATGGGATCTCGTATTTCGGATTTTTATAATAAAGTTCTATTATTTTATGCATGTATTCCAAAATAGTAGCTATGTCTTAGTAATTTTTAATAGTCCGAGGTCATAGAATAGTCGAGGCATTACACTTGCCTTTGGATTGAGAGGGTTTCTCTATGGCGTTAGCCTTGGATGTCCCAACATTGGACACTTCCATATACTTTTCTCGAGAATGAGACTCCTCTTCAATCCTTAGGTGCTTTAAGATTTCTTCCAGAGATATTTCTTCATTCTTATGGAGAATCTTCTTCCTATAGTCTCTCTAAGATGGAGGTAGTTTACCTATAATCCCTCCCACAATGAAGGGTTATGTCAATGTTATCTTATGAGAACACAACTTATTCACAATTACTTGAAGCTCATGTACTTGGGGGAGTAAGGGTTTAGCATCAAAGAACTTAAATTCCATGTATTGAGTGATAAAGAATTTCTTGGTACCTTCGTCTTTGGTTTTTTATTTCTTCTCAAGAGCTTCTCGTATCTCCATTGTTGATGTAGTGTTTGTGTAGAGATCACAGAGATAATATGACAAAGCAATGAGTATATGGCCTCTACAAATGAGTTCACCCTATTCCCTTTTATTATTTTCATTAATCACTTCTTGAGAATCATCATACTTTAGAGGCTCCAAAGTCTTCAATTTTTTTCAAGAATGTAATGGACTTTCAATATTGTGAGGAGAAACTTGATTTAGTTTTTCCATCTTACATAGTTTGAGCCATCAAACCTATCTAGTCTAACTAGATCTTGAGATATGAACTTGAGGGATGAGCTTTATTCCATGGATTTTACTAGCACAAAAACCTTTAGAAATATACAAACTTTGACACAAAAAAAAGGTTTAGAGATAGAGATTTTTTATTGTTAGGATTAGGCTAAAAACAACCTACGTTTAATGATACATCTCAATAAAATATATACAATAAATCAACCTTAGTGAAAGTAAAACACAACTTACTTAAACAGAATGAGATCAAAGTTTAGAGTAAACTTTTCTTTGAGAACAAACCTTGGAAAATAAAATCACAAAGCTATGATTTTATGTTAAACAAAAAAGTTTCAAGGCTTGATACAAATGTAGATTTGTTGTTTGAAAATCTCTATTCATAGCCTTCTCTGTGGAAATGCTTGTAGCTACAACAATGGAATGAGATTGAGATACACAAGCCTTGATCCTTCATACAAACCAAACTTTCTTGATGAAGATTTTGGAGAGAACTAGTAATCTTGGAGCTAGAGAGAGATAAAGACTTCTTCTTTTAGAGAGAGAGAGGGATGTGAGTGATCAAGTCACCAATTAACACATATGAACTTCTTAAATAGTATAGGACCCTCATTAGACTCAACCAATGAGATTAGAGAATTTAAATTTAAGTTTTGGAGCTAAATTATGTAATCGTACGAACATACGATAACAGCACAGGCGATGTATCAGGCGATGTGTCGCCTCCCAGGGGCAACGTATCGCCTATGCCCATACTTTGCACTCAAAAATATGTCTCAAAACATCCGCAAATGCTCCAAAAATTATTGGGTACTCTTATATACTCCACATAAACATTTTGGACCCAAAAAGATAATATATAAATGCCTATACCGAAAGTCAACTTTCACATGTTGACTTTTGTGAAATCGTTATTCTTTTAGCATCTCTTTGTGCCTAAAACATTCTACTATATATTTAACCAACCTCAACACTAACAACATAAATACAATAGAAAGATAAAATAGAAGATTAAGGCTAGAGAGACACAACCTTTTGTATTGAGCAACTTGAATCTTCAAACTTGGGGAGCATCTAAGGCTTATACACAATAAGAATATTGTTGTCCAAAATCTCCATTCCAAGAATTCCCTTATTGCTTGAAGCTTCAACCAAAGAGAATGAGATTTGGGATTTATCAAGCCTTGAAACTCATGCAAGTCAAGCAATTCTTGATGAGTTTCTTGGAGAAAAACTAGAAATCTTGAGAGCTAGAGAGAGTGAGAGAGGTGAGTGATCAAGTCACCAATTAACTCAAATGAACCCTTTAAGTAGTACAGAAACCTCATTAGACTCAACCAATGAGATTAGAACATTTTAATTTTTGGAGCCAAAACATGTCACTGTATGGACTCGTACGGACAGCCCAGGTGACATGTCGCCTTGAACCAGGCGATGCGTCACCTACTACTAGGCAACGCATCGCCTGGTCAACTCTTTCAAAGCCAAGCGATGCATCACCTCGTAGAGGCAACGCATCGCAAAATCCCCTGACTTGGTGCTCCAAACTTGTCTCAAAACATCCCCAAATGCTCACAAAATTGATTGGTACTCTTATATACTCTAAAGAGACACTTTAAACCCAAAAATATGATTTATAAATGCTTATACCTAAAATCAACTATCACATGTTGACTTTGTGAAATCGTTATGGTTTTGCACCTCTTCATGCCTAACAAATTTCACCATGTATTTAACCAATCATAATAGTAATAGAGGTGGTGAATTATTTTCAAATTATTTTAATGAGTTTTTTGGAAAACATGGTATTATACATGAATGCACTATACCATACACTCAACAAAATGGAATAGCTAAAAGAAAGAATATGATATATCTTGAGATGATTAGCTCTATGCTTTTACATGCTAAATTGTGTTATAATTTTTGGGGTCAAGCTTTGTTTGCTGCGTGTCATATATTGAATCGAATTCTTATGAAAAAGAACAATGTGTGTCCATATGAGTTATGGAGAAGGAAGAAGCCTAACTTAGGCTATCTTAAAGTGTGGGGGTGCCTTGCTTATTGCAAGATTACGGAGCGTAAAAGGACAAAGTTGGGTCCAAGGGCCGTTAAGTGTGCATTTTTAGAATATGCTTCAAAAAGCAATGCCTATAGGCTATTAGACATAGAGTCTAATGTGATAATTGAATCAAGAGAAGTTGAGTTCTTTGATGACATGTTATATTGTGATAAAAAAATCTCAAGAGAAGCCAAGAGAACGATCTAATGGTTGATTAAGAACCTATATTGCCTCGGAGAAGCCAAGGACTTAAAGAGTTGGGATCAAATGAGAAATGTTCTCAAGTGGAGACATTCTACCTAGTAGAGGGAAACCTTGAAGAATTCACATGGAAATTTCCTATGGTTCTTCAAGTTGAGGGTGATCCCAAAACCTACCAAGAAGCAATGTCTTCAAACGACTCCGCTTTTTTGAAGGAGGCAATAAATAATGAAATAGATTCAATTATGTCAAACCTCACATGTGAATTGGTATATCTTCCACAAGGTTCAAAACCAATTGGGTGCAAGTGAGCTTTTAGTGGAAATACCACACCAATGGCACCTTACAAACCTTCAAAGCTAGAATAGTAGCCAAATGGTTTAAACGATCGAAAGGAATCGATTATTTTCACACATATGCACCAGTTTCCAACACAACCACAATAAGATTTTTATTTGCCTTGTCATAAATATACGACCCATATGTTCTTTAAGTGGATGTCAAAATGACATTACTAAATGGAGATCTCATTGAGGAGATAAATATAGAACAACCGAAAGGATTTGTTCTAAGTGGAAATGAACATAAAGTATATAGGCTTGTTAAATCATTGTATGGATTAAAATAAGCAGCAAAAAACTGGCATGAAATGTTGGATAAATCCTAAAAATATTCACCTGATGACGTGGCAAAATTAATATGCACGTGGGATACACGTGCCTGTTTAAGTGAGTACGTTCTGTTCCACCGTCAACTAGAGGAGAATTCACTCAGCAGAAGACATATTTTATGGGCGACCAATTTGGTCGCAGTATTTTAGATATCTTCTATAGATATGTAATCTTGCATTTATGTAATAATTGTGATTTTCATTATTATTTAGATATGCTTGTATTAAATGTAATTAAGGCCCATCGGCCCATGAGGAACTCCTTGAGCCTATAAATAAGACTCAAAGGGCTCAAGACGGGGGACTTTTTTTGGACTCTTCGACTTTTGATCTTGAGAAACTGAGAGAGAATTATAGTGTTTTTATCCACTAAACGTGTATTCATCTCCAAGCTTGTGAAACTCGTGAACCCTAGTTCATTGATGGTCGATTTTGGAGTTCTACATTAATAAGAACACTAAGTGGATGTAGGTCATTACCATTACTTGGGGCCGAACCACTCTAAATCTTTTTGTCATTTTATCTTTATAGCTTGAATTCATCTTATTATTTTCGTTCTATTTGATTCCGTGTCATTGGCCAAATCAAGGGTGAACATTTTGGTGCTTTCATTGAGAGCGAAGACTCAAGACCTCCAAGAAGATTAAATGGCGAAAACAACTAAGAAAACTAGGCAGACCTCTGGGAATGCGCCAACTCAGCCTCCTTCGCAAAATGTGGCTGAGGATGACCCGCAAGTAGAATTGGAAGAGGAGGAAATGGATTTTGAAACTTTGAGGATGACCCTGATTGTGTTGCAAGAGAAATTACTCAATTTGAGGGCAAATCAAGAGAATGTGGCTGAAATAATGGCACTGCAGCAGAGGGAGATTGAAAGTCAGCGCCAAGAGTTGAATGAACGGTAGGCTGACATGGACCGCCAGTAGAGGGATGCCACTGCTACCTTGGAAGCAGCCATTTAGTTGGCAAGAGGACAGCCTGCATCTGCCTCCCAATTAGACCAGCCACCAAATGCTCACCCACAACAAGATCCACAATCAGACCATCCCAAGCATTACCACAATCCGCCACCACCGGTGAACCCTCAAGACCCATAACTACCCCCTGATGCTCAACAGGATAGGCCATTCCAGGGCCTTGAGTAGCAGCCACCCTATCGTGCTAGTCGAGATAATCCCCAGCAGCCAAGGCAGAATAGGGTCGAGCAGCGTCCTAGAAGCCCTAGACGCCAGACTAGAGAGCAAAACCCTCAGAGCAGAGGACAACATCCTTTTGCAAGTAAAAGGTAGGTGGAATCAGGCTCTGCGGTCAGGGGTCCCCCATGACATAATAATACACGGGGACCTACCGACCAACACATGCCTCCACCTACCTATCGGGACATTCCAGCAAGGAGAGAGGGAAATAGTGCGAACAACAGGTCACACCATCATCGGTCACAGTTTTATGATGGCCATGACTATGATGAGGCAGATTCTGGTAGAAGGAATGCTGGTGGGCAGCAAGAAGATAAGGGCGAAGAGAAGAACCCTCCACCAAGGGAGAATCGACCAATGAGCCAAAATGTAGCGGGGCAACCTAAATAGCCCAACGTCTTTGATTGAGTGGGCGCAAGCGAGCAAAGGTGTAGGGAGGAAGACCTGAGAGACGTGCTCAATGATAGAAGGGAAAGACATGAAGAGTATTTCCCCCCAGCGCCGGTCGCTCCAATAGTGCCAGATGTTGTACAGGCCCAGCTCGATGCTTTAAATCAGGTCGTCCAGCAACTAGTTGGGAAGTGGACATCCCATATAGAATTTGACCGGAGAAAGGGCACTGCATTTGTGCAAAGAATCGCAATGGTGAAGACCCCAAGACAATTCAAGACGCTAGTCTTACCCATCTTTACTGGATTAGAAGATCCTATATCTCACGTGAACAAATTCGAGATTCAGATGGACATCCAAAAGGTGTCAGACGATGCTCGGTGCAGGATTTTTCCTGCCACTCTATCTGAGACTGCCCAAGAGTGGTTTTTCAATTTCCCTCCGGCCAGTATAGCCTCTTGGGAAATGTTCGTAAATGAGTTTTACGGGAAATTCTATGCTGATCGAGTACATCCGACCTAGGCCAATTAGCTGGTCGGGATACGCCAGAAAGAAGGATAAACTCTTATGGGTTATGTTCAGTGATTCATGCGAGCAGCTGTTGGGGCCAAGACGGTTGTGGATGAAGGTAAGACGATGGCTCTTATAGCTAGGGTACGACGCCACTCATCCCTTTGGAACAGTTTGCGGAAGAATGGAGCTAAGAAAACTCAAGAGTTTCTTGACCGAGCAAACAGGTATATCAAGCTCGAGGAGGCCATTGCTAATGAAGGAAATTCTCCAACAGATGACCAGGGCCCAAAGGAATCTCCTACCAAAGTCGCCAATGGATTCTGGAAAACCAATGGCAACGACAAAAATAATGGGAAGAATGGAGGAAAAAAAGCGAACCACGAGCCAACAACGTCTGAGAACAAGCGCCCAAAAAGTAATAGATACGAGCCAAGGTTCACTAATTACACAGCCCAGGTCAATATCCAAGCAGAGGTATATCAGGCCAATCACACTACTGTTCCTTTCAGGCGACCGACCCCAATAAGGAAAGCTATCTCTAAACAAGATACTACTAAGTTTTGTCGTTTTCATAACGACTATGGCCATGAAACCAACAAGTGCAACCATCTTAAAGATGAGATTGAGTTCCTTATCAGGCAAGGATATTTAAGGAGATATATGCGAGCAGCTGGAGGTTCTCCGGAACAGGCTCAAGGAGGCAACGAGCAGGCACTAGTATGCCAACGCTCGCCCCCTTTACAACCAGCTCCAGTCGCTAGAATATTACTAACCATCTGCGGAGGACCCCACATAGCAGGTGACAGTGGGAAGGTGAGGGAAAGATATGCCTGAACCTTACATCACAACCAGGACATTGAAATGTTGAACGTAGAGGAGCGAACTCCCAAAAAAGCTCAAACAGAGGAAGAATCAATAACTTTCTGTGAGCGTGACGCTCAACATTTTCTGTTTCCCCATTCGGATCCTCTGGTCATGGACATCTAGATTTCCAACATGATGGTTAAGCGTGTGTTGGTAGATACAGGAAGCTCAGTCAACATTCTGTATATATCTTCACTGGAAAGGATGAAATTGTTAGTGCAAGATTTGGAACCGTGCAACCAAACTATTTATGGTTTTTCTGGCGAAGGGCTCGCCCAAACTGGGTCAATCAAGCTTCAAATCACAGCAGGAACTGCACCTGTGAACAGAACATTACTCACTACTTTTATAGTAGTTGATTGTCCTTCTACATATAATGCTGTGATTGGGAGGCCTATTCTAGTCGACCTGCGAGCCGTAACCTCAGTCTGGAACTTGGCCATGAAGTTTCCAACCAACTCAGGGGTAGGATGCGTGTTGGGAAACCAGCGAGAAGCGTGGGAATGTTATAATTCCTCAATCACCAAGGAAAAAAAGGGCGGATCGGGGGAAAATGTTGTTGTTGGTAAATGAAGCACAAGTCCAATCAGGTGAACAGGTCACCAAATAGGGTGTTGCCCAAAGTAAGGATAGAGACTTAGATCCTTGCTTTGGGGATTTTTATGAAAATATTGGACCCATGGAAGACCTCGAGGAGGTTCAATTAGAAGAGGCAGATCTGACCAGGGTTGTGAAAGTTGGTAAAAACTTAGAGACAACAACAAAAAACAAACTGGTGGAATTTTTGAAGGAGAACCAGGAGGTGTTTGCCTGGTCACATAAAGATATGGTTGGGATTGATCCAGCAGTTATCATCCATGTCTTAAATATAAACAAAAACTTTCCACCAGTGCAACAAAAAATAAGGCTGCTCGACAAAGACAGATCGAAGGCGCTAAAAGATGAAGTCGAGAAGCTGAAGGAGAACGGATTCATCAGGGTAGTGTTTTATCCATCTTGGGTATCTAATCCCGTACTGGTTCCCAAGCCGAATGGAAAGTGGAGGATGTGTGTTGATTTCACAAACATTAATAAAGCCTACCCGAAGGATTGTTTCCCACTCCTGAGGATCGATCAGCTGGTCGATGCTACATCAGGGCATGAAATTTTATCATTCATGGACACATACTATGAGTACAATCAAATCAGTATGCATCCACCTGATGAGGATAACACTAGCTTTCGAACAGAGATAGGGCTTTACTGTTACAAAGTAATGCCTTTCGGTTTGAAAAATGCTGGTGTGACTTATCAACGACTAGTCAACCATATGTTCAAAGAACTTATTGGCGTTAGCATGGAAGTATATGTCGATGACATCCTGGTTAAGTCAAAGAAGGCTGAAGAGCACATCGAGGACTTGCTAGGATGCTTCAACATCTTGAACAAATATCATATGAAGCTGAACCCCCTTAAGTGTTCCTTTGGTGTTGGATCAGGGAAATTTTTGGGATTCATAGTAAACTCGTGAGGAATCGAGGCCAATCCCGAAAAGATTAAGGCCCTGATCGAGATGCAGTCACGTACCAAGATTAAAGATGTTCAAAGTCAAACTGGGGGGATTGCTGCTTTGAGTAGATTCATTTCTAAGTCAACGGACAAGTGTGTTCCATTTTTTAATCTACTCAAAGGCAACAAGAAGTTCGAATGGACAGAACAGTGCGAACAAGCTTTTCAGGCGTTAAAGTCCAACATGTCGTAACCACCAATCTTGTCCAAGTGGGTCGAAAAAGAAACTTTGTTCATCTACTTGGCAGTCACGGAGTATGCTGCTAGCACTGTTTTGATTAGAGAGGATGAGCACGTTCAAAAAGTTGTGTACTATGTAAGCAAGAGGCAAGTGGGAGCAGAGTTGCAGTATCCACCCATTGAAAAGTTAGCCTATTGCTTGATTCTGGCCTCTAGAAAAATGTGACCTTACTTTCAGGCTCACCCCATCATGATGCTCACCGACCAGCCATTACGGCAAGTCTTGCAGAAACCAGAAGCCACTGGTCGGTTACTAAAATGGGCAGTCAAACTTAGGCAGTTTGATATTTCTTATTCTCCACGAGCAGCTATGAAAGGACAGGCTCTAGCAGACTTTGTCGCAGAATTCACTAGGACCCTAATTAGCGAGCTAATGGAACGAACTGAAAGTTAAGATCAGGCTCCTTCATGGAAATTATTAGTAGATGGCTCTTCCAACAAGCACAATGCTGGAGCAGGACTGATCTTGATTACACTAGAAGGACATCGGTTCCATTGTGCAATCTAGTTCGACTTTATAGCGTCCAATAATGAAGCCGAATACGAAGCTTTGCTCGCAGGTTTAAGACTAGCCAAGGACATGGATATAAAGTCAATAGAAATTTAATAGCGATTCCCAGCTATTGGTCAATCAGATTATGGGAGAGTATCAGGCTAGGGGTTTCAAGATGGTTGCTTACTTAAACAAAGCAAAGGACTTATTGGCGTAGTTTGAAAAGTATACTCTCCAGCAAGTACCTCGCTATTAGAACTCGAATGTTGATGCCTTGGTTAAGTTAGTAAGTGTGAAGGATATTGACACCTTGAACATAGTACCAGTTGAGCATTTGCCGGCACCAAGCTTCAAGCAGAAGAGTCTTCACTGGTGATTTAAGCGACAAACACATGGATGACGCCAATCATTAAATATCTTGAGCAATGCCAGCGGAAAGAAACAAAGCAAGGACTCTCCAGAGACAATTGACTCGACTCATTTTGGTCGATGGAATCTTATATAGAAGAGGGTACTCGATGCCTCTGTTAGGGTGTGTTTCTAAGGAAAAGGCCAAGGAACTGATGCAAGAAGTCCATGAAGATTTCTGTGGAGATCATGTTGGGGGCAAAGTTTGTCGAAGAAAATCTTAAGGCAAGGGTATTTCTAGCCTACCATGAATGAGGACTCTATTGATTTCATTCGGAAATGTGACAAGTGCCAAAGATTCTCCAAGATACCACAAGCAGCCCCTAATGAGCTCAAACAGATGCAAAGCCCGTGGCCATTCGCAGTATAAGGGATTGATTTGATCGGGTCTTTACCCACAAGAAAAGGAAATGTCAAGTATGCAGTAGTTGCTATTGACTACTTCACAAAGTGGGTCAAGGCTGAGCCACTGGCAACCATAACGACCAAGAAAGTTTTGGATTTTGTGGTCTAGAATATTCTGTGTCGGTATGGGTTACAAAGAAAAAATTTCTTGGATAATGGCACACAATTTGACAGTGATCTTTTCACTGATTTCTGCAAGAGGCACGGGATTATAAAGATTTTTTTCATTGGTAGCTCATCCCCAAGCGAACGGACAGGTTGAACCTGTCAACAAGACCCTGAAGGGCACCCTGAAGAAAAGGCTTAAAGAAGCAAAGGGGATATGACCAGAACAATTACCAGAAGTCATTTGGTCGTATAGAACATCCTATCGAACAACAATAGGCCATACTCCATTTTCTTTGGCCTATGGGTATGAGGCCATGTTGCCTATTGAGCTCAACCCACCATCACATAGAAGGCTGACATACGATCAAAGTGCTAATGATCAATTATTGATGGAGTCCTTGGACTTGGTCGATGAAAGGCGTGAGCAAGCTCAACTTCGATTAGCAGCTTACCAGCAAAAGGCCGCTCGGTATTTTAACTCTAATGTTCATGAAAGAAAGTTTAACGTGGGAGATTTGGTACTTAGAAGAGTTTTTCTCAACACTCGCGATCAAGCTGCTGGAGTGCTCAGACCAAATTGCGAAGGTCTGTATCAGATTGAAGAAGTTCTTCAACCAGGGACATATAAATTTTCTCGCTTAAATGGAGATCTCATTCCTCGCTATTGTAATGGAGAACACCTGCACAAGTATTATCAATAAACAGTTCTTTTTAAAGAATTAGCTTGTATTAATTTCACTTTTTATAAGTTTATGAACAATGGCTAGTCAATTATATGACTAGTCGCTTATAAGTGTAAGATCAAATTTTGATCACTCGTACAGACACGATTTTGTCCATTTATTATGAGAAATAAAAGTAACTATGCGTAGCCGTTCATTCTTGTCAATTATTGTATTTATTACAAGTATTTTCTCATTACGTGTGTTGTTTTGCTATATTATCGATAATAGTTTATAAGTGTGCGAGCTGTAATGTTCGAACAAGACTTGGTCATGGCAAGTGACCAGAACCCTAAGTTCCTCGATCACTTGGGGGGCATATAAGATACTAAGCAAGCAAAGCATATCTACAGGCATATATAAACACATGAGCAAAATAAGGGAAAGCATACTACGGTACTTCGAGTATTTTTCAAAAAATTTAGTTTAAATTTTGTAAAATCAAAACAAAGTGATATGCTAAGTTCAGTCATGTGAACAGATGTTGTAATAATAAATATTATAATATCAAAACGAAATGTTTTGTACTGTGAGCAGTTACTGCTTGGATGTAATTAATAATTAAAAGGAAGTTGACCTACGCAGCAAAAAATTGTCTCGACATCACAAACGGTGGTTCGTATGTCCCAATTACAAATAAAAATAAATAAATAAATCACTGAGCAGCAGGAGGATCTCGCTAGGATTGTTGGTCGACTATAGTCCCAGCATCCTCTTCGGTGCCTTCGATGCCAGTCCCCAAGGAGATTTCAGGGCATTCGAGAGCTTTCTTTTCCTCTTCTAGGTGAGCAGCACACTTCGCCAGTTCTGCCTTCTTCACCTGCTCGGGGAGATAGTCAAAGTTCGCTTCTAGAATGTTTTTCTAGAACAAATAGATGCAGTTAAAGGTTGCTCCTTTGAACTTTTCCAGATTGCGCGCGTTGGATTCCTCAAGCATTTTGGCTCGCTCCTCTAGCCTAGCAGTTTCCTTGGAGTTTGGATGCTTATTTGTAGTTTGTCTCTGAAGCCTCCTTAAACTTATCCTTGACAGCAGTGATCTTGACCATTGCCTCTTGGCATCTCCTCGCCTCCTAACTCAGGGCGGAAATTCTAGACTCAGCTGCCTTAATTTCTTCCGCGTGTCTGGCCTTGACCGCCTTCATCTCCTCAACGAATCTAACCTCGGCCTCCTCGGCTTGGCGCCAACTGTGTCCTATGGTGAGGATACCCTGCAAGTAGAAAGAGAAAAGTAAACTAGTCAGGGGCAATTAAAGAAAGAGTTGGTCGAGTAAAAAAAAAGAAACACACTTACGCTGAGGACTTCAAACAGTCCATGACTGGCGGCCTGGTTGCTCGGTAGTGGAGGAAGATGCAAGAAGGCTTCCTGGCTATGGTGGTGCTTTGAAAGCTATTGCAGCTTCTCATATGTAACGTTGAAGGCGCTTCTCAGATGGTCGTCAGCCGAAGGTCTCCTCGCCTGCTCGGAGGGAAGGCTACTGCTACAAGGAGGAGGAGGAGGATGTTTTATAGCCCTGGAAGGAGTGGGCGCTGGAGAATATTCTACTCGAGGCTCCTCTGTTCGAGCCTTTTTCTTGGAAGGATCATTGTTGCTCTCCCCATGGTGCCTTCTACTCGCTTTCTTTTTTCTTGCAGGAGCTTCGGCGTTTGTGTATATGTCGAAGGCTTCCTTAGAAGGCATGACTGCAAGAAAAAAACATACAATCAGACAATATAATCTAACAAACAAAGGGTTAAGCTTTTGAATGTTAGGAAAATATATATTTGCCTCAATGGAAATGGTAAGAAAATACAACTCTAGACAAAATATCACAAATAAATATTGATTGATTAAATAAAGTTACAACACTATGCAAAAATACAAGTATATATAGAGAAAAGAGTAGAAGATGATAGAATATAGAAAATATAACTCTTTGACAAAAAAGATACAAATAAACTTGAGATAGTAAAATGAAAGATGTAGATGAGATTACAACTCTAAAATAAAATATACAAATAAAAGAGAAAAGAAGAATAATAGGAGAAATGAAAAGCAAAAGAACAAAAGAATAAGAACAAGAACAATCAACAAAGAACTCTCACTCACACAACCAAACTGAAGAGTGTTGGGGATCACCAACTTGAACAAGGTTTGAAACCTTTGTCCAAAAGCTTATTCCCCTCTAACTCAAGCACTAAGGGATCTCTCACAGATTTTTGAAATGCTTTCTGGAATAATCAAGCCTCTAGGTTTTTTCTAGCCAAGTGCTCTAATGGATAGAAAAGTTGTGTCTTTCAAGTGAGCAATAGGCTCCTATTTATAGAGTTTTGAGACGCCCCTTTTAATTTCAAATTCCACCAACCCCCATGGCTGTTACAAATGATTAATTGGATGTTTATGGAATTAAAATAGGGGAGTTACTTAGGTGTTGGAAACATTCAAATTGGATAAAACTGATGTTTGGAAAATGATGTTAGCGCTTGAGCCACGTCCTGAAAAACACTGGCCGCGGCCCAAAACATTTTTTCAGCAACCAATTTTCCAAATTTGCCAAAACTTTCCAAATTCATTCCCACTTGATTTTGTAACTTCCATACACATTATGGGAGTTAAAATCACATCTCTAACAGCCATTTCACATATGGCTTTAAGAAATTCATCTCAATATTGTGTAACAACAAATCTACAAAGTAATGGGTAATATTTGAAAGTTACAAATTTGTGATTGAATTTGTAACACCAAATAGGTTACATATTTGGATATTTCACATATATCTAAACAATGTAACTCTCTATTATATGTTACAATATGTGACACTCTTTGTCACATTTATTTAATCTAAAACATTATATTATAAAATAATATAATATTACATTATATTTGCAATGACCCAACTAATTCTAAGACTTTGGACCATTAAAACTACTATACATAGACACTATTCTTAAGAAAACATACATACGAAACATTCATAACTTTATAAAAGAAACTGTAAAGGAAATGTTGAAATACATAAATTTGGGGTATGGTATGGGATCCCATTGTTTTTAAAAAAACAAAATATAACTTAAATCTTAAATAAATTTGTTACAAAACCAAGTGCACATATACATAGAAAATATAATTAAAAAGACTAAAAACAACGTCGTCCTCGAATCGTTCACGTAGTCCATCAACTCCATTCTTCCTCAATACATAACCCCAAGCTACCAAGAATCCTTCCCCTGCCATAACTATTTTCCTGCATACATAAATATACAGGAATGAGCCTAATGCCTAGCAAGGGAAAATCTACTAATAACGTAAAACATACACATAAACTATATCATAAACATATACTTTAAATATATGACATATACTACTACAATGGCCATTATACTACTTGGGGCTTGTTAACTAAGCAATTCATATGCCCAATAGATTTGTGAGGCTTGCTAGCTAAGCAAGTCATATGCCCATAAATCATTGGGGCTTGTTAGCTAGACAAGTCATATGCCCAAGGCTATAAATATACTATATATATATTACATAACATAACATCAGATAAAATACCATATAAACATATCATATAACATAAGCATAACATATCATATAAACATACAAGGTCTATCCTATTTTCCTTACAAATACTGGGATTTATGAGAACAAGGACGGGATTTCGAACGCTCCTAAAACCAACAAATAAGAATGTAAGTATTCTAAAAAAGATGATGACAAGAGGACTAAACCACCGAGAAGAAACTTACCGACAAGAAATCTCAAGTTCAAAGAACTTAAATACCTAACCAAGATAATGAGAAACAATGAGTTAGGATTTGAGTAGAGAAAACTATAAGAAACTGATGAAACATATAGAAATGAACTAAGAATAGGAATACCTTTGAATGCACTAGAACCGAACTACACCTCGATATCGAAAAACACACTATTAACCTTACTTCCCAAGTGTTTTTTTAAAGCTTCAAATGATAAAGCTTATAACCCCAACCCAAGTGTTTATCACTCAAAATTAAACCTAGCAGCTTGAAGGCTCTGAACTCAGCTTGAAGAATGAAAGAAATGGCTGGGTACTAGGTCCTATTTATAGAGTTCAAGAGTGAAAAGATCTTCTTTTAGCTTGAATAAAAATAATGTATATTTCATTGAAAAATGTTTGAATATTCGTTCAGCAGAGGCTTAAGACTCGGTCAAAAGGTTCAGAGGCTTATCAAGAGGTTAAGGAATAAAATGAGCTCGATTTCAAAAACATTTGAAAAACTTGCCCTGGGGCTTATATATCGCCCATGGTAGGTGATATATCGCCTGGGCTTATATCCCGAGGCTCGTTGATGCGTTTGTGCGAAGTTCACGTGTTTTTTTTATCCCCCGTGTGGTGATACATCAGCTCCTAAGCTGCGATATATCGGTATATGTTGAAGCTGCTGGCAGGTTCTAGGGTTTTCAAATATTTCTCTTATAAAACTATTCATCAAAAATGCTTAATTTCTCAATAAACATGCACACAACAAGTGTCATGATCTTATTAGTTCTATCCAATCCTTATAGTATAATAAATAACATCTTTATAATTAGCTATATTAATCAAAACTTATGTTAAAATTAATATTCTTAAACTATAGGTTAAACTTATAAAATCTATAAGTGTTGCTACAAGTGTTCAACTAAGTCCCAGCTTGAACCAAAATCCATAGTAATAAACATACTATAACTACTACTAGCTATTACTATATCTAACTAGCTAAGTAAGGTTTACGGACTCTACAATTCTCCCCTACTAAAAATAATTTCGTCCCCGAAATTTAATTACCAAAAAAATCCGGATACCGAGCTTGCATGTCCTCTTCCAACTCCCACGTCGCCTTTCGTTCAGAACTATTGCTCCATAGGACTTCGACTATCAGAATACTTTTGGACCGTAACTGCTTCATCCTTCTGTCTAGGATGCTAACCGGTCGTTCCTCGTAACTCAAGTCTTTCTGGAGTACTATTGTATCGTACTTGAGGACGTGAGATGGGTCTCACACATACTTACGCAACATTGAAATGTGGAACACATTGTGGCTATCTGCTAGAGCTGGCGGTAGGGCTAATCTATATGAAACTGCTCCCACTTTGTCCAATTTCTCAAAAGGACCTATAAAACGGGGACCAAGCTTGCCTTTCTTCCCAAACTGCTTCACACCTTTCATAGGAGATATCTTAAGGAAGACTTGATCTCCGACTTTGAATTCCACATCACACCGCTTAGCATCCGAATAGCTTTTCTGACGGCTTTGAGCAGCGAGCATACGCTTTCTAATCAGTGCTACTGCTTCCTTAGCTTTTCTAACAGCGTCGGGACCAAGAAGCTGCCTTTCTCCTACCTCATCCCAATGTAACGGTGAATAGCACCTTCTTCCATAAAGTAACTCATAAGGTGCCATCCCGATCATTGACTGGTAGCTATTGTTGTAGGGGAACTCTATCAGCGGTAAGTACTTATTCCACGATCCTTCGAAATCAAGTACACAGGCGCGCAACATATCTTCTAAAATATGTATGGTGCGCTTGGACTGACCGTCTGTCTGAGGATGAAATGATGTACTAAGACTTAACTTATTACCCATGGCTTGCTGTAAAATTCCCCAAAATCTTGATGTAAACACTGATCCTTTATCAGATACTATTGTCTTGGGAATTCCATGCAACCGTACTATTTCTTGGACATAGATGTCTGCATATTAATCCACTGCGTATGAAGTCTTAACAGGCAGGAAATGATTTGACTTGGTTAGTCTATCTATTACTACCGAAGTTGAATCATGTTGCTTGCTTGTTCGTGGCAAACCCATCACGAAATCCATAGCTATATCGTCCCATTTCCATTCTGGTATGCTAAGTGGTTGCAATAAGCATGCAGGTCGCTGATGTTCTGCCTTCACTTGCAAGCATACTAAACATTTAGACACAAATTCCGCTATATCCTTCTTCATTCCTGGCCACCAATATATTGCCTTAATGTCATGAGTCATCTTAGTCGACCCTGGGTGTACTGAATATGGGGTACTGTGTGCTTCTTCTAGAATCATCATCTTAATCCTTTGATCATTTGGCACGCATACCCGATCTTTATATCTCAATAACCCTTGACCTGATATTGAGAAATCTGTGGCATTGCCTTCTCTAACTGCATTCATATGTGCCACTAATGTGTCATCATGCCCTTGCCCAATCTGTATATCTTCTAATAGATTTGGCTGGATAGATAAATTAGCCAGCTTACCGATGACTAATTCTATTCCGGCACTAATCAGCTCCTGCTATAGCGGTTTTTCTATTCTGGCTGGTGCTGCTAGACTTTCATAACTCTTCCTACTTAGCGCATCAGCAACTACGTTTGCCTTTCCTGGGTGGCATAGGATTTTGCAGTCATAATCCTTCACTAGCTCTAACCACCTACGCTACCTCATGTTGAGCTTCTTCTAAGTGCAGAAGTACTTTAAATTTTTGTGGTCCATATAAATCTCACACCGTTCTCCGTAAAGATAATGGCTCCTAATTTTCAACGCAAAGACCACTGCTGCCAACTCCATATCGTGAGTTGGATAGCGTTGTTCGTACTCCTTCGGCTGCCTTGAGGTGAAGGAAATCACCTTGTCATTCTGCATCAGCACGCAACCCAACCCTTGCTTCGACGCATCACACTAGACTATAAACTTGCCATTGGGTGTCGGTACACAGAGTACTAGTGCTGAGCACAACTTATCTTTAAGCAACTGGAAGCTCTCTTCACACTTATCAGTCCAGTTGAACCTTTGCTATTTCTGAGTCAGGTTGGTAAGCAGAGTGGCTGTCTTAGAAAATCCCTTTACAAACCTCTGATAATAATCTACTAATCCCAGAAAGCTCCTTACTTCTAATGCATTCTTTGGTCTTGGCCAATCCTTCACAGCCTCTGTCTTAGATGGTTCTACTGCAACTCCATCCTTGGATGGGTCTACTACAACTCCGATAATAATGTGCCAGAGGAATGCTACTTGCGAAAGCCAAAACTCGCACTTCTTGAACTTGGCGTAAAGTTGATGCTCCTTTAGTCGCAATAAGATCAACCTCAAATGTCCCTCGTGCTCGACTTCGTCCTTTGAGTATACTAAGATATCATCAATGAACACTACGACGAATTTATCCAAGTAGTCCTTGAAGACCCTATTCATTAAATCCATAAATGCGGCTGGAGCACTGGTAAGGCCAAAAGACATAACTAAGAACTTGTAATTCCCATAACGAGTTCTAAAAGCTGTCTTAGGAATATCCTTTCCCCGCACCTTGAGCAGATGATACCTGGACCGTAGATCAATCTTTGAAAACATGGTCGCGCCTTGAAATTGATCAAACAAATTGTCAATCCGGGGTAGCGGGTACTTATTCTTAATCGTTACCTTATTCAGCTCGTGGTAATCTATGCACATCCGCATGCTTCCTTCCTTTTTCTTCACAAATAGAACGAGTGCTCCTCATGGCGAATGGCTCAGTCTAATGAAACCCAAGTCTAGGAGTTCTTGTAGCTGCGTCTTTAACTCCTTGAGTTCGGTAGGTGCCATTCGGTATGGTGCCTTAGAGATAGGCTCGGTTCCCGGTACCAATTCGATCATGAAGTCAATTTCCCGAGTGGGTGGCAACCCTGGTAAATCATCGAGAAATACTTCTGGGAATTCTATTACAATCCGAATGTCCCCAACCTTAAGTGGTGTTTCCTTTACCACATCTGTGATGCTGGCTAAGAATGCTTGACATCCTTTTTCTACCATCATTTGAGCTTTGAGAGATGATATTAGCAGTGTACGTAGTCCTAAAACTTGTCCCATGAAGCATAGTCTCTGGCCGTCATGAGTCTCGAACGTCACTTTCTTGCATTTACAGTCGATAGTTGCGCCATGCTTTGCTAACCAGTCCATGAATAGTATCGCGTAGAAGTCTTTGAACTCCAGTTCTATCAGGTCTCCTTCTAGTTCTACGTCCTCAATTTTGATCAATACGCCTCGTACTATCCGTGATGATATAACTACTTTGCCCGAAGGCAACTCTGTTACAAACCTAGTTCTAAATCTTTCACAAGGTTTGTTTGGTTTTTCTATCATTCCTAACAATATATACGATTGAGTGGCTCCCGAATCAAATAATACAGAACATATATTATTGAGGATAGAAACCTGACTTGTGACCACTTTATTGCTAGCATCAACTTCTCCTTGGGTTAAGGCAAATACCCTGGCAGGAACCATCTTGTCTTCCTTTTTCCCTTTTGGCTTGAGCTGGGGACACATATATCAAGTCATAGTTCATCCAAGGTATTCCTATCTTTATGTTCAGTTCTTCATGGCTCCTTAGTTTCTTTTATTTTCATTCAGATCCTAACTCTTGTTCATGATTCTTGGTTAGGTGTTTAAGTTTCTTGAAACATAAGGTTCTTTTCGATAAGTTTCTTCTTTGATGGTTTGGTTCTCTTTTTCATCTCCTTTCTTTAGAAACTCATGGTTTTACTGTTGTTTTTAGGAGTGTTCCAAATCCCGTTCTTGTCTCCATATCCTAGATTTTGGTATGGAAAATAGGTTAGATTATATGTGTTTATATGTTTATGTTATGGTATGTTTTATATATTTATATGTATAAGTATGTTTTGTAGTCTCTTGGGCATATGACTTGCGTAGATAGCAAGCCCCAAGAATT
Organism: Humulus lupulus; assembly: GCF_963169125.1. NCBI lineage: Eukaryota > Viridiplantae > Streptophyta > Magnoliopsida > Rosales > Cannabaceae > Humulus > Humulus lupulus. The sequence continues at coordinate 268,178,790 of NC_084793.1, forward strand.
TTCATTATTTTCATGGTTTAGGGTTATGATTTACCCTACCTCGATTAGTAGACAGAGGACCTAGATAGTTTTATCACATACCATGTTAATGAGTTAATGGCCATTAATATTGTAGTCCTATATGATATATGTTTTTATAGTCATATGTTTTATAGTGTATGAATATGATATAGTCTTATGTTTATGATTTATGATATATGTTGTTAGTAGATTTTCCTTGTTGTGCATTAGGCTCATTCCTTTCTTTTTAGCTTGATGCAGGAAAATGACCACGGAAGGCGGGAAGGATTCATGGCAGCTTAGCATGTGTGTTGAGGATAAATGGATTGAAAGGACTGCATGACGATCAAGGATGACGTTATATTTAAGTCTTTTGAATTATGATTTGATGTATTTTCGCAATTAGTATTTAAACAATTAAAGTTTATGTTTTATGTTTTATAATAATGGGATCCCATACCATATTTTATACTTTAGTTTGTATCTCGTATACTATTTTGGGTTTTAAATAAAGTTATGTTATTTCTTATGTATTTATTCCAAAATACTTGCAATGTTAGTAGTTATTAATGGTCTGAGGTCTTTGAAATAGTCGGGGCATTACAGTTGGTATCAGAGAAACAATTCATATGCATGAAGTTCTCCTTGATACACACGCACAAGCTCCGAATCTAACCGCCAATGTTAGTGTTTATGTTTATTATGCTTATGTTTATGTTAATTAGCTAACATTTTAGCCATTATATTTTCAGTTAAGAATGGATGGAGCCTTGACCTATCAAGATAACCGAGCCATTACGGCATTGAAAAGGATTAGAGAGCCAAGGAATATTGTAGGAGTGTTAGAAAGAATCACTCAGAGAATTATCTTATTGCACAAGGAGATAGTCCATCTTCAGACTACTAAGCAAATTATGATGAGAGCTACAGAACAATATGTCCTAGTAATTAGGCTTTTTAAAGATTTTCCATCTCTACCAGTAGCCATGAGATAATATTTTCTCATACTTAGGTCCACCTCTAAGTTGGAATTTCAATTCACTAATGAGCAAAAGCATATAATCTTTATGAATCTTCCCCGAGGTAATTTTGAGGCTCAAGATTATGAGGTTTATGAAGAAATAGATGATGATATGTTAGATGAAGGGTCAGATATAGAAGATCCTAATTTTTAGATTATTTATTTATTTTTAGATATGTTGGTTTTTTTTTATTGTTGCATTTATGATTCTACTTAGTGAAAATCTTTTTCCTAATGAATATAATTGTTATTTTTTTATGACATGTATGAGTTTGATTTTTTTTTACAATCATAATAAATTTAATAAATAATGACCAAGTTTGGCGAGGGTGGATACAAATCAATGGACCGGGTCCTATATTGAGAGTTTAGGGGGCCATAGTAGTAGGAATGAATTTACTGATCCCAGCCCTCTCTCAATATGGTTAATTTTGGTACAGCAATGAGTTTCGAGCCTGAGAATTAAGTTATATTGGATGATTAGAAACGGACTTAGAAATAATAAAGATGGCTAATTTTCAAAGTATAGAAGCACACCCTAATTATATAGAAGGCTTATATAATTCTTTATAAGAAATCATAACTAATAGGTCCGAGTTATGTTTGTTTAGACTATGTTTTGCCTTAGAACCTATTAGGGTAAGTTCTAACAAATTTTTCTCGACTGTTAGATTTTTGCTAAAGATGTCGCTCAAAAGGTCTACACACACAGTCGACATTGCCTCCAGTGCTGCCCATGAAACTAACGAATCCCTTCTAGTCTGAAGAAGGGGAATGTGTGCTACCAATGCTGCGGCTAACAAAAGTGCACCGCCGCCTTCAGTTGAAAACACCAATGAAATTGTCCGGCTACGGCAACAAGTGGAAGAGCTGTTGTAGCAACAATGAAAACAGGCCCAGCCACAGCCTAAGACTCAGCCCCAACCTCAGCCGCAACCACAGCCTCAGCAAATGGCTCAAGCACCCCAACAAGTAGGTCCTTATGGGGGATCGCCAATGGCGAACTATGCGCCTTACCCAGCTCAGTACATAGAACCAATCTACGAGCGGTTTCGTAAGCAACATGCTCCAAACATTAAAGGGACAACCGACCCGTTCGAGGCAGAAGAATGGCTCAGGAATGCAGAGCCGATCCTAGCACACATGAACCTCATAAATGCAGAACGCATATCCTACATTTCGTCTCTTCTAAAGAAGGATGATAGAATCTGGTGGTATTTAGTACAGTAGACTCACGACATCGCCACTATGACATGGACTAGATTTGTGGAGCTCTTTCACAAGAAGTTCTATAACTCAGCAGTCATCGCTACGAGGGTAGAAGAGTTCACCAGTCTATAGCATGACAACTTAATGGTACAGAGTATGCTCGACAGTTCGATAGACTAGCCGAGTTTCCGCTAGAGTTGGTCCCAACTGATTTCCTGAGGGTTACCAAGTTCGTTAGAGGACTCAGACCAAAGATTGAGCTAGGAGTGAAGCTAGCAAATCCTGGAACCTCTTCTTATGCCAATGCTCTACAAATGGCTATAGAAATGGAAAGGCTTCAGGTAAATGTTAGTAAGGAGGAGGCTAGTAAGCTTGAACCTAAACAGAAGAATCAACCTTAGAATGGTTGGAACCACAACAACAATCATTAGCATAACAAAAATAATGGCCAAAAGAGAAACCATCCTAACAATAAGCAATCCAACAATGACAGAAGAGCACGAACAAGCAATGGTGCCAATAGGTCGGGTTATGTAGAATACCCGCAGTGCTTCAAATGCCAAAAGAAACATCCTGGTGAGTGTCATGCAAACAGCAAAGGATATTACAATTGTGGTCAGGAAGGTCATCGGAAGAGGGACTTTCCACAACTCAAGCAAGAAGAGAAAGGGACAACAAGATGGTTCCAGCCAGAGTCTTTACCTTGACCCAGGGAGAAGCCGAAGCTAGTAACAAAGTGGTCACAGATCAGATTCCTATCCTCGATAATATATGTTCAGTATTATTTTATTTGGGAGCAACACACTCGCATATCTCGTTAGGAATGATAGAGAAATTAGACAAACCTTGTGAAAGATTTAGAACTAGGTTTATGACAGAATTTCCTTCAGGCGAAGTAGTCCTATCATCACCGATAGTACGAGGCGTACCGATCAAAATTAAGGACGTAGAACTAAAAGGAGACCTGATAGAACTAGAGATCAAAGACTTCGACGTAATAGTAGGCATTGATTGGCTAGCAAGGCATGGCGCAACCATCGATAGTAGACGTAAGCAAGTGACGTTCGAGACTCCTGATGGTCAGAGACTATGCTTTATGAGAAAGGTTTCAGGACTACGGACACCACTTATCTCATCTCTCAAATCTCAGAGGATGATAGAGAAAGGATGTCACGCATTCTTAGCAAGCATCACGGATGTGGTAAAGGAAACACCACAAAAGGATGGAGACGTCTGCATCATAAAAGAATTCCCAGAAGTATTCCCTGACGACTTACCAGGATTGTCGCCAACTCAGGAAATTGACTTCACAATCGAACTAGTACCGGGAACCGAGCCTATCTCAAAGGCACCATACCGCATGGAACCTACCAAACTCAAGGAGTTGAAGACGCAGCTACAAGAACTCTTAGACTTGGGTTTCATTAGACCAAGCCATTCTCCATGGGGAGCCCCAACTCTATTTTTGAAGAAGAAGGATAGAAGCATGCAGATGTGTATAGATTACCGCGGGCTGAATAAGGTGACAATTAAGAATAAGTACCCACTACCCAAAATCGACGACTTGTTTGATCAACTCTGAGGAGCGACTGTGTTTTCAAAGATTGATCTACGGTCTAGGTATCACCAGCTCAAGGTACGGGAAGAGGATATTCCTAAGAAAAACTTTAGAACTCGATATGGACATTACGAGTTTCTAGTTCTGTCTTTTGGTCTTTCCAACGCTCCAGCCGCATTTATTGATTTAATGAATCAGGTCTTCAAGGATTATTTGGACAAATTCTTTGTAGTGTTCATCGATGATATTTTGGTGTACTCCAAAGACGAAGTCGAGCAATAGGAACATTTAAGAATGACCATGCTGCAACTAAAGGAGCAGTAACTTTACGCCACGTTCAAGAAGTGCGAATTTTGGCTATCGCAAGTAGCGTTCCTCGACCATATAGTATCCAAGGACAGAGTTGTTGTAGACCCAGCTAAGGTAGAGGTTGTGAAGGATTGGCCAAGACCAAAGAATACGTCAAAGGTTAGAAGTTTTCTCAGGATAGTAGGCTATTATCAGAGATTTGTAGAGGGCTTTTCTAAGATAGCCACTTCGCTTACCAGCCTGACCCGGAAACAACAGAAGTTCAACTGGATGGATAGATGTGAAGAGAGCTTCCAGTTGCTCAAGGATAAGTTATGCTCAACACCAGTACTTTGTGTACCGACACCCAACGACAAGTTTGTAGTATAATGTGACGCGTCGAAGCAAGGTTTGAGTTGTGTGCAGATGTAGAATGCAAAGTAATAGCCTACGCCTCATGGCAGCTAAAGGAATACAAGCAAAGCTATCCAACGCATGATATGGAGTTAGCAGCGGTGGTCTTTACATTAAAAATCTGGCACCACTATCTTTATGGAGAACGGTGTGAGATTTATACGGACCACAAGAGCTTAAAGTATTTCTTCACACAGAAGGAGCTCAACATGAGGCAGCACAGGTCGTTAGAATTAGTAAAGGATTATGACTGTGAAATTCTATACCACCCAGGAAAAGCAAACATAGTTGTTGATGCGCTAAGCAGGATGAATTACGGGAATCTAGTAGCAATATCTGGAATAGAAAAGCCGCTCCAGCAAGAGCTGATTAATGCCAGAATAGAAGTAGTCATTGGTCAAATGGCTAACTTGTCCATCCAGTCAAATCTGTTAGAAGATAAACGGATCAGGCAAGGGCATGATGACACATTAGTGGCACATATGGATGCAGTTAAAGAAGGCAATGGCACATATTTCTCTATATCAGGACAGGGGCTCTTGAGATATAAGGACCGGGTATGCGTGCCAAATGACTATGGAATAAGATGAAGATTTTAGAAGAGGCACACAATACCCCATACTCAGCTCACCCAGGGTCGACCAAGATTACTCACGGCATTAAGGCATCGTATTGGTGGCCAGGAATGATGAAAGACGTACCAGAATATGTGTGTAAATTCTTAGTATGCTAGCAAGTGGAAGCAGAACATCAGTGACCTACAAACTTACTCCATTGCTTAGTATCCAGAATGGAAGTGGGAAGATATGGCCATGGACTTTGTGATAGGTTTACCACGAAAAAATAAGCAACATGACTCGGCTTGGGTAGTAGTAGTTAGACTAACCTAGTCAGCTCACTTCTTGCTTGTCAAGACTACGTACACAGCAGACCAGTATGCAGACATTTATGTTCAGTAAATAGTACGACTGCATGGAATCCCTAAGACCATAGTATCCGATAGAGGATCGGTGTTTACATCGAGATTTTGGGGAAGCTTGTAGCAAGCCATGGGTAGTCCAAGCGTACCATACAGATTTTAGAAGATCTGTTGCGCACTTGTGTACTAGATTTCGGAGGATCATGGAGTAAGTATTTGCAACTGATGGAGTTCTCCTACAACAATAACTACCAGTTAATGATCGGTATGGCACCCTATGAGTTACTTTATGGAAGGAGGTGCCGACCGCTGTTACATTGGGACGAGGTAGGAGAAAGGAAACTTCTTGGACCCGAAGCTTTTAGAGAGGCTCAGGATGCAGTAGCACTGATTAGAAAGCATATGCTCACTGCTCAGAGCCGACAGAAAAAGTTATGCGGATGGCAAGTGGCGTGATGTGGAATTCAAAGTCGAAGATCAAGTCTACTTAAAGATATCTCCTATGAAAGGTGTGAAGCGGTTCAGGAAGAAAGGAAAAATTAGTCCCCGGTTTATAGGTCCTTTTGAGATATAGGACAAGGTGGGAACAGTTGGATATAGATTATCCCTACCACCAAATCTAGCAGATAACCATAATGTATTTCACATCTCGATGCTGATAAGATATGTGTCAGACCCATCTCACGTCCTCAAGTACGATACGATAGCACTCTAGAAAGACTTGAGTTATGAAGAACGACCGGTTAGCATCCTAGATAGAGGGATGAAGGAATTACGGTCTAAGAGTATTCCGATACTTAAGGTCCTATGGAGTAATAGTTCAGAACGGGAGGCAACGTGGGAGTTGGAGGAAGACATCCTAGCTTGGTATCCGAAATTTCTTGGTAAGTAAATGTCGGGGACGAAATTCTTTTAAGTAGGGGAGAATTGTAGTGTCCCAGAATTTTACTTAGCTAGATAGTAGTAGTAGTTAGTAGTAGTTTGTAGTATGTTAGTTTCCATGGATTTTGGTTCAAGTCGGGACTTAGTTGGAAACTCATAGCAACAGTTATGGATTCTATAAGTTTAACCTATAGTTTAGAAATATTAATTATAACATAAGGTTTGATTAATATTGCTAGTCCTAGAAATATTATTTATTATAACCTAATGGTTAGATAGAATTATTAAGAGTGTGACACTTGTCATAATCATGTTTATTAAGGATCTAAGTATTATTGATGAATAGATTAATTAAAATAAAGATCTTCGAGCTCTAGAACCTTCCAGTAGCTATTAGGAAAACATTTTGACTCAGCCAAAGCTGTTTAATCAATTAAAAATATGTTGATAAAGTGCAAATACGTGTTTGATATATCAACTTATGCCAATATATCACAGTTATAGGGGCAGATATATTGCCTACAGGAGATACGAAAAACACATCAACTTCACATGAAAGAACGAACGGGGCTCGAGAAAATGGTCTAGGCGATATATCGCCCAGGGTAGGTGATATATTGCCCCTGGTGCATTTATTTTGAAAGTTGGGATTTCAAATTTAAAAACAGCCTTAACCACTTAGACCTGCCTTTGAACGATTTTGACCGAATTCTGGTCATCTATTGAACGAAAATTTAAATCCTTTTCTTTTTATATTCTTTTATTTATTCAAATTAAAAGGGGTTAGTTTTACTCCTTGAACTCTATAATTAGGACCTAGTACTCAGCCATTTCATTCAACATTCAAGTATTGTTCAGAGCCTCCAAGCTGCTAAGTTTTTTATCGAGAGAAACAATTGGGTTTTGGGACAAAAGCTTTTCCAATATAAGCTTTTCTAAGCACTTGGGAAGTAAGATATAGAGTTATTTCGGTATCAAGGTATAGATCAAGTCATAGTTCATCCAAGGTATTCCTATCTTTATGTTCATTTCTTCATGGTTCTTTAGTTTCTTTTATTTTCATTCAGATCCTAACTCTTGTTCATGATTCTTGGTTAGGTGTTTAAGTTTATTGAAACTTAAGGTTCTTTTCGGTAAGTTTCTTCTTTGATAGTTTAGTTCTCTTTTTCATCTCCTTTCTTTATAAACTCATGGTTTTACTGTTGGTTTTAGGAGTGTTCCAAATCTTGTTCTTGTCTCCATATCCCAGATTTTGGTAAGGAAAATAGGTTAGATTATATGTGTTTATATTTTTATGTTATGATATGTTTTATATATGTATAGGTATGTTTTGTTGTCGCTTAGGCATATGACTTGCTTTAGCAAGCTTCAAGAATTTATGTTTTAGTTGCTTAGGCATATGATTTGCTTAGATAGCAAGCCCCAAGAATTTTTATCATTATCATGGTTTAGAGTTATGATTTACCCTACCTCGATTATTAGACAGAGGACCTAGATGGGTTATCATATACTATTGTGTGATCTAACCTACCTCGATTAGTAGACAAAGGACCTAGATGGTTTTATCACATACCATATTAATGACTTAATGGCCATTAATATTGTAGTCCTATATGAATATTTTTTTATATTCATATGTTTTATAGTGTATGAATATGATATAGTCTTATGTTTATGATTTATGATATATGTTGTTAGTAGATTTTCCTTGCTTGGCATTAGGCTCATTCCTTTCTTTTTAACTTGATCTAGGAAAATGACTATGGTAGGCGAGAAGGATTTATGGCACCTTGGCATGTGTGTTGAGGATGAATGGATTGACTTTACTGCATGATGATCGAGGATGACGTTATTTTTAAGTCTTTTGAATTATGTTTTGATGTATTTCCGCAATTAGTATTTAAACAATTAAAGTTTATGTTTTATGTTTTATAATAATGGGATCCCTTACCGTATTTTATACTTTACTTTGGATCTCGTATACTATTTTGGGTTTTAAATAAAGTTACGTTATTTCTTATGTATTTATTCCAAAATAGTTGCTATGTTAGTAGTTATTAATGGTCCGAGGTCTTAGAAATAGTCTGGCCATTACACATGGCAAGGGAACGGTTCACTAGCCATGAGTTGGAGAACTTTAGAGCGGCACATACATGTTCGGCTTGGTCGGCCGCCATGGTCGAGATATATCGTGGGAATCATAGTATAAAAGTCCAGTTCTTTCACTTAGACCAACTATTGTGTACACCTAAATGTAATTATATTTTGACAAACCTTTTTGGGATCCCTTGTAAATATTTAAAGTTTCAACGAAAAGATTATACCTTTTGGCCAAAAAAATTAGTACCTTAATCATTATTTAATTTTAATTACACTTTTGAGTCCAAATGACTCGCTTAATGAGTTAAGCACTATTTTAAAAACACAGTGTATCGAACTTGGATTAGTAGTGTGTTACAAAAGAACACAAGTCTTGAATTCGTAGCATAAACATAATGCGATGTAAACTTTTAATTAACTAGAAATTCATCTCAGACTTCACAAGTCAAGTATTGCATCATAAATAACATTCATTCATCATAAACCATTTCCTGGCCATCGGGTTCAACATAGAGGCCATGATCCTCACGGCCTCCGCGGCTCGGAGAATAGTTACAGTTGGTAACACGTTTACCATGTGTGCAGCAGAATGCATGGGGTGGTGGGGCTAAGAGATTTCAAATAACGGGATCCATTAACATGCATACATTAATCAATGAAATAGAAAATATTAGTAATTTGTAATGCCCTGGATAACCAAGACTATTACACTGTGTATTTAAAATAGTGCAAGACTTGCCAATCAAGTCGTTTGAACATAATTGTGTTGCTAAAGTCAACTAACAGGTTAGGGTTAAAATACTTTAATTGTAAACGGTTAATTTTCATTAAAACAAGTGTTTGATACATGGGATCCCAAAAATATTATTTACATGGCGGAAAAACAACTCTCAAAAGTTGGTACAACAAACAACCAGTTTAAATGGCAAAATAAAGTTTTGAACTCATGTTCCTGCAATTCCCTCGGTCGAGCAGCTGCTAATGTACACTTCGCCCACAAAGCTCTCAAACTCATGGTTGGTCCAGCTTTCCTTTGCCTTTACCTGCACCACGTATCACCCGTGAGCAAAGGCTCAACAATAAAACCATAATCAACAAGCATAAACAACAACAAGAGCATTTAATAACTTCAAACCAATTAGTTTGATTAATTAGTAGAATACAAGTATTAATCTAGGAAACGATTAGCATATACTTTCAAACACATAACTGAAATTATAATACGAATACTTAGGTGTTGGCGCCCTTAGGCCTAGCCCTCTAGTTATTTAGCTTACCCCGACTCCCTTAGGCGAAGTCCTCTGATTATTTAGCTGACCCTGGCTTGCTTAGGCCGAGCTGCGTTCATTACTCTTATCATTAGCCCCGACACCCTTAGGTTGTACTTTAATATCCCACATAACAGATATATAACTCATAGAACACATATGTTCTATTACAGGGAATCTTAATCCCAAACACAGCCACACAGGTGCAGTTTTCTTACCTCGAGTCCCGAGCGATGGTTAAAGAGCGGTCCCGAGCACGATCCGCAATTTTGAGCCTTAACGGTAATCCTAGTCACAATCAACAACGAAAAACTATAAAATTATAATCCAATTAATTATTTTGGAAAAAAATTCTAGCCTCTGTGACCTCGAATTATACTATATCGGATAGTAGAATTCGTCCCGAGCACCGAGGTTTCAATCCCCGAGCCTCCCCAAGCCTAAAAACAACCCTAGGCGGGCCACGACCTGGCCCTGAGGGTCGCGGCATGCCTTAAGTCAGAGGTGCAGCCTCTTGGTTCTGGGGGAGGCGGGCCGTGACTTGCCCCCTAGGTTCATGGCGCACCCTCAAGTAAGCAAGCCCTCCAGGGGCATTCTGGGCACGCGAGCTGCAACGCCCATGAACTAGGTCGCAGTGCGCCCCCACGAACCCTGAATTCCCTGGATTTCTAGCATTTTTCCCAACTTCAAAGGCCTAGAATCCAACCTAATAATATTCCCAAACCCATAACAAGTCCATAATTCCTAATATCACTTCAGAAACAACATATATAACCTAAAATATTAGCTCAATTTCCCCAAAATCCTAAACTCAGAAACTAACTCAATTATCCCCAAACATGTCCAAACTTAAGAAGAATTCAACAAGTCAAGACCTGAAACCTTACCTCTATTAGTGGCTTGAATTCCCTAGCTATACTCTGTCTACTTCTAGCCTCAAGTCTCTAGACTTTCCCAGCTCACTTCCCGACTTAATTCCTTGAGTCTTCTCCTCCAAAACTTTAAAGGTCTCTTAGGCTCTAGAGAGGAAATGAGAGAACGTGTAAGAGGAGAGAAAGAGAGTGTTTGAGGATATTCCAATGATTCTGGTGGGTTCTGGTTACTCTTAGAGCCTCAGCTGATTACACCATTTAACACAACTTCTCTTATCGCCCATAAAGGCAAAATGGTTAACACAACTTCTCTTATCGCCCATAAAGGCAAAATGGTCATTTTGCCCCCGTTTCCCGCTAATTCCTCGAGTCATCCTACCAATTTCCAGTTAATCCTGTCATATCCAACTAATTACCAAATACTTACTTGTTACCCAATAAACCCCAAAATATATTCTAAGTTTCCACAATACCCTTAAGCTCACCCCGACCCGGGTATTATTCCCTGCTGTGACTATTTCTCTAATCCGTTCACTAGGAACGCCTCAAGCCATGTACTACAAATATATCCACATAATAATGTGGTCTCAACCATTTAACACATAATCACATTTATGCCCTTAACGGCCCAAAATTACAGATATCCCTTTATAAACAATAAAGGCCCCGCATGCATATGTAATACTCATAAACATGCATATAATATATTCACATCATTATATATATCATGCATGCCACATAGTCATGCATTTAAATCATGTAATCACATACATATCCAATTATGTCCTCCCGGCACGCTAATCAAGGCACTAAACCATATTAGCATTTTTGGGTCGTTACAGAATTTTACCAGTTGATGTACCATCAAGATTCATCGCTATCTTTTTGTATCTCCAACAAACATCCATTCCTAAATGTCTCCAAATACTCAGATCAAGATCTTCCAAGATGTTTGTCTACACCTCAAGACGCAAGTGGGAACGTAGAGTAATTGTGGGAATTTTAGTGACTCTCGAGATATTCTCAACACATGAGATATGGAATTTTAGGTCTGAGATCATTTTCAGATTTAGAGAAGAAAAATACGATATCTTTTTCTCTCTGTGAAAACGTAAAACCTTAAACTTAGAAGTCTTTAGAAACTCTTCTCTATTAGATAGTTTTATAACGAATTAAAATTCAAACTTAAAAATTCAAAAAATAAAAGAATTACTAAATAATTAAATAAAAATATCCAAAGTTGAGTCTACACTCAGTTACACGCCAATCACATTGCAAGCACTTATATTGGCGTGAGACACATATCCTTTTCAAGGCATGTGTCTTAACCACTTTTATTTATTTATTATTCAATAAACTATTTATTCAAAGAATTAATAAAATATCTAAAACTGATAACAAACCTTATCAGATAAATATTTTAATTATCTAAATAAAATTTAAATTAATTCAATTCCAATTTGAATTATGAGAATTATCTTTCACATTATTTAAATAAATAAAATTAATTATTTATATATTTCTAAAATTACAATTTTTATTTAATAATTATTTTTAAAAAAAAATAATTAATTTATCTTAGTTACATATTTGCCATTAAAGAACAAATTTCTTCCAAATATGGAATTTCACAAATTTTTCCAGATTTTAACTCTTACCTTTAAAAGTGTTGATAGAGCCACCTCAGGGACCTATGGACCTATAATCTCAAGCTCCAATTAATAAATGTAGATTATCAATTAAATCTCTTTAATATAATGACCTTAATTTATTAATCATAATATTATTCCACTAAAAATAGGAGACTGCATTCTTGCAATTATAGACATTTATTTACATAGTACTTTTTAAAGAAAAAAGTGTCTATCGATTTAATCATTACATACAATTCAATCATCTATTAATGGTTCATAATTAAAGCAGGGATAAGATCACTATTTTACCTCTTTAGTTATTTCTTGTTTCCTTGAGTACCATTAACTTTACTAGTGAAGGTTAATTCATAAACTAACTTATGAATTTGAGCTCAATAACCTTTCAGTTCCAAAAGCTAACCCTTAAGAGAACCATTATTCAATTACTCTCAAAAAGGTATAGATTCCATATTTGTATACTATGTTCTCAACCATTCACATCAATGAGTCCCAAAAATAAAATTTTTAGCTTGATCATTTTGACAAACCATGACGAGTGAATCAACACAAGAATTCGTAGTAACTTTAGGATTAAGATCAATTTGTATATGATCTTCTTATTGATGTGTTTAATTAATACTTATAATAAAACAGTATTCAATCAAGTATTAATAACATATCAGGTCCATTTCTTGTATAACCACATTATACAATGTACCTCCACTAAGATATCCTACTACATCAGTAATCCAGATCTAGATTGTATGTATTCATAATGCTAGTGAATCGTACTGACAATATTTAATCAAAACATTTCATATAACTTTGTTTTACTGTGAACTATTTAATTTTGTTCCCTGGAATCTTAATCATCTCGTACAAAAACAAGATTGTAGTCACAATTACGAATTTAGAAAGTTTTTGATATTCATATAATATTATTCAAATAATAATAGTAAACAATCAATATATGCAAACAAATCATCTTAATTATTTATTTCATAAAACATTGTCCAATGCATACGCTTTAAAGGGCACCATTCCTAACACTTACCTCCCATACAATAGAGCATACTCCGGTAATTTCACGATGATGGTACCTGTCTTGTGGTTAGTCCCACTGTACAACTATATGGGGCCACATTTACAGAGTTCACATAGCGATCACAAAATCATAACATTTGTACTTACAACATTCAAACATAACTATTACATTCAACCCCGACAGATGGGCACAATCATGCACATTTCTAGCCATATAATTCAAATTAACAGCAACACGTTTAATTTAGTAGCATTCATAGCATGAAAACATTCATAGCTAACATTTCACAAAACTAAGTTACTCTTGTTGTATATTTCCTTACCTCTTGTCCTTAGTTTTTGTGAAAAGTGTCTTGGTGAGTGTTTCCGATCGCTTTTAGAACCTATAAACATAGTGGGGCAATATGAGTTACTAAGATCTTACAAAAAGCATAGGGATTTAAGAAAAAAAATTATAAATTCCTAACTCCTGGTCCAAACCCGAGCCTCGGGATAAAATTACCAAAATACCCCTCTCAAAATTCAAATTCCTGAGCCCTGAGCCCAAATCCCGAACCCTAAGCTTTAAAGGGTAATTTTGTAATCTCAAAATATTTTCTACACCTTGTTTTTGACTTATACCAGACTCAAGAGGAAGAGGAGGTCCCCCTGGTCCGACGGAAAAAACCAGCCAGGAGGCACGATGGCGAATCTAGCCAAGCACCCTCGCCCAAGAAGGGTCAAGCAGCTGATCCTCCCAAGGATGGGCCCTCTGGCCAACCTTCTACTCAAACACCTGCCTCTGCTGAGAAGGAGGCCCCACCTGCCTCCACCAACCTTTCGCCAGCGGCTCAGAAAGAACAGGCCCAACAAGCCGAACTTCCTGGGACCAAACTCTCGAACCGTTCCCAGTGATCAGCTAAAGATCGTCTTCCTCACATCCTGAAGCATGACCATTGCAGGGAAGGAATGGCTGAGGCTGAGAACATGGGGGTCGATCAAATCCTTAACAGGGCTCTTAACAAAATGGCTAGTGTAAGTACTCTTTCTCTCGGCTTTTGTCTTTCCTTCTTGTAATGTAGCCTAACTTTTATTCTTTGACTGCAGGCCATGCTGACAATGACCGCTGCTTGTACCCGCGCTATCGTTAGCATCGAGCAGTCCCAGGCGAAGGTTTTTGAGGAGCTTAAGGCCGCGAAGGCAAGGCATGCTGAGGAGTTGGAGCTGGTTACCCAGCAAAAGGATGCTGTGGTGGCAGAACTGGCAGAGAAACAAGCTTCTCAAGAAACTCTGAGGAAGCAGAGGGATGAATACCTGGAGTCCAGCCGAATCCACTGGCGTGAAGTCAAGAAACTTAGGGAGGAGCATCTTGCTAAGGACGCGACCGTTGCTGTTCTCAAAAGCCAGGTGGAACAGCTCAAGCTCACTAATGCCAAGGACCTGGAGAGGTATAAGAACGCGACACTTCGGTGTTTCTATGATTTTTGGAAACACAACCAAGGTGCTGACTTCAGTTACCTCCCAGAAGATGCCAGGAATACTGAGCTAGCCCGCTGCACTGCTCGGCTGGCTGCCGAAGAGAGAGCTAGAGCTCCTACTTCCCCAAGCATTCAGCCAGCTGCCGGAGCGGAGGGAGGAGAAGCCGCCGAGGACGTAGTCGACCAGAGTGCTGAACAAGATCCTCCTGCTCCTTGAAGTTTTTATTCTTTTACTTTTCTTTAATTACACGACCCATGGGTCGTGATGTAAAGATTAAATTTTATTTTTAATTTTGCTGCATGGGCAGCATATTTTCCTTTTACTTTGAACAATTACATCCAAGCAGTACTGCTTGCGGTGTAAGAGAATTTCTTTTGATATTATAATATTTATGCTTATTATAACATCTATTCGCATGACCGAACTTAGCATAGTACTTTGGCTTGATCTAACAAAATATAAATTTTGAAAAGTATTCTAAGTACCGTAGCATGCTTTCACTTATTTTGTTCATGTGTTTACATACCTCTTGGTATGCTTTGCTATCGATGTACCTTATATGCCCCCCAAGTGACTGAGGAACTTTAGGTCCTTGGTCACTTGCCTTGACCATGACCTGTGCGAACGTTACTGCTTGGTATAAAATGTAACACTTATAATACAGCAAAACAACACATGTAATGAACAAATACTTGTAAATAAAATTTACAAAGGTTGGCAAGAATGACTGGCTGCGCACAGTCCCTTATAATTCTCGTATTAAAATGGACTAAACATGTCTTTACGAGTGATCTTAAAAAGATCTTACACTTATAAGCGATTAGCCATATAATATGGCTAACCCTTTTTCAAAACTTGTAAAAAGTAAAAATTAATACAAGTCAGTCCTTCAAAAAGGACTGTTTATTGATAATACTTGTGCAGGTGTTCTCCGTTCCAATAGCATGGAACGAGATCTCCATTCAAGCGTGCAAGTTTGTATGTGCCTGGGTGAAGGACTTCTTCAATCTGGTAAGGTCCTACCCATTTTGGCCCGAGTACTCCAGCAGCTGGGTCGCGGGTGTTTAAGAAAACTCGTCGAAGTACTAGGTCTCCGACGCTGAACTTTCTTTCTTTCACTTTTGAGTTAAAATAACGCGCGACTTTTTGCTGGTACGCAGCTACTCGGAGTTTGGCTTTTTCTCGTTTCTCCTCAAGCAAATCTAGAGACTCCATCAACAGTTGGCTATTCTGGTCCTTGTCGTATTTGATTCTTCGATGTGAGGGTGGATCTAACTCGACTGGCAACATAGCTTCATACCCGTATGCTAAGGAAAATGGGGTATGACCTGTTGCTGTTCGATGAGAAGTTCTATACGACCAGAGTACTTCGGGCAGCAGTTCCGGCCACGTTCCTTTAGCTTCTTCGAGCCTTTTCTTCAGGGTATCCTTAAGTGTTTTATTCACTGCTTCGACTTGCCCATTTTCTTGTGGATGCGCAACCGAAGAAAAGCTTTTAACGATTCCATGCCTTTCGCAGAAGTCTGTGAATAAGTCACTGTCAAACTGGGTGCCGTTGTCTGAGACAATCTTTCAAGGCAAACCATATCAGCAAACAATGTTCTTGATGACAAAGTCAAGAACTTTCTTTGTTGTTATGGTGGCGAGTGGCTCAGCTTCGGCCCATTTGGTGAAGTAGTCGGCTGCTACAATTGCGTATTTTACTCCACCTTTACCCGTTAGCAAGGATCCAATTAAATCAATACCCCATACTGCGAAGGGCCACGGACTTTGCATCTGCTTTAACTCGTTGGGAGCTGCGCATGGGATCTTGGAAAATCTCTGGCATTTATCGCATTTTCGCACAAACTCCATTGAGTCTTCGTTCATAGTCGGCCAGAAATAACCCTGCCTCAGAATATTTTTCGACAAGCTCTACCCCCCAGCGTGATCCCCACAGAAGCCTTCCTGTACTTCCCTCATCAACACCTTCGCCTTTTCTGGTGTAATACATCTGAGCAGTGGCATGGAGTATCCTCTTTGGTAAAGAACACCATCAACCAGTACATACGTAGCAGCCTGTCTCTGAAGAGTTCTGGCTTTGTTTCTATCTGCCGGTAGTACACCATTTGTGAGTTACTCCAAGTACGGTGCCATCCACGTATCTTCTATCTGAATTTCCATACTGGTTTCATCTGTTCGTATGCTCGGCTCGCGTAGTCGTTCCACTGGCACTATATTTAACGTGTCAACATCTTTCGCACTCGCGAGTTTAGCTAAGGCATCTGCGTTTGAATTCTGATCTCGAGGTATTTCCTGGAGGGTATACTTCTCGAATTACGCCAACAGATCTTTGGTTTCATTAAGATAGGCCATCATCTTCAGGCCCCGTGCTTGATACTCCCCTAAGACATGAATCACTACCAGCTGTGAATCACTGTAAATATCAAGCACTTTTATACTCATGTCTTTGGCCAACCTCAGTCCAGCGAGTAGTACTTCATATTCGGCCTCATTGTTTGATGCGGTGAAATTGAACCTAATAGCGCAGTGAAATCGATGCCCTTCTGGCATTATAAATATCACTCCTACTCCTGCGTGAGATTCGTTGGACGATCCGTCCGTGAATAACTTCCACGAAAGAGCTTTGACTTGGGGCTCAGGCACACTAGGTTTTTCGCACTGCTCGTCATCTGGGAGCTCAGTGAATTCAGTGATAAGATCAACCAAGACTTGTCCTTTTACTGCTGCTCACGGTGAATATGTGATATCGAACTGCCCGAGTTTGACCACCCATTTCAATAAGCGCCCAGCCGCCTCTAGCTTTTGCAGAACTTGCCGAAGGGGCTGGTCAGTTAAGACTGTGATGGGATGGGCTTGAAAGTAAGGACGTAACTTCCTTGAGGCCAAGATTAAGCAATAGGCTAATCTTTCGATGGGAGGCTACCTCAATTCGGCCCCGATTAACCTCTTGCTTACATAGTAAACCGCCTTTTGTACGCCTTCTTCTTCCCGTACTAGTACCACACTTGCAGCAAATTCGGTGCTCGCCAGGTAAATGAATAAAGTTTCTCCATCTATGGGTTTTGATAAAATAGGAGGTTGTGCCATGTGGGCTTTTAAGGCTTGGAAAGCCTGTTCGCAGTCTCCGGTTCATTCGAACTTCGTGTTGCCTCTAACTAGATTAAAGAAAGGGACGCATTTATCCGTTGATTGGAAATGAATCTACTTAGTGCGGCAATTCTTCCAGTTAAACTTTTCACATCCTTGATTTTCACCGACGATTTCATGTCGATCAGGGCTTTGATATTTCGGGGTTTGCCTCGATTCCTCTTGAATTAACAATGAAACCCAAAAATTTCCCTGATCCTACTTCGAAGGAACATTTGAGAGGATTTAACTTCATCTGATATTTGTTCAGAACATTGAAACACTCTTGTAAATCCTTTACATGTCCTTCTGCCTTTTTTTGACTTTACCAGCATGTCGTCCTCGTACACTTCCATGTTTACTCTGAATAACTCCTTAAACATGTGGTTAACCAATCACTGGTAAGTCGTACCAACGTTTTTCAGTCCGAAGGGCATTACTTTACAACAGTATAACCCTGTATCGATCCAAAAGCTAGTGTGATCCTCGTTAGGGGGATGCATACTGATCTGATTGTATCCTGAGTATGCATCCATGAAAGAGAGAATCTCATGTCCTACAGTTGCATCGACCAGCTGGTCGATCCTTGGGAGTGGGAAGCAATCTTTTGGGCAAGCTTTATTAAGGTCTGTGAAATCCACGCAGGTTCGCCATTTGCCGTTAGGCTTGGGAACCAGTATTGGATTAGAGACCCACGATGGATAAAAAGCCACCCTGATGAACCCATTCTCCTTCAGACTTTCAACTTCTTCTTTTAAGGCTTTCGATCTATCCTTATCGGGCAGCCTTCTTTTCTGTTGCACGGGTGGAAAAATCTTATCAACGTTCAGGACATGGATGGTAATTGCAGGATCTATCCCAGCCATGTCTTTGTGTGACCAGGCAAAAACTTCCAGGTTCTTTCTCAAAAATTCCACCAGTGCATGCTTCGTTATTGCTTCTAAATTTTTCCCGACCTTTACAACTCTGGTCGGGTCTTTCTCTTCATTTTGGACCTCTTCAAGGTCCTCGACGGGTCCAACATCTTCCTCAAAATCCCCAAAGCGAGGATCCAAATCTCTATCCTCACTTTGGGCAACACCCTATTTGGTGACTCCATCACCAGATTGGGCTTGTGTATCAATGGCCATCTGCAACCTTTCTAGGGGAGTGCTCTTCACTGTTCCTCTCTTTGCCTTCGTGATCAAGGCATTGTAGCACTCTCTTGCCTCTCTCTGATTCCCCAACACGCGTCCTACCCCTGTGTCTGTTGGGAATTTTATGGCCAGGTGCCATAATGAGGTGACGGTTTGGAGGTCAACCAGTATGGGCCTTCCGATTACAGTATTGTACGCCGAAGGACAATCGACTACTATGAAAGTAGCAAGTAATGTCCTGGTAGCAGGTGTTGTACCTGTTGTTACCGAAAGTCTGATTGTGGGGCGAGTCCCTCACCAGAGAAGTCATAAATTGTTTGGTTGCTAGGCTCCAAGTCCTTGACGGACAACTTCATGCGTTCCAGCGAAGACTTGTACAGGATGTTTGTTGAACTTCCTGTATCAACTAGTACTCTCTTCACCATCATGTTGGCGATTTGAACATCAACAACCAACGGATCGGAATGTGGGAACCAGACATGTTGGGCGTCGCATTCAGAGATGGTTATTGCACCATCCTCTAATCGAGCCTTCTTTGATGCCATGTTCTCAACAGTCATCATCTCGATGTCCTGGTCGTTGAGTAGGGTCCGAGCATATCGTTCCCTCGCCTTTCTGCTATTTCCCGCGAGGTGTGGGCCTCCACAAATGGTGAGTAAAGTGCCAGTGATGGGGTCAGGCTGCAAAGGTGGCGAGGGTTGGAGTGCGGGTGCTTGCTCGTTGCCACCTGGAGCCTCTCGTTGGGAATTTCCTGAGGCCCGTACGTATCTTCTCAAGTGTCCTTGTCTGATAAGGAACTCGATTTCATCTTTCAGCTAATTGCATCCATTTGTATCATGTCCGTAGTCATTATGATAACGACAGAACTTCGTAGTATCTCTCTTCGAAATATCTTTTCGAATGGGAGAGGGTTTTTTATAAGGCACACTAGAACTCGTGGCCTGATACACCTCTCCCCGAGACTCAATAAGGGCAGTGTAGTTAGTGAATCGCGGTTCATAACGATTGAGCTTGGCGCGTTTATTCTCAGAGGTGGAAGGCTCATTATGCGGCCGTTTCCCCCATTCTTGCCATTGCCATTGTCATTCCCGTTGCCTTTGCTGTTGCCGTTAGGTTTTGACCCATTGGCAACTTTGGCGGGATCGGCAGTCCCCTTATCCTTGCCTGGGTACTTTCCTTCGCAGGCGATGGCGTCTTCGAGCTTGATGTACCGATCAGCTCTATCCAAAAATTCTTGGGTAGTCCTAACTCCATGCTTCATGAGGCTACTCCACAAAGGTGTACAACACCTAACTCGTGCAGTTAGGGCCATCATCTTGCCCTCATCTCCCACTGTTTTGGCTCCAGCTGCTACTCGCATGAAGCGCTGGACGTAATCCTTCAGTGGCTCTCCTTCTTGCTGGCGTATCTCCACTAGCTGGTTTGCCTCAGTTGGGTGCACATGACCCGCGTAGAATTGTCCGTAAAATTATTTTACGAACATATCCCAAGAAATAATACTTGCAGAAGGGAATTTGAAAAACCACTCCTGTGCAACATCAGAAAGTGTTGCAGGAAAGATCCTGCACCGAGCGTCTTCGGACACTTTTTGAATGTCCATCTGTATATCAAACTTGTTGACGTGAGATACCGGGTCACCATACCCGTCAAAGTTTAGAAGCGTGGGCATTTTAAACTTGCTGGGAGTTTCTGCCATAGCTATCCTCTGAACGAAAGGAGTGCCCCTTCTCCTATCATACTCGATATGAGGCATTCTTCCCCCGACCAGCTGTTGTACTGCCTGGTTTAGGGCATCTATTTGGGCATGGCGTCAGGAATTGCCGGGGCCTCTGCTGCTGGGGGAATGTACTCATCATGTCGTTCCCAGTGATCGTTGAGTACATCTCTCAAATCCTCGTCTCTTCGCCGCTGCTCGCTTGCTCCGAGCCAGTTAAAGACGTTATTTTATATGGGCTGCCCCTCAGCGTCGCGTATCTCGGGTTGGTCCTCCCTAGGTGGTGGGCTTCTGCCCCCACCTCTCTCTCCATTTCTCCGACCGGCATTTCCTCTGCCTGAGTCAGCCTCATTGTAACCATGGCCATCTCTAAACCTCGACTGGCTATGGTGGGATCGAATGTCCCCTCGGTTGCCTCCTTAGGCTGGAACTTCCCGAGCGTTAGAGGGTGGCATGCGTTGGTTGGTAGGCTCCTATACATTATCATGCCGTGGGGGGCCCTGGACCGCAAAGCTTATCTCTGAGTTCCTTCTGTTGCCAGAAGGACGCTGCCCTCTGCTCGGGGGGTTTGGTCCTTCACCCCTATGGCGTCTAGGGTTGCGAGGCTGCTGCCCGGCCCTATTCTGCCTTGGCAGCGGGGGAATGTCTCGACCAGCCTGGGATGGAGGCTGCGCTTCAGGATCCCTTGGTGGGACATCCTCTTGAGGCATTGGTGGCTACTCGGGCCTCTGGGGGCTCGAGGGCTGGATCGGCGGGCTAGGATTGGGACCCCTTTGGGGTGGCCCATTTGAAGGTTGATCAGGCTATGAGGCAGGTGCAGCCCGATTCCTAGCCAACTGTAGGGCTGCTTCAATGGCTGCCATGGCCTCCCTCTGACGACGGTCCATCTCCGCTTGCCTCTCACTTAATTCCTGGCACTGTCGCTCAATCTCTTGTTGCTGCCGCGCCATAACCTCAGCAGCACTTTCTTGACTGGCCGTCAGATTGGCCAGTTCATCCTGCAATACCCCCAGGGTATTCCTCAGCGTCTCGGAATCCAGTTCTTCCTCATCAAATTCCAAATGTGGCTCATCTTCAGTCACGTTTGGAGGAGGAGGCGATTGAGATGGTGCAGCGCCGGTCGCCTGCCCAGTCTTCTTTGTTGTTTTCGTCATTTATGCTTCAACAATATCGTATCAAGCTCTTAATGAAAGCACCAGAATGTTGACCCTGATTTTAGTCAACTGACACGGAGTCAAAATGCTTGATGTGGATGAATGTGTTAGAATGAATATAATGACAAAAACAGTAAAGAACACAAAAAATTATAGTGGTTCAGTCCCAGAAACTTGTAGTGAACTACGTCCACTTAAGCTATTATTGATATGAGATCTCAAAGGGGTGATCAAAGAACTAGGGTTCTTCGAGTTTCACCAACCTCAGGGAGATAAACAGTACAATCGTAATAAAATAGCTATTAATTCTCTCGTAAGTATGTAATTCTTCTTAAGCAAAAGCCAAAAGTCCCTTTCTTGAGCTATCTTTTTCTATTTATAGGCTCAAGGAGGATTACATGAATTTGTTATAGATATTCTCTCCTAATTAATCGGATAATCAGGAATCATAGGAGATAATCTCGGGATTGACTTTGATTCACCCAAGATCATTCTGAAATATTCGGAGTGTACGACCACGCTGGTCGTATGAAAATCTCAACCGCCGCGCCTGTAATGTCGTATTGGTCGATACTCTAACAGAACTCTGCCAGGTGTCAGCCACGTGTTCAGAATTCGCCTGCC
Organism: Humulus lupulus; assembly: GCF_963169125.1. NCBI lineage: Eukaryota > Viridiplantae > Streptophyta > Magnoliopsida > Rosales > Cannabaceae > Humulus > Humulus lupulus. The sequence goes on from NC_084793.1 coordinate 268,201,214, forward strand.
ACGTCATCCGTTCCTATTTTTTGGATAACAATTTATTTTACACCTAAGTCTCAAACTTTAATCTAAAGAGATCCACTCACAATTCTTATAAATTAAAATAATATTTACCAATTATTATTTTAATTTCATTCAATCACATATTTCAAATAAAAAAATTAAATCGGGTTATTACACCCTTCCCACCTTAAAAGAATTTCATCATCGAAATTACTTACACAAATATATCAGTAAACTTCTCGCGCATGTGATCCTCGCACATGAGGATTTCGCTATAGTAATAATATCCTAGCATGTATGAATATTATTATTATGAGCATAATTACAGTAATAATATGGTATGTGTTGACCAATATTTTGGTCAATGACGCTGAGTCAAATTAAACAACAATTATGAATGTAAGAGATGAATTCAAGTAAACGACACAAAATAATTTATAGTGGTTTGGCCCCAAGAGTTGGTAATGACCTATGTCCACTTGCGCTTTTATTAATCAAATAGGTCTCAAACTCAAGATCAAGAAGAATAAGATTCAACTGAGTTTCTTGTGTCTGAGAGAAAATACAGTTCGATAGGGATTTCGTATGTTAAGTGTGCATTAAAGAATAATAACTGCTAGAGATCTCTATTTATAGAGTCTCCTAATGGGACATGAGCCTTACAAACATAAACTAGGCCCTACACGTGTGGTGTGGGTTTGTTACAACTAGTTACATATTAAAAGAATACAAAAAATACATTCAAATACCAGTGACATAAATATCCCTTAAAATTCAAATCATTCTGGTTGAATGGGTCATCCTTTGAGCAGGGCTTCCTTCGAGCATCTTTATAAGGTCAGTGTAGCATCGACCAACCCTTTCTATTCGACCAAAAACCTTTGTTTAATAGACATCAATCTCTTCAAGGTGGATAGCTTCCTTTATTTTGATTGAATGCATTTGACATGCTCATGCAGCTCGACCAGCACACACAAACATAATACTTTTTACAGCCACATGTCCTTTTCATATGCCACATCATCATGTCCAATTATGGGTTAAACATTTTCTCCCAAGTTTATCTTAGTTGACCAGCACTAGATAAACTTGCATCCTTCGACCATGCTGGTACCTTTTCAAATTCTGGCTCATTAAAAATGTAGTACCACTTTTACAAGTAATGATGATACTTTTTGCTAAAGTAAGTGGCGCTTTTAAGTTTCCAGGGCAGACTTGACACCACGTTTTAGGCAGTAATGACGGTCTTTTTTTTTCCCCACATTGATGACGTCACATCACTTTAAAAACAATGACAACCTTTCACTTTAACGACGTTAGTTGCTTGCATGCTGGCAAGGCTATAGCCTTGCCTTTTCCCATTCCCTTCACCCTCTTTAAACTTTTTCCATGTGTTCTCTTTCTTCAAAAACTCTCTCAAACCCGAAGCGTTTGTTCCCCAATCTTTGATTTTGTAATCCGATTCTCATCAAATTTTTCTTCAAGATCATTATTCAGGTAAGTTTTTGACCACCTTCTCATAATTTTTTTTACTGTAATCTTCTTCAAAATCTGTGGTAATTTTGGAATTTTTCACTTTCACGTTCTTGGTATTCTTGATTAAACAGTAAGAAGCTGTAACGCCCTGGATAACCAAGACCGTTACACTGTGTTTTAAATAGTGCAAGACTTGCTAATCAAGTCATTTGGACAAAATGCGAATCTAACGTCATCAACGGATTCAGAATAAAAGATTTTGGTCATAAATAGGCTATTTTCATTAAAAATGACAGTTTCATGCATGGAAACTTAAAACAAGGTTTAGATGACTCAGTTACAGCAAATCTCAAAAGTTATAAATAAGTCAAGCCACTCTAATGGAAAAATACACATTTTAGGTTTCTGTCCCTGTACAATTCCCCAACCGTGGAGGCCGAGCAGTTGACAATGTACACCTTGCCCCCAGAGCTCTCCAACTCATGGTTGATTCAGCATACCCTCGCCTTTACCTGCACCACGTAGCACCCGTGAGCCGAGGCCCAGCAAGAAAGCATGATATCATGGAAAAATCAACCTCAATAATCAAATATTCCACAATGCATAACCAAGAATTCAACAATTCATAACATTTATCCAATCAGGGATAACACTCAGCAGATTAACAGTTTATCATCCAGACAGTTAACCAATCATATCCATAACACAATATTCACGTTCATAATCAACAGTTTAGCACATCCATTAAGTAATATTCAGGGTCGGCGCCCTTAGGTCGCACCCTCTATTTAACCCACTGTCTTCGGCTCACTTAGGCTGCCCCCAGTGGAATACTCACTGACTCTGGCCAGCTTAACCGAGCTCAGTGATAAATAAGCTGCCTCAGCTACCAGTGGCCGAGCCGCGCCCTGTGCGCAAATATTGATTCCGACACCCTTAGGTCGGTTATCGCATGTCCCATGGCATAATACCACCTCATGACATGATATATAAATGTAGGGAGCTCTTAGTCCCATCATGTTCACATGGTTATTCACATTCACATAACACGGCATACAAACATAGGGAACACTTAATCCCAACCTAACCACATAATCAGGTGCAGCTTTCTTACCTTTAGATCCCGCTAGCTTGCTCAATTGATCCTCAAGCACGATCACGTCTGAACCTTAGTGCGTACCTAGTCACAGCCATAGATCAGAATCACCACCAAACTTCAAATCAAAAACCTAGCCTCGGGACCAATCCTGAGCCCCCGGGAAGCCCAAATTCCACCAAACGGGGTGGTGGATTCAAACCCCGAGCCTCCGGGAAAAAACCCTAAAGAAAAACTCAAAAACCCCTTTCTGGAGATAGGGTAGCGCTGTAAGGACGGCGCTATAGCGCTACAGACAGAACCAAAACGCCCAAAAAGCCCTAGCCTAGCGCTGTAGCGCCCAAAGGCTAGCGCTACAGCGCTAGTCACAGACCAGCATCACTCTGTTTTCCCTTCTTCAATTTTCCTCAAACCAAAACCCCTTGGAATCCTTCCAACCCTCAACTACACTCCAAATTGAGTCTACCATCACCTATATCTCACCCCATACAACTCAATAACGCAACACTTAACCACATGCATCATCAAACTAGAAAAACAAACATTGAACCCAAGAACTAAAAGATTCAACCAGAAACTCAGATACTCAGAACATCAAAGCCAGAACTTGTTACCTTCTATGGAGGACTTCAACCTTAGCTTATCCCTAGCATCCAACCAGCCTCAAGCCCTTCAACTCCTCAGGTTCATATCCCTTTATTCCATCCAAAACTCAGACTTAGAAACCATCTCATTAAAACCCAGAAAAGTCATCAAGAAATCTTAAAACTTACCTCAATTGAATGGCTAAACCCTGCTAGTTCTTCTAGCTTCACCAAGGTCCTTAGCCCTAAGCTCCATCTTGAGCTTACTCTGGAATTCCAGCTCCAAAACTCACAAAGAATGGTGCAGAGAAGAACAAACCGAATGGAGAAGAGAAGTCCATGTTTTTCTTCTTTCTTTCCTTCTTTCCCTTTCCTTCAGCTTCTCACACTTTCTAGTAATTCCACTAAGGCATAAAGGCAGATGTTACTTATCTCTTATAGTTAAATGACCATATTTCCCTCCCAATTAAACTAAGCTTTTAAACATCCTAAGGGAATTTTAGTCATTGCTCCCAATTCCCACTAATTCCTCAAGTATCCTAAATATTTACCACTTAATTCCCATCATCTAATTATTCACCAACTATTTTCCCTCATTATCAAATAATTTCTGATATATTCTCCAAATTCTCAGATACATCCCCAGACTCACCCCGAGCCGGGTACAAATCCCCGCTGTGACTTTCCCGCTAAACCGCTTGTTAGGATCGCCTCGAGCCACAAGCTACAGACATACCCACATAATAATGTGGTCTCAACATTAGCCTACCAATATACGCACAAGTATGCAATTACACTCTAAATGAGCCAAATTACCAAAATACCCTCACAATAGAGTATATAACCCCATGCATGCCTTTATCATCATATAATAATATGACCCACATAATCATGCATATAATCACATAATAGCACAATAAATCAATTATGGCCCTCACCACCTCCTAATCAAGGTTCTAAACCTTATTAGGAAATTTGGGTCGTTACAGAAGCTGAGTTTTTCTTGAAAAATCGTCGATTTTCTTGGGAAAATTAGTGTTTGCGAAGTAGGAATATGAACTATAGGCTTTGGGTATGTTTGATTTTGCACTTAATTCTAGGAAAATCCATAAAATTGAATAAAATTCGATTTTTGAACATTGGAAAAAATGGTGGAAATTTTCCCTCCAAAAGGTAAGTGAAAAGGTTTGAGGAAAATATTTTTAACTTCTTTTCGATCTATTTTTAAACCTGATCAAATATCAATCATCTTTATTCGAGAAGCATACTTCTTGTAGGCAAACATATACTAGTCGAATAACCCAGTTCCCCATTTATTTTTACCAGATGTATGCCCTCAATCACTTGGGAAATGATTATTCAATAAACCCTGACCTACTTCAAACGTTTCTTGATGATGTGGATAAGAATCGACCAAATATTTTTCTCAACCGTGATACTTTTGAACATTCATTTCAACCTGGGGAACAATGCCATCAATATTATTTTAAATTTTCCCCGATGAGGAGTATCGTCAGTAGGTTGATGAATTGCACCAAGGAACAAGGAAATTCTGTAATGCCCCAAATTTCCTAATAAGGTTTAGGACCTTGATTAGGAGGCGAGGAGGGCCATAATTGATTCATTATGTTATTAAATGATAATATGCATGTTTAGGTGAATTAAATATGCATGTGAACCCATTTCCGATTAATTGGGTAATTTTCATATTTTGGCCATTTCGGGCATATTTGGCATTTATGTGATATGTGTGTGGTGCATCATTATTATTTGGTTATGCTAGGGTTACTCAGAACGAGACGATCCTAGGAGGTAAGCTAGTGGGAAAGTCACAACGGGATTTATTCTTGACTTGGAGTGAGTCAAGGGGTATTTAGCACTTTACTAAGTTATTGGGTAATGGGAATCAATATTTGGTGATAAATTGGGAGTTATTAAGATCAGGTGGAATTTCTGGAGGTTTTGACTATTTTTCCCCTGGGGAGGTGTTTGGGACCCCGAGCATTAGGATTTTTTTGAGGCTAATTAAGCTTGAAGTAACCTATTAAGAAATAAAAAGAATGTTCAGTAAGTTCTTGCTCCCTCAAAGTTCCATTTTCGTCTCCCAATCACATTTTCAAAGGAAACTTGAGTTCTAAAACTTGGATTCAATTGAGGATCGAGGCATAGTGATTCTATGATAGATTAGAAGCTTATTAGTTGGAGGATTTAGTTTAGAAACGACTTAATCGAAGGTAATCCAAGTTTTATGTTCTAAGTTTTTAAAGTTTTTAAGCTTGGATTGGATTTTGTGTTTTGATGAGTTTTTGAATGAATTGAAGCTTGGGTTTTGTTGATTTTGGATTATGGGGATGTTTTGGAACTTTGATTTTTGAGTTTGGAGATGTTTTTGGAAGGTTTTAAAATGGTAAAATTGAGGAAAAATGGCTGGTTTATGGTTGGGCCGCAGCCCAGGCTCGATGAAGAAGATGGAGGTTTTTGAAAGGCCTGGGGGCTGCGGCACTTGGTTAGTGGGGCCACGGCGCTTGATGCCATTTGGGGCCAAAATGATATTTTTATCATGTGAACTCAAACCTTAGGCCTCAGGATCATTCCTACTACCCGGTTTAGTGGGATTCGATGTCCCAGAGGCTAGGTCTTGGTTTCGGGATTGGGTTTTAGAACTTGAACTCATTGGATCACCGTTTATGGTTGTGACTAGGTTATCACTAGGGGCTTGGAATCAAGATCGTGCTTGTGGCTCGTTTATTGGTAACCTGTGCTTGGACCAAAGGTAATAAAATTTCACCCCGTATATGACATGCATGGTTATTATTGAGGCATGTTGAGTGTTTAAATGTGATGCATGTAATGCATAAGAAACATATGGTTAAGGTATGCCATGAATGCTAAATATGAAATTGATCAGAGCTTGTGTCTCTGTGTTTGTGCATGATCCTAATTATGCTAGCAATTGTTATGTAAGCATGTTGAATGCTCTATATTTGGATATTTGACATATGATATATGCCTGGTAGCATTGCTTACTTGTGCGTGTCAAAACTAGCTGTGAAGCTATGACTTACTAGTCAAGTTCGACATTGGTATTGAGCACTGAACATATGTTACTGACTTGAGAGTCAGGAGCGGCATAAGCATCAAGAACGCAGAGCCAATGAATGATTAGATCTAATCAACATCTGCACTGGATGACTCATCATGAGCATTAATGCCGGACCGACCTCAAGTTCAATGAAAACTAAAAGTGTTTGTCTAGTCTAAAGGCTAGTTATTTAGAGCCAGAGTCGGAAAGACTAAGGTGACCTACATGTCACTTGGCTAGGAGGGTATGGGACCTCAGGGTGTTACTCATTAGTCGTCCACACAGAGAAAGACTCATTAGTCTTCTATACAAAGTGTGACTCATTAGTCACCTATACAGGGTATGGCTCATTAGTCATCCACATAGAGATAGACTCAATAGTCTTCTATACAGAGTGTGACTCATTAGTCACCTATACAGGGTATGGCTCATTAGTCATCCACATAGAGATAGACTCATTAGTCTTGTATACCAAGTGTGACTCATTAGTCACCTATACAAGGTATGGCTCATTAGTCATTTACACAGAGATAGATTCATTAGTCATCTATACAAAGTGTGTGACCCATTAGTCACCCACCCCGAGATTGACTTACTAGTCATCTGACCGAGATTGACTTACTAGTTATCTAATCGAGATTGACTTACTAGTCATCTACCTCAGAGTAAGAGACTTACTAGTCATCTACAGAGTGCAGGACTCCATAAACATTTATTTGTACCTGCTTGCATGCGTGATTAAGGCTATTATTGCTAGGCATGCACAGTATGATTTGATGACATGTTATTACTGTTCATGAGCATATTGAGTTTTCTTGCTGGGCTTCGGCTCACGGGTGCTATGTGGTGCAGGTAAAGGCAAAAGAAAGCTGGACCATCCTTGAGTTCAAGAGCTTAGGTGACGATGTGTACCTATGCGGCTACTCGACCGCCACGACCGAGGGTTGAAAGAGGAATTAGGGTTAAACCCTGTTTTGCCGCTTAGATCGGCTGGTTGTAAATATTTTCTTGATGAACCTTTAAATTATATTTTTGGGATCCCAATGTATACAGTAAACGTTTTAGTGAAACGTTATATCTTAACCAAAATTTTTAATCCAAAACTGCTAATCATACTTAGTTACACGATTATGGCCAAACGACTCAGTTAGCGAGTTTAGCACTGTTTAAAATGTGCACCATAATGGTCCCTGGAGTTTAGGGCATTACAAATTCCTTCCAAAGGACTAGACTTATGTTGTCCATCCTGACTTTGCTGAAACTCTCCCTGTTGGAATCCCGACAAGTGGGAGGGCAACGAACAAGAATTTAATTGGTGAAGAGGTGGTAACTGTTGCTTTATATTCTCCATATAGGGCAAGAGTAAAGAAAACAACCAAGCAACTGATAGTTGCAGACCCACAAGTCGCAAGGCAAGCGACCAGTGGGAATAATGATCAGCAACAAAGGCAGAGCGAGCACCTTGCGAGGGTTTAACAAGTCGTGGAGGTTACTAATACACTTCGACTCCAAGCGAAGCTTAAACCTCGGAAGAACAATAATGTAACCTGGCATGTTTTTCCAGAGTGAACTCTTTCGAGTAAAGCTCTTGAAGGCTACCCCGAAAGGTACAACTTTCGGGGAATTAACATCATCACTCCTTGGGCCAACCAGTGTGCTAACCTTCCTAGTTGAGCTTTTAGCGCTTGGTCGCGCTTCCATACCTTGGCTTGTACCACTTTGCCACTCCATGAATACTTCAGCGGCATATCAAAGTACTTTTTATATTACCCCATTCCAGATAACACCAAATAGATATTTAATGCTTTTGGCATTATACATCCTCTACTTCCTCCGCAAATGGGAACATCCAACTCCCTAAGAGGTCCATTATATGTTCGACCTCAAGTGTAATCCAGGCCATCAAGGGACTAGATTCTTATACTTCTGCCATAGGGACACGACCAGAGTGTTCCTGCTCGAACCCACATTTAGAAGTAATGTGGGTGCATACTTTAAGGAGTATTTTCTGACAACCGACCTGGTCGCAGAAAATCTCTCTTTTCAATGAGTAGGTAATGAGCCCTTCCTTATTTTTCCTTTTCAATCTTGTCCTTTCTTTTCAAGTTTGTTACTAAGTTATTTTTCGATTTATTGTTTTAGGCCTATGGGAACAGCTTCTTCCTACTCAGGGCATGTTCACTCAAGCAGCTTTGCTAGAGAGCCTCATGCACGATAAAAAGAATTGTATTCTTCTAGTAAAAAATTGCAACCTTAGGCTAGTTGCCCTTTTCAAGCTCTACCGGACCAACAAAGACGCCACAAAAGAAAGTGTTACAAGCGGAAGAGTCATCGAGCAAGAATTCGGTAAAGAGACAAGGCAAAACGATCAACCCCAGTCGACCCCTACTCCTTTGAGGATGAGAACAAGAAGACTGAGCATAAAGGAGTAAGGGGATGATCCTCATGAAAAGGCTTTAGTAGCCGCTGAAGTAAAAGGAAAGGGAAAATAAGTGTTGGTCGAAGACGAAGATCTATTGATGATGAGGAAGACATTCCAAGTATTAATTTAAAATATAGCATGACTTCTCCAGTAGCTAAGTGTAGGCGTAGGCTTTTTTATTCACCTTCTTCCTTTTCTGATATGCTCAGAATGGAAGCAAAGGTAGTAATTTTTAACACTTTCTAGGAAGATCTTTCTTGGTCGAAAAGTTCTTCTTTTCTAAGCTGCTTCTCGAGCAATAGTATAGACATGGGTACTAAACTTTATTTCTAACTGTATTGCTTGAAGTCTTTATGCCTTTACTGTATGTTTCTAACATGTTTGCACATGTTTCAAGTTATGTTAGACTCGAAGGTGTTCGACCTGTACACCTCGACCTCCCCTCCTGTCTCGACCAAGACTGGAGCTGTTTCGAGCAAAGAGCCTACAGCAAAATAGCTCAGAAGAGACACTTCTCCTTCAGAGACAATCCTTCCTCCTGCCAGCTAGACTCCTCCAACAGACCAAACTCCTCCTCTTGCGAGTAGCTCCCCAGTTGCTTCAGTAGTCGACCCCGACACTTCTCATGATATAGTACACTATAGTTCTCTCAGCATCACCTAAGAATTGAGGCCTTTGCGGCTCTCGAGGAAGTCTTGGTGGACTAGGCCCTTAGTCAGGCCATCTTAGAGGCGTTATCGGTAAGCACATTTTCTTCTTTTGTATGTCTGAACAATAATATTGCTCGCTTCTAATCTTTTAAATTTGTAGTTTGTGATGACTCTTACTTATACTCATCCTCGAGCAAAGGCAGTTACTGACGAGCTAAAGAATACAAGTGTAACGTCCCAAAATTCCTAATAAGTCGTAGTGCCTTGATTAGGGGGCCAAGGAGGGCAATACTGGAATTAGAGCTGTAAATACGGGCTGACATTTCTAGCACGACACAAAACCGGCACGATCTCGGGAGGCAGGAGCACAACATGACACGAAAAAGTATGGGCTTGGGCCAGGCACGACACGAATTTAAAATGGGCACGACACGGCATGGCACGAAATGGGCCTGAGCATGGCACGACACGACAAGCCCAAAGTCACGACACGAAAGCATGAACAAACTAGCTCGAAAGCACAACATGATAAAAGCCCGATATTTTGACATTAATAATGATAATAAATTTTTATTTGTCAATTATCTATAAATTAAAATGATAATAAAAGTCTATTATTTTTCTCAATAATTATAATTTCATAATTATATTAATTTTTTTTAAGATTTGTGAGTTAAATTTTTTAGCATTTATTAGTAGGTAATCAAATTCTAATAATTATCTTTGATATAATTTTGTGTAAAGTATTGTTGAAAAGTATATAAAAATATCTCAAACTATAATAAAAAAATGTATTTGGATTTGTGGTGAGTCCATTGATTGTTAAAGAGGAGGTGGGGGAGGGGGGGGGGGGGGGGGGGGGGGGACGGGGGGTCAATTCCTCACCCTTACATTTTTTGGCAATAATAAAATGAGCCAAAAATGTGGACCCGAATTTGGGACCAAATAAAGAAAGTGGGTCGGCCTGAATAAGGAAAGTGGGCTGGACCGATTTGGGCCCGACATCGAATGAGCATGGCACAACATGGGTCGTGCCTGTCAACCGTGCTAGGCTTACTCTTTCAAATATGGGTCGGCACAGCCCGACACGAATTTGAATATAGGCTCGGCGCGGCTCGACACGAATTTTTTGTAGGCACGAAAATGTGGGTCGTGCCGTGCCAGGTCGGCCCACATTTACAGCTCTAGCTGGAATGTTATGTGCTTATATTTGGAATAGTTAGATTAATTATGTATTTATGTGAGTTATAGTATGATATGACTATGTTTGCATGTTTAAGTTTATTAAATATGCATGTGGGCATGTTTCTTATTAGAATGGAATTTTCATACTTTCAACCCGTTGAGGGCATAATAGTAAATATATGTGTTTTAGGATTGAGATCACATTATTATGTGAATAGATTTGAGTTAGTCGATGCTAGAGCTGTAAATGTAGGCCGGCCCGGCTCACATTTTCATGCCTCCGAATAATTCAGACTGGGCCCGTATTTAAATTCATGCCGAGCAGGGCCAGCCCATACTTGATAGAGTAAGACCATAATGGCCCATAAGCTCGGCCCATGTCGTGTCGTGCTCGTGCCATGTCTGGCCCAAGTCAGGCCGAACCACTTTCCTTATTCGGGCCATCCCACTTTCCTTATTTGGGCCCAAATTTGCACCCACAATTAGACCCATTTTATTATTGCCACAAAATGTGAGGATGGGGAATTGAACCCTCGACCTCCTCTTTAACAATCAATGGACTCACCACCAATTCAAATACATTTCTTTGTTTAAATTATAGTTTGAGATATTTTTATATACTTTTCAACAATACTTTACACAATGTTATATCAAAGATGATTATTAGAATTTGAATACTTACTTATAAATGCTAAAAAATTTAACTCACAAATCTTAAAATAAATTAATATAATTATAAAATTATAAACATTGAGAAAAATAACAGACTTTTATTATCATTTTAATTTATAGATAATTTACAAATAAAAATTTATTATCATTATTAATGTCAAAATATCGGGCTTTTTATCGTGTCGTGCCTTCGGGCTAGTTTGTTCATGCCTTTGGACTTGTCGTGGCATGTCGTGCTTAGGCCCATGTCGTGTCGTGTTGTGCCAATTTTCAATTCATGTCGTGCCTAGCCCAAGCCCATATTTTTTCGTGCCATGTCATGCTCGTGCCTGTTTTGTGTCTTGCTAGAAAGGTCAACTCGTATTTACAGCTCTAGTCAACATTAGGCAATCCTAGTGAGCTAGTTAGCAGTTTAGTCACAACGGGGTCAAATACCCGACTCAGGGTGAGCCTAGGGGTGTTTTGGTAATTCAGTACATTGTTGGGATTTATTGGGTAATGGGAAATTAATTGGTGACTACTTTCGAAATGATGAGGTGTTACTTGAGATTGGCAAGAAGTGGTGGCAAAAGACCATTTTTCCCTTGAGGGTATTAAAGAAAAAGCTTTTGGGTAGGGGCATTTTAGTCTTTTCTTGCCCATGGATAGACTTAATCAAGCAGAAGCCTTAGAAGAGATTAGATGACACTAAACACTCAACTTCTCCTTCTCTCTCTCCTTCTCTCTTATTTCCTTAAAACACTTGGGGAAGTTTTTAATTTTGAAAGAATATTGGCTTGGGTATTGAGAGGTTGAAGCTAGGATTGGGTTAGGAGCAGCAAAGGGTCGGATTACTCAGTTGAGGTCAAATTCTTTTCTCTGTTTAGCTAGGAATTCTGGTGTGGTTTAAGATTTTACTGAGTTTTAAGCTTATGGTTGGACTTTGAATTGGAGTAAGGTTGTGGCTTGGTTTTTGGTGTGTGATGGTCCTAAAATGGGTATGTTTTAAATATTTATATCACAAGCGCACGAATCGTTCATATAAAATAGTGATCGTGTAACAAAATGTTGAACCCAAAGGAGTTGTCTAAAATCAAAAAGAAAACTATTTTAAACCAAAATTAATAAATTCTAACCTAGCTCCAAAGATTGATGATATTTAATGTTATGAACATAAAATAAAAGATTTAAAATAAAGTTATTTAAGAGAATAAAAATAAACCAATTATGATTTGAAAATAAGTTATAAAAGAAAGATTATTAAGATACTAGAATCCACAAAATATAAGTTTAATCATACTTATTAATATATTGATTCCCAAGTTTTAGTGATAGTTAAAATAAGTCAAACTATCATTTTCCAAATAGATTTATAATTTTAAGCACAAATTATTTCTAAAAAGATAGGATTTTTCTTCACTTTTAAAAAAAAAATTCAAAGTATTTAATGTGAATCAACCTAATGAAACAAAAAAAAAATCAAATAACATTATTTATAAGGCAAAACATAATATTTTTGTTCTAAGAATTGGATGTGTACAATTTAATGACACATCTTACACAGAGAATATTATGTTTTGCAAAATGAAGAACAAAGTGCAATATTATCTAACAACCCAAAATATAAGATATTTGTAACGCCCTGGTTACCCCAGAACAGTTACGGTGAACGGTGAACCGGAGATTTGACTCATTGCCTGAGTCCTTTGGTTAAAACGTGATCTAAGTGTTATTAACATGTTAAGGTGAAAACCAGTAAAAATGAAAGGATATGTTTTATTGATACATAAAACTGTTCATGGGCCCACAAGAACATTTACAAGTTATTTACAACTCAAAAAGGTCATTACTGTTCCAAAAGTTCAAACCCCGCCGACCTAAGCGGCAAAAATAGGGTAAACCCCCTAGTTCCTCTGAGAACTCCTTGGCCGTGGTGGTCAAGCGGCCGCATATGTACACATCACCACCTAAGCTCTCCACTCAAGGCTGGGTGAGCTTTTCTTTCCCTTTACCTGCACCACATTGCACCCATGAGCAATAGCCCAGCAAGAAAACATAGCATTATATGTAAACATCATCAAATGATTATCATTATAATCACACAGAGCCCATAGCTTTCAAACAAATGAGTGAATATCACTTGAGGTTCTGATAAACCATACTGAGTGACTGACAAGCAAGTCACTAATTCGAATGGAAGAGTGGCTGCTAGGTAAGCCACTAGCCTTCAACAGGTTCTGGTAAACCATACTGAGTGACTAGCAAGCAAGTCACTAATTCAAATGGAAGAGTGGCCGCTAGGTAAGCCACTAGCCTTCAACAGGTTCTGGTAAACCATACTGAGTGACTAGCAAGCAAGTCACTAATTCAAATGGAAGAGTGGCTGATGGGTAAGCCACTAGCCTTCAAGTGCTTATAATGTTCCTCGAACCTGAGGTCGGTCCGGCATTAATGCTCTTTGAGTCATTCAATGCAGAAAGTCAATTAGATCTAATCTTTATTGGCTTGCGTTGAACACGCTAAGGCCGTCCTGACTAATGATTCTGCCCAATGTGACCAATGCCCAGTACCACTGCCGAACCTGACTAATGAGTCACAGCTTCACAGTTGATATTAGCACCTTTGCCAAATCTGACTAATGAGTCAGTACCATGCACAAGTGAGCAACATTTGCTAAGTATTACACAATCAATTCATGTCCACATTTATACAACCAACATGCCTCATGAATAACCATGCATGTCACATTTTGGGTGCAGTTTTCTTACCTCTGATTCGAGCTAGAATGAACAAAAGAACGACCCTTGAGAACGGTTTAGCTTTTAGTCCTTTAGCGGTTACCTAATCACAACACATCATAGGATACCATCAATAACATGGTAATCAAGGGTTTACAAACAAAGATTTAGCCTCCGAGACATCAATCCTCACTAGTCCGGGTAGTAGGAAAATCCCAAGGCCTAAAACCATGATCCCGGGGTCAAAACATGCAAATGGGCTCAACCCTGCACCTGAGCCGCGGCCCCCAGAAATTCCAAAGGCAAGCGCCGCGGCGCCCAACCCAAGGGCTGTGGCGCCCAGCGCAAACAGAACCTCTCCCCCAACCTCGAGCTAGGGCCGCGGCGCCCAAGAACAGAGCTGCGGCCCCCAACCTTGGGCCATTCCCAAACGCGTTTTCAAGCTCTCAAAACCTCCAAAGACATACCTAAACGTTCCCCAATCATCAAAACAAGATTCCCAAGCTTCCCAATGCATCAAAACCCTCAAACCCCAAGGTTCAAATGAATAAAAAACACCACAATTCACAAAGTCCAATTCAAAGTTTAGAAACTCTAAAAACTCAAAACTTTAAACTTAGATTACCTTCGATTAGGTTGTTTTCTGTCAAATCCTTCTGTCAAGAAGCTTCCAATCTTTCCTAGGATCGCTGGGCCTCAATCCTCACTTGATTCTGACTCCTAGAACTCAAGATTTCTTCAAATATGCTTCGGGTGACAAAAATGAACTAACGAAGGAGAACAAGAGGTTTTGTTATCGTACGTTCTATCTGACAACTACTTCAAGCTTAAGTAACCTCAAATAAAACCTAATGCTCGGGGTCCCGAAAATAACCCCGGGGACATTATAGTCAAAACCTCCAGAATTTAACCCTGATCTCAAATATTCCCAATTTATCATCAAATAAACATTTCTATTACCCCAAAATTGACCCCGTTATGACAAAACTGCTAATCCACTAAAAATGACTGTCTCATGCCGAATAGCTCGAATATATCTCCATAATAATAGAATCTCATTCACAAATCACATCATGCACCCAAATACACAAATTTACCCTCAATGGGCCAAATTATCAAAACAGTGTAATATTTCAAATGTGGACCCACATGCATGCATATATCATCATATCATAATATAATTCACATAAACATGCATATATTCATTTAATTGCGTAATTAAACAATTACGGCTCTCCTGGCCAACTAAACCGCCACTAAACCACATCGGAGAATTCGGGGCATTACAATATTAAAGATGAAAGACATATATGGAGAAGAAAAATCCATAAACTTTGTTGCATTACAAGGGAAATCAAAATACAACATAAATACTATCTAGTTACAAGTTGCTTCACCATGATTTTAATAATCTTATGAAAAAGATTAGAAGCACATAACTAGAATAGAAATTACAAAATAAATAAGAGAATACATACTTGAAAATGCTCTTAAAAAACACTTAAAATTGAGGAGAGAATGGTAGAAAAGATGATAGTAACCCCCAAAATTAAGCACCCCAAAATGGTCTTGAAATTACATATTTATAGCCAAAATAAGATTATTAAAATAATCAATTAAAATTTATTAAATTAATTATATTAATTAAATTAATAATAATATGGCATATAGTGGTAAATTTTAGGGTGTAATGATGATTTTGGGGTAAAATTTGTTGAAAAGTTTGGGTAAAAATGTGGCATTTTTGAACAAGGGGACAAGGATAAATTTGTGGGCTCAAGAGGAGAGAAGGTGGCTGGGTATGGGTGGCTAGTGGCAGGTGACTGTTGGGCTCGAGCCTGGGGTGATTCACAGGCCCACGTGGGCAAGGGAGGCTTAGGATGGGCAAGCAGTTGGGTCTGGGGAGAAAGGAAGGAGGCAGGCAGGCCTGGAGATGGCTGGGCAGGCGTGGGCCTGGGAAGGTTGGCGTGTGGCCCGAATGATAGAGGCAGGGAGCAGGGGGCTTCGTGTGGGCCTGGGCCGTGAGCTTGAGCTAACTGGGCAGGGAGGTTTGGTCTTGTGGGCCTGGTGCCCTGTGTTTGCTTATTTCCTCTTCAAAAATATCATTTTCCTTTCCTTCTCTTTATTTTTCAAACACAAAAAAATACAACAAAATTCCTACAACATAAAAATAAATTAAATCACAATCAAATATTTTCAATTATAAGTAAATCATATTAATTATTTGAAAATACATAATTAAAACTTAATTTAATTTATCATTAAAGAACAACAAAAGGGCATTTCTTTTACATCTAACTAAACTCAATAATTCAAATAATTAAACTACAACAAAATAACTATAAAAACAAACAAAAATATATGAAATCAAAATAAACCCCATAAATTCAAAATTACTTAAAAACTTAATAAATCAATTAAAAACTCAAGAACTAAGCAACAATTAGCATATAAAATATGGTAAAATAACTCTATTTTGTAGAGTTATCACACCATCAACCTTAAAGTTTTGCTAGTCCTCAAGCAAAAGAAAATTTAAAAAACATATTTTTTTATTGGTGATATAAAAAGGGTTTTCTCAAAAATTGCACAATGAAAATAATTATAAAAACTTATTATGAATAAAAGTTTAGCTTATGTATTTAATTAACTTGTCAATTTCGCTTTTAAAATGAGGTTTTCAAAAAAATTATTTTTCACTTAAACTTATAGGAAATAAAAGTGTTCTTGTTATGAAAAATGTAATTTTTGTTACAAGCAAAATTGACCCAATAATTAAAGACAAAGCTTAAAAATTATTCATATTTTTAAGAGAATTAAACTCAAACTCAATCAAGAATTTTATTATTGAAAATGAAAAATATCACTAATTTTTTTTATATTTAATTATTTTTTGTTTTATTTTTTACAAAACACAATAACACAATATTTTTTTTTCAAAACAAACTTAACACAATTCTACCATCATATTCAACATAATGACTGGTAAACAAACATTAAACTCACTACCCTCAAACTTAATTTAAGTATTGTCCTCAATGTGTCAAAATATAAATATAAATTAAAATTAACAAGAGGTTAGAGTTTATAATGGTCGTACCTCATCATGGTGCAACGTCAAGAGAGCAAGAAACACTTAAAAAAGTATAACACACAAAAGTAAACACGAAAATAAGCACACAAAACACATAAACACAAGTTACCAAGAGTAATTTCAAGCAATCGAATAACTTGGTAAATAGGATCCTCAAGGAGGATTTCATTCACTTCATCGGTTTTTAATTCTAAAAATTGATTTAATTTTTGTCCATTAACTTTAAAAATATCACCATTGTTAGGATTTTCAATTTTGATAGCCCCATGTGGAAAAATGACTCGAACAATATAGGGACCGGTCAACCTAGAACGTAATTTTCATGGAAATAAATGCAACCAAGAGTTGTATAAAAGGACTTCTGACCTGGAGAAAAATCTTTTCTCAAAATATTTTTATCATGGTAAAATTTCATCCGATCCTTATACTTTTTTGAAAAGTCATATGCGTCATTCCTAATTTCGTCTATCTCATTCAATTGAAGTTTTCTTTTCTCACCTGCCTTGTCTAAACAAAAATTTAACTGCTTAATAACCCAAATGGCTCTATGTTCTAACTCAACATGTAAGTGGCACGCCTTCCCATACACAAGTCTGTAGCGTGACATGCCAATGGGCATTTTGTACGCAGTACGATACACCCATAATTCATCATGAGGCTTAAGGACCAATCTTTCCTAGTTGGATTCACATTTTTTTCTAAAATGTGCTTAACTTCCCTATTAGACACTTCAACTTGAAAACTACTTTGTGGGTGATATGGTGTCGAGACTTTATGTGTAATGCCATATTGTTTCATCAAATGTTCAAATGGCTTATTACAACAGTGTGTACCGTTATCACTAATGATGGCACGTGGTGAACCAAAACGGGAAAATATATTTTCTTTCAAAAACTGAAGCACAACTTTGTGTTAATTAGTGTGGCATGCAATAGCTTCAACCCATTTAGACATATAATCAACTCTGACAAGAATATAAAGATTACCAATAGAGTTAGGAAATGATCCCATAAAATCAATGTCCCAAACATCAAATATGTCAATTATAAGAATAGGATTCAAAGGCATCATGTTTCATCTAGTTAAACTTCCTAAATTTTGGCAACGTTCACAAGCTTTACAATACACATATGTATCACGAAAGATAGTAGGCCAATAAAAACCACATTGTAAAACTTTAGCAGCTATTCTCTTACCACTAAAATGTCCTCCACATGCATGATCATGACAAAAAAATATAATTTTAGATTGGTCACAATTTGGAATGTGTAACGCCCTCCTAATCCAGGACTGTTACACTGTGTACTTAAAATTGTGTCAGACTTGCTAATCAGGTCGTTTGGTTTAAAATGTGTAACTAAGGTTAATGACAAGGGTTAGGGTTAAAAATTTTGGTCAAAGAACTGATGACTTTTATTTAAAGTTTTTTACATAAACATGGGATCCCAAATATTACAACTAAACTTTTAAAAGGGTAAATACACAATAAAAGTTACATCAGCTGGCCTAAGCGGCAAAACAGGGCTATAACCCTAGTTCCTCTGAGATATCCCTGGTCGTGGTGGTCGAGCAGTCGCATATGTACACGCCACCACTGAAGCTCTCCAACTCATGGCTGGTCAAACTTCCCCTTTCCCTTGCCTGCACCACAAAGCACCCGTGAGCCGAGGCTCAGCAAGAAAACTCAACATATGCATGAATAAAGAATATGAACCTTGAAATACCCATTCAAAACAATCAGTAATAACAACTAGTAGATACTATAATTTAGGTTCAAGCAAATGATCATTGGATCGACTTGGGGCCGCTGCCCTAATTAATTGACCTTAGAGCCAATTCTTGGGGCCAATACCCTAGCTACGTGACTGTAGAGTCACCTGGGGCTCTCCCTTTAGCTCTGTCTCACTAGCCATAGAGCTATCCCAACCCCGTTGGTTCAATATCGACCTTAAAGTCAACTAACGTAATAATACGCTACTCGTTTAGGCCTAAACCTTTCAACCAGCGCACATCGCGCTATTTTCGTCCTTGACTCATAAGTCAAGCCCTGATCTAGGATTACATACCTCAATACAGAAAACAAATGTGGATAGGCACATCATGATAAACTAAGCACGTATGCATGTTAATCATGTACTCCCATTGGATAATGATTTCCATAATACTAAACATATCCATTTAACGTGGCCACATGCCCTAACCATAGAGTTCATGCAACGATTATAAGCTCTTAAGCATTGATCAGTAAACATGTGAAACAATAGCTTAGAATAAATATCCTGGTGCTCAAGCCTTGATCATGATAATGTACAAAAGTCGGGCCAAGCCCTAATCACATATAACACGTATTGAATCTCTAATCACATATAACACATATTGGGTGTAGTTTTCTTACCTCAAGTCCGAGTAGGCATAAATAAGAGTGACCCTCGAGCACGATCCCGGTTCTGAGCCCCTAGCGATATCCTAAGTCACAACCATAAAATAGGATTCTATTAATAACGAGCGATCAAAGGCTTCCGGAACAAGTCCTAGCCTCTGGGGGCTCTGGTTCCACTAAACCGGGTAGTGTAAACATTCCCGAGCCATAAGGAAAAAGTTCCATTTTAAAACAAACTCCCCAAGGCACATATGGCCAAGCAAACTGTGACTTGCCCCCCTGTGGATCGTGGTGCGCCCCTCTAACAAGCCTCCTCCTCCCCTCTGTTCAGAGGCACGGGCCGCGACTTGGCATAAAAATTTGCGGCGTGCCCCCAGGCAGAGGCCTCCCAAGGTGCCTGGGCTAAGGCTGAGTCACGACTTATCAAGATCAAAGTCGCGATTTGGCCCCTCGAACCCAGAATTCCTCCATTTTCAGCAGCCAAATCCACTCCTAACTATACCATATTCGTGCCAATATCATAATTCAACCACCCAAACAGTTCTAACACCTTCCCAGCAACAAAACCCAACAGAAATTCATTCCTAAAACTCATTAAACCCCAATTCAATCTTTGAGTTTAAAAGTTCAAGAACACTCAAAACCAGTCCAGCAAACTAAGAATTTAATGGCCAGAAAATTAAATTTAAAGCTTACCTCAATAATAGTTTGAACCCACAAGATGCAACTGAATTAATCCCCAAGTTTAGAGCTCCAATTTTGTGATTTCTAATCAAAATCCCCTTGGTTCTTTTAATGGTTTAGCTTGAAAGAGTCTTGAGAAAAAAAAAGAGTGAGTAGAGAGAGAGAGAGTCAGTTTGGTAGCAGCTTCCAAGTGTTTCTATCTTTTGTTTTCCTAAGTTAAGTGAGTTAAGCTAATTCCGAGGCTCGGGGTACAAAAAACGTCACCAAGTTAAGTGAGTTAAGCTAATGGTTTACTGACTATTTGACCCAAGAAAGTCACTTCGCATATAGTCTGTGCTCTCTCAACCTCTCTAATACCAATCTGAGGTGATGCTTGTGCTCTGTCACCGTCCGAGAGTATATCAATATATCGTCAATGAAGATGATCACAAACTGGTCCAGGTATTCCTTGAACACTCTATTCATCAAATCCATAATTATTGTTAGGGCATTAGTTAATCCAAATGACATCACCAAAAACTCATAATGCCCGTACCTGGTGCGAAAAGCTTTCTTCGGTATATCTTCCTCCTTGATCCTCAGCGCGTGATAACCAGATCAAAGATCTATCTTAGAGAATATCATTTTACCCTGCAACTGGTCAAACTGATCATCAATCCTTGGCAGAGGATATCTGTTCTTGATAGTCAACATATTCAGTTCTCTGTAATCGATGCACATCCTTAGAGAACCATCCTTCTTCTTCACAAAGGGAACTAGTGCACCCCATGGCAAGAAAATGGACCTGATAAAACCCAAGTCCATGTAGTTGAACCTTCAGTTCCTTCAGCTCTGCTGGAGCCATCCTATAAGGTGCCCTAGACACTGGCCCTATCCCTGGCGCCAATTCAATCACAAACTCAAACTCCTTATGTGGAGGTAACCCTGGCGAAACCTCTGGAAACACATCCAGAAACTCATAGACTAACTGAGTCTATTCTAGTCCCACTAGCACGACCTGAGTGGTATCCACCACACTAGCTAAGAATCCTATGCATCCCCCCTGCGACAGGTCTCTAGCTCTAAGTATTGATATCATAGGTATACAGAGTCCATGGATAGTGCAAACAAAAATAAAGGGGTTCTCTCCCTCTGGCTCAAAATTTACCATCTTCTTCTTACAATCTATCGATGCCTCATACTTCTCTAGCCTATCCATACCACGAATTATGTCAAAATTGATCATCTCCAACTCCACCAAGTCAACTGATAACTCCCTGCCATCCACTGTAACTGGTAGTTACCTAACCCATCTCCTGGATACCACTAACTCCCCAGTAGGCAATATCATACCAAACCCCAAAAAATAGAGATCACAAGGTCTACACAACCCATCTGTAACCCTACTAGCAACAAAGGAATGTGTAGCACCTAAATCAATAAGAACATTATAAAAGGTTCCGGAATTAGAAAGCTGACCTGTAACCACCGAGGGACTAGTCTCAGCCTCTGTCTGGGTCAAAGTGAACACCCGAGCTAGCGTCAAGTTGTCCACCTTCTTTGGCTCCTCCTTTCTGGTTCTCGGGTAATCTTTCTTCAAGCTCACCGTATTGCCACAAACAAAACAGGCCTTCGCCCGAAATTCCCCAATATGGCGCCTCCTGCACCTAGGACACTATGGGAATGCCCTCCATGTCTCACCGCCACTCTGGCGGCTCATTTGTATACCCCGTGGCCTCCTATCTGGCCCTAAAGCTGAAATTATGTCGGGGTCTTCCTCTTCTGATCACTGGGGCCTCCACCCCTACCAAAACCTAGAAATGGAGGTAACAGCCTCCTAGAATCCCTTTTGGTTGCATTATCATGCTAGATCTTGTTCTCAGTGCTCTCAGCTGTAAGCGCCTTCTCCACAGCTTGTGCATAGGTAGTCACTCTCGGCGCAGTAGTAATACGAACGTCCCGGGCTATCATAGGTTGTATCCCCTGTAGAAATCTCCCTCTTCTGGTCCCATCAGTGGGAACCAGATCCCCAACAAACTTTGCAAATCTTTCAAACTTCAGAGCATAATCGATCATTGTCATGTTACCCTAAAGTAACCTACTAAACTCCTCAGCCTTCGCAACTTTAACTATGTCATTGTAGTATTTCTCATTGAATAAAGTTCTGAATTCTTCCCACTCCATAGTGGTAACTACTCTAGTCTGGGTTACCACCTCCCACATATTCGGGCACCCTCCCAAAACATATAAGTGGCACAGGTCACTCTCTAATTACCACCGACCCTCATAAAGTCTAGGATAGTGGTTATCATGGTCATCCACTAATCAGCCTTCAGTGGATCAGAACTACCCTAAGAAAATAGAGGGTGTTGCTTCCTGAACCTCTCATACAAGGGTTCCCGCCTATCTCCCCTTGCCTGTGGTTTTACAACTATCGATACCTCTGGCGGTGTCACTACAGGTACCGCAGCCTATAGGTTCCCTACTGGAACCTGTTGCTGTCTCAAGAGGTGTATCTCTTCTTCTTGCCTCTCTAACCTGACTTGCATGTCAGCAAGCAATTGTTGCCAATTCTCTGGAGCTACCGGTGGGGCCTAGCCCTGGTCATTCCTTTCCCTGGCCTATAACTCTTGGCCAACCAATCTCTCTGACCTTCGAGGATTCATTCTCTCACTCAAATCACCCTACAGAGATCAAATCGGCTGTTAAGTAATAACTATACCTCTTGCTGCCTGACGGTCCAAGAACATTAGATGACAAACATATGCAATGCTAATAAGCATGCCATTACATAATATATATTCATTCATTGTGCTAATAAGCACCTCCTGATATCCATCAACAAATAACAATACACATAGGCATATCCAAGTATTTTTCACAAATCCAACATAGCTAATAAGCATGTTCTTTTAATTCCTGCCAGCAATAACAATGCTAATAAACAGTTTCCCCTGGTCTATAAACAAATAATAGCGCTAATAAGTGGTTCCCTTGCATCCATAAGCAGTAATGATGCTAATAAGCACACTCTTTAACATTCATGCAGCAGTCAAGGGCCAAGCCCTATCAGATAACCTCATGCTTCCTAAACCGGCACGCAGATAAGGCATTCATATCATGTTTAAGCATTTAAACATATACACACAAAACAGTTACCGATCCCTGAGTCGAGCTTGTCTATAGTGGCGAGTGTACATGCTCAGCCAGTCTTCAAGAGCCCTTAAACCTTGGCAGCTTTAATACCAAGTTGTAACGCCCTTCTAATCCAGGACCGTTACATTGAGTACTTGAAATTGTGTCAGACCTGCTAATCAGGTCGTTTGGTTTAAAATGTGTAATTAAGGTTAGTGACAAAAGTTAGGGTTAAAAATGTTGGTCAAAGAACTATTGACTTCCATTTAAAAAGGTTCACATAAACAAGGGATCCCAAATATTACAACTAAACTTTTGAAAGGGTAAATACACATTAAAATTTACATCAGCTGGCCTAAGCGGAAAAACAGGGTTATAACCCTAGTTCCTCTGAGATATCCCCAGCTGTGGTGGTCGAGCAGCCGCATATGTACACACCGCAACCGAACCTCTTCAACTCATGGCTGATCAAGCTTCCCCTTTCCCTTACCTGCACTCTAAATTACCCGTGAGCCGAGGCTGAGCAAGAAAACTCAACATATGCATGAATAAAGAATATGAACCTTAAAATACCCATTCAAAACATTCAGTAAAAACAACCATTAGATACTATCATTTAGGGTCAAGAAAATGATCATTGGATCGACTTGGGGCCGCTGCCCTAATTAATTGACCTTGGAGCCAATTCTCAGGGCCTATGCCCTAGCTACGTGACCGACGAGTCACCTAGAGCCCTTGCCCTTAGCTCTGTCTCACTAGCCATAGAGCTAGCCCAACCCATTGGTTCAATATCAACCGTAAAGTCAACTAACGTAATAGTACGCTACTTGTTTAGGCCTAAGCCTTTCGACCAGCACACAGCGCGCTATTGTCGTCCTTGACTCATAAGTCAAACCCTGATAAAGGTTTACATACCTCAATACAAAAAACAGATGTGGATAGGCACATCCTGATAAACTAAGCACGTATGCATGTTAATCATGTACTCCCATTGGATAACCATTTCCATAATACTAAACATATTAATTTAACAGGGCCACATGCCCTAACCATAGAGTTCATACAACGATTATAAGCACTTAAGAATTTAACAGTAAACAAGTGAAACAATAGATAAGCATAAATATCCTATGGTCCAAGCCCTGATTATGATAATGTACAACAGTCGGGCCAAGCTCTAATCACATATAACACATATTGAAGTCCTAATCACATATAACATGTATTGGGTGTAGTTTTCTTACCTCAAGTCCGAGTAAGCGTAAATAAGAGCGACCCTCGAGCACGATCCCGATTCTGAGCCCCTAGCAATATCCTAAGTCACAACCATAAAATAGGATTCTATTAATAACGAGCGATCAAAGGCTTCCGGACCAAGTCCTAGCCTCTGGGGCCTCTGGTTCCACTAAACTGGGTAGTGTAAACATTCCCGAGCCATAAGGAAAAAGTTCCATTTTAAAACAAACTCCCCAAGGCAAATATGCCCAAGCAAACTGTGACTTGCCCCCCTGTGGATCGTGGTGCGCCCCTCAAATAAGCCTCATCCTCCCCTCTGTTCAAAGGCACGGGCCACGACTTAGCGTAACAATTCGCAGTGTGCCCCTAGGCGACTTATCAAGAACAAAGTCGAGACTTTGCCCTCGAACCCAGAAATTCCTCCATTTTCAGCAGCCAAATCCACTCCTAACTATACCATATTTGCGCCAATATCATAATTCAATCACCCCAACAGTTCTAATACCTTCCCAGCAATAAAACCCAACCGAAATTCATTCCTAAAACTCATTAAACCCCAATTCAATCTTTGAGTTTAAAAGTTCAAGAGCACTAAAAACCAGCCCAGCAAACTAAGAATTTAATGGCCAGAAAATGCAATTTAAAGCATACCTCAATAGCAATTTGAACCTACAAGATGAAACTGAATTAATCCCCAAGTTTAGAGCACCAATTTTTTGAATTCTAGTCAAAATCCCCATGGTTCTTTAATGGTTTAGCTTGAAAGAGTCTTGAGAAAAAAAAAGAGTGAGTAGAGAGAGAGAGAGTCAGTTTGGTAGCAGCTTCCAAGTGTTTTAATCTTTTCTTTTCCTAAGTTAAGTTATTTAAGCTAATCCCAAGGCTCGGGGTACCAAAAACATCCCTGTAGAGTCCCAGAATTTTACTTACCTAGTTAGATAGTAGTAGTAGTAGCAATATCTAGTAGTTATAGTATGTTAGTTACCGTGGATTTTGGTTCAAACCGGGACTTAGTTGGAAACTCATAGCAACAATTATGAATTTTATAAGTTTAACCTATAGTTTAAGAATATTAATTATAACATAAGGTTTGATTAATATTGCTGGTCCTAGATGTATTATTTATTATAACCTAAGGTTTAGATGAAGCCAATAAGAATATGACACTTGTCATAATCATGATTGTTGACGGTAAGAACTCGTCAACGATTGATGGTTAGAAAACTTCAATCTATATACTGTAAGAAGCTATGAATTAGATAGAAAGAACTCTAAACAACAGGAGAAAACTCAGGCAAGCATGAGAACCAGAAGCATATATTTCATAAGTCTCATTTTTACATTCAGTTCTCCAACCCCTTAGCCTGAGGGGTTGGAGCCTATTTATAGGGGAGGCTCTATTGGCCCAGGATACAAACAAGTCCCAGACCACTGGGACGTACATAGGTACTCTGATAAAGTAGTGGCTCAGGGCGTAGTGGTGTCTACCCTGATGGTGTCAAATTCGTGGCCTTGGACATAGTACTGTCGGCTCTGGCGCATGGTCGGGGGTGTCCAAGTGGTCTCACCACTCTTCGTACAGGTCCGTACCGCCACTACTCCTCAGACGCAGATCATAGGGTCGTGCCTCTGTTCTCTCCATAACCGTACACCCCGTGTCAGCGCACGTGTTCCGTACTCGGTGGTCCTCATCAATTCCCGTTCAATGCTCCACGTTCGTTTGGCATATCAACGAGATTCCCCTAAGTGATCTCATGCCTGTGCCAAGGAGGCTTCATCCTATGCATGTCCTGAGAAGTCGAGGTGCCGAGGGTCAGGGCCGGCCTATGCGGATCGCATAGACACGAGGCTAGGAGCACGGGTACCTCAACACACCCCTCACCCTCGCATAGCAAGGCTGCCTCTCCTCCTTCCGAGCGCAGCGTCGCGAGGCTAGGGACACGGATACCTCAACACAGCCCTCACCCTCGCATAGCGAGGCTGACGTTCTTCCTCCGAGGTGCGGCGTCGCGAAGCTAGGAGCACGGACACCTCAACACAGCCCTCACCCTCGCATAGCGAGGGTCCCTCGCATAGCGAGGCTGACGCTCTTCCTCCGAGTGTGGACGAGGCTTGATGCCTGCTGGAATGGGGCGCACGCGGATGGCCAGCTAGGGGCCCTCGCATAGCGAGGGTGAAGTTTGGATCGACAAGTGGCCGAAGTCCCTCGCCTAGTGAGGGTGACTCTCTTACCCCAACTCCCTCACCATCATGCGATGCCCTTTCAAGATGTCTCGTAGTATAGAGCTTCACTTGTGAATAGAATTCACAAGGAAAAAATTCCACAATTACACTTCCCCCCGAGTCTATAAGTAGACTTTTAAGTGTGTTTGTAGACTCTCTCTATTTTTCTTGCTTGACACGCACGACCAGCCTTGGGGGACTTAGCCTTGGAAAATTTTCCAACTTCGCTCGAAGAAGCCCGAAGTGTGGCTTGGAGTTGTGTTTCTTCTTAGTGTTTGAAGAAACACAATAGCCACCTAATACTTGGGGGATCCACGTAAGTTCCTAAGGTTGTGTAAGGACTAATCATCCTCAATCGCAGATCCCAAGTTTCGAAGCCACTTGTCCACACCAAGATCTGCGTAGCCCAGTGGCATGCTCTCCAACTTATTTTCACGAGTTCAAGGGTTCTATCCTCCTCCAAAGCTCTTGAGGTTCTCTTTCCCTTTTTTTTTTTTCATCTTCTTCTTTTTCTTTTTTTAAACTTACGGTGCTCTAGCAGGTCCCTCTTATTGCTGTTGTTCGTGGATCACATATTTTTCTTTGATCTGATGGCGATAATCTTTCCGGTGCACCTTGATTATACTTGTAAGGACACATTAACCCGTTGGGCTGTTGGGGTCCTTTTATATTCATTGCGCGCGCTTGTTATTTTTTTGCGAGAAGCGTCCTTCTCGTCCTTATACATAGTACTATTTTTTCCAAGGGTCACTTGTAAGACCCTTTTTGGATAGCCGGCTTAATGGCCGATCTAGACTTATTGGGCGATTCCCTCCTTACGGCCTTACCTCTTGGGGTGTTGGCCTTTAGTTAGAGGTCATCCTTTTAGACCGTTCCTTTGATATTCATAAGGGTAGCTAATCCTTTTGAATATAAGAGAGATTTTTTTTTTTTTTTGCTCATGCCTCCTGTCCTACCCCCAAGTGCTTGGTGAGATTTAATTCAGCAGGCAGTTCAGTTGATGCTCGCATGAAAAAGAAAAAATCACATGTGAAGTTGTGAACATTTTCATTTATAGTAATCAGATTACAACGACATGCATATAGAGGGCTTACATTTACTTGTGGGTTATGTAGGTAACCTCTCTGATTCTCGTCTACTGAGATAGCCTATCCTGCGACAAACTAAACACAGCTACTGCCTGTGTTGGGAGTGGAAGTCTTACTGGCAGTATTTCCTCAGGTGTTCCGCGCCATTCGACCCTTCATTGGTTGGGGGCTGTGCAGGGGACTCGCCCATTCCCGCCTTTAAGTTCGCGTGACCATCCTCTACACGAATATACTTCTGTGCTCTCTCGTAGAAGTCATCTAGATCTGTGACTTCCCTCTTGAGCATATTATCCCACAACTTGCTTCCCGGAAGCACCCCGGCGGTGATGGCCATTTTTAACTCTCTGCGGGTCAGGCTCCCCACTTTGGCTGCTTCCATATTGAACCTATGGATATAGGTTTTTAGGCTCTCATTTTCGCCCTGTTTTACATTGGCTAGGCTAGTTCCTGGCATCGTATAGTCACGCACGGCATGATGCTGCTGGAGAAATTCGTCTGAAAATTGTTGCCAAGACCTGACGGACCCCGGTCGAAGTCTCTTAAACCATTTGTATGCGGGCCCTTTCAACGTGACTGCGAAACAGTGGCATCTAGCCCCGCTACTTATCCCCCTCAGCTTCATTAAGTCATTGAATGCGTCTAGATGGTACTTGGGGTCGGTGCTTCCTTCATACGGGGTCATATGAGGCTCCTTGAAGTTGGCTGGGAGTCGAATGGCTTGGATCTCTTTGGTGAAAGACGATTCATATTCGAACTCTTCCTCAAGGCTCTGCCCTCCAGACACGGTGACAATCTTACTCCGCAGGCTCTTCATCTCCGTAACGAGGTCTTGCCTCCTCTTCTTCAGGGAGTTCCTCAACACGGATGTGTTGACATCTTCCTTTCCTTTGCCGTCCCGGGGGACAGTAGGAGGGGTAGTTCTCTTATTCGCCCTCTTCTTGTTGAGCTCCTCTCGTAGGTATGAGGGCGTCCTCTTTGAGGTGACCTCGACATCGTTGCGAGAGCCACCATTGTTCCCTTGCTTTGGCTCCTGGGGTGGCCTCGATGGTCTAGGATGCTCTTGTGGCTTTTCCCTGGGGGTGTTACTAGTGGAGTGTCTGGTTCTTCCGTCGCCTACTGGGACAGTGGTTTCCCGACCCTTCTCTTTCCTCTTGGGCAAGGTCACGTTTGACTTACCTTGCAACAGGCCATTCAGCACCTCCTGCATGTTCTCTAGGGTAGTCTCCAGTCTTTGGTTTTTACGGTGCAGTTCACGAATCTCCTCTTCATAGAAACGAGATTTAGAACTCGAGCTCACGGAATGGACCCGGGGTTGCTTATCGCGTCTGTGCGTTGAGGGGCCCGGGTCTTGCTGGTCGGAGTTCGGTACCTTCGGTGGTTTGGGAGGAGGGAACTCGTTGGCGTTCCCGGGTGGTGCAGTAGTTGTCCTTGGAGGATTCTCATCGGGCGGGATGGCCGGAGACGAGGCCTCCTTGTCATTCTGGTGAACCTCAGGGTCCCTTGGGGGGTCTACGTCTCGGGGTGGAGGTGGATCCTTCATGGAGGCCTTCAGCTGGACTCCGGTAAGGTGGACCTCCACCTCTCGAGGCTCCTTGAGACGCTTCGAACGTCTCGGCATTTTTCCTTGCCGGAAGTAATGGCAGAACAGTAGATTGGTGCTTACGTTCCCACAGACGGCGCCAAACTGTTGACGGTAAGAACTCGTCAACGATTGATGGTTAGAAAACTTCAATCTCTATACTGTAAGAAGCTATGAATTAGATAGAAAGAACTCTAAACAACAGGAGAAAACTCAGGCAAGCATGAGAACCAGAAGCATATATTTCATAAGTCTCATTTTTACATTCAGTTTTCCAACCCCTTAGCCTGAGGGGTTGGAGCCTATTTATAGGGGAGGCTCTATTGGCCCAGGATACAAACAAGTCCCAGACCACTGGGACGTACATAGGTACTCTGATAAAGTAGTGGCTCAGGGCGTAGTGGTGTCTACCCTGATGGTGTCAGAGTCGTGGCCTTGGACATAGTACTGTCGGCTCTGGCGCATGGTCGGGGGTGTCCAAGTGGTCTCACCACTCTTCGTACAGGTCCGTACCACCACTACTCCTCAGACGCAGATCATAGGGTCGTGCCTCTGTTCTCTCCATAACAGTACACCTCATGTCAGCGTACGTGTTCCGTACTCGGTGGTCTTCATCAATTCCCGTTCAATGCTCCACGTTCGTTTGGCATATCAACGAGATTCCCCTAAGTGATCTCATGCCTGTGCCAAGGAGGCTTCATCCTATGCATGTCCTGAGAAGTCGAGGTGCCGAGGGTCAGGGCTGGCCTATGCAGATCGCATAGACACGAGGCTAGGAGCACGGGTACCTCAACACACCCCTCACCCTCGCATAGCGAGGGTCCCTCGCATAGCGAGGCTGCCTCTCCTCCTTCCGAGCGCAGCGTCGCGAGGCTAGGAACACGGATACCTCAACACAGCCCTCACCCTCGCCTAGCGAGGGTCCCTCGCATAGCGAGGCTGACGTTCTTCCTCCGAGGTGCGGCGTCGCGAAGCTAGGAGCACGGACACCTCAACACAGCCCTCACCCTCGCATAGCGAGGCTGACGCTCTTCCTCCGAGTGTGGACGAGGCTTGATGCCTGCTGGAATGGGGCGCACGCGGATGGCCAGCTAGGGGCCCTCGCATAGCGAGGGTGAAGTTTGGATCGGCAAGTGGCTGAAGTCCCTCGCCTAGTGAGGGTGACTTTCTTACCCCAACTCCCTCACCATCATGCGATGCCTTTTCAAGATGTCTCGTAGTATAGAGCTTCACTTGTGAATAGAATTCACAAGGAAAAAATTCCACATTTACAATGATTATTAAGGAATTAGTATTTTAATGAAAAAATAAGAAAATATAAGCTTTAGTCTTCACCAGAAACTGTTAGGGTCGTAGTTTGACTCAGTCAAAGTAGTTATCCAAACTTAATTATGCTAAAAATGTGCAATTACGTGTTTAAAATATTCACGTATGCCGATATATCGCAGCTGGGAGCCGATATATCGCTTGACAAAGGATACGAAAAACACGTTGACGTTGCACGAACGAGCAAACAAACTTCGGGATTACTTGGGGAGGTGATATATCGCCCAAGGTGGGCGATATATTGGCTCCATGTACGTTGTTTTGGAAGTTTGACTTTTTGTTATTTCAAAAATACCCTTAACCACTTAGACCTGCTTCTGAACGTTTTGACCGAGTCTTCAGCATCTGATTGGCGAAAATTCAATTATTTTGTCAATTATTTTCTTTATTTTTATTCGAATCAAAATGGGGTTAGTTTCATTCCTTACCTCTATAAATAGGACCTAGTACCCAACCCTTCCTCTCATTCTTTAAGCTGTGATCAGAGACTCCAAGGTGCTAGTGCTACCATGGAGTGATAAACACTTGGGCTGGGAATAAGCTTTGCCATTCTTAAGTTTTTATAAACAATTGGGAAGTGAGGTTTTTAGTGTTTTCGGTATTGAGGTTTAGACCAAGCTATAAGGTCATTCAAGGTATTCCTATTCTTTAAGTCCAACTCTATATGATTCTATAGTTTTCTTTAGTTTCTTTTATTCAGATCCTAACTCTTGTTGTTGGTTCTTAATTAGGTTCTTGAAACTTAAGTTCTTTCTTGGTAAGTTTCTTCTTGATGGTTTAGTTCCCACATTCATTCTTTATTCTTTATAAATACTCCCCATTCTTATTGTTGGTTTTAGGAGTGTTCCAAGTCCTGCATTTTTTCTCAAATATCCCGATGTTGGTAAGGAAAATATGATAGATCTTGTATGTTTGTATGATATGTTATGCTTATATGTTATGTTTATGTATAATATGTTATGATAAGTTTATGTTATAATATGTTATGTTATGTTTTTATGTTATCTAGGGTTCATAGGTTCTTAGCTAGCAAGCCCTAGTGTTTATCATTTTCATGGTTTAGAATTATGATTTACCCTACCTTAGATATTAGACAGAGAACCTAGATGGGTTATCATATACTACTAGGTGATCTAACCTACCTCAGATAGTAGATAGAGGACCTAGATGGTTTATCACATGCCATGTTAATGAGTTAATGGCCATTAATATTGTAGTCTTATATGATATACGTTTTTATAGTCATATGTTTTGTAGTATATGTTATGATATAGTCTCAAGTTTGTGATTTATGTTGTATGTTGTTAGTAGATTTTCCTTGTTGGGCATTAGGCTCATTCCTTTATTTTTTTTAGTGTAATGCAGGAAACTAGATACGTAGGCGGAAGGATTCTTGGTTGCTTGGCTTGTGTGTTGAGGATGAACAGACTGAGTGGATTGCGTGCGATCGAGGATGACGCTGATTTTAGTTTTTTTTTTTAAATTATGTTTCTATGTATTTTCCGCATTTAGTTTTTTTAAACAATTGAATTAAAGTTTGTGTTTTTCTTTTAAACAATGGGTACCCATGCCATATTTCTTATTGTTATGTATTTGATACAATATTTTAAGTTTTAATAAAGATATATTATTTCTTATGTATCTTTCCAAAATAGTAGCTATGTCTTGTAGTTTTTAATGGTCGAAGGTCTTAGAAATAGTTGGGTAATTACAGTTGGTATCAGAGCAACAGTCCATTTGCTTGAAGTTCTCCTTGATACACACGTTCAAGCTCCGAATCTAACTGCCAATGTAAGTGTTTATGTTATAGTTATTATGATTATGTGTTTAGTTAACGTTTTAGCCCTTATGTTTTCAATTAAGAATATTTGTAAATTAGTTTATTTTCTTTAATTAATTTATTTATTATCTTTGCATTTATGATAGTTTATAGTGAAAACCTTTTTCCAAATTAATATCATTGTTATTTTTTAATGACATGTATGAGTTTGATTTTCTTTTACAATCATAATAAATAATAAATTTAATAAATAATGACTAAGTTCGGTGAGGGTGGATACAAATCAATAAACCAAAGTTCTATATTGACAGTTAGGGGGCCATAGTAGTGGGAACGATTTTACTGATCCCAGCCCTCCCTCAATATGGTTAACTTTGGAACAAGGACGAGTTTCGAGCCTGAGAATTAAGTCATATAGGATAATTAGAAACATACTTATAAAATAATAAAGATGGCTTATTTTTCTAAAGTTTAGAAACACACCCTAATTATAAAGAAGGTTCACATAATTTTTTCATAAGAAGTCATAAATTAATAGGTCCGAGTTATGTTTGCTTAGATTAAGTTTTTGCCTTAGAGCCTATTAGGGTATTTTCTAATATGTTTTCTCGACTATTAGAACTTTGTTGAAGATGTCGCTCAGAAGGTCTGCACGCACCAATGCCGATGCCGCAAGCGTCGCTCCTGAAACTTATGAAGCCCCTACAGTTCGTAGAAGGGTAAGGTGTGCAACCAATGCTGCTGCTAATGAAAGAGCGCCGCCACTGCCGGTTTACAACACTGCAAAAATTGCCAGACTACGACAACAAGTTGAGGAATTACTACAGCAACAGCGACAGTAGACTCAGACTCAGCCTCCACTTCAGCCGCAACCGTAGCCTCAACAAATGGCCCAAGTACCCCATCAAGTAGGTCCTTAGGGGGATGGACAATGGCAAACTATGCGCCATACCCAGCTCAACACATGGAGCCAATCTATGAGCGGTTTCGTAAGCAACATGTTCCAAACATTGAAGGGACAACAGACCCCTTTGAGGCAGAAGAATGGCCAAGAAATGTAGAGCCAATCCTAGCACATATGAATCTCGGCAATGCGGACCACATATCCTGTGTGTTTGTCTCTGCTTAAGAAGGATTCTAGAATATGGTGGGACTTAGTTCAGCAGACTCACGATGTTGCTACCCTGACATGGACAAGATTTGTGGAGCTGCTCCACAAGAAGTACTACAACTCGGCAGTCATCACTACAAGGGTCGAGGAGTTCGCTAGTCTGAAGCAGGGCAACTTAACGGTAGTAGAATATGCTTGGTAGTTTGACAGATTAGCCAAGTTTGCACCAGAATTGGTTCCAACTAATTTTTTGAGGGTGACCAAGTTTGTTAGAGGACTTAGACCAAAGATTGAGTTAGGGGTTAAGCTAGAAAACCTGGGAAATACTACTTACAACAATAGAAGTGGAAAGGCTTCAGGCGAATGTTAGTAAAGAAGAGGCCAGTAAGCCTGAGCCAAAGGAGCAGGGTCAACCACAGAATGGTCAGAACAACCACAAAAACAGCCGTCAGCATAGCAATAGTAATAGTAATGTCCAGAAGAGAAGGCATCCTGATGATAAGCAGGCCAATGGTGACAAAAAGAGCACGGACGTATAATGGAAGTAATAGGCCGGGTTATGTAGAATACTCGCAATGTGCTAAGTGCCAGAAGAAACATCCTGGTGAATGTCGGGCAAACACCAAAGGATGCTACAACTATGGTCAAGAAGGACACCGAAAGAGAGACTGTCCTTAGATTAAGCCATTGGAGAAAATGGAAAATACAATGATTCCTGCTAGGGTATTTGCCTTAACCCTAGGAGAAGTGATGCTAGCAATAAGTTGGTTACAGGTTAGGTTTCTATCCTCAATAATGTATGTTCTGTATTATTTGATTCGGGAGAAATATACTCGTATATCTTGTTAGGAATGATAGAGAAATTAGACAAACCTTGTAGAACTAGGTTTGTGACATAGTTGCCTTCGAGTAAAATAGTCCTATCATCACGGATAGTACGAGGTGTACCGATCAAAATTGAGGACATAGAACTAGAAAGAGACCTGATAGAACTAGAGATCAAAGACTTCGACATGATATTAGGCATGGACGGGCTAGCAAGGCATGGCGCAACCATCGATAGCAGACGTAAGCAAGTAACGTTCGAAACTCTTGACGGCCTAAGACAATGCTATATGGGAAAAAATTTAGGACTATGTACGCTGCTTATTTCATCTCTCAAAGCTCAGAGGATGATAGAAAAAGGATGTCACGCATTCTTAGCCAACGTTGCAGATGTCGTAAAGGAAACACCACTAAAATTTGGAGACATCCACATTGTAAAGGAATTCCCAGAGGTATTTCCTGAAACCTAGCAGGATTGCCGCCGACACAGGAGATAGACTTCACAATCGAACTAGTACCGGGCACTGAGCGTATTTCCAAGGCACCATACCGAATGGCACCTACCAAACTCAAGGAGTTAAAGATGCAACTGCAAGAACTCTTAGACTTGGATTTCATTAGACCGAGCCATTTGCCATGGGGAGCACCGGTTCTATTTGTGAAGAAGAAGGACGGAAGTATGCAGATGTGTATAGATTCTCGCAAGCTGAATAAGGTGACAATTAAGAATAAGTACCCGCTAACCCGAATTGAAGACTTGTTTGATCAACTCTGAGGGGCAACCATTTTTTTTTTAGATTGATCTACGGTCCGGGTATCACCAGCTCAAAGTACGGGAAGAGGATAATCCCAAGATGGCTTTTAGAACTCGTTATGAACATTACGAGTTTCTAGTTGTGTCTTTTGGTCTTACCAACGCTCCAGCCACGTTTATGGATTTAATGAATAGAGTATTTATGGATTATTTGGACGAATTCGTCGTAGTGTTTATTGACGATATCTTGGTGTACTCAAAGGACAAAGTCGAACATGAGGAATATTTAAGGTTGATCTTGTTACGACTAAAGGAGCATCAACTTAATGCCAAAGTCAAGAAGTGTGAATTTTGGCTGTCACAAGTAGCGTTTCTTGGGCACATAGGATCCAAGGAAGGAGTTGCAGTAGACCCATCTAAGGTAGAGGTTGTAAGGGATTGGCCAAGACCAAAGAACGCGTATGAGGTAAGAATTTTTCTGGGATTAATAGGTTATTATCAGAGGTTTATAGAGGGTTTTTCTAAGATAGCCACTCCACTTACAAACCTGACCCGGAAGCAGCAAAGTTTCAACTGGACAGATAAGTGTGAAGAGAGTTTCCAGCTGCTTAAGGATATGCTCAGCACCAGTACTTTGTGTACCGACACCCAATGATAAGTTTGTTGTCTATTGCGATGCGTCGAAGCAAGGATTAGTTTGTGTGCTGATGCAGAATGATAAGGTTATAGCCTAAGCCTCAAGGCAAACGTAGTTGCTGATACGCTAACTAGGAAGAATTATGGAAGTCTAGCATCATTAGCTAGTATAGAAAAGCTACTACAGCAGGAGCTGATCAATGCTAGAATAGAAGTAGTCATTAGTAAATTGGCTAACTTGTCCATCCAGTCAAGTCTGTTAGAAGAGATACGGATTGGGCAAGGGCATTATGACACATTAGTAGTACATATGGATGCAGTTAAAGAAGGCAAGGCCACAGATTTCTCAATATCAAGTTAAGGTTTATTGAGATATAAGGATCGAGTATGCGTGCTGAATGATCAAGGGATTAAGATGAAGATCTTAGAGGAAGCACACAATACCCCATACTCAGTTCACCCAGGGTCAACCAAGATGACTCACGACATCAAGGCAATGTATTGGTGGCCAAGAATGAAGAAAGATATAGCGGAGTATGTGTCTAAATGTCTAGTATGCCACCAAATGAAAGTAGAACATCAGCGGCCTGCAGGTTTATTGCAATCACATAGCATTCTAGAATGGAAATGGGACGACATAGCCATGGATTTCGTGACGAGTTTGCCTCGAACGAATAAGCAACATGACTCAGCTTGGGTAGTAAGATTAACCAAGTCAGCTCATTTTCTGTCTGTCAAGACTTCATATACAGTAGAACAATACGCGAATATATATGTTCAAGAAATAGTAAGACTGCATGGAATCCCTAAGACAATAGTGTTTGATAGAGGATCGGTGTTTACATCGAGATTTTGGGGAAGTTTCCAGCAAGCCATGGGTACCAAGTTAAGTCTTAGTACAGTATTTCATCCACAGACCGATGGTCAGTCCGAGCATACCATACAAATTTTAGAAGATATGTTGCGCGCTTGTGTACTTGATTTCAAAGGATCCTGGAGTAAGTATTTGCCACTGATAGAATTCTCCTACAACAATAGCTACCAGTCAATGATCGGGATGGCACCCTATGAATTTTTTATGGAAGGAGGTGTTGATCGCCATTACATTGGGATGAGGTAGGAGAAAGGAAACTACTTGGACCCAAAGCTGTTAGAGAAGCTTAGGATGCAGTAGTGCTGATTAGAAAGCGTATGCTCGCTGCTCAGAGTCGTCAGAGAAGTCATGCGGATGCCAAGAGGCGTGATGTAGAATTCAAAGTTAGAGATCAAGTCTTCTTAAGAATATCTCCTATGAAAGGTGTGAAGCGGTTTGGGAAGAAAGGCAAGCTTAGTCCCAGGTTTATAGGCCCTTTTGAGATAGTGGACAAAGTGGAGTAGTTGCATAGAGATTAGCCCTACCGCCAGCTCTAGCAGATAGTCACAATATGTTCCACATCTCGATGCTGTATAAATATGTGTCAGACCCATCTCACGTCCTCAAGAATGATATGATAGCACTCCAGAAAGACTTGAGTTACGAGGAACGGCCGGTTAGCATCCTATATAGAGAGATGAAAGAGTTACGGTCTAGGAGTTATCTGATAGTTAAGATCCTATGGAGTAGTAGTTTTCAAAAGGAGGCAACGTGGGAGTTGAAGGAAGACATGTTAGATCGGTAACCAGAATTGTTTGATAAGTAAATTTCAGGGACAAAATTCTTTTAAGTAGGGGAGAATTGTAGAGTCCCAGAATTTTACTTACCTAGTTAGATAGTAGTAGTTATAGTATGTTAGTTACTGTGGATTTTGTTTCAAACCGGGACTTAGTTGGAAACTCATAGCAACAGTTATGAATTTTATAAGTTTAACCTATAGTTTAAGAATATTAATTATAACATAAGGTTTGATTAATATTGCAGGTCCTAGATGTATTATTTATTATAACCTAAGGTTTAGATGAAGCCAATAAGAATATGACACTTGTCATAAGCATGATTATTAAGGGATTAGTATTTATTAATAAAATAAGGAAATATAAGCTTTAGTCTTCACCAGAAGCTGTTAGGATTGTATTTTGACTCAGTCAAAGTAGTTATCCAACCTTAATTATGCTTAAAATGTGCAATTACGTGTGTAAAATATTCACGTATGCTGATATAACGCAACTGGGAGCCGATATATCGCCTGACGAAGGATACAGAAAACACGTTGACGTTGCACGAACAAGAAAAACGAGTCTCGGGATTACTGGGGGAGGTGATATATCGCCTAGGGTGGGCGATATATCGGCTCCATGTAGATTGTTTTGGAAGTTTGATTTTTTGTTATTTTAAAAATACCCTTAACCACTTAGACCTGCTTCTGAACATTTTGACCGAGTCTTCAGCATCTGATTGGAAAAAATTCAATTATTTTCATTATTTTTATTCAAATCAAAATGGGGTTAGTTTCACTCCTTACCTCTATAAATAGGACCTAGTACCCAGCCCTTCCTCTCATTCTTCAAGCTGTGATCAGAGACTCCAAGGTGCTAGTGCTACCATAGAGTGATAAACACTTGGGTTGGGAATAAGCTTTGCCATTCTTAAGGATGCTTATTCCCAACCCTTGAGTGATAAACACTTGGGAAGTGAGGTTTTGAGTGTTTTCAGTATTGAGGTTTAGACCAAGCTATAAGGTCATTCAAGGTATTCCTATTCTTTAAGTCTAGCTCTATATGATTCTATAGTTTTCTTTAGTTTCTTTTATTCAGATCCTAACTCTTGTTGTTGGTTCTTAATTAGGTTCTTGAAACTTAAGTTCTTTCTTGGTAAGTTTCTTCTTGATGGTTTAGTTCCCACATTCATTCTTTATTCTTTATAAATACTCACCATTCTTATTGTTGGTTTTAGGAGTGTTCCAAGTCCCGCATTTTTTCTCAAATATCCCGATGTTGGTAAGGAAAATAGGATAGATCTTGTATGTTTGTATGATATGTTATGCTTATATGTTATGTTTATGTATAAAATGTTATAATATGTTATGTTATGTTTTTATGATATCTAGGGTTCATGGTTGCTTATCTAGCAAGCCCTAGTGTTTATCATTTTCATGGTTTAGAGTTATGATTTACCCTACCTTAGATTTTAGACAGAGGACCTAGATGGGTTATCATATACTATCAAGTGATCTAACCTACCTCAGATACTAGACAGAGGACCTAGATGGTTTATCACATGCCATGTTAATGAGTTAATGGCCATTAATATTGTAGTCCTATATGATATACGTTTTTATAGTCATATGTTATGTAGTATATGTTATATAGTCTCATGTTTCTGATTTGTGTTGTATGTTGTTAGTAGATTTTCCTTGCTGGGCATTAGCTTCATTCCTTTATTTTATTTTTAGTGTAATGCAGGAAACTAGATACGGAGGCTGAAGGATTCTTGGTAGCTTGGCTTGTGTGTTGAGGATGAACGGACTGAGTGGACTATGTGTCGATCGAGGATGACGCTGTTTTTAGTTTTTTTTTTAAATTATGTTTCTATTTATTTTTCGCATTTTGTGTTTTTTACACAATTGAATTAAAGTTTATGTTTTTCTTTTAAACAATGGGTACCCATGCCATATTTTCTATTGTTATGTATTTGATACAATATTTTAAGTTTTAATAAAGATATAATATTTCTTATGTATCTTTCCAAAATAGTAGCTATGTCTAGTAGTTTTTAATGGTCCAAGGTCTTATAAATAATGGGTTATTACAGTCCCTGAGGGCAAAATGGTCAATTTCCCCAATATTCCTTCCTAAGCTCTCTAACTTCAAATATATCTCCAATTATTTATTTCCATAACCTGATAACTCAATTAAATGTCTAATACCCAATATACCCCTTAACTCGCCCCGAGTTGGGTATTGGGTCCCATTGTGACTTTCCCGCTAACTTGCTCCCTAGGATAGCCTCATGCCGAGTAACCCAAATAAACCCACATAATAATCTGTTCTCTCACTTATATCACATATATGCACATAAATACACATTTATGCCTGCAACGGACCAAATTACCAAAATGGCCCTTCTAAAAAGAAGCGGACCCACATGCATATTTAACAATCCTAAATATACACAACTAGTCATATTATCTCATAATTCACATTATTAAAATTAATATAACAATTAAAAACACAATTCCATATATTGCCATCCCGACCCCCTAATCAAGGTCCTAAGCCTTATTAGGTAATTTTGGGACGTTACAGATTCCATCTTCTAATTATTTGATTAGGGCAGTATTTAAACAAGTAAGGATCATCCCAAATAAAAAATTTCACCTCTAAATAAAATTTAGATTTATCATGCTTAGACCTATGAGATGGTATTTATTTAGTGACCAAATAATTCATAATATCACCATACCAAGGCAAAGAAGAAACATACATCAATTGTTCATCAGGAAAAGTTTAAGTTATAAGAGTGGAATCATGTATAGTTTCAACAACTAGTGTAGATAAATGATCAACAACAACATTTTCAGACCCTTTTTTATCACGTATTTCTAAGTCAAATTCTTGTAAAAGCAAAATCCAACGGATCAAACGAGACTTAGCATCTTTTTTTGACAAGAGATATTTTAATGCTGCATGATCATAATAGACAATAATTTTAGACCTAACTTTCGACACTCGGAAATTGATTGAACATGATCTAAGGGTGAAAAAGGTTCAACTTTGGTTTCATTTAAGGGTATAGACTCTAGCAAAGAATTCACAACATCATTAGAATCATCAACGTGCAAGTTCATACCAAAGTATTTTTCACAAAAGTCATGTAAGTCATTTCCATCTTCTTCACAAATACTATCTATCATGTTAACCTCACACTCAACAGATTTAGCAACATTAAATATATTAAATTCAACAATCATATTTCCAAAAGATAATTTCAAAATACCATTATGACTATTAATGATTGCATTATATGTAGCTAAGAATGGTCTACCTAAAATGATAGGAATTTAAGCATGCACATTTTCCACAGGTTGAGTATCAAGAACAATGAAGTCAACAGGAAAGTAAAATTTATCAACTTTTATCAAAACATCCTCTATAATACCTCTAGGAAATTTCACAGAACGATCGGCTAATTGAAGAGTTATACAAGTAGGTTTTAGTTCACCAAGACCAAGTTGCTTATAAATAGAATAAGGCAATAAATTCACACTAGCACCAAAATCAAGTAAAGCCTTGTTAATAAAATGGTCGCCAATAATGTATGAAATTGTGGGACACCCAGGAACTTTATATTTAACAAGGCTTTTATATTGAATAATGGAACTAGCTTGTTCAATTAAAAATGCCTTTTTAGGAACATTTGTGTTTCTTTTTATAGTACAAAGATCCTTCAAAAATTTAGAGTAGGCAGGAATTTGTTTAATGGCATCTAAGGAGGGGATATTGATACTAACTTATTTAAAAGCTTCTAAGATGTCATTATATTAGCCACCTTTTTTAATCGGAAGTAATCTTTGTAGGAATGGGGCTTTTGGAATGAAAGGATGGATTGGAGAATCCTTATTTGAAGAGTCATTGGCATTAGAACTAGAATGTTGACTCTTTTCTTTTTCTTTTTCAACCTCGGGTATGTAATCGGGTTTGACAATGTTCTTTCCGAACCTAAGAGTTGAAATTGATTTGACTTCTCCATTATGACTAGATTTTCCTATCTCATATTGACCTTTTGGATTTGGGATAGGATGACTAGGGAGTGTTCCTTTTTCTCTATCAACTAAAGCAGTAGCGAGTTGTCATACTTGTGTCTCGAGTTTGGTAATTGATTGAGACTGATTTTGTAGGATTTGTTGAGTGGATTGCATAAATTATTGTAAAGTATCTTCTAAGGAATGTTTCCTTTGTTAAGGATATGGTTTATTTTGTGGGGCATGAGCTTGGTTTTTGCGTGCTGTATTGGTGCCATTGATTCATTGGAGGTTGGTTTTGTCTCCATGAAAAGTTTGGATGGTTTATTCAAATTGGATTATAAGTGGATGAAAATGGTCTATCATTTGGTTTCCCATAAGCATGAAGAGCATTGGCCTCCTCAGAAAAGGCTTCTTGGTAGGAAGGGCATGATTGGGCATTATGGCAAGGACTAGAACATATAAAGCAAACATCTTTTCTTGGTTGTATTTGAGAATTTATTGTTTGGCTTATGGCTAAAGCTTATACTTTTCTCGCTAATTTTTCTAAGGGTGTTCTTAAGTCTAATTCATATTTTACTTCATACCTTCCTCCTCTTTTTGGTGAATTAGTTGACCTAGACCTAGGATCAAAATAATTCCATTGTTGTGAATTGACAGATAAATCTTCAAGGGCGTCCCAAGCTTCTTGTCCTTGAAATTTTAAAAAAATTAAGGTATGCATAGATTGAATCATTTGACGATTAGAGGGAGTTAAACCATCATAAAAATCTTTAAATCTCTCCCAACATTCAAAAAACTCTTCATTATCCTTTTGAAAAAACTTAGAGATTTCTCTCGTTAGATTATTAGTTTTAGACGTAGAAAAAAATTTCAGCAAGAATTTATTATAAAGTTGACCCCATGTAGTTATAGACCACGTGGGAAAGGAATTTAAACAAGCTTTTGATTTGTCTTTTAATAAAAATGGAATAATCTTAGTTTGACCAACTCATCAGAAATTTTTTGAAATTTAAATGTTGAGTAAATTTCTAAGAAATCTTTGACATGCATGTAAGGATCTTTTCTATCTAACCCATAAAAAGATGGAAACAATTGAATGATTGATGGTTTAAGCTCAAAATGGGTAGCAGAAGTGGTAGGAAAAATAATACATGAAGGAGCATTAGATGAAATAGGTGAAAATATTCAAGCAGAGTTTTTTCAGGCACAACATTTTCATCAACATGATTTCTAGTAATATTAGCAATTGGTTTCCATGATGCTCAAATTTTTACTAACACTTTCAATTTCAAACAAAGATAAACTTCTTTTTACTAATCAATTTTTAGAGTTACACTTCCAATGATGCATACAATTTTCACGAACAAGGCAACAAAGATAATCTCAAACAAACAATTTTTTGATGTGGAAGATCAGTTAAAACTGCAACCACAGAGCATACTTAGAATTTTTAGAGAGTTCACAATAATATAATTTTTATGGTTTACTTGTCCCCAGGCCTATTTGATTCCACTTACTCGCACACTACTAACAACTCCCTGAGGTTAATTAGTAGAGGCGGATTGAGAATTTTGTTCAAATTTCCTTTACGCAAAAATTGCTTATGGTGAAAGGACAAGATTTATGTTTTTTTATTTTTTTCAAGTATTTTTTTCACAATTACACAATAATATGATAAAAGACAAAGAAAAATAAGGTAAAATTAAATAAGACGATAAAAAATTAGGCAAGAGTAGGGAGGCATAGCATGCCATCAACCATAACAAAAAATAAAGTAAAAATTAGGAGGCACAAGTGTCATCA
This sequence comes from Humulus lupulus, assembly GCF_963169125.1. Taxonomy (NCBI): domain Eukaryota; kingdom Viridiplantae; phylum Streptophyta; class Magnoliopsida; order Rosales; family Cannabaceae; genus Humulus; species Humulus lupulus. The sequence continues at coordinate 268,244,385 of NC_084793.1, forward strand.
ACTAAAATATAAGATAAAAGACTAGAAGGCAAAATTTCCATCAACTAGCTAGGAGGCAAAATTGCCATCAACTAGTAACTTGCAAAAAAAAAACAAGATAAATAAAGAAAATTACAACAAGGGTTAGGAGGCACAAGTGCCATCAACTATAAAAATTAAAAAGATAGAATGGAGGCACAAGTGTCGTCAACTAAAAAAAAACAATAAATATAAATATATAAGTAAGTTTTTTTATGGATGGTAGAACCGTCCCAAATTTCTTTTTATCTTTTTTTAGTTTTTATAGTTTAAAATATACATTTTTTAAGTGTAAAAATTAAATAACCAATAGAAGAATTCACTAACCTTGAGAAAAAGTTCGTTTATTTTCTTGCAACTCCCCAGCAATGGCGCCAAAAACTTGATGGACCCAAATTGGGTATGTTTTTAAATATTTATATCGTAAGCGCACGAATCGTTCATATAGAATAGTGATCATGTAAGCAAGGATGTCGAACCCAAAGAAGTTATCTAAAATTAAAAAGATAACTATTTTAAACCAAAATTAATAAATTCTAACATAGATCCAAAGATTGATGAAATTTAATGTTATGAACATAAAATAAAAGATTTAAAATAAAGTTATTTAAGCGAATAAAAATAAACCAATTATGATTTGAAAATAAGTTGTAAAAGAAAGATTATTAAGATACTAGAATCCACAAAATGTAAGTTTAATAATAATTATTAGTATATTCACTACAAGAAAAAACAGTATTCATAACACTTAAAAACTGCTAACCGGGACTATTGATAGCACTTCTGAAAATGCTAACATAGCCCCTGTTATTAAAAGTCCAGTCTTTTCTATAACAGTTTTTGAATGTTATGTTCGGTGTTATCTTAAACTATTCAATAACATATTTTTAGATGCTATAATATTGAAATAATAACATTTAGATAGAGTTTTTGGTTATAAATTTGAAGTTTAATCTTGTACTTTTTTCATAACACTTTTCAACTGTTACATTTGATTATTTTGATAACATTTTTAGTTTGTTATATTATATAAACCATAACGATTTTTTACGCTTATAATATGTTTCTAAATCATAACATATTAAGGTTTTTTATTGTGATAATGGTACTTATAAGTTTTTTTTTAATTAAAAGATTTTCATTATTGTATTTTGATAAAAAAAAAATCAAAATTAATCATAAAATATAATTCTCAATAGATTGATAAACCATAAGTATTACATTAAACAATAACTAATTCAAACTCTGAATGTGTTTATTTCATGAGATCTTAGTTCTAACTTAAGTTTGAAAGCATAACATAATAAAGTATTATAATCTTGAACATTTTTTACTTCAAAAATGAAAAACAAAAAATTACACGATACATTTTCTTCCAGGAGAGCTTTCTCTTTTCTTTTTTCATAAGCCGCATCACTTCTTATTTTCCTTTCTTCTATCTGGGACCTGAGTTCATGGTCCCTTTGGATAGCAGTCAAGTGATTATCAAGTGCTTCGACACTACAGATGATGACCCAAAAATTAGAAAACAGAAAGTCCAAATCTGACTTAAACAATAAAAAAGAAGAAGGAGATGAGAAATCATTAAAATTCCAGGGAAAAAAAATATCAAAAGCATGAGCACTTCAATGAGGGGAGGCAAAAAAAAAACAATACAGCATTATTAACAAAGGAATTGCAGTCTTACATTTTTCTTCCATCAAGTATGGCTAAATTTCAAGTGCCGACTCATTCTTAGAGTCGTCATCATCACTAAGAGATAAATCAAGAAAATACAAAGTATTAATAGAAACTAGCGAGATCTCTAACAATCAATGCGATATCACATAACATAGAAATATCATAGAAGTCTGTCATGAACACACAACAGCTGAATAAAGCTTTTGATGACAGAATAGGGATGCAAAACTTGAATTGATAAATGGAATATAAGTAAAGGAAAACAATCAAGGCCAGTTAAATGCATACCTAACAACCATATACTTCACACTAGTTAAAACAGAACATTTCACAAATGACAAATATGGAATAGAATATAGAAATAAGTTGAGACAACTGCAGTTACATAAATATATATATATATATATAGAGAGAGAGAGAGAGAGAGAGAGAAAGAGACCTTTTCTGAACTACGAGGCCTTGAAAGTGAGTATCAAAATCTGAGATTCCAGAGCTTAACTGGTCAGAATCCATTGATGCTTCTGCTGCTTCAGCAACGCCCAAAAGCTTTAAACACTCATTCCAACACTCAGCACCCCTCCATAGAAGCTTAGCTGCAAGACCATAATACCCAACATCATTAACATCTTACATGAACACCCTATTACATTAACTACGAATTGTCTAAGAATTTGGCCAACTAGAACTAAATAAATTAATCACAAATTTAAATGTTGTATTTATCTTTCCTGAAACTTCATAGAAAAAAATAAAAATACTATTCAATGCAAAAATATAAACCTAAACTTCAGTTTTTCCTTAAAACTACTGTATTTGAGACGTAAAACCCATTATCATCTCTATCAAGCCATAAATCCAGATAAACAGAAGAAAAAACCAAAACTGTATTATTTTTCTTCAAACTCATGAGTTATTTTAATATATAATAATTATTATAAAAAATAATCAAAGATGATGCCTAAGAATAAAAAATCGTCATTACCCTTTTAGATAAGTGGGGATGTAATCAAAATAAACCATTTTCTTCACGGCAACGGTACCCTAGTCGCATTGAAGTCCCCGCTGTTACAACACCATCCCCACAGTCCCACCTCCATGCTAACATCTGCAACAATAGAGAAAGAAAGAGAGAGAATGAGATCGTGGGTGAGAGGGAAAGAACTAAATATGGAGACACAAACAGATGTACATATATCCTTGTATATATATAATACCTATACATGAAATAAATACATCAAAATAGAATAACATCAGAGCAGAAAGAACTAAGAAAACTTAAGAAAAAATAGGACAGAAATGGAAAAATAGACAATGAGAGTCACTAAGGAGGGACAAGTGACTAGCATAACAACCAAATAATAATCGCACCACACTTAATTCATAGTAACTGCTCTTTAAAAGTTCTATGCATCTGCCTTTATATAATATGCAATGTCCTAATGGGAATTTATATTTGGAAAGACAACCAAAGAAAAAAAGTTACTTTTTGTAAACAAAAGTAGACCCTACAAACAAACAAAATTAACATAAAACAGATGAAAATATTGAATACACCATAACAGATGGAAATACTCATCACAAGCTAAAATGACATGGTGAAAACTTATAAGAAATCAAGCTATAGAATCATGCCTTGTGTAGTCATGATGGCAACAAAAAGGATTATGCCAACAGGTTGCACCTTAAAAAAATGCCAAGCTTGATCACTGGTTAGAAGAGATACATACCATCGAGCCTACACCTCGCCTTGCCAAGCCCTGCCACCATCAACATCATCATTAGAGAGAATTAAGGCAGTCTCTTTGATTGATTTCCTAACCTATAAATAAGAGACCAAAAATTGAATGAAAGTTAATAGAAGAATTAATAAACAAATCATCAAATAGCTATATATGAAGATAAAACTCCAAAGTAAATTAGATAAAATATAATCACGTGTGAAGACCTGTTTCCATTTTTTCCTTTCTGCTTTATGTGCATCTGGTTGTTTTTTATGCTCTGTATTCTGAATTAGTTTTCTATTTCTATTGTTGCTCTTTCCATCTGCTTAGAAAGACCTTAAGGCATTAGTTGATTAATATATACATAAATAAAGAAACCCATGTAAGAAAGCTCAAATACCTTGAACCTGAATATTAATCAAAGAAATTTCCAACATTGAATGTTGCTTTATGCATTTTAATTTCTCATTAAGACCTGGCTAAAAGCATTGAAGCAATCAATACAAAATATTATATTACCACTGTGTCAAAAAGCAATCAATTGAATATTTATATTAGATGAAATTAGCGCATAAATGATCAACTCTTAATAATGGACCCATTCTAAAGATACTTTCATCTTTTACCAAAACATTGATAAGTGCTTATAGTAAAAAACCATATTAATTATCAAAAGCATCAAACAAAGAAGCCTAAATAATATAAATATGCATATAGAAATAGACATGTTCTATAAAATTATTACTAGGCAACCACAGAAAAGCCTTCTCCCCATCAATTGTAGGAAGCTTGCTTTTCCCTTTAGTCTTCACCACAGCTGCCATATGACTGCTGCCCTTTTGAAACTCATTTAATATATCGTACAGTGGCATATCGGCAGGAACTCTGAGTATACAACATACAAATCAACACTGGATACTCTGACTGAATGTATTTTCTGAAAATAAAAAATTAGTAATTGAAGAGTTAAGCAAACCGTGGTATTCTCCGGATGGAAACGGCACTGACTGGAGTCTCTGTTTCAGGTCGTACAGTAAGAAGACTTTTCACCTAACAATAAGCAGAATTGAACAAGTTAAAGAGCAGAGTACAAAGTATGTTGCCCGCTGTTAGTTCCTTTGATAAGTCAAATTTAAAATGCATCTAGTATACAAACATCTTCTAAACATTCACATTCTACTATTCTAGCACCCACCAGAAGCAGTCCAATAACGTTCTTCGGATTCCCATAATAGACAGGAACTCGACTATGCCCTCGAGCAAGAACTTTTCCCATAGCCTCCCTGTGTTATTGAATAAAAGGAGGAGAAAAATGAGAAATACAGTAAAAAAAAAATAATTTTTTTCTGCAACAAACTTCTACTAAGAAAACAGAAAATAACTGTACGACGAGAAAACACATTGAGTTGTCATGTGATTCAAACATTCCTAACATTTCAATTGTAGCATAAGACATGTTTCAGTAAAGCATGGGTCACGCCATTATGATATGCCAGAGCACTGTATGCAAAAATAAAAATAAAATGTACAAACTATCCTCAGTGAAACTTTGTGTAAAAAGGTGACAGAACTATTGACAAGCCAGCAACTAATTGGGATAGTGTTCCTAAGATGATAGGATAGGCTAGGAGCCTAGGACTAATATCACAGCTAAAATATCCTTCTTTTAACACAATCTATCACTACAACAACAACAAAACTTTCTATATTTTCTTCTTTTATAAAAAAATAGTTTCTAAGGTCGAGTGACTGAATCTTTGAAAATCAGCTAAAACCAGCATGTAAACAAAAATTGTGAAAACCAGTAAAATCCAATTGACAGAAAGAAAGAACAATGAATTCATGACCAAAACTCACCAGTCCAACTTTGAATTGACATCTAAGGAAAACGTTGATTCAATGGGTGTCATAGCCTCCTCAGCTGTCTGTTTTTTAAGGTTTAAAAAAAATTAATAATAGAAAGAAAGTAAGATGCTGATTTTCTAATCATGACACATTATTGCAAGCTTACTATCATATTCAAGTTACAATTTCAGTATGAGCATAAAGAGTGAAATCATTATACATCAAAATGAAACTATAATGACAAGAAAAGTTTCAGAATGCTCTTTAAACCAAAAGATAAGATGACTGGGGAGTAAAGTAAAAAAATCCAAACAAATTTAAAACAGAATATTGAATAAGCGAGCTCGAGAGAGAGAAAGATTTAGCATGAGCACAGAGTTTCAAATAGCTATACTTCAAAATGAAATTACAATTAAAAAAAATAAGTTTTAGCCTCTTTGGTATAGTTCTAAAGACTCAGAGAGAGAGAGAAGTAGAAGAAGTAAAATAAACTTTCATATTCACCAGGATTTACGTCCACCTCATATAATAGTTGGATATAATACTATCACTGGCATACATGCAAATTAGAAGGAAATGAATGTAAGGAATAATGATATTTCTGTTAAGACCTTACCTTCTCAGTTAAATCTAGTGCCCCACTTATAATTGTTGTCTCGTCATGTGTAAGCTCACCACCCTTGCCGGCCTATTATGACAAGATAAGGAAATCAGAACTAATGTCAAGATATATATGTGGTAGATGATAGCAATAATTCGTATTTTCAACTTGTAAAGCTATTCCTTAAGTTAAAGAGCATATTAATTATCCTCAACAACTTTACTTTACCTCTTGGCTGTGGATGGAGACAAGGACTTTTAACTGAGCTCGCCTAAATAAAGCTTCATTATGTCCTAATACCCAATCCAAAATCTGCATTGTGTATATCTCAAGTCAAAAAATAGATATAAATCCCTTATAATCTGATATCATTAAGAATCCATCGTTTTGCAACCAGATTCCACAGTTTTGCTTTACATTTATGATTTATTTTTAACCACTGAAAAAATACTTAAATTCAATGACTAAAACACCAGTTTAAAATAGTATAGATTAGAGGGTTGATAAATGCAAATTCCAAGTTCACATTTAAATGTTTAAACATCAACTTTCCATTGGAGATTGTACCTTTCCAATTGGGTATGAAATTGGGTAGCAAATTATCATCAAAATCCGAACAAGCCAAACAAAGTTGGAACCTACTGCAAGTCCATATCTAGTGCATATAGCTTGTGGGATAACCTGATTTAGAAAAACGAATATCAAGTTTCCATCATAATAAGCCAACAAAAATATTGACACTTTACTGTTAAACCAAGCATGAAAGTTAATGGAACAAAAATAAAATACCTCTCCAAAAAATAGAACAAAAGTCACAGAGAGAATATAGCCACATACTGATTGAACATTTTATCCAAGTAAATTGGAAGGGCCTGCAAATTTGTGAATCACCATATCAAAAAATCAATCTGGATTGTGAATACTCGATAAATATATAATCTATGCATAAAATCACATCAAATTCCAAAACATCAATCTGGATTGTGAATACTGGATTGGAAGGGCCTGCAAAGTATTTTAACAAAAATAAAAGATAACATACCTCTTGCAAACTGCTGCAAATAAAATGTACAGTAAGTATTCACTTCCAACCAAGTTTCTCAAAAGAAGCCTTCTTCAATGAATAAAGACAAACATATGGAATCATTACATATTGAAATTTTATTTTATCACTATTAATAGGAAAACCAATTTTGACCATTTTATTTAAATCTAACAGTCATAATAAATCACTTTATCAATAAAGCATCAATGTCAAATAAATAACAAATACCATTTTTCATACAAAAAATTGACCCCTGCCAATAGGGAAAACACCCCTACCGAACTAGCTCCCCATATATTTAGATAGATATTTATTCACACACATAGACAAATTAATATTAATATGCATGTTGCACAGGACCTTCTGATTCAAAGAAAAAAGCCAAGTAAATTTTTGGTTTGGCAACTACCTGGTCAGTCCAGCAAGTTTTGTGCGAAACTCATTGAAGTCTTTTGATTGGCCCTCTGCATTAAGGTAAACATGTAGCTCCTTTTCTGCACATTGATGAAGTCTTTCCAACCCAGACTCTGCCTCACCTGCACAAAAATCCAAAGTTAAAGCTTAAAAGAGGGCAAAACAAAGATAAGTTTAGAATCAAGCTCAATAATACTACTAACCTTGCAAGTACTCAAAGAACTGTCTCTTGGCATGTTCATGCTCTGGTAAATAATATCCATAAGCATATGTCCATTTCAAAATACGCCTGCACTCAACGATCTGAAAAAAAAATAGTAAGGAAAACATTATTTCATTTCTTCGAGTGAAGAAACTGTACCTTGAAATAAAAGTTAAATTATCTTACCTGAAGCCACGCCTCTGTTATGAACTTTAGCTGTGACTCAGGTTGGCACTGTATGTCACTCAGCTTCTCAAGCTAAAAATTGAATAAATTGTAAAAATTAGATAAGTAACAATAGGAACAGTCTCAGCCAAGTAAATGTAGAACAGGAAAACAAAAAAAAAATCTGCCTCCCTCCAATCACAAGAATAACACACGGTTTATATATTGAAGATAAATATTGCTTGAGCAAAACAAAAGCAGAAATATCTTATAAACTAGGATAGTTACAACTGAAGAAAACTTATTTGTTGGCAGCAAAGTATTTTTTTTTTAAGTGACAAGTAGGCATGAACAGTTAACATACAAAAAGCTAATGTTATAAACAAAATAGGAAAGAGTCAAAATACTGTTCTCTTGGGATATACTTTTCTCAAAAAATAATAAGGCATACTTCTGCAGTGCTATTTCCTTTTCTATTCGAAAAAAAGAACTAAAGATCTAATTCAAGATTGGTGAACCAAAAGAACAACCACTTGAGGGGCATGTCCCACATTTTTATACATTAATAAGAACATGTGCCTTTGCTAATTAGCAATTGCTTGAGTTAAAACTCCATGAATCCTAAAAGAAAGTCGTGCATGGTCAAAACTATCAGCCTCTCAAAAATATACAATAAGCATGAGAGAGAGGGGGGTTAAAAAAACCAATAATAATAATATCCACCTATTAATTTAAGTACTCTACAATTTGATCATGAAACTAACAATATATCACTTACATCATAAATATGTATATATATCACATGAAGAAATCTACAATTTGATAGCACATATCACACTAGATCATCACTAAACTAATAATTGGTTCAGAAAAGAGAAAAAAAAAAGTAATAATAATGCTTACATGCACGCTCTGCATTTGCTGTAAGTCTGCAAGTGCTTTTTGCCTAGACTGCAATTAGAATGAAAAATAAGAAATCAGACTCCACCATTACGTATATAATAAAAGAGCAAGAATCCACAGTTCCTTGGCAATCTAGTAAGGGTCAAAACAACAAATAATATCAAACATCACATTCTATTTGTTAAAACCTCACTACAAAGACGAATCAAAGTCCAACTAGCTGATAGGAATTAATTGACTTGTTATAAGAAACGGCTCGTATAAAATATTAAAAAAGGAAATAGCCACAATATATATACCATTACCAAGTGTTGTATTTTGTTGACCCACTCTGTCTGTAAATGATGTTAGTGGAGTCTAAACTGTATATTAAATAATATCCAAAAACCTATAGTAATTCTGTGACATTTTCATGTCTTGAAATACAAAACTCATGAATTCCTAAATTTCACAACTCACTTTTTGGACCTTGAGTTTGAAAAGAGTCGTCAAGCCAAATGTATGTACCAATTATTGTCACAATTCAAAACTTATGAATTCATAAATGGGTTGATGATGTCTAAATACTAGATGCTTATGATTTTCTAGATTACTATGTGGATATGGGTTTATTTGCTATTTCAATTCACTTTAAGTTTGATTTATAAAATTCAAATTTTGTTTAATTTTGATTTCATTCAGTAAGAACTGCATATTTGACCAGGCCTAATTATATGGACAGGCTATTGGAATTAGTGATAAGAATACATCACTCTCTTATCTTCTTACTTTTCTATTTCTATTTCTAACGCATTCTTCATTGGCCTTCCTTCACTCCTTTTATCTTTTCCCTATATTCCAATCACTAAACTGATCCTACAATTTCTTTTTTAAATTTGTAAATTATTTGCTGAAGTAAAAATTATGATTTTCTACAAAGTAATAAAAGTAAAACATTCCTGCATGAAACATTAGATATAAAGAAGCACCTAAGTAAACACGCAGAACATACATTCAACAAAACATTCCAAAGGTAATTGCAGCTATTACTACAAAGGGATATATCTATTAAATGAACGGGGAATAAAGCGCTTCTGTCAAAAGATAATAAGGTCAAAGTAGAAAGTGGGCTTGAATTTTTTTTATTTTCTTTTGGTGGGATTGGATTGGATAATATTTATCATTTGATTTTGTTGTGAAATTGAAGAGTGATTTTGTTGTAAATCTCGCACCCCAGCGAAACATTTTCTCCAAACAATTGTGTTTACTCAAAACAAAACTCATTTCCTCTTTCTCAGTACCTTAAATATTTTTCTCAAAATATCCCTCGACTGAAAATGTGTTGCATCTAAATGAATGAGACCATATATTATATATAGTTAGGCAGTAGAATAACTACCACACAATATACAAATTATAAATATATATACATTGATTATATGATATAAAATTGAAATCTGAATAAAATAGAAAAAATAAAAATACCTCACAGAGACACGAAGGTCTGAGTTTTCTTGCCGGAGTAGTTGCTTCAAATCGGAGAAAGACATAGAGAAGGAGAAGGACGAGGAAGGTGGCATGGTCGTGTTGTGCTTCAGCAGCTCAATGGGATGAAGTAAAGAGTACCACTGAGACTTGGGTCAGGGAGAGAGATACGAGAGACCAAGTGTGAGAGAGAGTGAGAGAATGTTTGAGGGAGAGACTAAGTACGAGAGAGAGAGGCAGAGGAGGCAGCACTGGTTTAGGCAGCTAATTTGGGTAGCTAGCTTAGGGTTTAGGGATTCAGAGAGAGGAAAGCTATGAGAAATTATAAATTCTTTTGTGTTTGTTTGCATTTTTTTCCTTTTGGAATTCCACAAAAAAATCATTTTGGCGCCTTCTTTTTATTTCACTTGGCGCCTCATGTATCCGTGTCTTGCCTTGTTAAAAAAAAGTAATTGTTCCGTATTTTTTTATTTTCCAATCAATAGCGTTTCTTAATATATGTCATTTTTTATTGTAATATATAGTCAAACTTGTTGTAGTGATTGATTCCCAAGTTTTAAAGATAGTTAATGTAACGACCCGGATTTTCAAGACTCAATAATGCGGAAATATAAATGTTTTCATTTAACAAAATGTCTCAAAAACCCATAGAAAAAAAAACTTTTTAAAAAGTCGTATGGCCATACTTAACATTTAGTTACAAACATGTTTTATAAAGTGAGCCTAGTTTAGGAAAATTACACAACATTTCCAAAAATAAAAAGGCTTCCCAAAAGGTCGGTCCACATGTACATTTGCAAGGAAGACTCCAGCGCTCACTGCTCTGCCTTGCCCTTGCTCTTACCTACAACATGAAACAACTAGGTAAGCGAAAACGCTTAGTAAGATCAACTTTCAAACAAAGCATGAAGAGAATTAGGGTTCCGGACCCTACACAATCAATTTTAAGAACGCTAAAGCGTCCTGGCAAACTTACGGTCATGCCTGATAACCAAGGATAAATTAATTCATATCTAGATAAAAATCCTGCACTCAGAAAATCCCAGAACAAGCAGATATATTATATCACAACTATATCTTATCAACAAATATATCCCTGCACTCAGAAAATCCCAGAACAAGCAGATATATTATATCACAACTATATCTTATCAACAAATATATCATTGCACTCAGAAAATCCCAGAGCAAGCAGATATATTATATCACAACTATATCTTATCAACAATTATATCCCTGCACTCAGAAAATCCCAGAGCAAGCAGATATATTATATCACCATATAATTCGAGACCAACGCTCGACAATTTCCAACAATTCAGACGTAACGCGCCCTCCAACATAATTGCTAATCTATAAAAGAGAACCGAGTCTCCACACTAAGATCTAGCCAATAAATATTCTCATCAAGGGTAACTATCGTGTTACCTAGGGCATCGCTACTTATCCAAGAGCGTAATCCAATTTACACGGTTTTACGGAGACTTCTATGTTAATCAGTGGTGCTGGTGAGCAGCTGCCCCTAGGGTGTTCAACCTCACTCTATCTTGGCAACCCCTAGTATCTCTAGGCACTCTCACGGAATGGCCAATATTCACGGCTGCTATCCGGGAATAACTTATCAGAGCACTTGCTCGGATTCTAACCGTCCAATGATTAAGTAAGCATGAGGGCCCCTAGGTCCCATTTATCTTGGCGCCCCTAGGTTTAACCAGCTTATCCTCATCTCATGGCCACTCGTCGCGGTAATGAACCGGACATAAATAAAATCAAGTAGTGTGACGGGGATCAACCGTCTAGGATATGACGGACTTCTACCGTTCATATTTTCTAAATCAGCACTCACTAGACTAACGTCTCTAAGCAACTTTCTATGACAACCTATATATGTGCATGTATCCCTATACTAACATACAAGACAATAATCATTTCATGTTGCAGCCATACAATATAAGTTGACTTACTTGGAGTCCTTAGCGCTCAGCAAGTTTTCACCCTCCAACGTTCAGTCCAGTTACGCTTAGCCAATACTGTAGTTATCCATACAGTATACTCGGATTAATTATGGCACTAATAATTCATTATTATTATTTTGGGCAGTTTGGTCATTTTAATAAAAGTCATTTGTAAGGATTTATAATCCTTATTTGGTTTTAAACCTATTAAGGAAAGTTATACAAAATATTCGAGACTAAACCCTAAGTCTCGGGGAGACCTATCCTAAGGTCTCGATACCTAGGCTCAGGTATCACAATGGTATTTCCCACAATCCGCTAAAAATCTTATTCTTTCAAGGTATCGCCATTAACCCGCACTTTCGACTAGTCGGTTAAAATATGTAAGATTTTAGCCGGTATTATATCCAGAAAATACAAATAAATTCCTTAATTATTTTTAAAGAAAATAAACTCTTTAAATTTTCCTTTTATTTTTCTTAAGGTTTTAATATCTAAAAACTGTTTTAAGAAAATTGCCTAATTTGTCTTAATTAGGAAAACCGTTATAAATTTCTCATCTTGACTAATTAATTTTCCAAAAGCAATTAATCAATTTTACTTACTAGGAAAATAATTTATTTAATTATTTTATCAAAATATAGGGTTTTAAAACCTCTTTTAATTTATTAACTATTAATAAATTAAATCTCTTATTTTTAGAAAGAATAAAAACTCTTTAATAAAAATAATTCATTTAAACTCAAAGGGATAATTTTAGTGAAAATATGATTTCAAGACTTACCAATTTATATCTTGAAATAAGAAAATTTTTACTTTTTACCTTATGTTCCAAAATCTCATTTTTAACTACATACTTCGTTAGTTCATAACTTGAAATTTACTAACCCAATTGTTTCCAAAATTTCCCAATTCCATTTTTGTTATGCCATTTAGGTCTTTGTAAAATCTTAGGTCAAAATGAGCATTTTTGATTGGTGAAATCATTTTCCAACAATGAGGTAAAAATGACCTTATTTTCAAGTCCTTATTTTTTTCCAAACTTTGACAGTTAATAACTTTCAAACCGTTTAATATTTTCTTACCAAATTTTACAGTGGACTAATAGGTTATGCCAGAAATATGTCCACAAAATTTTAGAAAAAACTGGGTTCATTTGCCCTATACAGTGGCTGTCCAAATTTGGTTCCGAAAATAAGAATACGAAAAAAAACCGTTTTTTACCTAAACTTTGAAATATCATAACTTACTCATTTCTAAACATTTTTTAGTGTTTCAAAAGCTTAATTTTATGTAATCAATCTCAACAACATCACAGTACAATTTAATTTTACAAAAACAATATACAGTGGCTGCTTGACCCCTTGGAAGTCACAGCTTAAAACATGTTTTGTTTTAGGGTATCCTACAAAACCCTTGGGGGTTTTGGTTCCCATTTTCAAAAATCAATACACATGCATCATAAAAATTATTAAACAACTACCATAACCTTATTACATCATCAACAAGAAACTCTAAGCATTAGATATACAAAATAATGCTTAAAACTAAAAACCCTACAACAAACTCATCAAAAGTAAACTTTTTACCTCTTTGGTGTTCTTGCTTAAGGTTTGGACCTTCCTATAAGCTTTGACTCCTTCAAAACCTTTCAAAAACCCTAACAAACTTCCCCCAACAACATAGTCAATTAGCTATTTGAAACTCTATGCTTAAAACTTTACAAAAACCTAGATTAGTGAAAGTTTACCTTAGGTAAAATACTTCCTAGACCAAGACTTAGCCTCAAAGTTTCCTTGGTGTTCTTGGGCTTGAAAAATGGAGAGAACACTTTGAAAGGTCTTAAAAAATCAGATGAGTGAATGAGAGAGGGTGGTGTGGTCGGTTAGGGAGGGATGGAAGAGTTATATACTATCTAATTTATCTCAAAAACACTCAAGTGTTTTCCTCCCACTTGCCCACTTGACTTGACTTAGTTAAAATGAGATTTTATCTTTATTAAGTTGGGTTCACACCACCTAAACACCACATGGCCGGCCAACCCTTTGCCATATATGATCATTTCATTTTTTTTTTTTTTTTAATAAAGGTTTCATAAGAAGAAAAGTCCAAATTGGCTTTTGACACCTTTTTCACTTTTATTAAGTTTTAATCACCAAACTTAACATTAATTAATTAAATTAAATGTCTCTCACATTTAATTTAATTAATCACATAATAAAATTTAACTTAACGTCCATTCATGGAATAAAATTCCCCATTTCGGTAAAATTAGGCATTTAACACAAAATGCCCTAAAATTTCCATTTTCTTTTAGGTTTATTATTTTTGACCAAACTTTAACTTTTATGAATGTATTTTATGCCCAAAATATAATTGCCATGATTTTTCATTTTATTTTCCGAGATTTTTTACCCGATCAGGGTTTTTGTGTCGGTCCAGGACCGAAAGTCTTATCTTGACTTTTAAAATCACAAAATTCATATTTTGGCTAGCAATAACTCATGGAATACTTACAAACAAAATATAATATTATTTAAAATAATATTCTTAACCCGGGGGAAAAATCCCGACCCGGGTCGTTTAAAGGTACCCAAAAACGTAGGACGTTACAATACCTACAATTTATAAAGGTTTCGTCCTCGAAACTTAAAACAAATGAGGATACAGCTCCCTCATCTTGTCTTCTGTTTCCCAGGTTGCCTCTTCAATGCCATGGTTACACCACTGCACCTTTACCAATGGCACCCTCTTGTTCCTCAACACTTTTTCCTTTTGGTCTAGTATCATAACCGGTATTTCCTCATAGACGAGTTGAGGATCCACGCTCAGCTGCTCATAGCTGATTACATGCGAGGGATCACGCATGTATTTTCTCAATAAGGATACATGAAACACGTCATGCACCTTAGACAGGACGGGCGGAAGAGCTAAACGATAAGCTACTTCCCCGATCCTTTCTATGATTTCGAAAGGTCCAATGAACCTTGGGCTAAGCTTTCCTTTCTTCCCGAATCGCATAGCCCCTCGTAGCGGAGCTACCTTCAGCAGCACATTATCGCCAACCTCAAACACCAGGGGTCTCCTGCGTCTATCAGCATATTTGCGTTGTCGATCAACCGAAGTTTGCAAGCGTTGCCTTATCCGTCGGATGTCCTCTGTAATCTGATCAACCTCATCCGATCCGAGAAACTTTCTTTCACCGGTCTCGTGCCAATGAATCGGTGATCGACATTTCCTTCCATACAACGCCTCATACGGAGCCATCTTGATGGAATCATGATAGCTATTATTGTAAGCGATCTCTATTAGTGGAAGCTTCTCATTCCATGACCCTTGAAAGTCGAGCACGCAGGCTCTTAGCATATCTTCCAGGGTCTGAATTGTTCGTTCGCTTTGACCGTCTGTTTGCGGGTGGAAAGAAGTGCTAAACTTCAGTTTAGTACCCAACCTCGTTTGGATTCTATTCCAGAATGTCGAGGTAAAACGTCCGTCGCGATCTGAAACGATGGAGTTGGGTACACCATGCAGTCTCATTATTTCTGCAATGTAAATATCTGCTAACTTATGTGCGCCATAAGTTACCTTGATCGGCAAGAAATGAGCGGACTTAGTCAGCCTATCCACGATAACCCAAATGGCATCGTGCCCCTTGGGAGTGGTTGGTAGACCTGTGACAAAGTCCATAGTGACCATCTCCCACTTCCATTCCGGAATTTCTAAGGGTTGTAACAATCCGGCTGGTCGTTGATGCTCGGCCTTTGTCTGCTGACAAGTCAAGCAGTGTGCCACATATACTGCCGTCTCCTTTTTCATTCCAGGCCACCAAAAGTACTTCTTCAAGTCTTGGTACATTTTTGTGGTACCCGGATGCATGGCATAAGGAGCATTATGTCCTTCGAAAAAGATTTGCTTCTTGATCTCGTCATCATCAGGAACACATATTCTTCCCTTGAACCCCAATACTCCATCCTCGGAGATATGGAATCCTGGTCGCCCCTCGTTCCTCACTTCGTGCATCAATCCTTGAACCCAAGGATCGACTAACTGCCCGCCTCTTATAGCTTCCATAATGGTAGGCTCGATTGAAAGATTAGCCAGTTGACCAACTACTATCTCTAAATCCAAGGTAGCAAGGTCGGCTTGTAACTGCGGCGAAATTTCCTTCACTATCATCACATAAGCACCTGGTTGTCGACTCAATGCATCTACCACCTTGTTTGCTTTTCCCGGGTGGTACAGAATGTCGCAGTCATAGTCGTTAAATAGTTCCAACCATCGACGCTGTCTCATATTCAATTCCTTCTGAGTGAAGAAATACTTCAGGCTTTTGTGATCAGTGTAGATGTCGCAGTGTATCCCGTATAGGTAGTGCCTCCATATTTTTAGAGCAAAAACCACTGCTGCAAGCTCCAGGTCATGAGTGGGATAGTTCTTCTCGTAATTCTTTAGCTGTCGAGAAGCATAAGAAATTACTTTTCCGTGCTGCATCAGCACTGCTCCCAACCCTCGGCCTGAGGCGTCGCTATAAATAGTATATCCCTCTGTGCCATTGGGGATTGTCAGCACTGGGGCAATCATCAATCTTGTTTTCAGCTCCTGAAAACTCTCCTCACACTTGTCAGTCCATTCATATTTGATGTTTTTGCGGGTAAGGGCAGTCATTGGTGCGGCTATTTTGGAAAATCCTTCCACAAATCGCCGGTAGTATTCCGCTAACCCAAGAAAACTTCTAACCTCATGCGCATTTTTCGGAGGTTTCCATTGCTTAACAGCTTCTATCTTGGCGGGATCTACTGAAATTCCATTTCCCGACACTATGTGCCCCAGAAAACTTACTTTCTCTAGCCAGAATTCGCACTTCGAAAACTTAGCATAAAGCTTTTCATCTCGCAGACACTGGAGGACCAGTTCCAGATGTGTTGCATGCTCTTCCTCGCTTTTCGAGTATATCAGAATATCGTCAATGAACACGACGAAAAACTTATCCAAATACTCACGAAATACTCGGTTCATGAGATCCATGAATGCAGCAGGCGCATTGGTTAGTCCAAAGGACATCACTAAGAACTCGTAGTGACCGTAGCGCGTTCTGAAGGCCGTCTTTGGTATATCCGTCTCCTTAACATTGAGCTGATGATAGCCTGATCGCAGGTCTATTTTGGAAAATACTGACGCTCCTTGTAGTTGATCGAAAAGATCGTCGATCCTTGGTAATGGATATCGGTTCTTGATCGTCACTTTATTCAACTCCCGATAGTCAATGCACATTCTCATCGTACCGTCTTTCTTCTTAACGAATAAGATCGGGGCTCCCCATGGAGAATGGCTTGGCCTTATGAACTTCTTGTCCAGTAACTCTTGCAGTTGTGACTGCAACTCCTTGAGTTCAGCTGGTGCCATTCTGTAAGGAGTCTTTGAGATCGGCGCAGTTCCCGGAATCAACTCTATCTCAAACACAATCTCTCGGTCTGGTGGAATCCCTGGGAGATCTTCAGGAAATACATCAGAAAACTTGCACACAACCGGTACATCCGATGGTTGTTGACTCGTTTCTTTATCCTTATCCACTATGTTTGCCAGAAAACCGATGCACCCGTCACTCAACATTTTTCTCGCCTTTATCGCAGAAATCATGGGACACTTCTTTTCTCTTGATGTACCCTTGAACTCGAATGGTTCTTCTCCTGTTGGGGTGAAGACCACTTTTCTACGCTTGCAATTGATAACTGCTCCATATTTGGTTAACCAATCCATCCCAAATATGACATCATATTCATGTAGGTCCAAGACTAATAGATCCACCATTAGCTCACGATTTTCAACCCAAACTGGTACGGCTCTAACCCATGTCCGCACCAGCATATCCTCACCCGAAGGCAAGGATACCCCACAAATAACAGGCATAGGCTCAGGACTTCTATTTAATTTTTCCACAAAGGATGCAGATACAAAAGAATGTGATGCACCAGTATCCATTAATGCATATGCTGAGGTTTGGGCAATAGAAATCTGACCTGACACCATATCAGATGGGCCAGCTCCTTTGTCACTTTGTGTAAGCGCATAAACTC
Source organism: Humulus lupulus (assembly GCF_963169125.1). NCBI lineage: Eukaryota > Viridiplantae > Streptophyta > Magnoliopsida > Rosales > Cannabaceae > Humulus > Humulus lupulus. Next base: position 268,262,472 of record NC_084793.1, read on the forward strand.
GAGGCGGAGCTCCAATTTGTTTATGTTGGTCATTTCCATTGCCCTTGGCTGGCATTCGACAATCCTTAGCAAAGTGCCTTGGCTTTCCACAGTTAAAACAGACCCCGCACTCACCCCGATGGCGGCGGTTACACTTGTTGCACAGTGGCCATTGTTCAAACTCACGTCTCGGCTGTTTGTTGTGACTAGCCATTGCCTGATTGGGAGGTCCCCCTTTTCTTTTGTTATTTCCCCCAAAAATCAGTCTTGTGCCTCTTGGATTGTTTGTTCGCCCCGAGTTCTGGCCAAACCTCGGGTTGAACCTTCCCCTTGGGCCATTCTGATTGGCCTGAAACTGTCCGGGGTTGTTGGGAGTGTACCTCATGTCTTCATTCTTCTGTGGATCTGGCTTGTCAGACACAGCCCAAGACTCTTGGCGAAGAGCCCGTTCCACAGCTTCAGCATACGTCTCTGGGCCAGTTCTACCAGTGTCTACACACCTAGCAATGTCTCTGCGTAGGCTCTTCATAAAACTCCAGGTCTTATTCTCTTCAGTTCTCACCTGGTTCTTCGCAAACCTAGACAGTTGGTCAAATTTTCGAACATAGTCCTGCACGCTCGATGTTCCCTGCTTCAGATTAGTGAACTCATTCACTTTGTGCTCAATCACCGGCTTACTAAAGTACTTGCCATTGAACAAGGTCAAGAACTCTAGCCATTCCATCTCGGCAACGTTATGCCCTTTCTTGGCTGCGTCCCACCAGATGCGGGCATCTTTTCTCAGCATATAGGTCGCGCAGACTACCTTCTCTCTCTCAGTAGTTCCAATGAAGTCGAAGATTCTTTCCAAAATACTAATCCATTCCTCTGCCATTGAAGGGTCACTGCTCCCCTCGAATATAGGTGGATTTTGGTTGCCGAACCTTTCTGATATAGGTTTTGCTCGGGCAGCTCTTGGCGCTTCTACTGGCTGTACAGGTTGCTCAATGATAACCTGCGGGCCAAGGTTTTGTTCTTCATTGGTTGCAGGTGGTACTTCGTAGTTCTGAGAATTGTTGGGTGGCATGGGGAGTCGTCCCAGAAGGGTGTTAAATCTTTCAGCTTGGAGGGCATCAGCGTCCTCCTGTCTCTTTTGCGCTCTTTCTATTTGAGCTCCCTGCGTCTCCACTAGCCTTTGCAGATTGTTCATCTGCTCGGCTATCTCACGAACTCTATCAGCTTGGTTTGGAGCTCTAGCGGCAGGCGCGTTCTGAGCTCTATCAGCAGGTGTGGCCTGGCCTCGGCCAGCAGCACCCCTTCCTCTTTGAGCTCTTGTCCTTGCCATTTGTTTGCTTTCAAAACAAAAGCTCCTAAGTGCATAAGGACGAGAAGTTAGTTATTGACACAGATAGTCAATCAACCTAATTAAACACGCCAAGCATATCAAGCACAACAAGAAATCAACACTTTTTAACGAAAGTTAGCAACTTCATTTCATAACCTATACCATATACAACAACGTTTCAAGTTTGGGTCGACCAGTCTAAGGGATTTACAAAATTAGCCCTAAAAAAATGGACTTATAACCCTTCTAGACCAGTTACTAATTTCCTTAATCATATACAAGGTAGGTACATATTCAAAAAGTAAGTGGGCTTCTAACACCCATGCAACTCCTAACACCTAGTCGGAGTCGCTGTCTACGGCCATATCAGAACCATCCTCAGAATCCTCCTCGGGATCTTCCTCGGGATCTTCCTCAGAATCTTCTACGGGATCTTCCTCAGGGTCCTCCTCGGGATCTTCCTCAGGGTCCTCCTCGGGATCTTCCTGATCTTGGTCCATCGGCTCCTCATCAGAAATTTCCCCGTCGCCGAGTTCGTCATTCACCACTTCCTCCGCTGGCAGGTTCTCAACTACCATGGGGTTTGCTACGGCTTGTCGTTGTGCTACCTCTATCGCATGTGCACGGGCATTCTGCGCAGCCCGGAGCTCGTGGAGGTCTATATGCCACCTTGACATCCTACCTCGAGGTCCAACGGTCATCTCTATGGATGCCCTAAAGGTATTCCAGTAAGGGATGGCTGGCCTCATGTACCTCTCCTGGTACCATAGAAAAGCTGAGCCTCTGAGGTATAAACTTGCCAACTCCACCCTGAACCTATAGGGGGTACCTATGTTCTCAAAAATGGTGTCCAACGAGTAAGTCCATGCCCAGACTTCATTGGAATGGACCTCTCCGTTGAACACGGTAGGCGCTATGCTGGTGAAGGCACGGAAAATTTGGACTCTCTGCCAATTGTCATACACCATAGGAGGGTCGATTACGATGGGATTCATCACTTCTGGTTCGCCAGCCATTTTCTTACTAACCTACAATTTATAAAAATTTAGGTAAATAAAAAGAAAACAATACACTACAGGAAGAAACAGTACTTACAGTGAGTGCCGGTCTATCTTTGCGAAATGTACATGTGGGTTGTCTACAGAACTGGCTCAACTCGAGCTCTGATACCAACTGTAACGACCCGGATTTTCAAGACTCAATAATGCGGAAATATAAATGTTTTCATTTAACAAAATGTCTCAAAAACCCATAGAAAAAAAAACTTTTTAAAAAGTCGTATGGCCATACTTAACATTTAGTTACAAACATGTTTTATAAAGATTAGAGTGAGCCTAGTTTAGGAAAATTACAAAACATTTCCAAAAATAAAAAGGCTTCCCAAAAGGTCGGTCCACATGTACATTTGCAAGGAAGACTCCAGCGCTCACTGCTCTGCCTTGCCCTTGCTCTTACCTACAACATGAAACAACTAGGTAAGCGAAAACGCTTAGTAAGATCAACTTTCAAACAAAGCATGAAGAGAATTAGGGTTCCGGACCCTACACAATCAATTTTAAGAACGCTAAAGCGTCCTGGCAAACTTACGGTCATGCCTGATAACCAAGGATAAATTAATTCATATCTAGATAAAAATCCTGCACTCAGAAAATCCCAGAACAAGCAGATATATTATATCACAACTATATCTTATCAACAAATATATCCCTGCACTCAGAAAATCCCAGAACAAGCAGATATATTATATCACAACTATATCTTATCAACAAATATATCCCTGCACTCAGAAAATCCCAGAGCAAGCAGATATATTATATCACAACTATATCTTATCAACAATTATATCCCTGCACTCAGAAAATCCCAGAGCAAGCAGATATATTATATCACCATATAATTCGAGACCAACGCTCGACAATTTCCAACAATTCAGACGTAACGCGCCCTCCAACATAATTGCTAATCTATAAAAGAGAACCGAGTCTCCACACTAAGATCTAGCCAATAAATATTCTCATCAAGGGTAACTATCGTGTTACCTAGGCCATCGCTACTTATCCAAGAGCGTAATCCAATTTACACGGTTTTACGGAGACTTCTATGTTAATCAGTGGTGCTGGTGAGCAGCTGCCCCTATGGTGTTCAACCTCACTCTATCTTGGCAACCCCTAGTATCTCTAGGCACTCTCACGGAATGGCCAATATTCACGGCTGCTATCCGGGAATAACTTATCAGAGCACTTGCTCGGATTCTAACCGTCCAATGATTAAGTAAGCATGAGGGCCCCTAGGTCCCATTTATCTTGGCGCCCCTAGGTTTAACCAGCTTATCCTCATCTCATGGCCACTCGTCGCGGTAATGAACCGGACATAAATAAAATCAAGCAGTGTGACGGGGATCAACCGTCTAGGATATGACGGACTTCTACCGTTCATATTTTCTAAATCAGCACTCACTAGACTAACGTCTCTAAGCAACTTTCTATGACAACCTATATATGTGCATGTATCCCTATACTAACATACAAGACAATAATCATTTCATGTTGCAGCCATACAATATAAGTTGACTTACTTGGAGTCCTTAGCGCTCAGCAAGTTTTCACCCTCCAACGTTCAGTCCAGTTACGCTTAGCCAATACTGTAGTTATCCATACAGTATACTCGGATTAATTATGGCACTAATAATTCATTATTATTATTTTGGGCAGTTTGGTCATTTTAATAAAAGTCATTTGTAAGGATTTATAATCCTTATTTGGTTTTAAACCTATTAAGGAAAGTTATACAAAATATTCGAGACTAAACCCTAAGTCTCGGGGAGACCTATCCTAAGGTCTCGATACCTAGGCTCAGGTATCACAATGGTATTTCCCACAATCCGCTAAAAATCTTATTCTTTCAAGGTATCGCCATTAACCCGCACTTTCGACTAGTCGGTTAAAATATGTAAGATTTTAGCCGGTATTATATCCAGAAAATACAAATAAATTCCTTAATTATTTTTAAAGAAAATAAACTCTTTAAATTTTCCTTTTATTTTTCTTAAGGTTTTAATATCTAAAAACTGTTTTAAGAAAATTGCCTAATTTGTCTTAATTAGGAAAACCGTTATAAATTTCTCATCTTGACTAATTAATTTTCCAAAAGCAATTAATCAATTTTACTTACTAGGAAAATAATTTATTTAATTATTTTATCAAAATATAGGGTTTTAAAACCTCTTTTAATTTATTAACTATTAATAAATTAAATCTCTTATTTTTAGAAAGAATAAAAACTCTTTAATAAAAATAATTCATTTAAACTCAAAGGGATAATTTTAGTGAAAATATGATTTCAAGACTTACCAATTTATATCTTGAAATAAGAAAATTTTTACTTTTTACCTTATGTTCCAAAATCTCATTTTTAACTACATACTTCGTTAGTTCATAACTTGAAATTTACTAACCCAATTGTTTCCAAAATTTCCCAATTCCATTTTTGTTATGCCATTTAGGTCTTTGTAAAATCTTAGGTCAAAATGAGCATTTTTGATTGGTGAAATCATTTTCCAACAATGAGGTAAAAATGACCTTATTTTCAAGTCCTTATTTTTTTCCAAACTTTGACAGTTAATAACTTTCAAACCGTTTAATATTTTCTTACCAAATTTTACAGTGGACTAATAGGTTATGCCAGAAATATGTCCACAAAATTTTAGAAAAAACTGGGTTCATTTGCCCTATACAGTGGCTGTCCAAATTTGGTTCCGAAAATAAGAATACGAAAAAAAACCGTTTTTTACCTAAACTTTGAAATATCATAACTTACTCATTTCTAAACATTTTTTAGTGTTTCAAAAGCTTAATTTTATGTAATCAATCTCAACAACATCACAGTACAATTTAATTTTACAAAAACAATATACAGTGGCTGCTTGACCCCTTGGAAGTCACAGCTTAAAACATGTTTTGTTTTAGGGTATCCTACAAAACCCTTGGGGGTTTTGGTTCCCATTTTCAAAAATCAATACACATGCATCATAAAAATTATTAAACAACTACCATAACCTTATTACATCATCAACAAGAAACTCTAAGCATTAGATATACAAAATAATGCTTAAAACTAAAAACCCTACAACAAACTCATCAAAAGTAAACTTTTTACCTCTTTGGTGTTCTTGCTTAAGGTTTGGACCTTCCTATAAGCTTTGACTCCTTCAAAACCTTTCAAAAACCCTAACAAACTTCCCCCAACAACATAGTCAATTAGCTATTTGAAACTCTATGCTTAAAACTTTACAAAAACCTAGATTAGTGAAAGTTTACCTTAGGTAAAATACTTCCTAGACCAAGACTTAGCCTCAAAGTTTCCTTGGTGTTCTTGGGCTTGAAAAATGGAGAGAACACTTTGAAAGGTCTTAAAAAATCAGATGAGTGAATGAGAGAGGGTGGTGTGGTCGGTTGGGGAGGGATGGAAGAGTTATATACTATCTAATTTATCTCAAAAACACTCAAGTGTTTTCCTCCCACTTGCCCACTTGACTTGACTTAGTTAAAATGAGATTTTATCTTTATTAAGTTGGGTTCACACCACCTAAACACCACATGGCCGGCCAACCCTTTGCCATATATGATCATTTCATTTTTTTTTTTTTTTTTTTAATAAAGGTTAATAAAGGTTTCATAAGAAGAAAAGTCCAAATTGGCTTTTGACACCTTTTTCACTTTTATTAAGTTTTAATCACCAAACATAACATTAATTAATTAAATTAAATGTCTCTCACATTTAATTTAATTAATCACATAATAAAATTTAACTTAAGGTCCATTCATGGAATAAAATTCCCTATTTCGGTAAAATTAGGCATTTAACACAAAATGCCCTAAAATTTCCATTTTCTTTTAGGTTTATTATTTTTGACCAAACTTTAACTTTTATGAATGTATTTTATGCCCAAAATATAATTTCCATGAGTTTTCATTTTATTTTCCGAGATTTTTTACCCGATCAGGGTTTTTGTGTCGGTCAAGGACCGAAAGTCTTATCTTGACTTTTAAAATCACAAAATTCATATTTTGGCTAGAAATAACTCATGGAATACTTACAAACAAAATATAATATTATTTAAAATAATATTCTTAACCCGGGGGAAAAATCCCGACCCAAGTCGTTTAAAGGTACCGAAAAACGTAGGACGTTACAGTTAAAATAAGTCAAACTATCATTTTCCAAATAGATTTATAATTTTAAGCACAAATTATTTCTAAAAAGATAGGATTTTTCTTCACTTTACAAAAAAAATATAATTTCAAAGTATTTAATGTAAATCAACCTAATGACACAACAAAAAATCAAATAACATTATTTATAAGGAAAAACATAATATTTTCATTCTAAACATTGGATGTGTACAATTTAGTGACACATCTTACACAAAGAATATTATGTTTTTCAAAATGAAGAACAAAGTGCAATATTATCTAACAATCCAAAATATAAGATATTAAAGATGAAAGACATATATGAAGAAGAAAAATCCATAAACTTTGTTGCATTACAAGGGAAATCAACATACAACATAAATACTGACTACTAGAAATATAGGCTTTTACTTCGTTTTTTACACATAGAATATAAAAAAAAACTGAAGTAAAAGTCTTTCAATGGGTTTTTACTTCGCTTTTGGGAATGGTAGTACACAAAAATAGTCTATTACTTCGGTTTCTTAAAAAAACGAAGTTAAAATAGAAAATAGACAAGGGTCATGTTTGGTTTGCACACTATATTTGGGCTATTCACTTCGGTTTTATGAAAAAACCAAAGTGAAAAGTGGAGCAAACCAAACGTGGCCCTGAAGGCTTTTACTTCGGTTCTTATAAGAACCGAAGTAGAAAGTACCCTTTCTACTTCGGTTCTTATAAGAAACAAAGTAAAAGAGTACCCTTAATATATAGCTCTCGCACCTCATTCGTCTCTCTGAAACTAAAATCTCAAACGCCAAACCTAGAAAACCTCCATTGTTGTCGTACTTCCACGAGGGTTTCACTAAATATACCCTTTTTTTATATTTTTTTTACCATTTGAAACCATTTTTCTTATTTAAAAACATAAATATTAGTTCCATTTTATTTTTGAGGGAGAAAATAAAGATTTTGGGTGTGGGTAATTTTAGGGTTCAAACATGGGTATTGTTATTGGACTTTGACTGGTTTTCTTACATTAAAATGTGTTCTTGAGCTTCAAAAAAGGTATGAATCACTAAATCTTTGTTTGTATTATTTTTTTTATTTTCAATATTATTTTTAGATTTTTTTATAGATATAATGTGTTGATTATATATAGGTTTTAGAGTTGCTAATATTGATTTAGAGGTTATTTTGAGCATCAAATAATGTTTGTTACCTTAAAACTTTGTTTGCGTTAATTTTTTTTTATATTATTCCGAATTTAATAATTATTTTTCAGTATATTTGTGTTATATTTTTTATTTATTTTGTTATTTTATATAATGTTATTAATTATATATATATGTAAAATTTAAAAATTGTTGTGACTTGCTATTTAAATTTCTAAACATAGCTTCAATAGGCAATGTTGTTGCCAATGTTAGAACTTTAAATGTTTGGATTATTAGTGTTGACGCGATTCTTCGGCAACAGATAATTAATAGAATAAAGAGTGGGATTAGTGCTAAGTAATGAACCGTAGTAGATTAATGATCTGAGAGTAAAATGGTGACACGAATACTTTTTTAGGTGGTTCAAAGGTTAAAATCCTTCTAGTCCACCAGCCAATATTATTGCTATCTTTCTGATATTCTTTTACAGGGTATTTCTTTACAAAATAGAATCCAACCCCTTGCAACTCCCAGGGTCTCCCTATTTATAGGGAGAGGGCACCTGGGGGTTGGCAAGGGAGGTCATCCCATGACCTTCTTACCCATCATGTCACTTCTGTGACATTCATGATTAATTCCTAAAACCTGACAAATGAAGTGTGGTCTAATCGATAAGTAAGGGGGATAATGGGCCGCACGACCCAACCTAGTCGTGGGTGCCTAAACACGCATGTGGGAGGGGCGCCCTGGATGCCCGACCTCCCCTTGAAGGTGAGTGGAGCTGCGCGCCACTCGACGAGGAATACGCAGCCTGGAGCGATGAGCACTTCAAGGCTAAGGCGTTCCTCCCATTGGACTAGTACTTCGTGGATTTTCTAAATTACGTGAAGCTGGATCCTTTCCAGCTCCCCCCTAACTCATACCGTCTGTTAGCGGGGCTAAAATACTTATTCCTGAAGCAGGAATGGGAGGTCCCCACGCCGGTGGACATCCTCTACTTTTTCTGCCTCAAGGCCAGCCCGGAGCAGCGGGGGGGGGGGGGAGGCGACGGGTTCTACTATCTGACTCATTTTCCAAATTCAGCTGCGGTCATCGAGCTGCCCAACCACCCCAACGACTTTAAAGACCAGCTCTTTATGTCCAAGGGTTTTGCAACTGCGAACACCACTATTTCAACCGCCCTTGTAAGTACCTTCTATTCTCAGCTCTGAAAGTTAATTTGTCGATTAGCCTCTTTTACTCGTTCCTGACTTAGAAACAATCATGTAACCATTTTCGCGAGGACAGCCAAGTCTGTGACCCTTGGGGGTCAATACGAGACCTTGGTGGGGCTGCCCCCGGGCGAAAAGGATTATCGCCAGCTCGTGTCCAACGAGACGATTCTGGCGTGCAAGCTAATCTCTCCGGGCCAGACTTTGGCCTTGAGGAGACCGCGGGGTCTCCCTCTTGCTCGCGAGATGGCACCCATCCCCCAGGAGGAGGCTGCAGGAGAGGAAGAGGACGAGGAGGACGAGGTGCCCCTCGTGCGACGGAGGCGGGCTTTGGAGGTCGCCCAAGAAGCGAACGTGGAGAGGGCCCAGTCCAGGGCAGCAGCCGGCCCCTCCGGCCAAGGTAATCCTTATCTGTTTAGGGATTTAGATAGGGCCACTGCAAACTTAAGGCTTGCTAGGTTTAATCCTGACCAAATCGTCCACCACCACCGAACAGACCCAGACCGCAACATTACTTTACTCCAGTGCATTTACCAGCTCGTGCTGCGTAACAAAATGGGTCGCCCTAGGGGAACGGTAGTAGTAGACAACACCCTAGCCTTTAGGTTGGCCTTCTTTGAGGAATATGGGACCAATGTTAGGTCGTGGCCCTCCCTCCTAAAGGGTGTAATGGCTCCGGGTCTTAGGCAGTACGTAGAAGAGTCCAGTCCCGAGGCAGATCCGGACCTAGAGCCTCTCCCAGCCCGCGAAGTCGTTATCTTAGACTCCCCTACTGAAGCTCCAGGGCTGGAGGTCATGACCATAGATTCCTCCTCTAGCTCGGAGGGTAGGACCTCTTTCAATACATACTTGAGCTCTGTTTTCCCTTTTATTTTTGTTGTTTTGTACCTGTATTTTTACATGTATATTAATGCTTTGTCTTTGTTTTAACAGAGATGTCGCACGCCGGGGATGACGGCTTACGGACCATGTTCCCGGGGGGAAATCCTCCCTCAGGTCCTTTGGTGAAGAGGCTTCGGTTGATGAAGCAGGCCATTGGGGCATCCTCTAAGTCCCCGACTAAGGGGAAAAACTCAGGCCCTTCCGAAAAGGTGCTTCCACCCCCTCCTGCCGCAAAGGAGATGGCTCCACCTCCACCGCGACCTCCCGTCCTTGCTCGGGAAAAGGAGGCAACCGCTAGGACCTCGCTAACTACGCCCCCCGAGGTGCACGTCCCGGTGAATCCCCGGGCCTTGAAGAAGATCCCCGATGTCTTTCGGGGGACGGTCTACGAGACAGGGAGCTACACCGTGGACCACTATTACAATGCCTCCGTGAGGGACCTGCGGGAGATCAAGACAAGGAGCCCAAAGAATGTGATGGATTCCTCGCTGGGGATGACTCTCATGGTAAGTTGGCCTTGCTACTGGTCCTCCTTGTTTGTATGCATTATATGTTTTTTTTTCTATGGCAGTTGCCTTATTATCTTTTGGTCTTGCAGGGTGCTTTGGCTCTTCACCGGAGCATATCCCGATCTAGGGCCAGGCTCGAGGAGATGAGGAGCGAGCATCAGACTGCCCTGGCCGCCCTCGCGACTGCCCGGAAGCAGGAACAGGACGCCAAAGACGCCCTGGCAACCGCGCGGGCTGAGCTGGACGCGTCTCGACCTAAGCTGTTAGAGGCTGAGTCCACCAAGGTCGCCCTGGACATTGCGAGGGTGGAACTTGAAGAAGCTAAGGTCGTGCTTGCGGTGGAGAAGGCTACGCTTGCGGCAGAGAAGGCGACCTCCACCACCTCCATGGAGAACATGCTGTACCATTGCTGGGCCTTCAACCCAGATGGTGACTTTTCCTTCTTGGGGACGGAAGCGTGGGAGTCCTTCCTTGGGAAGTTCAAAGCTCGCCTCCAACAAAAGGCGCCCTCCGAGACCGGGGAAACTCCAGCCGCGACCGAACAGGATGGCGAGGTGGTGTCTTCAACAGAGCGACCTGGCGGGGCCTAGGAGCTTTCTCCTCTTCTTTTTATCCTTTGCACACAATTTTTTTTTATAACTTTATATTATGAGGTTTTTCAACCTCGAGACAATTGGTTTTTTCAACCTTATTTTTAATTGATTTACATCCTTTTGCCTCTATCTCATTTCTCTTCTATGCATTTGGAAACTCTTTAGTTTCTGTTGGTGTTGTGATTGACATCTTATGCTTTTCTAAAAACATCTGTTAATCAACTTGAACCAACTTCTAAGAGTTAAGTCCTGGTTGCATCTAGGACGTTAATTTGAAAACTTAGTTCGTGTTAATCCTTTATCAATATCTCGTGCTTTTTAAGAAAAACATCGATCAATCAATTTGAATTAACTTCTATGTTTTAGGACCTGGTTACATCTAGGACATTAATTTGAAAACTTAGTTCGCGTTAATCCTTTATCAATATCTCGTGCTTTTTAAGAAAAACACCGATCAATCAATTTTAATTAACTTCTAAGTTTTAGGACCTGGTTACATCCAGGACGTTAATTTAAAAACTTAGTTCGCGTTAATCCTTTATCAATATCTCGTGCTTTTTAAGAAAAACACCGATCAATCAATTTGAATTAACTTCTAAATTTTAGGACCTGGTTACATCCAGGACGTTAATTTGAAAACTTAGTTCGCGTTAATCCTTTATCAATGTCTCGTGCTTTTTAAGAAAAACATCGATCAATCAATTTGAATTAACTTCAAAGTTTTAGGACCGGGTTACATCCAAGACGTTAATTTGGAAACTTAGTTTCCGTTAATCCTTTATCAATATCTCGTGCTTTTTAAGAAAAACATCGATCAATCAATTTGAATTAACTTCTAAGTTTTAGGACGACCTGGTTGTATCCAGGATACGACTTAGTTCGCGTTAATCCTTTATCAATATCTCGTTCTTTTTAAGAAAAACACCAATCAATCGATTTAAATTAACTTCTAAGTCTTTAAGATGACCTGGTTATATCCAGGCACCATATGCCCCCCAAGTAATTAGGAAATGGTCTTTCGTGGTTACTTGAGATTACATCCACAAATATACACAATAATGGAAAAAGATTTAATTCTCATTACTTAATAAACAAAAGCTGGCCTTTCTGGTTAAGCCTTAAAACGGTATTATTGATAATATTTCTTCAAATGGATAGCGTTCCAAGTTCGTGGGACTGCTTCTCCACTAAGCCGAGCTAACTTGTAGGTTCCTTCTTTTATGACCTCAATTATTTGGTATGGTCATTCCTAGTTCAGTCCTAGTACTCCGTCTTGGGGATCTTTACTGGCTAAGAATGTTCTTCTGAGGACCAGGTTGCCAATGCTAAAGGCACGTTTTCTGATCTTTGAGTTGAAATAACGAGTGATCTTTTGCTGATAGTGCGCGAGCTGTAGCTGTGAATCTTCTCGTCTTTCATCAATCAGGTCGAGGGACGCGCAGAGCAATTCGTGATTACGGTCCTGGTCATATGCTTGGACTCTATGCGAGGCTACCTTTACATCGACAAGAAGGACTGCCTCACTCCCGAAGGCTAGGGAGAAAGGAGTATGACCTGTCGGCGTTCGATGCGAGGTCCGGTATGCCCACAGTACCTGGGGGAGCTGTTCTGGCCAAACTCCCTTGGCTTCGTCCAGTATTTTCTTAAGGCTCGCCTTTAGTGTCTTATTGATGGCCTTGACCTGCCCATTTGCCTGGGGATAGGCCACGGAGGAGAAGCTTTTTACAATTCCGTGCCTCTCACAGAATTCGGTGAAGAGATCGCTGTTGAACTGCGTTACATTGTCTGATACGATCTTCTTTGGCAGCCCAAATCAGCAGATAATGTTTTTTACCACGAAGTCGAGGACTCTTTTCGAAGTGATTGTTGCCAAGGGCTCTGCTTCTGCCCATTTGGTGAAGTATTCAATAGCCACCACCACATAACGGACTCCTCCCTTTCCAGTAGGGAGGGTGCCAACCAAGTCGATTCCCCAGACCGCAAATGGCCACGGGGATGAGATCATCTTCAGCTCGACTGGGGGAGCTCGGGCAACCATGGCGAATCGCTGGAACTTGTCACATTTTTTGACGTAAGAGATCGAGTCCTTCGACAGAGTGGGCCAGTAATATCCTTGCCTTAAGATCTTTAGGGCCAAGCTTTGCCCCCCATTGTGATCTCCACAAAAACCTTCGTGCACTTCCTGCAAAATGGTCTTTACTTCGCTTGGAAGAACACATCGCAGGAGGGGTAAAGAGTGCCCCGCCGGTATAACATCCCATCTACCACTGTATACCTTGGAGCCTGGTAAAGTACCCGCCTTGCGTCATTACACTCTTCAGGTAACTTTCCTGCTGTGAGATATTCGACCTCCGCCCCGACTTCTTCTATGCTTGGTTTCTCCAAGAATTCTACTGGTACTAACCCCAAAGTCTCCGCCTCCCCGGAGGTAGCGAGCTTTGCGAGGGCATCTGCATTGTCATTCTGCTCCCGAGGTATCTGCTCGATTGAGCCCCATTCAAATGCGGATAGCTCAACTTTTAACTTGGCCAGGTAAGCAGCCATCTTGGCTCCCCGTGCTTGGTACTCACCTAGCACCTGGTTTACCACGAGCTGGGAATCGTTGTAACACTGAACGGAGCTGGCCTTCAGCTCCTGGGCCACCCTTAGCCCGGCCAGTAAAGCTTCGCATTCAGCCTCGTTGTTGGATGCCTTGAATCCGAATCTCAACGCCTAGTGGAACCTATGTCCTTCTGGGGATATCAAAATGATTCCAGCCCCAGAGCCATTCTCGTTAGATGAGCCATCTACGAAGACCTTCCATGAGGCCTGGACTAAGGAGGCCTGGGATGTATCTTCCACAGGATCTTCTTGGAATCTTGTGCATTCTGCTACAAAATCAGCCAGGGCCTGGCTTTTTATTGCAGTTCGCGGAGTGTACAAAATCTCAAACTAGCTAAGCTCAATAGCCCACTTCAGCAGACGTCCCGATGCTTCAGGTTTTTGCAAAACCTGCCTTAAAGGTTGATTGGTTATGACATGTATTGAGTGGGACTGGTCTTCTTCTCGGACTAACACGGCACTAGCTGCATCTTTAGTGATGGCTAGGTAAAGGAAAAGAAGCTCTCCTACCGTTGGTTTGGACAATATGGGTGGTTCGGCTAAATGTGCTTTCAAGTCGAGGAAGGCATTTTCGCACTCCTCAGTCCACTCGAACTTCTTATTCCCCCGGTGCAGGTTGTAGAATGGCAGACACTTGTCGGTAGACTTAGAAATAAACTAATTAAGGGCCGCCACCCTTCCTGTCAAGCCTTGAACGTCTTTTCGCGACCAAGGTAAGGGCAGCTCGAGCAACGACCTGATCTTGTTGGGGTTTTCCTTGATTCCTCTGGTATTGACAATGAAACCAAGGAATTTCCCTGATGCGACCCCGAAAGTGCACTTCTGCGGGTTAAGCCTCATGCCATATTCTCTCAGTATCTTAAAACATTCTTCTAGGTCGGAAACATGGTTATCGGCAGTTTTTGACTTGACCAGCATGTCGTCAACGTACACTTCCATGTTCTTCCCGATCTGGTTGGCAAACATCCTGTTTACCAACCTCTGGTATGTAGCCCCGGCGTTCTTCAGCCCGAACGGCATGACCTTGTAACAATAAATGTTAGTTGGGGTCATGAAGCTAGTGTGTTCCTGGTCTGCTGGATTCATGGCAATCTGATTATAGCCCGAGTATCCATAAAGGACATGAGCTCGTGCCCCGCCGTGGCATCTACAAACTGGTCGATCCTTGGTAAGGTGAAACAGTCTTTGGGGCAAGCTTTGTTCAGGTGGGAGAAGTCGATGCAGGTCCGCCATTTCCCGTTGGGATTCAGGACCAACACGGGATTGGTGACCCAGACTGGGAACTTAGCTTCGTGGATGAAGCCACACTTTAATAGCCGGGCTACTTCCTCTTCTAGGGCTTCAACTCGGGTTGTTACTAGGCGCCTCTGTCTCTGGGATTTCGCAGGCACGCTTTTATCCAAATGGAGGGTGTGCATGATGACGCTCAGACTAATCCCCACCATGTCCTCATGAGACCATGCAAACACCTCCAGGTTTTCCTGCAGGAACTTAATTAACTCCGCCTTCCTCTCGCCACATAGATTTTTCCCGAGCTTTACCATCCGCGAGGGATTCCGTGGATCGATATTTACCTCCTCGAGCTCTTCGATAGCTTGGAGCTCAGATTTATCCTCGCCTATCCTGGGGTCGATATCATCCCCTAAGATGATATTTTCCCCTTCGGCGCTCTGAGGTTTTTCAATCTCAGGACTAGGCACGAGTTCCTGAGATTCCTCATTTCCACCTCGGACGGTCATCGTTAACTGCCCGGGTTTTAATTTTCCCTTCATGGAAATGTTGTAGAATTCCCTGACAGCAAGTTGATCGCGACGGACCGTGCATATCCCCATGGAAGAGGGGAATTTCAGCGCGAGGTGGCGGATGGAGGTAACGGCTTCAAACGCTATTAGCGTAGGTCGACCCAAAATGGCATTGTACGCAGCGGGACAATCGATGACCACAAACTCGAGGAGTTTCGAGACTGTCCGAGGTCCCTCTCCCAAGGTGATCACCAGTTCGATCATTCCTATTGTTGCCGATCCTTCTCCAGAGAATCCGTAAAGCATCATGGAGGTGGCTTTTAGCTCGGTGACAGACAAACCCATCTTTTCCAGCGTGGACCGGAACAGTAGGTTTACCAAGCTCCCATTGTCGACCAGCACTCTCCTAACCCTCCAATTAGCGAGCTGCACGGCTACGACCAGAGGGTCGTTATGAAGGAACTGGACGTGGCTGGCATCTTCTTCAGTAAATATGATTGGTTGCCTCTCCAATCGTTGTTGCTTTGGTCGATGCTACTCAGGGACGAACTCTACTCCATGATGAGCCTTAAGTTCGTTGACGTATCTCTTCTGGGCACCTCAGCTCGTGCCAGCCAAATGGGGACCTCCAGAGATCGTGGAGATCTCTCCTCCTATCACGGGAGGAGGGACGTCTTGATCTACCCGAGACCCGGGCTGACTGACCAGGACTTCTGGAGCTGGAAGGCCTACGGGAACTCTATTCCGCGCATACTGAGCCAAGGGTCTGGCCCTGATGAGAGTCTCGATCTCATCCTTCAAGTGTCTACAATCGTCGGTATTGTGGCCAATGTCGTTGTGGAACTGACAAAACTTGGAAGGGTCTCGCTTTCCCTTTTGGTGCTTTAAAGGCTCCGGCTTCTTCCAGGGGAGGCGAGCAGAATTTGCTAGGAAGATGTTCTCCCTAGAGTGGGTGAGCTCGGTATAAGTCGAGTAGACCGGCTTAAATTTTTCTACGGACTTGTTCTTCTTTGGGCCATGCTGGTTGCCCTCGCTGCTCCCCTTCCTCTTGCCTCCATCAAACTGGTTATTCTGTGTAACGGTTTGGGTCACTGTCACGACCTCCGTTCCCACTCCAGCGGGCTGTTCAGGGGCCTGGCTGGTTCCTGCGGCTGAGGCTTGCGCCTCCTCCAGGTTGATACATCCCTGGGCCCTATTTAGGAATTCATTTTCAGTGCTGACTCCCTTCCTTTGTATCTCTTTCCAGAGTCCCCCCCCCCCCCCCCGCGACGAGGATTCCCGTTCTCAAAGCCATGAGCTTGGAGCTGTCATCTGCGTCTCTGGCCCGAGCAGCGACGTTCGTGAATCTACTCAGGTAAGCCTTCATAGGCTCGTCGGGTTGCTGCCTTACGTTTGCCAAGGTGACGGCCTTGACACGGGCAGCCTGGGAAGCTCGGATTGCTCTCTTGAAGTCAGTAGAGAAAGTTTTCCACGAGCTGATTGACTGTTTCTTACTCTGTTTGAACCATTGTCTACCCGGCCCAGTCAAGGTGGAGGGAAATATTAGGCACCTCAGCTTGGGACCAATGTTGTGGGCCATCATCAAGGTATTGAGCATACCCAGATGTTCTGATGGATCCCCGTCTCCGTTGAATTTGGACAAGTGCAGCATACGGAAACCAGGCGGATATGTCGTTGCTGCTATGCTGGGGGCGAAGAGCTCAAGTTCATCCCCTGAATCATATTCATCTTTTTCTTTTTCTGATAGGAGCTTCCTCATCAGCTCCTCCATCTGAGCAAGACGCTCAAGGGTTTTGTCCTGATTTCCTTGGTTGTTCCGGGGCTGTTCAACAGCTCTGAATCCATTGTACGCGTTTGGTGGGTTATTGTCCTTCCTATCTTGAGATAGGTTATATGGGACGTTCCCGCTGTCGCGAACTTCGGACAGGTCTTCCCTTTGGCGAGCGCGGCTGCCGTTTCCCACCGGGTCTCCCCTTTGAGAGTTTAGACGATCTCGGAGGTCGCCCCTCGGGGCGGCCTGAGGACTTTGCGTCGAGCTCAAACGTTGGCACATGTCTCCGCTAGAAAGGTCACTTCGACGGCTTCCGGTCCAATAGCTCCCATTTGAGAAGCTCGGAGCCCGCCTCTGAGGATGAGGATCTGGGACTTCTCTGGGCGCCTGGCTACGATGGGAAGGTCCGATGGAAGGAGGATTTCTCCTACTGCTCCCATGAGCTGGAATGTCTCGGACTGGCTAGGGAGGAGATGGGTATCTTATCGGTGAAGGAGAATGCCTGACCGGAGATGCAATTCTGTTCTCATCAGGGCGGATCAGGTTAGGTCGGGGCCGCTCGGCTCTACCAACCTCTGCGTCATGTGCTCGGTGGTCTGAGCGGGGCACAGGATGGCTAGCTGGGGCGGGCTGTCGCTGCAAGCCCTCCCCGGATCTCCTTCGCGAGCTCCCTCGAGCCCTCCTGGGCGCGCTCAAAGCTGGGAGTTGAGGTCCGGATCGATCGGCTGTACTGTTGCTGGGCTCTAGGTAGTTCCTCAAAAGTGGTCTTCGGTGGCGCGATGTGGGAGTAGAGTTTGATGTCGGGGGTCTGACCGACCGACTATGTAATGCCCTGGTTACCCCAGAACAGTTACGGTGAACGGTGATTCGGAAATTTGACCCCTTACCCGAGTCCTTTGGTTAAAAATGTGCTCTAAGTGTGATTAACAGGTTAAGGTGGAAAACTAATAAAAATGAATGGATATTTTCATTGCAAATTGCTCTGCAAAGCTAATCAAAACATTTACAAGTTGTTCTCAGTACAAAATGATCATTACTGTTTCAAATGTACAATCCCGCCGACCTAAACGGCAAAAATGGGGTAAACCCCTTAGTTCCTCTGAGAACGCCTTGGCCGTGGTGGTCAAGCGGCCGCATATGTACACATCACCACCTAAGCTCTCCACTCAAGGCTGGGTGAGCTTTTCTTTTCCTTTACCTGCACCACATAGCACCCATGAGCCAAGGCCCAGCAATAAAACACAATAAAGCATGATATAATATCAACAATGATCGTAATAATCATTCAGGACCTTCAGTCCAAACAAATAGGTGACAGTTGCAACAATCACAAAAGTGGGTACAGCCCCCTATAGCCATGTGACGATAGGGTCACTCGGGCTTAACTGTTTAGTGAACCTTTCATAAGTTTGAACAGGATAGGTGTATGGTGACTGGTCACCAACATAACCCTCCTCATGACTTTAAGTCATAACCCTGGAACAGCGTTCCCTAGCCATGTGACAAACAGTCACCGGGGCCATATGCCCTGTCTCTGAATAACTGGTCTTAGACCAGAGAAGCGCTTATAAGTTCATCGACCTTAGGGTCAGTCAAGCGTTAATGCCTTAGAGCCATTCAACGCTGATATCGATTAGATCTAATCTTAGTTTGGCTCGGTGTTCATGACGCTATGCCATTTCTGACTTTTTAGGTCAGTGTCCCTAACTAGTCAGTACATATACAAGTATTCAACATTCGCTAGCTTTCAATAGACAATCCATGTCCACATTTATCAATCAACATGCCTCAATAATAATCACGCATGTCACATATACACAGGGTGCAGTTTTCTTACCTTAGATTCGAGCTAGAAAGATTAAAAGAACGACCCGTGAGAACGATCAACCTTTAGTCCTTTAGCAGTCACCTAATCATAACCAAACACGGGACATCATTAACAATAATGGTCAACATAGGTTTCCAAACCAATATCTAGCCTCCGGGAGATCAATCCCAAATAATCCAAGTAGTGGGAACACTCCCGAGGCCTATGGCTAAGTTCGCGGGGTCAAAACGTGCAAACGGGGTGAAAACAGGGCAAGGGCTGCGGCCCCCAGAAACTCCTGAAGCAAGCACCGCGGTGCCAAACACCAAGGGCCGCAGCGCCAAGCGAAAATAGAACCCCCTCATTTCCTCATCGAGCTAGGGCTGCGGTGCCCAAGAACACGGCCGCGGCCCCCGACCCTGGGCCATTCCCAAAAGTGTTTTCAACTTCTCCAAGCTTCCAAAATCATACCTAACCATCCCCAATCATCAAAAAAAAGTTCCCAAGCTTCCCAAAACTCCAAAACCCTCAAAACCCAAGGTTCAAACCAACCAAAAACTCAACAATTCACAAAGTCCAATTCAAAGCTTAGAAACTCTAAAAACTCAAAACTTTGAACTTAGATTACCTTTGATTGGGTTGTTTTCCATCAAATCCTTCGATTAAGAAGCTTATAATCTTTCCTAGGATCGCTATGCCTCAATCCTCGCTTGATTCTGACTCCTAGAACTCGAGATATCTTCGAAAATGCTCAAACGGTAAAACGAACTATCGAAAGGGAAACGAGAGGTTTTCTAATCGTACGTTCTATCTGACAGCTACTTCAAGCTTAAGTAACCTCAAATAAAACCTAATGCTCGGGGTCCCAAAAATACCCCCTGGGACATTATATTCAAAACCTCTGAAATTTCCTCCTGATCTCAAATATTCCCAATTTATCATCAAATAAACGTTTCTATTACCCCAAAATTGACCCCGTTATGACAAAACCACTAATCCATTATATATGATCGGTTCGAATATATCTTCATAATAATGGAATCTCATTAACAAATCACATTATGCACCCAAATACACATATTCACCCTCAATGGGCCAAATTATTAAAGCATTAGCTACCACGTTGGCTTTTCCTGGATGATACAGGATCTCACAATAATAATCTTTTACTAACTCCAGCCAACGTCTTTGCCTCATATTTAAATCTTTCTGGGTGAAGAAGTATTTCAGGCTCTTGTGGTCTGTGTAAATCTCACACTTCTCTCCATAGAGATAGTGCCTCCATATCTTTAAAGCAAAAACCACAGCTGCTAACTCTAAATCATGAGTAGGATATCTCTTTTCATACTCCTTCAACTGACGAGAAGCATAGGCAATAACCCTCTCTGATTGCATCAAAACACAGCCCAAACCCTGATGAGAAGCATCGCAATAAATCACAAACTTCTCCTAATCTGTCGAAAGACTCAGAATCGGAGCTGTAATCAACCTCTGCTTCAGTTCCTGGAAGCTGTTCTCACATTTATCTGACCACACAAACTTTTGGCTCTTTCATGTCAGTTCAGTCAATGCAATAGCTATTTTTGAGAACCCTTCCATGAAACGCATGTAATAACCTACCAATCCAAGGAAACTTCTAACCTCAGAAGCATTCTTTGGACTTGGCCAATCTCTGACTGCTTCGATCTTCGCTGGATCTACTTTAATCCCCTCCTTACTGACAATGTGTCCAAGAAAGGATACCTGAGATAACCAGAACTCACATTTCTTGAACTTAGCAAACAGTCTGTGTTCCCTCAGTCTCTGTAGAACCAACCTCAAGTGATATTCATGTTCTGACTCTGACTGAGAATATACCAGAATGTCATCAATGAAGACAATCACAAACTGGTCTAGATAGTCCTTGAATACTCTGTTCATCAAATCCATAAATGCAGTAGGGGCATTAGTCAATCCAAATGACATAACTAGAAACTCATAATGCCCATACCTAGTACGAAAAGCAGTCTTGGGTATATCCCCTTCCTTGACCCTCAACTGATGATAACTAGAACAAAGGTCGATCTTTGAGAATACCTTCTTGCCTTGCAACTGATCGAACATATCATCTATTCTTGGAAAAGGATACTTGTTCTTAATTGTCAGCTTATTCAGTTCCCTGTAATCAATACACATTCTCAGAGAACCATCCTTCTTCTTTACAAACAGAACTGGCGCACACCAAGGTGAAAAGCTAGGTCTGATAAAACCCAAGTCTAACAGCTCTTGCAACTGTACTTTTAATTCTTTCAACTCAGCTGGGGCCATTCTGTAAGGCGCTCTAGACACTGGATCCATCCCTGGTGCCAGTTCTATAACGAACTCAATTTCTTTATGCGGTGGCAACCCTGGCAGATCTTCTGGAAACACATCCAGAAACTCACAAACCAACCTGGTATCTTCTGGTCTCACTGGCACGACCTGAGTGGTATCAACTACACTGGCTAAGAATCCAATGCAACCTCCTTACAATAAATCCCTAGCCCTCAATGCAGAAATCATAGGAATACGGGGTTCATGCACAGCACCAACAAACACAAAAGGATCCTCACCTTCAGGCTCAAAGGTGACCATCTTCCTTCTGCAATCAATGGTTGCCCCATACTTTGCCAACGAGTCCATACCCAGTATCATATCAAAGTCAGTAATAACCAACTCTATTAAATCCACTGATAACTCTCTGCCCTCCACTGTCACTGGCAAAGATCTGACCCATCTCCTGGACACCACTAACTCTCCAGTGGGTAACAAGGTACCAAATCCCACAGCATAAAAATCACAAGGTCTACACAGTCTATCAATAACACTACTAGCAACAAAAGAATGTGTAGCACCAGAATCAATCAACACATTATAAGGGGTTCTAGCACTAAGAAGCTGACCTGTAACAACTGAGGGAGAAGCCTCAGCTTCTGCTTGAGTCAATGCGAACACTCGAGCTGGGGCCGAGCTGTCCGCTTTTCTGGGATCTTCTTTTCTTGCCTTAGGGAAATCCTTTTTGAGATGACCCACTGCTCCACATGAGAAGCAGGCCTTTGCCCTACACTCTCCCAAGTGATGCCTCTTGCATCTAGGGCACTCTGGATAAGACTTCCAGGCTTCACCACCTTCTGGACGACCCATAGAAATACCACGGGGCCTCCTGTCAGGACCTGGAACTGGGAAGGTGTCAGGAACCTTCCTCTTCTGATCACTGGGGCCAACACCCCTACCTCAACCCACAAATGGAGGACCTGGCCTCCTGAATTCCTTTCTGGCTGCACTGTCACGCTAGATCTTGATCTCTTCACTCTCAGCTGTGAGTGCCTTCTCCACCACCTGTGCATGAGTAGTAACCCCAGCCACAGTGGTGATACGTACATCACGGGCTAACCTAGGCTGTAGCCCCTGCAAGAATCTCTCTCTCCTGGTCCCATCAGTGGGCACCAACTCATTGGCAAACTTTGCCAAACGATCGAATTTCAAGGCATACTCAGTAACTGATAAGTTCCCCTGAAGTAGCCTAATGAATTCCTCAGCTTTAGCTGCCCTGATAGCATCATTATAGTATTTCTCATTGAACAGATTCTGAAACTCTTCCCAACTCAGGGAATTTACATTCTTGGTCTGAGTAATCACTTCCCACCAAATCCGGGCATCCTCCCGAAACATATAAGTGGCACAGGCCACCCTCTCATTACCAGATACCCTCATAAAATCAAGGATAGTGGTAATCATACTCATCCATTGTTCAACCTTGGCAGGATCTGCACTACCCTCAAATACTGGAGGTTGTTGCTTCCTGAACCTTTCATAAAGAGGCTCCCATTTATTTCCAACCTCAGGCAGCTGCCCAGCTGCTGGCACCGACACAGGAGGTGCCTCTGATCCACTGGCCACTATAGGCCCTTGCTGTTGTTTCAGGAGGCGAAGCTCTTCCCCCTGTTTCAGTATAGTAGCCTGCAGATCACTGACTATCTGCTGCTAGTTTACAGGAGCTGGCTGTGGAATCTGAGACTGGTCATTTTCCTGACCCTGGCTATTATTATTATTCTGGCCCTGATCACTCTGGCCAGCTGAATTGTCTGTCTGTCCTGGATTCATAATTCTGTCACTGATACCTTGCTGAAATAATGATCAATACAGCCAGTCAGGTAGTAATAACTAAACCTCTTGCCGCCTTACGGTCCAAGAACAAACAGACAATTATCACATTCCACAGTCATACAACATATATATGCAGGTACATGTTTATAACATTTAACACTCAGCATGTATCACATAATCGTTCACAATCAGTCATACTTATAAGTATGTTCCAGCAATTCCCAGTACTAATAAGCACACAGTTGCTGAGGATATAATATTTCAGGGCAGGGGTTTAACATAGTGCTTCATACATACAAGTAAAGCATATATGTTGTATTTAAGCAGTCATGCATATAACTACATAAATAGTTACCAAACCATGAGTCGAGCTTGACTTCAGTGATGTGTGTACATGCCCAGCCAGTCTACAGGAACCCTAACCTCAGCACTGCTCTGACACCAAGTTATAGTTGTAATGCCCCGAATTCTCCGATGTGGTTTAATGGCGAGATTAGTAGGCTGGGAGGGCCATACTTGTTTAATTATGCCATTAAATGATATTATGCATGTATATGTGAATTATATTATGATATGATGTTATATGCATGCATGTGGGTCCACATTTGAATAACTATGCTATTTTAATAATTTGGCCCATTGAGGGTGAATATCACTACTAGAAATATAGGCTTTTACTTCGGTTTTTATAGTGAGCATACAAAAAAACGAAGTAAAAACCTATTTAAACTCTTTTACTTCGCTTTTGAAAATGGCGCCCTGAAAAAAATTACATACTACTTCGCTTTTTTAAAAAGACGAAGTGAAAAATTCATAGTGAAGAGGGTCGTGTTTGGTTGCACACACCCGTGACTTATGTTTAGAGATAATAAAAATGCAAAAAAATGGCCAAGCCAAATGCGGCCCTTGTGTACATTTCACTTCGGTTTTTACCTAAAAACCGAAGTAGAAAGTTCACTTTCTACTTTAGTTTTTACTTAAAAACCGAAGTTAAAGGGTTTTATAACCCTTTTTTATCACGCGAACAGTCATCTCCCTCAAGCCCTTCTCTCTCCTCTGTGCAAAAAAACCCGAAAAACCTCTATTAACAACCGTGAGCCAAGACCCATTTTCATTCTCCAAACCCTTTTTTTTTTTGTTTTTTCTTTATTTCTTGCTGCTTTTCTACACTATAAACCGAAATATGGTCCAAAAATCTGTTTTTTTTTAGTTTTTTAGAGAAAAAAAAAGCATTTGCCTGTGGGTATTTTCTCCATTGTTTCTTAGGGTTTCTTGCCAGATTTTGACCGGAGTTTTGTCATTGCAAGGGGATTTTGAGCTTCAAAACAGGTATAGATTACTAAAATATGGTTTTGATGATAATTTTTTATTTTTCTATGTTTTTTTTATTTATTTTATTATTCCGAATTTTATAATTAATATAATTAATATTTTGTTAACTTTTATAATTATTTGTTTATTTTGTTAGGTTAAATAATGTGATAAAAATTAGGTTTATTATAAATATATATGTATATTAGTGAATTTTAGAAATTGTGACAATAGATAAATTTGTTTTTTTAAATATTTGAAAAAAAAAAATAGCTTGAAGATGATCAAAGTGTTGTTCATTAGTTTCATTAACTAGTTTGGATTTTTTTTTTTATTATTTGGTTTGATAATTAATTATGTAGTTTACTATTTATGTAATGTTTTAGTAGGGTCGTTGATTGAGTGGTGAACTTTGTTGTTCATTTCGGGTGCATTGAAGAGTAATATTGAAGGTTAGTTTTTTTTTTTATTTATATTACTACAAGATTTATGTATAAAGATAAGGCAAATGTAATCATGCATATTAGATTTAGTGAAAGTTATGTTTGAAAATTAGTGAAGTAGGCTCTGGGAAATTTGCGTGCTGTGGTGATATAAGGATGGATTGATTTATGCTTGATTATTGTGTTTGTTTGTGTTGTTGTTATAGGAAATTTTGAAATTGTGGTATGCTATAGAAACAGAGGATACTCTGCCGAATTTTTTAAAAAATTTATAAGACTAGAACCTAATAATGATGGATTCATCTATGCTTGATTATTGTGTTTGTTGTAATTGGTTTTATAGGTAATTATGAAATTATGGTATGCTATAGAAACAGAGGATACTCTGCCGAATTTTTAAAAAAAATTATAAGACTATAACCTAATAATGATGGATTCATCTATGCTTGATTATTGTGTTTGTTTGTATTGATTTTATAGGTAATTATGAAATTACGTTATGCTATAGAAACAGAGGATACTCTGTCGAATTTTTTTAAAAAATTATAAGACTACAACCTAATATAACTTTTTTTCTAACTTATTAGGAATTTAATATTGTTATTAGTATGGATAAATCATGGATGCTTGAGAGGAGAGAAACATCACAATTTCAAGATGGATTCAACAAATTTTTAGAGTTTTGCCTAAAGAATTGTAGAGTTTATGTGCAGATGACAATTTCTGAAGGGGAGAACACACCAAATAGGCGAGGCCCAACAAAGAAGAACAATATCAATAATCAAAAAGCTAAGGGAATAAAGAAAAATATTCAGTTTAATGATAAATGTCAACCTATAGGGAAAGCATATAGTGAGATGCAATCGTACCGTGGAGTTAAAACTAGGAGAACGGTCTCTCTCAATTATAAGGATTGGAGACAAGTCCCACAAGAATTGAAGAATAGAATATGGGAGGATGTATATGTAAGAAAATATTTTAATTACTTTAATATATTGATCATTTTCATGAATTACTTTGCATTTCATTAATCATTTTCTTTCTATTTCAGGGTGCCTTTAACATTCTAGAAAATTGGAAACCAGAATTAATTAAATGTGCAGGAAGAATGATGAGAGATTTTAAGACCAACATCACTAGTGACTACATCTACCCTTTGGCAGAAGACGGTCTGATAGATGAACTCCAAATCCTTCCTAAGAAATATCCAGAACTTGACCTAGAAGATTGGAGGACATTTGTTAGCCACCGTTTATCTCCTGAGTTTATGGTACTATTATGTATATGATTTATTAGTTTTGAAATACTAATAATTTCTTAAAAACTTATTATTGCTTATTTTTTGTAGGCTTTGCGAGCAGCACAACGTGAAAGAGCTCTCAAATATACTTCGAGGCATCGTACATCTTGTAGAGGGCTTGCCAATGTTAGAGAGGACTTGGTAAGTAATTCACATCACTATTTTACAACTGTCAACCTGTTATGAAGAATATTGCACTCACCAACTTTAATTAATTGTTGTATGTTGTAGAAAACTGAACTAGGTGTGGCAGATGTAGAACGGTACAAAGTTTGGATAAGAGCACGAGAAAAGAAGAAGGTTCTTGTCACAGATTTGGACAAAAAAATTGAAGCAAGAATTGTAAGTTGTTTCAAGCAAGTATTTTAAAGTAATATAGGAATGATAAAGTTCTTATAAGTCACTAATATAAGTGACCACTGGTTTGTTCCACAGAATGAGCTGAAAGAAAAAGTTAGTAGTGGAGAAATCATTGTAAAGGGTCGGAATGACATATTAACGCAAGCTTTAGGGACACCTGAGCACCCAGGGCGTGTTAAAGCACTTGGGTACGATATTATTTTTTTATTTGTTGCATCTAACTTAATTCTATAATATTTTAGTTTTTAAATAAATTTGGTTGATTATTGTAGGTCGTTTGCGAAGATTTCGTCCGTCTTTGGAAGAAAACCAAAAATAGCAATAGAAATGGCTGATGTTGTTAGTAAGAAAGATGCAGAAATTGCGAGGCTCAGAGCAGAACTTAAAGCTTTAGAGGAGGAAAAAGCTAAACATGCAGGTGGGATAGATGATATGGATGAACACGAAAACGATGACGAGCAGAACGACGAAGAATATCACACACCGTACATGCAGGATGACACACCGTACATGCAGGATGACACACCATACATGCAGGATGTGTTACTTTGTTCGGATAATATTCATAATGTGGTGGCAGAGGGTGTTATCATAGATGGGGCGGGTCCACTGACTATTCATGGTGTTCAACTAACAGACGAATACGCGACGGTGTGAGTCACCAAAATGTTACAAGAGGATGTTGAAATCCCATGTTCTGTTGGGGAGATACGCTATGTTCGAGATACTTATGACGTATTCATTCCTTGGCCAAAATAATTAATTATGACTGACCAGGTATAAACGAATTCTTTAATTTGTTACCTATTAAAATATTTGTTGGTCCATTATTTTAATATTATTTTTACTTGATGTTGGGTAGGGTCCTCTAAAAAAGAAACCTCCTATGTCAAAAAGTCCATCCAAGGATAAGACGAACCGTAATTCTTTGACTAGCCCACATCTGTCATCAGCTGGGTCTCACGTCAATCCAGAAAACACTCTGACCGAAGGCCAACCATTTGCCGATCACATCATGAATCGCATCCATGTTAGCCTTCAGTTTATGGTGAGATAATTTTGCAGAGTTAAGGGAATGAACACAGTCGTCTCAATTCCAGTGAACCCATCATTCATGAATCGCGAGTCAATCTTTATAACTTCAGAGGATGTGGAACAAGTTGCTACTTTGCATATGATTGGAGGCTCAGCAATGATATTCGGATTAAGGTATCCCTTCAACTAATTCTTTGGAATGAAATGAATATAGAATCAGTTATGAGTACTGCTCTATGATCTGTTGCAAATTTTCATAGTAAATTGAATGTTGACAGGTTTGGGTAGTCCTATTTATAGGGGAAACTCTACCGAAATTTTTCAAAAATATTTAACAGTAAAGAAAATTTTGCAGATGCATTTGGGAGTCCCTATTTCCAAATCAGCGTGTCTTTTATAAGTTTTTTGACATTGAAAGTCTTAGCATTAATAATGTTAACGATGTAGAACGATTAACCATTGACTTGGCAAATTGGTTGATGACCATGGATAGAGTTGGTCAACTATACTTTATACCTTGGAACATACGGTAAGAAATAGTGTAAACTTTTCTTATTTGATTATTCATATATTAAAATTTTAATTATTTTACTTAACACGCTTCTTATTTTAGGGAACATTGGATGTTGGTGATTGTTATGCCAAAAGGAAAAATCGTGTTCTTGGATCCATTGAAATCACACAAACGTCCTGAAGAAATTGATTCAATGATAATGAGGTAAGTTTTAAATTTTTAAAAATATTTCTTAATATGCAACAACTATTACATGTTACTACATTTTAATAACTTTTGTTAATTTTCTTTTTTAAATAGTGCATATTATAAGGCTTCTTCCAATGAATTACTCGGCAATCCTACAAAGATATTCAATGTTGCATGTCCAAGACAACCACAAAGTCATGAATGTGGTTTTTATGTGTTGAAGTACATTAGAGATCTTGTACGGGCATCAAATGCAATAGAAACCCTAAAAGAAAAAGTAAGCTCATTTTTTATAACTTATTTTGGTATCGATAATCTATAAAATTAATTTATATTTATTAATTTTACAGTTTGGTGGGAAGACGCAATATTGTGAGATTGCAGACCTCTTGCCAATCCAACACGAATGGTTAGGTCAATTGATGACATACATTTATCAGTAAGCCTATTTTGTTTATAAGTTCGTTTAGTTGTAAGTATAGTTTTTTGTAAATGTATTAATATTAAGGCTAGTTATCTTACTTAAGTACTTGTGTTTTATATGCTCATGTATAACATTTTTAATTAATAAAAGTTATCATTTTTTCATTCAAAAAAAATTCTTAACCAATTTCAATTGTAAAAATATATATAATTGTAAATTCATATAATTAAATTGTTGAAAAAGAATTAGGCCAAAATATATATATATTAATTAGACCATTTAAATAAAATTAGGCCAAAAAAACAAATATATATAAATAGAAATTTTCCATTTAAAAATAATCAGAAATATATATTAAATAAAAAGGCGGACACATTCTACTTCGGTTCTTAGTAAAAACCGAAGTTGAAAGTAGCCCTTTTACTTCGGTTTTACCTAAGAACCGAAGTAGAAAGTGCCAAGGATGGTCGCGTATGTTCACTTTCTACTTCGGTTATTATGTAAAAACCAAAGTAGAAAGTGGAGATTCTACTTCGGTTTTTAACTAGTTTTTACTTTGCTCCGAACTACTGCGGTTGCGAATTTTAGCGAAAACCGAAGTAAATCAAGTTTAAAAACCGAAGTAAAAGCCCATTTTCCTTGTTGTGTATGTGTATTTGGGTGCATAATGTGATTTTTGAATGAGATTCCATTATTATGGAGATATATTCGAGCTATTCGGCATGAGACGGTCATATATAATTGATTAGCGGTTTTGTCATAACGGGGTCAATTTTGGGGTAATAGAAATGTTTATTTGATGATAAATTGGGAATATTTGAGATCAGGAGGAAATTTTAGAGGTTTTGACTATAATGTCCCTGGGGGTATTTTTGGGACCCCGAGCATTAGGTTTTATTTGAGGTTACTTAAGCTTGAACTAGCTGTTCGATAGAACATACGATTAGAACACCTCTCGTTCTCCCTTTCGATAGTTCGTTTTACCGTTTGAGCATTTTCGAAGATATCTCGAGTTCTAGGAGTCGGAATCAAGCGAGGATCGAGGCATAGCGATCCTAGGAAAGATTAGAAGCTTCTTAACCTAAGGATTTGATGGAAAACAACCCAATCAAAGGTAATATAAGTTTAAAGTTTTGAGTTTTTAGAGGTTCTAAGCTTTGAATTGGACTTTGTGAATTGTTGAGTTTTTGGTTGGTTTGAACCTTGGGTTTTGAGGGTTTTGGAGTTTTGGGAAGGTTGGGGACTTTGTTTTGATGATTGGGGATGGTTAGGTATGATTTTGGAAGCTTGGAGAAGTTGAAAACACGTTTGGGAATGGCCCAGGGTCGGGGGCCGCGGCCCTGTTCTTGGGCGCCGCGGCCCTAGCTCGATGAGGAAGATGAGAGGGTTCTGTTTTGGCTCGGTGCCGCGGCGCTTGCTTCAGGGATTTCTGGGGGCCGCAGCCCTTGCCCTGTTTTCACCCCGTTTGCACGTTTTGACCCCGAGAACTTAGCCATAGGCCTCGAGTGTGTTCCTACTACTTGGATTAGTTGGGATTGATCTCCCGGAGGCTAGATATTGGTGTGGAAACCTATGTTGACCATTAATGTTCATGATGTCTCGTGTTGGGTTATGATTAGGTGACCGCTAAAGGACTAAAGGTTGACCGTTCTCACGAGTCGTTCTTTTAATCTTTCTAGCTTGAATCTGAGGTGAGAAAACTGCACCCTGTGTATATGTGACATGCGTGATTATTATTGAGGCATGTTGATTGATAAATGTGGACATGGATTGCCTATTGAAAGCTAGCGAATGTTGAATACTTGTATATGTACTGACTAGTCAGGGACACTGACCTAAAAAGTCAGAAATGGCATAGCGTCATGAATGTCGAGCCAAACAAAGATTAGATCTAATCGATATAAGCGTTGAATGGTTGTAAGGCATTAACGCTTGACCGAACCTAAGGTCGATGAACTTATAAGCACTTGTCTGGTTTAAGACCAGTTATTTAGAGACAGGGCATATGGCCCCGGTGACTGTTTGTCACATGGATAGGGAACGTTGTTCTAGGGTTATGACTTAAAGTCATGAGGAGGGTTATGTTGGTGACCAGTCACCATACACCTTTCCTGTTCAAACTTATGAAAGGTTCACTAAACAGTTAAGCCCGAGTGACCCTATCGTCACATGGCTATAGGGGGTTGTACCCACTTTTGTGACTGTTGCGACTGTCACCTATTTGTTTGGACTGAAGGTCTTGAATGATTATTACGATCATTGTTGATATTATATCATGCTTTATTGTGTTTTATTGCTGGGTCTTGGCTCATGGGTGCTATGTGGTGCAGGTAAAGGAAAAGAAAAGCTCACCCAGCCTTGAGTGGAGAGCTTAGGTGGTGATGTGTACATATGCGGCCGCTTGACCACCACGGCCAAGGCGTTCTCAGAGGAACTAAGGGGTTTACCGTATTTTTGCCGTTTAGGTCGGCGGGATTGTAAATTTGAAACAGTAATGAACGTTTTGTACTGAGAACAACTTGTAAATGTTTTGATTAGCTCTGCAGAGCAGTTTGCAATGAAAATATCCATTCTTTTTTTATTAGTTTTCCGCCTTAACCTGTTAATCACACTTAGAGCACGTTTTTAACCAAAGGACTCGGGTAGCGGGTCAAATTTTTGGTTCACCGTAACTGTTTTAGGGTAACCAGGGCGTTACAAATTTGTATCAGAGCATTGACCCAGCTGGAAGTGTGGCCGACGGGGACGTCAAGCCCGTAAGGGAGGGTGATTGTGACAGTCAGAATCC
Organism: Humulus lupulus; assembly: GCF_963169125.1. Lineage (NCBI taxonomy): Eukaryota > Viridiplantae > Streptophyta > Magnoliopsida > Rosales > Cannabaceae > Humulus > Humulus lupulus. The sequence continues at coordinate 268,293,708 of NC_084793.1, forward strand.
TGTGATCTGTAAGGGGAAAGACCGGGTAAGCTGTGCAATCTCACACCTCCTGGGGAAGGTCAAGTGTGATGATTCTAAGACTGTGTAGGTATGGGACTACACAGTTGCAGAGGGCTTAAATGGATTGATGGGTACTACCTATATCAGCAAGATGCATCTTCTTTTCGGTAGCCCATCACTTGAGAACTCTAAAGTTAAGCGTGCTTGACCTAGGGTATTCTAGGGATGGGTGACCTCCTGGGAAGTTTTCCTAGGAAGCATGTGAGTGAGGACATAGCATGCTGAAAAGACTTGTGTTGGTTTGTAGGGCCAGTCGTCATTCCAGAAAGCAGCCATAGTGACGTGGGGCGTCACAGGCTAGGCCTGGACCAATTACCCCAGCGGGACTTATGAGTCTCGCCTTGCCTCTTTTCGACGTTAGCGTCAGTTGTAAGAGGGGGTAGTCGGGCCAAAACCTCTTGAATCTGCTGGTTAGCTTTCGTCAACTGTGCATTCTCCATTTCCACCGCCGTGTAGAAATCTAGGTTCGGATTAGGTGGCCGGGGAGCCGAACTTCCAATGTCATCTTGGCCTATTGGCTGCTTTCCCGGCCGCTGCTGAACCTCAGGGTTCTGATCATCAAAAATGGCGGCATGATGGGCCTCCTACCCATCACGTTGGTCCGCCTCGTTACCATGTCTTGAGCGAGTGATTACCATGGTTGGGTATTTGCGATAGCACCAATCTAACAGCTCTCAATGAAAGCACCAAACTGTTGACGCTGTTCTTCGGCAATAGATAATTAATAGAATAAAGAGTGGGATTAGTGCTAAGTAATGAACCGTAATAGAGTAATGATCTCAGAGTAAAATGGTGACACGAATACTTGTTTAGGTGGTTCAAAGGTTAAAATCCTTCTAGTCCACCAGCCAATATTATTGCTATCTTTCTGATATTCTTTTATAGGGTATTTCTTTACAAAATAGAATCCAACCCCTTGCAACTCCCAGGGTCTCCCTATTTATAGGGAGAGGGCACCTGGGGGTTGGCAAGAGAGGTCATCCCGTGACCTTCTTACCCATCATGTCACTTCTGTGACATTCATGATTAATTCCTAAAACCTGACAAATGAAGTGCGCAACCCAGTCATGGGTGCCTGAACACGCACGTTTATGCTGCGTGTCCGAGAATTCAGGGATGCGTCAGACACATGATGTCTGATATATGCATGTTTACATTGCGTGGTTGACTTTATAAGGAGTCAGAGATGCCAAATCAAGCTCGCGCCTCGAGCTTGATGTACTCTCAGGTCGTGGTGTCCACGCTCCTAACCCGACTCCTTAGTGATCTCATTAAGCCTTTGGTTACCTCGAGCTAAAGAGGTAGGACCTGGTAACAGTAGCTCCGGGTACGTGACATCCACGTGGTTGATATAATTATGCCATTTCTCAGCCCGTTAATGGTCCGTGGACATTTAGGGCGTACAATTAGTGATATTTGTTTTTTATTTTCTATAACTAGCTAGCTTGATATGTTGTTTGATGATTATGTAACTAGTTTAATGAATTATGTAATTAATTTTTATTTGTTTTTGTTTAAGCTTTTTAGTAGGGTTGTTGATTTAGTTGCCAATTTGGTATTGATTTTGGGTGACTTCAACAGTAATATTGGAGGTGAGTAATTTTTAAATTTTATTTATTACTATTGCAATATTTATTTATAAAATTAGAGTTAAATCATGCATGTTTTACTTTAGTGAAGTAGGTTCTGGGAAATTTGTTGTTGGCAGTGATATAATGATGGAATTATGTGTGTTGATTTTGTGTTTGTTTGTGTTGAATTTATATATAATTATAAAATTGTGATATGCTACAAAAACAATGGAAACTCTACCAATTTTTTATAGATTTTATTCATTGTTCTTTTTCAATTCGCACACTATGTCGAGATATTTTGTGTGTTATTTACAGGTTTTTAAATTTTTGGAGATATTAAAATGTAGTTGTTATGTTGCCGAAATTTTGTTAGACTTAGGAAAATTTAATAATTAAACTTCAATTATGTTGGATGTCCTAGAAAAAAGAACTAGGAGTGGAAGATGTAGAGGGATATGAAATTTGGATAAGAGCGCGAGAAATGAAGAAGACTCTTGTCAAAGATAATTTGGACAAAAAAGTTGAAGAAAGAGTTGTAAGTGTTTTAAAGCAAAGTAAGAAATTTTTTTAAGTGTTGTTACAAGTTACTAATTTAATCTATCATTGGTTTGTTTCGTAGAATGAACTAAATGGCAAAGTTACTAGTAACCAAATTTTCGCAAAGGGTCGGGAGGACTTCTTGCCAATCCAACAAGAATAGTTAAGCCGGTTGATGACTTAAATTTATTTGTAAGGCTATTTTGTTTATACATACATTTAGTTTTATGTGAATGTATATATAAATGTTTAGGCTATTTTACTTAATTATAATTATGTGAATGTATATATGAATGATTAGGTTATTCTACTTAACAATTATGTGAATGTATAAATATTTAATTTTATAAGAATTTTAATTCTAAGTGTATAAATTTTATGATTTTTATTTATGTTATAAATTAAATGAAAATAAACAAATTCCAATTGTAAAAATATATATAATTATAAATTCATATAATTAGACTATTTAAAAAAAATAGGGCAAAAAATATATATATAAATTGAATTGGACCATTTAAAAATAATTATTAAAAAGGGGCCGGGGGGTTTCTACTTCGGTTATTATGTAAAAACTGAAGTAGAAAGTCGGGATTCTACTTCGGTTTTTACATAATAACCGAAGTAGAAAGTGCCTAGCAAGGAAGCGTACCCCACTTTCTACATCGGTTATTATGTAAAAACCGAAGTAGAATCCACACTTTCTACTTCGGATTTTACATAATAACCAAAGTAGAAAGCTTATTTTTCACTTCGATTTTTAACTACTTTTTACTTCGCTCCGAACTACTGCAGTTGCGATTTTTAGCGAAAACCGAAGTAAATCCAGCTTAAAAATCGAAGTAAAAGCCATTTTTCTTGTTGTGACTATCTAGTTACAAGTTGATTCATCATGATCTTAATAATCTTATGAAAAACATTAGAAGCACATAACTAGAATAGAAATTACAAAATAAATAAGAGAATACATAGTTGAAAATGCTCTTGAAAAACACTAAAAATTGAGGAGAGAAATGGTAGAAAAGATGATAGTAACCCCCAAAATTAAGCACCCCAAAATGGTCTTGAAATTACATATTTATAGCCAAAATGAGATTATTAAAATAATCAATTAAAATTAATTAAATTGATTAGATTAATTAAACTATTAATAATATGGCATATAGGGGTAAATTTTAGGGTGTTTTGGGGTAAAATTTGTAGAAACGTTTGGTAGAAATTTGGCATTTTTTGACAAGGGGACAAGGATACATTTGTGGGCTCAAGAGGAGAAAAGGTGGTTGGGCATGGGCGGCTGATGGCTGTTGGGCTCGGGCCTGGGGTGATTCACACGCCCACGTGGGCAAGGGAGGCTTGTGTTGGGCAGGCAGTTGGGCCTGGGGAGAAAGGAAGGAGGCAGGCGGGCCAAGAGCTGGCTGGGCAGGCGTGGACCTGGGAAGGTTGGCGTGCGGCTCGAATGCTGGAGGCAAGGAGCAGGGGGCTTTGCATGGGCCTGGGCCATGAGCTTGAGCTGGCTGGGCAGGGAGGTTTGGTCTTATGGGCCCGGTGCCATGTATTTGCTAATTTCCTCTTCAAAAATGTAATTTTCCTTTCTTTTTCATTATTTTTCAAACACAAAAAAATACAACATAATTCCTACAACATAAAAATAAATTAAATCACAATCAAATATTTTCAATTATAAATAAATCATATTAAGTATTTGAAAATACTTAATTTAATTTACCATTAAAGATCAACAAAAGTGCATTTTTTTACTTCTGACTAAACTCAATAATTCAAATAATTAAACTACAAAATAACTATAAAAACACACAAAAATATATGAAATCAAAATAAACCCCATAAATTCAAAATTACTTAAAACTTAATAAATTAATTAAAAACTCAAGAACTAAGCAACAATTAGCATATAAAATATGGTAAAATAACTCTATTTTGTAGAGTTATCAGTGTGCTTGTGTTGCCTTAGAGGTATTATTGAGGATTTGAGACTCAATTCTCGTTTTGGTTCTTTATTGGGGTGAATTTGCAGCGTTTTGGCTCTGAGGAAATTTTTTGAAAAACTGGGTTTGTGAGGATGTGCCGCGACGCTGTTCTTGGAGCACCGCAACCCGCATGAACTCGAAGGCCACGGCGGTTCCCTGAATCATCATGGCGCCGCGGTGCGTGGTGGGCTACGTCGCGGTGCATGTCTAGGAAAAATATGTTGGGGGCTCTCTTATTTGAGGTGCGTCGCGGCTCTTCAGAGGAGCGCTGCGTCGCTAATTGGAAAGTTAGCCAAAAGGGGTTTTTGAGCGCGAGGACTCAAACCTAAGGGCTAGAGAAATGGTTCTACTTCCCGATTTAGTAGATTTTTAGGCCGTGGAGGCTAGAACTCGGTCCCGAAGCCATTATTCATTTGATATTGATGGATGTCATTTATATTGTTTGTGACTAGGGTACCGCTAGGGCTCGGAAGAGATCGTGCTCAAGAGTGATTTCTATTTACCAAGTGCTTGGAGCAGAGGTAAGAAAACTGCACCCGGTCTGCGTTTAGCGCTTGGCCTAGTCATAGTACATGGTTATCACTATGCTGAGAATGTCTTATTAAACATGTTAATTGCATTGTGTTTACCTGTGTTAAGTAATAACTGCTTATCTGTATATCTGATTTAAAAGCTCGGCTTATAAGTTGAGGGTTACCTAGTATATCTGATTGAAAAGCTTGGCTTATAAGTCGAGGGTTACCTATTATATTTGATTGGAAGTCTCAGCTTATAATTTGAGAGCTTATCAATTATATTCAATAAAAGCTCAACTTATAGGCTGAGGCTCTATTTATGGTATATGACTAAAGGTCAGATTATAAGTTGAGGATTCATCTATAATGTCAAATGAAAAGCTCGGCTTATTAGTCAAGGATATACCTGGTTAAAGACTCGGCTTGTAAAGTCGAAGGAATAAAAAACTCGGCTTATAAGTCAAAAGTTTATAAGGGCCAGCTTATAAGTCGAGAGTTTAAAGGCTCGACATATGAGTCGAGGGTGGCAATAGTATACTAAACAACCCTAAGGCTGCCTGAAATAATAGGCGCTAGGTACACTTGGCCAACCCTAAGGTTGGTTATAAGAGGAGCTTGGCAATAGGCCTTAGCGTGGCTTTATAGTCACTTATCTAGATTTATCACATGCATGAGTAGTGTTATTACTACAAGGCATGCTAATTATGATTCTATTATCTGATTATTTACTGCTTATGGGCATGATTATGCTTTCTTGCTGAGCCTCGGCTAACGTGAGGTAAATGGTGTAGGTACAGGAAAGGAAAAATTGGACCAACCATAAGTTGGAGAGTTTCAGGGGCAGAGTGTACCTATGTGGCCTGCTCGTCCACCACGAATAGGGTTATCAGTTGGAACTAGGGTTGGACCTTAATTTTGTCACCTAGGTCAACTTTTGTATGCATTTTGAGTTTGTAACAGTTTTAAACTCTGTTGGGATCCCATGTATTGAAATCAAATTCTTTTAATGAAATGGTTGATTTTTTACTGAAATTTTTAGTGCCTAAATGTGTGGTTAGTTTCAAGTACATATTTTAAGTCCAAATTACTTGTTTATCGAGTTAAGAACTATTTAATTACACATTGTAATAGTTGTGGATTAGGAAGACGTTATAACTTGGTATAAGAGCATTTAGGTTTAAAGGTTCCTGAAGATTGGATGGGCATGTACACTCCCCACAGAAGAGAAGCTCGACTCAGGGTTCGGTAACTATTGATATTAATCTGTGTTTATTAAAGGCTAAACCATTATTAAATGCTTACCTTTGCTAAAGAGCAAGACCACAAACTAGTTGTTGAGTTAGTTCCCAAGCTTTAGCCCCAATTTAATCTTCAAAATCAAGAACCCCAAAAGACTTAGAACTCAGCCCAAATCTACATAATTCAATGACCAAGAAAGTGATTCAAGACTTACGTTAATTCTTGTTGAATTCCTTAGCTAAATATGAGCTAATCTCCCAAAGTTTCAACCCAATTCCTTGAGTTTCCAGCCAAGCTTCTCCTTATTCTATGGTTTCCCTTGAGAGAAAAGGAGAGAGAAAAGAGAAGGGTTGGTTTGGATATCTTCTACTGTTTTTCTTAATTTGTTTTATCTGTCTTAGTTACGTAAGTTAATCCCTAGGCTCGGGGTACCAAAAACGTCCCCAAGGGAAAAATGGTAAATTTCCCCAATATTCCCACCTAGGCTTCCTAACCTCAAATATATATCCAATTATTTATTTCCATAACCCGATAATCCAAATAAATGTCTAATAGCCAAAATACCCCTTGACTCACTCTGAGTCAAGTATCGGGTCCCGTTGTGACGTTTCCCGCCACTTGCTCCCTAGGATCGTCTTGTGCCGAACACTGCCAATGTAAATATATCCACATAATAATGTGGTCTCAACAGTTTATCACATTTTTGCCCTAACGGGCCAAAATTACAACTATGCCCTTACAAGCTAAACAGGGCCTGCATGCTTATCTAGTACTCATAAACATGCATTTCACATATCCATATAATCATAAGATCATGCATATCACATAATCATGCATTTTCACCATTAATTCACAAAACTTCAAATTATGCCCTCCCGGCACACTAATCAAGGCCCTTAAGCCTTATTAGTAATTTTGGGTCGTTACAACTATCCCCTCCTTATAACAATTTCATCCTCGAAATTTACTCAAACGCATCAGATAGTAGATCTCGTAGCTCTGACTATAATTCCAAGGTCCGATGTCTTTACTTCTTACTCTTCGTTAACACTCTTGTGAGATTAACAATCTTGTTCCACAAGATCTTGCCTGATAACTATAATTTCGTTAACCTTCGCTTGCACCTCAAACCTGCTGAAACTTCAGGTTTTGCTTACTTCATAAGCGTTCGCTTCATTGTCTTAACATTGATACTATAAATACCTATGAGTCATCACCCCTACCAGGGTGAGACCAGCTTATGGGCCCCCGACCTATCCCATGGTACAACCTCAGAATTCCTGTTGAATTGGAAGTCAGAACTCCCCTTTCCTTCCCAGAATATCATACTTTTCTTTGTCTGCACTACTTGAAGATATACATTTCTCTCATCCTAAAACTTCGTTTTCCGAAGTTAACAATTTACAAGCTCTTATGTCCTTTTAAATAAGCAGATACTCTTGCCTTAAGAATTTCCAATAACCTCTTTGGTTTTCCCCCGAACCAATATTGAATCGTGGTATCCACTACCTTTCATTCTTTTCTTAGAACAGTACCCCTTGCTTTTTATCTCACCATGTCCTATACTGTGTCATCATAGCCAGTCGCGGGTCAGAGATGGCCACGGCTACAATGAGGTCGACTTAGGCAGAGGAAATGTTGGTCGAACCCCAGCATTCATCTCTGTGACTACCTCATCAAGGATTACACTTTCCTTAATATCTCAAATATCTGCACATTCAGTGCATAATCCCTTAAAATAATTGTTAAGTCTTCAGATTACTATTCCATCTGCAATCAACCAATAACTGCAGGTTTCTACTCTATTCTCTTCGTTCTCTATTTCCTTTCCAAAACATGGAGAACTGTAGGTCTCAACTTAGCATTATCAATGCTCTGCCCCATTACCAGTTCACATGAACCAAATTGCATTAACTCATTCAGCTGAGTTAAAACCTTCCATGTCCAATTACCTTACTTATAGTCTAATGTGGTCCATTCCTATGATCCACCACCATGTTACTTTACATTTCGATATCTGAGCATATTAAATCTTGTCACCCACTTACACTTCCCGGTACAGCATACCCTAGGAGATGGAACGATATACATTTAGAATTCTTATCTCCACGCCAAATTCCCATCGGACCACTCATCCGATCCTTGTATCTTAACTCGTATTACACTCACAGGGTTCTTCCCGGTCTTCACAAAACCATCACTCTAGATTCTATTGTCCAAAGGAATACATATCTGTTCATCACCACACACTGATGTTGTACCAATCTCAGTTGTTACCTTTTTCGTTCCACTGTAGCCCATGGCATTCTGTTCAAGTGACATACACCTTCCAAGTAAGAGATCCGCCTCCAATTAAATCTTCTCCTCATATAGTCAAGGATTCCTAACATCAATCCATTACGTTTCACTAAATCTTGGTCTCAAGGTTATCTTTCTTACAAATGACCAAACGCTCTATACCTTACACTATGCATTCACCGCCAGCTTAACGTTCCATGAATATCAGCCACGTTCCCATTCTTTCACCTCCCGCGAGGCTCAACCATCCTCTCGTCAGTCTGTGCCTGGGCACGTCTCAACCTGTGATATACCACTCACAGTTTCATATTTTTATCAGTAATTAGGTCCTTCATGCTACCCTTCTGTACACATCCATAACACACATACTCCTACATCACCCAATGCTAGTCAATCCTCACTCTGTCTTCTGAACATCTGATCCGACACTATCCATTCAGTCTAACCTCAAGCTTTATTAGTAATTTTAACATCTGGTGTAGCTGCCTTCGAAGACACTTATGTGCAACGTGTTTACCGGCCTTGTTGTGCTCCCTATCCCTCAGACATTCTTCAATAGCTTCTCTGTGGCTTCAGATCAAATCTCTTCATACCTGACCCCTTCTCTTCTTGTAGCCTTATCTGAATACCCCTGGCGAGACTGAAACTGACACTTCCTAGAGCCTTACCTGTGACTCTGCTTCCTTAGTAGTAACATCATCGACGTAATGGTCATTCGCATTCCAATTCTAACTAAAGAGTAGTCCAAAATACTGCCAATAAACCTAAAGGTGACTTGTTCACACTGTTCCTATATTTTGTGCTTGTAGAACTTACCTGTGTTGCTGAAGCTTGAATCAATTGAGAACCTTTGTTACCAATTCATCACACCCTACTTGGTACAAGTAGTAATTCCTGAAATGTCTCTTTCCTTGATCCCCAGCTGGTAATAACCAAATCGTAGATCAATTCCTGAAGACATTTTCCCATCTTGTAACTGGGCATTTAAACTATTTATCCTTAACAGATGATGCCAACAATTCCCACAATATGATGCTTCGTCCGATCCACTCCGAAGTCAAACTTCTTTAGCTGCTTCAGTAATTCTTTCTGTCAAACCATTACCACTTTCCATAATGTCCTTAATACCAAACCCATCCATAGCCCAGTCCTAAAGCGTACCCAATCCTTCCTTGTATACCCATTTGGATCCCTACCAGTCAGCTTAGTTTCTATTCAGTCCAGTCAAAGTACTTCAAGTGATATCCCCCACAATCCATGGTTATCCCTTAACAAATTAACTCTCACTCTGACTCATGCCAAGGCTTCCATATGACAAGCTCTATTGTTCTTACTACGAATCTCTTTATTACTTGTGTCCCAATTCCTCTTCCAAAAGTTTCTAATTCCCCCTCAACAAGAATTAATATCTTCAGCCTCTGGCACAGTACCCTTGAGGAATATTCCCTATGTCTGAATCTTTCCTGGGACATTCTCAACACCAAACTCTTCCAGCTCATTATATAACCAAGAACGTTAACTTTTCAGTCAACTGATCACCTCCGACGAACTAGCCTCAGGCTTTGCATGTAACAAGGTATTCTAGTCTTCCATTCCCTAGTCATGGGCAATCCATCCCTACATATCGAATCATTCCATGTAGAAGTCGTGTCCTTACCTGACATCTTTCCAGGTGACGTCCCTTGCCTCTGGTGCAAACTAATAACCTTACTGGTTCCTATCACTGTCCTGACGGCTATCTTGCAAATCAGACCCCTTCCTGTCAAAACCATGAGCCATAGAATTATCCGGGGTTCTTCTACTTCGATCACCGAGAATCTGTCATTACTAGATTCCACCAATGGAAATACTGTCATTTGCATCTCTTTCCCTACGGCATCCATGCTCTTTACTTCACTCTACAGATCTCAAATAACATGGTCCTCTCTGCTGCCTAAATATAGATGAAAACCTCACACATCGGAGCAACCCTGACGCTCTGGACCTTTCCAGAGTTTAATCCCTAAATGGGTCATTGTTGACGGTTAGAACTCGTCAACTAAGTTAAGTCACAAAATTGCAAAGTAAAGATTATCAAAAGAAAATCTTTAGAAATCTCAGTTTAAACTCCAAGATCAATTGCAGAAGAACAATGGTGAAATCAGTTTGTATTCACTAAGTCCACTGCTACAGTAATTTTTCCAACCCCCTCCCATGTGGAATTGGGGTTTATTATATAGTGGGCTCTAATGGCCCAAGATACACTGTGGTCCAGGGGACCAGGTAGTACATAAGTACACTGTCATGAGAGTGGTTTCAGAGGTAGTGGTCTTGCAGCCAGTACAGGGACAGGTGCCAGGAGGATGTCTCCACTACTTAACCGTACGAATGTCAGAGGAGTGGTGCAGGTGGTAGTGGTGTCGACTCTGGCATCTGGTTGGGAGCATGCAGGCCACGTCCTCTCTCCTAGTGTTCCAACCACTTGTCTAACATGAGTGCTATGGTCAGGCATACGGGGTCCTAAAAGTCGTACCCCGTACAAGATTACACTAGCATGACCTTTCTGAATCATACTTGGTCATTCCCTTTCATACAGTGGGGGTGTCTCTCACGAGCCCCTGGTGCAGCTTGTACGCAGGGGAGGTGCTGGCCTTGCGAGCCCTTGGCGCGGCGGGGGCGTGGTGTCGACCTCGCGACCCCCCAGCGCGGCTGACCTGTGGGCGTGCTGTGGAGCGAGACGGGCGCCTTGCGTGGGCGCACCATGGAGCGAGGCGGGGGCCTCGCGTGGGCGTGCCGTGGAGCGAGGCGGGGCTCGCGTGGGCACACTGTGGAGCGAGACGGGGGCTTCGTGTGGGCGTGCCGCAGAGCGAGGCGGGGCTTGCGTGGGTGTGCCGCAGAGCGAGGCGGGGCTCGCGTGGGCACACCGTGGAGCGAGGCGGGGCTCTCGTAGGCGCGCCGTGGAGTGAGGCGGGGGCTTCGCGCGGGGCACGTGGAGGAGCCTTGCGTGACTCCTCGGATCTCCTAATGCATTTTTATTAAGGCCTCCTATGAGACATGGGTTGAGGGAAAAATATCGGATTGCTTGAACTATCTGAGGCTAATGAGGGTCGACCTCCATATTTTCCCTTGGAGGAATTTGAGCATCCACACTTGCCCCCCAGTCTAGGAGAGGACCTTTAGGTGCTCTTGTAGACTATTCTCATTTATTCTTATAAATAGGCCCTCAGGCAAGGCTTATTATTTTTGCCTTACCTCCTTGGCTTAGTGGTTTTGAGAATCCTTCCTCTTTCAATAGGTAAGGGGTTCAATCCCCCTCACCCTCATTTTTGCCATAGTTTCCTTCATTTTATTTTTTCATTTCATTTTATTATTATTATTATTTTTTTTTTACATATGAGCTACTTTTTTGGTATGTCTATTTGGAGGCTAACACATCCTTTTTGTCTATTTTTGCATACGCGTATTTTCGACCATTTGGTGCCTTTGGCCCTCGACCTCCTTTTGACCTCGACAGTGCTCTATTTCACGTGCTTGAGGTATATTCTCTTTTCCCCTCACATTCATTGGGCCCAAATTAGCATTACTCGGGCTGGGGTACCTCGGCCTGAGCTTGCAGTGAGTTTGCCCATTTGCATGCCCCTCTTTTTTACACCCCGTAGTGAATCATCTAGGGCATTTGCATCTAGAGGTTTTAAGCCCATTCCTTTGTGTTTTGTAGCCATCCCCTCATTTATACGTGAACCCCTTTTTGCTTTCGGGACGAGGTCTCATGGCCAGTGACGGTCCGTTCGACATACCTCCGGGGGTTGAGTTTGTTGACATGTCCTCAGATTCAGAGTCCCATGAGGAAAATCCTTACCAAGACTATGACTCCTTAAGGCAGGCCATTATCTGTCATCTTGAGCACCTGGCTAAACTTAGGCGTAAAATTTGGGTGGTGGAGAGCGAAATTGACTCGGTGTTGAGAGGAGACGGAGCACCTTTCCCCCCAAACCTTAGTGACCATGTAGCGAGCCTTAGGGTGACCCTTTTAGAGTTGCAGAGGGAGTTGGATTTTATGGAGGGACACCTTCCGCCTGAGCCCTCCAGCCCGTCCTCGCCTGATGACTGTCATGGGGTCGCTTCCGCTTCTCCTCAACCCTTAGTCTCGGTTTTCCCTAGCTTATCGCTTCCGTAGTCGCTCCCCCGATGGAAGACTCTTACTAGGAAGAAAAAATGGAGGGTCAAGTGTTCCATCTCTTTCTCACCTTTTTCTTTTGGTTTTGCAGATATGTCGAGGGCACGACGACAGGTATCTACCCAGGAGCCGGACGACGCTCCTTTACTAGCCTCCGAACTAGTGTCGCATGTGTCAGAGAACAAATTGAGAGAAATTGTGAAGCACTATCGTGTTCCCCCAGAGTATGCCTTATACGCTCCTCTAGAGGCATGCCGGGCCGACCGCCCCAGGAATGGCTTCGTGGCCCTCAATGAACACATTCTGAAGGCGGGTGGTACCATCCCCTTGCACCCGTTTTTCGTAGCGGTCCTTAACTATTTCGACCTGGCCCCCCTTCAGCTGTCACCCAACAGTTGGTTGACCTTGAGCTGCCTTTTTGTGGCATTCACGATACTTGCCAAAGGTGCTCCTACGGCGCAAGAGGTGCACTTCCTGTATAATCTCATGCCCTCTCCCAAGTCCAAGGGCTTCTACTATTTGCAAAAGGCCAATAACGAGCTCTCATTGATAGAGGGCTCAGTGTCCAATACGGGGTCTTGGAAACGGGAATTTTTCTTCGTAGAGGGCCCTCTCTCTGTCCGTGAGCACTTTCGCACCACCCCCAGTAAGTACCCTGGGCCTCCTTTTCTTTTTTTTGGAACTTACAGCTTTATACTTAAGTTTGCATTGACAATGGCGTGGATCATGCAGAGCAATTTGCCGTTCCCGCGGTCGTTGGGTCGAAGGCGGACGCCATGAAGGACCTCATTAATGCTGACCCTGCCCTGAAGAAGGCGGCATTCTTATTCACCGTGGAAAATCTCAACCTCCGCCAGCTGTCCCCGGTTTCGTACCCCAAGTTACTGTTGTCGATTTCTGGGTCAGAGAAGACTACGGCTGCGTCGGCTGAGCCTTGCCCAGACGAAGGTGAAGCTGAGGATGAGCCGGGAAAAGCCCCCCTTGAACGCGAGGGACCTCACCAGCAATCCTCGTCCCCTAGGGGATGCCCCCCTTATGTCTCTTATGACCGGGACATAGCCTCCCAATCTCAAGACCAGCATGTCGTACCGGGGTGCTATGTTTGCCCCGACCCTGAGGGCTACGATGCTTTCACTCAGGCTCCTCTCAACCCTGGACCATCGGGAGCTTATTTTGCCGATCTTCCGGAGCCTCCCTCAATCTACCGGGGCCTCACTTTTCCACTTTCCCCGCTCCCCCTCCCGTTTCAGCGAGCGGGTCGTCTGTCAACATTTAGCCAGGTGCCCCCGGTGTGGATGGGGAGCCCTGGGTGACTCGGATGGCGACGTCTTACGGGCAGCGATACATCCAACTTGCCTCGGGCCTCCCCGTATCTGATTGGAACGGTCTTGGGAATGTTGCTCTGTCGGACCTTAGGGAAAACCTAAGGCGCACCATGGCTTGGGTGAGTTCCTGCACCTCGCGTCGGCCATATTATGTATAGATGCACATGCATATATTTTTTGTTTTTGTTACTTATTGTTGCTGTTGTTAACTTTCTTGTGCATGCCTATACTGTGGCTCTGCGGTTTGCCGACTCGGCTAGTAATCTCTCCACGTCGTACACCGAGAGGGACCGTCTTGCAGCACGGGCTCAGGAGCTCGAGAGAGAGCTTAATGAAACCAAGGATAAATTGACAAGGGTTCAGACCAAACTTGCCAACTTGTTAAAAAAGAGGAAGAAAGCGGTTGCCAAGGCCTCGAAGCTGCAGGACACGGTTACCAAGCTAGAGAGCGAGCTCCAGGGTGCCCAGGCTACCGCGGCTGCTGCGCAGGCGAGGGTCTCTTCCCTAGAGACTGATCTTGAAGCTGTTAGAGTTGAGGTTGCTACGTCGCAGGAGAGGGTTGCCTCTTTAGAAGCGGAGAGGGCGACTACTGAGCATAGGTCTATAGAGCGCGCCCTCTATGGTGTATGGAGGCAGGACCCCAACTTTGACTTCTCCTTCTTTGGCGAGTATGTCGTGGCCCGGGCGGCTGGGTGGAGCGCCAGGGGCAGGAGGCCCTGAGGTTGCTTTTTCATTACCTCTGCCAGCCAGCCCGTTGTAGATGTATGCTCGTTTGAGCCGTTGTAATATTATCGTTATTACTATTTTTCTTTTGTAAATCCTGTCATGTCCTCAAGACTCCCTTTTTTACTGTATATATACATGTGTGGTTATTTATCTCTTATTCCACTGCATTTGAGGCCCTTTTGAGCCTGTATGATGGGGTTTGGCGGGTTCCCCTCTTTTATTTACCAAACTGGAGGTCCTTCGGAGCCCCTGTGAAAGGGTTCAATGAGACCTATTTTGGTGCTCGCATAGAGAAGAAAAATAACACGCGAAGTTGCAAATAGTTTCATTCATAGCATGTGGTTTACAACGGCATATTTAAAGGATGGTTTCATCTAATTAGGAGGTTACCTAGGTAGCCTCTTTGATTCTTACATGCTATGATAACATAACCAGGAACAAACTAAACATAGGTCCTCTGTGCACCGGGGGCCGAAGCCCCACTGGTATCATTTCTCGAGGTGTTCCGCAACTCGTGGGTCCAACTCGCATGGATCGCACCTTCATACACAACCATTGCCATCGGCACCGATGGTTTTGTGGTCGTGCGGAAGGACATGTTATAGCATTCCCTCGCTTCCTTCTGCTCCCCTTTCATGCATGCTACTCCCCCAGGGGTTGGGAATTTCATAGCCAGGTGATACACAGAAGTTATTGCCTTCAATTCTCTCAGAGAGGGTCTCCCTAATACCACGTTGAAGGCTGAGGCGCAATCCACCACGACAAATTTTTCCATTATGGTGGTTTGCTTGGGTTGTTCCCCCATGGTGAGGGCTAATTCAATCGCACCTAGGGGCTGTATCGAGTCCCCTCTGAACCCGTAGAGGGAGGAATTGCAGGGTTTCAAGTGTCGGACGCTCAGTCCCATCTTCTCTAAAGCGGGGCAATGCAAGATGTCCACAGAGCTTCCATTATCCACTGGGACTCGATGCACTCTCATGTCCGTAAGCTGGACAGTTAGCACCAGGGGTCATTATGACGGAAATGCGCGTCTTCTTTAGTGAAAGTTATTGAGCTATTCTCGCCCTTGAAACTCTTCGGGGGGCGTTGCTCCAAACTTAAAATGCACGGTGGTGGACTTTGTCTGGCCTCCTTGGCGTATTTGTCTCGTCCTTTCCTTGAATCACCTTTGAATCCTGGTCCTCCAAATATGGTCCTGACCTCTCCCTGTACTTCTGGGGCCATCTCTCACGCCCGCGGTGGGGACGCTCCTTCTTCTAGCCTCTGGTTCTCCTTGCGCACGTACCTGCCCAAATGTCCCCTACGAATGAGCTCTTCGATTTCCACCTTCAAATGGTTGCATTCCGCGGTGGTGTGGCCGACATCCTTGTGATACTGGCAATACCTGCTGGGGTCTCTTTTAGACCGGTCTTTCTTCATTGGTGGGGGCCTTTTGAAAGGGACCCGGTTTTCGTTCGTAACGAAAATATGCTCTCTCGCATGGGTGAGGTCAGTGTAAAAGGTGTAGGGGCCCTGTAGGCGCTCCTCAGAGCATTGATTCTTCCGGGGTCGATCATCTCTCGTTCCCTCATAAACCCCCTTCTTCTTTGCACTGCTTGGGTTTTCTTGGGCTGAAGGTTTCGGGGGCGACGGACCTTTTTCGGCCTTGAGGTTCTCGTGACCATCCTCCACGCGAATGTATTTTTGTGCCCGCTCGTAGAAATCATCCAAGTCTATGACCTCCCTCTTGAGCATGTTGTCCGATAACTTGCTTCCTGGGTGTACTCCAGCTGTGATGGCCATTTTCAGCTCTCGGCGGGTCATGCTCCCTACTTTAGCTGCCTCCATATTGAACCTGTGAATATAGCTCTTCAGGCTCTCGTTTTCTCCTTGCTTCACATTTGCGAGGCTGGTGCCTGGCATCGTGTAGTCGCGCACGGCGTGGTGCTGCTGGAGGAACTCATCAGAAAGTTGTTGCCAAGATCTGATGGACCCCGGTCTAAGTCTTTTGAACCACTTGTACGCAGGTCCTTTTAAGGTGACAGCGAAGCAATGACATCTCGCCCCGCTGCCAATTCCCCTCAGCTTCATCAGGTCGTTAAATGTATCTAGATGGTATTTTGGATCTGTGCTTCCTTTGTAGGGGGTCATATGGGGCTCCTTAAAATTGGCAAGGAGCCGGATGGCTTGGATCTCCCTAATGAAGGGTGACTCATGGTCGAACTCTTCCTCAACAGCCTGACCTCCAGAGGCGGTGACGATCTTGCTTCGCAGGCTCCTCATTTCTGTGTCCAGGTCCTGCCTCCTCTTGCTTAGGGAGTCCCTTAAAGCGGACGGGATAAGATCCCCCTTTCCTTTGCCCTCCCATGGCGCCATAGGGGGCGTGGTCCTTTTTCCCGCCCTCTTCTTGTTAAGGTCCTCCCGTAAATCCGAGGGTGCCCTTTTTGAGGTGACCTCATCATCGTTGCGAGGGGCAGCATTGGTCTTCGGCTCTGGCTTCTGGGCCTGCTTTGGTGGTTCACGATGTTCTCGTTGCTTCGTTCGGGGGGTGTTACTAGTGGAATGTCGGGTTCTCCCATCGTCTACCGGGACGGTGGTCTCTGCCCCCTCCTGACCTTTCTCTTTTCTCTTGGGCAGGGTCATGCTTGACTTACCTTGCAATAGGCCATTCAACACCTCTTGCATATTCTCCAGGGTGGTCTCCAACCTTTGGTTCTTACGGTGCAGCTCACATATTTCCTCTTCATAGAACTGAGATTTTGAACTCAAGCTCACGGAATGGACTCAGGGATGTTTATCATGTCTATGCGTCTAGGGGCCCGGGTCCTGCCGGCCGGAGTTCGGTACTTGTGGTGGCTTAGGAGGCGAGAACTCGTTGGCATTTCCCGGTGGTGCCCTTGGAGGGCTCTCTCCGGGTGGGACGGACGGCGACGAGGCCTCTCTATCACCCTCGTGAACCTCAGGGTCCCTTGGGGGCTCCACATCTCTGGGTGGAGGAGGATCTTTCATGGAGGCCTTCAGCTGGACTCCGGTAAGGTGGACCTCCACCTCTCGTGGCTCCCTGAGTCGCTTTGAAAGTCTCTGCATTTCCTCTTGCCGGAAGTAATGGTAGAACAGTAGCTTGGTACTTAGGTTCCCACAGACGGCGCCAAACTGTTGACGGTCAGAACTCGTCAACTAAGTTAAGTCAGAAAAATTTCAAAGTAAAGATTATCAAAAGAAAAGCTTTAGAAATCTCAGTTTAAACTCCAAGAACAATTGCAGAAGAACAATGGTGAAATCAGTTTGTATTCACTAAGTCCACTGCTACAGTAATTTTTCCAACCCCCTCCCATGTGGAATTGGGATTTATTATATAGTGGGCTCTAATGGCCCTAGATACACTGTGGTCCAGGGGACCAGGTAGTACATAAGTACACTGTCATGAGAGTGGTTTCAGAGGTAGTGGTCTTGCAGCCAGTACAGGGACAGGTGCCAGGAGGATGTCTCCACTACTTAACCGTACGAATGTCAGAGGAGTGGTGCAGGTGGTAGTGGTGTCGACTCTGGCATCTGGTTGGGAGCATGCAGGCCACGTCCTCTCTCCTAGTGCTCCAACCACTTGTCTAAAATGAGTGCTATGGTCAGGCATACGGGGTCCTAAAAGTCGTACCCCGTACAAGATTACACTAGCATGACCTTTCTGAATCATACTTGGTCATTCCCTTTCATACGGTGGGGGTGTCTCTCACGAGCCCCTAGTGCAGCTTGTACGCAGGGGAGGCGCTGGCCTCACGAGCCCTTGGCGCAGCGAGTGCATGGACGTGGCGAGGGCGTGGTGTCGACCTCGCGACCCCCCGGCGCGGCTGACTTGTGGGCGTGCTGTAGAGCGAGACGGGCCCCTCGCGTGGGCGCACCGTGGAGCGAGGCGGAGGCCTCGCGTGGGCGTGCCATGGAGCGAGGCGGGGCTCGCGTGGGCGCACCATGGAGCGAGACGGGGGCCTCGCGTGGGCGTGCCGCGGAGCGATGCGGGGCTCGCGTGGGCGCACCGTGGAGCGAGGCAGGGGCCTCGCGTGGGCGTGCCGCGGAGCGAGGCGGGGCTCGCGTGGGCGCACCGTGGAGCGAGGTGGGGGCCTCGCGTGGGCGTGCCGCGGAGCGAGGCGGGGCTCGCATGGGCACACCGTGGAGCGAGGCGTGAGCTTCGCGCGGGGCACGTGGAGGAGCCTCGCGTGACTCCTCGGATCTCCTGATGCATTTTTATTAAGGCCTCCTATGAGACATGGGTTGAGGGAAAAATATCGGGTTGCTTGAACTGTCTGAGGCTAATGAGGGTCGACCTCCATATTTTCCCTTGGAGGAATTTGAGCATCCACAGTCGTCATTTCTAGCTACACCCGCCTGTATCAATTTCTAAAATGAATTGTTCAACTCACAAAAATCATTGACATACACTGTCGTTACCTTATCATTCCAAATCAGGCTTATAAACCTATTAGTCTCTGCAGTTTAAACTAGGTATTTATAACCTCTCGCCTTCATATAACCAAGGGTGGAATTAGCTTTGGCCATCCACTGAAAAATTCTTAGACATACCCAATCTCTCCTCAAAACCAAAGGATAATGCCTTTTAGGCCTTCCATTTAATACTCTTATCTGTCTGTATCCTCATATCAAACCAACACTAGTATCCTCACTGTCAAAGTATACAAAGCAGCCATTTCCCCAGAAAAGTCTACTATTCTTCCATCTAGTCTCCGCTATTAGACCCCACAGCTTACCCACAAGCTAGCGAACGTCTGCTGCAACTTTCAGGGGCAAATGGAGGTTTTCAACCCCAACTATCATCTGCAACCCCCTTTAACACCACACCAAGTCCACTTAACCATTTTGGGCACAAACAATTTGAATTCTTCCGCCACTACTGACTAAACTCCTCATCCCTAAGGTTCACACTCCGAACCAACCCACAACCAAGTCCAAATAACCACAATAATCATGCACACAAAAGCATAATAAACACTAATCCACAATTCTATACATTTAGCTACCACTCTTTTTTTTTTTACAACCAGGTATACTCATACTTTATCATGCTTCCTACAAGCCAATGAACAAGTATAACATATAAGTTCAATTTAAGCAGTTCACCACATACCATCAATACACAAACCATTGTTCAGATATTCACTCACATGCAATAGCAATGCTAATCAGCACACCTCAATCTCATCACACAATAATCAAGGGCCAGGCCCTATCAGTATCTCATTCTTCGTTTAATCATACAACATAATGCATTCATATTTCAATCAAGAACTTAAGCATATAATCTCATATACTCAATTACATAACCCTGAGTCGAGCTTGTCTTTAGCGGCAAGTGTACATGTCCAGCCAATCTTCAGGAACCCTTAAACTTAGACACTCTGATACCAAGTTGTAATGCCCTGGATAACCAAGACCGTTACACTGTGTGTTTGAAATAGTGTGAGACTTGCTAATCAAGTCATTTAAACAAAAACGTGAATCTAAAGACATGATCAGGTTACGTTTAAAAGATTTTGGTTATAAATGAATAATTTTCATTAAAATAAATGTTTGGTACACGGGATCTCAAATCAAGGTTTAAATGACATAATTACAAAATTTCCAAATGTTATAAATAATCAAGCCACTCTAATGGCAAAATACACATTTTAGGTTTCCGTCCCTGTACAATCCCTCGACCATGGCGGCCGAGCAGCTGACAACGTACACCTCGCCCCCAGAGCTCTCTAACCCATGGTCAATTCATCTTACCCTTGCCTTTACCTGCACCATGTAGCACCCGTGAGCCGAGGCCCAGCAAGAAAACATAATAACATAGCATGATCAATATCAATAACCAATTATTCCACAAAGCATAACCAAGTATTCAACAACTCATAACGTTCACCTGTTCAGTGATAACAATCGACAAATTAACAACTTGTCATCTAGATAATCAACATATCATATTCATCAGATTAACGACAATAATCACGTTCATAATCAACATTTTATCGCAACCATTAAACAATATTTAGGGTCGGCGCCCTTAGGCCACACCCTCTATTTAACCCACTGTCTTCGGCTCACTTAGGCCGCCCCCAGTGTTATACCGACTAACTCCGGCCAGCTTAACCGAGCTCAGTGATTAATAAATTATCCTCAGCTACCAGTGGTTGAGCCACACCCTGTGCGCAAGTATTGATTCCGGCACTCTTAGGCCGTTTATCACATGTCCACATGGCATAATACCACCTCATGGCATTCATACAATTATAGGGAGCTCTTAGTCCCAACATATTCATATGGTTTATCACAATCATATAACAGTGCATACAAATATAGGGAACACTTAGTCCTAACCTATTCACATAAACGAGTGACGTTTTCTTACCTTTAATTCCAAGTGCTTTAATTAAGAAAGATGACTCTCGAGCACGATCCTGCCCCGAGCCCAAGCGTACACCTTGTCACAACCATGATAAAGGATTCCATCAATAATAAATGATTAAAGGTTTCCGAACCAAGTTCTAGCCTCTGGGACATCGAATTCCACCAAACACGGTAGTGGAATCAACCCCGAGCACCCTGGGTTAGGTTCCCGCGCCTAAAATCTCCATAAGGCTAAAAATGCCCTTAAGAGTCGCGGCCCCAGCCCTCCATGCCACGGCCCATCCCTAACCAGAGGCCTAGCCTCCCCAGAAAACACACATGGGTCGCAGCCCTAAGCTTCCCATTCCGTGGCCCGCCTTTCTTCCTAACGCACCTCTGTTCTAGAGGGTCGCGACACACCAAGAACTGAGTCGCAGCCTGACCCCTTTGAACCTAGAAAAAACTTCATTTTCATCCATCAAATCTCAACCAAACCAACCCAAAATCATCCTAATAACGTAATTCAACTATCATAAACATCGTAACATGTTTCCAGCAGTAAAACCCAACAAGAACCTAACTCACCAATATAACACTTTGATTTTGAAAAGCCATAAGCTCATGAACACCTTAGAATAGGTAGTAATTCCCAAAAATTCAAATGCTAAACCATTATTAAAGGCTTACCTTTACTGAAGAGCAAGACCACCAACTAGTTGCTGAGTTAATTCCCAAGCTTTAGCCCCAATTTAATCTTTAAAATCAAGAACCCCAAAACACTTAGAACTCAGCCCAAATCTACATAATTCAATGACCAAGAAAGTGACTCAAAACTTACCTCAATTCCTGTTGAATTCCCTAGCTAAAAATGAGCTAATCTCCCAAAGTTTCAACCCAATTCCCTGAGTTTCCAGCCAAGCTTCTCCTTGATTATGTGGTTTCCCTTGAGAGAAAAGAGAAGGGTTGGTTTGGATATCTTCTACTATTTTTCTTAATTTGTTTTATATGTCTTAGTTGCTTAAGTTAATCTCTAGGCTTGGGGTACCAAAAACGTCCCCGAGGGAAAAATGGTAAATTTCCCCAGTATTCCCACCTAGGCTTCCTAACCTCAAATATATCTCCAATTATTTATTTCCATAACCCGATAATCCAAATAATTGTCTAATAGCCAAAATACCCCTTGACTCACTCTAAGTCAAGTATCGAGTCCCGTTGTGACTTTTCCCGCTACTTGCTCCCTAGGATCGTCTCATGTCGAACGCTGCCAATATAAATATATCCACATAATAATGTGGTCTCAACATTTTATCACATTTTTGCCCTAACAGGCCAAAATTACAATTATGCCCTTACAAGCTAAATAGGGCCTGCATGGTTATCTAGTACTCATAAACATGCATTTCACATATCCATAAAATCACAAGATCATGCATATCACATAATCATGCATTTTCACCATTAATTAACATAACTTCCAATTATGCCCTGTCGGCACACTAATCAAGGCCCTTAAGCCTTATTAGTAATTTTGGGTCGTTGCACCCTCACTACAAAGGGCGCTGAAAACAAGATATGGCGCCAGAACGCGACCAAAAGGGACACCAAGAGTGTGGTACCTCCCTTTATTGGATCTGGTAGGGGCAGAGGTCCTAGTGATAGAAAGAGGAAGACCCCATACACTATTACAGTTCCAGGCCCAGAGAGGAGGCCACAGGGTATACAGGTTGGCCACCAGAGAGGCAATGACAGCTAGATGACTTATCTAGAAGATGTCATCTGGGGGAGTCTCGGGCGAAGGCCTGATTTTTATGTGGTATAGTTGGGCACCCTAAGAAAGATTTCCCAAGGGTGAAGAAGGAAGAATCAAAGAAGGCGGACATCTTGGCTCTAGCTCGAGTATTAGCATTGACACAGTCAAAGGCTGAGGCTCAACCCTCAGTAGTGTCAGGTCAGCTTTCTAGTGCTGGCACTTCTTATTCCATTTTGATTGATTCTGGGGTTACACATTCCTTTGTATCTAGTAGAGTGATCGATAGGTTGTGTAGACCATGTGAGTATTATGCAGTGGGGTTTGGGACTTTATTTCCTAGTAGGGATCTAGTAGTCTCTAGGAGATGGGTCAGATCATTACTGATGGAGGACTTTGATATGATTCTGGGTATGGATTGCCTATCCAAGTATGAGGCAACCATAGACTGTAAGAAAAAGATGGCAACCTTTGAACCTAAGGGCAAGGACCCATTTGAATTTGTGGGAACTGTGCACGGAACATGTATTCCTATGATATCAGCACTGAGAGCTAGACACCTATTGTGAGGTGGTTGCATAGATACCACTAGGGTTGTGCTAGTTGGACCCGAGGAGACCAGATAAGTTTGTGAGTTTTTGGATGTATTTCCAAAATAGTTACCAGGGTTATCGCCCCCATAGAGAGATAAAAATTTTCATTGAATTGGCACAGGGATAGAACATGTATCTAGAGTGCCATATAGGATGGCTCCAACATAGTTGAAGGAACTGAAGGTTCAGTTACAGGAGTTACTGGACTTAGGTTTTATCAGGCCCAGTTTTTTGCCATGAGGTGTGCCAGTTTTATTCGTGAAGAAGAAGGATGGCTCTCTAATTATGTGTAATGATTACAGAGAACCGAATAAGCTGACTATCAAAAACAGGTATGGAGTTCCAAGAATTGATGATTTTTTTTATCAACTACAAGGCAAGACTGTATTTTCAAAGATGGATCTTTGATATGGTTATCACCAGCAGAGGATCATGGATGAGGACATTCTGAAGATGACCTTTTGTACCAGGTATGGGCAATATGAGTTCTTAGTCATGTCATTTGGATTGACTAATGCCCCGGCAACCTTTATGGATCTGATGAACAAGGTGTTCAAGGATTACTTGGACAAGTTTTTGATAGTCTTCATCAGCGACATTCTAGTTTATTCCCAGTTGGAGTTAAAGCATGAGCAGCACCTCCGGTTTGTATTACAAAGGTTGAGGGAACACAGATTGTACACAAAGTTGAAAAAGTGTGAGTTGTGGTTATCTCAGGTGACATTTCTCAGTCACATAGTCAGTAGAGATGGAATTGTGGTGGATCCAACCAAGATTGAGGCATTCAGGGATTGGCCAAGGCCAAGGAATGCTTCAGAGATTAGAAGTTTCTTTGGATTGGCAGGATGTTATCAATGTTTTGTGGAAGGGTTTTCAAAGATTGCAACACAACTCACGGAGTTGACCTACAAGAACTTGAAGTTTGTGTGGTCCGATAGGTGTGAGAACAGCTTCCAAGAGTTGAAGCGGCGGTTGATCACTGCTCTAGTTTAGAGTCTCCCTTCAGATGAGGAGAATTTTTTGGTTTACTACAATTCATCGAAGCAAGGGTTAGGTTGCCTCCTTATGCAGGCTGGAGAGGTGATTGCCTATGCATCACGTCAGTTAAAGGATTATGAGAAGCGATACCCAACACATGATCAGGAGTTAGCAACGATGGTCTTTTCCTTGAAGGTACGGCGACACTACCTTTATGGGGAGAAGTGTGAGATATAGAGTGACCACAAGAGCTTGAAGTATTTATTTTTTCAAAGAGATCTTAATATGAGACAGAGGTGTTGGCTGGATTTCATGAAAGACTATGATTGTGAGATTCTTTACCACCCAGGGAAAGCCAACGTGGTGGCGAATCCCTTAAGCCGAAGAGGTCTGAGATAGTTGTTATCTTGAAACAAATATCAAAGGAGTTAGCAGAAAAGGTGACTAGAGCAAATATAGAGTTGGTGGTGGGTCATTTAGCTAACATCACCTTGCACTATACTCTCTTGGAGAGGATTAGAGAGGGACAGATGAATGATCCTCAGTTTATGAGGCATAGAGAGGACGTCATAGCTGAAGTGGCTAGGGATTACACTATCTCAGAGATGGGCTTACTGAGATACATGGAGCAAATTTATGTTACGATGGAATCTGCTATGAGACGAGAGATTCTGGATGAATCTCATACCACCTCGTACTCGCTCCATCCAGACACCACGAACATGTATCAGTGTAACGCCCTACTACCCTAGTGTAATGACCCAACTAATTCTAAGACATCGGACCATTAAAATCTACTAGGACATAACTACTCTTTTGGAATACATTCAAGAAATAATAGAACTTTATTATAAAAATCCAAAATACAGGATCCCATTGTTATTACATAAAAACATAGGCCTTTAATTAATTGTTCAAAAACTAATTGCGGAAAATAAATACACAAATTAAAAATACTCAAAAATATAAACTTCATCCTCGATCTTCCAACAGTCCATTCAATCACTCATCTCCCAATACACATGCCAAGTTGCCACGAATCTGACCCACCTTCCAAGCTCATTTTCATGCACCATCTAAAATAAAAGGAATGAGCCTAATTCCCAGCAAGGAAAATCTACTAAAACATATCATATATCATAAGACTGTAAACATATACTATAAAACATATGACGTAAAGACATCAATCATAAAAACACATGACTAAAATATTAATGGCCATTAACTCATTACCGCAGCATGTGATAAAACCATCTAGGTCCTCAGTCTACTAATCAAGGTAGGTTAGATCACAAAATAGTATATGATAACCCATCTAGGTCCTCTGTCTACTAATCGAGGTAGGGTAAATCATAACTCTAATCTACGATAATGATAAAAATCTTGGGATTGATTTTCTGTCTAAGCAACTATAATACCCAAGTGACTATAATATAAAACATATTCATATACATATATAACATATCAACATAACATAACATATCATAACACATATATCTAACCTATTTTCCTTACCAAATACCGGGATATTGGAGTCAAGAACGGGTTTGGAAAACTCCTAAAACCAATAGTAAGAATCATGAGTTTCTAAATAAATGGATATGAAAAGGACATCTAAACCATCAAGATAGAAACTTACCAAAAAAAAACAACATTAAGTTTCAAGAAACTTAAATACCTAACCAAAATCCATAAAATCAAGTCAGGATCTAAAAGATAATGAAAGAAAATAAAAGTACTATAATGAACTAAACCTAAGGATAAGAATACATTTGATAGACTAGAACTTCGATCTACACATCAATACCGAAATATCACTCTATCTTACTTCCCAAGTATTTAGAAAAGCTTGGATGGAAATCTTTTAATCCAAAACCCTAGTGTTTTCTCTCTAAAATAACTTAGTAGCTTGGACGCTCTGAATAATGCTTGAATGATGAATGAAATGGCTGAGTACTAGGTTCTATTTATAGAGTTCAAGGAGTGAAACTAACCCCTTTTAAAAAGATTAAATAAATGAATATTAATTGAATAAAATTTAAATTTTAGTTCAACAGATGCCCAGAACTCGGTCAAAAAAATTCAAGAGCGAGTCAAGGTTGTGGAGGGCAGTTTTAAGCTCAGATTCCATGAAGTTTCAAAAATGCTACTAATGGGCGATATATCACCTACCATTATGCCTTGAGCCTTCATGGTGTCATTCGTGCAAAATCGACGTGTTTTCTATATAAACCTTACGTGACATATCAGCCCCTATAGCTGCGATATATCAACATACGCTAATATTTTAAACACGTTTTTGCACATTTTCAGCACACTTGAAGTTTTTTTAACAACTTTGACCGAGTAAAATGTGATCCTAACAGCTGTTGGAAGGTAATAGAGCTTCTAGATTCATCCACTATTAAATTATTCACCTAAAATCTTCAAATCCTTAAATAAACATGAATGCGACAAGTGTCACGCTCTTAATTATTCTGTTTAAACCTTAGGTTATAATAAATAATATTTTTAGGACTAGCTATATTAATCAAACCTTATGTTAAAATTAATATTTCTAAAATATAGGTTAAACTTATAAAATCCATAATTATTTCTATGAGTATCCAACTAAATCCCGACTTGAACCAATAACCACGAAAACTAAAATACTACAAGCTGCTACTCCTACTACTACTACTGCTACAACTATTACTACTACTACTACTACTACTACTACTACTACTACTACTACTACTACTGCTGCTGCTGCTACTACTGCTACTACTGCTACTACTACTACTGCTACTACTGCTACTACTACTACTACTACTACTACTACCACCACCACTACCACTACTACCACTACTACTACCACTACTACTACTACTACTATCTAACTAAGTAAAATTCTTAGATGCTACAATTCTCCCCTACTCAAAAGAATTTCGTCCCCGAAATTTACTTACCAAACAATTCCATATATTGTGCTAGGATGTCTTCCTCCAACTCCCACGTAGCCTCCGGCTCTGAACTATAACTCCATAGGACCTTGACTATCGGAATACTCTTAGACCGTAATTCCTTCATCTCCTTCTCTAGGATACTAACTGGTCGTTCCTCGTAACTCAAGTCTTTCCGATGTGTTATCGTATCGTACTTGAGTACGTGAGATGGGTCTGACACATATCTACGCAGAATCGAGATGTGAAACACATTGTGGCTATCTGCTAGAGCTGGCGGTGGGGCTAATCTATATGATATTGTTCCCACCTTGTCCAATATATCAAAAGTACCTATAAATCGGGGACTAAGTTTGCCTTTCTTCCCAAACCGCTTCACTCCCTTCAAAGGAGATATCTTTAAGAAGACTTGATCTCTGACTTTAAATTCCACATCTTGCCGCTTGGCATTCACATAACTCTTTTGTCGACTCTGAGCAGCGATCATACATTTTCTAATTAGTGTCATTGCATCCTGAGCCTCTCTAATAGCTTCGAGTCCAAGAAGTTGTCTTTCTCCTACCTCGTCCCAATGTAACGGCAATCGACACTTCCTTCCATAAAGTAACTCATAGGGTGCCATACCTATCGTTGCCTGGTAGCTATTATTATAGGAGAACACTAGAAGTGGCAAATACTTACTCCACGATCCTCCAAAGTCTAGTATACAAGCTCGTAACATATCTTCTAAAATCTATATGGTACGCTCGGACTGACCGTCGATCTGAGGATGAAATGTTGTGCTAAGACTTAACTTGGTACCCATGGCTTGCTGGAAGCTTCCCCAAAATCTTGATGTAAACACCGATCCTCTATCGGATACTATGGTCTTAGGGATTCCATGCAGTCGTACTATTTCTTGAACATAAATGTCTGCGTACTGATCTGCAGTATACGTAGTCTTGACAGGTAGGAAGTGAGCTGACTTGGTGAGTCTATCTACCACAACCCAAGTTGAGTCGTGTTACTTATTTGTTCATGGTAATCCTGTCACGAAGTTCGTGGCTATATCTTCCCACTTCCATTCTGGGATACTAAGCAATTGCAATAAGCCTACAGGTCGCTGATGTTCCACTTTTACTTGCTGGCATAGAAGGCATTTGGACACATATTCTTCTACGTCTTTCTTCATTCCTGTCCACCAATATAGTGCCTTAAGGTCGTGAGTCATCTTGGTCGACCCCGGGTGAACTGAGTATGGGGTAGTGTGTACCTCTTCTAAAATCTTCATCTTAATTCCATTGTCATTTGGCACGCATACCCAGCCCTTATATCTCAAGAACCCTTGTTCTGATATGGAGAAATTTGCAGTCTTGCCTTCTTTGACTGCAGCCATATGTGATACTAACGTGTCATCATGCCCTTGCCTGATCTGTATATCTTCTAATAGGCTCGACAAGATGGAAAAGTTAGCCAGTTAACCAATGACTAGTTCTATTCTTTCACTAATTAGCTCTTACTGAAGCGGCTTTTCTATTCTGGATAATGCTGCTAGATTTATGTAACTCGTCCGACATAACGCATCTGCAACTACTTTCACTTTTCCTTGATGGTATAGGATTTCGCAATCATAATCCTTTACTAGTTCTAACCACCTGTGCTGCCTCATGTTGAGCTCTCTCTGTGTGAATAAATATTTAAAACTCGTGTGGTCCGTATAAATCTCACACCGTTCTCCATAAAGAAAGTGGCGCCATATTTTTAATGCGAAGACCACCACTGCCAACTCCATATCATGTGTTGGATAGTGTTGCTCGTATTCCTTCAGCTGCCTTGAGGCGTAGGCTATTACTTTGTCATTTTGCATCAGCATACAACCCAAACCTTGCTTCGACGCATCACAGTATACTACAAACTTGTCGTTGGATGTCAATACACAAAGTACTGGTGCTGAGCATAACTTATCCTTGAGCAACTAGAAGCTCTCTTGACATCTATCCGTCCAGTTGAACTTTTGTTGTTTCCGGGTCAAGTTGGTAAGCAGAGTGGCTATCTTAGAAAAGCCTTCTATAAATCTCTGATAATAGCCTGCTAGCCCGAGAAAAATTCTCACTTCTGACGCATTCTTAGGTCTTGGCCAATCCTTCACAGCCTCTACCTTAGCTGGGTCTACAGCAACTCCGTCTTTGGATACTATATGGCCGAGGAACGCTACTTGTGATAGCCAAAATTTGCATTAATTGAACTTGGCATAAAGTTGATGCTCCTTTAGTCACAGCATGGTCAATCTTAAATCTTCCTCGTGCTCGACTTTGTCCTTGGAGTACACCAAACAAAGCTTTAAATCATAGCATAAAACTTAACAATTCAACACCAAAATCATTACTTCCATTGATAATTTGACCTAAGCTAATTCACCAAGCACTTCAACCCTTAATTTTTTCAAATCTGTAGCCAATTCCTAAAAATTCACCAAAACTTCCACGCTTAGTTAGAGAGAGAGTGAGCATCGAGAGAGAGAGAAAGAGGAAGGATGAAAGAGTTGTTTTTTTGTCTTCTAATTAGTTCTAGAATTCTAAGCTTAGTTTAAGTCTATCCTCAACTCCCATAATGACCAAAATTCCCCTAGATTTACCCTTAGCCACTTAATGCCTCCAAGGGAAATCCCGTCATTTGCCACATTCCCGTTAATTCCTCGAATAGTCCTATAAATCCCCATTTAATCTCGACATACTCAATTAACTGTTAAATCACTACCCATTACCCAGTAATACCAAACACGTGCTACATTCACAAAATACCCCTAGGCTCACCTCGAGCTGAGTATGTGAACTTGTTGTGACTATTCTCCTATTCCGCTCCCTAGAACCGTCTCGAATCACACATCAAAAGTATATATGCGCAATAATGTGGTCTCAAGCACAACACACATATAATTTACATTTATGCCCTCAATGGGCCAAAATTACAAGTATGCCCATGCATATTTAATTCACCTAAACATGTATTTCTAATCATATAATCATTTAATTCACATAATAACATAATTAAATCAATTATTTCCCTCCCGACACGCTAATCAAGGCACTAAGCCTTGTTAGTAGATTTGGAATGTTACACCTATTCCCTCCTTACAAAAATTTTGTCCTCAAAATTTACCTAAATAGCACGGGATATCGATCCCGCATATCAGACTCAAGCTCCCAAGTTGGCTCTTCCACCTTGCTGTTTCTCCACAACACTTTCACCATGGCAATGTTCTTGTTCCGTAAGACATTATCTATTCAGTCTAAAATCTTAACCGGCCTTTCCTCATAAGACAAATCTTGATCAAGCTCCAGGTTTTCATAACTCAGCACATGCGTAGAATCTAATATGTACCTCCGCGGCATAGACACATGGAATATGTTGTGAACCCCTGATAAAGATGGAGGCATAGCTAATTTGTATACTACCTCTCGAACCCGTTCCAAAATCTAAAAGGGGCCAACAAACTTAGGACTTAACTTGACTTTTCACTCCTCTCAAAGGAGAAACTTTGAGAAACGCATGATCACCGACTTGGAACTCTACACTCCTGTGTTTCAAGTCTGAGTAACTTTTCTGTCTACTCTGGGAGGCGAGCATCCGAGCTCTAATCTTCTCAATTGCCTCATTAGTTCTCTGAATGACCTCAAAACCTAAGTACTTTCTCTCACCCATCTCATCCCAATGAATGGGCAATCTGCACTTCCTCCCATACAACATCTCATACAGAGCCACTCTTATAGTCACCTAGTAGCTATTATTAAAAGAAAACTCAATCAAAGGGAGATAATTACTCCAACATCCCCCAAAGTCCAACACACAGGCCCGTAACATATCCTCCAGTATCTGAACTGTCCTCTTAGAGTGTCCATTCGTTTGAGGATGATAAGCGGTACTGAACCGCAACTGCGTTCCCATAGCCTTCTGCAGGCTCTCCCAAAACTTAGAGGTGAAGGTGGGGTCCTTGTCAAATACTATCGACCTCGAAGCCCCATGGAGTCGCACA
This sequence comes from Humulus lupulus, assembly GCF_963169125.1. Classification (NCBI taxonomy): domain Eukaryota; kingdom Viridiplantae; phylum Streptophyta; class Magnoliopsida; order Rosales; family Cannabaceae; genus Humulus; species Humulus lupulus. The sequence continues at coordinate 268,324,755 of NC_084793.1, forward strand.
ATCTCCTTTACATACAGTCCAGCATACTGCTCCATCGTATAAGTCGTCCTGACAGGCAAAAAGTGGGCAGATTTGGTGTACCTATTCACAATCACCCACACAAAATCATGTTGCCCTGCAATCTTTGGAAATCCAACCACGAAGTCCATGGTGATATCCTCCCACTTCTACCATGGAATCCCTAAAGGCTGCAGCAACCCTGCTGGCCTTTGATGTTCAACCTTCACCTGTTGACAAGTTAAACACTTGGCCACATAATCCACTACGTCCTTCTTCATCCCTTGCCACCAATACAAAGTCCTCAAGTCTTGGTATATCTTCGTCGTACCTGGATGTAGAGAATAGGGAGTGGTATGAGACTCATTCAGAATCTTTTGTCTGATACCGGACTCCATCAGAATGCAAATCCAACCTTTATACCTCAGTAGATCAATCTCAGAAATAGAAAAGTCTCTAGCCACTCCGGCTAAGACATCCTCCGTATACTTCCTCAACTGGGGATCCTCCTTCTGTACTTTTCTAATCCTCTCAAGGACCATAGACTGAAGAGTGACATTGGCTAGCTGACCAACTACCAATTCAATTCCTGCTCTCGTCATTTCTTCAGCCAACTTTTCTAATATTTGTCTCGAACTGAACAACTGTCCTGGGCCCCTTCGACTCAGTGCGTCGGCCACCATGTTGGCCTTTCCTAGATGGTACAAAATCTTGCAGTCGTAATCCTTCACCAACTCCAGCCAACACTTTTGGCGCATGTTCAGATCATTTTGATTAAAGACATACTTTAAGCTTTTATGGTCGATGTATATTTTGCACTTCTCTACATAGAGATAATGCCCCGTACCTTCAGTGCGAATATCACTGCTGCCAGTTCCAGATCGTGAGTGGGATACCTCTGCTCAAATTCCTTTAGCTGTCTAGACGCGTAGGCTATCACTGATATCGTCGATGAAGACTATCACAAACTTGTCCAAGTAATCATTGAATATGTTAGGAAACTTATACATGATCTTTATTTATTTTTATGTAGATCTAATATTAAAAAAATTAATATGAGATAACCTGGAACATGTTTCTAAAATTAAATTCAAAGAGAAACAATGATAAGAATACTTATAGTATACGCAGCGGAATGAATAAGTCCTTCCTTTAGTTTCTCTAACCTTTTTATCCTTTCTGTCGCAGAGTATTACTAAGAAACTGAATCGATCTTCTATAATCTTCACAGTCTTCCAAAGTATCCTTAGAATCACCTAGACTAGAGTGGGCAATTCTCAACAGATAAGATAGATACAGAGAGAAGAAGAGAAAATAACAAAGAGGCTTAGAAAAGGACTTATGTTTAGAGAGAATCTAAAATCTATCAGAAGCTATCTTTAGTGACGAGTGTACATGCCCAGCTTGTCTTCAGGAACCCTTAACCTTGGCTCGCTCTGATACCAAGTTGTCACGCCCTACTACCCAAGGACCGTTACGGTGTGCATTTTAAACAGTGTTATTCTTGCTAATCGAGTCATTTGGCCATAATCGTGTAACTAAGTATGATTAGCGATTTAGGGTTAAATTTTTTGGTTAAAATACAACGTTTCACTAAAACATTTACCACATACATTGGGATCCCAAAAATATAATTTAAAGGTTAATTACAACAAAGGATTTACAACCAACCGACCTAAGCGAAAAAATAGGGTTTAACCCTAGTTCCTCTTTAAACCCTCGTCCGTGGCAGTCGAGTAGCTGCATATGTACACATCATCACCTAAGTTCTCCAACTCAGGGATGGTCCAGCTTTCTTTTGCCTTTACCTGCACCACATAGCACCCGAGAGCTGAAGCTCAGCAAGAAAACTCAATATGCTCATGAACAAGTAATAACATGTTACTAAGTCATAATAGGCATGCCTAGCAGTAATAACCCTACTCATGCATGCAAGCAGGACAAATAAATGTTTGTGGAGTCATGCGCTCTGAGTAGATGACTAATAAGTCTCTCGCTCTGAGGTAGTTGACTAATAAGTCTCTCTAGGTCGTTGACTAATAAGTCACTCTCTAAATAGATGACTAATAAGTCTATCTTTGTTTAGATGACTAATAAGTCTATCTCTGTATAGATGACTAATAATTCTATCTCGGTAAGATGACTGATAAGTCTATCTCGGTGAGATGACTGATAAGTCTATCTCGGTCAGATGACTGATAAGTCTATCTCAGTCAGATGACTAATAATTCTATCTCGGTCAGATGACTGAGGTCCCATACCCTCCTAGCCATGTGACGTGTAGGTCACCTTAGCCTTTTGGCTCTGGCTCTAAATAACTAGCCTTTAGACTAGACAAGCGCTTTTGGTTTTCATCAAACTTAAGGTCGGTCAAGCATTTCATGTTTCTGATGATAATGCTTATGTCGATTAGATCTAATATTTTCAGCTTGCGTTAAACATGCTAATACCGTTCTTGACTCATAATCCAATACCATACGACCAGTGCTCAATACTACTGTTGAACTTGACTAATGAGTCATAACTTCAAAGTTAATACTGACAGCATTGTCGATTCTAACTAATAAGTCAGTACCATTCACAAATAGAAAATTTCCAAGCACTTGATATGCATTCCAGATATACAAATAGAGCACTCAACATGCTACATCAAAAACCATGCATGTCACATACAGGGTGCAGTTTTCTTACCTCTGGTTTGAGCAAGAAATAAAAAATGAACGACCCTTGAGAACGATCGATCCTTTAATCCCTTAGCGGTCACCTAATCATAAGTTGTAGAGTCCAAGAACTTTACTTAGCTAGTTAGATAGTAGTAATAGTAATAGCTAGTAGTAGTTATAGTATGTTTATTACTGTGGATTTTGGTTTAAGCCGGGACTTAGTAGGACACTCGTAGTAACACTTGTAGATTTTATAAGTTTAACCTATAGTTTAAGAATATTAATTATAACCTAAGGTTTTATTAATATGATTGATTATGGAGATGATATTTATTATACTATAAGGTTTAGATAGACCCAATAAGATAATAACACTTGTCATAAGTATGTTTAATGAGAAATTAAGTATTTTTTAGGAATAGTTTATTAAGAATAATATTTGAAAATCCTAGAGTCTGCCATCACCTTTGAAATCGTTAAAGGACTTAGTCAAGATTGTTTACTCAATTCAAATTAGGCTGAAAAAGTGTAATTACGTGTATAATATTTCAGCGTATGCCGATATATCACAGCTCTAGGGGGCGATATATCGCCATACGGGGATACGAAAAACACGTAACGTCGCACGACCATTTCGACAAGCCTTGGGTATATGAGCCCAGGCGATATATCGCCTATGGTAAGCGATATATCGGCTCTAGGGCATCATTTTTGAATAATTTTGAAACCGAGCTCATTTTAATCCTTAACCTCTTGATAAGTCCATAATCTTTTTGACCGAGTCTTCAGCCTCTACTGAACGATTATTCAAATGTTTTTCAATTAAAAAGCCATTATTTTATTCAAGATAAATGAAGATCTTTTCATTCTTGAACTCTATAAATAGGACCTAGTACCCAGCCATTTATTCATTCATCAAGCTGAGTTCAGAGTCTACAAACTGCTAGGTTTACTTTGGAGTGCTAAACACTTGGGTTGGGGTTATAAGCTTTATCATTATAAGCTTATCAAACACTTGAGAAGTAAGATTTATAGTGTATTTCGATTTCGAGGTGTAGTTCGGTCATAGCAATTTCAAAGGTATTCATATTCTAGTTCCTTTCAGTATTGTTTCATTAGTTTTACAGTTTTTTTCTACTCAAATCCTAACTCAGTATTCTTTATTCTTGGTTAGGCATCTAAGTTCTTTGAACTTGAGGTTCTTCTTGGTAAGTATCTTCTCGATGGTTTAGTTCATTCTTTTCATCTCTTTCTTTTAGAAAACTCACCTCTCTATTAATGGTTTTTAGGAGTGTTCCAAAATCCCGACCTTGTTCTCATCATTCTGGTATTTTGGTAAGGAAAATAGGAAAGTTCTTATGTGATATGTGCTATGTTTATATAAAAGTGTTATGATTATGCTATAGTATGATTTTATGTGTTATGATATATGCATGTTTTGGGGCTTATAGTTGTTATATAGCAAACCCTATCACATTTATGTTTTGGGGCTTATAGTTGCTATATAGCAAACCCCAACACTTTTATGAAACCTCATTATAGTTTGAGGCTTATAGTTGCTTAGTTAGCAAACCACAATAGTTACCATGTACATGGGTTAGAATTATGATATATGTGTTATAGTATATGATATATGTTCATAGTTTATATGTATGATTATGTTCATGCTTGTAGTAGATTTTCCTTGCTGGGCATTGGGCTCATTCCTTTATGTTCTATATGTGCAGGAAAATAGTTATGGTGGCAGGAAGGTTCTTGGCTGCTTGGGAATGTGTATTGAGGGAGAATGGAATCGGTGGACTACGTGAACGATTCGAGGATGAAGTTGTTTTCTAGTCATTTAAAATTATGCTTTATATGTATTTTCCGCACTTTGTTTTGTAACAAATTTTAAGATTTAAAGTTATGTTTACTTTAATATTTTCAAAACAATGGGATCCCATATCCTAAATGAATTTTCATGTATTTAACATTTGCTTTACAGTTTATAATAAAGTTATGGTTATTTTATTTGTATGTTTTCTTAAGATTAGTGTCAGTGTATAGTAGTTATTAATGGTCCAAAGTCTAGAATAAGTTGGGTCGTTACATAAGCAAATATGGAATCCAATTAATGAAATCAACAATAAAAGCTTCTTGACCTAAACCTCACTCCCGGAACCTCGAATCGTACTCAAACGATTAGTAGATTCGATCCCGAGCCTTAGGAATTGAAACCCCGAGCCAAAAACCCTCAAAAGTGCCCAAAATAGGACCCTAGAAAAACAAGGTAGTGCTGCCCCCCTAGCGCCCCAGCGCTACAACCAGAGCCGAATGGCCCTGGATAGAGGGCGTTACAGTGCTAGGACCAGGCTGATTAGCCCTGATTTTTCCTCCTTCAAGTTCTCCACTTTCAAACCATATAAACCTGGTTCCAAACCTCATTCAAACTCCCAAATACCCAACATACAAGTCTTAGGCATCATAACCCAATCAACCTTTGGCAAAACTCCCATCAATTCTCACTATCCAAATCAAAATCCCAACTGAACATCAAAAGGAAAACAAAGTAAGAACCAGAGTTTCAATGGTTAAAAACTTACCTCAAGCTCAGTATTACACCCTATTCAATGGTAGAACATAACCCTAAACCATCAAGGCTTAACTCCCTAGCTTGATTCCTTAAATGGAGCTTCAAAATTCAAAGAAAAAATAAGAGAAGAAGATGATCGGGAGAAGAAAAATAATGATCTGTTTTGGATAGCTTTCTACAGCTTTCTAACTAATATACATCCTTTAGGTCAAAAGACCAAAATGCCCCTAGGTCATTTAAAGTCCTCTTGAGGCTACCAAGGGTAAAACTGTCATTTCTCCTCTAATCCCGTTAATCATAATTAACGCCATCCAATTCCCGTTATTCTCAATATTCTCAAATGCTAATAAATCATATCTCATTAACCTTTAATTCCCGGTAATGTACTAATCCTCAAATCACCCCGAGACTCACCACGAGCCCCGAAATTAACCCTGTTATGACCAAACCGATAACTTGCATTCAAAGATCGTCTCATGCCGAATGGCTCGAACAAATCCACATTATAATGTGGTCTTATTCATAATTCACCAACATGCATGAAAATATACAAATATGCCCTCAATGGGCCAAATTACCAAAATTCCCTAATAATGAAAAATGGATCCACATGCATGCATTTATCATCATATAATAATATAATTCACATAATCATGCATATAATCATTTAATAACATAATAAATCAATTATGGCCCTCCCAGCCTCCTAATCAAGGTCCTAAACTTTATTAGGGATTTTGGGGCATTACAAACACAGTGCAATTAACATGTTTAATAAAACATTCTCAGCATTGTTATAACCATGTTCTATAGCCGGGCCAAGCCCTAAACACAGACTGAGTGCAGTTTTCTTACCTCATGTCCTGAGTTAAATTGTGTCTGACGACCCCCGAGTACGGCCATTTCCTCTCGAGCTTAACAGTTCACCCTAGTCAAAACCATAACAACGAATAACTATCAAGAAATGAACTAATAAAGGCTTCTAGACCAAGTCCTAGCCTTTAGGACCTTGCGTTCTACTAACCCGGGTAGTAGAACCATTCCCGAATCCTTAGGTTTGGGTTCCCAGCTCCCAAAACCTATTTTTTATCATTTTCCCAAATAAAATCGTGCCCCCCCCCCCCCTCTCCCCCACAAGGGTCGCGGTGCTCAGCAAGTCAGAGAACCTGAGCCCAAAACCACTTGACACGCGTTATGGCGCAACCCACCTAGCGTCGCGGCACTAAGGTGATTTAAGGTACCTCCCCTATTCTCTGAGTTCATGATGGCTGCGACGCTCCAAAAATAGCGCCATGGCGCAACCCTACGAACCCAGAAAGCCAGCAATTTTAAGAATCACCAACTTCCCAAAAAAATCATCCCAAAACATGATTTTCACCTGTTTCGACCATAATAATGGTCCAAGCAGCTCATAAACACGATAAATAATCTTAAAAACTAACTGAAACTCAATCTCCAAGAAACTCTTTTAAAACTTTTAAAACTAAACCAAAAGCATAAGAAAATCATAGTACCTCTGCTAGAACGATTTCCCCAGCTGTTTCCCTAAGCTTAAAAACTTTCAAATCTCTTAGCAAGCTTGTTACCAAGCTCTAGAATCACAATTCCCTTCAAAGTTCAAAGAAACTTGAAGAGAAAGGGAGAGAATGTGAGAGGAGGAGTAAGAGAGTGCTTTGATGTTCTAATTTTTCTGAGTTGATAAACTCAGCTTAGCCTATATCCTATAAGTGGTCCAAAAGTCCAAAATATCCCTAAGGAAAAACTTCTCTCTCAAAGCCCACTAAGGGAAAATTTGTCATTTTACACTCCCGTCTCACAATACACTTAAAATTCCTAGATAATTCTGCTAAACTTTAAATATCACTATTTTCCCCAAAATACAACTCATAACACTTGTCTTATCATGGCATATCAAACATAGAGCTTACAACTTTCATAACACTTAGCCTATCATGACATATCAAACATAGCACTTTCAATTCCATAGTACTTTATTTCTTGTAACATATAAGTCTTACCATTTCATAGCATAAAACATAGAAAATTCTATCTAACTTCCTTACCTCAGGTCCGAGCAAAGGAAAATGCAAAAACGACACAACGAGCCTATAATAATAATCAAACGTTCGTCTTTTAGAATCACGTAAGAATACTCATGTCCCATGCACACGTGGCACAAGTTGCACTACAACTGAAAAATCAAATAATAATGTTAATTCTACCTATTAATCATTCATGGTTACAAAGTAAAAGTCATGTGTTTGAATAATAGGCATATATTTGAACGTAAAAATACATTTGCATGTAACATGTATATGTGGGAGCATTCTTAAAATTCAACGTTTAAAGTCGAAAATCTCTACATGCTTATCTCTTTTGCCTTTTCTAAAAATTCAGCAAGCATGCTTTATTTACCATTTAGTTATTTCTTTAACCACACATTTTTCATACAAAACTTTATTATAAAATATTTAATTTTATAAGTTAATTCATTTAGCCTTTTAATTTCTCATTAAATAATAATTTCATCTATTATATAAATAGGATTTTAAAAATTGTGACAAAACGTGTAGTTGCTTATAATGTCTAAATAAATTTCTTTTTTTCTTTTAGAAAAATAAATTTGCTCGTCTAAAAAAATGGTGTATTTACAAATGTGAAAATACATAAATAAAGTATGGAAAAAATTACATTTTCATATATAAAATATATGACTTAATTTATTGGAGTGTATGGCTAATTTATATTAATTTAAAAGACATTTTTCTCTTAATAAACCAAAATTCCAGCAAGATAATTATTTGTTTAAAATCACAAAATGAATTTAAACCATATTCTTTTCACAATTTAAATAAATAAAAACTGCATATAAATATAAGTGAGAATACATATTTAAAATTTGAAAATATCACATTTATCATATGCATAGCTTAAGATTTAATTTATTTGATACATTTTTTTTACTTATCTCATTTAATAGACACTTTCTTCCTATTAACCAAAATTTTCCAGGAACTATTTTATTAAATTAAAATAACATAGTTGAACCATCCAGTATATTTTCTTTCATAAAACAAAAAAAAACCGCATGTATTTAATTTGATAAAAATTTCATTAACATGTGAAATAAAATATCTTTTTTTGTTTATATAAAATCAAACACCACTTTGAGGCATCACTTGTGCATTTCAAAAATATTTATTTATCATTACCATTACAAAATTAAAAAAAATAGGAAGCATAAAATCACATAATCATACTTAAACAATGCTTATAAAATATTTTTAACAATTTAACAATTTACCCTAACATTCTCCTACACTTGTACACCACACTATTACATTTAGCATGCAAATTAATCAACACAAAATCAAACACCATTTGTGACCCTATGCCGAAACCTTTATGATCAAACATCTCATCTCTTTTGTATTTTTTTTTACAAGAACATCTAAGAGACAACATTATCATAAAATAGGTCAAACTAAAACTTAAGCCCTAGCATCTGTCTATTAACATTCTTGCATTCTTTTTACATAAATCATTATATTTAAATAATCATGAAAACATAACCATAAGATCTCATACATCATGCAAGCCCAAAATTATATTCTTGCTTGCCTAAATACACCACACGCCCATACACACATGCAGTGACGGAGCTAGAAATTATTTTCAGAGAGGGCTTGATAATTGTTTTTTTTTTTTAAATAGTTGGTGTGTAATGATTATTTTATGTTTTTTAAAGAATAACATATAAATGTTTTAATTAGCAAACACATGTAAGTGTTAGCTCAATTGTTGAGTGAGCCTTATATTTCCTCAAGATATGGGTTTGAACCCCTAAGCTTATGTTACCTCAAGACATGGGTTCGAACCCCTAAGATTTTTTTCCCTCTAAATCAATATAATTTTAACAAAAAAGAAGGATACACAGTTCGAACTCGGGAACTAGTAGAAGAAAAAACTTACCATTTCACCAAGTAAAATTACTATTATAATTAACTAAAAAAAATTATTTATTAAACTTTGTGTAGGCTAAAGCCTACACAAATCACCATGTGGCTCCTTCCTTGCACACATGCATATATATGTTCATACATGCATTCATTCAAAACAAATGAACCACACACAGCCCTAGCATGTTGCTATGAACTTGAACAAGACACAAAAATTTGATAAAACAACCACCAATTAATATAAGAAACAATAACTAAAACCTCAATCATCAATGAATGAACAATCATAAACTAGAATCAATATTACAACAATGATAAAAAGGCTAGATTCATTACCTCCTTTGATAGAAATCAAAACCAACAAACAACTATGGTCACCCTCTTGATTGCTAGCATCCAACACCTTATCATCATCACTAAACCATTACACCAACCAAACCAAAATTTCATATCAAGCAACATAAGGGACTAGAGAATCAACTTACCCTTGTAGGCCGAAACCCTAGGCCAACACCTCCCTATGCTCTTGTGAGATTAAATCCTGACATCACCATGAACTCCACCAAACTTAAAAACCAAGAAGAGGAGGAAAATTGAACTCATAAACCCAAACTCATACCTTAGGGGATTTGAAGCCTCCTCTTCCCTTCTTCTTTCCTTCTTTCTCCTCTCCACGAGCTCCCTCTCTCTCTTCCTTTATTTCTCTATGCACGACAGCCACTAGGGCTTCTCACAATCTCATCCTCTTCTATATAAACCCCCCTTGACCGATCCTAGAGCTAGGAAAAAGAAAAGGAAATTCCCCATTTAAGATCCTAATTTCCCCTAAATTCATGTGATGGAGCACCATAAAGGGAAACCAAATCCCTCTCTCTCTCTCTCTCTCTCTCTCTCTCTCTCTCTCTCTCTCTCTCTCTCTCTCTCTCTCTCTCTCTCTCTCTCTCTCTCTCTCTCTCTCTCTCTCTCTCTCTCTCTCTCTCTCTATTACAGCTATGTGTGGCCCTTTTCACACAATCCTCTTCATAATCCTACATTCCAAACTTAGCACAAGTCAATCAATCAAAAGCCTTACCTTGTTTGTCTATTCGCTTGATTTAAATAATTGGAAAAGAAATTCCCTCTATTTCCTATTTCTTTCCTCTTTATTCTCTTCTTAATTTCTTAAATAAATAAAATTATGCATAGGAAAAATATCGCATGCTCACCATGCAATTATGCCCATGCACACACACAAGTGCATCACTACTAACCATGCACATTGGTGCATGGAATAACAACTCATTTACTTACAATTAAAATAATTAACAAAATAAATTCACATAATTTCTACCAAACAATTCAAGCAATTAAAAATATTTTCATAACACTTAACAATTATTTAAATAAAGCAGAAAATTAATTCAACTAAAAAAAAGTTGGTGCGTTATAGAAAACGACATGTCGTTTCTCCCCTGCAGCGAACAAAATGACCCGTCGTTTAACAGGTCATACGACGACAATACAATGTAGAATTAAAAAAATTCATAAAATTTTTTAAAATTACCTTTTTTAATTTATTTTTGGAATTTTATTATTTTCTTGATTTTAATCCTTATTTAGACAATAAATTTCATTTTTTAATTTTTAGCCAATTTAATTAAAACATATCATTTTGGTAATTTATATGTTATTTGGAAATTAATTCAAATGTGCAAATTTTGGTGTGTGATATATTTCTTTTATTCATGCAATATTAAATAATTGTGTTATTTTAAGAATGTAATTACATTTTTGTTTTACAATTAAATTTGTGCAATTATTTTATTAATTCACCAAATCAATAAATAATTTTATTGTCTTATTTAGCATGGATTTTTTTTGTGTCATAGAGCACTCACAATGGGTGAGTTATAATAGCTAAAATTATAAAAATTTAGCTCAAAATCATCAAAAACACACTCCATTGGATGAGCTAAACCACTCCTCTATTTTAGCTCACCATATTTTCAACTCCACATGCAGCTAAGGCTTACCTCTCCTTCAAACATTTTTTTTGTTGTTGTTATTTTAGTCCTTTTTATTATTTCTCTTTCTAAATTAATTAGTTGTTTATTCTTTATCTCATTTTTCTATTATTTTAATTAATAAAGATATTTAAAAATATAATATTTAAATAATATAGAGATAAAATATAGAAAAACTAATGTATAGTGTAATGTAGAAGTTTGATGTCAAATAAAAAAAAAGTGAGATTTTAGTGAGATAATTTGAAAGATAGAGTAGAGCACCCATTGGGAGTGCTCGTGTTAATATGAAATTATTGTATTTATATTCCTACATATAAATAAGTATGCTAATTTGAATGATTATTTTGTTATTATTCATAAAAAATTTATTCTTAGTATAATTATATTTACTTTTATATGTATGCCTTTATAATTTTAAGTACGTTTTATATTCCAATATTGTGCTAGATACATATTAAGATTAGATTCAAACATTATGATAGGTTGAATAATATTTAGCACATTTATATTCATAAAATATTCACATTAATATTCATAAAATATATAGGGAGAATAAAATTATAAATAATACATAAACAATTTTGTGATTGACATAAGAACGTATGAAACTGAGACAAATGCTCAATCTAGAACGGTTTTTAATGATCTTCGGACGACCACATTAGGAGCACTACTCGAGGTGATTGCCTATAATGTGAATAATGAAATTGTTCTTAGGTATTCAGTAGAGCCTAAAACATAATGTCTAGTGAACAATATAATTTTAAATAATTACAGAATAGCCACAACATCCTTAATTATATAAAAGTATATCTTAATTTGAAAGGATCACATAATGGACATAAATTGTGATTGATTATATAGATATAATCATTTTACCCCACATAGATTTTATTATATTTATATAATTAATTAGAATAATATATTAAATTAATTTTCTTAATTTACCTGCATGAGTTATGATAATTAATTAATAGTTTTATCATAAAGTTTGATTTAGATAGAAATATCCAACCTTAATTTAGCCCAAATAATTTGTTTGAATAATCTATCATCATGTACATCTATTTTTATTAAATTAAAAATTTAGCCCCTGACAATTTTTGTTTAATAAAATTTCATCTTTCAACATGTTATACATAGGTAAACACATGACTTCATTAAGCCTCAATCTTTATAAATCTAAATGTGTAATCCTATTCATGCATCTTCTTCATCATTCTCTAGTTTCACTGAAATCCTTACCGAAAATCCTAAGCTTAGGGGTGAAAATTTCAAAATTTGGAAGAAATGAGTTCTTTTTTATTTAGGCTGCGCCGACATGGACATGCAATAAGGAATGATAAACCTGCGACGGAAAAATCGAGTTATTTATTGTGCTTTTGAGCTTATAAATGTGGAAAAATTGAGAGTGATATTAGTTTATTAATAACTATTGTAGCTAACTTCTGTGTTTTTTATGATTTTATTTAGTTTATTTTGCTTGTGTAGTCTTTAAGAGCTAATGGTTTGAAAACAATATTTTCATGGATAGATATTTGTATAAAGAATAAAATTAGAATTGTGAAGTTATCTAAGATACACTTTGATTATGAAATGTCAAATTTGTCGTAGCAAAGCAAATGTTGGTGAAGCATTTTGATCAGATTTCAGTTGGAAATTTATGCATTGCAAGGAATTGATTAAGTGAGCTAGATTAGTGGCCGAGGTGGCAAGTACATGGGGCATTAGTCAATTTGAAAGCAATTTTCAAAGAAGCAAAGGAAGGAAGCCCACATGTGGAACAAAGGAGGGGCAATTTTGTACTTAGATGACTAAATTGGGTAACCTATAGGTACAAAAGGAGAGGATCAGCTGCACAAAATGGACGTCTGCCATTTTTGGATGAGAGAAAGGACAGAAGATAAAAACCAGAGAAACAAGAAGGAAAAAGAAGGAAGAAGAGAAGAACATTCATCATCAATTGGATTTGCTCTCTTCTCTTGTTTCTAAGTTTCATCTTGTATTTTCTATTTTAATTTCTACTTTGATACTCATGGGCAGAATTGAAAGTGAATTGTGGATTGACATAGGGGGATTTCATAATTCAAGTTCATTCTACAATCCACATTTTCCTTCTAATTAATTTGTTTAGTTAAGTTTTATTTTCAATATTTTCATCTTAATAATATTTAGTTTAGCTTACAAACAATCAACTGCATAGAAGGAAAAATGTAAGCTAAACTAAATATGAAAGTACATTATTATGTAATAAATATATTGTAATATATGGAAGATAATACTTGCCAAAAAAAAAGAGGATATATCGCTATGATTCATGTATTTGTTATTTAACAAGGATAATCATTGGGATTAAATGATACATTAAATACTCACCAAATGAGATAAAGTTAGAATATTTTTTACATAGTATATATAAAACAAATCAGTTAGAATTAATTAATTTAATATATATCAAAGTCACAAAATATTCAATATTAAATGGTCAACATTTATTTGTTATCCAATTTTAATTTGCTATATTAAATTAAGGGAATGTCTCAATTAAGTTAAGAGAATATCACAATTTCTGTAACTGTGGTAGAGACCTTGATGAAAGATCTCACCTATAAATATAGGATTCTAGTCCTCAAGCTCAATGCTCATTCTGACTTTCACTAATTCCATCTAAAAAAATTAGTGGGAGCTTGGAAGTTGTATACTCATTCTAATTTTTTTTTTTAGATCTAAAGCTTATAGATCAAGATTATCAATAATAATTATTAGAGGTACACATTTTCAATCTAATTTTTGTATATCTTCAATCTATATATTAATTTGTTCACATCTATAAAATTGTTCATTTGACTATAGATCATTCATATCTAAGAGTGAACTCATCGTTAAATATACGACCCGACTAGTATATTAACAAGTAAATTAAACAGTACAGCAACGAACAAGAATAGTTGGAATAGTTCAAATTATATATTATAAGCCAACTTTAGGTGGTATTGATGATGGTATTTGATGAATAATAAATAGGTATTGATTTAAATATTTTTAATTTTTTTGGTCGGGATATTTATAAATTAAATACACCTGAGTTACGTGTTCTGACAATATTCCATGTCCCGTTATTTTAATATTATAATATGCCAGACAAAAATATTATATTCTAATATGTGAGCTAGTGGCTGCTGTTTATTTTAGTTTATCAGAATCAGAAGGAAAATAGGAGTTTATTCGAAAAACAAGAAAAGTAGTGATCACAGACGTTGTATCCGTCCCACTAGTTGGTAAATACAATTAATTTAAAAGTAAGCTTTTCTCTGATCCGCAAGCCAAAGGCTATGGCACTTACAGGAACTAACCAAACGCCAATGACCAAAGATGATGACCGTAATAAGCTTCACATAGCTATGTTTCCGTGGCTGGCATTCGGTCACATACTCCCATACTTAGAGCTTGCCAAGCTCTTTGCCCAAAAGGGTCATCAAATCTCTTTCATATCAACCCCAAGAAACATCCAAAGCCTTCCAAAGCTCGCTCCAAACCTATCACCGTTGATAAACTTGGTCAAGCTTCCATTGCCATCTTCGGGGTTTAATCTCCCAATCGAAGCCGAATCAACCTCAGACTTGCCGATTGAAAAAGTCCTAATCCTCAAGAAAGCACACGACGCTCTCCGAGATTCCCTCTCCGATCTTCTCCGGTCTTCCAAACCGGACTGGCTCCTCTTCGATTTCGCGGCATATTGGGTACCCGATATGGCCCGCAGTATCGGCCTCCAAAACGCCTACTTCAGTATCTTCAACGCTGCCTGTTTGGGATATTTGGGGACTGAGTTTCCCAATTACCGGACTGAACCGGAAGATTTCATCGTACCCCCGAAGTGGGTCCCTTTCCCTTCCACCGTGGCGTACCGGAAATTTGAAGTTTCGAAATTCTTAAAGGTGTTAACTGGTAACGATGACGATATCTCGTTCCTCTACCGTATCATCCAAACGCTCAGAGGTTGCGACGTGGTGGCAGTAAGAAGCTGTTGGGAGTTGGAAACTGAATGGCTAAGCCTCATGGCAGATCTTCTCGGGAAACCTGTTCTTCCCATCGGTCAACTTGCACCGGCGGTTACATACGACGACGAAAACGACGACATCTGGAAGTCGACCAAGCAGTGGCTTGACTTCCAACCAAAACGCTCGGTCGTTTACGTGGCTTTTGGAAGCGAGGCCCTGCCGAATCAAGACGAACTCACCGAGATAGCTCATGGCTTAGAGATATCAGGGTTTCCTTTCTTCTGGGTTTTAAAGACCCGACCTGACTCAGCCGAGCTTCCGACCGGGTTTGAGGAGAGAACCAGGGAACGAGGAATCGTTTGCACGAGTTGGGCTCCTCAGCTGAAGATTTTGGCTCACGACTCAATAGGCGGATTCTTGAGTCACTCCGGGTGGAGCTCGGTGGTGGAAGCTCTTCAGTTTGGAATACCTCTCTTGCTGTTGGCTTTTATTAACGATCAGGGTTTGAATGCAAAACTTTTGGATGAGAATATGATAGGGTATATGGTGCCGAGGGATGAAAACGACGGGTCGTTTACGAGAGAATCGGTGGCAGAGTCAGTGAAGTTGGTGGTGGAGAAAGAAGAGGGGAAGGTGTATAGAGAGAAGGCTAAGGAGATGAGCCCGGTGTTCGGAGATAGGGAAGTTCAAAGCAAGTACGTGGATGAGTTTCTTGCGTTCCTTAAGGAATATCGTACAAAAAGCTCCAAGGAAGAAGAAAACACCAGTTGATTACCGGCGGGGACATGGTGAGAGAAAACTAATTAATTAATAATGCGAATTCATATAACTGTTACTATGCTATCAGTATATGCACTATTGCTATGTGTTGAGTACGTACTATGGGTTTTTATGTTGTGTATGTAGTACTAGCTTTGGTACATGATCCAAATAAGGATAAAGTAAATATATCATATTACAAATTTGACACTCTCTACTAATCTATTCTCAATTTTTATTACAATAAAAAGAGTTTTATAACTCTTTACAAATATATGACCCACACTCTTTCTTCTAATTACAATGGAAGTTTAAAAAAATCCAGAAAAAAAATACATAATGAGCTAAAATAGTCAAACGTAATATATTACTCTTTTTTTAAAAATCAAATATTTTAAGAATATATTATATTTTTTCTTACAAATTAGGCATATTTTAAAATACAATTAATATTAACCTTTCACTTTAGAATATAGAAAGCAAATAATATGTATTTATTTTAATTTTAGTAAAAAAAACATTCAAATGAAAATGTAAAAATTAATAAGATATATAATATAAAGGACATGTTTAAATGACACGCGTTATCGTTTAATCAAGTTAATCTAATAATTGAAATTACAACCATTATTAAAATAAAATGTAATATATATTTTGAACTCTATTTAGTGGAATCCACG
This sequence comes from Humulus lupulus, assembly GCF_963169125.1. Lineage (NCBI taxonomy): Eukaryota > Viridiplantae > Streptophyta > Magnoliopsida > Rosales > Cannabaceae > Humulus > Humulus lupulus. The sequence goes on from NC_084793.1 coordinate 268,341,389, forward strand.
TAAGAGAGTGTATTAAAAAAGAGAATTGCTAATAAGGGTCACCAGTGGTCTAACAGCCCACATATTTTTTATGAATATTACACTAATTCTTTTAAGTGGTGAGACCCACTTTCTTAAATTAAATTTTTTTTTTGTCTCTTTTTCTTTTCTCTCCCGAGACACTATCTCTCTCTCTCTCTCTTCCTTTCTTTTTCTTCTTCTTTTTTTTTTCTTCTCCTCGGCAATAATGGAAGCCACCATGGGTGTCCATTTTCCAGCAACCATCCGCTGCCATGCGCCGCCTACAAGTGTTCACCAGCCGTCGACGAAGTCGGCCACCAAAGGGCAGCCTCTCACCAGCCGTCATTTTCCTGAAGTCGCCAGTCAAAGTTTTGCCATTCAAACTTTGAACGTGTATTCTGGCCAACTCCGACCACCCCTCGGCAAATGGTTGGTACCATTGGAACCAGCATGAAGAGAGGGAACATCGCCCACTAAGTCATTCCGGTGAACTCGTCATTTTTCTCCGATAAGATTTTGGGTTTTTCCGCCCCTTTAGAAGTGTTTTCCAGCGACACTGACGATTGTGTTGGGCTAATTAGTTGTATATTTGTGATGTAATCATCAAGAGGATCATTTCGATAAACGTCATCATATACTTGTTGACATTGTCGGTACACCGCTCACTGCCGTCGCCAACTACCATTGTGTATCGCTTGGGTAAGGTTTCGGAACACTACTACAAAAATGGGCTTTCCCGACAGTTTTTAACTGTTGTTATTGAGCAACGACGACAGTCGACTAACTGCCGTATTTGCCTATGCTGGCATAGGGGTAGCTACGCCAACAATTAAAAACTGTCGTTGTTATGGGCAACGCCGACAGTTATTAGGTGTCGTCGTTGCTTGCAAAAAAAAAAAAATTATTTTAAATTAAAAATTATAATTTAAATGAAACATTTATATACAAATCTAAAAAATTATAGACTAAAATAACAAAACTTATACAAAGTATTTACAAATCTAATAGAACAATTTTTGGAACAAATATAACACTACTACTTGACTCAAAAATCATATAGTCTAGTCTATAAACATAATCGTCTTGACCTTAAAAAATATATAACTAGATTTACAAAGTAAATAATTAGCCACTTAAAAAAGAATCATTTACTCTAATAAAAATTACAAATAAAATAAAACATTAAATTCATTGTCAAACAACATATCTTTCTTCTTCTTGTCCTTGTACTCACCCTCGTCACCAATAGTCTTTCCAAAGTAAGGATTGACTGCCATGAATTTTTTTCTAAAATCATTCCTGAAACATGAAAAATTACATTATAATACACCAAACATGAAAAATCATAACTAGAAAATGAATTTTCCAGAAATTCAGGATCCGGCCGCGGCCTGGGACATTGGTGGCCGCGGCCATAGCAATTTTTCCCGTTTTTTGGTTTTAAACTGCTGCAGCGACTGAAAGTATTTTAAGCATAACTTCCTCGATCTAACTCATAATTGGATGATTCAAAAAGCTATAGAAAGCTAAGAAAAAAATATAAAACTTATATTTCTAGGTATATTTCCAAAAGAGTATTGGAAAATTATCACAATCAAGTGACATTCTGCTCTTGTCACTCATTTATTCAAAGTTACTAATCTATTCAACCCAAACCAAAGTTAATAATCTATTCAACACATTACTACTAGTCAAGTCATCAAGGAGCAATTGTTAAACAATATCCAATATATGAAACACACAAGAAGTAAGCTAAGAAGTGTCAACAATCACCACTTAAACAAGAGCATACATACAAGTAAGTCAATATTCAACATATACATTAAAAATTTCCATAGTCTCAATCACTATCTCATAAGTTAAAGCTTATTCAATATTCAACAAATACATTAAAAACTAAATAATTTTTTTTTAATATTTTTCCATACTCAATAGTTTCAATAAAATAATTTTATCTCTCTAATACTTTATATCAAAACAAAATCAAAAAATTAAAATTTTCAGACTAGAACAAGACAAAGAAAATACAAAGTATCAAGGCAAAACACTAAGTGCATTTTATCAAACACTTTGTGTGCAACTCAAAATCCAAATTGAAACACATAGTTATTTACCAAAATACATCCATAAATTACAAAATCAAATGTAATATGCATATAAATGAATGTTATTTTGCATGAAAAATGTATACTAGCGTTGAATTTATAAGAACAAATTCGAACCCTAAAATTTGAGATTTTAGGGTTTTAAACTTTGAAATCTTTAAATCTATACAAAGAAATCAAATAATAGATAAACAATACAACTAAACACATATAAAACATAACTTTCCATACTAATATAGAAAATAAATGGGATGATATAACCTTGGGCAAAGATGGAGAGATTCAATCGGCTAGAGTACCTTGGATTTCGATCGGTTGGAAGATGGAGGAGTTGCCAGCATCGCACGGTGGCTGGAGGATCGCCGGCGTCGCACACGGTGGCTGGAGGGGCTCTTCACTTCGACGACAATGGCTAGAAGATGGAGTAGTCGCATGAGACAGAGAGAGAGTGAGAGAGTAGTCGCACGAAAGAAAGAGGGAAAGAAATTAAAGACTTTTACGTGTGGGGGAAAAAAATTAAAAACTATTTTTTTTAAATGGAGCAATGTCAACAGGTATAAGTTGTCACTATTGGCTCAAATAGCGACAGCTTATAGCTGTTGACGTTGCTCCAATATGTCGATTTATAAAAAAAATGTAAACATATATTAAAAAAAATTATAACTAATAAATTTATATATTAAATTTATTTTACAATATTTTTCCAATTAATAAAACAACTCATTTTTAACTAAATCTAATTTTATAAATATGTTAAACAATAATATAGTTAAATTAAATTAAATTAAAGTATTGTTACTCTTAATATCATAATTAATTTAAAGTTTGATATAAAAATGATTATAAATACAAAAGTTAATAATATGAAAAATTTAGAAACAAATATTTTTTTTAAAAGTGTTTAATAAATACATAATTTTATTAAATACATATTTACATAATTTAGTTTATTTAAAAAATTTATTATTCATTAATTATATTTAAAAAAAAAATTTGAATTTTGGCGACATTTTATAACTGTCGGCATTGGTCTTGAATTAACTGTCGGTGGTGGGGTTAATAACGATAATTTTTAACTGTCGGCATTGATCTTCAATTAAGTGTCGGCGTTGGGGTCAATAGTGACAATTTTTAACTGTCGGCATTTGTTGACGCGGTTCTTCGCCAACAAGTAATTAAGAAAATAAGAGAAATGGATTAGTGCTGAATAATGAACCGAAACAGATAAATGATCTTAAAATGGACTGATGACACGAATACGTTTTTAGGTGGTTCAAAGGTTAAAATCCTTCTACTCCACCAGCCAATATTATTGCTATATTTTTGGTATTTCTTACAAGGTATTTCGTTATACAATAGAATCCAACCCCTTGCAACTCCCAGGCTCTCCATATTTATAGGAGAGGGCACCTAGGAGTTGGTAAGGGGGTCATCCCGTGACCTTTTTACCCATCATGTCACTTCTGTGACCTTCATGATTAATTCCTAAATCCTGACAAATGAAGTGTGGTCTAATCAATAGGTAAGGGGGATAATGGGCCGCACGGCCCAACCCAGTCGTGGGTGCCTGAACACGCACATTCATGCTGCGTGTTCGAAAATTCAGGGATATATCAGACACGTGATGTCTGATATATGCACGTTTATATTGCATGGTTGACTTTATAAAGGGTCACAGCTTCCAACTCCAGCTCGTGCCTCGAGCTGGATGCCTTCTTGACCTTCGGTCTTCATATTCCTGACTCGGCCCTTAAATAATCTTGGTAAACCTTTGGTTACCTCAAGCTAAAGAGGTAGGACCTGACAACAGCAGCTCTGGCCACGTGGCGGATATAATTATGCCATATCTGAGCTCGCTAATAGCCTGTGGAAAATTAGGGCGTACATTTTCCCCCCAAGCCTCTGCTCGTGGCACACGACATCATCTGGGGCCACAGTGGGGGCTTTTAGGCTTCTCCATGGACCCTCCATATTCCACCTATTACGCAGGCGCCGAATACGCGGAGCATCGTGGTTGGTGACGGTATGTCTTCCGAGAACCGCATTAAATGGCCTAGCCTATACTCAGCCGTCGTTTCGCCTTTCGAGTGGAGAGCCTCGGATCCCACATCAGGGCAATCCAACGACCCTCCTCACATGGCATTTCACGTATATAAAAGGGGTGGCCACCTTATGCATGGGCCACCCGTTTATTTGAAAATTTTCTAAATTTCCCATCTTCTTCTCTCTTCTCACCCTAAAAAAACCCTCTTTTTCTCCCAGTTACCGTTCCCAGCATTCCAGAGGATCAGGTGCAAAGGCTCCTTTGAGGTTTTGGTACCAGTTACTCCGTCGAGGCCCCAACCCAGACGACCCCTTCATCCCCCTCACAGCAAAACACTTTGTAAGTTTTCTGACAGTGCATGATTTAAATTTTCTTTTCACTGTAGCATAAGTGAATAGTTCCTGTAGCTGCATGCAATATTCTGTTGGTTTTTTGTGGGTATGAAGGGTGTAGGTTTTTATTTTAGGGCATCGATTGTAGAAGAAAACCATTTAGGAGCATGACTCATACGGTGTGCTTTCTGGGGAAATCTTCTGGGTAGGATTTTTTGGTATGCTTGTTTAAAATATCCAGCATTTTGGGTGCAAAACTGGGTAGCTTAGGAGACACGCCTCACAGGCGGTTTTACACTTCTTGCCTACTGAAACTTTCCTTCCAAGGCAAACTTTTATCCTGACCCTCCTGACACACAAATTCCGAGTAATCAGGGATCCGTCAGGAGCACAGGCGCGTGTTCATAGAACCGTGTGGTCTCACTCTCCACGGGCTGAGATTACCTCAGCCTGTGCAAAGGAAACACCTCTTCAGATTCTTCCTTATGCTTAGGTCGCCTTTTCTAAAATTTCTTCTTTTGTTCGCTAGGCGACCAGATGGGACCCAAGAAGAACGCTCCTAAGAAGACCGCAGGCAGCTCGTCCTCCCAACAATCCAAAGGAAAGGAGGTGATGACAGACTCCCCAATCCCCGTCTTTGAGCCGGCCGTGGAGCAGGAGCTCGAGGTGGCGCCCGATTCTTTTTTCGAGGCCGAGAGGATTGTCTCGAAGATCACTGACCAGAGGAAAGTGAATAAAATATTCCTTTCCCACAACATCGAGCTAGGGAGGGGCGCCCTGATCGCCCGACCTCCCCTAGAAGGTGAGCGGAGCTGCGCGTCGCTCGACGAAGAATAAGCGGCTTGGAGTGACGAGCACTTCAAGGCTGGGGCCTTCCTCCCGCTGGACCAATACTTTGCCGACTTCCTCAACTACGTGAAGTTGGCTCCTTTCCAGCTCCCCCCCCCCCCACCCAACTCCTACCGTTTGTTGGCGGGGTTGAGATATCTGTTCCTGAAACAAGAATGGGAGGCCCCCACTCCGGCGGATATCTTATATTTTTTCTGCCTCAAGGCCAGCCCGGAGCAGCGGGGGCGAGGCGACGGGTTCTACTACCTGACCCTCTTTCCAAACACGGCTGCAGTCATTGAGCTGCCCAGCCACCCCAATGACTTCAAAGACCAGTTCTTTATGTCCACGGGGTTTCGCAACTGCGAACTTCATTACTTCAACCATCCTCGTAAGTACCTTTTTCTCTTAGCTCGTAAGTTAAGTATTGATTAGTTCCCCTTTATCAGTTTCTGACTTAGAACAATTCTGCAGCCATTTTCGCGAGGACAGACAAGTCTGTGATCCTCGGGAGTCAGTACGAGACACTGGCGGGTCTGCCCCCAGTGAAAAGGACTATCTCCAGCTGGTGACAGATGAGACGATGTTGGCATGCAAACTGATCTCTCCAGGCCAAAATTTGGCCCTGAGGAGACCCCGGGGGCCTCCCCCAGCTCGCGAGATGAGGCCCATCCCCGAGGAGGAGGCTGCGGGGGAAGGAGCGGACGAGGACGAGGTGCCCCTCGTAAGGACGAGGAGGAAGCCGGCGCTGGAGGTCGCCCAAGGAACGGACGAGGAGAGGATCCGGTCCGGAGCAGCCGCAAGTCCCTCTGGGCAAGGTAATCCTTACATGTTCAGGGGCTTAGATAGGGCCACTGCCGATCCTCGGTTAGCTAGGTTTAATCCCAACCAGCCCGTCCAACGCCATCGAAACGACCCAGACCTTGACGTAACCCTACTCCAATGTGTCGACCGGCTCATGCTGGATTACAAGAGTAGCCGCCCTAGGGGTACTATAGTTGTAGAAAACACCTTAGCCTTTAGGTCGGCCTTCTTTGAGGAGTATGGGACTAATCTCCGGTCGTGGCCCTCTCTTCGGGAGGGTACTGTAGCTCCGGGTCTTAGGAAGTATGTAGAAGAGTCTAGTCCCGAACCAAATTCGGACCCAGAACCTGTTCCAGCTCGCGAAGTCATTGTCTTAGATTCCCCCGCAGGAGCTCCGGGGCCGATGGTCGTGACCATAGATTCCTCTTCTAGCTCGGGGGGTAGGATCCCTTTCAATATATATACTTGAGTTCCGCTTTTTCCCCCTTATTTTTGTTGTTCTTGCATAAATGCTTACTTGCATACTAATGTTGTCTTTGTTTTGCCAGAGGAGATGTCTTAGCCCGGGAACAAAGAACTGTGACCTATGTTCACCGGAGGGAACTCTTCTGCTGGGGCCTCTGGACCCAAAATGAAGAAGATCTGGGTGGCGAAGAAAGCCGCTGGGACACCATCCAAGTCCCCTGCAAAGGGGAAGGACCAGACCCCAGCTGCCCCGGCCAAGGTACCTCCACCTCCTGCCGCAATGGAGAAGATGCCCCCGCCCCCTCCACGAGCTCCCGCCTTTATTTGGGATATGGAAGCGGAGCCCGGGATTTTGGCGACCGTAGTCCCCGAGGTGCGCATTCCAGTGGACCCCCAGGCCTTGGAGAAAATTCCTGACGTCTTTCGGGGGACTGTGTACGAGACGGCGACCTACACCGTCGACCACTACTACAGCGCCACCGAAAGGGACCTGCGGGCGATCGAAACAAGGAGCCCGGAGAGCGTGATAGAGTCTTCACTGGGAATGGCTCTAATGGTAAGCTGGCTTTACGTTTTGTACTCTTTGGTTATCATGCATCGCACGTTCTTTCTTTTTTTTCTAAGGCAGTTGCCTCTTTTCTTTGTAGGGTGCCTTGGCTCTTCACCGGAGCATATCCAGGTCCAAGGCTCGCCTCGAGGACATGAGGGGCGAGCATTAGGCTATTTTGGCCGCCCAGAAGACTACCTTGGACGCCCTGAAGACTGCCCAAAAGCAAGAACAGGAGGCCAAGGATGCCTTGGCGGCTGTGCGGGCTGAGCTGGATGCGTCCCACCCCAAGCTGGAAGAGGCCGAGGCTAACAAGGCCGCCCTAGCCACTGTAACGGTCGAACTTGAGGAGGCCAAGACTGCCCGGGCCGCGCTAGACTCTGCAAAAACCGAGGCCGAGGAGGCCTTGGAAAAGGAGAAGGCGGCTTCCAGCTCTGCCATGGAGGACATGCAATACCACTGCTGGGTCTTCAACCCGGACGGTGACTTCTCCTTCCTAGGAGCAGATGTCTGGGAGCCCTTCCTGGAGGGGTTTAAAGTTCGTCTTCAGCAAGAGGCGCCCTCTGAGATCGGGGAGACCTCCGCAGCGGCCGAGCAGGAGGGTGAGACGGCGACCTCAACGGAGTAGCCCGGTGGGGCCTAGGGCCTTTCTTTTTCTTTTTTGAACACATTTATTATATATATATTTTTTTGTAATTTTTGTATGAGGTTTTTTCACCTCGAGACAATTGGCTTTATCAATTTTTGCTTTTAATTGGTTTATATCCTTTTGCCTCTATGCACTTCGGTAATAGTATTAGTTTGTTTATCTTTTTCTTAAGATAAGTCATGGTTGCTCCCCGAACATTGCCTTGAAAACTTAGTCCGCGTTAATTCTTGATATAATATCTCGTGCTCCTTAGAAAAAAACAACGATCAATCAATCTTGAATTAACTTCTATGTTTTAGGACCTGGTTATGTCCAGGACGTTAGTTTGAAAACTTAGTTCGTGTTAATTCTAGACTAATATCTTGTGCTTTTTAAGAAAAACACTGATTAATCAATTTGAATCAACTTCTAAATTTTGAGACATGGTTATGTCCAGGACGTTAGTTTGAAAACTTAGTTCGTGTTAATTCTTGACTAATATCTTGTGCTTTTTAAGAAAAACACCGATTAATCAATTTGAATCAACTTCTAAGTTTTAAGCTAACCTGGTTATATCCAGGATAGGACTTAGTTCGCGTTAATCCTTTATCAATATCTCGTGTTTTTTAAGAAAAACAACGATCAATCGATTTGAATCAACTTCTAAGCCTTTAAGCCGACCCGGTTATATCCAGGCACCATATGCCCCCCAAGTAACTAGGAAAGGGTCTTTCGTGGTTACTTGAGATTACATCCACAAATATACACAATAATAAACAAAGATTTAATTCTCATTGCTAAAAAAAAAAAGGTGGCTTTTAAGCCTCACAAGGGTGTTACTCATAATATTTCTTCAAATGGATGGCGTTCCAGGCTCGTGGGACTGCTTCTCCATTGAGTCGAGCTAATTTGTAAGTTCCTTCCTTTATGACCTCGGTGATTTGATATGGCCCTTCCTAGTTCGGTCCCAATACTCCATCTTTGGGATCCTTACCGGCCAAGAAGACTCTCCTGAGGACCAGGTCGCCAATGCTAAAGGCGCGTTTTTTGACCTTTGAGTTGAAATAACGAGTGATTTTTTGCTGGTAATGCGCGAGCTGAAGCTGCGAATCTTCTCGTCTTTCATCAATCAGGTCCAGGGACGCGCAAAGTAGTTCGTGGTTGCGGTCCTGGTCATACGCCTGGACTCTGTGCAAAGATACCTTAATCTCGACAGGGAGGACTGCCTCACTCCCAAAAGTCAGGGAGAAAGGAGTATGACCTGTAGGAGTCCGATGCGAGGTCCAGTATGCCCACAGAACATGGGGGAGCTGTTCTGGCCAGATCCCCTTGGCTTCGTCTAGTCTCTTCTTAAGGCTCGCCTTTAGCATCTTATTGACAGCCTTGACCTGGCCATTTTCCTGGGGATAGGCCACAGATGAGAAGCTTTTCACAATTCCGTACCTTTAAGAAAATTCGATGAAGAGGTCGTTGTCGAACTGAGTCCCATTTTCGGATACGATTTTCTTTGGCAGCCTGAATCGGCAGATGATGCTCTTGACCACGAAGTCGAGGACTTTCTTGGAAGTTATTGTTGCCAAAGGTTCTGCCTCAGCCCACTTCGTGAAGTAGTCAATAGCTACCACAGCGTAGCGGACCCCGCCCTTTCCAGTAGGGAGGGCGCCAATCAAGTCGATTCCCCAGACCGCAACTGTGGCGAATCGCTGGCACTTGTTACATTTCTTGACGTACGAGATCGAGTCCTTTGATAGAGTGGGCCAGTAATACCCTTGCCTTAAGACTTTTAGGGCCAAGCTTTGCCCCCCAGTGTGATCCCCGCAAAAACCCTCACGCACTTCCTGGAAGATGGCCTTTGCCTCACCTGGCAGAACACATCGTAAGAGGGGTAGGGAATGCCCACGTCTGTACAGCACCCCATCTACTATCGTATACCTTGGAGCCTTGTACAGTACCTGCCGTGCGTCATTACGTCCCTCGGGTAACTTTCCTTTGGTGAGATACTCGAGGAGGGGGGTCATCCAGGTCGGTCTGGCGTCAATCATCTTGACCTCCGCCTCGACCTCTTCTATGCTTGGTTTCTCCAAGAACTCTATCAGTACTAACCCCAAAGCCTCTGTCTCCCCGGAGGTCGCGATCTTGGCGAGGGCATCTGCGTTAGCGCTCTACTCTCAAACGCGGATAGTTCGACTTTTACCTTGGCCAGGTAAGCGGCCATCTTGGCTCCCCGTGCCTGATACTCACCTAGCACCTGGTTTACCACGAGCTGGGAATCGCTGAAGCACTGAACGGAGCTAGCCTTCAGCTCCTGGGCTACCCTTAGCCCGGCCAGCAAAGCTTAGTATTCGGCCTCGTTGTTGGAGGCCTTGAATCCGAATCTCAGCGCCGAGTGGAATCTATGCCTTTCTGGGGATATCAAAATTATTCCAGCCCCGGAGCCATTCTCATTGGATGAGCCATCCACGAAGATCTTCCATGACGCCTGGGTCGAGGTGACCTGGGGTGACCCTTCCACCGGATCCTCCCTGAATCCTGTGCACTCTGTCACAAAATCGGCCAGGGCCTGACTCTTTATAGCAGTTCGTGGGGTGTACAGAATCTCGAACTGACTGAGCTCGATAGCCCACTTCAACAGGCATCCAGATGCCTCAGGTTTTTGCAAAACCTGCCTTAAAGGTTGATCGGTTATGACGTGTATTGAGTGGGACTGGAAATACGGCCTGAGCTTTTGGGAGGCCGTGATAAGACAGAACGCCAATTTTTCCATCAACGGGTATCGGGATTCGGCTCCGAGAAGTCTCTTGCTGATGTTATAGACTGGTTTTTGAACCCGGTCTTCTTCTCGGACCAATACGACACTAGTTGCATCCTCTATGGTAGCTAGGTAAAGGAAAAGAGGCTCTCCTGCCTTTGGTTTGGAAAATACGGGCGGCTCGGCCAGATGTGCCTTCAGGTCGAGGAAAGCACTTTCGCACTCCTCTGTCCACTCGAACTTCTTATTTCCTCGGAGCAGGTTGTAGAATGGCAGGCACTTGTTGGTGGATTTTGAAATAAACCGATTAAGGGCTGCCACCCTTCCTGTCAGCCCTTGAATGTCCTTACGCGACCTAGGTGATGGAAGCTCGAGCAATGACCTGATCTTATCGGGGTTTGCCTCGATTCCTCTAGTGTTGACAATGAAACCCAGGAATTTTCCAGACGCAACCCCGAAAGTGCACTTCAGCGGGTTAAGCCTCATGCCATATTCTCTTAGTATCTTGAAGCATTCCTCCAGGTCGGAAGCGTGGTTATCGGCAGTCTTTGACTTGACCAGCATGTCATCAACGTACACTTCCATATTCTTCCCGATCTGGTTGGCAAACATTCTATGCACTAGTCTCTGGTATGTAGCTCCGGCGTTCTTCAGCCCGAACGGCATGACCTTGTAACAATAGACGTTAGTTAGGGTCATGAAGCTGGTGTGCTCCTGGTCCGCCGGGTTCATGGTGATCTGATTATAGCCTGAATACGCGTCCATAAAGGACATGAGCTCGTGCCCCGCCGTGGCGTCCACCAATTGGTCGATCCTTGGCAAGGGAAAACAATCTTTGGGGCAGGCTTTATTCAGATCGGAGAAGTCGATGCAGGTCCGCCATTTCCCGTTGGGCTTCGGGACCAGCACGGGATTGGCGACCCAAACCAGAAACTTGGCTTCACGGATAAAGCCGCATTTCTTGAGTCGGGCTACTTCTTCTTCTAAGGCCTCAGCCTGAGTTGTTCCCAGGCGCCTCTGTTTCTGGGACTTTGCAGGAACGCTCTTATCCAAATGAAGGGTGTGCATGATGACATTTGGACTGATTCCCACCATGTCCTCGTGCGACCATGCGAACACATCCAGGTTATCCTGCAGAAATTTGATCAGCTCCGCCTTCCTCTTACCACAGAGGTCTTTCCCGAGCTTAACCATCCGTGAGGGATTTTGCGGATCGATATTTACTTCCTCGAGCTCTTCGATTGCTTGGAGCTCAGACTTGTCCTCGCCTATTCGGGGGTCAATATCCTCACTTAGGACGATACTTTCCCCTTCGGCGCTCTGAGGTTTTTCAATCTCAGGATTAGGCAAAGGTTCCTGAGATTCCTCTTCTCCACCTTGGATGGCCATTGCTAACTGCCCGAGTTTCAATTTTCCCTTCATGGAAATGCTATAGCATTCCCTGACAGCAAGCTGATCGCCACGGACCGTGCATATCCCTGTGGAGGAAGGGAATTTCAGCGCGAGGTGGCGGACGGAGGTGATGGCTTCAAAAGCTATAAGCGTAGGTCAACCCAAAATGGCATTGTATGCAGCGGGCCAGTCGATGACCACGAACTCAAGGAGTTTTGAGACTGTCCGAGGTCCCTCTCCTAAGGTGATCACCAGCTCGATCGTCCCTATAGCCGCTGATCCTTCTCCCGAGAAACCATACAGTATCATGGAGGTCGCCTTCAACTCGACGACAGTCAAACCCATCTTCTCCAGCGTGGACCAGAATAGAAGGTTCACCGAGCTCCCATTATCGATCAGTACTCTCCTAACCTTCCGATTAGCGAGCTGCACTGCTACGACCAGAGGGTCGTTATGAGGAAACTGAATGTGGCTAGCATCTTCTTCAGTAAAAATGATTGGTTTCCTTTCCAATTATTGCTGCTTTGGCAGATGCTGCTCGGGGACGAACTCTACTCCATTATGAGCCTTGAGTTCGTTGACGTACCTCTTTTGGGCACCCCTGCTCGTGCCAGCCAAATGAGGACCTCCAGAGATTGTGGATATCTCTCCTCCTATCACTGGAGGAGGGACGTCTTGATCTACTCGAGACCCAGGCTGACTGATCAGGACTTCTGGAGCAGGTCGGCTTGCTGGAACCCTGTTCCGCGCATACTGAGCCAAGGGGCCGGCTCTGATGAGAGTCTCGATCTCATCTTTCAGGTGTCTACAATCATCATTATTGTGGCCAACTTCGTTGTGGAAACGACAAAACTTGGAGGTGTCTCGCTTCCCCTTCTGGTGGTTTAACGGCTCCGGCTTCTTCCAAGCGAGGCAAGTAGAGTTTGCTAGGAAGATGTTCTCCCTAGAGTGGGTGAGCTCCGTATAAGTCGCGTAGACCGGCTTAAATTTTTCTACGGACTTATTCTTCTTTGGGCCGTGCTGGTTGCCCTCGCCGTTCCCATTTCTCTTGCCTCCACCGAACTAGTTATTCTTTGTAACGTTCTGGGTCACTGTCATGACCTCCGTTCCCACTCCAGCGGGCTGCTCAGGGACCTGGCTGGTTCCTGCAGCTGAGGCTTGGGCCTCCTCCAAGTTGATCCACCCCTGGGCCCTATTTAGGAATTCGTTTACTGAGTTGACTCCCTTCCTTTGTATTTCATTCCAGAGTTCCCCTCCGACGAGGATTCCAGTCCTCAAAGCCATGAGCTTGGAGCTGTCATCTGCGTCTCTAGCTCGAGCAGCGATGTTGGCGAACCTTCTCAGGTAAGCCTTCAGAGGCTCGTCGGGTTGTTGTCTCACGTTAGCCAGGGAGTCGGCCTTGACGCGGGCAGCCTGGGAGGCTCGGAATGCTCTTTTGAAGTCAGCAGAGAAAGTCTTCCAGGAGCTGATTGACTGCTTCTTGTTTTGTTTGAACCACTGTCTGGCCAGCCCAGTCAGTGTGGAGGGAAATATCAGACACCTCAGCTCGGGGCCAATGTTGTGGGCCATCATCAGGGTATTGAACATACCCAGATGATCTGACGGATCTCCGTCTCCGTTGAATTTGGAGAGGTACGGCATACGAAAACCGGGCGGGTATGCCGTTGCTGCTATGTTGGGGGCGAAGAGCTCAAGCTCGTCCCCCGAATCATATTCATCTCTTTCTTTCTCCGATAGGAGCTTCCTCATTAGCTCCTCCATCTGAGCCATGTGCTCAAGGGTTTTGTCCTGATCTCCTTGGTTATTCCGGGGCTGTTCAACAGCTTCGGATCCATTGTATACGTTTGGTGGGTTATTGCCCCTCCTATCTTGAGATAGGTTATTTGGGACATTCCCGCCGTTACGTACCTCGGACAGGTCTCCCCTTGAGCGAGCATGGCTGCCACCTCCTACCAGGTCCCCCCTATGAGAGTTAAGGCGATCTCGTAGGTCACCCCTCGGGGTGGCTTGAGGACTTTACGCCGAGCTTAGGTGTTGGCGCAGGCCTTCGCCAGAAAGGTCACTTCGACGACTTTCGGTCCAGTAGCTTCCGTTAGAGAAGCTCGGAGCCTGCCTCTGGGGGTGAGGATCCGGGCTTCCTCTGCGCGCCCTGCTACGATGGGAAGGTCCTGCGGATGGCGGGTTTCTCCTGCTGCTCCCATAAGCTGGAATATCTCGGATAGGTCGAGGAGGAGACGGATATCTTATTGGTGAAGGAGGATGTCTGACCGGGGATGCAATCCTGGTTCCGTCAGGGCGAATCAGGTTAGGTAGGGGCCTTTTGACCCTGCCAACTTGCGGGCCTCACGCCTGGCGATCTGGACGGGGCGCAGGACGGCTGGCCGGGACGAGCTATCGCTGTGAGCCCTCCTCGGATCTCCTTCTAGAATTCCCTTGAGCCCTCCTGGCACGCTCGAGGCTAGCTGTGAGCTAGGAGTTGAAGTTCAGACCGAGCGGCTATACTGTTGTTCGGCTCTGGGTAGTTCATCAAAGTTTCCCTCTCGGCGGTGCGATGAGGGAGTAGAGTTGGGTGTCGGAGGTCTGGCCGAGTGGCTAGGCCTGGACCGATTACCCCGGCGGGACTTATGAGTCTCGCCTTGCCTTTTTCCGACGTTAGCATCGGTTGTAAGAGGGGGTAGTCAGGCCAACACCTCCTTAATCTGCTGATTGGCTTTCGCCAGCTGACTCCTTAGCTGATCATTCTCCATCTCTACCACCGTGTAAAAATCCGGGTTTGGATTAGGTGGCCGGGGTGCCGAACTTCCAGTGTCATCCTGGCCTATTGGCTGCTTGCCCGGCCGTTGCTGAACTTCGAGGTTTTGCTCACCGGAGATGGCGGCATGATGGTCCCCCTGCCCATCATGTTGGTCCGCCTCGTTACCGTGTCTTGATCGAGTGGTCACCATAGTTGGATACTTGCGATACCACCAATCTAACAAGCTCTCAATGAAAGTATCAATCTGTTGCCGCGATTCTTCGCCAACAGGTAATTAAGAAAATAAGAGAAAGGGATTAGTGCTGAATAATGAACCGAAACAGATGAATGATCTTAAAATGGACTGATGACATGAATACGTTTTTAGGTGGTTCAAAGGTTAAAATCCTTCTACTCCACCAGCCAATATTATTGCTATATTTTTGGTATTTCTTACAAGGTATTTCATTATACAATGGAATCCAACCCCTTGCAACTCCCAGGCTCTCCATATTTATAGGAGAGGGCACCTGGGAGTTGGTAAGAGGGGTCATCCCGTGACCTTCTTACCCATCATGTCACTTCTGTGACCTTCATGATTAATTCCTAAATCCTGACAAATGAAGTGTGGTCTAATCAATAGGTAAGGGGGATAATGGGTCGCACGGCCCAACCCAGTCGTGGGTGCCTGAACACGCACATTCATGCTGCGTGTTCGAGAATTCAGGGATATACCAGACACGTGATGTCTGATATATGCACGTTTACATTGCGTGGTTGACTTTATAAAGGGTCACAGCTTCCAACTCCAGCTCGTGCCTCAAGCTGGATGCCTTCTTGACCTTCGGTCTTCATATTCCTGACTCGGCCCTTAAATAATCTTGGTAAACCTTTGGTTACCTCGAGCTAAAGAGGTAGGACCTGACAACAGCAGCTCCGGCCATGTGGCAGATATAATTATGCCATATCTCAGCTCGCTAATAGCCCGTGGAAAATTAGGGCATACAGCATTGGTCTCGAATTAACTGTCGGCATTGGGATCAATAGCGACAGTCAAAAGCAACGGTGACAGATATTAACTAGGGCTGAGCATCGGTCGGTTTGGGTGGTTTTTTCATTTTATTAAATCCAGAATAAGGTTTTCGGTCTGGATTGGTGCGATCCAAAAACCGAACGACCAAACCAATTAAAGAAAAAAATCGACCATTTTGGACCGCAACCGACCAAACTAAAGTTCATTTTTTTCCATAATTTTTTAGAAAGTTTCAGTTAAAAATAATTAAAATTTTTGGATTTTTGGAATCCATTTTTGTGCTTTTTTAAAACATAAATACATAGAACATAGTTACATTCACAAATTTACAAGTTTGAAAACATAATTAAAAGTCCATAAGCATAACATAACCTACATATATTTATAATTTTGGTCAGTTTCGGTTCAAACTGGTCAGTCCACACAGATTTTTCAAACCACTGAACTGTGGCGGTTTACGCCGTTAACGGTTTTTTCGGTGTTCGGTTTAATTGGTTTTGGTTTTTTCAGTGTTCAGAAGGTCGGTGTACTCGGTTTTTTCAGTTTTTAAGATTTTATGCTCAGTCCTAATATTAATTGTCGGCGTTGGGATCAATAGCGACAGGCAAAAGCAACTGTGACAGATATTAATTGTCGGCGTAGAGTCCTGCTAAGTAATTACGACAGTCAACAGAGTTGACGGACGTGGTTGGGTGTCGGGAAAGCTCAGTTTTGTAGTAGTGGAACTTGAAATTTTAAATATAGGCATACTATATGTCATTGGACACGATTTGGAATGAGGAATGCAATGTTGATAATCATTTACTCATTTGATGCACGTAGGAAAACGTATTAAAATTGGATTAAATCACTCTGGAATCATCGTTAAGCTTAAGAATGTCGCTTTGGAATCAGATTGACAATTCTAAAGAGTTAGACACTCAACTTGATTATTGGACTTATTTTACTTATATTGAATTGCATTAAACATATTCCAATTTCGATATTTATAAAGTGTTTTAAAAATGAAAAACTTAATCTGCATGTCTTTCTAGATTGTTCTGAGGGCACTGTGTGCCAATGGCATTTTATATACATATTGATGCATGTTATGATTTTTGGGTTTTATTCATATGCAATCAGAATGTTAGCAAATTTTTCTAAAATTTAAGGGAATATGTTTCTTGTTATTCATGTTTACCTGTTTTTGGTTATATTATTGAGAGCCATAGTGATTGTAACACCCCAAATTTCCTAATAAGGTTTAGGTCCTTGATTAGGAGGCCGGGAGGACCATAATAGATTTATTATGCCATTAAATAATTATATGCATGTTTATGTGAATTATATTATAATATGATGACAAATGCATGCATATGGGTCCATTTTTAATTATAAGGGCATTTTGGTAATTTGGCCCGTTGAGGGCGTAATTGTGTATTTTCATGCATGTGGGTGAATTATGAATAATTCCACATTATATGTGGATTTTTTCGAGCCATTCGGCACAGGACGATCTTTGAATGCAAGTTATCGGTCTGGTCATAACAGGTTTAGTTTCGGGGCTCGGGGTGAGTCTCGGGGTAATTTTGTGATTAGAACACTGCCGGGAATTATTGGGTAATGGGATATGATTTATTAGCATTTGAGAATATTGGAAGTATCGGGAATTGGAGGGTGTTAATTATAATTAACGAGATAGGTGGGAAATGACGATTTTTCCCTGGGTTGTGATGCCGAGGACATATGTAGAGGGTTTTTGGGCCCATTTGGAACTTAAATGGAGGTTTGGAAGCTTTTGGTTCAGGTTGGAAATGGTGGAGTCGAAGGGGAGAAGTTTTAGGGCAAGTCTGGCTGGGTGTAGCGCTATAGCGCCCACAAGTTGGCACTACAGTGCTACTCAGGGTGGTTTCTTGTCTGTCTTGGGCGCTGGGGCGCTAGGGGGTAGCACTACAACATTACCCTACTTCTTTATATTTCTGTTTTGGGCATTTTTAAGGGTTTTTGGCTCGGGGTTTCAATTCCTAAGGCTTGGGATGGAATCTACTCACCGTTTGGGTACAATTCGAGGTCTCGGGAGTGAGGTTTAGGTCAAGACCCTTTCATTGTTGATTTCCAGTAATCGGAGATTGTATTTGGTTATGACTAGGTGACCGCTAAGGGATTAAAGGATTGATCGTTCTCAAGGGTTGTTCATTTGTTGATTCTCGCTCGAACCAGAGGTAAGAAAACTGCACCCAGAATGTGATGCATGTGATACACGAGAAACATGTGGTTAGGGCATCCCATGAATGTTGAATATGAGATTGATCAGAGCTTGAGTTTAACGACCCAAAATCACTAATATGGCTTAAGGGCCTTGGTTAATGTACCGGGAGGGCATAATTGGTTTATGTGCGAATTTATTGATTTAATGCATGATTACATGATAAGCATGCTTGTATGATTATATGAATATAAATTTGATTAAATGTTATACTTGTGAGAACCACATTATTATGTGGGTAAATCTCAAGTAGGCGACTTGAGGCGATCTTAGGGAGCTAGATAGCGGGAAAGTCACAACGGGGCTTAATATTTGACTTTGGACAAGTCAAGGGGTATTTCAAGTATCGGGTGGTTATTTAGATTATCGCGTTATGGAAATAAATAATTGGAGATATATTTGAGGTTAGGAAGTCTAGGTGGGAATATTGGCGAATTTTACCATTTTTCCCTCGGGGACGTTTTCGGTACCCCGAGCCTTGGGATTAACTTAATTGCTTAAGGATAGACTTAAGAAGATTTTAGAAAACTGTGGAATATAGCAAACCGATCCTCTCTTCCTTTTTCTCTTTCTCTCCCAAAGAAAAAAATGGAACTTAGAGGTCTTGGCTGGAATTCTAGGAATTGAAGCTGGAGTTTAGAGGATTATCTCAAGGATTATAAAAGGAACTTAATCAAGGTTGAGGTAAGCATTGTGGTTGAAATTCTGTGTTTTTGAGTGTGTTCTAAGAGGTTTTGGGTTTTTGGATTTGAAGATTAAATTGAGGGTGGAACCTTGGAAGTTAGCCAGAAAGCTCATGGAGGATTGGTTCTACAACTGAGGTAAGCTCTAATTTAAGGTTTAAAGGTTGAGTTATAGTGTTTCCATGGCTGGGTTTTGAGTTCTTGAGTTAGAAAGATTCAGTGATTGAAATTGGATTTTGATGGGTTTCTAATCCAGGTTTCAGCTGGGTTGTGTTGTTGGAATCTTGTGGGAAGCTTTTGGGTAATTGAGTTGTGGAATTGGGGTAGTTTTGGGTGAGTTTGCATGAGGTTTGAGAGTTAAAAATGGAGGTTTTTCTGGGTTCGAAGGGGTCGGGCCGCGGCATAGTTCTTGGTGAGCCGCGGCCCTTCGAAGATGATGTGTGCTGAGGAAGGAGGGCGGGCCGCGACCCTTAGCTATTTTTGGGCATTGGGAGGTCTCTGGTTGAGGCCATGCCACAGCATGGGTGGCTAATGCCGAGGCCCTTAAGGGATTTTGGGATTTTGAGATTCTAGGCTTGGGAATTTAACCTAGGGTGCTCAGGATTGAATCTTTTACCATGTTTGGTGAAGTTCAATGTTCCGGAGGCTAGAACTTTATCTAGAAGCTCAATTAAGATTGTTGATGATATCCTTTATCTTGGTTGTGACTAGGTGCTATGCTAGGGATCGGATCGCGCTCAAGGAGCATCGCTCGTAACTAGTTCACTTGGAAGCCAAAGGTAAGAAAACTACACCCGGTTGTGTATTTGTAATGGGACTAAGGGTTCCCTAATATGTATGCTTTGAGAAGGATGGTATTATGCCATGTAAACAGTAAACCAATGGCCTAAGAGTGCCAAAGGTTACACTTGCGCACAGGGCGCGACTCGGCCACTGGTAGCCGAGGACAACTTATTATGCACTGGGCTCAGTTTAAGCGGGCCGGAGTCAGTGGGGTAAACAGAGGGTGCGGCCTAAGTTGTCGGCCCTAGTTATTATGTGATTTAACTGTTATTCATGATTGGTTGCATCTTTGATTTTGATTACATGCTATGTGATTAATGTGGAATGTTAAGTGGTTGATCATGCTTGGTGAATTATTCTCTTGATATGATTGTTGAGATGTGTAATATGTTTTCTTGCTGGGCCTTGGCTCACGGGTGCTACGTGGTGCAGGTAAAGTCAAGGGTAAACTTGATCAGCCCTGACTTAGAGAGCTCTGTGAGCGGAATGTACATGACCGGCTGCTCAGCCGCCACGGTTGAGAGGGTAACAGGAACAGAAAAGCTATAAATGTCTGTTTTGCTTTAGAGTGGCTGATGGTAGTCTGTACTTTGGAAATTTTGTAAACTAACCTTTAAACACTGTTCCTTTCTGGGATCCCATATGTAAATTTGTTTAAGTATATGAAATGTATCTTTTGAGACCAAAACCATTTTATCCTTAGCACATTTATGGTTTAGTGACACATTTTGACTAAATGACTTGATTAACAAGTCCTGCACCTTTATAAGTACACAGTGTAGCAGTCCTGGCTATCCAGGGCGTTACAACTTGGTATCAGAGTGTCCTAGGTTTAAGGGTTCCTGAAGACCGGCTGGACATGTACATTCGCTGCTAGAGACAAGCTCGATTCAGGGTTTGGTAATGTGTATATGTGCTTATATGCTTATATGTCGGGAATGAACTATGATTGTTGTTATTTGTTGGATTAATAGAGAGTATGAGACACTGATAGGGCTTGGCCCTTGATTGTTGTGTGAGAATATTGAGGCATGTTTATTAGCATCGCCGTGCATGTACATGAATATTTGGATAATTAATTTCAAATTGTGTACGGATGAATGTTTGTTTCATAGCTATTGTGTGATGAGATTGGGGCATGCTTATTAGCGGCCGGTGCATGTGGATAAATGCCTATATGTTGATTGTTTGTGTGTGGTTATGTTCCATTGGTGGATTTTGGAGAAGCTTTTACCCTGCCATCATGGTTTGATTGCCGAGTCGTTGATTGTAGATTGACTTGGATAGCTATGCGTCCAAGAAAATCTACGCGACTAGTCGGCACTAGGTCTGGGATCGGGGGCGATGACTAGGGTTGGATTCCTCCGCCAGTCCCTAAGAACTGGCAACAACTTATGGCCGATATGCAGGCTCGGTTGCAGAGCCAAGATGAGCAGATCCGCATTTTGCGACAGCAGGCCCTATTGTTTGCGACAGCAGGCCCATCAGGGAGTGCTGCCCCTATTGTACCACTTGCAATGGTACCAGTTGTGCAATCTGGAGAGGTTAGGAATAGATGGGAGCCGTTGTATGAGCGGTTCAGAAAGCAGCAACCCCCAATCTTTGAGGGTGGGCCGGATCCATTGAAAGTCTAGCAATGGCTAACCATGATTACTACAATTCTAGATTTCATGAGAGTAGAGGGGCATGATAGAGTGGCCTGTGCCACTTATATGTTGAGAGAAGATGCCCTCATCTGGTGGGAAGTGGCATCGCAGACCAAGGATGTTACTGCTTTGAGTTGGGAAGGTTTCAGAGACTTGTTTAGTAAAAAATACTACAATGTTGCCGTCAGGGCAGAAAAAGTTAATGAGTTCGTGGGTTTCGTGCAGGGCAATATGATTGTTACTAAATATGCCCTAAAATTTGACAAACTTGCGAAATTTGCACCAGATCTTGTGCCTATTGATGATGCTAGGCAAGATAGATTTATCAGGGGGCTTAATGCTATGATAGCCCGGGATGTTAGGATTACAACGGTACCTGGAGGAACAACTTATGCCCAGGCCGTTGAGAAGGCTCTTACCGCTGAGGAAGCGGAGAACAATATTTGGAAAGAAAGTGCGGTGAGACGCAAGGGCTGCAGAGTAGTGCCTCCTTATTCAGGGACAGGTAGGGGCGGAGGCCCCAGTGACTTCAAGAGAAAGACTCCTGACACTTCGACCACTGCTGATCCTGATAGGAGGGGTCGGGGTGGACAGGGTGGCCGTCAGGGTGGCGGCGAGGCATGGCAGACCTATCCGAAGTGCCCGAGGTGTAGGAGACGCCATCTGGGTGAATGTCGGGCCAAGGCTTGTTTTATGTGCGGAATAGTGGGGCATCTCAGAAAAGATTGCCCAACAGTGAAGAAAGGTGAAGCAGGAAAGGTGGATAGCTTGACTCCAGCTCGAGTATTGACCTTCACTCAGGCAGAGGCCGAGGCTAGTCCCTCAGTAGTGACAGGTCAGCTTTCTAGCGCTGGCTCTCCTTTTACTGTATTGATTGATTCTGCTGCTACACATTCCTTTGTTTCTAGTAAAGTGATTGATAGATGGTGTAGGCCTAGTGAATATCGGACTGCAAGGTTTGGGACTTTATTGCCTACAGGGGAACTGGTAGTTTCTATGAGATGGATCAGGGCACTGCTAGTGATGGTTGATAGTAGAGAACTTTTGCTGGATCTGATTGAGTTAGATATGGAGGATTTTGATATGATCTTAGGGATGGATTGGTTGGTCAGGTATGGAGATACTATTGACTGCAGGAAGAAGATGGTGACTTTTGAGCCTGAGGGTGAGGATCCTTTTGTCTTTGTGGGTGCGGTGTCTGGACCCCACGTACCCTTGATTTCAGCATTGAGAGCTAGAGACTTGTTACAGGGTGGATGTATAGGTTTTCTGGCTAGTGTGGTGGATACTACCAGGGTTATGCCAGCAGGGCCGGGATAGACCAGATTGGTGTGTGAGTTCTTAGATGTATTTCATGAGGATCTACCAGGGTTGCCGCCGCCCAGGGAGATTCAGTTTGAGATTGAGTTGGCATCGGGGACAGAACCAGTATCACGGGCACCATATAGGATGGCACCAGCAGAGTTGAAGGAATTGAAGATATAGTTGCAAGAACTTCTGGATTTGGGATTCATCAAGCCTAGTTATTCTCCATGGGGAGCTCCAGTGTTGTTTGTTAAGAAGAAGGACGGGACTCTGAGGATGTGTATAGACTACAGAGAATTGAACAAGTTGACTATCAAGAATAAGTACCCTCTACCAAGGATTGACGACTTGTTCGATCAGCTGCAGGGGAAGACGGTGTTCTCAAAGATTGATCTTCGATCTGGTTATCACCAGCTGAGGATCAAAGATGAGGATATACCGAAGACGGCCTTCCGAACACAGTATATGCATTATGAGTTCTTGGTCATGTCTTTTGGTCTGACCAATGCCCCGGCAGCTTTTATGGATCTAATGAACAGGGTGTTCAGGGACTTCTTGGATCAGTTCATCATTGTCTTCATCGACGACATCTTGGTTTACTCCAGTTCAGAGGTAGAGCATGAGCAGCATCTTCGATAGGTTTTATAGAGGTTAAGGGAGCATCACCTATACAACAAGTTTAAGAAGTGTGAGTTTTGGTTGCCAGAGGTGACTTTTCTTGGGCATATAGTGGAGTAGAAAGGATTAAGGTGGATCCGTCCAAGGTAGAAGCAGTAAGAGATTGGCCGAGGCCAAGGAATGCCTCGGAGCTGCAGAGTTTCCTTGGGTTGGCAGGTTATTACAGACGGTTCGTAGAAGGGTTTTCAAAGATTTCTTCACCAATGACAGAGTTGACGAGGAAGACTCAGAAGTTTGTTTGGTTAGAGAAGTGTAAGAACAGTTTCCAAGAGTTGAAGCGATGACATATTTCTACACCTGTGCTGAGTCTTCCTTCGGAGGAAGGAAATTTTGTAGTCTATTGTGATGCATCGAGGATGGGTTTAGGCTATGTGTTGATGCAGAATGAGAAAGTTATAGGTTATGCATCGCGGCAGCTGAAGGAGTATGAGCAGCGGTATCCTACTCATGACTTGGAACTAGCAGCAGTGGTATTCGCACTGAAGGTGTGGCGACATTATCTGTATGGGGAAAAGTGCGAGATATACACTGACCATAAGAGTTTGAAATATTTCTTCACTCAGAAGGATCTGAACATGAGGCAGAGGCGTTGGTTGGAGCTGGTTAAGGATTATGATTGTGATATCCTTTATCACCCTGGGAAGGCCAATGTGGTGGCAGATGCGTTGAGTAGGAGGGGCCCAGGACAATTGTATAGTTCCACCCAGATCTCAAAGAAGTTAGTTGATGAGATGGCCAGGGCAAGGATAGAATTGGTAGTAGGCCAGTTAGCTAATATTGCCTTGCAGTCGACCCTGCTAGAGCGGATCAAGGAAGGTTAGTTGGTGGATGCGCAGTTGCAAGATGTTAGGCAGCATGTCGTAGCGGGGACAGCTAAGGATTATTCTATTTCTGAGACTGGTATGCTTTGATATCAGGGATGGATTTGTGTTCCAGCTGATGAGGGGATCAGACGAAAGATACTAGATGAGTCTCACACTACACCATACTCGCTTCATCCGAGTACTACAAAGATGTATCAGGATCTACAGACATTATATTGGTGGCCCGGGATGAAGAAGGATGTGGTAGAGTATGTGGCTAGATGTTTGACATGTCAGCAGGTAAAGGCTGAGCATCAGTGACCAACGGGATTGCTTTAGCCTTTGGGTGTCCCAGAGTGGAAGTGGGAGGACATTACGCTGGATTTTGTGGGAGGACTACCCAGGACAGTGGGACTTTGTGACTCGGTGTGGGTGATAGTGGACAGATACATCAAGTCAGCTCATTTTCTGCCAATGAAGTCGATGTACTCAGTGGAACAGTATGCAGAGTTGTATGTGAGGGAGATAGTTCGTCTCCATGGGGTTCCAAAGTCTATTGGACCTTTCGAGGTTTTAGAAAGGATTGGACAAGTGGCGTACAGGTTGGCTTTTCCACCATCGTTGTCAGGAGTTCATGATGTATTCCATGTCTCCATGTTGTGGAAGTCTGTTTCAGATACGATGCATGTGCTGAAGTATGAGGACTTAGAGTTACAGACAGACTTGTCCTATGAAGAGCGACTGATTCAGATTTTGGATCGGAAGGACAAAGTCTTATGGAATAAGACAATTCCGTTAGTGAAAGTGTTGTGGAGAAATAGCAAGGTCGAGGAAGCGACCTAGGAGTTAGGCACAGCGATAAGGGATCAGTATCCTGAGCTATTCAGGTAAATTTTGAGGACGAAATTCTCAGTAGGAGGGGATAGTTGTAACGACCCAAAATCACTAATATGGCTTAAGGGCCTTGGTTAGTGTGTCGGGAGGGCATAATGGGTTTATGTGAGAATTTATTGATTTAATGCATGATTACATGATAAGCATGCTTGTATGATTATATGAATATAAATTTGGTTAAATGTTATACTTGTGAGAACCACATTATTATGTGGGTAAATCTGCAGCAGGCGACTTGAGGCGATCTTAGAGAGCTAGATAGCGGGAAAGTCACAACAGGGCTTAATATTTGACTTTGGACAAGTCAAGGGGTATTTCAGGTATTGAGTGGTTATTTAGATTATCGGGTTATGGAAATAAATAATTGGAGATATATTTGAGGTTAGGAAGTCTAGGTGGGAATATTGGGGAATTTTACCATTTTGCCCTCGGGGACGTTTTCGGTACCCCGAGCCTTGGGATTAACTTAATTGCTTAAGGATAGACTTAAGAAGATTTTAGAAAACTGTGGAATATAGCAAACCGACCCTCTCTTCCTTTCTCTCTTTCTCTCCCAAAGAAAAACACAGAACTTAGAGGTCTTGGCTGGAATTCTAGGAATTGAAGCTGGAGTTTAGAGGATTATCTCAAGGATTATCAAAGGAACTTAATCAAGGTTGAGGTAAGCATTGAATTCCTTTTTCTGTGGTTGAAATTCTGTGTTTTTGAGTGTGTTCTAAGAGGTTTTGGGTTTTTGGATTTGAAGATTAAATTGAGGGTGGAACCTTGGAAGTTAGCCAGAATGCTCTTGGAGGATTGGTTCTACAGCTGAGGTAAGCTCTAATTTAAGGTTTAAAGGTTAAGTTATAGTGTTTCCATGGCTGGGTTTTGAGTTCTTGAGTTAGAAAGATTCAGTGATTGAAATGGATTTTTGATGGGTTTCTAGTCCAGGTTTCAGCTGGGTTGTGTTGTTGGAATCTTGTGGGAAGCTTTTGGGTAATTGAGTTGTGGAATTCGGGTAGTTTTGGGTGAGTTTGCATGAGGTTTGAGAGTTAAAAATGGAGGTTTTTCTGGGTTCGAAGGGGTCGGGTCGCGGCATAGTTCTTGGAGAGCCGCGGCCCTTCGAAGATGTTGTGTGCTGAGGAAGGACGGCGAGCCGCGACATGGTCTGAGTAGGGCCGCGGCCCTTAGCTATTTTTGGGCATTGGGAGGTCTCTGGTTGGGGCCATGCCGCGGCATGGGTGGCTAATGCTTGGGATTTTGGGATTTTGAGATTCCAGGCTTGGGAATTTAACCTAGGGTGCTCGGGCTTGAATCTTTTACCATGTTTGGTGAAGTTCATGTTTGGTATCCTTTATCTTGGTTGTGACTAGGAGCTAAGCTAGGGCTCGGGGATCAGATCGCGCTCAAGGGGCATTGCTCGTAACTAGTTCACTTGGAAGCCAAAGGTAAGAAAACTGCACCCGGTTGTGTATTTGTAATGGGACTAAGGGTTCCCTAATATGTATGCTTTGAGAAGGATGGTATTATGCCATGTAAACAGTAAACCAATGGCCTAAGAGTGCCAAATGTTACACTTGCGCACAGGGCGCGCTCGGCCACTGGTAGCCGAGGACAGCTTATTATGCATTGAGCTCGGTTTAAGCTGGCCGGTGTCAGTGGGGTAAACAGTGGGTGCAGCCTAAGTTGTCGGCCCTAGTTATTATGTGATTTGACTGTTATTCATGATTAGTTGCATCTTTGATTCTAATTACATGCTATGTGATTAATGTGGAATGTTAAGTGGTTGATCATGCTTGGTGAATTATTATCTTGATATGATTGTTGAGATGTGTAATATGTTTTCTTGCTGGGCCTTGGCTCACGGGTGCTACGTGGTGCAGGTAAAGTCAAGGGTAAACTTGATCAGCCCTGACTTAGAGAGCTCTGTGAGCGGAATGTACATGACCGGCTGCTCAGCCGCCACGGTTGAGAGGGTAACAGGAACAGAAAAGCTATAAATGTCTGTTTTGCTTTAGAGTGGCTGATGGTAGTCTGTACTTTGGAAATTTTGTAAACTAATCTTTAAACACTGTTCCTTTCTGGGATCCCATATGTAAATTTGTTTAAGTATATGAAATGTATCTTTTGAGACCAAAACCATTTTATCCTTAGCACATTTATGGTTTAGTGACACGTTTTGACTAAATGACTTGATTAACAAGTCCTGCACCTTTATAAGAACACAGTGTAGCAGTCCTGGCTATCAAGGCCGTTACATTGAGTCTCTGTGTTTGTGCATGATCCTGATTATTCTAGAAATTTTTAAGTAAGCATACTGAATGCTCTACATATGGATATTTGACATATGATATATGCCTAGTAGCATTGCTTACTTTTGCGTGGCACTGACTTACTAGTCAGAATCGGCAATGGTGTCAGAACTGATTGTGAAGCTGTGACTTACTAGTCAAGTTCGACAGCAGTACTGAGCATTGGTCTTGTGTTATTGACCTATAAGTCAAGAGCAGCATAAGCGTCATGAACGCTGAGCCGAAAAGATTAGATCTAATCGATATCTGCATTGAATGACTCATCATGAGCATTAATGTCGGACCGACCCCAAGTTCGATGAAAAAACTAAAAGCTCTTGTCTAGTTTATGACTAGTTACTTAGAGCCAGGGCCAGAAGGCCCAGGTGACCGTATCGTTACATGGCTAAGGGTGCAGATCCCATGTTAGTGACTTGCTTATCAGTCACTCATCTAAGGGTGCAGATCCCATGTTATTGACTTGCTTATCAGTCACTCATCTAAGGGTGCATATCCCATGTTAGTGACTTGCTCATCAGTCACTCATCTAAGGGTGCAGATCCCATGTTAGTGACTTGCTCATCAGTCACTCATCTAAGGGTGCAAATCCCATGTTAGTGACTTTGATTAGGGCTATAAGCCCCATCATGGTTATCGGAACCTCAAGTGTAAATTACTCAATAGTTTAGGATTGACTTGATAGTCATCCATACAGGAGGGCAGGGCCCACAACCATCATTATTTGAACTTATTTCCATGTGTGATTAAGGCTATTATTGCCAGGCATGCACGTTGTGATTTGATGACATGTTATTACTTCATGAGCATATTGAGTTTTCTTGCTGGGCTTCGGCTCACGGGTGCTATGTGGTGCAGGTAAAGGCAAAAGAAAGTTGGACCATCCTTGAGTTGGAGAGCTTAGGTGACAATGTGTACATATGCGGCTGCTCGACCGCGACGGGCGAGGGTTGAAAGAGGAACTAGGGTTAAACCCTATTTTGCCGCTTAGGTCGGTTGGTTGTAAATATTTTGTTAATAAACCTTTTAAATTATATATTTGGGATCCCAATGTATACAGTAAACGTTTTTGTGAAACTTTATATATTAACCAAAATTTTTAACCCTAAATCGCTAATCATACTTAGTTACACGATTATGGCCAAATGACTTGAATAGCGAGTTTAACACTATTTAAAATGCACACCGTAACGGTCCCTAAAGTTTTGGGCGTTACAACTTGGTATCAGAGCGAGCCAAGGTTAAGGGTTCCTGAAGACAAGTTGGGCATGTACACTCCTCACTAAAAATAGCATCACTCAGGGAACGGTAACTGTTTCAGTAGTTATGTGCTTAAATTCTTAAATAGAATGTAAATGCTTTACCTGTACATTGTATTAGGGAGCATGAGATTTTTTTAGAGCTAGTATCATGATTATATGATTACTTGCTACGTGATTATATAAATGTGATATTTGCATGCTAGAGTTGGAGGCATGGTAGGTATGTTGGAAGAGCAGGGATTACGATTGATGTATAAATGCTATGGGCATGTTTTTAGCACTGCAGTGGTTTGTGATTGTAGTGTGGTAAGAATGTTCCCGTGGGGAAAGCTCTTGATATGCTCATCATGATTAATGGGTCAAGTTATTGACTACAGATTTGATCAGAAGGTAAGTATCCAAGGCAGATAATGAGGCCTGGTGGTTATACTGAGGCTGGGAGTTTCATCCACGAGTTGAGTTCTTCATCTGCCCCTCAGAATTTCCAGCAGGTTCTTACAGATGTGCAATTAAGATTGCAGAGGCAAGAGGAAGAGATTAGGTTTTTGAAGCAACAGCGGAACCTGTCGGGGACCACCTCTTCCTTTGTTGTGCCAGGAGTGGCACCAGTTTTGGGTCAGACTAGGGTTGAGAGCATATGGGAATTTCTTTGTGGAAGATTCCAGGAGTTTTATCATCCAGTCTTTGAGGGAGGCCTAGATCCATACAGAGCTGAGCAATGGATGGGCATGATCAGTTCCATTCTTGACAGCATGTGGCTGGTAGATCATGATAGGGTGATTTGTGCGACATATGTATTGCGGGACAATGCCCGGACGTGGTGGGAAGTAGTATCCCAGACGCGAGATACAGCTATGATGGATTGGAAAGAATTTAGGCAGCTATTCAATGAGAGGTATTACTGTGATGCGACCCAGACTGCTAAGATGAATGAGTTTATGAACCTAGTTCAGGGCAATGCAACGGAAACCAAGTATATTAAGAGATTTGATGGGTTGGTCGAGTTTGCGTTTGACATGGTACCCACAGACGTAGCTCGGAAGGAAAAGTTTATTCAGGGATGGAATCTCGGAATAGCTCAAGGCATTAAAGTTGCCCTAGTGCATGAAATCTCTACCTACGCTCAGGTGGTATGGGAAGGCTCTTGCTGTTGAGAGCGTAGGAAATCAGATGGGGCAGGAGAGTGCTGGAGAGTATGGAGCTCAAGCAGTGATGCCTCCATTTATTGGACCAAGCAAGAAGAAGGAGTGGAGGACCCGTCCAGTATGTGCTCGATGCACAAGGCATCATCTAGGAGAATGTCGAGCAAAGACATGTTTCTTATGTGATATAGTTGGGCATTTCAAGAAGGATTTCCCAAGGCTAAGAAATTATAAGAAAAAGGGGATGGATAGCCCAACTCTAGCTCGAGTGTTCGTTCCGATGCAGCCAGAGAATGAGACTAGTTCCTCAGGGGAGGCAGGTTAGCTTTCTAGTTCTCATTTTGTATTGTGATGACTGGTTTTTGTGCAATGCTGTTTCTTTGTTTGTTTCCTATAAAGAGGCATAAATTTGATATGTAGATTGCGTGGTTATGTTATAAAGGGAATGTGATACTCTATGGGTGATTTTAAGAGATAAGTTAGGTTATGGTGAGGAGAAGACTCATCAGTGGTTCTGATAAGGTTGGTTATTACTGACTTCAGTATAATCATGGATTTGGATTGGTTAACCAAGTGTGAGGCAATGTTAAATTGCAAGCAAATGATAGTAACTCTTGAGCTTGAGAGTGGGGAAGCCTTGTGGTAGTTGGCACTGTGCATGGACTTGCTTATGACATCTGTATTTAGAGTTAGAGATCTATTGTTGAAGGATGCATAGAACTCTTAGCTAGTGTGGTGGATACCACTTAGATTGTGCTAGTGGGATTAGGACAGACTGGAGTAGTCTGTGAAGTTTTGGATGTATTTCCACGGGATTTGTTAGGGTTACCTTTACATGAAGAGATAGATTGGTGATTGGACTGGTGCCAGGAATGGAATCAGATCTAGGGCACTATTTTAAACAACTTCAACAAAGTTGTGAGATCTAAAGGCTCAGTTATTGGATAAGGTGGTATTCTTCAAGGTGGATCTCTGATCTGGTTAGTACTAGTTGAAGATCAGGGAGAAGGATATGCAAAAGACTAATGTTATATTATATATGAGCACTGAGAGTGCTGGGTGATGTTATGAGAATTTGGTTAATCCCAAGTTGTTTTATGAATCAGATGAACAAAGTATTCAAGGATTATTTGAATTGGATTTGTGAACGTATTGATTAACAGTATTATAGTATATTCTTTGTGGAGATTTGCCAAGGTCAAGGAACGCCTTAGGGGCAAGAGTTTCTTTGGACGGGCAGGATATTACATGTACTTTGTGAAAGAGTTCTGAGTCTTCTTACAGATTAGAATTAGTTTATAGGTTGTTATGACACCTTAGTGTCATGGAAAAAAGGGATTGCCTATGCATCATGTTGGTTAAAGGATCTGACCAGAACTAGAGTAGAGTTTCTAGTGGACCAGGTGGCCAGCTGTACCCTTGAGTTTATCATTTCAGAAAGGATCAAAGGAAAGATAATTAAGTGAACCATAGATCGGAAGATTGAGGAGAATTTCTTAGCTAGATTAGCTAAAGGTTATGCAGTGTCAGGTATGGGTTTATTATGGTATAGAGATCGGATTTAGAATCTGGATGAACATTGAGATTAAATGGGAGATTCTGGATGAATCTTATACTACTCTCGTATTCTCTTCATTCAGGCAACATGACAGTGTACCAGAGTTTGAAAGTTTTATATTGATGGCCTGAGATGGAGAAGGACGTAAAAAAATACATGGCAAAGTTCTTAACCTGTTAGCAGGTTAAGGCAGTGTATCAGAAACCAGTAAGGCTATTGCAACCTTTGAGTATTTTATATTGGAAATAAGGAAACATCGTGATGGGTTTTGCGGTGGGGCTGCCCAAGATAGTGGGTCAGCGTGATTTGGTTTGGGTCATTATGGACCAGTATTTAAGTGAGCTACTTCTGTCAGTAAGGACGAATAATACAGCTGATCAGTTTTCAGACCTCTATGTGAAAGAGGTAGTGCGCCTTCATGGAATTTGAGATCTATCTTATCAGATGAGGATTCGGTTTTTACTTCCAAGTCTTGAGGAAGGTTGCAGAAGGCCATAAATAAATAGATGGAATTTAGTATAGTTAATTATCCTCAGACTTATGATAAATCAGAGAGAGAGACAAAGTTATCCAGTTATTGGAAAGGTACCTTATGAGATGAGGTATGATAGAGAATGTTTATCACCCATTCATTGGAATGAGATGGGTGAGATGTTATTTCTGGATCCTGAGGTAGTTTAGGGGATCATTGAGAGTATTAGAGGTTAGAGCGTGGATGCTCACTTCTCATAATAAATGGAAAAGTTATATTGATTTGAAATGCAAGAACATGGAGTTCCGAGTAGAAGATTGTATCTTCCTTAAAATATCACCATGGAAAGGGGTGAGGAGTTAAGGGCAAGTTGAGCCCTACATTAATATGACCGTTTGAATCTTGGATAGGATTGGTCAGTTTCCCTTTGGATTGGCATCAATTTTGACACTGTTGGTCGTACACAGTGTATTTTGTATTCCATGTTGAAGACATGGGTTGGAAGGAAACTCATGAGTTGAGTTATGAGAATCTGGAGACTTAGGCTAAGTTATCCTGTAAGAGTAGCCAATTCAGATTTTAACAGAAAGAATAAGGTTCTGAGGAACAAAGTTATACCTTGGGTTAAGGAATGTTACAGAGACAGTGAGGTCGAGGGAACGACCTGGGAAACTGGAATCAGTTGTGCGGAATTCTTATTCCGGGCGGTTCAGATAAATTTCGAGGACAAAATTTTTGTAAGGGGGGGAGTGTTGTAATACCCCAAATTTCCTAATAAGGTTTAGGACCTTGATTAGGAGGCCGGGAGGGCCATAATTGATTTTTTATGCCATTAAATAATTATATGCATGTTTATGTGAATTATATTATAATATGATGATAAATGCATGCATATGGGTCCATTTTTTATCATAAGGGCATTTTGGTAATTTGGCCTATTGAGGGCGTAATTACGTATTTTCATGCATGTGGGTAAATTATGAATAATACTACATTATATATGGATTTGGTCAAGCCATTCGACATGGGACGATCTTTGAATGCAAGTTATCGGTCTGGTCATAACAAGTTTAGTTTCGGGGCTCGGGGTGAGTCTCGGGGTAATTTGGTGATTAGAACATTGTCGGGAATTATAGGGTAATGGGATATGATTTATTATCATTTGAGAATATTGGAAGCATCGGGAATTGGATGGTGTTAATTATAATTAACGAGATAGGTGGGAAAAAATGATTTTGCCCTTGGTGGTTGTTAAGGGTTTTAATTAGGCATGAGGGCATTTAGGTCTTCTCACCCTAAGGGATATATATTAGCCATTAGATGGCTATGGAAGTGGACCTAAACAGAGCACCTCCTCTTCCTTCAACCGATCATCATTTCCTCTCCATTTCTCTTTGGATTTTGAAGCTTCTTTTGAGGAACCAAGCCAGGGAACCAAGCTTTGCTAATCTAGGGTTGTGTTTCACCATTGAGATTGAGGTGAGTTTCTGGCCATTTAAACCTTAGTTCTTGCTCTGTTTTCATTTGGTTTTTAGTTTGGATTTTGAGTTGGAAAGTTGAGAATTTGATGGGAGATTTGGCTAGGGTTACTTGGGTTGTGATGCCTAGGACAGATGTAGAGGGTTTAGGGTTCATTTGGGACTTATAAGAAGGTTTGGAAGCTTTTGGTTCAGGTTGGAAATGGTGGAGTCGAAGGGGGAAAGTTTCAGGGCAAGTCTGGCTGGGTGTAGCACTACAGTGCCCACAAGTGGGCGCTACAGCACTACTCAGGGTGTTTCTTGTCTGTCTTGGGCGCTGGGGTGCTAAGGGGTGGCGCTACAGCACTACCCTGCTTCTTCAGATTTCTGTTTTGGCATTTTTAAGGTTTTTGGCTCGAGGTTTCAATTCCTAAGGCTCGGGATCGAATTTACTCACCGTTTGGATACAATTTGGGGTCTCGGGAGTGAGGTTTAGGTCAAGACCCTTTCATTGTTGATTTTCAGTAATCGGAGATTGTATTTGGTTATGACTAGGTGACCGTTAAGGGATTAAAGGATTGATCGTTCATCAAGGGTCGTTCATTTGTTAATTCTCGCTCGAACCAAAGGTAAGAAAACTGTACCTAGTATGTGATGCATGTGATGCACGTGAAACATGTGGTTAAGGCATGCCATGAATGTTGAATATGAGATTGATCAGAGCTTGACTCTCTGTGTTTGTGAATGATCCTGATTATGATAGAAATTGTTAAGTAAGCATGTTGAATGCCCTACATTTGGATATTTGACATATGATATATGCCTGGTAGCATTGCTTACTTGTGCGTGACACTAACTTACTAGTTAGAATCGACAATGGTGTCAAAACTGGTTGTGAAGCTGAGACTTACTAGTCAAGTTCGACAGCAGTACTGAGCATTCATCGTGTGTTATTGACCTATAAGTCAAGAGCAGCATAAGTGTCATGCACGCAAAGCCAAAAATATTATATCTAATCGATATCTGCATTGAATGACTCATCATGAGCATTGACGCCGGACCGACCCCAAGTTCGATGAAAAAACTAAAAGCGCTTGTCTAGTCTATGACTAGTTATTCAGAGCCAAGGCCAGAAGGCCTAGGTGATCGTATCATCACATGGCTTAGTGTGCAGATCCCATGTTAGTGACTTGCTTATCAGTCACTCATCTAAGGGTGCATATCCCATGTTAGTGACTTGCTCATCAATCACTCATCTAAGGGTGCATATCCCATGTTAGTGACTTGCTCATCAATCACTCATCTAAGGGTGCATATCCCATGTTAGTGACTTTGATTAGGGCTATAAGCCCCAGCATGGTTATCGGAACCTCAAGTGTAAATCACTCATCTGTTTAGGATTGACTTGATAATCATCCATACAGGAGGGCAGGGCCCACAACCATCATTATTTGAACTTATTTGCATGCGTGATTAAGGTTATTATTGCTAGGCATGCACGTTATGATTTGATGACATGTTATTACTTCATAAGCATATTGAGTTTTCTTGCTGGGCTTCGGCTCATGGGTGCTATGTGGTACAGGTAAATGCAAAAGAAATTTGGACCATCCTTGAGTTGGAGAGCTTAGGTGACGATGTGTACATATGCGACTACTCAACCGCCACAGCCGAGGGTTGAAAGAGGAACTAGGGTTAAACCCTATTTTTCTGCTTAGGTCGACTGGTTGTAAATATTTTGTTGTAATAAACCTTTAAATTTTATTTTTGGGATCCCAATGTATACAGTAAATGTTTTAGTGAAACGTTATATCTTAACCAAAAATTTTAACCCTAAATCGCTAATCATACTTAGTTACACAATTATGGCCAAATGACTTGATTAGCGAGTTTAGCACTATTTAAAATGTTACAGTGATCATGATTTGTGCATGTTGGTTTTTCACGACCTAGTCTCTTTGTCATCATAGGTAGATCAGGTGTCCACTCATCTGTAGGTGTAAAGACCTAACATATGTATATAAGAAGTGTTCTGAGCCTCCCCCTTATGATGGTTATCAGGTCCGACTACCTGGTTTAGGATGTCAGTTTTCTATGGTGGGTAACGAAAACTAGGGATCTAGTGGACGGTGTGATGTGCATGTGTTGCTATGCTCTTGTGATTATGTGTGCTCTCTCTGTATTTTTTTTACACATGATGATGATATGTTTTGTTTTAAAAGCTAACAATGTAGGGATTTTTATTAAAATTGTGGGTCATTTGTGAATAGTTGTATTTCTACTGGGCTTTATAAGCTCACCCCTATTTATCCCTTCCAGGAGAACACTCAATTTGAGATTGATGGATACCAAGATGGATAGAGATCCGAAGTCCAGATTTCTCCTTATTTAGTCCAATATAGTTTTCTTTAAGATTTCATGTTCAAGGGAAGTGTA
Organism: Humulus lupulus; assembly: GCF_963169125.1. NCBI lineage: Eukaryota > Viridiplantae > Streptophyta > Magnoliopsida > Rosales > Cannabaceae > Humulus > Humulus lupulus. The sequence goes on from NC_084793.1 coordinate 268,376,702, forward strand.
TGACTTGTGAATTATTCCTAATTCTATTAAGGTATATTATGTTGGAGTTTAGCTATGCTATTTAGTTGAAGAATTATGGATGTTAAGTATATTTTTATGATTTGTACCTTATTAAATTTAACTATTTGGTGATTACATAACTGTGGCAATATTTTTGTTTTATGTATAATGATAGATAATCCTACTTTTATTACTAATATTTTTCTATATAATTATAGGAGTTATTCCATAATTTTGGACTTATAATTATGATACTATTTAGTATAAACTAAATGATCATTTATAAAGGTTATTTTCCAACAAGGGTCAAAGTTTGACGTTTGACCACCCAAGTTATGGATATTACACATCTGCCACTGCCTAGGGCTCGGGTTGTGACATAAGAGGTGTCACATCTTGGGGTGTTGAACACCTTAAGATCCCAAATAGCAACACTCATTCAAAACTCACTACACCAAAATACTCATTTTGTGTCAGTCAACGCAGTTTACTGATGCCGTTGATCGAGAATCAGCATTTGAGCACTGCCACAAATGTAGGGGCATTTGCGTCAGTGATAACACTGATGCTGTTAATTGGCGAAGTTTGCGTCAATGGCCAACTGACCCCGTTAACGTATTATTTGCATCAGTAGGCACCTGATGCTAACAGCATGTTTGTATCAGTGGGGCACTGATGTAAATGGTGCGCCCAATATTAAATCTCAGCCATTGTCCTCGAGCCCCTCATTCTCCAAAATTCGAAACTTAGATTTTCTCCCAACAACCAGCGGCGCCTTCGACTTCCTAGACCCATTTTGGTGAGTTTTTTTCAATTTTTTTTTTAATTTTAAGGTTAAATTGATAAATATAATATGTTCATGAACCGTATAGATAGTTTTTTTTTGTATAGATTTTTGACTTTGAAGATTATTGTTTGAAAAACCGAAACCCAAAAACCCTCATCTTGATTATTTTTCTCTGACTGGGTTTGCAGGGGTCATGTAGGTGGCTAGGGTCGCGAGGGTCGTGGGGGGTGGCGGGGGTTGAGAGGTGGCTAACTGGGGACTGGGTACAAGGGGGCTGGGGTTGCATATGATGGCTGGGGGCTGGGTACACGGGGTTGGGGTTCATAGCATTTTTTTTTAATATAGCATTTGCGTCAGTGTCCAACTATCACAAACGTGGCATTTATGATAGTGCCCAACTGACGCAAACACTGGTTTGCGTCATGGGATTCTGCGTTAATTTTAAAACTGACGCAAAAAATCAATTGTGACAGTTCAGAACTGTCACAAATGATATTTTTTGTAATAGTGAATGAAGAGAATATATAAGAGCATTTGCCAGCGCAAGATGCTTGGCAGGTTGTCATTGACTATGTGGGTCCCAAGTCATTTTTTTAGAAAGTTGCCCAAAAGTAGCAACATTGCTAGTTTTTTTTATTGTTTTTTTATTTTTTAATGAATAGTGGGGTCATTTGGATATGTAGTCCATCGACAATCTTGTTGTATATTTGTTCGATGGCAGTTGCTCTTGACTCAAATTAACTAATAACTTTGGCATAATAATCTTGTGTTATTTTTTTTCCTTTTATCTATATACAACTAAATCAAAAAACTATATTAATAATATAAATATATAATATACATCACCAATCAATGCTATTGATCATGCTAATTTCCATATATAAATTGATACCAATTAATCAATATGAAAATATTCAGAAAATGAATCAAATAATCAACAATTTCAATTAATCGCCTATTTCAATTTTTGTAAAAAAAGCTTCATTAAAAACAACAGCAAAACCGAAAAAAGCACATCAAAAGGAAAGAAATAAACCATTTTTTTTCTTCTCTTAAATGCCCATTTTTAATGGCAAGGAAGTGTAAGTTTTATCCTAAATATAAACAAAAATATTTATAAACAATATAAACACTTAAATTAATGAATTCTTAGAAAGATTTATAACATGGAAAAAATAACAATAAAAAATTCAAAACAAATCAACAAAATAATTTATAGCAAATTGTATGTACCACATGTAATATAATGAAATAAACAAAACATCTTATGACCTATAAACATTAAACAATAAAAAAAAACCTAAAATATTTATAAACATCATAAACACTCACTACAAGAAATAAGAGATTCAGTGACAGGATGTTTTTGTGCACCACTAAATATTACTTTTGTCGACTCTCTATGGAGAAAATGCCACAAAAAGTCCGGATGTTTAGTGACTTTTAACGACACAATATTGCGTCATCAGAAGGTAACAACCGTCCAACAGCGTCACTAAAGCATGTTACCATAAATCTACTTTGTGACGCTTCTGAATTTATAGTGACTCATAAAAGCACCATTAAAAGCTATTTTTACCAACATAAAAAAAAAATGCCACAATATGTGGTAGCAGACGCTGGTATGCCAGCGTCTACTGGCCAATGTTGGTGGCGTTGTTTTGTGCCATATGATGTTATGCCACCTTTATCAATGCAATTTAAGACTTTTGCCAATGCTCAAAATGTGTCGGCAAAAGATAATATTGTAGTAGTGACTAAATATATTGATTCAAAATAAATGACTAGAATAATTGATTCTTAGAAAAACTTATAACATGGAAAGCATAATAATATAAAAAATGCATAACATATAAACAAAATAGTTTATTAAAGATTGTATACCAAGTGTAATATAATGAAATAAACAAAATATTTTATGACCTATAAACATGAGACAATAAAAAAAAACAAACATAAAATGTTTAGAATAAATAAGATTTTTTTCCCGAATTATTATCACTTTCAAATCGTACTCCCTGAAATTTTCGCATTGATAAAAATTCCCTCATACTATCCTTGTTACTGAGTTGTGGGACTTCTGCCAGCTTTTGTCATGTTTGGCTAACAGAAATCTAACGTGGCACATAGGCATGAGTGTCACGTGGATAATTAAGATAAAATTAATTTAAATATATTTAAATTAAAATAAATAAATAAAATTAACTTAATTTTTTTACTAAATTAAAATAAAATTTAAACAATAACTTAAACAATAATTAAAACTTAAATAAATTTTTAAATGAAAAAACATTTTAAATAATAAAAGAAAATTTGGTAATTAATAAAACATTTAATTTAATAACCTCAACAACATATAAAAGAAAATAGATTTCTATTCTTTTCTTTAACTCATCGTATTAGAATTTAATAAAAAAAAATTCAAAATCAATTCTCAATAACACTCAAGATCAATCAACAACATCCAAGAACAACCCATAGTAAATTCGACACCCCAAATGAAAATTAAAAACCAAAATCACAGCCTTGAATCAATGCCCCAAAAATAAAAAATCTGACACATACAATATTTCAAATTTAACAATCAAAGGTCAACAAATTTACAAATCTCAAATTTAAATTACAAACACATAAACCCTTGAATCAATGCCCCAAAATCCATATCTGAACCCAAATCTTGAAACCAAATGTAAAGCCAAAAACCCAAATTTAAATACAAACAAAACTTTCAAAACGCAAAACTGAAATTAACAAGATTAGGAAAAAAAACTCAATTGCTCTACATTTGTTCGTTGTCGACCACCCCAGCCTCCATCTGCCCAAATTTTGATGAGACCCACCATATCTTGAAGTCTTGCGAGAAGAGTGCAGAAATCATCAGTTCGTCATCATGGCAAAGATGAAGAAAGAAGGAAGAAGAAGAAAGGAATTATCGGTGAAAGGGGGAAGAAGAAAGATAAGGGAATGAGTTTTTGAGAAAATTACATGTCACACCTTTTTTATCATTATAATTTCAAAAATAACGTTGGTTTTTTTATTTACAATATTCACGTTAGTTTCCACCGTTTCTTAAACTTAATTGTGTTGTATCTTAATACACAATCATCTCTCCTTTAACCATACATGAAGCTTGATGCTCCACGTCACCTTTTTTTTTTGTTGCATTTTCATATATTAATTAATAAAACTTTAAATAATAAATTATTTTCTCTTTCTTCATACACTTTTTTTTAGAAACTTCTTTATTTTCTCCACGACTTTATCCAATCACACTATTAGTCATTTGGGTTCAAAAGTTGGACCATCGCGATCTACTCTGTAAGATGATCATTTTGACATGTGGTAAGCATAACTTTTCACACCATCTTCGGAAAAGATGACTAGAATAAAACGTAATATTTTAGTTTCTTTTATATTTTTTAGCAAAAAAGTAACCAAAATTTAAACTTGACTAAAATTCAATATACCAACTAACTTTATGGGTTACTAAGAAGTATTTTGTTATTTCATTATAAAAGTTACCAAATGATATTCTAAATTAGCATATTTTACAGAGCAATTTCGATAGGTTTCTAAATAAACTTATAAGGAAACCAAATAGTTACTTAAACATCATAAAATCAGTAACATTACAAAAAAAATTAACTATACTAATTTGGCTATATGACAACTCATTAGTTTATAAAATAAGCTTGAAGGTTACCAAAATGTATCTTAAATAATAAGATACCATAATATAATCTAAAAATAACTAATTGATATATTAAGATGTCTACTAATAAGATTTGGAAGAAACCAAAAGGTATATGAAATAAACTTGAAGGTTACAAAAATGTATTTTAAATAATAATATACCATAATGTAACATAAAATTAACTAATTAGTATATTAAGATGTCTACAAATAAGTTTTGCAGGTAACGAAAAGATATCTAAAATAATATGATCTAAAAATAAAATTTATTTTTTATAAAAAAAAAAGAGTAACCAATCAATATCTTATATCACAAATCATGTTTTAAAGGTAACCGATTGATATCTTAAAATAACAAATTTTCTACATATGGGCTTTGGTGGTAACTAAAATGTATCTGAAATTATATAATCTAAAAATTGGGTTTTTTTTTATGAAAAAGGTAACCAATTGGTCTCTTATCGGTATCTTAAGCAATCAAAAATTTTCTTTTTAAAACCAAGAAAAAATGAAAAAAAAATTGGGAAGCGAGATTTTCTCTATTTTTCCAATTTCAGGTATGTATATGTTTTGATTTCGGTATATTGTGCTGATGTGGCACGTTATTTATGTAAATAAAATTTCTTAAGGTATTTTTGTAATTAATTTATATTATATGTATATATATGAAAAAATCCCCGAATTTTTTGCAAGTGGATTTGTAGAAGAAACTTGTGTGGATGGGCCTCAACTTGATGAAGCCCATGGACTGGACATTACTATTCTGATTGAAGGCATTCCTAAAGACAACATTACGACTCTCGTTCAAAATATTGACAAGAGGTCCATTCCCTCCACATATCCCAGACCTGGACCAAGTTTATGTAGGACTCCTCTAAAGAAACGCAAGGCGGTTTCCTCTCCTGTAGCCAGCAATGCAAGTATTCTAAGAATTGAGTCTTCCACGGGCACACGCTGTTGAGATTAGTTAAATATAATGGTTAAGTTGTTTACACAATGAGGCGCAAAATACTTAACGATTTCACTTAAGTTGAAGTGAAATTTGAGCTTTTGTTGCAGGAATTTATAATTGACTTCTTGGGTCTAAAGTGACACAATGAAGTATCTAAGCATGCCCAAATATTTTGGGAGCATTTAGAAGTGTTTAAGTTCACTTTTGAGAAGTTTGAGCTGCTCATCTGGCATTGTGTTGCCTCCTTGTAGGTGACGCATCGCCTAGATCTTAAAACCTAGACAAAACACAACAGGCGATGTGTCATCTATAGACAGGTGATGCGACCATACAGTATCATTTTTTAACCATCTAGATCTTGTGTTTAATCTTTGAATTTTCAAGATTTACCTTCTTACTATGCATGTTATTCTTGATTAGTCTCGAAGGTTTGTATTATTAAGTTTATTCCTATTATTCATTGTTGACTTATAGTGTGTAAATCATAAATTAGCACAAGCCCAAGCCATTCTTAGCCTAAGAGAAGCAAAATGGTTAAAAAGAAAATCGTGATGGAACCAAGTTCTTCCCCAGTTGAGTGTGCCCCTCCTCCAAAGCTTGAGAGACTCCTCCTTTACCTCTGTCTTTTATTCTTCTCTAGATAAAGGGGTTGCGAACCAAAAGTGAAGAAACTTTTTCCCTATGGCTAGTCTTGAATAGTTTCTGTCCTCATCCTCAAACCATAGACTTCACATTCTTAATTATTTTGGGATGGATGCAAGGGGTAAAAAATAGTTCAAATTTGAAGCAATGTGGGTCAAAGATGAAATGAGTCATTTGGTTGTTCTTCATGTGTGAAAATCTTATTTCAATCCTAGACTTATGACTTTCCTTTATAGAAGATAGGGCCTCCCAGGGTAGCTCTTATTTGTTGGAAATATTGTTAGGTTTGGTTAAAATACAAAGTCCAAGTGTTCTTACACAAGCTAGGTGTAAAACAGTAAATGGTTTCACATAGTGAAGATGTGAAATTTGAGTTTTTGTTGTAGTCATTTAAAAATTGTGTTTTTGGGTCCAAAGTGATACATTGAAGTATCTAGAGATACCCAAAAATTTTGGGAGCATTTAGAGAAGTTTAAGGTCAATTTTGAGAAGTTTGACTTACCTAGGTGGCGTTACGTCACCACCTTCGTGGCGATGCTCAGCAGGAGATGCATCGCCTATAGACAGGGGACGCGTTGCCTGACATGCCTGTACAGACACATGTTTTAAACTCCAAATGATATGTTTAAAAATCTCTAATCCTATTGGTTGGACTTAATGATGATGTCTACATGATAAAAGGGTTCTCTTAGAGTTTGGATAGACTTGATCATTCTCTCAAACCTCTCTCTCTCTCTCTCTAGCTCTCAAGATCATAAGTTTTTCTCCAAGAAATTCATAAAGAAAGTGCTTGTCTTTGTGAACTTCAAGGCTTATTCAATCCCAATTCCCTTTCCTACTAGATAAAGCCTCAAGCATCCATAAAGGGCAAGGAAATTGAGAATTTTGACAATGATACATCTCATGTATAAGCCTTGGTTTTGATTCTCTCCATCGAAGGTTCAAGTGGTGTTCTAACAAAGGATTTTGAAGCTTTCAAGAAGATCAAAGGTTTTTTTCTAACACTAGGGTTTGCATATTTCTATCTCAATATTTATTGGACTCTGTCAAGTGTTATTGTGTGTAGATTCTTATTATTATGGTGGTGTAATATCACTCTCTCCCAACAAATATAGCCAATTTGGTGATGTAAATAGGGGGTCCAACAATTGGTGAAATATTAGACAAAGTCCAACCTTTTAGCGTTTCAGTCAAAGATTTCACCAAGGAAAAAGTTATTCGTCTCCAACTTAATGAGATTCGATGGAGGAAAAATTTACACAGGCACCAAAAATCTAGAAAAGATTAGCTTCAACAGGGTGGTCATTGTATTAAGTTTTAATCACCTCTGCTTCATTGAAAAGACGTCGAAGCTCTATTGAAAGCATCAAAACTCAAAATAACTCTTGGCTAACTTTTGGAGCCCATATTGGTAGAGCCTTCACGAACTATTTCAAACTATTAGAAGTTGCTACACATTTCTTGAATACTATAGAATATTCTAGACATTTGTAGAATACTTTACTCAAGAATTTTCTGGATATTTGTAGAATAGAAGAACTTCAAAGAAATTGTCTAGAATACTCTATAGTTTAGAACTTCCTAGAAGCTATATGCTTAACTAGTCTAGACTCTTTATTGTGTAGATTTGTCTAGAAGTTGTATTTGTAAATCAAATACACTAGAAAAATCTAGAACAAATAATTCTAGCCACAAATGTAACATGGGCTAGCCACTATAAATGACTCATCATGGGTAGCAAATGGTGTAACTAAAAACAACAAACCATCAATCCTTCAAACTCAAATTTCTTCACTTGTCCACTCAACAACATCAACTATAATATCATAACTCATCATTACACTAGCCACTACTACTACTCATAAAATATTCTGAATTACAACAATTCATCACTATTTTCTCTATCCCAAATTCACAAACCATCACTGGTACCAGAGCGAGGTTGATTCAAACACTGGGCGTAAAACTTTCCACACGTCATGACAACCGATTCCAATCGCTCTTCTCTACCTCTTCCAATTTTCCATGGAGAAAACTATAATTTTTGGTCCATCAAAATGAGGACCTATTTTCGATCACAAAATCTATGGAAATTGTTGAGGTAGGATTTACTATTCCGAAAGACACTTCGTCTCTCTCAGAAAATCAAAAGAAGGCCCTGGAGGAGAATCAACAAAAAGATTCTCAAGTGTTATTCTGCTTGTAGCAAGCTATGACAGATGATATATTTCCACGGATTATGGGCGCATCAACTGCGAAAGAAGCATAGGACACGTTGCATGAGGAGTTCCAAGGATTAGTCAAGGTACGAATTGTTAAACTACAGAAGTTCAGAAGAGATTTTGAAAATCTTAAAATGAAGGATAATGAGACTGCAAAAGATTACTATTCTAGAATAAAAGAAATAGTAAATACAATTGGAGCCTATGGAGAAATAATTTATGATAAGAACATAGTAGAAAAAAATACTAATTTCTTGTACAGAAAAATATGATGCAATAATTTCTGTGATAGAGGAAACAAAAGATTTAGAAACACTATCACCAATTGAACTAATGGGCTCTCTTGAAGCCTATGAAAGTAGGCGAGAAAGGCATAATGAAAATTCAACTGAAAATGCCTTTTAATCTAAATTAAATTTGCAGTCTCAGAAATTTAAAGCTGATGGGAGAAAATCACAAGAAAATTTTAAAAACAAGAATCATTTAGAAAAAAAAAATAACAACAAGTATCCTCCATGTGGTATTGTAAAAGGAAAAGCCACTTGGAGAAAGATTGTTGGTTTAAAGGAAAACCATAATGCCAAAATTGTAAAAAATTTGACCACATTGAAAAAACTTGTCGTTTGAATAAATCCCATCAAGCTAATTTTTTAGAAGAGAAAAATGATGAAAATAATTTCTTCTATGTCTGCCAAGCTGCATCAGAAGAAAAAGATACTTGGTATCTAGACAGTGGTTGTAGTAACCACATGACAAAAAATGAAAACATCTTTTGTAGTCTTGATAAATCCAAGACTACAGTCAAAATTGGTAATGGTGATTTCATGGAAGAAGTTGGCAAAGGCACCATTGTCATTGACATTAAAAAAGGCAAGAGATACATCAATAATGTACTATTGGTACCCATCATCGATCAAAACCTACTCAGTGTAGGAAAAATGATTGAAAAAGGGTGCTCTTTGCATTTTGAAGGAGATTCTTGTACAATCTATGACAAGCAAGACAAATCCTTTGAAATTGCAAAAATAAAAATGAAAGAAAACAGATGCTTTCCTTTACAATGAAGATACGCAAGCAATGTCGCAATGCAAGTGCAAGCAGTTGAATCGTCATTATGGCACACAAGGTTTGGGCATTTCAATTTCCACGAGCTAAATATCCTCTAGCAGAAGAATATGATGCGAGACCTCCCACCAATCAAGGAGCTCAACACAGTCTTTGAAGGGTGCATGCTCAAGAAGCAACATCAATAACCTTTTCCATCCGTCAAAGCTTGGAGAGCCAAAGAGCCACTGGATTTAATCCACACAGATGTTTGTGGGCCTATGCGTAGTCCATCAAATGATCAAAACAGGTACTTCATTCTCTTTACCATCGACTTTACTAGAATGACATGGGTTTATTTTTTATGACAAAAATCGAAAGTTTTCGTTATTTTCAAGAAATTCAAAACCCGTGTCGAAAAGCAAAGTGGTCGCAACATCAAGACAATAAGAAGTGACAGAGGCAAAGAATACACTTCTAATGAGTTCAACAAGTTCTACGAAGAAGAAGGCATGGAGCATAAACTCACAGTTGGATACGCACCAGAACAAAACGACGTGTCTGAAAGAAAAAACAGAACTGTTATGGAGACAGCAAGAGCCATGCTCATGGGGAAAGGTCTTCCAAAGGATTTTTGGGTAGAGGCAGTAAGCACTGCAGTCTATCTACTGAACAGATGTCCAACCAAAGTTGTGCAAGACAAGACGTCGATCGAAGCTTGGAGTGGACGCAAACCATCAGCAAAGCATCTCAAGGTCTTCGGTTGCATATGCTACACTCACATTCCAAAAGAAAAAAGAGGCAAGCTAGATGAGAAGACTGAGAAAGGAATTTTCTTAGGCTATAGTACTCAATCATAAGGCTATCGAGTCTATAGCTTAGGAACGAAGAAGCTCATAATTAGTCGAGACGTACAATTCGACAAAGATGCGACATACAATTGGGAGACAGAAGAAGTTGAAAGAAAGACTGTCAAAATTCCTCTACTTCCGAGACAAGAACTTGATCAAAATAGTGTTCCAACTCAACCAACCACGGAGGCGCTGACAAAATTCATAGAATCCCCGCCAGACTCACCACCACTACGAACGAGATCTTTAGCAGAGATCTACGAGACATGCAACTTAACGCTTATGGAGCCAGAAAGCTTCGAAGAAGCTCAACATCAAGAAGTATGGAGAAAGCCATGAATGAAAAAATAAAGATGATTGAGAAGAATGAAACATGGGACCTTGTAGATCTTCCACAAGACAAAGACACTATAGGAGTCAAGTGGGTTTATAAGACAAAGCTTAACCCAGATGGCTCGATTCAAAAGCATAAAGCAAGGTTAGTCACTAAAGGATACTCACAACAACATGGAGTAGACTACAAGGAGACATTTTCTCCAGTTTCACAACTGGACATAATAAGGGCCTTAATTTCTCTAGTCGCACAAAAGAAATGGTAGATTTTTCAGCTAGACGCAAAGTCATCATTCCTTAACGGCTACCTTGATGAAGAAATATATGTAGAGAAACCTCAAGGGTTCGTGGTGCAAGGAAAAGAAGACAAAGTTCTCATATTAAAAAAGGCTTTATACGGCCTAAAACAAGCTCCGTGAGCATGGTACAGCGGGATTGATAGCTACTTCACTGAACAAGGATTCAGGAGGAGCAAAAGTGAGCTAACACTCTACATCAAGACTCAAGGTATGAGTGACACACTTGTTGTCTCTCTATATGTTGATGATCCCCTCTATACAGGCACCAATAAGGAGATAATCAAGAAATTCAAAGAAGACATGATGAAGAGTTTCGAGATGACTGATTTGGGCTTAATGCACTACTTTCTCGGGATTGAAATAACTCAAAAAGAAGATGGGATCTTCATTTCACAAAAGAAGTATACAGAGACACTATTGAAGAGGTTCAAAATGGAGGGATGTAAGACAATATCAACTCCACTAGGCAACAACAAAGCTCTCAAGAAAGAGGACAGCTCACCAAAAGCAGATGAATCGAAGTTTAGAAGTTTAATTGGCAGCTTACTCTATCTAATAGCTACAAGACCAAGCATTATGTATGCAGTCAGTCTCCTATCAAGATTCACTACACCAAATACCCATTTCCATAACACATGAATATAATACTAATAAAAAAGTGTTATGCTAGAGTACTATAATGGGCCACTTTGTGAAAAAAAGGGCGGTAATTAATAATACTCCATCCCGCGCCACTTACATTTTTTTTCATTAGTGACCTGAAAATTTGTGAGACCCAAGAGAGACCCAATTCTCATACCTTTTTTCGCCTTCTTCTTCTCGTCTCTCTCTTCCCTTCGCCCTAGCCACACTCCCGTAACCATCATCATCCTCAGCTCCGACCACCTAACCACACCACAAGAATTTTATTCTCAATCTTCCTCTCTCCCATTTCTCCTCATCCCCGATTGTCTCATCCATTTCTCCAATCATCCTCATGGATTTCTAGCAATCATTCTCGCGACTTCTCTAAACCACCTGAAAAGCTTTCGTATCCTCAACAAATAGATATGTTCTTACTCAGCTGCTTAAAAATTCTTTCAATCCAATTGAAATAAAGCACTGGTGGTGCCTCGCCGGAACAATCACCGTCACCTCCACCAATTCTGTCCCCCAAACTTTGCTCTGTCCAAGGACAATGGTGGCTGGTGTAATCCTCTGCTCTAGCACTTCGATTTGGCCGAGCCTGCTTTCCTTCAAATTGCTCAGTACCGTGCTGGAATTGTGCCAGTTGTATTCAGAAGGTAACACAACACAAACTCTTCTCTCTTTTCTTTTCTTTTTTTTTTCTATTTATTTTTATTTTTTGAAATTTTAAATGGAAAAAAATTAGTTTAATTGCTATAATTGATTAGTATGATAGTGATGATATTTTCTCTTCACAAAAAGACCGAACAAGAAATTATAAGTTTTACACTATAGCTAATTTGTAAATACAGTTTCAAGGTGTGAGAACATACAAATCCATTTAAGATGATATTATATTTTGTTCTTTTCAAAATTTGGTGTGCATATAAACTGTTTGATTAAATTCCTTAATAACCTGTAATTCTATTTTCTTGTGTATGTACGGATTTTGACTCAAGCTTTGATGCTTGCCTAAAGAACTGCCCACTTCTCTGTTCCACATTCCTAATCTAAGTACCCTCAACTACTCCACTAAGCCCAATCATGTCATCACCTCCGTTAGAATCGAAGACAAGCCTCCTTCTTCTTCCACCACCACCACCACCATCGGCTAGCTATATGCATATATATGAGATATGTTAATCAGTTTGATATCATAGTGATCAATTTTATGAGTTTTGGAATTTTAATGATTGTAAGTGTTAGTGTAAGACCTGTGTATTTATGCTCTTTAGCTATAAATATATATAAATGGCTTTATGAGTGTGAATGAGGTAAGTTTTAGTTATATATAGTGGGATGTGCTCTGTTCCATAATTTTACTGCTTTTGATGGTCTTGCTTGCCTTTTTAAAGTATATATTACTAATCTTTTAAATAATGCATTAGAAGTGTTTGAATAAATGCTTCACTAAGATATATGTGAATAATATCTTTAAACTAAACTGACAATATTCAAATTTATTAGAGGTGTAATATTTTCAGTTTTATTCCCCAATTGATACTTGATTTATCTAAGTTTTGCATAGATGGTATTAATTTGTTGTTATTCGTAGACTTTATGCAAATGGTAAGTATCTTTAATATCTTTAAATAAACTTATGATTCTCAATAAAGTGATATTTTATATCAGTTAAAATGAGTGGCTCATATATATGTACAATTTAGGAGATATAAGTAACAAAGATTATCATGTGTTTATTTTTCTCCAATCCCACTACAAAAGCTCACCTTATTGGGCTCCACAACAACTATAAATTATCATGTGTTTAAAAATGATGTTTGTTTTTATCTACTTGCTATGATGAGATCAGGAAGTGATGAAAGTTAAACTTATTTGCTTTATGAGTCGTTATCCTGAGCGGTTACCTGAGCAACACAAGGTTCTCCAGAAGCATAGTTTCTTAGTAGATAAGATGAGGGTAGAACACCGTTTCATGTCTATTGTTATGCTTGTTGTTTGTTGATATATACACATGCATACTGACATGTCAGTATACTTAGTTTAATTGTCATTAACAGATAATTTTTCACTACTTGCAGTTTGAATCCGAAGACACTTACTCTTTCTTACTTTTTGGTGGCGGTGCCTTGCTTACCCTGTGGCTAGCATCAACTGTTGTTGGAGCAATTGATTCTATCCTGGTGGTGTGTAGGCTTTTCCTTAGCATCTTTGTTTTTCAATCAAGTCAATAGATTGTTTTTCCCTAAGTTGACATATTGATGATATGCTTAATTCAATGAAATGAATCAGTTCCCCAAATTGTTGGAGATTGTTGGGCTTGGGTCGTGTGACAGGGAGGCTCGACTCGTGGGTCTACGACGTGGCTCGCTCGTGGGTGCGACGGTGCTTGTGGTGGTGGGTCTACGGCGTGGCTCGCTCTACCAGTGCCATACTCAAAGTCTGGAAGTCTGGGGCTGCTTATGAGGCCATGGCCAAACTCATCACTAAATAAATTTAAATCCATATATGGATATTACATGTAGCTACTCAGCTGGAGTTTTGGAGTTCTGATAACTTTTTGGAGGTGGGTTTTTGAGTTTTGTTGAAGGGTTTTTCTTATAGTTATTTTCCTACTTTCATTAATACAACTTTCTTTGTTCTTGCCAGAAATTTTTCTGTGGTGGGCGATTCATTTTTGGCCCCGATGCAGCGTCCGTGCTTCTACCTGTATTTCTTATAGCTGGGCCTGCAATTGCCTTTTGTGTAAAGGTTTTTTATGAAATAGATCACATGAGGTACTACTATAAAAGTAACTGGAATCTCGTATTGGTCGTTGGCGCAATTCTTACTCTTTTGGTAAGTATTTTATTTCTTCTTTCTAGCATTGATATCTTCTAAGAGGAAAGATTTCTGGGTAATTATAATGTTTATTTTAATATATTTCTTTTCAATCACACTCTACATCTTGTGATTATACTTTGCCACTATGGCAATCGTTTTCCTAGGCTGTTTTCCAATTTCTTTTACCATTTGAAAAATTCTTTCAGTTATTTGTTCCACAATTCTTCTCACGTATAACTGAGTTAAAAAAAATCCTTTGATCAACTTTATAGAAAGTATCACTATAAATTTGAAATCCGTTAGCTATAGTATAGAAAAATTATTTTGTATAATTAATAGTATAGTAATGTAATTTGTAATATAAATTAAATTTTTTCTATTAAAAAATATTATCACTTTAAGCATATTTCTTTTGGCACAATAGGTCCAGTTTCGATCTTGAACTAACTCACTCTACTTAATAGGCCGAAGTCTATTTGGTAATTTTTTTTAATAGCCAGTAGCATCTTAAGTTTACATGGACAAATAATAGTCTATAATAGGACTTAATTGCTAGGATCTTAAGTTTACCTTTTTCGGAGTTGTAGGTGTATATTGGATTGGAGTACTAGGAATTTTAAAAAGCGTTATGACATAGGTAAGGCAAGTTTAGCTTTTGAAAATTGACTCAATGATAAGAGTGACCAGTGTAATTTCCTCTTAATTATGATTCATTTTCTTCTGAATGTAATAAACTTGGGATAAGTTTCTGTAATAAGTTGCTTTATGTGTGTCTTTTTCTTAGAATGAACCTAATTGTGAGAGAGTACATGGAGCTCTTTGTGTTTGTTTATATTGTTTACTTTGACATAATCTAACAAATGGACAAATCTGCAGGACTTGACATTTCTCTTCCAAACATCTAGTAGAGATCCGGGTATTGTTCCTAGAAATACAAGGCCTCTTGAACTAGATGAAGTTGATGTTCCTACACCGTCAATGAATAAAACTTTAGAGTAAGCATACTTGAGTCATGGAGGACCCCAGAACCCTTTCTAGTTAGCATTCCAAAGCTAATAAGGAATTGATTGGAACGTTAATATGTGCCATAGAAATTTTGCGATCAAGCTTGGTGATTGGGCAAATATTATCACTGGTCAAAATGGAAGTAAGGCTTTCTCTTTGTTTATCTTGTTATTAACATTTGAAGTAGTTTTTGAGTCTTACATGACAACTGAGTATAGGTTTGTATTCTCCTATGCGTACTATTTCCCTTATTTTGAAATGTATAAAAATAATCCAAATAAAGATATTCATCAAATAATCAAACATGGAGATAAAGTGAAGATGTTTCCCATTTAGGATTGCAATTCTATTTTCTTTCTCATACATGATTATTGTCTATTTCTCCCTAAATCTCTATCCCTATATCTTTCTATTTATCTTTTTTCTGTTGGTCTTTTATTTCTTGAATATGGGACCATTGTATTTAGTTTCACAATCACCAATTTCTCACAGTCGTATATGTTTCTTATACTTCAAATTTTCATCTCATGTTGAATATTTTGTGCCCTGCAATGTTTAGTTCACATGCCTCCTCTTGTTGAGTATTTCTTGCAAGATTACAAAGATGAGATCAATACTGAAAATCCTTTGGGAATGCATGTAGGTTTTAGTTCTTTTTTTATCTTCTTTCTATTTTTTTTATGGGGATAACTTGAATTTTAAGTAGGTCTGGTGCTTATACAATTTCTAAAGTATATTTTAGCTATGCAGGGTGAGCTTGCAATCGCCTTTGGTGAGCTGTTGAGGAAATTATGGTCCTCAGGGCGAACTACAATTGCACCACGTGTTTTCAAGGGAAAATTAGCTCGATTTGCTCCCCAGTTCAGTGGCTATAACCAACATGATTCTCAAGTTAGTATTGTATATTGAATAATAATCGCAAAGCTTTCAATACTGAATACTTCAATGTTTAATGTATTTTTATGTCTTGATGTTTATTTTTGGGATAAATTTTAGCGCATGAAGTTGGAGAAATCAATCAGTTATTTATGTTTATAGTACTCTGGTTTTGGACTTGTGCTTACAGATGATACTGGGACTAAGTCTAAGTTTTGCTTTTATTTTTTCTCAGCCTTTTTAAATTGGGCAAATGCTTTCTTACTAATATTTAGTCACTTCATTGAGCTGATGATTTTAAAGCTGAAAGCTTGTTTATTAGTTACTATAGAGAGATTACTGATAAGCTGCTGATCATTCTATGTGCTTGAGAAGCAGATTATGGAGCAACTCTTTCATTTAAGAAATCTTGTTCCTGATGTTATTGTTGAAATTATGTCAATCTAGTTGTCCTATATCACCCTTAGTTTGTTCCTTTCTGTTTATGTGTTTGCTATGCTAATTTTCTATTAGAATTTCATAACTATGCAACTATTTTTCAGATGCCTTTCATATTAAAATGCATAATCAGCTTATATTGTTTTAGTTGTGTTTCGATGTAGGCTTGTATAGGAAAATACTTCCTATACTGATGTTTTTGTACGTTCCTTGCTTAAAATAATAAAATAAAAATGATAACAGGATGCTGGTTTTAAAACATTCTATTTGCATGTTTGTTAGGGTATATAGCTTCTTTGATGACATGAGTTTTTTTAAAATGCATCTTCTACATGCTTGTTTATGGATGCTTTAAATAGAAAATGATTGTTCACTTAAAAAATTGAAATGTGTTGCAGAATTATGAATGATGCAAGTATGGGGCACAGTTATGATGGTTTGTTGTGGACTCTGAGGTATTAAATAGTTTGTTTCTTTTCAAATTCTCTCCATCTCCACCTTTCTTTTGTGAGCTCATACATTTCTATATTTTTGCATCGAAAGGAGTTTGCAAGAACTCTCTTTTGTGTTACTGCTACCAGATTCAGAGGTTGTAATTTCATCTAGTTCTTCCTCTTTAAATGAGGTACACATTTGGATTTTTTGCCTTTTTGTATTTTGTTGTTGCTGTTAAAATTTGCTTGTCCTTAAAGTGTTGAAACTTAAATTTTTTAGAATGATTTTGTTCAGTTTTGTATTATTTTGAAATACATGAGAACACATTTGAATGGTTCATAGATGTCAACTTTGTTTTTGATGTACATGCTTATGACTCCAGAGAAACCATTCGTTTAGGGGCGGGAGAAACTTAAACATGTGCTCTAACTATCTTTGATAGACAATGCTCTGTTGAGGTTAGGTTTCTTCATTCATGTTTTGTCTAGTGCAACTTAAGCAGTTTATTCATTTTAGGCTTGTTGTTCAGAAACTTTAACCCAAGGATCCTGCACTAGCAATTAAAATCATTGAAGAGAAACCATTCGTTTGAGCAGCTTTTATTTACACTTTAATTGTAAACATGTTTAATTTATTAAGTATGTTTGACATTGGTTATTGTAATCCTAGTGATGACTAAGTGATTATAATGCATTTATATAGTAAATGCAAGAGGTGCACAAGAAAGCAAGGTAATCCTAGTGATGACTAAGCTTCGACTCTGCTGTATGAACTTACTTGTGTCAATATGATCTTCTGCTTTAGTGGCAGCTATGATTATGTCAGTGAAAACATTTGATAACTACTGAATTTAAATTGGATTTTTTTTTTGTCGATAATAGATACTTGTGACAGACTTTGAATTCTTTAGTTTGGACTATTAGGAACTGGTGTAGTGCTATGAATGTATGGCCTGCCCTTATTGTTGAGACAAGCAATGCTTTCAGGGCTTTATACAGGGCATTCTAACATCATCTGAACAAGTGGGCTTTTTATTTCCCTTGTGCACACTACAAATGATTAATGGAAAGATTGTAGTACTTTTATTACTACAAATTTTATCTATTAAGTGGTAGCTGCTAGATCTGTTATTGTTTTCTATGAATCTATTAGTCTTACTCTAATTTTTAGCTCATTATAAGTGATGTATTCTCTTTTTCTATTTAACACTTCAATATATTTCAATAAAGTTCAGTTCATTCATTCTCTATCCTCTCTTATTTTCTCATTCACTTTTGATTTCTGAATTTAACTGTTTGTTTTGTGGGAAATTCATATGCTTAGATTTTTCTTTCTTAATAGGTTGATATGACCATGTTAGAAGACGAACTACCAACAAAAAGATGACTTTCATCAGCCCTTGTCAAGGTATAAAGAAGAAAGTCTTCTGTTGTGCTTTAGAATTATGCTGCTGAATGTTTCTTTCATTTTCATTAAGTTTTAGGTATTGATAGAGTACTCTGTTTGGCAGTGGAATTTTCTCTTCGTTCATCTCTTAGCTTATTGTTTTAAGTTGCATGTTTTGTTGTTTCAGTCATTTTGCATGGTAGTACATCTTGCTATACCCTGCTGTTTCGTCAAGTTTTGGAGTTATTACAAATTTAATTTAAACTTTATATGCTTACAGGTTGAAACTAGCTTAAGTCTTATGTTCTTAATAATAAAAGGACTTTTTTTTTACAATGTTCAGGTATATTGAGATGATTTCTTTGGAGCAATTCTTGACAACATTTGTAGTTGAGGCCTTTAGAATGGAAGAATGTATTTCACTAATTTTTGTATACATTTCTTGTTTTGTATTTAGTGATAAAGGAATCTGAATTGGGCATAAATTATGTTGTAATATGATTTCTTAAGCCTAGACTAGTAGACTAAATATTGTAATTACATTTGAGTAATTAATAAAAATCTATTTATGTTACCTTATTTGGCTTCAACTTTCATATTTGTTTTCCTAGTTTTGTGTAAGTAAAAAAAGATTATGTTTCTCTAAGCTAATATAACACATGTGTTATACTAAAGTGTAGTATAACACAAATAATGTGTTATACTAAAGTGTAGTATAACACAAAAAAAGTGTTATATAATCGATTATAAATAACATAATTCAACACTTATCTATATATTAAAATAACATAGAAATTGTGTTATCGTTGACAGTACAATAACACCTGTATAACACTGATAAATGGTTATGTAAAGTATCCTGACCTACGATAACATAGTCGGTTTTAACACATCAGAAAGTGTTATCGTATGTTTTGATAACACATTTTCGGTGTTATTAAAAGCATTTTTTCTTGTAGTGATTCATGCACGGTCCAAGTCAAGTTCACTACGGAGTAGCCAAGAGAGTCCTTAGATACTTGCAAGGGACAAAGAACTACGAAATATGATATGGAGTCACGCAAGAGTCAAAACTCATTGGCTACATAGATAGTGACTGGGCAGGATCACTAGACAATATGAAAAGCACGACAGGATATGCCTTCACAATTGGATTAGGGATATTTTCCTGGGCAACAAAGAAACAAGCGACAATTACACAATCATCAACTGAAGCAGAGTATATTGCCGCAGCAATGACTACAAGCCAACCTATATGGATGAAAAGAATACTTGAAGACATGGGAGAATCACAAGATGAAGCTACAAAGATCTACTGCGATTGCAAATCAGCTATTGCAATGACCAAAAATCTTGTATTTCACAGTAGAACGAAGCATATAAGCATCAAGTATCATTTCATCAGAGAAGCTGAAACAAACATAGAAATAGAACTCAAGTACTGCAGGACTGAAGAGCAGTTAACGGATATATTCACAAAGGCACTACCAAGAGGAAAGTTCGAACAATTACGAGACATAATTGGAGTTACTGAAATGTGTACCAAGGAGGATTATTAGAAGTTGCTACACATTTCTTGAATACTCTAGAATATTCTAGACATTTGTAGAATACTTTACTCAAGATTTTTCTGGATATTTGTAGAATAGAAGAACTTCAAAGACATTTTCTAGAATACTCTATAGTTTAGAACTTCCTAGAAGCTATATGCTTAATTAGTCTAGACTCTTTATTGTGTAGGTTTGTCTAGAAGTTGTATTTGTAAATAAAAAACACTAGAAAAATCTAGAACAAATAATTCTAGCCACAAATGTAAAGTGGGCTAGCCACTATAAATACCCCATCATGGGTAGCAAATGGTGTAACTAAAAACACAAACTATCAATAAAACTTTACCACTTTCTACTATCCTATACTCTCTAAAACATAAACCTTACTTCTTCAAACTCAAATTTCTTCACTTGTCCACTCAACAACATCAACTATAATATCACAACTCATCATTACACTAGCCACTACTACTACTCACGCAATATCCTAAACTACAACAATTCATCACTATTTTCTCTATCCCAAATTCACAAACCATCACAAACAAATTTACTCAAGGCCTACCAATATCACTCATCATGACTTATCAAGCTTAATCGAGAGGGTATTGATCAAATTAATCATGGTTGGTTGAGTTCCCCACCATCCATAGTAGACATTAAGCACACTTTGTTTTCAATGGGAAGCCTTAATGCCCCGGTCACAGATGGAATGTTAGTGTTATTTTAAGGACCACTGGATATGATGAAGGACACTTTCTGTTAAGTTGTGGAAGATTTCTCTGCTTCGGACATCATACGTAAAGGTTTCAATTCCATAAATTTGTTGCTTATTTCGAAATTGAACAACCCAAATACTTTCTCAGTTTCATCTTATAGCATTATGTGATATGTTTTATAGTCATATCTAAAGTCATTGCTAACAAAATCAAATTGTTTCTTTCCCAGCTTATTTCCACAACACAAGCAGCCTCCATTCCTAGGCAGTCGATCCATAATAATTATGTTCTTATTCATGAAATCATTCATTATTTTAAGCGCAAAAAAGACAAGGGACGATTGTTTTTCTCTTAAAGTTGATCTTGTTAAGGCTTATGAAAAGCTTGATTATGGATTTTTGAGTAATATTATGTTATATGGGTTCCTTGACACGCTTTATAACTGGATAAAAGTCTATGTTGAGTCGGTCTCTTCTAATCTCTGTTTGAATGGCAACCCATTTGACAATTTTCTCCCCTCTAAGGGTCTCGAGCAAGGAGACCCAATGTCTCCATATCCTTTTATTTTAGCAGCTCAAGTGCTTTCATGCCATATTCATAATTATATCTCAGAGGGGAAAATTCAGGGTATCTATCTTTCTAGACATAGGTCGCGTTTGTCTCACCTATTTTTTGCAGATGACCTGGTGTTGGTAGGTAGAGCTAACAATTTAAAGGCCAAAGCTTTTTGGGAGTGCCTCCAAATATTCTTGATTGTTCAAGGAAAGAGGTAAACCAGCTACAAACTTCTATTTTCTTTAGAAACAACACCCCGAACTATGTGAAAGATAGTGGATCGGCTGCGAGTTTCCACTTTAATTGGAAATTTGAAGTATTTGGGCATCCTTCTCTTTAGATCGAAAAACAAGTATTCAGATTTCAAGTTTATTCTGGGTAAACTAAGCTTTAGATTAGCAAGTTGGAAAGATAACCTGCTTTCAAAATTAGGAAAAGCCACTTTGGTCAAATCGTTTCTTTTTCTCTTCCTATATATACCATGGAAAATGTGTTATTAACTTGTTTTCCAGGAAAATTGTTTCACTAGACAAGAACTGTTGGTGGGAAATTATGACCATTCTAAAGGCTTAAATTTGGTTTCTTAGAACTCTTTATATATCCCTAAGGCCTATGGTCGGCTTGGCTTTCGCAAAACCAATGAAATGAATAAAGATCTCTTGTTTGGATGGGGGTGGCAAATGATTAACGATGGTAACTCTTTGTGTAATAGAGTTCTTAAATCCAAGTACTTGAAAGGAATCCATTTCCTTGATACCAAGGCCAAACCCTCTCATTCTTGGTTATGGAAATCAATAATTTGACTATCCCCATTTAGAAGAAGGGTTTTGTGAAAATATCAGGCAGGGGTCCTCGATCAATATCTAGGAGTATCCTGTTGAGGGAGAGTGAGATTACACCACCACAATATCTAGAATCTACACAAAATTATGTTTGACAGAGACCAAGAAAATTAGAGTTTAGATGATGCAAACCCTTGTAGATGATCAAGGTTCCTCAATCTTCTTGGGAGCTTCAAAACCCTAGTTGAACCACCACTTTGAACTTCTTCTTCTTCCTTGTAAAAATACAATCAAAGGTGTTGACGCAGTTTTTTGCCAACAGTGTATTAAGAAATAACAAGGGAAAATTAATGCTTAATGGTAAACCATAATGAAAAAATATCAAGAATTCACTCAAGAACACAGAACTTTTACATGGTTCAGTGGTTAAAATCCACCTAATCCACGAGTCAATATTATTGTTGTTTCTCTCTCTATTTTGGTAGAGGTTCAGTATTACAAAATCATCCCCTTCCTTGTCTAATATTCCCAACATTTAGGGGAATTCCATGGATAGGTTTGGGTAACCGCGTGAGTCAATCACGCATTTTCCTAATGTCTACATTCCATACAAATAATTCCCATTTATATTGGGATATTCCCATTTATATTGGGATATGGTTTGATCACAAAGTAAATATGTCCTGTTATCTTGGATAATAAATATGACAGCCTGGTCATGAATAAGCGTATAAGCAAATCCCAAATCTTTGGGAATCCTTTAGTATGCAGTTGTGTTATATCTAAATCACCCAAGCTGCGTATCTTCCACGGGCTTGCATTCTGGCAGCTATCCGACCCCGAGCTAGTGCTTTGATGACTTATCTTATTCGTAGTTCGTGGTAAGGTCAGAACGCCTAACACCAGGTCTGACCATTACGAACCTCGAGCTGTCCGTATAGATAATAATAAGGTATTCTTCTTGATTACTTTTCCACATAATTATCTGCCAGATGTACCCGAACTGAGTGAATGAACTCGTGCTAAGATTAGGGTACAACATTTGCCCCCCAAGCTCCTGCTCGTGTATGACGTCATCATTTTCTGACCTACACAGTAAGGGCATTTAAACTTCCGCTGCATAAAACCATGCCCGCCTATTACTCGAGTACTGGACAAGTGGTGTACTACAATTGGCATGTGTTTGGGTTTCGAGGACTACAATAATTGTATTGTCAACGTTTTGCCGCCATTTGGTCTATTTAATCTTGGCACTTGGATCTTGAGCTAACCCAATTGAATGGCCCATATTAATTTTCGTAATTTACGTATAAATAAGATGACCAGATTTCAAACCTCACCACCTTTGCATTTAAAAATGTCCCTTTTCTGAACTTCCAAGCTTCCCTTCTTCCCCAAAATTCCCAAAACTGTTCATTGTGCCCAAACATTCAGAAGCTTTCTAGGAGCTTCCCATTGCCGAGTCTACTCCCTCTAATTAGTGAACGTATTTTCCTGTAAGTATCTCATCCCTTGGTTTGAAAAGTTTATCTTTTTTTTTATCCAATGAAACTTCTGTTCTTAACCATGTTCGTCCACAACACTCATTGTAGTTACCATTACGATATTTCTAAATGTTCATAGGGAATAGGTTTCGATTTAGGTTCAATGGGTGAGTCCAAACATGTTTTATAAATAAGATGTCCATAAAACTGGGGAAATTTCTGCGTAAATCTGGGTAACCCTAATGGTGAATTGATTTAAAGAATACCCATTTGAGGTAAAGAAACTAAAGGGTCTTTAGGTTTAAAACCAGATAGCTTAGGGGTTACATTTTCTTGGGTGGTTTTGCACTAATCTGCTTCCCAAGGAAAGTAGTGGTCTGAGATTTCTGACACACGGTTCCCTAAATATCAGGGGACTGTTAAGAAATAGAGGTGCGTAGCTTTGGGTATCACGTGGCACAACCTGATGGGTTTCGGCTAACTTTAGCTAATATAACTAAAATAACCCATTCCATTCGTACCCTCGCGACATAGTTATAGATCATCTTAGGTCGCCTACTAACTAGGTTACTTTGTCGTCAAGCGATCTAATGGCCCCCCCAAAGAAGAAATCCGCGAGCCCATCTACCCAACACAAGGACAAAGGGAAGTAGGTCGTCCTTGACTCTCCCATTTCGCACTTCAGTTTGGTAGTGGAGAAAGAAGTTACAGTCGACCCCAACGTGTTCTTCGAGGCCGAGCACATCATCTAAAAAATCATGACTCAAGGGAAGGTGAAAAAAATCCTGTTGAGTCATAACATCAAGATGGGAGTTGGCGGTCTTCTAGCCCGACCTGCGTTTGAAGGGGAACGGAGCTGTGCCCCTTTCCAAGACAACTACGCAACTTGGAGTGATGAGCACCTGAAGGTTGGGGCCTTCCTTCCCCTGGACCAGTATGTCATAGATTTCTTAAACTATGTAAATCTGGCTCCTTTTTAGCTCCCCCCAAATTCATATAGACTTTTGGCGGGGCTAGAATATCTGTTCTTGACACATGAGTGGGAGGTCCCCACCTCGGCAGACATATTATACTTCTTTTGCCTCAAGGCAAGCCCTAACCAGAGGGGATGCGGTGATGGGTTCTACTACCTCATACAGTTTCGAACTCCGCCTTCGTCATTGAGCTCCCATGCCTTCCAAACGACTACAAAGATTTATTCTTTATGTCAAATGGCTTCAGGAATTGCGAACACCGTTACTTCAACCGACCTCGTAAGTCTTCCATATTTGTAAATCTAGCTCGGGAACTTTTATTTCTTTTACTTAAAATATTTTTCTAGTACATGTCGTGATTGAATTTGCTTTTCATGTAGCCATATTCGTCAGGACAGGAAAATCGGTGACCCTCGAGGGTTAGTATGAGAAGCTGTCCAGACTTCCCCCTAGTGAAAAGGACTATCACCAACTCGTGAATGATGTCACGATGCCCGCCTGTAAGTTGATCGGCGAGGATCAAACACTGGCTCTGAGGACCTGGGCTCCTCTTCCGGTGATCCTTGAGCTTCCCTCCTCTCAAGAGGCCTTGGTAGCCACCGAGGACACCAAGGGGGAAGAGGATGAGGTGCCTCTCATGCGAAAAAGGGGGCCCCCGAAGCAGACCAGAGACCTGATCCTGACCGAGCTACTTCTGGGGCCGCAGCCAGCTCCTCTGGCCAAGGTAACCCATACCTTTTTAGGGAATTAGATTGGGATGCTGCTAGCTTTAGGTTAATTCGCTTCAACCCCGACCAGATAGTTAGTCACCACCCCACCGATCCGGACCTAAACATAACTCTCCTCTAATGCGTGGACCGTTTTGTGGTGCGCTACGACCATAGCTACCCCAAAGGCACCATTGTTGTTGACTATACACTGCACTTTAGAATGTCTATTTTCGAAGAATATGGAACCAACCTTAGGACTTGGCCCTCTCTGCTCCAAGGGGCATTTGCTCCTGGATTTAGGAAGTATGTAGACGAATCTAGCCCTAAGGAGGAACCTGCACCCCCTAGGATTTTAGAGATTGTACCCCTAGGTTTTCCCTCCTTTCCATTACTCCTAGAGCCGGAGATCACAATGCTTAGCCCAATCCATACACCCGAGTTGGTGATTATAGATTCCTCCCCCAGTCTGGAGGGTAGGATCATTATCTCCTCTGATTTTATATATATTTTTGACAATTTTTGTGAACTAACCACCTTTGTTCTTTATAGGTGAATAAATGGAACAAGCAAGGGCTCCGGACCTAAGGACTGCTTTTCAGGCTAAAAAGCCTGGAGCGAGCCCCATTGTGAAGAGGCCCAGGGTAGCGAAGAAGAACACCCCTGCAATGGGGAATACTTCAAAATCCCCTAATAAGGGTAAGGACACGAGCTCAGCTTGGGAGCCAGCTCCGGTGGCTAATGTCGTTACTGAGCAACTTCCTCCTCCCCCCTCTCTACATATGCCTCCACCTCCCCAAGTTATTCAAGCTAAGGCCACCCCCATCGTCCGTATACTGGTGGAAACACAGGACCTAAAAAAGATCCTTGTGGCCTTTCGAGGTATAGTATATGAGACGACGACTCATATGGTGGGCCACGTGTACAAGCCAGTACTAGGGACCTGAGGGCCATAGAAGAGCGCAAACCGGAGGATGTTCTTGAGTCTGCCATGAGGATGAACCTCACAGTGAGTCCTTCCATAACTGATTTTTTTTTCTTTTTTTTTTTGTTTAATATGTTTTTCCTTTTTTTTTTTTTTTATATTTCTCTGAGCTTGTCCTATTTTTCTACAGTCTGTCCTGGCCCAATACCAGAGCATATTTTATGCCAAGGCCAGAAATGAAGAAGTTAGAGCTGAGTTGGCTACTGCCAAGGCCGCTTTGAAGACTGCTCAAGAAAATGAGCAGGACGCAAAGACCACATTGTCTGCCTCCTAAACTCAGACCGCAGAAGCGAACCACCGAGCAGAATAGCTTCAGGTCGAGATAGGTGAGGTCAAAGCGAAACTACTCGAGGCTGAAGTTAAAGCTAAGGAGGAAAAGGCAGTGTCATCATTAGCCATGGAGGAGATGTTGTACCATTGCTGGGCCTTCAACCAGGATGGGAACTTCTCCTTTATGGAACCCAGGTTGTGGGATCCCTACCTTGCTATGTTCAAGGCTAGACTTCTGCAAGAACCCTCGGAGACGGGTGAGGCCTCCAGTGTGGTGGAGGGAGATGGTGAGGAAGTTACCTCGGTGGGGCGAGCTGACGGAGTCCAATGATGTCATTTAAAATTTTCTTTGTATTTGTCTAACAATCTTTTGATATCAAACAATTTCCTTCAGGCTTAACTCGAGGTTTTTTCTCCTCGATATGACAATATATTTGTTTGTCTTAAGGTGCGCATGATTACATTTGGACTTAATCCCACCATATCTTCATGTGACCACGCGAAAATGTCCAGGTTTTCCAGTAAGAAATCAACCAGCTCCTTTCTTTTATCGTCAAGATTCTTCCCAATCTTTATGACTCTTGAAGCATCTTTGGGGTCGATGTTTACTTCCTTGAGCTCTTCTATGGCTTGGAGTTCTGATCTGTCTACGCCTACCCGTGGGTCAATGTCATCACATTGGGCGACGTCACCATCCTCTTTTTGCTGAGAATCTTCCATCCCACGAGTAATTTCTACTTCCTGGGACTCCTCACCTCCATCATTTATGACCATATCTTGCTGTCTGGGGTGTGATTTTCCCTTCATAGAAATTCTATAGCATTCCCTGGCGGCGAGCTGATCACCTCTGACGGTACATATTCCTGCAGCTGAGGGGAATTTCATTGCTAGGTGGTGAATAGAGGTTATGGCTTCAAACGCCATCAGCGCACGTCGGCCCAAAATCGCATCGTATGCAGTCGGACAATCGATCACCACGAACTCAAGTAACTTTGAAACAGTTCGCGAGTCTTCTCCCAATGTCACCACTAATTCGATCATCCCGATGGCTACCGACCCTTCACCAGAAAACCCATACAGAGTCATTGAGGTCGCCTTCAAATCAGTTACAGATAACCCCATTTTTTCTAGGGTGGACCTAAAAAGTAGGTTCACAGAACTTCCGTTATCCACTAATTTTCTTCAGACCCTCCAGTTGGCGAGTTGAACGGTTACAACCAACAAATCGTTATGTGGGAATTGGACGTGGCTAGCATCCTCTTCTGTGAAAATGATTGGTTGCTTTTCCAATCACTGCTGTTTCAATAATCGTTGTTCTGGGATGAACTCCACCCTATTAAGGGACTTCAGTTCGTTAATGTACCTCTTCTGGGCCTCGCTACTCGTTCCTGCCAATTGAGGTCCTCCCAAAATGGTGGTTATATCTCCCCTACTATCGGGGGTGGGTCGACCTGATTTGCTTGAGCTCCAAGTTGGTTATTTGTAGCTTCTGGAATAGGCAGTAGGGTCTGACCAACGGGCTAACTTGAATTCACCCGATTTCGGGCGTACTGGGCCAAAGGTCCCGCCCTAATGAGGGTTTCAATCTCATCCTTCAGTTTTCGGCAATCATCAGTGTTATGACCGATGTCAATGTGGAATCGGTAGAACTTTGACGAATCTCTCTTCGCCCTCTGGTTCTTTAACAGTTCTGGGTTCTTCCATGGAAGGCGATTAGAATTTGCCAGGAAGATGTGCTCCCTAGTGTCTATTAGGTTAGTATAAGTAGCGTAAATAGGTTTGAACTTCTCCACAGATTTATTTTTCTTCGTCCCATTCTGGTCGCCCTCACCATTTCCCTTCCTTTTGTTATTCCCTCTTTGGTTATTCTGGGTAACGGTTTGAGCCGTAGCTGCAACATCTGTTACCACTCAAACGGGCTGAACAGGGGTCTGGCTGGTTCCCGCAACAAAAGCTCGCGCCTCCTCTAGGTTAATCCATTCTTGAGCTCGAGCCAAGAATTTTTCCACACTTTTAACTCTGTTTCTTTGGAGTTCCTACCACAGGTCACCCCCGACGAGGATTCCTGTCCTCATTGCCATTAGCTTAGAGCTGTCATCAGCATCACTAGCTCGTGCCGCGACATTGGAAAATCTACTTAGATATGCTTTCAACGTCTCGCCAGGTTGTTGCTTTACGTTGGCCAATGAATCAGTATCAACCCGAGTTTCTTGTGAAGCTCATAATGCTTTTTTGAAATCAGAAGAAAACTTCTTCCACGAGCGTATGGAATGCCTCTTGTATTACTTAAACCATTTCCTGGCTAGCTCGACCAGAGTTGTAGGGAATAAAATACACCTTAGATCGAGCCCGACATTGTGAGCCATCATCATGGTGTTAAACATTCCGAGGTGATCTGACAGATCTCCATCTCCATCAAATTTTGACAGGTGTGGCATTATAAAGCCTACCGGATATATGCCCGCAAAAATATTTGGAGCGAAAGGCTCGAGCTCCTCATCTGAATCATAATCTTCTTTTTCTTTTCTCGATAAAAGCCTCTTCATTTTATCTTCCATTAGGGCTAGTCTTTTGAGGGTTTGGTCTCTAGTCCCTAGGTTACCTGGGGGCTATTCAACAGCTTCCATCCTATCGTATGCGTTTGATGGGTTATTGTCCCTCCAAGCTCGAGCTTGGTTTTATGGGGCATTCCCATTATCGCGTACTATGGACGGACCTCTTTCTTGTCGAGCATAGCTAATATCTTCATTCTGAGCTGGATTCCTTCTCTGCGAATTCAGACGATCGTGAAAATCGGGTTGTAGATCATACCGAGGGCTCTGTGCTGAATTCACATGGTTTCTTAGGTCGCCCTTGGACCTACCGCTACGACGACTTTCAGTCTAGTAACTCCCATTTGCGAAGCTTACAGCTCGTGCTTGGGGACGAGAATCTGGATTTTTGACACGTGTTCATGGGACGTAAGTGTTGGCAGAAGGCGGAGGATTTCTCCTGCTGTCTCCATAAGCTAGAATGTCCCGTTGAGGAGGAGGTGGTGTAGGATGTCTTATAGGTGACGGGGGATGCCTTATTGGTGAGGCTATCCTCGTTCCATCAGGGCGAACTAAATTAGCCTATTCCAACCACCCCTCATGGATTTTCATGGGCATTCATGGGGGCTAGTGAAGAAGGCACCGAACTTGGGGTTGCAGTCCTAACCGACCGGCTGACATGCTGATGACCCCTATGATGATCGCTGGGTTGAGCATTCTGGCGATCTTGCCCCGTAGGTACAGAACTTGGAGTTGCGGTTCTGACTGATCGACTTGATTTGGATCGGTTATTCTTGTGGGAATTATGAGACCCACTTTGCCTCTTCCGACATTAACGTTGGTTGCCAAAGGGGGTAACCGAGCCAAAACCTCATCAATCTGCCTGTTTTCCTTAGCGAGATGGCTCCTCAACTGCAAGTTTTCCAATTTGACGGCAGTTAGGTAGTCTGGATTTGGATTCGACGGCAATGATGCCGAACTCTCAATGTCGCCTTGTCCTGCCAGTTGTTCTCTCGAACATTGCTGAATCTTAGGGCCACGTTCATTTGAAACAGCAGTATGATGGGCCTCCTTCCCACCGGGTTGTTCTATCTCATTATCATGCATTGACCAAGTGAGCACCATGATGAGAATCGACTGGGATTTTGATGAAGCACTAATTTTCTCTTAATGAAAGCACCAAACTGTTGATGCGGTTTTTCGCCAACAATGTATTAAGAAATAACAAGGGCAAATTAGTGCTTAATGGTAAATTATAATGAAAAATATCAAGAACACAGAACTTTTGCGTGGTTTAGTGGTTAAAATCCACCTAATCCACGAGTCAATATTATTGTTGTTTCTTTCTCTATTTTGGCAAAGTTTCGGTATTACAAAATCATCTCCTTTCCTGTCCAATATTCCCAGAATTTATAGGGGAATTCCATGTACAGGTTTGGGTAACTGCTTGAGTCAATCACACATTTTCATAATGTCTCATTCCATACAAATAATTTCCATTTATATTGGGATATGATTTGATCACAAAGTAAGTGTCCTTTTATCTCGGATAATACATATGGCAACCTGGTCATGAATAAGTGTATAAGCAAATCCCAAATCTTTGGGAATCCTTTAGTATGCAGTATGTGTTATATCTAAATCACCCGAGCAAAGTAGCTTCCACGAGCTTGCATTCTAACAGCTATCCGACCCCGAGCTAGTGCTTTGATGACTTATCTTATTCGTAGTTTGTGGTAAGGTCAGAATGCCTAACACCAGGTCTGACCATTACGAACCTCGAGCTGTCCGTATAGATAATAATCAGATATTCTTCTTGATTACTTTTCCACGTAATTATTTGCCAGATGTACCCGAGCTGAGTGAATGAACTCGTGCTAAGTTTAGGGTACAACAAAATGCTTATACACGATTTGTATCGCTGTCGTAATTCTCTATTTCCTAGCCCACCATTGATGCTTGAGGCTTTTTCTAAGAAGAAATGAGAATTGGGATTGAACAAGCCTTAATAACTCACAAAGTCAAGCATTTTCTTTAAAAGTTTCTTGGAGAAAACTTGAGATTCTTGAAAGCTAGAGAGAGAGGTTAGAGAGAGATTTGAGAGAGTGATCGAGTCTTCCAAAACTCTATGAGGATCCATTTATTGTGTAGGCATTATCATTAGGTCTAACCAATAAGATTAGAGCTAAAATCTTGTCATTTGGTGCTTAAAAACGTGTCCATACGAGCACGTCAGGCAACATGTCGCTTGCCTGGGGCGATGCGTTGCTTGCATGGGGTGGTGCGTCGCCTACTAGCAGGCGATTCATCACCTAGACTTTTATGTCCCTTTGCATCTAGGTGATGCATCGCCACGTCCTCTGACTTGTGACCCCTCCAATGGACCTAAAATTGTTTCAAATACTACCAAACATTTTAAGGATCCTTAAATAGCTCCATGTATCACTTTGGACCCAAAAACATAGTTTTTAAGTGTCTACAATTGAAACTCAAATTTCACATCTTCACTATGTGAAATTCAGCTAGTTTTTTTATACATAGCTTGTATAATAACACTTATCATTTGTATTTAATCAATCATAACATATTCTTGGGTTCCTTGCCTCCCTAATTTTTGGCCCAATTCACTACAACAAAAAAAGCCATTTGCGTCAGTTTATAACTGCCACAATTGAGTTTTTGCGTCAGTTTGATATGTGACACAATTGCTCATGACGCAAACCAGAGTTTCATTTGCGTCAGTGGGGCACTGTCACAAAATAGCATTTGTGGCAGTGCCCCACTGACGTAAATGACACTCTGGTTTGTGTGAGTGTGGCACTGCCACAAATGTTAAAAATGAGTATTTTTTGCGTCAGTTGGGCACTGTCACATAAAGTATTAACCAGGGAAATTGCAAATGTTTATGCCAATTTCCATGGCCTATTTTGATAAAAAAAAAATCAGCACCAGAAACAAAAAAACAGTAGTATGAACAGAAAAACAGCAGTATGAACAGAAAAACAACAGTATAAATTTTGTTAAACATTTATCTAGAGTTAACATTTGAAATAAAAACTATAAAAGTAATTCAGATATCAAAGTTAATATATGTACTCTTATGTTCTAAATTTCTAAGTATTAAACCTACTTAAACTAAAATTTTCTCACCAACTTGCTCATTTGCTAATTGAGATACGCCATAATTGATTCAGTCCACTCATCCCGTATCTCGTTGATTTCGTCAGCCGAATATGGACTTGTATTCGTAAAATAATTAGAAAATATTTAAAATAATAAGTTAGAAATCATCCAAATAAAATCATGAACGATAGTTTAAATGAAAATTAAAAATTAAAACAATACCTCTGTAATGACCCAAATTCACTAATAAGGCTTAAGGGCCTTGATTAGTGTGCCGGGAGGGCATAATTGGATTATATGTGAATTAAGTAATTAAAAGCATGTAATATGATTATTTGAATATCTGTGATGCATGACTATGTGTACTAGTATGCATGTAGGCCCTGATTAGGTTAGAAGGGCATATTCGTAATTTTGGCCCGTTGAGGGCATAACTACATATATTTGTGATAAATTGTCGAGACCACATTATTTTGTGGATATATTTTTAATCTGTGGCTCGAGGCGATCTAAGTGAGCGGTTTAGCGAAAAAGTCACGGCGGGGAAATTATACTCGGCTCGAGGCGAGCCTGAGGGTATTTCTGGGGATTTAGAGAATATATTGGAGTTTATTTTGATATTGAGGAATATAGTTGGTGGTTAGTTAGGTGTCAGGAAGTAAGCGGTAAACATTAGAGACACTCAAGGAATTAGCGGGAATTGGGAATAAATGACCAGAATGCCCTTAGAAGGATTAAGGGCTTAAAATTTAATGGGAGGGTATTATGGTCATTTGGCTTATAAGGGATAAGAGTTAAGTTTCTTTATGCCTTAGTGGGAAGTCTAGAATCAGAAGGAAGCTGAAAGAAAAGAAGAAGAAAAAGAAAGAAGGAAAACAGGGGGTCATTTATTCTCCCATTTGGTTTAGGTTTCTTCCTTATCTCTTGAAGGAATTTGGAGCTGAAACTCAGGGAGAGTCTGGGCAGGAGCTTGAGGCTAGGGTCCTTGGTTTGGTTTGAGGAATTAACAAGAGTAGTCCATCCATTTAAGGTAAGGTTGCTTTTCAGTTTCTGGTTCTAATGTAAACTTGGATTTTGAGCTGAGTTTTGGTGGGAATTCTAGGGAATTGAGACTGAAGCTTTGAGGAGGTGAAGGCTAAGCAAGAGTGGAAGATAACCTAGGTTGAGCTCTTCCATCAAAGGTAAGGAACTCTGGTTCAAGTTCTGTGATTTTAGTTGATTTCTGTTGAGTTTTGAGCTCTAGGATCAGCCATGGTGAATTTTGTGTTTTGGGGTGCATGTGATTGAATTTCTTGTGGTTGGGACTTGTGGGATGAGTTGAGGATGTTGGGAGGCTTGTTTTGAAGTTTGGTTGAGATTTTTTTGAGTTTTGAAAAGATTTGGCTCAGGAAAATTCGAAGGAGAAAAATCTGTGCTGGGCTGTGCTGTGACTAGCACTGCAGCGCTAGTCACTGGGCGCTTCAACGCTAGGCCCTGAAGTTCCAGAGCCTTTTGGCTCTGCTTGTAGCGCTATAGCGCTCTCCTTAGGGCGCTGTAGTGCTACCCTATTTCCAGAAAGGGGTTTTTTGGTTATTTCTAAGGGTTTTTGCCCGGGGGGTTCGGGGTTTGATTCCACCACCCCGTTTGGTGGAATTAGGGCTTTCCGAGCGCTCGGGATTGGTCCCGAGGCTAGGTTTTGGATTTGAGGTTTGGTGATGATTCTGATCTATGCCGTGACTAGGTGAACACTAGGGCTCAGATGGGATTGTGCTCGAGGATCAAATTGAACAAAGCTAGCGAAATCTAAAGGTAAGAAAACTGAACCCGGTTATGTGTTTTTGATGGGACTAAGAGCTCCCTATATCTGTATGATGTCATAGATGGTATTATGCCTGGGACATGTGATTAACGGCCTAAGGGTGCCGTAGACAATACTTACGCACAGGGCGCGGCTCGGCCACTGGTAGCTGATGACAGCTTAATATTCATTGAGCTCGGTTTAAGCGGGTCGGAGTCAGTGGGATAAATAGAGGGTGCCGCCTAAGGGCAGTAACCCTAGTTATCATATGTGAATTGGTTATTGATATGAAATGATGTACTTGGTACGTTGAATACTTGAATAACATGAATATTTGGACTGTTGAGTACATGTATATATTGTATGAGTTATCTGGTTGTTTGCTTAATGATTATGCTCTGTTATGGTATTTTCTTGCTGGGCCTCGGTTCACAGGTGCTACGTGGCGCAGGTAAAGGCAAGGGCAAGTTGGACCAGTCCTGAGATGGAGGGCTTCGAGGCTGAACGTACATAATCAGCTGATCGGCCGCCAAGGCCGAGGAGTGGAACAGGACGAGAAAAGATAAATTGTATGTCTTGCCTTAGAGTGGCTTATAACTGCATTTTAATCCCAAAAATTTTTAGACTGTCTTTTAACTTTACTATGTTTGGGATCCCATGTAAGGAAAAATGTTTGTTTATAAGTAATGAAGCTTTTGAGACCAAAATCTTTTAACCCTAGCTCAACTGTAGTTTCAGTGACACATTTCAAATTAAATGACTTGATTAGCAAGTCTTGCACATTTATAATCACACAGTGTAGCGGTCTTGGCTATCCAGGGTGTTTCAACCTCATTTTTCAAGTAGGCCTTCCGTCTAGGCTGTGAAATCAAGTCTCTAGCAAATTTCATAATGTAAAAGCCACACTTGGTTGGCCCAGTCTGGTTTCGACACAATTACAACATAGTTATCCAAATTTAAGTATTATATATAGTAAGTTATTATAATAGAAAAATGTCAAAAAGTTGAATACGATAAGTAATATAATTTACTTACCTTAGGAACACAAACTTTTAGATTGATTGACTCTTTTAGTCTTCGGCGTGTATCATATTGATCCAATGCCCTACACACAATATTAATATTTACCCATATATGAGTTTGCAATAAAATCATAAATTAATTAAGTAATATGAAAAACTTACATGATAATTATCTCATCGATTTCCGGACGAAAATGTGAGTTTACAGGATCCAAAAAAGCCACTGAATGACTGTGTGGCTGAATTAATACTAACATCCAATGAAAGCTACAATAAAAAAACTTGTGTAAGATATTTATCAATAAACAAAATATATGAATATAAAATTAAGTTGACTTACTTGTTGTTCCAAGGACAAATTAGAAACCATGTCTCTAGCTCCATCTGTAGAAACCGATCGAAGAGATTTTTAGCATGTACTTCATTGGTTCCTGCATTAGTGGACACTAAAGCGGGATGCATGAAAGTGTACATGTGGTTCAATCCCTTCGTTTGCACCAAATCATCGAGGAAGCTACATATAATTAAAAAATTTATAAACTATTAAATTTCAAGTTAAACTAAATAAACTAAAAGATTATAAACACCATTGTACCTCATATATAATGCTAGCTCAGTCTGTCCAATCATCTCATAGTTACAAAAGTGGAGGATATCATCTTTCCCTAACAGAGCGATAATTTGGAATCCAAATACCCTTTCAACAATGGGAATTTCTACCACGCGGTCAGCTTTCCATTTATCAATAAACTTCACCAAACACTTCAATGTTCTTGTGATAGGAAATTTTGTAAGCTCCAGTGTCAATGCCTCTATTCTTTTCTTTGATTGTCTTGGTTGTTGAGTAGAGGGCGCAAGTGGCTCTTTCGTTTGTTGATTAGTAAGAACCCAATGTTGTGGCCATCCAACATCATACCCGACTGGTTGTCCAACTTTGTTAACAATTGTTCTCCAAGTAAAGGTGGTGGAGCCTTTCCAAATTTAGGTTTACCATTAAAGGCATCTGTCAAACTTCGAAATTTATGTTTTCCGGATAAGAAATTTCGGTGTCCCATATAACAAATCTTTCTAGAATGTTTTAAATATTCAGAATGAGTCCCTTCTTCACAAATGGGACATGCCTTGTACCCTTTCACACTAAATCCAGAAAGATTACCTAAGGCTGGAAAATCATTAATAGTCCACAACAACACTGCTTTAAGATTAAAATTTTCTTTCTTATAAGCATTGTAAGCATTAACCCCCTCATACCACAATGTGCTCAAATCATCAATTAAAGGAGCTAGGTATACATCAATATCATTTCTAGGTTGTTTAGGACCAGATATCAACAAGGTCAACATGGTAAACTTCATCTTCATACACAACCATGGCGGTAGATTATAGATGACTAATATTACAGGCCAACAACTATATTTACTACTAAGGGAATTGTGTGGATTAATTCCATCAGCAGAAAGACTCAAACGAATATTCCTCGGTTCATTGCCAATTATGGCTATTTAACATCTACTGTTTTCCAAGCTGGTGAGTCAGCTGGATGTCTTAGCTTGCCATCCCTTACTCTGTCTTTAGCATGCCAAATTAAATTTTTAGCATGATCATCATTTCGGTACAACCTAACCAAACGAGGTATCGATGGTAGGTACCATAAAACCTTTGCAGGGACACCTTTTCTATCTGCATCTAAATTTTGTTCTTTTGCCATCTAGACTCGCCACATGTCGGACATGCAATTGCATCAACAAATCTCTTTTGATATAAGATGCAATAGTTAGGACAAGCATGTATTTTTTCATATTGTATGCCTAACGAACGCAGTGTCTTCTTTGCTTCATAAAATGAAGACGACATTTCATTACCTTCGGGTAATAATTCTCCTAAAAATGTTATCAACTCTGTCATTCCCTTATCACTCCACCCATGTTTGGCTTTTAAGTTATAAAACCTAAGCAGTGATGATAATTTAGTGAACCTTGTACAATTAGGGAAAATAGGTTTCTTAGCATCTCTTAAGATTGACTGAAATTTAATTAGATCCACATGTGATTCATATTGTGCATCATCAATCATTTCTGCAATGTCATCAACTTCGTAATCCACATCAAAATACTTATTATTCTTAGATGGTCCCTCATCAGTGACTTTCATTCTTTCTCCGTGCAAAAACCATACTTTATAACTTTTGTCTATTCCATTCCTAAATAAGTGGTCTTTTATTTCAAAAATTGGCATGCTCACAACGTTACCACACTTAACACATGGATAAGGAATACTATTAGGAGATTGATTATTTCTGGCACAAAATTCCAAGAAAAACTCAACTCCATTCCTATATTTCACGGATAATCTATCCGCTGACATCCAATCTCTATCTATTGTCAAACATCACACAAAAACAAACAAACAAAGCAACAAAGATTAACAATTAAGTTCGTGGATTACTTAATTGACAAGTAAATAAAGGAAACAATATGTCCAAAAAAAATTGGGCAGCATTTCTCTATTTCTATCACATTTCCCAAATTTAAAATGTGCATTTATACAACACATAGTATACACAAAAATATCCAACTAATCAATCAAACATGCATAATTCCCAAATTACTAAATCTTAAAAAAAAATTGGACAGCATTTCCCCTATTTCTATCATATTTTTCCCAAAATTTAAATAAACATATATTCACCACATAAATACAACAAACCAATTAATCAGTCAAACATGCATAATTCTCAAATTACTAAATCTTTAAAAAATTGTGCAGCATTTCTCCTATTTCTATCATATTTCCCAAAATTTAAATAAACTTATATTCATCACATAAATACAATAAACCAATTAACCAATCAAACATGCATAATTACAGCCTTATATCACCGCAGCACACAGTCCTAGAACCTATCTCTACTATTTTATAATTCGTACATTCCACTAAGTTTAATATCTTAATTATACATTAAGGTTTAAAACATTACCTCTAATATAAAATCCTCCGAAGCTTCATCCCACCAACAAAGTTGTCAACAAAATACCTACTCAAATATAACAATAAACAAAAAAATAATAAAAAAGTTGACAAAATATAAAGAAAAATATATTAAAGCTATATTGTAACTAAATAAACAATAAAGTGCTTAAAGAAAACAAATAATTTGTTATATGTACTCATTTATATACTTAAACCCGAAATAATTTTTTTTTAAAAAAAGGTTAACAAATCACATAAAGAAAAATCGACTATAAATATCCTAACTAAATCAATAATAAAATATAACTTAAAAAAATAAACAATTTTAATATATATACATATTTAACCAATTAAGCCTAAAATTTAAAAAGTTAACAAAATATAAACAAAAATTTACTAATAATAATCAACTTAAACAATTAATAAAATGAAACTTATACAAAATATATACATACTCATTTACATAAGTAAATTCGAATTAAATTAAATTTTAAAAATAAGTTAATAAAAAATAAAAAAATTCTAAAAAAATAAAATATTAAAATGCAAAGTTTAAACCTAAAACAATTTCATAATCATTAATATAAAACTATCTAAAAATTAAAAATCCGAAATATAGTCAATTTATAAAAAAAATCACAAAAATTAAATTTAAATCATAAAAATTAATAAAATTACACTTACTTGTGGTAATTGAGCAATGTGGGTTCTTGAAGTAGAAAACCCCAAAAAACCAAGAAAGTTTTGGGTTTTCAAACTTTATTCTTCAAAAATACAAAATCTATACAATTTTTTTTTTAAAAAAAACTATATATAAGTTTCATAAACATATATAAATCATTATTTTTACATTAAAATTGAAAAAAATGAATAAAAACGTACCTAAATGAGTAAAAGTCGGATGGGGCGCCGCTGGTTTTTGAAGGATGTGTTTCTAAAATTTTTAGGTGAAATGGGTCTGTTGGGGACGGTGGAGGGTTTTGCTGAATATGTGGGCCATTTGCGTCAGTGCCTCACTGACGCAAACACTCCGTTACCGTCAGTGGGCCACTGACACTGTTAACGACCCGTTTACGTCAGTGGGCCACTGACGCAAACAACCCCATTAAACATCGTCAGTGTACGTTATGACGCAATTGCCCCCTCATTTGTGGCAGTGCCCAACTATCACAAATGCTAATTTTTGGTCAACAGCGTCAGTCAACTGCGTTATCTGACACGTTTGACTGACACAATTGCCATTTTTTGTAGTAGTGATTCTAAAATGTCATTGCAAGAAAGATACTACTTTGTTTCTTATTTCTTATTGCTTTCTGCTCATTGGAATGTGCCCAAATTGCTAGAAGATTATGACCCTATGAAAGTCAACGCAGTCTAAAACATTGTGAGAATCCCTAATGTTCTTTTGGATGAGTGGAGATGGGTTCTAAACGCTAATGGAAAATCCTCTACGAAATCAGCCTATCTTGCTGAAGCCATGTCGCGCACTCTAGAGAAACTATCTATTCCTAGTAAGGATTGGAACAGATTATGGCATGCAAAGTTACACGAGAGGCACAAGGTTCAAGGTGGTGCATCCTTTCTAATGCTCTTCTGATGAAGGATAGTATTTCTAAGATATTGAATTTGGAGGACGACTTGTGCCCTTTGTATGGAGCTAGTCCGGAAACTACGGATCATGTATTCTTGTTTTGTGACTTTGCTAGGTGTTTATGGCTATCCTCTTCTTGGACTATCTTTCCTAACCAAAAAATCACACCTTCTTGTGTGAGGTAGCTTCGTCATATCTGGGACTTGAAGAAGAGACGTACAGATGTGAATGAATTTCTGTTATTTGCTTCTATCACGATATATGTTATCTGGTTTTCTAGGAATAGATTAATCCGTGATAAGATAACTCCTATTGCCCCTAAGTGTGTTAAGGAAATCAAAGCCAAATTTGAAGAATACATAAATGCTATTATCCCCTCTTAGTCTTTGTGTGCAGAGGTCAATTGTGCTTCCTAGTCCCTTCCCATGATCAGCTAGGTGAAGGTTAACTTCGATGTGTCAAAGGTAGATGATAAAATGATGCTAAGTGTGGTTGTCCGCTCTTCGACTGGAGACATTTTATGGGTGTCGACTAACCGGATCCTTCCAACTTTGACCCTAGTAGGGGAAGTCAGAGCAGGTCTTCTTGCACTGTCTAAGCTGTCTCAACGAACCATCAGTATGTTGTCATTGAGGGTGACTCATTTTCTGCAATAGAAGCTTTCAAAGGAAATTGGAGCCACTGGGAACTAGTGGCCATTGTTGCAGATATTCATCAGCTGTTAAACAAGTGCTTTGCTTGTAATTTTTCTTTTATATCTACAAACTTTAACTATTTTGCTTATAACCTTGCAAAGTGGGCTATGTTTTCAAACCTTTCTGGGGAATTAGATGTTTGTTCTATTCCTAGTGATGTCTTTTGTAAGCACCAGGTATGGTCTCTTTAATTTCAATCAATCTCAAAGTTTTGATTAAAAAAAAAAAAAAACTCACGTAACCAAATATAAGTTTTAAAATATATGACAACAATATTAAATTAATTATAACAATTTTTATTATGTTTGGCTACTTTATGGCATTTATTTGGCCAATTTTTGTTGTCGTTTTGTCATTCCGAAAAAGAATGTTTAAAAAGTGTTGTAGTAAATAAAGAGTTGCAAGAGTACGTTGAATTAATAATAAGGAATATACCCATTAGGTAGCTCATATTTTTGCAAAATTAAAGTTTGGTAACCTATGTTATAAATAAGTGATATTTGCGGCAAAAATATTAATGTAACATTTAAATATTTAAATTTTTTGTTTTACAAAAAAAGTATTCAAAGTTGTTAAAATATAATATTTAAATACTCAATTTTATTTTTTAGCAACAAAAATACAGAAAGTTACTAAAATATTGCACATTTACTACACAAATAGTTAAAATAAAAAATACAAATGTATTTAAAGTTGTAAGAAATTATTAAAATTATAAAAATATAAAAAATAGTCTAAATTAATTATAAAATTAAATAATAGTTTTATTTAATGAAAATAGTAAATAAATATTTTTTATTATATTAACGTATTTTAATAAATTTGTTTATCTTTTAATAGTTTTTTTAGTTATTAGTTTTTCTTTTAACTATTTTCAATCAAAAATATATTTTTACATTAAATAAACTATTTTATTTTAATTTTAGAATTTATTTAGGTTATTTTGTATATTTGATATATTTTTATAACTTAAAATACATTGTATTTATATTTTGTTAACTATTTGGTAATAAAGGTGCAACGTTTTAGCAACTTTAATATT
This sequence comes from Humulus lupulus, assembly GCF_963169125.1. NCBI lineage: Eukaryota > Viridiplantae > Streptophyta > Magnoliopsida > Rosales > Cannabaceae > Humulus > Humulus lupulus. Next base: position 268,417,892 of record NC_084793.1, read on the forward strand.
TTTGTCAGAAAAAATTTGATATTTAAATGCTACATTTTAGTAATTTTGGGTACTTTACCTGTAAAATAAAGTTTGGGTATTTAAATATTACATTATGTAAACATGGAGTATTTTTTCCGCAAAATATCCTTATAAACAATACTCACTAGGTATCCTTCAATTTGTAAATGAGTTAAAAATGGTACCCTCCCCTTTAATTTTGTCAACAAATTTTTAAAAATGCCTAAATTTCCCTCCATTATACCAAATTAATTAATTACTAAATCTTTTAAAAAAAATTAATTTTAAAATTAAAATAATATTAACTTTATAAACTTAAAAAGAATTAAAAAAAAATAAAACAAAACTCTCTCTCCTTCCCTCACCCGTACTTTATCTTTCCCATAGTTCAAAATTAAAAAAATATGTCGATTCAAACATCAATCTATAAACAACAATACACCAATTCTCACGTGCACACATACATACATATATTGAAACTTTTTTAGATAGGGCATCACTTTTGATCGTCTTAGGGGGCTTTTTCTATTTTCGGCACTTAATAAAATTATAACCTAATTTTTTATATGATGACATACATTATAGTTATAATAGACATCCAGTTAATTTTTGAGAAATTTCGAATAATTTAAGACGTTGAAATCAGAGTTCAAATAGTCAGTTACAGCGTGCCTGACTTTTTTTATACGAGTAGAAAACATATTATTTGAATTCTGATTTCGGCACTATAAATTATTTGAAATTTTTCTGAAAATTAGGAGGATGTCGAATATAATTATCATATATGTTGTCCTACAAAAAAAAAAAGGTTATAATTTGTCCAAGTATTGAAATTAGAAAATGCTCCTACACTATGAACAAAAGTAATGCCCATACTTAAGAATCTATCTCTATATATATATATCTTAATAGAAAAATCTTGATAAATGTAAGATAAATAATAAATATGATCTCACGAGTTAATAATATGTAAACTACAAAATATCCTTGAAACAAAACAGACAAAAAGGATTCTACCAAACAAAGATTCAGCCATTCAGGAATCTCACTTTGAACATCTCTTATATAGCTCGATTGTTAAATAACCAAAAAAAAGTTGGGCCTAGATGTCTTGTATGCAGTCTTCACCTTCCTAGTTCGTGGTCTAACCTTCTTGAAGACGAATGAGAACTTAATTATTGAATTGTGGAATTGTTTGGAGATCTCTTGCAAAGCCAGCTGTGATGGTTGCAGTCTTAATGATTTGGATGCAAGAAAACTTGCCTCTATGGCAAGAACCCATCTCGGTCTGTACCACAGCCTCGTTAAGAGTGGTGTCACGGTATTCCATATCACATTGTGATAAATGGTTCGACTTCGACCCAAATAAGAGGTTGTGATGTATATCGACTTTTAATTACCACTTAATGTACCAATTACTATATTCACACCAATCAGTTAGGACAGCTACGATTGGTGTGTCAATTCAGTTTAGTTAATTATTAGACCAAGTTTAAGAGAATATCTATATAAAGTTATTAGACTCATTTGTAAAATAACTTGATGTATCCGAGTTCTATTCATTAATAAAACACGTATACATGTAAACACTGTGCACTTGAGTATGTGTGATTATGAGATTAGTGTATGCTTCTGGGTGTTCTTGAAGTTGATTACTGTGTGTAAGATTTGAATAGTTTTCATAACAACTAGTATCAAGAGCCAGGTCATTTAAAGAGAATTCTCGATTTCATTTTCAAGATTCTAGTGGACAACCAGAGTAGATGGGAAATGCAAAATTTGATCTTGAAAAGTTTACAGGGAATAATGATTTTGGGTTAAAAAGAGTCAAGATGCGTGTTCTGTTGGTACAACAAGGATTGTAGGATGCTTTGTTGGGAGAAAAGAAGTTGCCTGCAACATTGTCTGGAAAGGAGAAGATTGATTTTTCTTGAGAATGCACACAGTGCCATTATACTCAGTCTTTGGGACAAAGTGCTACGTGATGTTTCAAAAGAAGCAACAACAACTGGCTTATGGCTCAAGTTGGAGAATCTTTACATGGTAAAATCTCTTGCAAACTGATTATTCTTAAAACAAAAGTTGTATTCTTTTCAGATGACACATATTGAAGATCATCTTGATGACATCAATAAGATCATTCTTGATCTGGAAAACATTGGGATCAAGGTTGATGATGAAGACCAAGCCATCATAGTTCTTAACTCTCTTCCCACGGAAAGCTATGAGCATTTTGTGGACCCCAAGATTCATCTGCTAGTATTAAATGATCAAATCAAAGATGCGCAGCGGAATATATGGACTCATTTTAATAAATATTAATACCAGCCAGGATTATATACATATATAAACATTAAATCACATACAAAAAAGATCAAGGATTACCTCTTGTGGCCTATCAAGTATCATTGAATCTTTCTGTATAAAATCAACGATCTTCCTATCCAGTAATCTGAAAGCTCACACATTGATCTTTAAGACCATTCCTCAAACACACAAGGACAGGTGTGGGCACGTAGGATTCAAAATGTTGATTTATGTGACTTTCTAGATGTACTCAACACATGAGATCTAGAGATGTTTGACTGAGAGAAGAGGTTTAGAATTGTCGCTTTTGAGAGAGAGAGAGAGACTCTATATTTTTAATCTCATAATAATAATAAAAAGCTTCTTCTGAAAGTCACGTACAATCAGACTTGTATAAAAAAATTAATCTAATTAAATAATCTTTATTTTATTTAAAAATAAAATACAAATTAAAACTGATCTGATATTTATATTTAATAATTTATTTAAATCATATTTAAAAAGAATAATTAAATAATTAATTAAACAAATTTATTTGAAATTCAAAATTCAAATCCCAGGGATAAAAAATCTCTGAGTTAGGCGCCATACACTGTGTTATACAGTGTGTGTCGCCCAACCTTATTAGGGTTTCTCTAATTTTCTCATTTTTCTGTTTAATCAACATTTAAGACAATATATTTATCCCAAAATAAGTATCAATTAATTCAAAATTAACTTAACTTTATCTTAAAATATCAGTTTTAAATTAAATAAATAAATATTATATTCTAAATAAGATATTTATTATTCTCTCTTTATATTAATCCAAACAACATTAATATTAATTTTAACCTATAGTTTTTCAAAATAAAAACTATATAGTTAAATTATTAATTATTTCACAATTAATGAATTACCCATAATTATCACATAATTATTTCCTTGCCCTGAAATATTAATTCCTTTGCAATTTAGTCATTCTATCTACAAATCTTTCTTTTGACATCCTTACCCTTGACTGTGTAGGTTAGAGGTGATTTGGGGACCATGGACCTATAATATGAAGCTCCAATAAACAAGATCATTAATCAAACTCTTTAATCTAATAATCTTGTTTATTAATTACATGATCACTCTATTATAAATATGGAATTGCAATCTAAGTATTTATATAATTATATATACAAAGTTTTCTCTTGTAGTCCATTGATATAATCAATATGTGTAGTTTTGTCCTCCATTATTGGTTCGTTAATTAGAGCTGGTCAAAATTATTGTTTTGCCCTTCTAATTACCTTTTGATCCTTAAGTGTCATTAATTCACTAGCGAATAATTAATCTATAATCTAATTATAGATTTAAGCTCAATAACTATTTAGTTCCAGAAGTAGTCCTCAATAGAACCAATATTCGATCCGTTGGGAAAGCATGGATTCCAATATTGTAATTCATCCTCCCACCCATCCATGATATTGAATCTACAAAACAAAAGTCATTAGCCTCATTATTCTAAGAGACATTAACGAGTGAATTAAAAAAGATCCAATAAACATAAACAGGAGTTCATGAATACTCAGGGTTTAGACTCATCTACAAATGATCATCTATTATGATAAGAATTAAATCTTTATGTCAAACAGAAAGTTTATACAGATAATTAATTCTCATTGGTCATGTCATATATAATCTCTATTATATACAACACCTTTACTAAGATGTCTATCCACATCAGTAATCTGGATCTAGATTACTCGCATCTCGTATGGTTAGCAAACTGTACTAGTAACCATTCATTAAAGATTCCATACTTTAATATGTTTACTGATTATTTTATTCATTATATATGATCTTAATTCTCTCGTGCTAATACAATATCATATTCTCATGAATGAATAAGGAATATTCTTGATATTATTATATAATGAATTCAAACAATAATTATAACATTCAAATATAATAAAATTGTACTTTTATTTAAAACCAATAAAATGTCTTTACATGATTTTAGGGAATTAATCCTAACAATCTCCCACTTTCCCTCAAAGCAAGTGAGGCATCTCCCTTATTCCCATATTACGCATGTGACCCATGAACGACTTTGCAGGAAGTGTCTTGGTAAATGGGTCAGCCAGGTTCTGTTCCGATGTTATCTTCATCACAGTCACATCACCTTGGTATACAATCTCTCTTACATGATGGTATTTCATTTCTATATGCTTTCCTCTCTTGTGGCTTCTCGGTTCTTTGGAATTAGCTACTGCTCCATTGTTGTCATGGTACAGGATTAGTGGCTTATCCTTAGCTGCTTCACAAGCCGCTATGTATTCGGCTTCCATGGTTGAAACAACTATGCTGGATTGTTTAATGCTTCTCCAGACAACAGCTCCTCCACCAAGAGTGAACACACCAGATGTCGACTTTCGACTGTCTTTGTCTGCTTAGATTTCCAAATATGTATCTAGTGGGGTTCAACTCACCCCATGAATATACAAGCATATAATCTCTTGTTCTCCTAAGATACTTAAGAATGTGCTTTACTACAATCTAGTGTTCCAAACCAGGATTTGATTGATAACGCTGGCCTAGTACACAACATAGCATACATCAGACTCACAAGCGGTGAAGCATAGGGATACATTCTCATATCCTCTTCCTCCTGAGGTGTCTTAGGACGTTGTTCCTTGGAGAGAGCGATTCCATGTCTAGTCAGTAACTGATCTTTCTTGGAATTATCCATAGAGAATCTTTCAAGCACCTTATCTATATAATTAGCCTGAGAAAGTGCCAAGAACTTGTTCTTCCTATCCCTTAGGATTTGGATTCCCAGAACATAGCTTGCCTCACCCAAATCTTTCATTTGGAACTTTTCGGCTAACCACTTCTTCACGTTTGACAATGTCTCTACATTGTTCCCAATGAGCAAAATATCATCAGCATAAAGAACTAAGAAAACCACCACTTTTCCTTTGATGTATTTGTACACACATGCTTCGTCAACATTCTGTTCAAAGCCATATGTTTTAATTGTTTCATCAAAAGTGATTTTCCAAGATCTAGATTCTTTCTTCAACCCATAAATGGAATTCAGCAACTTGCACGCCTTTTGATCTTCCCCATTCTTTATGAACCTTTCTAGTTGTACCATATAGATACTTTCATCAAGATAGCCATTCAGAAAAGTTGTCTTGACGTCCATTTTCCATATCTCATAATCATTGGCAGTCGCTATGGATAAGAAAATGCGAATGGATTTGAGCATGGCCACATGATAAATTATTTCTTCATAATCAACACCTTCTCTCTGAGTGTAACCTTTTCCTACTAGCCTCGCTTTGAAAGTCTCTACTTTCCCATCTACACCTATTTTCTTCTTGTATATCCACTTACACCCTATGGGCCTGACATCTTCAGGTGGATCCACAAGTTCCCATAAATAATTGGAATACATCAATTCCATTTCTTGGTTCATTGCTTCTTGCCATTTATCCATTTTAGGATCATCCATTGCTTCTTTAAAGGTTAATGGATCGTTCTTGTCTGCATCAGAAACAAGGACATGTGCCTCATGTTCATAGCGAACATGTTATCTCACAATCCTCCTACTACAACGTTGCACTGGGGTTTCTCTTTCAAGAATTGTGGTTTCCTCAATTTGTCGTTTATCATTTAATGATGAAGATGATTGTGATGGGATCTTATCAGCTGCGAATTCCTCCAATACTACCTTGCTCCGAGTTTTATAGTTATTCATATAGTCATGTTTAAGGAAGGCCGCATTTGTGGAGACAAATACCTTTTGATCCTTGGAACTATAGAAATAACCGCCTCTTGTCTCTGGAGCGTAGCCAAAAAAAATGCACACTTCTGACCTTGAATCATGTTTCCCTGATTTAGGTCTAAGAAAATGAGCAGGACAGCCCCAAATGCGAAAATGGTGCAAACTAGGTTTGTTTCCATTCCACAGTTTCAGTGGCGTTTTGCTAATGGTCTTAGATGGGACCACATTCAAAATGTAAGTCGTCATTTTAAGTTCATATCCCCAGAATGAGAGAGGAAGTGATGAGTAGCTTAACATAGACATTACCATGTCCAACAAGGTCCTGTTTCTTCTTTCTGAAACATGCTCCTGGTGTTGTGAGTTGGGATAGAATACCATGCTCCAACAAGAAATCTTCAAATTCTAAATCCAAATATTCTCCACCTCGATCAGATCGAAGTGTCTTACCTAACTGCTTCTCAGCCTAAGCTTTTAATTCTTGAAACTTACCAAACGTTTTAGATTTCCTAAGCATTAAGTAAGTATGACCATGTCTTGATTAATCGTCAATAAAAGTGACAAAGTACTCATATCCACCTCTTTCTTGTACATTGCTTAGACCACAAACATCGCTGTGTACAAGCTCCAAAGGTTCTTTGGCTCTATTCCCTTTCACTGTGTAAAACAGTAATGTTACACCCAAATTTCGACACAGTCATAAATGAGCCTTGAAATGTAGGCTCGTAAAGCGTAAGCTCAAAAATGACAAGCAGTGGCTGGACACTTGTACAAATTTGTGCGACTCTTGAATTGTTCTTGTTGGCCATCGAGCACAAGTTTAAAAGGCTCGAGCTTAACTATTAAGCTTGAAGGAATGGATCTTCTCCGAAGCATATGGTGTTATTCGAGCCTTAGTTGCAAGCTTGAAGATATTGGTATCCAAAGATTGAGCTTGACAAAACCACTGGCTAAGGAGGAGGCTGATTGGAATAGCAAGCTCGAAGTATTGGTCGATCTCGAAAAGCGCATTAAACTGGCATTCGAGATCAGCAACGAGTTTTTGCACACGACAACAGTTAGGAGATCCCTATTCCTTAGGGATTTGTTGTTATCTGTTATAATATAATGTAATATTATATTATATTATAATATAATGCTTTATATTAAATAAATGTGACAAAGAGTGTCACATATTGTAACATATAATAGAGAGTTACAATATTTAGATATATGAGATATATCCAAATAATGTAACATATTTGGTGTTACAAATTTGTAACTTCCAAATATTACCCTTTATTGTGTAAATTTGGTGTTACACAATATTGAGATGAATTTCATTAATCCATTTGAGAAATGGCTGTTAGAGATATGATTTTAACCCTAATAATGTGTTTTGGGGGTTACAAAATCATTTGGGAGGGTTTGGAACCGTTTGGAAAAACAGTACAAAATTTTGTGCTGAAAATGGTCAGTGGCCGCGGCCACTGAATGTTGGTGGCTGCGGCCTGTGGGACAGAGAGTAGTGGCTGCAGCCACTAATGTCTCTGGCCACGGCCACAGGCCAAAAGCTGACCAATTTTTTCAGTTTTTTCAATCTTTGTTGAGCGGCTCAAAAAACCTAAATAACTCCCAAATCTCATTTTTAATTCCATATTAATCCAATTAAACATTGGTAACAGCCATGGGGGTCGGTGGAATTTGAAATTCAAAGGGTGTCTCTAAACTCTATAAATAGGAGCCTATAGCTCACTTGAATGACACAACATTTCTATCCATTAGAGCACTTGGCTAGAACCACCTTGAGGCTTGATTATTCCAGAAAGCATTTCCAAAATTTGTGAGAGATCCCTTAGTGCTTGAGTTAGGTGGAAATAAGCTTTTGGACAAAGGTTTCAAACCTTGTTCAAGTTGGTGATCCCCAACACTCTTCACTTTGGTTGTGTGAGTGAGAGTTTATTATTTTTGTTCTTGTTCTTATTTTCTTCTATTGCTTTTTCTTCTTGTTCTATTTACTTGTACTTTTGTTTAAAAGTTGTAATCCTTTTATTTCCTTTGTTCAAACACTTCTAGTTTACTTGTATCTTTTTGTAATAGAGTTGTACTTTCTATTTCTATCATCTTACATCTCCTTCTCCTTTTATTTGTATTTTCAGTTATAGAGTTGTAACACTCCTTTTAATCAATCATTATTTATTTGTAATATATTGCATATAGTTGTATTTTCTTACCATTTCCATTGAGGCAATCTATTTTTTTCCTAACATTCAAAAGCTTACCCTTGTTTGTTTCAATGGAAGGTGAGACCATCAAAATCATGAATCAAGACCTAGTGAGGTTGGATAGGTTTGAAGGGTCCAATTTTACTAGGTGGCTAGACAATGTGAGATTCCTTTTGACCACTCTCAAAATCGCCTACATTCTAGAATCCACTCTAGAACCTCTCCCAACGCCATCCGACAAGGTCACTCCCGAGGAGGTGGAGAAAAGAAGGAAGAGGGAGGAGGAAAATCTCCTTTGTAGGGGCCATATCCTCAACGCCCTATCCAATAGGCTCTATGACTTCTACACCGAGACCAAATCGACCAAAGAGATATGGGATGCACTTGAGAAAAATTTCAAGGCGGAAGAGGAAGGTACTAAAATGTTTTTGATATCTCAATACTTTGATTTCAATTTTTTTGGTTACAAACCTATTCTTCCTCAAATTCATGAATTGCAAATAATTGTTAACAAACTGAAAGTTTTAAAGATTGAGCTTCCCGAGGCCTTTCAAGTTGGTGCTATAGTGGCTAAATTACCACCAACTTGGAAGAGCTATAGGAAAATAATCCTTCATAAAAATGAGGATTATTCTTTGGAGGAAATCCAAAAGCATATTTGAATCGAAGAGGAATCAATATGTAGAGATAAAATTGTGGAGGGGTCTAATGGAGAGACTTCCAAAGCAAATGCGGTGTCACAACCAAAACATCCCAAAAACAAAGGGAAAAAAGGTAATGAGAAACCTTTGGGTCCAAAAACCAACCCAAACAAGTTTAAGGGTGAGAAAGGTCCTTGCTTTGTGTGTGGGAAAAAGGGTCACTATGCTAGAGAGTGTAGGCATAGAAAAGACCAACAAGGACCTAAGGTGAATGCAACTCAAGAGGAAAACATAGTTGCTACCCTTAGTGAGGTGAATGCGGTCCAAGGCAAGATGAAAGGGTGGTGGTATGATACATGTGCCACCATTCATGTCACCTATGACAAATCATTGTTCAAGACCTTTGAAGAGTCAAAGGGCAACCATAAGATTCAAATGGGCAATGAGGGAAAATCCAAGGTACTTGGCAAAGGTACCATTGAAGTCTTTTTCACCTTCGGCAAAAAAGTTACATTAGTGAATGTACTTTATGTTCCCGAAATGAGTAGAAACTTGGTAAGTGGTGATTTTCTTGGCAAGCCCGGCATTAAAGCCGTTTTTGAGTCTGGTAAACTTATACTTACCAAATCAAATGTATTTTTGGGAAAGGGCTACTCTTGTGAGGGTATAGTTAAATTGTGCACCAATGATGTAACTTTCAATGTTATCAATAAAAATGATACTTTCGCCTATATTGTTGAGTATGATTCTTTATTTTTGTGGCATCTTAGACTATCACATATAGGTTTTTCTACCATGAAAAGAGTAGTAAAATGTGGTATGATTGCATGCAATATTAAAAACTATGGTAAATGTGAAACATGTGTTAAGGCAAAAATGATTAAGGAACCATTTCCTAGTGTAGAAAGATCATCTAATTTACTAGATTTAATCCATAGTGATCTTTGTGAATTAAATGGTGTTTTAACTAGAGGTGGTAAAATGTATTTTCTTTCTTTTATAGATGATTTTAGTAGATATACCTATGTGTTTCTTTTAAAGCATAAATATGAAACTTTTGATGCTTTTAAATTGTATAAATTAGAAGTTGAAAATCAACTAAATAAAAAGATTAAGGTGCTAAGAAGTGATAGAGGAGGAGAGTACTTCTCTAATGAATTCAATACATTTTGTGAAGAAAATGGTATAATTCATGAGTGCACTGCACCTTATACACCAAAACACAATGGTGTTGCCGAAAGGAAAAATAGGACCTATCTAGAGATGATAAATTCTATGTTGGTGTTTTCTAAGTTGAACTTCAACTTATGGGGTGAAGCGCTTTTAATCGCTTGTCACATTCTTAATCGAATACCGATGAAGAAAAATGAGATATCTCCATATGAGTTATGGAAAGGAAGAAAACCCAACATAGGGTACTTCAAAGTGTGGGGGTGTCTTGCATATTGCAAGAAAACCAAACCTAATAGAACAAAGTTAGGTTCAAGAGCCATAAAGTGTTCTTTTGTTGGTTATGTAAACAATAGTAAAGCTTATAGGATATTAGACTTAGAGTCTAATATTGTGATTGAATCTAGAGAAATTGAATTTTTGGAGAATATGTTATGTGACAACAATTCTCAAGCTTCAACATCTCTAAAGGAGAATTTGTTATATGAGAAAAATTCTCAAGCTTCTACATCCAAAGTTGATTCTCAAGAGGAGAATTCTCAAAAGGATGTAAAGCAACCCCTTGAACCTAGAAGAAGTCAAAGGCTTAAAAATCATAAAAGTCTAGTAGTGGATGAGATAGATTCTCAACGAATTTCATTCTACATGGTAGAAGGAAATAGAGATGAAGTTATTAGGAAAATTCCTATTGTACTTCTCGTTGAGGATGATCCTAAGACTTATAGAGAAGCTATGCAATCGAGAGATAGTGCATTTTGGAAAGAAGCCATCAATGATGAGATGGATTCCATTCTTTCCAATAACACTTGGCAATTGGTAGACCTCCCACCGGGGTCTAAGCCAATTGGGTGTAAGTGGGTATTTAGGAGAAAATACCACATTGATGGCACTATCCAAACCTTTAAAGCTAGATTAGTAGCTAAAGGGTTTAGGCAAAAAGAGGGTATCAATTATTTCGATACCTATGCGCCTGTTGCAAGAACAACTTCTATAAGAATTTTGTTCGCTTTAGCTTCTATACACAACTTGTATGTTCATCAAATGGATGTCAAAACGGCATTCCTTAATGGTGACCTCAATGAGGAGGTCTATATGGAACAACCTGAAGGGTTTGTCCTACCAAAATATGAACATAAAGTATGTAGACTTGTAAAATCCTTATATGGATTGAAACAAGCTCCTAAGCAATGGCATGAGAAATTTGATCAAGCCATCATGTCTAATGGGTTTGGACATAACAATGGAGACAAGTGTTTGTATTCCAAAACTTGTAAGGGATATGTGATCATTGTTTGCTTATATGTGGATGACATGCTTATTCTAAGTAATAACATGAAAGGGATAGAAGAAACGAAGAGGTTTCCATCATCAACCTTCAAGATGAAAGATCTTGGAGAAGTTGACACCATACTTGGTATCAAAGTAAAGAAACATAGTGGGGGGTTTTGCGTTATGGCAAGCCCACTATGTTGAGAAAGTATTGAACAAATTTAACCATCTCAAGGTTAAAGATGCCAATAATCCATTCGATCATAGTGTAAAACTAGAGAAGAATGAAGGAAGAGCGGTGACTCAATTGGAGTACGTTAGTGCTATAGGGAGTGTAATGTAGGCTGCCCAATGTACTAGACCTGATATAGCATTTTTAGTAAGTAAACTTAGTAGGTTTACAAGTAATCCAAGTGTGAATCACTGGAAGGAAATTGGAAGAGTCCTAGGTTATCTCAAGAAAACCAAAGGACTAAGTCTTCACTACTCCAAATTTCCTTAAATTTTAGAAGGATATACAGATGTAAGTTGGATATCCAATCTTGGGGATAACTTGTCCACAACTGGTTGGGTATTTACACTTGGTGGAGGTGCCATTTCTTGGGGTTCCTAGAAACAAACTTGTATATCTCATTCCACTATGGAAGCAGAGTTTATAGCTCTAGCTGCTACCGGTAAAGAGGCCGAATGGTTAAGGGATCTGTTGATAGAGATTCCCTTAATCAAAGAGAATGTATCTACTATATCGATACATTGTGATAGCCAAGCGAAATTGGCTAGAGCATACAACGGAGTGTATAGTGGGAAGTCTAGACACATTAGTCTAAGACATGGATATGTAAGAGAATTGATTCAAAGAGGAGTCATCTCAATATCCTATGTGAGAACAAGTGAAAATCTGGCGGATCCTTTCACTAAGTCACTAACGAGGGATTTAGTGACTGCATCATCTCGAGGGATGGGACTTCAACTCCCTAAAGAGATTCAAGATTGATGGTAACCTATCTTAACACTAGTTATTCAACCAGTGTTAGGTTCAATAGGTAACAACAAGTCAATCAAGTGAATATTAGTTGTACTCAAAATAAGTCCCATCTGAGATATTGAGTACTTGTGTGTTACCAAGTTGAGGTTAAAACTGAAAGGTTTTTTAATAGAATTCATTCTTGTGAAGACAAGTATTTTTGGTAACAAAATACTGTAAGAATTCTACCTATATGGACCTAGGGGTGGTGCCGCCTCTCATGAGAATTGGGAGTATTCTCAAGAACGTCCATGAATGGAAAGTGCACATGGCCATTAACGGTGCAAAGCGAGACATAGAGGTCTCAAGTGAACATCACAAAGGTGTGTGTGTTATCACCGATTTGTTATCATGAAAAGATGGTTCAATGCCTAGTGCAACCAAATTTTCGACAAATTTTGTGATAATTACACTAGTAAAGTTCAAGTTGAAAAACACTTTGCTTTATGCACTAATGCAATGACTCCTATAAGAGAGAGTTCTTATTTAATCAAGTGGAGGATATGTTATATTTTAAAAATATAATGATTGATTAAATAAGTGTTACAATAGATAACTATTTAATCTAGTGGGGGAATGTTATAATATAATGTAATATTATATTATATTATAATATAATGTTTTAGATTAAATAAATGTGATAAAGAGTGTCACATATTGTAACATATAATAGAGATTTACAATATTTAGATATATGAGATATATCCAAATAATGTAACATATTTGGTGTTACTAATTTGTAACTTCCAAATATTACCCTTTATTGTGTAAATTTGGTGTTACACAATATTGAGATGAAATTCATAAAGCCATTTGAGAAATGGCTGTTAGAGATATGATTTTAACCCCAATAATGTATTTTGGGGGTTACAAAATCATTTGGGAGGGTTTGGAACCGTTTGGAAAAAAATCACAAAATTTTATGCTGAAAATGGTCAGTGGCCGCGGCCTGTGGGACAGAGAGTAGTGGCCGCGACCATAGGCCAAAAACTGACCAATTTTTTCAGTTTTTTCAATCTTTGTTGAACGACTCAAAAAACCCAAATAACTCCCAAATCTCATTTTTAATTCCATATTAATTCAATTAAACATTGGTAACAGCCATGGGGGTTGGTGGAATTTGAAATTCAAAGGGTGTCTCTAAACTCTATAAATAGGAGCCTATAGCTCACTTAAATGACACAACATTTCTATCCATTAGAGCACTTGGCTAGAAACACCTTGAGGCTTGATTATTCCAGAAAGCATTTCCAAAATCAGTGAGAGATCCCTTAGTGCTTGAGTTAGGGGGAAATAATCTTTTGGACAAAGGTTTCAAACCTTGTTCAAGTTGGTGATCCCCAACACTCTTCACTTTGGTTGTGTGAGTGAGAGTTTATTGTTTTTGTTCTTGTTCTCATTTTCTTCTATTGCTTTTTCTTCTTGTTCTATTTACTTGTACTTTTGTTTAAGAGTTGTAATCCTTTTATTTTCTTTGTTCAAACACTTCTAGTTTACTTGTATCTTTTTGTAATAGAGTTGTACTTTCTATTTCTATCATCTTACATCTCCTTCTCCTTTTATTTGTATTTTCAGTTATAGATTTGTAACACTCATTTTAATCAATCATTATTTATTTGTAATATATTGCATAGAGTTGTATTTTCTTACCATTTCCATTGAGGCAATCTATTTTTTCCTAACATTATCTGTTACTAAATCCCAATTATCATGGGATATTATGCATTTAATGTATTTATTTACATGTATTTCAAATCTATATAATTGATTGTAACTTCCCTGAATTAGTGGAAGATATTCTCCTAATCAGGTCTATAAATAGCCTAGTATTTTTCATTTGTACTCACGCACAATATTGTACTAAGAATACTCTATTGAATTGCTCTGAGAAAGCTTTGAGAGAGTATCATGAATCAATTATATTGACTCGTGGACTAGGCACATTTTAACTGCTGAACCACGTAAAAATCATACTGTTCTTTTCTTATTTTCTAAATCTTTGTTTAGTGCTCTTCAGATTTAAGTTGACGAAAAACAACGTCAACAATTTGGTGCTTTCATTGAAAGCATTAAGAAAGTCTTTGAATTGTTTAGTGAAAACCCTCCTACATTACCAATGGTCGCCGCAAACAACCCAGGAGCTGGTGGGCAACCATTGCCCCAAATACCAGAGGAGAAAACTCCTCACACTGAAGATTACCCATGAAGGCCTGGGAAGTAACCAATGGCAAACCACAGCCCAGACGAAGGGAGTGCATCGTCTAACTCCTGGGGTCCGCTTGCTCCCAGGCTTGACGAGGACCTCTATTATAATTCTGAGAGGTACATTCCCATCGTGGAACTGGAGAATCGCCAACTGCATTAGCAATTGGTAGAGGCCACAAGGCGCAATGAGGAATTGGCCTGACAGGCCGGTGAGGTCCAGGCACCACCCCGAAGGCCTAGAGGACGTCCCCGCAGGAGCACGACCCAGGACAAACACTGACAATGAACGGCCTGAAAGGAATATTCAATCCAATACTACTGGCAACCTGACTGTGGAGGTAACTGCAGGAACTGGGAATAATCGAGCTCCCCCAACAGCTTGGAACTCTAACCATGAATCTGTCAGGAATAACCCAGAACCAGTCCGGGCCAATTCTGGGCCTTCCAGGCCCAACAATGGGAGGCCACCACCATCGCCTATAAGGCATCTACCATCTCCTATAAGACACCCCTCACCACTCCGAGAGGCACCCCAGCTAACTCCTCATAGGAACCTAGCAGGGGAGCCTGCACCACAATGGCCATTTCGTAGTGGCAGTCGAGACAAGAATCGTCGAACCCGACCCAGACACGGGGGCGAGCGAGAGGTGACCCGAGGACATAAGGCTGCTCAACCAGTGCCAAGCCACATGTCAAAATCACAAACAACTGGAACAAGAGGGTCGATGGAAGATCCACCTCGTAACCATCGGGCCCATCAACAAAAAGAAGTGTTAGTTTTATGAGTGGGAGCTTAGACCTCACTAGGTCTGTAAGCGTGTATGATATCGAACCCAGGAATACTGGGAATTATGGAAATAATTCTGCTCTTCGAGATCATCTGAACCAGAACCGGGGGCAGGCCAATCCAGCAAACCCTGATTTATGCCATCATTTGAATAGCCGAAAGGAACCAGTGCAGCCGGTATATGGGAATCAATATAACCCTATGCTGGGGCAAGGAGCTGGAGTTTTTATAAACAATAACCAACTACCCCAAGCATAATTTCAGCCTCTAGTGTACATGGTCTAGGAGAGAATTTGTCAACTAAAAAGAGCATTCAGGCACCTTCAGGATGAAAGGAACAGGGACAAGGCTGATGACTCCGATGAGGAGCTCAAGCCTTTCGCTCCACATATTTCCAACAAGCCATTCCCTCAGGGGTTCAAGATACCCCACATAGCTACATTTGACGGGAACTCAAACCACATACAGCCACCTTAGCACATTTAATACCATCATGTGAGCTAGCAACGTTGGCTATGAGCTCAGCTGCATGTTATTTACAACCACTTTGATAGGACCAGCAAAAAACTGGTTCGAAAAATTCAGAAGACATTTGATCTCATCATGGGATTAGTTTGCGAAGGAATTAAAAAAAACAGTTCAAAGCCACGGTAGGCGTCAAGCATGAAGCCTCGACCTTGACCAATGTCAGAAAACAACCGAATGAATCATTAAAAAGTTACCTCGCGAGGTTTAACATAGAGGTGGCACGAGCTCGCATTGTCAATGACAGTGGTCATCTTATGGTTGTTCGAGGTGGTATATTACCAGGAAGTCCTCTTTGGGATGATATGCAGAGAAAGCCGATAAGAACAATAACCGAGTTCAACAAAAGGGCTCAGAGATTCGTCAATGAAGAGGAGGAGAGATCATCATTAAAACTGACCCCTCAGCCCACAATAACTACAACCACGAATGTTAACTTAGCCTCGACCTCGACTACCCCACCAACGTCTCAACCCTCAAGAGATAACTCTTTTAAGAGGAAGAAAAATGAAGGGAATAACTCAGAGGCAGACGGGGGCAGAAAAAAGAAGGGAGACAAGTATTTCTCATTTTATACAGTTTACACCAAGCTCAATGAGACTCGGAAAAATATCTTTCTTGCAAATGAGAATCAAGTTCCATTTAGACGGCCTGACCCAATGCGAAATCAGAAATCAAAGAGAGACTCCAAAAAATACTGCAGATTCCACTGGGACATCGGACATACCACTGATGAGTGCCGACAACTGAAAGACGAGATCGAAGGCTTGATCTCGATAGGATATTTCAGGCAGTATGTAAGAAATCAAAATACCAATCAAGCATCGTCTGGACAAAGGGCAGCATCTGCGTAACCTGCCCAGCAGAATAACAATCCATGAGCCAAGGATGATGATTGACCTCCCCCAATAGATGGGGAGGATGTGGTAACCATCTCTGGGGGATCGTACCTTGCCGGATCGGGCAGAAATTCCCATAAGAGATATGTAAATGAGCTCAAAACTGGAGAACCGCGAGCTCCAAAGCAACAAAGGGTTGAATCTCAACCCATTACTTTTACATAAGAGGATGCCTCACATGTCTTGTTTCCCCATAATGATCCCCTAGTCATCACACGTCAGCTCACGAACAAAAGGGTGCAAAGAGTCCTAATAGATAATGGGAGCTCTGTCAATACCCTTTATAAGGCCACTCTAGAAAAGATTGGACTCACGCTTCGAGATTTGAAAGCCTGTGCAAAAACGTTGTATGGATTTTCAGGGGAAGGGATTGCTTGTACAGGATCCATCAAGCTCCCCGTAACCTTGGGAGACTATCCAGTCTTGGTGACCAAGATGATGGAGTGTGTGGTGGTGGACGCTCCGTCGACCTACAACGTATTGCTTGGGAGACTAGCCTTGATTAGGCTGGGGGCAGTGTCATCTATTAGGCATTTGGCCATCAAGTTCCCAACATCTAATGGCATCGGGATGCTGAAGTGAGACCAGCTCGCCACACGGGAATGCTATAACATTTCCATGAGAGGGAAGAACCAAACAAGTGCACAAGCACTTGTGGTTATGCGGGAGATGAACAGATCCGTCTTCAAGAAAGAAGAAGAGATCGACCCTAGGGTTGAAGAGATAGCCGATCTTGAACCAATGGAGGAGCTTGAAGAGGTGAAGCTCGATGAGAAAAATAGCAATTAACTTGCTTTTTGAAGGAAAACTAGGATGTGTTTGCATGGTCGCACTCGGATATGGTAGGAATTAGTTCGAGTATTATGAGCCATGCACTCAACATAGATAAGAGCTTCCCCCCTAACCAACAAAAAAGGAGGCTCCTAGACGACGATAGAAAGAAAGCCCTAAAAGAGGAGGTCGAAAGGTTAAAAGCAAATTGATTTATCCGAGATGCTTTCTATCCTGATTGGATAGCCAACCCTATACTGGTCCCGAAGCCCAACGACAAGTGGTGAACTTGCATTGACTATTCTGACCTTAATAAGGCATGCTCAAAGGATTGCATTCCCTTGCCTTGAATCGACCAACTTATAGATGCTACTGCAGGCAATGACATCATCTCATTCATGGACGCTTATTTTGGATATAACCAGATTGTCATGCATGCACCCGACTAAGAACATACGAGCTTCGTGACCAACAAGGGCTTGTACTGCTACAATGCAATGCCTTTCGGGCTCCAAATTGCTAGAGCCACATACCAAATAAGTAGGATGTTCGCTGAGCAGATAGGGAATAACATTGAATTTTATGTGGACGATATGTTAGTCAAGTCCAAACATAACAGTAACCATGTAGACGATCTCGCTGAATGCTTTACTGTGCTCTGAAAATATAATATGAGACTCAACCCGCAAAAATGTTCATTCAGAGTATCCTCGGGTAAGTTTCTTGGATTAATAGTGAATGCTCGAGGTATAGAGGCTAATCCCAATAAGATCAAAGCATTAATTGACATGCCCTCACCTCGAAAACATAAAGATGTTCACAGCTTAACTGGACGAATGGCAGCCTTAATTAGGTTTATCTTGAAATCTACAGATCGGTGTCTTCCATTCGTTAATCTTTTGAGAGGGGACAAGAAGTTTGAATAGTCGGATGAGTGTGAACTCGCATTCTAGAACCTTAAGAAGCACCTCACCAAGCCACTGATCTTGTCTAAACCAATCACAGGGGATGTCTTATACTTATACCTCACCACAACCGAGCATGCCATTAGTGCGGTACTTGTCCGCGAGGATAAGAAAGTACAAAAGCTCGTATACTATGTTAGCAAAGGTTACTGGGGGTAGAATCGAGATACCCATTAATGGAGAAACTGGCTTTAGGACTAATGCACGCATCTCGAAAGCTTCAACCCTATTTCTAAGCACATCCTATCCATATGTTAACTTATCAGCTAATAAGACAAGTATTATCCAAGCCCGAAACATCTGGGAGATTGTTGAAATGGGTTGTCGAGCTCGGACAGTTCGAGATCACATATCATCCTAGAACAACAATCATAGGACAGGGTTTGGCAGATTTCATTGTCAAGTGCACAGGGATCTCCAACGTGGAAGTCGTAACCCCAGCCGACGAGTTGTGGAGACTTTACGTCGATGGGTCCTCTAATGAAAATGGATTGGGAGCAAGGATTATTCTAATCACCCCGACGGAAAATCACTTCCAATCGGTGCTAAGGTTTGGCTTTGAGGCATCGAACAACGAGGCTGAGTATGAGGCGGTGTTAGCGGGTCTTCGGATAGCCACTGAGCTCAAAGAAAAAGCCATCCATTGCTACAGTGACTCACAATTGGTCATTAACCAGGTCTTGGGTGAATATTAAGCTCATGGCATAAAATGGCATCGTACTTGGAGAAATTTAAGGCAACGTTTGGGGGGTTTGAGTTCTACGCTATAGAACAAGTTCCCTGAGAACAAAATTCGAATGCAGATGCACTAGTTAGGCTCGCCACGACCAATGAATCTGACACACTCAACTGGACCCAGTAGAATTCCTATCGACCACAAGCATAATCGAGCCTAAGGAAGAGGATATAAACATGATTGACTTGCAACCCACCTGGATGACCCCGATAGTTGACTACGTCGAAACCTGAAGTCTCCCAGCAAACTGGAATAAGGCTAGAAAGCTTATGTACAAAATACCAAGACACACCATTTTGGAAAGAAAATTGTACAGAAGGGGAGACTCTATGCCACTACGTAAGTGTGTAACTCCCCCCGAAGCAAAGAAAATTTTAGAAGAAATCCATGAAGGATTTTGCGGAGACCACGCCGGGGGCATAGCTTGTCAAAAAAGGTTATTAGGCAAGGATATTTTTGGCCAATAGTCAAGGCAGACTCATTTGAGTATGTCAAGCGTTGTGATAAGTTTCAACAGTTCACTTCGATACTGCGACCTCCACCCACCGAGCTTATCGTGATGAGCTCCCCATGGCCATTCGCGATATGGGTAATCGACCTCATAGGCTCTTTGCCAACTGGAAAGGGTGGAGTAAGATATGTTGTAGTTATCGTCGACTATTTCACAAATTGGACCGAAACCAGCCCTTAGCAACCATCACATCGAAGAAAGTCCTAGATTTCGTAGTGAAAAACACCATCTGTAGATACGAAATGCCCGAGAAAATTGTGTCGGATAATGGGACCCAGTTCGATAGTAATTTATTTACACACTTTTCCGAAAAGAATGGGATAATAAAAAGTTTTTCCTCCGTGGCCCATCCCCAAGCAAATGACCAAGTCGAAGCTGTGAACAAGACTTTAAAAAGTTCTATGAAGAAAAGGCTAGAAGAAGCAAAAGGGAGATGGCTTGAGGAGCTACCTCAAGTCAAGTGGGCATATAGAACAACAGCGAGAACCTCGACGGGGCATACCCCTTTCTCCCTAGCTTATAGGTGCAAGGCTATGTTGCCCATCGAGGTCAAAATCCCAACCATAAGGCGCGACGCGTATGACCAAACCTCGAACCAATCCCAACTCGAAGAAAGTTTGGACCTCATCAAAGAAAGATGAGACGAAGCCCGGTTGAAAAACGCTGCTTACCAGCAAAGGGCTATGAGATATTTTAACAAGAGGGACCGAGATAGGAAATTTGGATTGGGAGACTTAGTGTTAAGGCGCGTGTTTTTGTCCACACGAGACCCATCTGCTGGGGTACTTGGCCCTAATTGGGAGGGACCCTATTAGATTGAGTCCATAATTCAACCTAGAGTTTATAAGTTAGCGAGGCTGAATGGAGGATTGGTTCCACAAGCTTGGAATGATGAACATCTATGACCTTATTATCAATAATATAGGAATGATGTTTATTCCTTTTAACCAAGCATGCATTTTATCTTTACTTTTTTATTAATAAAGTACTGAATTTCACTCAAATGTTGTATTTTTATCGTTATACTTTTTTGCAAACCCTTAAAATTCAATAACCTAAGATCATAATCTTAGGATACTAAAGGGGCATAAGTGGTATACAATCATACCATAGGCTCAAAAAAATATAACATAAATAAAAATAAACTCTTATAGCAATGTTTGAATTATTTCCAAACATGAAGAAAAATAAAATCTCATAGCAATGTTTGGATTATTAACTCAACCTGGAGAAAACAAAAACAATAAGTGTATGGATCATTAACCAAGCACGCGAACTAAATAAGTCTGGAATTAACCAACAAAACCTAATCAACAGACAAAAGTTGGAATTCTAAATAAACTAACTAAAAACCATAAGTCGAAGCTAGGGCTGGAAATTTTTGCAAACATGTTTCAACCTCGCAACCTCAAGGCCATACTCGAGGATGAGGAAAAGTAACTGGAAAAACAAAATATAACTAGACTAACAAGGTTACATACCATTTGAGTATTTTTTTTGTTTAAAATACATGGTAAAAGTAAAGTTTGACCTTGATAATAACGAAGTCGAACATGGACATTTCGAATAAACTATGCATGAATGTATTGAAATTTGAACTTAAACCCAACATGTATTTGTACGAATAAACAAGTGTAAAAGTAGGTCCTTAATCATAGTATGCTCAAAATATTTTGACCCAGAAATATGATGCATTGTATTGAGGCATAAAGCTAAAGGTTAACATTGTGCAAAAAGGCTTTCGAGCAAAAAAATTGAAAGCATAAAAACTATTGTTAAGATATAGAGTCATAAGATAATTAAAATAGCTCAAAATCAAGCTGTAAGTTATCTTTGCCCCAAAGGCACAAAAAATATAATTACAAAAATTATAATGGGTCACCATGATTTGGATTTCAAGGGTTAGCTACCTCTTCAGCTTCTGTACTGGAAGCCTCAGCTGTCTCCTCAGCCTCGAGCCTGGCCTCTTCCTCCTCAAGTCAAGCTTGTCATTTAGCAACGAATTCGGTCTCCAGGCTAGCAAGGAAGTTTGTATCGAGGTTGGGGTTTTTAGCCCAAATCTGATACATCGTCAGGTCTGTGGCACGATCCTTTTCGGTCTTAAATTCCTCAAGAAGAAGAGCCTTCTCACCCTCAATAACCTTAAAGGTCATCTTCTTCTCCTCTTCTAGCCTGGCGTTGAGTTCCCGAATCTGCTTGATCTCAGAGTCCCTGGCCTCGATCTCCTTCAAGGTCGCGTCCAGCTTTGACTCAAGCTCAAGAATCCTTTAGACTTCCTTCAAGGTTGCTTCCAACTTTGACTCGAGCTTGGGGATCCTTTCAGCCTCCGCATCCCTTGCTGCAATCTCTAGCTGGGCTTTTTTGAGATCCTCCTCGAGCCTCAACAGGGCATCTCGGGCCTCCTGGGCAAGAGCTTTGCTCGCTGTAACCTCAGTGTTCAGAAAAAAATTATGATGAAAAAGGATATGAATGCCTACACACAAAAATAAATAAAAGGGTCAAGGTCAACAAATTATAAATCAGAGTTAGCGCAGAAGAAGGGGGCTAGGAAAAATAACTAACCGAGGAGAACATCTCGCCACTCTTATCGAAATGAGTGTTGGCATCTTGACAGGTGGTTAGGAATTCCCACTAAAGGGCCCTGAGGTTAATGAAACTTTGACCCACACGGGTTAAAGCATCAGAACCGAGATTGACTCCAGGGGTTCTGGCAACACTGTCGACCACGAACTTGAGCACATAAGTCGAGATCGACAGGAAGTGGTCTCGTATGGGAGCTTGGGCAATAGGTGGAGGAACGACCTCGGGAGGCACTGTTGATTCAGCGGCATGGCTAGGCACGACCTTGGAAGGCGATGTGGGCTCAGTAGCAAGGTTTGGGTCTAATGGCACCTGGGCTGAGGGGACCACCTTGGTCTTATTGGATAGCTTGGAGGGACGACCTTCCTTCTGGGACACTCTTTGGTGTTTGTTCGCCCTTGAGGCCATCTGCTTGTTGAGGACATTGTCTAAGTCTTAATCCATATCACCTGAGAAATAGAAGATTGTCTGTAAGCAATCAAAAAAGGTTATTATAGGAAACACGACTCCAAGATAAAAGAAACCTAACTGGTACTTTCGGCCGAGCTTATGATGACTCTACGGGAGTCCCCTCTCTATAAGTGGGGATAGTCTCGAAAGTTCCCTATATACGTTGGTCCCATATTGTACAGCTACCCCATCCCAGACCTCATTTAAACTATACATGGTCTGGTATTTTCCTAACCAGCTATCGAACCTACGGACTCTAAGGTCAACCCTCGACCATGATAAGAAGTTATCCCTAGGGTTGAATAGGATTATTATGGCTGGCTCATGCTTAAGTAATGACGGAGACCACATGGAGTGATCCAACACTACTTTACCTCCATCCGCCAAGCTCGTTGAGGTCTCGTCATGGGATTCATTGCCTGAGACTAATTGATCTTTCAGATGGGAGGCAATGCCACAGAGGTGCGAGCCTGAAGGCCTCCTCCTGAGGGGAAGTTTAGCAATGGGGATTGGCACATCTTCCCACCTCAATTATTTTTTAATCCCCAAATCATCTGTGGACTCGCCCTCGCCTGAACGGCCACAAGCTCGAAGCTTGTCTTCATGGAGGAGATAGGTTAGGGACCTTAACACTACACCAAATACCTCTTTTCATAACATATGAATATAATACTAATAAAAAGTATTATGAAAAAGTATTATATGTGGCAAAGTTAATGAAAAAATGGCGGTAATTTTTTTAGTGAGCCCGCCACTTAGCATTTTTTTTTAGACTTCCTTCAACATTTCGGACACAAAGAACAGTGACCCATTTTCTTCTTCGGCTACGTACGGTCTCCAAACTCAATCCCTGCTTCAGTCTCCTCCATCTCTCGAATCTCCTCTCTCTCTCTCTCATCTTTCTCTATCTCTCTGTCAATCCATTTCCAGTCATTGGGCTTCTCAGTTTCGCTCCTTCTCTTCGGTCTTGGCAAGCCAGGTAAGTATATTTAGTTGTATTGCAATGAATATTATCTGGGCATTGGGTCGATGAACTTCAAGGAATGGTTTTCTGCTCATAGACGCTGGGGGAAAGAGAATGGAAGAGTTAGAAGGGAGAAAAAAAATTAGTGTTTGCAAGCAGCCCTAAGAGCAGTTTTGTTGATGAAGGACTTTTTTAGATGGCATAATTGTACCAAAGCCTAAGTGCCTTATTTAGCTGTTGATATCCGATAATTTTGTGTTGCTTTGGCTTGTTGAAAGTTGAAACTTAAATGTTAAGCAGGGTTTTATCATCAAGATCCATTTTTTAAATTTAGGGAGCAAAATTGTACGCAGATTTACTACTTTAGAACATAGGTTTCACATAAAGGATACAACACAAACCTAGTATTAACATATTAAATAGAAGGAGAGGGTCATCTTTACGAAGGAAGTTGTGTTTGTGATTAGTCGTATATTTTATCCATCCTCGAAATGAACTCTGTTTTGCAATCCCTGTTTGCATTAGTGCCTCCTAAAACCTAATGGAAATTGTCTTTTGGGTCTATGCCACTTCATGGTTATCTTTGAGTTGTCAGCCTTCTCAGATAAGAAGTTTTTATATGTGAAATCATTGACTTTGACTCAAATTAGCTTTAATTTTGATTACGCATTTCGTGTGATTTTTATAGGTGCTATTTATGTGCTTTTGAGACGGAGATGTTTGATTGTGGTCTGAAGTCGCAATACTTGAGTGGTCAACGTGAAAAGTTTGTAAGGTATTGAATCTAATATTTGATATTTCCAATGGCTGCACATTTCTGAATGTTTAGTAATTTAAAATGTATTCACACGCATGTTTAGGTGTGTTAGACTTGTTTCTTTTAATGTATGAATTTAGTGAAGCATATATAATTTGGATTTTTTTGGCAATAGATATAATCATGAGCAGCAGCGGCAGCAACAGCTGGCTAAAAATTAACATTTGTGTGCATGTGGATGACCATAAAGAATTGTATGGTCAGAATTTTTTCAAAATTTGAGTACTGAAATGAAGAAAAGAAAATGGTGACTGTATACAGTTGAGGCATGAGGAGGGCTTTTCGCACAAAGAAGTTCTTATTTTTAAAACATAGTAATAGATATTTTGAGAATGGAGAGTGCATAACTGCATATATCTCTTTTTTGTTCTAGAATGATTGCTGGTGAGTTTTTTCCTTGCATTTTTGCTCTTTTAAAATTAGTCCTACTGTTAGCAAAAGCTCAAGTTGATCAATATGATAAATTTTCTGTTGGCTAATTGACAATGCATAATTCCAGCAGTTCTCAAGTTTAGGAGATGGTTGGAATATTTTCATGGTTTGGTTTTATAGTACAACTTGTCTATTAAAGTTATAAGAAAGGATTTATGTTTATAATATGGCTTTTAGTACTCGGATCTTTTCCAAATTTACCTTAGTAATACATGTTATGTACATAAATACATAGATCATTTACAACTTACAACTTTTCTGACCTACACATCTCTTAATCAGTATCTGGAGAGGCAAAAATTCCTATCTTTGAAAATATGTTGTTATATATGGTATTAACAGTGCAGATTACTTAGCTAGCGATGAGTTTTTAAAGCTGAGCTAGTACATAAAAGCTATAAAAAGCTTTTATCTTTTGTCGACAGGACATTTTAGTTACTATGTCATGTCTACTCCTTCCTTTCTTTGAGAAATGGGGTTGAAGTTAGTGTTTTTTTTTAGTGTTTTTTGAGTATTATATGAAAGGGGTCTAATATTATGTTTCCCTGCACTATTTGTTTATTTTACAGGTTAGACGACTTGGACTCTAGATTATCATCACCATCTGATACAAGAGGGAGAAAGTGTGGATTTAATATTGACGGAATAGGTGGCTCTCGGCATGCTAGGGATACAACGCCTAGATCATTTAAAAAAGGGATGATAAAGGGTTCTGAAGGACTAAAGTCAATTGGTCGATCACTTCAATTTGGAGTTGCTCGTGCAGTGTTCCCCGAAGATCTTAAAGTATCAGACAAAAAGATATTTGATCCTCAAGACCAATTTCTCTTACTATGGAATAGACTGTTTGTGATATCATGTATTCTGGAAATATTTAGGGATCCTTTGTTCTTTTATCTTATAGTTATAAATAGTTCATCACATTGTCTTGGTATTGATAGAAGGTTAGCGATAACAGCGACAACATTGCGAACAATTGTTGATGCTTTCTTTCTTATCCACATAGCTCTCCAGTTCCAAACAGCTTATATTGCTCCATCATCTCGGGTATTTGGACAAGGTGAACTTGTGATAGATTCTGCACAAACAGCTAAGCGATACTTACGGGGATATTTCATTGTTGATTCTTTAGCTGTGCTACCCTTACCACAGGTTTGAAGGTCACTTCTGTTTTTTTGGGCCCATTTTGCTCTTAGTTGTTGCCTTTTATTGTTCATTTTGCATCTAATTTTGTTATCTATTTTCTGTATATTGCTTTAGAGTTCCTTATGTGTTTGCTACTAGTCTTCATGTCTAAATTTTATTAAATCATTTCTCTTGTACACGTGTTTCTATGTATAAAATAAAAATCTATAGTTCTTGCTAGTTCTAGAGCCAAAGAAATGTGTAATTTTTTATTGTCAAGCTCTATTACTGGAAAAGAAAACATGAATTCTAATATAAGAACCAATACGAGTTTTTTTCTCTGAAATAGTTTAGTATATGGGCTTCTCTGTTGGCATTTTTAGGGATGAGGCTGCATTTTATTGCCTTTAGTATGGCCTTTTAACAAATTTAGCCCATAATCATTTCCTGCTTGCACTTGAAAAGAAAGAAAAAAACTATGTTTTTCCAATAATTATGAGATCAAGTAGAATCCATATCATCATCATCATCATCATCATCATCATCATAGGTTTTTCCCCCTTTTTAGATATTGTCTCCATCTGTAGATTGTTGTAAAGTTTTAAATTGATCAATTATTTGGAAAAGGGGCATCAAATTTAATTCTGGAGATTTTTTTATGAAAGAACTACTAGAGCAGTTAATTTTTTTTTAGCTAAATGTCATTGTTAATAGTACATGCATCTGAAATATGTAATCAATTACATGCACACATGTTGAATTTTATTTGTCTAGTAAAGAAGTTTCTGTCATTTTTGCAGGTATGCTTAGTTCTTATTACTTGAGTTACATTACTTAGCTGTCATCATCTTTGCAAGTGCCTATATTTTTCTGTAAAATTATACTTTTTTTAGTACTCATTATTTTCCTAGCTAAATAGTAATATGGGTATGGAGAAGTTTCTGCATTCAATTGATGTTAAATTTTCTTTCCACCTCTGTCAACCTAACTTCATGGATCCTTCAACTATTATTTTATTGAAACTTTGCATTATTGATAGTTCTTTAATTGTTAAGATTTTTCTATTATAAAATGACTACAAAGGTGGAGGTCTTGATTTCTGACTCCTTATATATTTTTAATCTCTGCAGATAGTGGTCTTGAGATATCTTCAGCAGTCTGACGGGTCAGATGTTCTTCCTACAAAACAAGCATTGCTTTTCATTGTCAATCTGGAAAAAAGAGGAAATCTTCCCGGTGCTAAGAATCTGGTGTGTTTTTGTTTCTATTAAATCTTTAACTTGACTGATGATTACTGAGTGGGTTGTACAGAAAATATATCACAATAAATCCAGTCCATTTATGAGAAATGAATCCATTCACGCACTATTTAAGTGAAAGATGCTACACAAACTAATCAAAATTATGCCACATCACTTAGGGCTGGATCTTACTCAGCCTGTTCTTACATGACATGGTCAAGTCTGATCATAGCCATAGGAACAAAGACGAATCATGATTAGTCTGCATATAGCTCGTTTATACATCCTTTTTTTGGTTCATCACAAATTAATATTCTGTGAATGATTTCACGTTGTCCAGCGATTCCAAGAACTGTTTGCGCAAATGAAGTATAAAGAAGCTGCTGAACTTGCTGCTGAGTCTCCACAAGGAATTCTTCGTACTCTTGATACAGCTGCCAAATTTCAGGTTTTTCCACTTTGCTTTTGTTTTCATGTTGGTGTCAAGTTATTCTGTAACTTGTTACTATGTAAATTTAAAGTAATTCTCAAATTTAGGTTGTGTAGACTATAGAATAGACAAACTCTTTGTCAATGATACAGAACGTGGCATTCCATATTGTGGCAGTTTGTTACTATGGGATGCCTATCAAAATGGCTATTTCCCCTTGTTTAGAGGGTTGGGGATCGGAGACCAATTTCAAATGGTTGTATCTATAATTTTTTAAACAATTGGAAAGTTACGAACCTAATTGAGATAAAAGTACCAGTCAATTACTTGGAAAAAGACAGAGTATCAGGCAGCTTGAATAGAAGTGGAATTGGATATTATTGGCTTTAACAATAGATACAATTTCACACATCCTTTTTATGGCGAACAGTACTTTTAAGTTATGCTGAACCTTTATGATTAGTAATTAATTCTTATTCTTATTGTTGCAGAGTGTTTCTGTACAAACTGGACAAACACCACCCCTTTTGCAGTATTTTGGTACTCTCTTGACCAGAGGAAAGCTTAATGCTTTCAAGTCATTGGAACTATCATGTCTCATTGTGAACCAGAACAAGAAGAATTTTTTGGAAAATTGGCTAGCAGAAGACAAATTAGAATGCAGTGAGGAGCTAGGAGATCTTGTGAAGGTTAGATTATGGAATTTGTTAATTACACAATCCTGTGCTTCTTTTCTCTTGGCAATAATTTAGTTGTTTACTCCAAATAATGCCTGTGTCATGTTGTTTATGGTATGTCTGATGCTAATGTTGATGCTTTGATCATGTCTCACTGTAGACCGTGGACAACGACCTTGCATTGAAAATTTATATCAAAGCCAGAGCCACTCCAAATGTTGTTGCAGCTTTTGCTGGGCGAAGAGAGTTTAATAAAATTCTAATTTACTCAAAGCAGCTTGTATCAAGAGAGTGATCAACAATTTATGATTTTGGTGACACCTTATTTATGATTTTCCCCTTTCCCTCTTCAGCACCCCAAAGCCTTATTTTTGGAAGTGTTGGTGCATGCGTCCATGGTCACTTGAATTAATATTATGCACCATTTAATTAAAGTTCTAAGGTCATTTGAGTATAGATAGTTGTAGTAATGTGTGTAATATAATAACTTGTTTATTATTCAAACTCAATTATTGTAAATTTGGTTATGCGTCATGATATTATTGACTATTTTAGATGAATGATATGATATTTCATGACCTCGTTAGTTTTTCTTTTATGTTTTATTTACTAGATTCAACAAGTGAAGTGCAAAAGAAAATCTGATTTGGAAGGCTTTGGTGTGCTGACATTTGGAAGATTATGAATTCCTACCTTCACTTTTGAATATGCAACTGTTTAAGACTATTTTGTTGACTATTGTAAGAATGTTTTGTTTATGTTAATTATGCAGTGTTCAATATCTTAAGACTTTTGTATTGTTTTTTAGATAATCTTAAATGTATTTTGACACAATTATTTGGTTATATGTGTTATGAACCATATAATTGGTATTAAAAAATATATTTGTACAATGTTAATGGTCTCTTAAGTATATTAAATGAAGCGGGCTTGAATT
Source organism: Humulus lupulus (assembly GCF_963169125.1). NCBI lineage: Eukaryota > Viridiplantae > Streptophyta > Magnoliopsida > Rosales > Cannabaceae > Humulus > Humulus lupulus. Next base: position 268,447,316 of record NC_084793.1, read on the forward strand.
AAAGCAATAACAAATAATTATAATGCACAGGTTTATATAATAATTCAAGCTTATCCAAATATTAGAATAATACAAAAAATGTGTTATTGTATCTTTTATAATAACACTAGTTTATAAGCATAAAATTATGTTGTGCAAACTATTTTTTATAATGCAGAAAGTGTGTTATTAAAAAGTGTATCATAACACTACTTTATAAGTACAAAAAAGTGTTATATAATCTATTTATATATAACATAATGAAAGACTTATCTAACTATTAAAATAACACAACAAAAGTGTTATCGTAGGTTATACCATAACACATGTCTATAACTACGTAAAAGTGTTATGCAAAGTGCTCCGACCTATTATAACACTGCTTTCCTTAACACATCAAAAAGTGTTATGGTATATATTTGATAATACTTTTTCGGTCTTATTGAAAGTGTTGTTTCTTGTAGTGCTTCGACCATAAGGGAGTTAGAGAATTCCTACCCTATGTTCTTTCATGGCCTTTGTTGGAGTAGTCCGGTGATAGGTGGCAGTAGATAAGAATGGATTAAATATTTCGAGCTCAACTATTCAAAGAAAAATAGAAAATATATGTTGAATCACTTACGAATCCGTTGGAAGGAGTAGAATTGGGAAGGAGCGAGCCCATCCGTCTAGAAGAATATTGTCTTGAAATTTGGAGGATGGTTTGGGATGTCCTCGAACAACCGCTTCTCCTTCGGGTAGCTCGATAGGTAGTAGAAACCATCTCCTCCGTGAGCTCGAGAAGGGTTTCTCTTGAGGCAAAAAAGATACAATATCTCTTGTGCTGAAGGCCCGTCCCACTTCATTTTGTGATACAGCGACCTTAGGTCTGACAAGACTTTGAAAGAGTTGGTCTAAAGTTCGAAGGGGGCGAGGCCAGCATAATCCAATAAATTTTTGAAGTAGCTCTTCAGGGGCAGCAGGGCCCCAGCCCTCATATGTTCGCGGCTCCAGGCGGCGAGTTTGACCTTACCATCGGGATTGCCATCTCCCGGGGTATAGCTACTCTTTTCGTTGGAGGTTGCAGGATGGCACATCAGCATGCCAGAAAGATTAAGGCCATGGTAGGCCAGCAGCTTGGATATATGACCGATGGAAGTAACTGAGCTTCAGTAGTGCTCGGCCTAGAAAAACTCCTCCTTCGAGGTAGGGACTGAGAGAGCCTGAAAGGTGATTGGACGTGTTGAAGTATTCTCCATTAGAGTGAATGACAGCTCACCAGGTAGAAAGGCAATGGTGACTTTCAGATTGGGATCTAAAGGAATAAGTCTGATCTCAGGATCCGGGTCGAGATAGATTGTGACTCAGAGTCTCTTGCTTTTTCTTTCCTCGACCTTCTCAATTTGGCGTCAAAAGTGAGCTCGTATGTCTTCTTGTTCGCACCATTCTTCGTGCTCACGAATTAGTCGTTGATTTTGTGTGAATGACGATTCAGGATTGGGAGTTGATGAATGGTAAGGGATGGCAAGCTCGGGCCCCCACCAATTCTTTGAAGACTGCGACATCTAACAAGAAATAAAAAGGTGAGGGCCCATAATTTTAAAGAATGGAAAATTTTATCTCGATAACCCGAGTTTGCAAGCTCGAGATAACGAGATTACCTCAATCGAGACTGAAGGCTCGAAAGGGTGAGATTGACTCAGATGTCTATCCCAAACTATTTTAAAGTTCAGGCATCGAGAGTGCACCCACGCGAGAGTGGGATGGGTACTATCAATTTAAAACAAAAGAGAATCCTAGATTTCTAAGGGAAAAGTGGGCAGTTGCCCGAAAACGCTATGTTTTCGGGATTCGTGCATTAAAACCCTAATAAAAAATCATACTTCTTAAGCTACATGAAACTCGTGACCTAAATACCCCATAACCCAAAAAGGCTCCATTTTTATATATTTCTACCAAAAAAATTTGGCCTAAATCATGTTTTTTATCAGTACAGCCCTACACAACCAAAACTTATCTAGTGCAAAAGAGACCTTAAATATGGTAGAAACCAGAAAAGTTTTTCCTTACGCACAGAGGAAACACGTAAATATATATAGATATAAAGATCAGAAACTTACACAAAGATGATCTTGGAAAAGAGGATATCATCGATTGTAGAAGAGGCAACAGAAATGTTCCCACAGAGCCGAAGGTTGAAAGATTACTTTGTTTTTTGGGTTTTGAGAACATGCAAGGAAAAAGAAAAAACTTTGGTTCTAGTTTTCTCTGGTGCGTAACTTTCTGAAAGCTAAAATGGAAGTGAATAAAATGGGGAAGAAAGGCATATATATACGCCAGAGAGAATGGCAAGGGTCAAAAGATTCTAGGCCCTTGATTTGGGTTAAAAGAGGATCCAAAGGATCACATTTAATTATAGAAACTAGAGGCAAAAGGTTCATAGGAAATGACGTGTGCAAAGTAGGGAGGCACTCAAGTACTCTCAGTTTACAATCCCCTAATGACACGTGTCGGCATTCGAGTGAGGTATGTGGGCATATTTTTCGAAAATGAAGTTCAAAAGCTTCCTTCTCATGGGATTCGAACCACACTTTTGAGGGGGCAAAATGTTACACCCAAATTTCAACACAATCATAAATGAGCCTCAAAATGTAGGCTCGTAAAGCGTAAGCTCGAAAATGACAAGCAGTGGCTGGACACTTGTACAAATTTGTGTGATTCCTGACTTATTCTTGTTGGTGATCGAGCACAAGTTTAAAAGGCTCGAGCTTAAGCATCAAGCTCGAAGGAACGAATCTTCTTTGAAGCATATGGGTGTTATTCGGGCCTTAATTTAAATATATAATTTTCAAAATTCATATATATAATAAATACATTTTTTAAATTAATTATTTTATTTGAGTGGGATAAAATAAAATTAGTAATTCAAAAAAATATTTTTTGATTTATTGAATTTTAAAAGATGATGATAATGATGATCATCAATTTGAATTTTGAATTTAAAATTTAAATTATGTAATATGGTTGTCATCTTCTCCTTAAAAAGATAAATATCATATTTTGTGGAAGAATGATTTTAGTTAAATAAATAAATAAAAGAAAAATGCAATATCCCTGAAAATGGAATTAGCAATTAATGCATGACATAGTCCAAGGACTATGTCATGCGCGTATCAGTGTTGTTTTTATTTTATTTATTTAATTAATTAATAATTTGAAAATAGATTTTTTTTCAAATTTGATAATAAAGATATATACCTAAATCAGTTCCTATCATCATTATGATATTATTATATTACTATTATTATTAGGAATAATAAAGTAATAGAATAATCTCTATATATATGATATAAATTAATAACAAGAAAACATAAGTCAGAGATACAATTCAAAATAGGTTTCAGAATTTTTGTCAGACGAAAATATTGTCTTCTTCTTCTTTATTCTAACCATTGTCAGACCATAATTCAAGTTCTCATGTGTTGAGAAATACTTGTGATTCCTAAATTACAAACCTATGTTCTCTATGTTCCCACACACATCTTGAGGTGTAGAGAACACTCCGAAAGATCGTGGTTTTAGTACTCAAAGCGTTGGATAGGAAGATCGATATACATACGAAAAGACTCAAGGACACTTGATAGGCTTCAAGAGGTAAATATATATGTTCTTGAATATTTATGTATATTTTTATATGATATACATAAATATATTGTATATTTATATATATATATTGCATGATTAATAATATTTTATGTTAATATTTCTGTCTGGATGTTTTCTTGATCATATAAACTGTTTATATGATTGATGGAAAAATTTTATTGTTGTATGCAATGGGCCCACCATATCAATTCCCCTGCATACTCTGATTGATTGCCTCTGTCTCTTTGGTAATGGATTTGTTAAGAGACTCAAATGTATGCAGTTCACAATAGCTGAGTCATGTTGAATTCTAACTTATTCATAATATAGTTGGTGGTGAACGCAGGAAAGACAGGAGTGAGCGATTCCAGTATGATGCTTACTTGTGTGCGCTCATTAATGACAGCCCCATGTATTTATGCTTCATGCATCTCATTAATCATGTCCAAGACATGTTCACGTACAGAAACACATTTCTTCATCTTAGTAGTCATGTAGGTTCTAGTAGCCTCATGTCTACTTTGATCGGATTGCTGCCCAAACATGGCCTACAGAGAATCCATTATTTTAAATGCAGTTTCCATGGGTTCATGCTTTGTTCTCAGAACATCATTCATGCTCAAAAGCATATAACACCTTGCCTTATTATTGGATTGAATCCAGGTATCATACTTATCCCGAACATTCTTCGAGGCAGTGGAAGCGGTCTCTTCAGGACATACCTCAGTTAGCACAAATGTATGGTTCTCACAGATTAACATAAGATTTAGGTTTGACTTCCATCTTATAAAATTATCACCATTAAGTTTTTCAAGTGAAAGTAAAGCAGTTATTGGATTGCCACCGTTCGACATTACTAAAATAAATAAAATACAATAATATTATCATTTGAAAAATATCAATGTTTTGGAAAGTAAACATGATGCATGAATGCAACAATTAAAACACACAAATTAACATTTACTTTTCCATGATAAAACAACCCAACAAATAAAGTGTTGCCTTAGAGTCGGTCAACTTAAATCCAGATAGCTTATAAGACAATCTTCTCTTTATAATTTAAAACTTAAAATAACTACTTGTTTTCTCTTTTAAATATAAAGTATCCCTGGTTTGGTCAAGATGCAATTATCCACCGCAAAAGCTTAATTGCATCCTTGTAAGTGTAACCCATTATTTCAAAATTCATGACTTAACTTAGAGAGTGTCGCCTTAGGGTTGGTCAAGCCTAAAATACATCACTCCTTCCTATCTTCGTAAGAAACCAACCTTGGTATTAATATGTCTACAAATCTTCCTTAGGGGGATGGAAACAAAGTCGCATCGAGGCCCTATTCATATATCACGGTGTTGTACTAATAATGGAGACCATAGGCACATTGAGATGTTCATCTTCTCCCACATACTATTTTGGATTAAATGTGTTTTATTAAACTAATCAATTAATTCCAAATTAATTACTAGTTTATTAATAACCATATGAATGTAATTAATTACAAAATACATTTATAATTATAAAAGAGTATGTTTTTATAATTGATGGATCTAGATAAGTACTCATTACATTCATCTAACTCTACTAAAATGCTTTTTTCATAAAGTTGGTTATCTTAAAGGCCTATAAAATCTATTGTCTTTATTATGGTGTGAGTTACCAAGTTTTAACTAATTTAATACTTAGTAGTTTACATGCAATGGGTTTCTCCAAAACAATACATATAAACAAATACAACAATCCTAAATAATTATGTTTCTAAAAGATGCATGATTAATGAGAAATTGTGTGGGTTTTCATGAATGGCATGTAATTGACTAACAAACATCAATGAACATTTATTTAAATAAATACAATAAATAAACAATAAATGATGAACCAAGTACTATTGGGTATTTCTAAAATTTACAACCCTTGGAAAAATTAGAAATAAAATTGCAATCTAAGTCTATGTAGCTTTCAAGACTCTCCAAAAATGTTTCTCCTCTCCTTTAGGCTTTCTTGCTAATCTTTAGGAACTTTGTTATGCTCATTCTATTAATTAGAAACAAACTTTCTAATTAATTTATTTAATTAAAACTAACTTTTAAATAAATAACCAATTTTGTCATATTTTTAATTTGGTTGAATTTAAATAATTGAATAATCAAATTCAAATAATTATTTAAAATTAAGATATTAAAAGATCTTAATCAACTAAAAGATATTTTATTTTCTAATAAAATAAAATAACATAATTAAACTTTTAAAATTCAAATAATTTAAAATTAATTAAATAAAAGATATTGCACAAAATTAGGATATAAGGTTTAGGCACCATATATGGTGCCCTAGGAACCCTAGGGCCGGCGGCACCTTTGAGGAGCCATGGGCTCGGGTGCTCATGGCATGTTCATCTTGGCTACCACGCAAGGGTGCAAGCTAGCACGCAAGCGGGCTGGGCGCAAGGTGCGCGGAGGGACGCGGCACAGGGTGTGGGGACAGGGCATGCATGCGGGGTGTGCGCAGGAAGTCGCGGAGCTGGCGCGCATGGAGTCACGGGGCTGGCGCGCATGCATGCACAAGCAGGGGCCTGATGCACGCGACTAGGGCTCGGGTCCTCCATCACTCTTGTGTACAGATTTTTATAATTACATATTTCAAAAAATAAAATTACAAAAATCCTATGCCCTTTATAGCTTACACAAGATCTAGAAAATTAAAATTCCTAACCCAATAGCACCATAATATTAACTATCCATCATTCAACCATATATTCAAAAAACATATCCATCCATTCAATATACATATCAACATACATATAACAAATGCAAGAAACCCACAGAATATTTAATATATACATGTATAGACTGCTCTTGTACCAATTGTTAGTATTAAATGATCAAATCAAAGGTGCGCAGCAAAATATATGGACTCGTTTTAATAAATATTAATACCAGCCATGATCATATATATATATATACACATTAAATCACATACAAAACAAATCAGGGATTACCTCTTGTAGCCTATCAAGTGTCCTTGAATCTTTTTTTATAAAATCAACAATCTTCCTATCCAATAATCTGAAAGCTCACACCTTGATCTTTCAGACCAATCCTCAAACACACAAGGATGTGTATGGGCACATAGGATTCAAAATGTTGATTTATGCGACTCTCTAGATGTACTCAACACATGAGATCTAGAGAGGTTTGACTGGGAGAAAAGGTTTAGAATAGATTTCACGTTTAGAGAAAACTATCGCTTTTGAGAGAGAGTATATTTGTAATCTCATAATAATAATAAAAAGCTTCTTCTGAAAATCACGCATTATCATACTTACATAAAAATATTTAATCTAATTAAATAATCTTTATTTTATTAAATTTAAATTAAAATTAAAAATGATATGATAGTTATATTTAATTATTTATTTAAATCATATTTAAAAAGAATAATTAAATAATTGATTAAATAAATTTATTTGAAATTCAAAATTCAAATCTCAGGGATAAAAATCCCTGAGTTAGGCGTCACAAGTGTGTGTCGCCCAACCCTATTAAAGTTTCCCTAATTTTCTCATTTATTTGTTTGATCAACTTTTAAGACAATATATTTATCCCAACATAAATATCAGTTAATTCAAAATTAATTTTATCTTAAAATATCAGTTTTAGATTAAATAAATAAATATCATATTCTAAATAAGATATTTATTATTCTCTCTCTTTGTATTAACCCAAACAAGACTAATTTTAATTTTAACCCATATTTTTTCAAAATAAAAACTATATAGTTAAATAATTAATTAATTCACAATTAATCAATTACCCATAATTATTACATAATTATTTCCTTGCCCTGGGAAATTAATTCCTTTATAATTTAGTCATTCTCTCTACAAATCTTTATTTTGACATCCTTACCCTTGACTGTGTAGGAAAGAGGTGATTTGTGGACCATGGACCTATAATACGAAGCTCCAATAAACAAGATCATTAATCAAACTCTTTAATATAATATTCTTATTTATTAATTTCATGATCACTCCACTATAAATATGGAATTGCACTCTAAGTATTTATAGAATTATATTTACAGAGTTTTCTCTTGTAGTCTATTGATATAATCAATATATGTAGTTCTCTCATCCATTATTGGTTCATAAATTAGAGCTAGTCAAAATTACTATTTTACCCTTCTAATTACCTCTTGATCCTTAAGCACCATTAATTCAATAGCGAATAGTTAATCTATAATCTAAATATAGATTTGAGCTCAAGAACTATTCAATTTCAGAATTAACCCTCAAGGGAACCAATATTCGATCATTTAGGAAAGCATGGATTCCAATATTGTAATTCATGTTCCCAGCCATCCATGATATTGAATCTCCAAAACAAAATTCATTAGCCTCATTATTCTAAGGCACCTTAATGAGTGCATCAAAAGATCCAATAAACACAAATGTTCATGAATACTCGGGATTTAGACTGATCTACAAATGATCATCTATTATGATAAGAATTAAATCTTTATGTCAAATGGAAAGTTTATAAATATAATTAATTCTCATTAGTCCTGTCATACATAATTTCTATTATATACAACACATTTACTAAGATGTCTATCCACATCAGTAATATGAATCTAGATTACTCGCATCTCGTATGCTTAGCAAACCGTACTAGTAATCATTCCTTAAAGATTTTGTACTTTAATATGTTACTGACTATTTTATTCATTATATAAGATCTTAATTCTCTCGTACTAATACAAGATCATATTCTCATGAATGAATAGGGAATTTTCTTGATATTATTATATAATTAATTCAATCAATAATTACAACATTAAAATATAATAAAATTGTAGTTTTATTTAAAACCAATAAATGTCTTTACATGCTTTTAGGGCATTAATCCTAACAGCATTGACATTAGAAGAAGGGCAGAATGCTTTAATGTCTAAGGAGATAAAGAGAAGGTCAGAGCAAAAGGAATATGCTTTCAAGAAGATGCTTTAATGTCATTGGTTCAAGGAGATGATTTCAAGAAGGAGAACAAATGTCAGAATAATTCAAGTAAGGAGAAAACTAATTCAAAGCTCAAGAGAAGATGCTTTATCTGTAACAAAACTTCACTTCTAAAGAAAGACTGTTCTATAATGAACGATTACAATCACAAGAAGAGTGGAGATGCAGATGTAGTTTCTGAAGGTGATGATAGTGATGGTTATGATAGTGCTAGTGTATTGGTTGTAACAAAAAGGTGTTTAGATTATAGATGGGTCATTGATTCACGATGTTCTTTTCACATATATCCTGATAAAAATCAATTCTCTGAATATCAAGCAATTAATGGAGGTACTATGAAACTCGGAGACAATATAGCATGTCCAATAATCAGAATAGGCATTGTCAAGTTAAAATTAGAAGATGGGAATGTTACTGAGTTGAAGCAAGTTCGACATGTTCTTGAAATAAAAGAAATTTGATTTCTGTTGCTATGCTTGATAAAGATGGCTATCTAGTTAAGGTGGAGAATGGTCAACTAAAGGTTATCAAAGGTTCAATGATAATCATGAAAGGAGCAACAGTGAATGGAGTTTATGTTTTACAAGGAGGCACTTCTAAGCTTCAGGTGAATATGGTATCCAAGAATGCAGAACACTCTACCATGGTATCACATAGAAGACTCGGGGATATCAGTATTAGGTGTACCGTCCCAAATTTGCTAATAAGGCTTGGGGCCTTGATTAGTGTGTTGGGAGGGCAATAACTAATTTAATTATGTTAATATGTGAATTAAATGATTATATGATGAGAAATGCATGTTTAGGTGAATTAAATGTGAATGTGGGCCCCATTTGGTTATTAAGGGCATATTTGTATTTTTATCCCATTAAGGGCATAAATGCGATATATGTGTGTATTGTGATTGATACCACTAGTGTGTGGTGATATATCTGTGATGTATGATCTAAGACGGTCCTAAGGAGCGAATTAGCTAAATAGTCACAACGGGGTCGAACACCCAGCTCGGGAGGAGCCTAGGGGTATTTTGGGAACATAGTTGGTGTTCGGGATTTACTGGGTAGCGGGATGTAATTTAGCAATTAGTTGGGCATGTCGAGATTAAATGGGAATTTATAGGAATACTCAAGGATTTAGCGGGATGTGGCAATTTACGGAATTGTCCTTGGTGGCACTATAGGATTAAGTTAGACTTAAGAGTATTATGGGTATTTTTGGGACTTAAGTGACTGAGGATAGGCTTAACCTGATCAAAGGAATACATTCTAGAAAGGAAGGAAAGACAAAAGAAATAGAAACTCTCAGTCACTCTCTCTGTCTCACGATTTTCTCTCCCTCTCTTGGTCCTTGAAGTGGTTTGAGAATTTTGAAGGAAGTTGCCCAGAAAATTGAGGATTTAAAGCTAGGATCTGTTGGGGAAAACAAGCTTGAAGAGTTGGGGAATTAGTTCAGGCTGAAACTATCATAGAGGTAAGAATTCTGTATTGAATTCTCTAAGTATTTTGCTATAACTCTTGGTATGATGACCTAGGTTCAAGTTTGGTTGAAATTAATTGTTGAGATTAGGTTGTGATGAGGTTTTGTTGAGTTTCTAGATGCTTGTATCAGTTATGTTGTTTGGATATGAATCCTAGGCCAAATTCTAGGATTAAGGCTCAAAATTGGTGAGTTTCAGGGGGGGTTAGCTCGTAAAATGCATGGGGAAATTCTGGGTTTTGGGGCTCGAGCTGCTGCCCTATTCATCAGGCGTCGCGGCCCACTTGAACATTTAGGCCTGGGGGCCCCCGAAACTTGCCCAGGCACCACGACGCAAGGTATAGAGCGCCGCGGCCCGCGTCCTTCACCAGAAAGGACTTTGCCTCTGACTTGAGCGTGCCGCGACCCTTAAGGGCTGGGCCGCAGCTCAAATGTGAAATAATGGTTGTTTGAGGGTTTTAAGCTTGGGAACCCAAATGTTAAGGCTCAGGAAGAATTTTACTACCCAGCTTAGTAGAATCCAAGGTCTCGGAGGCTAGATTAATATTATGAAGTTATTTCTTGGTTTGAGGCTTGATGAAGGGTTATTATGAATGCATTGTAACTGGGTTTTCAATGAGGCTCAGATTACGGGACTGTTCTCAGGATCGCATTGACTTATCATCTCGAGACACAGTTAAGAAAATCGTTGTACCCATAGAGCAGGGCACGACCCTATTGTTTATGTTTAATATACGTGCAAATATCTGTGAATGATATATATGTTTGTGATTGAACGATGAAGGTCGAGAACGGCATGAAGCCGGGTACGGCAAGGGGCTGGGGTCGGTGTTAAGCACGCTATGTGCAGGCCGCTAGGGTGAGACCCTCCTAGGGTGCTAAATCCACCTGCTTGGTGAAGACCGTGAACCCAAGGCCTGGTAAAGCGCCTGAGATGGCGTAGGCCGCTATGTGTTTAGCCTATTGGGTGTTTTGTTGTATATACTGTGGATGGTTATGTTATATGTTATATGTTGAGTTTTATTGCTGGGCTTCGGCTCACGGGTGCTCTATGGTGTAGGTAAGAGCAAAGGGAAGGTCGACCAACCATGAGTACGGAGAGCATGGAGTGACGGGTACATGTTCGGCCTACTTGGCTGCCATGGCTAGGGTTATTTTGGGGAATGTACTGTAATGAACTGCGTTGTCGCTTAAGACGACCATAATTATATTTTTGAGCTGTAATATATTTTGTAAGAAGTATTTTGGGATCCCAACTGTATAACTTTTTATGATTTCAATGAATGTCCAAATTTTTATAATTAATGTCATTAAACGAGTTTTATTTCAATTTAGTCACACTTTTAACCTAAAACCTCGATTAGCGAGCTAATGACACATTTTTAATTCACATAGTAATGACTCTCAGGAAGTAGGGCGTTACATTAGGGGTTTGAAAATTCTCAGTGAGAAAGGGGTATTTGGCAAAGATCATATACAAGACTTGAGTTTTTGTGAACAATGTATTCTTAGAAAATTAACCAGAGTTAAATTTGGTGTTGGATTGCACAAGACCAAAGGCATTCTGGACTATTTGCACTTGGATTTATGGGGGCTATCAAGAGAAATTTTAAAAGGAGATGCAAGGTACTTTCTATCCTTCATAGATGATTTTTCAAGACATGTATGGGTGTACAATATAAAGAATAAAAATGATGCATTCAATAAGTTCAAAGAGGTAAAAATCATGCTTGAAAATCAAATTGGTAGAATGATTAAAAAACTTAGAACAGATAACGGGTTGGAGTTTTGTGCAGATGAGTTTAACCATTTTTGTAGGCAAGCTAGTATAGGAAGACACCTTACTGTACCAAGGACTCCTTAGCAAAATGGACTAGCTGAAAGGATGAACAGGAGTATACTCGAAAGGGTCAGGTATATTATAACGCCCTAATAAACCAGGACTGTTACACTGTGTGTTTAAAATTTTGCTCAACTCGTTAAGCGAGTCAGTTGCATTAAAACGTGTAATTAGAGTTAATTAAAATTTTGGTATAAATTTTTTTTGTCAAACGGATGCTACTTTTCATTAAAAGATTGGCTATGTACACAGGATCCAAAAAAAAAGGTTTATAACAGATACAAGTGAAAATAAGCAAAGTACACAATAGTCGTCCTAAGCGACAAAACCACTAAACCCTAGTTCCAAAAGAGTTCTCGATCATGGCGATCGAGCATGTTTCCTATGTACATGCCGCCCTCGAAGCTCTCCAACTCATTGCTGGTCCAACTTCCCCTTCCCCTTACTTGCACCACGTAACACCCATGAGCCAAAGCCCAGCAAGAAAATGCAATTAATCAAATAGAAAATCGACATATTATAATTATAAACAACCTACTTAATAATTATAAACAACACTCAAAAATATTCAATCTATTTATGTGGCAATAGGGCAACCCAAGTGCGTACCGCCCTTGCTTCGTTCAAACTGATATAGATTCGGTCAAGCGTAACTCACGCTCATGTCTCTTTTCAAGCGGCCATATGGTCGTACCAGTGCGTACCACACTTCCATATATAAATAGACATACATTACATACACAACGCAACTATATAAATCACAGTTATTCATACTCAAACAAACATTTCAAAACATAGTTATAGCCATGTTCAATCACAGGGGCTCCAGCCCTAATTTCAGCACGGGTGCAGTTTTCTTACCTCGAGTTTTGTGCGAATGACGATACGGCCTCAATTGCGATCTCGATCTTGAGTCTTACAGAAATATAGTCACAACATAAACATACCCTTATTAGGGATTGAATCCAAATCTCGAGGCTCACTATGAACCCTAGCTTATAGAGTTAATATTTCTAGTTGTTGGGATGTTAGAGACGTTCCATGAGCCCCCAAGTGGGCCCCCAAACGGATTCTCGAGCTCCCCAAGACATAATCTTAAAATGAGCAAAACCCTTTTTTGGGGCACTTGGCGCGATCATGCCCATAGAAATTTTGAAGTTTCTGGGGCACTGGCGCGGTTGCGCCTCAAACCTTGAAACCTTGAAACCCCAATAAAAACCCAATTCCTAAGGTTCTGGGACCCTAGCCCAGTCGCGCCACAACCTTGAGCAGTCGCGCTAGGTCACTAAAATCCCAAAATTACCCAGAAACTCAAGTGTTCTTCCCCATTGAAACTCAACCATAATAATCATACAACAGCTAAGGGTCAGGCCCTATCAGTATCTCATGCTCTCTATTAATCATGTAGATTAAAACATTTATATTTCACTCAAGCATTAAACATGTAATCACATATATACATTTACCAAACCCTCAGTCGAGCTTGTCTTTAGCGGCGAGTCTACATGCCCAACAAGTCTTCAGGAACCCTTAAACCTAGACCGCTCTGATACCAAGTTGTAATGCCCTGGATAACCAAGACTGTTACACTGTGTATTTAAAATGGTGCAAGACTTGCTAATCAAATCATTTTAATAAAAATGTGTTCCTAGGGTCAACCATCAGGTTAGGGTTAAAAGATTTTAAGCATAAATGGTTTCATTAAAAACGGACGTTTAATACATGGGATCCTAAAAAACATGATATAAGTGATAATTTACAACTCTTAAAAGTTTTATACATCCAAAAGCCACTCTAATGGAAAAATACAAATTTTAAGGCTCTGTCCCTATACTTTCCCTTGACCGTGATGGATGAGCAGCTGACAATGTACACCTCACCCCTAGAGCTCTCCAATTCATGGCTGGTCTAGCTTCCCTTTGTCTTTACCTACACCACGTAGCACCCATGAGCCAAGGCCCAGCAAGAAAACCATAACAGCAAGCACATAAAACAACAGTTAAATATAATCAATTTTAACTCAAACAGTTCAATCAGCTAACAGAATTCCAATATAAAACCAAACATTGGTAAACACTACATCTCAAATACATATCAAGGCCTGTTGACGGTGAGAACTCGTCAACCAAGTTAAGTTAGAAAAATTGAAATATAGATCTTATCAATGAAGAACTTCAAATATCTAATCAGAAACTCCAAGAATAGTTGCAGAAAGAAAATGGTGAAATGAACTTGTATTTTTTATGGTGTAGTGCTATAGTGTTTTCTCCAACCCCCCTCCAAGTGGAAGTGGGGTTCCTTTTATAGTGGGCTCTAATGGCCCCTTATACATTGTGGTCCAGGGGACCAGATGGTACATGAGTACACCGTCAAGAGAGTGGTCTCAGGGGTAGTGGTGTCGGCTCCAATACATGGTCAGGGTTCATGGGGATGTCTCCACTACTTATTGAGTACGAGTGTCATAGATTTCCTGGTGTGGATCAAAACTAATACTCTACTCGTACGGCCACTACTTATATGGCATGGGCATAGTGTCCGTACTTCTTTTGACTTGGTGTGAATCGCTATGAGGCCCTTCCAATTAGCCCTTATTGGTGTGTTAGAGGGATCCATGATTTTACCTCTTGTTGGACTTATGGTAAGAGTGGTGCCCAGTGGTTGGAACTAATCTTAAGGGGTGAGATAAGACCCCTCTAGTGAGGCCAATTTTGGGGAGGTGACCCCTTGTGGTGCGGATGAGGTCTGGTAGGGCCGAGTGCACCAAGAGGAGGCATGATGTAAGGCTTAGTGGAATGCCTCCAGCGAGACGTGGCTACTAGGCGCGAGGCCCTCGCGAGATGCCCCTCGTGAGGCAGAACACTTGGGCACACCAAGTGGTGGCACGCGGCCTTTGCGAGATGCCTCCATCGAGGCACGGCTGCTGGGCGCGAGGCCCTCACGAGACGTCCCTCGTGAGGCAGTGCATCTGGGCAGGCCGAGTTGTGGCACGCGGCCTTCGCGAGACGCCTCCAGCGAGGCGCGGCTGCTGGGTGTGAGGCCTTCGCGAAATGCCTCCATCGAGGCGCAGCTGCTGGGCGCGAGGCCCTCGCGAGGTGCCCTTCGTGAGGTGGTGCATCTGGGCAGGCCGAGTTGTGGCGCGCGGCCTTCGCGAGACGCCTCCAGCAAGGCGTGGCTGCTGGGCGCGAGGTGCCTCCAGTGAGGCGTGGCTGCTAGGTGCGAGGCCCTCACGAGACGCCCCTTGCGAGGCCTATATTTAGGCATTTAGGGGACTTTAATGGGTGCCTTGGACCTTTCACAAGTACGGAATCTTGCACGTCTACACTTGCCGCCCAGTCTAGGAGAGGGTCTTTAGGCTCTCTTGTAGACTTCATGGTGTGATGCACTCAGGATGTCTGCGAGATTTTGAGGGTGAATGTAGGCTTATTATTGTGCTCCACGGATCCCAAGGCAAGTGCCATGCTCCCCTCTTGACCATTGATCACGCCTTTTGTTCGATGGTTGCGATGAGCCTACGGCTCCTATAAATAAGCCTTCCCAGCTAGCCTATTACTTACACTCCATCTCCTTGGCCTAGTGGTTTTTAGATCCTTGTTCCTTTCAAGAGGTAGGGGTTCAATCCTCCACAACCTCACTTTTGCTATCTCTTTTTTTTATTTTTTATTTGAGCTCATTTTTGTATGTCTATACCCCTTCAAATATTTGAAGGCTAACATATCTTCTCTGTTTATTTTTGCAGACGCGTACTTTTGACCATTTGCCTCTTTTTGACCGTGACGGTGCTTTTGGCCCTCAACCTCCTTTTGACCACGACAGCGCCTCATTTTACCTGCTTGAGGTATATTTTCTTTTTTTTCCTTATGTTCATTGGGTCCAAATTAGCACTGCTCGGGATGGGGTATTTTGGCCTAAGCTTGTCGTGAGTTAAACTTGTTGCATGCCCCTTTATTCCTACCCCGTAGTGGGTCATTTAGAGTGTTTGTGCCTAGAGGTTTTGAGCCCATTCCTTTGTGTTTTGTAGCAATCCTCTCATTTATACGTGAACCCTTTTTGCTTTCGGGACAAGGTCTCATGGCAGGTGAAGGTCTGTTCGACATTCCTCCGAGGGTCGAGTTTGTTGATTTGTCTTCAAACTCAGAGTCCCCCGAGGAAAATCCTTATCGTGACCACGACACCTTAAAGCAGGCCCGTATTCATCACCTCTAGCATATGGCTAAACTTAGGCGTAAAATTTGGGGGGTAGAGAGCGAAATTGACTCGGTGTTGAGAGGAGACGGAGTGCCTTTTCCCCTTGACCTTAATGACCATGTAGCGAACCTTAGAGAGACCCTTTTAGATTTGCAGATGGAGTTGGAGTTTATGGAGGGACATCTCCCGCCTAAGCCTCCTTGCCCGTTCTTTCCTAATGACTGTCATGGGGTCGTCCCGTCTTCTCCTCAACCCTTATTTTCGACCTTCCCTAGTTTAGCGCTTTCGCAGCCGGTGCCTTGGTGGAAGACTCTTGCCAGGAAGAAAAAATGGAGGGTAAAGTGTTCTGTCTCCTCCTCACCTTTTTCTTTTGGTTTTGCAGATATGCCGAAGAGAGGGCGACGACAGGTGGCTGCTGATGACCAGGTGTTGCGGATTTTCCTAAGTGTGTGCAAGTGTACACAATCGTTGAACAAGTAATATAATGAAAGTAATTTTTATCGTCTCCTCAAGGATTGCCAAACAAATATTGTAAAAATCATCATCAAACAATTTGGGGTGCAATTAACTATCCTTTTTTTTTTACTACTCAATTAAACTAACGGACAAAAAGAATTAAACAAGATAATTAATTTAGGCGGTTAACAATAAAGCTGGAAAATGACAAATTGCGATTACTATGATGATAAAAGTTAGGCATATCAAATCCCCCTAATTTGTAGTTTTGCCCCTGATGTTGCAACAAAGTTCATAGCAAAGTTCTCTTGTAACTAGGATTTCCAATTTAATGCACATGCCATTTTTCCAAATGCTCATGTTAAAATTCCATCAATTAGATTCACATATTCCTATGCTAAATTTAATTTCAAGAACATAATTCCTAACATCAATCCTTCAAGTTTGCAAGGTGAATAAAATATTCCTAAGTTATTCACTAATCAATACAAAAGTATCAACATGCATCAATCAAGCATTTCCAGTAATGTTTACCCTTCTGGAATTCAAACTAGCTTGTCTCTCACATAAGTTGATCATTCTCAAGCAAGAGATTTACACAATAAAATAGCTCAATTGAACAAGAGAGAAATTTCATAAAATAGTCAACAATTTGGGGGCAATTACAAATTAGGGTTCATCAATATCCCTAACACAAATAATTTAAGTCATAGTAAAAATACCCAAGTCACCACAATAAATATTCAGCATTATCTCAAGAGTTCAAGGAAGGAAGAAAAAGAAAATGAAATTATATGAAAGTTGAGTTTAGAAAAACAAGCCAAATTGATAGAGATATTCTCTTCTTGTCTCCTAACTCTTAATCCTCTTCTTATTCTAGCTCCCTTCTCTTTTCTCTTCTCTTCTTGATGATTCAGCTCAAAGAAATTCAGAACTAAACCCCTTTAATGGAGCTTTGGGCGGCTGGTTCTCTCCTCCTTTCTCTATTTTCTTTTGTGAAGAAGATAATCCCTTTTTTGGGCTCACAAAGGGTATAAACCCTCTCCTTCTCTCTCTACACGTGGGGGACAAAATTCTGTTCCTTTTCAAAAGTTGCAGCTCCTTTCCACCTCATCTAAGTACATGCCAAGTGTACAGACTTTATGTTGCTGACTGTCCATACTTTGCTGCAGCAAAGTTGACTGATGTTGCAACAACAGCCAGAATTTCAGCTCTAATATGATTTCCTTCCACATGCTTCACTAAGCTTTCCAAGCACCCTCTTGCTATGCCTTCAAAATAAATACCACATTTTTATAACATAATTCCATTATTTTCCACAAGAGTTATCATTAATTAAAACAAATTACACAAACAAAGTTAAGAGACAAAGTGACTAAAACCACACAATAACAGCACAAACACTCAATTTCACCTAACTTTTTAAGTCCAAAAGCTCAATTAATAACTCTAAAATATAGAGTTATCACACCCCCAAACTTAATTCATTGCTCGCCCTGAGTGATGACTTTAAAAATAAAAGACAAGAAAAGAAACAAAGAAATCTAACTTAACACAAGACACACACGCAAAATAACAACTTAAGACGACATAACACACCACACAACTATAACAGACAACCCACAACAAAAAGACTCAAAATAAAACAAAACTAGGAATCAATTTGGATATGGTCATATCAAGTGGGAATAGAACTCTCAAATCAGTGATTAAAAAGATAACTCAAGTGTATATGCAAGCCAAGTTTCTCAAGTATTAAGATGCTATCAAACCAAAAATCAAGTGTTTACCCTTAAAGTGTATACATAGCTCTTCCCAAACATTCTCAATTCTCCCTAAAGTAGATTAGATCTTGATCCTAAAGCCTAATTATTGTCTCCATAAGTTGACTTAATAATTCCCTCTCCACTAATGTAGACAAACACTAACCAAGGATCAAAAGGTCTTTATCAAGCTTGTAGTGTAAGGCTTAGGTGCGGGTGGTTAAGATAAGTCATTTTAGGCTCAATTTCACTATAAAAGCACCTTAATTTTCCTAAGACCAAGTAAGAGCTCACAATCACTTCCCCAAAAGATTATCCCCCAAAAATCAAAGTCACTCTTGTCATTATTCTTTATTGCTAACATGGACAGAAACAAAGAAAGAAAGAAAGGAAATGAGATAATACTTTTTTTTTTTTTTAACAAGATGCTACACCCCCAAACTTACTTTCGACCTTATGGATAAGGGATGCACTCTTTCTTTACAAAAACACTTTTTTTTTCTTGGATTTTTTTTTGCATTTTTCATTTTTTTTTATATATAAATATCTAAATTTAAATAAAACAATGGCAGTGACACAACATGAGATCCACTCCCCCCAAACTTAAAATGAAATCCACACTAAAATACCACTCATAAAGGCACACTCCTCTCACCCTCTCTCATGATGCAACACTCAACATATATTCAAGAAAAATCAAGGTGCTCAAAAGGTATGGTGATTGGATATGTATATAGTTGGGCTAGCATGTGGTGAAGAAAGAAAGGGAGTCTAATAGGCTCAATGGGGTGACTAAGGATAAAAT
Source organism: Humulus lupulus (assembly GCF_963169125.1). Taxonomy (NCBI): domain Eukaryota; kingdom Viridiplantae; phylum Streptophyta; class Magnoliopsida; order Rosales; family Cannabaceae; genus Humulus; species Humulus lupulus. The sequence continues at coordinate 268,466,456 of NC_084793.1, forward strand.
AGTATATAATGGTTGGCTAGAACGGCTCAAACGGTCCAAAGATGGCCTAAATCATTTCCTTGGTTTGGTGTTGTCTAGGATTTCGCCTCAAGGGAACCACTAAGCAATTCTAGAAACTTAAGCTCTCCCAAAAATCTAGCTACTTTAAGGGTTTAAGAAATTATTGGTGGAGCTATGCACACAAAATTGGGACACATTCTCATTATGGTTGAATTAGCATAAAAAACTTTAAGTATTAAAGGCTCGCTCATACACAAGGGTTGCAATTTTTTTGTTTTCTGATATGTTATCATCGAGCTATTCCACATTTAAACACAACCAAATTGATTCCATTATAACTAGACTCAAGACTTCAAACAAAATACGCCTAACAATGCCTAAAACATAATAAACATAAAGGAAATTAAAACACGACAGCAGTTATCAACAACACCCCCCCAAACTTAAGGGAGAGTGCTGTCCTCAGTGCACAAAATCAACAGAGCAAAAAGAATAGGAAACAAAAAAAATAATAATAACATAAACAGAGCAGAAAAATAAAAGATTGTGGAAAATAAGGAAACTCCCTCTACTCGCTATCCTCCTGCTCGTCGGAAGAGGCAGGCGCAGCGGATGGTTCAGGTGCATGCCACCGCTCCATGATGGCCTCAGGAAATGGTGGAAACAGCTCGGGGGGCCGGAAGGATTGACGCAAAACATCGTCACGCTGGCACACATAGTCCCAATAGGTGTGCTGCTGGGCCTCCATATGATGCATCATGCTCATCATACTCTGCTGAGTGGCGTAAAGATCCGCGATAGTGGGGTTTGAAGGCTCAGCAGAGCTATGGCTAGACGAGGGCGGTGGGACAGAGGGTGGCGCTTGCTCTCTCGGATGGGAAACAACTTTGGTCACCTTCCGAATGGTATGGGCATCGATGTAATCGGGAGAGTGACGGCACTCATCATCCAGAGCGAGGGGAACACCCGCGCGGCGACATAGAGCAGTGATCAACATGGGAAAAAACAACGGGCCCTTGGTCTTGATAACACCCAATGCAACAAGCTCTTCAGAAATGAGCTCCCCCACATCAATCGAGAGGCCAGTCAAGATGCTATAAAGGAGGACGACACGATCCTTGCTTACCGAGGTATCGTGAGTGGTGGGTAGCATATTGGTCTTGATAAAATGATTCCACACACAAGCAGGAGTCGTTAAGGAGGTGCGGGGTATAGTGTGGGCCCCAAACTTTGGCGAAACATTCCATTGGGTGCCCGGCAAAGAAACTTCGGCCAACATCCTAGCAAGTTCGGCCTCGCTTTGTTGGGGGGCAACGTCCCCATACTCAGCCGCCTCGATATTGGGCAGCCCAAAAACAACATTTATGGCTTGAGGGGCGTAACTAACCTGCTTGCCCCGGACTGTGACTTCTCACAATTTTTGTGAGACAAAGTTGGCGTAAAATTCTTTGATCCAAGGGACAACCGCCTCGCGAGGGGCTGTGCAAAAATTAAACCATCCTCGATCACTAAGCACATTGGTTACATAATCAGGATTTCCATCAGTGGGGAAAGCTCTTTCAAACCAAATGTCGCGCACAATAAGTTTCTTGAATTTGTCGGCAGCCCTCGAGGATATAAACTTGGCAACAGCAGGTGGTTCGTCGGCCACAGTTTTTTTCTTTCGATTGGCGACTTGTTTGCTGCGAGGCATAATTTGCAAGAACCAAAAGTACAACAGCCACAGATAGGTGGGATGCCCAAAGTGTAATAGAGTACCTTAGAGGAGCCGGACACTCTTGTGAATGCACTGGGTGGTGGCAAAATTGTCGTGAGAACCCAAGGCAGAGAAGACAAGGAGCTGCCCAAAGCGCGATGTGGTGAATACTTGCGTAGAGGTGTGGGTGGGTCTCGGTGGTGTGCAAGAGGGGCTAGTGGGTCGGGTTTGGTTGTGGGCCGTGGGTGGATCGGGGCTTGGGTTTTTCCTGGGGTGGGTTCGTGGAAATGGTGGGGTCGGGGCGATGGGTTCGTGGCTGGGTGGTGATGGGGTTTGCTGGGTTGTGGGTGGCTGTGGGATTTCGGGTCGTCTGTGGTGGGGATCGGGTTTGCTGGGTTGTGGGTGGCTGTGGGGTTTTGGGTGCGGGAGTGGCGGGGCCGACTGGGTTGTGGGTGGGGGTCCGTGAGTGTTGGGGCGCGGCTGCGTGTTTGTGGCGTCGGGGGTGGCGGTGGGGTTTCGGGTGCGTGAGTGGCGGGGCCGACTGGGTCCGTGAGTGGGTCGGGAAGTTGGGCGACTGGGTGCTGGGATCGTGGGTGGGGTCGGGGGTCGTGGCTGGGTGTGGTGGCCGTGGGGTTTTGGGTGCGTGGGGTGGGGTCGATGGGGGTGGGGATCGTGGGTTGGGTCCGTGAGGTGGGGTCGACTGGGTTGTTTGGGTTGGGTCCATGAGGGTGACGTCGGGGCCGACTGGGTTCGAAGGAGGCTAGGCCGGTGGGGTCGTGAGATGGTGGCGGCCGTGAGGTCTTGAGGAGACGGGCTGGGTGCGTGAGGTGGTGGCGCCGTGGGTGAGGGGGCTGGGAGGTGGTGGGTTCGTGGGTGAGTGTGTTTCAGAGAAGTGGGTATGATGAAAATGATGGGTTTAGGGTTTCAAAAATGGAGTGGGTTTCAAAAATGGAGTGGGTTTCAAAAAATGGAGTGGGTCAATTTTTTACTCTATGTGTCTTTGAACAACTTTGTTGCAACATCATAGAACTTTGCTGCAGCAAAGTTAAGTCAGAGAGCATGACCAAAAATGTGTTTTGTTTTAATGCTGATGTTGCAACATCATGGAACTTTGCTGCAGCAACGGCAAGTCAGAGAGCATCCTGAATTTTGATGTTGCAACATCAGGGAACTTTGCTGCAGCAACGGCAAGTCAGAGAGCATCCTGAATTTTGATGTTGCAACATCAGGGAACTTTGCTGCAGCAACAGCCAAGTCAGAGAGCAAGCCCAATATGATGCTACATTACTCCAACTTTTCAACCCCTTTTTAATTCCATTTTTCTACAACCATAAGCACATTAAACCATCAAAATCCGATGTTCCAAAGAAATATATTTCTTGTCTTCTCCTTTTTTTTTTTTTATTTATATATATAATATACATCTACATAAAACTTGGGTTGCTCTACAATTAAATCTCAAAGTTCCACAGCAACCCGAGTTTTTGCATATTCTTCAAGGATCCTCCAAGGAGATTGAGCACTTGTTCGCTCAACCTCACCTCCCCAATAATGCTTGATCCTTTGGCCATTAACCTTGAATTCCCTTCCGGAGCCTTCTTCACGCAATTCCACTGCTCCATAAGGATGCACCTTAACCACCAAGAATGGGCCCGACCATCTTGACTTGAGCTTGCCTGGGAATAGTTTCAAACGCGAGTTAAACAACAAAACTCGCTGGCCTTCTTCGAACACCCTTGGCTGAATATGCTTGTCATGCCACCTTTTTGTTTTCTCCTTGTAAAGTTTGGCATTTTCATAAGAGAATAATCGCATCTCTTCCAATTCATTTAACTGTAACATTCTCTTTTCTCCTGCAAGTTGCAAGTCCATGTTGAGTGCTTGAATAGCCCAATAAGCACGGCGCTCAAGTTCCACTGGTAGGTGACATGCTTTTCCAAATACCAACCGATATGGTGACATCCCCAATGGTGTCTTGAAAGCTGTTCTATAAGCCCACAATGCGTCATCTAATCTCTTGGACCAATCCTTGCGGTTGGGACTCACCACTTTCTCAAGGACACCTTTTATCTCTCTATTAGACAACTCAGCTTGCCCATTAGTTTGGGGATGGTAAGCAGTAGCTATCTTGTGCCTCACATCGTATTTAGCCAATAAGCTAGCCAACACTTTGTTCACAAAATGGGTCCCCTCTTCGCTAATGATTGCCCTTGGAGTGCCAAAATGAGTGAAAACATTCTTCTGTAAGAACCTCATGACAACTTTAGCATCATTAGTGGGAGAGGCAATTGCTTCCACCCATTTTGAAACGTAATCCACCGCTACCAAAATGTACAAGTCGCCATAAGATGGAGGGAAATGGCCCATAAAATCGATACCCCACACATCAAACAATTCAACTTCAAGAACATTAGTTAAGGGCATCTCATTCCTTCTAGAAATATTACCAACCCTTTGGCATCGATCACACCTCAACACAAAAGCATGAGCATCTTTGAATAAGGAAGGCCAAAAGAACCCACTTTGAAGTACCTTAGATGCGGTGCGCGATCCCCCAAAATGACCACCACAAGGTGAAGAGTGACAATGATGCAGGATATCCTCCATCTCTTGCTCGGAAACACACCTCCTAATCATGTGGTCAGCACATTGTTTGAACAAGAATGGCTCCTCCCAAAAATAATGCCTCACGTCATGCAAAAACTTCTTCTTTTGTTGGCTTGTCAAATCCGGAGGCAACAATCCACTAACCAAGTAATTAGCAAAATCTGCAAACCAAGGAACAACATGAGAGTGGTTGACCTCAAACAATTGCTCATCTGGAAATGTCTCTTTGATGGGCACTTGAACACTGGATCCTTTTTCACCTTCCACTCTTGACAAATGATCCGCCACTTGATTCTCGACTCCCTTCCTATCTTGAATTTCCACATCAAACTCTTGAAGTAAAAGCACCCATCTAATTAAACGAGGCTTGGCATCCTTTTTCTCAATCAAGTACTTTATAGCGGAGTGATCTGTGTAGACTATTACTTTGGTGCCCACCAAATAAGCCCGAAACTTGTCAAAGGCAAAGACAATAGCCAAGAGTTCCTTTTCCGTCACTATATAATTAAGTTGAGCACCTGTCAAAGTGTGGCTAGCATAATAAATGGAGTGAAATATCTTGCTTCTTCGCTGCCCCATAACAACTCCCACTGCATAGTCGCTAGCGTCACACATTAATTCAAAAGGCAAGTCCCAATCTGGAGCTACAATTATTGGTGCTGAAATCAATCTCTCTTTCAACTCTTCAAAGGCTTTCAAACATGCTTCATCAAAGTGGAATGGCGCCTCTTTCTCCAATAGGTTGCAGAGAGGCTTAGAGACCTTGGAGAAATCTTTTATGAATCGCCTATAGAATCCAGCATGCCTAAGAAAACTTCTAATATGCTTCACCGAAGTGGGGGGAGGGAGCTTCTCAATAACTTCAATCTTAGCTCGGTCAACTTCAATTCCTTGCCTTGATATCTTGTGGCCCAAAACAATACCTTCCTTAACCATAAAATGGCATTTTTCCCAATTAAGAACAAGGTTTGTTTCTTCACATCTTTGTAAAACCTTGGCCAAGTTGCTCAAGCAATCGTTGTATGAATCACCGAAAACAGAGAAATCATCCATGAATACCTCTAGGAAATGCTCCACCATGTCAGTGAAAATAGCCATCATACATCTCTGAAATGTGGCAGGTGCGTTACATAGACCAAAAGGCATCCTTCGAAATGCGAAAGTACCGTAGGGACAAGTGAAAGTTGTCTTGTGTTGATCCTCTGGAGCGATTGCAATCTGATTGTAACCAGAGTATCCATCTAGAAAACAATAGTACCCCCTCCCTGCAAGTCTGTCTAACATCTGATCAATGAAGGGAAGAGGGAAGTGATCTTTTCGAGTAGCCTTGTTCAGTTTTCTATAGTCCATGCAAATTCTCCACCCTGTCACGGTTCTAGTAGGAATCAGCTCATTGTCTTCATTTTCCACTACTGTAATCCCACCTTTCTTTGGTACACACTGGACAGGACTGACCCATGAGCTGTCAGAGATGGGATAAATAATACCTGCATCGAGCCACTTGATAATCTCCTTTTTCACCACTTCTTTCATGATAGGATTTAGTCTTCTTTGCCCTTCAATAGACCTTTTTTCATTGTTTTCTAACAGAATCTTATGCATGCATAGAGAAGGACTAATTCCCTTTATGTCTGCAATGGTCCACCCAATGGCCTTCTTGAACTTCCTCAATACATCCAGCAACTTTTCTTCTTGCTCCATACTCAACTCAGCTAAAACAATCACAGGTAAGGTGGAAGACTTACCCAAATAAGCATATCTTAAGTGTGAGGGTAAAGCTTTTAATTCCAACTCCGGAGGCTCTTCCACTGATGGTTTAGGGGCTGCGAAAGACCTTGAGGAGAGCTCCAAAGATTCAAAATGCTTTCTTGTATGCAATCCTTGTGAGCTAGCTTCTAGCCAAGCCAAGTATTCATCCTCATCCTCTGCATGTGAATCAAACATCAAGAGTCTCTCTAGAGGATCATCAAAATTGTTTTCTAATTCCTTTGAAGCCAAAGAATCTACCACTGAAACCACAGAACACTCTTCGACCTCATCTGGAAATCTCATAGCCTTGAAAACATTGAAAGTCACCTGCTCATTTTGAACTCTCATAGTAAGTTCACCATTCTGCACATCAATCAAAGTTCTACCAGTAGCTAGAAAAGGCCTCCCTAGAATGATTGGTACCTCCCTGTCTGCCTCATAATCCAACACAATGAAATCAACTGGGAAAATGAACTTATCAACTTTTACCAAGACATCCTCAATCTTCCCATCTGGATAAGCAAGAGATCTATCTGCAAGTTGTAGAGTCACTGTGGTAGGTCGGACCTCACCAATCCCCAATTGTCTATACACAGACATAGGCATCAAATTTATACTAGCACCCAAGTCACATAATGCCATGCCACAATAAGAATTACCAATGGTACATGGAATGGTGAAACTCCCAGGGTCTTTCATCTTCGGTGGCAGCTTGTTTTGCAAGAATGAGCTACATTCCTTGGTAAGGGCCACTGTCTCAAATTCTCCTAACCTTCTCTTCCTTGTAAGAATATCTTTCATGAATTTTACATAGTTAGGCATTTGCTCAAGTGCCTCTACCAGTGGGATGTTGATATGCAACTGCTTCAACATATCTAGAAACTTCTTGAATTGAGAATCCAACTTTTGCTTCTGAAAACGTTGAGGAAATGGAGGTGGCTTCTTTGAAATTGAGCTTGCTGGTTGACAATGCTGCGGTATCCCTGCAGTATCCTGGGCAGAGGCAGATTTTTGTGCACTAGGAAGTTCAACATCTTTTTGGAACTCCTCATTTATTTGGATTGAAGAGGGCTCACCCTCATGCCCAGACTCGGTCTTGTCCTTCTCCAACTCCTTTCCACTCCTCAAAGTGACAGCTTTACAATGTTCCTTCCCCATACTCCTTGGATTCTCGGTATCACTTGGCAGTGTACCGTGGGGTCTATTTCTAAGCTCATTAGTTAGTTGCCCAACTTGATTTTCTAAGTTCCTCAATGAAGCCGCTTGGCTCTGAATCATAGCTTCATTCTTCACTATATATTCCTTCAACATGCTCTCAAGAGAGCTAGATTGCATTGTCTGTTGTTGTGGTCTTTGTTGTGGAGCTTGAGGGGGGTAACCCGGTGGAAAATTTGGTCTTGGAGGCATTGAAGGATTACTAGGGCCAGCTCCTTGATTACTCCATGAAAAATTAGGGTGTTGCCTCCATGATGGGTTGTAGGAATTAGAATAAGGGCCATTCCTATTTTGGTTCCCCATATAACATACAGCTGCCGGATTAGAAGGACAGTTATCAAAAGTATGACCCTCACCACAATACACACAAGAAATGTTCTCCAAATGCCCCATTTGTGTCCCCATGGGCTGCCCCATTGACTGATTCATTCCCATATTCATTGTCTTGAGCATATTAGAAATAGAGGAGACTTGAGCTGCCAAAGAAGTGATGGCATCTACATCATGAATACCAGCCACCTTTCTACCTGTAGACAATCTAGAAGTGGGCCACTGATAGTTGTTGTTGGATATCCTCTCAAGTATTTCATATGCCTCATTATAGGACTTAGCAAGAAGAGCCCCATTCGCTGAAGCATCAACCACCATTCTAGTGTGGGCATTCAGACCATTATAAAATGTCTCCATCTGGATGCAATGAGGAATGCCATGATGAGGGCATTTGCGCAACAACTCCTTAAACTGCTCCCATGCCTCATATAAAGATTCTTCATCAAGTTGTTGAAATGAAGTAATCTCGTTGCGGAGCTTGGCATTCTTAGTGGGAGGAAAATACTTCATCAAAAACCGCTCAGCCAACTCTTGCCAAGTACTCACAGAATCAGAAGGCAAAGAGTTCAACCAAGCTCTGGCTCTGTCTCTCAAGGAAGTGGGAACAACTTTAGTCTCAATGCATCCTCTGTCACTCCGGGTAGCTTGAAAGAGTCACTTACTTCAATGAACAAGCGAAGGTGAAGGTGAGGATCCTCTGTTGGCATCCCACTAAACTGACCCACATTTTAAAGCATCTGGAACATGACTGGCTTCAATTCAAACTGGGCTGCCTGAATTTCTGGTCTGACGATGCCTGGATTGAGCTCATTGAAGAGGGGGAGAGCATATTGCCTGATAGCACGATCTCTGTCATCAGCCACAATAACTGCATTTTGCCCATTGTTGGCAGCTACTCCCCCTTGAGCAACTCCTGCTGTATTTACTGGTGGATCATCAGTGACTCTTGGTAGAGGAGCTGCCGTCTGGGCGGCTCCCTGTTGAGCCCCTTGCTCAGCATCCATCACTACTACTTCCCTTTTTGACTTTTGTATTCTTCGCCTTCTTCTAAAAGTGCGCTCGATTTCTAGATCAATGGGAAGTAGTTCAGGGTCTTGATTCTCGTTCATACACTGTATAAACCTGAAATTGAACGAGAATCACCCAAGTTAGCACAAAAGAAAGAAAAATTAAACCAAATTGCAAGATAATCAACTTTACAATAATTGACTTTAAGCAATCCCCAGCAACGGCGCCAAAAACTTGTTGTGGATTTTTCTAAGTGTGTGCAAGTGTACACAATCGTTGAACAAGTAATATAATGAAAGTAATTTTTATCGTCTCCTCAAGGATTGCCAAACAAATATTATAAAAATCATCATCAAACAATTTGGGGTGCAATTAACTATCCTTTTTTTTTTACTAATCAATTAAACTAACGGACAAAAAGAATTAAACAAGATAATTAATTTAGGCGGTTAACAATAAAGCTGGAAAATGACAAATTGCGATTACTATGATGATAAAAGTTAGGCATATCAAATCCCCCTAATTTGTAGTTTTGCCCCTGATGTTGCAACAAAGTTCATAGCAAAGTTCTCTTGTAACTAGGATTTCCAATTTAATGCACATGCCATTTTTCCAAATGCTCATGTTAAAATTCCATCAATTAGATTCACATATTCCTATGCTAAATTTAATTTCAAGAACATAATTCCTAACATCAATCCTTCAAGTTTGCAAGGTGAATAAAATATTCCTAAGTTATTCACTAATCAATACAAAAGTATCAACATGCATCAATCAAGCATTTCCACTAATTTTTACCCTTCCAGAATTAAAACTAGCTTGTCTCTCACATAAGTTGATCATTCTTAAGCAAGAGATTTACACAATAAAAATAGCTCAATTGAACAAGAGAGAAATTTCATAAAATAGTCAACAATTTGGGGGCAATTACAAATTAGGGTTCATCAATATCCCTAACACAAATAATTTAAGTCATAGTAAAAATACCCAAGTCACCACAATAAATATTCAGCATTATCTCAAGAGTTCAAGGAAGGAAGAAAAAGAAAATGAAATTATATGAAAGTTGAGTTTAGAAAAACAAGCCAAATTGATAGAGATATTCTCTTCTTGTCTCCTAACTCTTAATCCTCTTCTTATTCTAGCTCCCTTCTCTTTTCTCTTCTCTTCTTGATGATTCAGCTCAAAGAAATTCAGAACTAAACCCCTTTAATGGAGCTTTGGGCGGCTGGTTCTCTCCTCCTTTCTCTATTTTCTTTTGTGAAGAAGATAATCCCTTTTTTGGGCTCACAAAGGGTATAAACCCTCTCCTTCTCTCTCTACACGTGGGGGACAAAATTCTGTTCCTTTTCAAAAGTTGCAGCTCCTTTCCACCTCATCTAAGTACATGCCAAGTGTACAGACTTTATGTTGCTGACTGTCCATACTTTGCTGCAGCAAAGTTGACTGATGTTGCAACAACAGCCAGAATTTCAGCTCTAATATGATTTCCTTCCACATGCTTCACTAAGCTTTCCAAGCACCCTCTTGCTATGCCTTCAAAATAAATACCACATTTTTATAACATAATTCCATTATTTTCCACAAGAGTTATCATTAATTAAAACAAATTACACAAACAAAGTTAAGAGACAAAGTGACTAAAACCACACAATAACAGCACAAACACTCAATTTCACCTAACTTTTTAAGTCCAAAAGCTCAATTAATAACTCTAAAATATAGAGTTATCACACCCCCAAACTTAATTCATTGCTCGCCCTGAGTGATGACTTTAAAAATAAAAGACAAGAAAAGAAACAAAGAAATCTAACTTAACACAAGACACACACGCAAAATAACAACTTAAGACGACATAACACACCACACAACTATAACAGACAACCCATAACAAAAAGACTCAAAATAAAACAAAACTAGGAATCAATTTGGATATGGTCATATCAAGTGGGAATAGAACTCTCAAATCAGTGATTAAAAAGATAACTCAAGTGTATATGCAAGCCAAGTTTCTCAAGTATTAAGATGCTATCAAACCAAAAATCAAGTGTTTACCCTTAAAGTGTATACATAGCTCTTCCCAAACATTCTCAATTCTCCCTAAAGTAGATTAGATCTTGATCCTAAAGCCTAATTATTGTCTCCATAAGTTGACTTAATAATTCCCTCTCCACTAATGTAGACAAACACTAACCAAGGATCAAAAGGTCCTTATCAAGCTTGTAGTGTAAGGCTTAGGTGCGGGTGGTTAAGATAAGTCATTTTAGGCTCAATTTCACTATAAAAGCACCTTAATTTTCCTAAGACCAAGTAAGAGCTCACAATCACTTCCCCAAAAGATTATCCCCCAAAAATCAAAGTCACTCTTGTCATTATTCTTTATTGCTAACATGGACAGAAACAAAGAAAGAAAGAAAGGAAATGAGATAATACTTTTTTTTTTTTAACAAGATGCTACACCCCCAAACTTACTTTCGACCTTATGGATAAGGGATGCACTCTTTCTTTACAAAAACACTTTTTTTTTTCTTGGATTTTTTTTTGCATTTTTCATTTTTTTTTATATATAAATATCTAAATTTAAATAAAACAATGGCAGTGACACAACATGAGATCCACTCCCCCCAAACTTAAAATGAAATCCACACTAAAATACCACTCATAAAGGCACACTCCTCTCACCCTCTCTCATGATGCAACACTCAACATATATTCAAGAAAAATCAAGGTGCTCAAAAGGTATGGTGATTGGATATGTATATAGTTGGGCTAGCATGTGGTGAAGAAAGAAAGGGAGTCTAATAGGCTCAATGGGGTGACTAAGGATAAAATAGTATATAATGGTTGGCTAGAACGGCTCAAACGGTCCAAAGATGGCCTAAATCATTTCCTTGGTTTGGTGTTGTCTAGGATTTCGCCTCAAGGGAACCACTAAGCAATTCTAGAAACTTAAGCTCTCCCAAAAATCTAGCTACTTTAAGGGTTTAAGAAATTATTGGTCGAGCTATGCACACAAAATTGGGACACATTCTCATTATGGTTGAATTAGCATAAAAAACTTTAAGTATTAAAGGCACGCTCATACACAAGGGTTGCAATTTTTTTGTTTTCTGATATGTTATCATCGAGCTATTCCACATTTAAACACAACCAAATTGATTCCATTATAACTAGACTCAAGACTTCAAACAAAACACGCCTAACAATGCCTAAAACATAATAAACATAAAGGAAATTAAAACACGACAGCAGTTAACAACAACACCCCCCCAAACTTAAGGGAGAGCGCTGTCCTCAGTGCACAAAATCAACAGAGCAAAAACAATAGGAAACAAAAAAAAAATAATAACATAAACAGAGCAGAAAAATAAAAGATTGTGGAAAATAAGGAAACTCCCTCTACTCGCTATCCTCCTGCTCGTCGGAAGAGGCAGGTGCAGCGGATGGTTCAGGTGCATGCCACCGCTCCATGATGGCCTCAGGAAATGGTGGAAACAGCTCGGGGGGCCGGAAGGATTGACGCAAAACATCGTCACGCTGGCGCACATAGTCCCAATAGGTGTGCTGCTGGGCCTCCATATGATGCATCATGCTCATCATACTCTGCTGAGTGGCGTAAAGATCCGCGATAGTGGGGTTTGAAGGCTCAGCAGAGCTATGGCTAGACGAGGGCGGTAGGACAGAGGGTGGCGCTTGCTCTCTCGGATGGGAAACAACTTTGGTCACCTTCCGAATGGTATGGGCATCGATGTAATCGGGAGAGTGACGGCACTCATCATCCAGAGCGAGGGGAACACCCGCGCGGCGACATAGAGCAGTGATCAACGTGGGAAAAAACAACAGGCCCTTGGTCTTGATAACACCCAATGCAACAAGCTCTTCGGAAATGAGCTCCCCCACATCAATCGAGAGGCCAGTCAAGATGCTATAAAGGAGGACGACACGATCCTTGCTTACCGAGGTATCGTGAGTGGTGGGTAGCATATTGGTCTTGATAAAATGATTCCACACACGAGCAGGAGTCGTCAAGGAGGTGCGGGGTATAGTGTGGGCCCCAAACTTTGGCGAAATCTAAGTATAAACTCCAAGAACAATTGCAGAATAACAATGGTGAAATCAGATTGTATTCACTATGGTGCACTTGCTACAGTAAATTTTCCAACCCCTTTCCATGTGGAGTTGGGGTTCATTTATAGTGGGCTCTAATGGCCTCTGATACAATGTGGTCCAGGGGACCAAGCCGCACGCTAGTACAATGCCAGATGAGTGGTCTCAGGGGTAGTGGTGTCTGCTCCAGTACATGATCAGGGTTGGTGGGAGCACCTCCATTTTAGTACTTGATTGTGCCTCCACTACTTGCCCAGTACGGGTGTCAGAGGAGTGGCTGGTGAGGACCACAACAAGTACCTCGCTTGTACTACCACTACTTATCTGGTGTGGGTACTATGTCCATACTCCAGCTCCTTTTAGTTTGTCAGTGCACTCAGTACCCATAGGAAATACGGTGCCCCGTTGGTGGCACTAATCTTAGGGAGAGAGCTGAGGCCTCTTTAACGAAGCCTGTCACGTATACGGTAATACTTGGCACCCATGTGTGAATCGTTGATCTCACTTCATGAGATCAATGCCAAGTGTCCTTTATTTGCGAGGCATAGGTGGGAAGCGGTAGTGACCCATGCGCTAGCCGAGCCTGGCAAAGCTCCTAGTGGCGAGGGGCCTTGCTATACTTGCCTCCTTGCGGCCCGGATCCAGACGTGCAAAGCGATGGCGCGATGGCGCGATGGCCTCCCGAGAAGATGATGGCCCGAGGGCCTCGCAGGGGCGCGCGCGCGGGGGCCTCGCGTGGCCTCGCGCATGGGCGCAAGCACCTGATGGCCTCGCATGGGCGCAAGCACCTGATGGCCTCGCATGGCCTCGCGCATGGGCGCACCTGACGGCCTCGCGTGGCCTCGCGCATGGGCGCGCTTGACGGCCTCGCGAGAGAGTGAAGACCCGAGGGCCTCGCATGGGCGCAAGCACCTGATGGCCTCGCATGGCCTCACGCATGGGCGCGCCTGACGACCTCGCGTGGCCTTATGCATGGGCGCGCCTGACAGCCTCGCGTGGGCGCAAGCACCTGATGGCCTCACATGGCCTCGCGCATGGGTGCGCCTGACGGCCTCGCGAGAGAGTGAAGACCCGAGGGCCTCGCGTGGGCACAAGCACCTGATGGCCTCGCATGGCCCCGCGCACGGGCGCGCCTGACGGCCTCGCAAGAGGGTGGAGGCCCATGGGCCACGCATGGGCGCAAGCATCTGATGGCCTCACGTGGCCTCGCGCATGGGCGCACCTAACGGCCTCGCGAGAGAGTGAAGACCCGAGGGCCTCGCGTGGGCGCAAGCACCTGATGGCCTTGCATGGCCTCGCGCATGGGCATGCCCAACGGCCTCGCGAGAGGGGGACGGCCCAAGGATCTAATGAAGGCGCTGGCGCATGGAGGCCTAAGCACGTGCTTTGGATCTTTTACAGGCATGGAATATTGAGCATCCACATTACTTATCATTGTTGTTGTTATTTTTCTTGTGTAGACCTATACAGTGGCTCAGCAGTTTGCCGACTCGGCTCACAACCTTTCCACTTCGAATGTTGAGAGGGACCGTCTTGCAGTTCAGGTCCAGGAGCTCGGGAGGGAACTTGCTGAAACCAGGTCTAAGTTAGAGAAGGCCTTGGTGAAAGCTTCTTCCTCATCAAAAAAGAAGAAGAGGGCGATTGCCAAGGCCATGATGTTGCATGAACGGGTCACCAGCTTAGAGGCGGAACTTGAGGGTGCCAAGGCTACTATGGCTGCATCGTAGGAGAGGGTCGCTTCCTTAGAGGCGGAACATGAGGGTGCCAAGGTTGTTACAACTACGTCGCAGGGGAGGGTCGCTTCCTTAGAGGCGGACAAGGCAGTTATCGAGTATAGGTCCATAGAGCGCGCCCTTTATGGCATATGGAGGCAGGATCCCAACTTCGATTTCTCTGCCTTTGGCGAGCACGTCGTTGCCCGGGCGGCTGGGTGGAACACCTGTGGCAGGAGGCCTTAAGATTGTCATTTTATAATTTTTGCCAGTTAGTCCACTGTGGATGTATGCTCGTTCGAGCCTTATTGTGCTTGTAATAATTTTTTTTTTTTAAGTCTTGTTATGTTACCAAAACTCTCTTTTTTTTATATATATACATATGTGATTATTCATGTTTTATTCCTCTGTGTTCGAGGTCTTTTTGAGCCCGTATGATGGGGTTCAGTAGGTTCCCCTTTTTTATTTATCAGGCTAGAGGTCCTTTGGAGCCCATGTGAAAGGGTTCAATAGGCCTTTTTTTGGTGCCTCTTGATTGTTCTTATAAGGATATATTGACCCCTTAGGTTCTAGCTATCATTTTATATATTTTTGCACGCGCTTATTATTTCTTGTGAGAAGCATCCTTCTCGTCATTATTCATAGTACTATTTTTGCAAGGGTCTCTTTTATGACCCTTTTTGGCTAGACGACTTGGTAGCCGCTCTAGGCTTATTGGTGGGTGCTCTTTCTGAGGCCTTTCCCCTTGCGGGAGCATCTGCCTTTATTTGGAAGTTTGCTTTTTTTTTTTTGTAAGACCTTTTGGCCTCCTTGATGTTCACAAGGGTAGCTAATCCTTGTGAACTCAAGAGATGGCTTGCAAGGTCTTTGCCCTATTTGTTAGGGTTCATCACGCATTTTTTTTATAAGGACCTCGTTTAAGGCCCTGATATAAGGGGTCCTTTTAGGATCCTCCTGATAGAGGGTCCTTTTTAGGTTCCCTCTGATATGAGGGGTCCTTTTTATGATCCTCTTGATAGAGGGTCCTTTTTAGGTTCCCTCTGATATGAGGGGTCCTTTTTAGGATCCTCGTTTTAGAGGGTCCTTTTTAGGTTCCCTCTGATATGAGGAGTCCTTTTTAGGATCCTCTTATTTGCTGTATGTTTTGCCTCCTGTCCTACCCCCCCCCCCCCCCAAGTGTCTAGTGAAATTTATTTCAGCAGGCACTTTGGTGGGTGCTATATGGAAGAAGAATGACATGTAAAGTGGCGGATAGTTTCATTCATAGCGTGCGGGTTACAATGACATACATATGGAAGGGTTACATCTAATTAAGAGGTTACCCAGGTAGCCTCTTTAATTCTTACTTACTAAGTCAACATAACAAGGAACAAACTAAACATAGGTCTTCTTTGCATGGGTGCAAAATTCTCACTGGTAGTATTTCTTGAGGTGCTCCACATTCCACGCCCGAGGTATAATGGTGTTATCCATGCGGGCTAGTTTGTAGGTGTTTGGTGGTATGCACTGAGCGACCTGGTAGGGTCCTTCCCAGTTCGCCCCCAGTACCCCTGCCCCTGGGTCTCGCGTGTTGGGGAGTACCTTCCTCAATACTAAGTCTCCTACCCTGAACCTTCTCTCTCACACCCTTGAATTGTAGTACCTCATTTCCCGTTGTTGATATGTGGCCAACCTTAGTTGTGCCCTTTCCCTCTTGGCTTCCAGCAGGTCCAAGTTCCTGACCAATGCTGTGATGTTAGCCTGGTCATCATATGCTTGCGTGCGGATGGAGTTAATCTTCATTTCTATCGGTAGGACAGCCTCGCAGCCGTAGGCCAAGGCGAAAGGTGTCTCCCCAGTGGTGGAACGAGGGGTGGTCCTGTAGGCCCAGAGCACATTTGGGAGTTCCTCGACCCAGGTCCCTTCAACTTTTCCAACTTAGTTTTCAAGTTCCTTTTCAGGATCTTGTTGATGGCCTCTACTTGCCCATTGGCTTTGGGATGTACTACTGTGGAGAAACTCCTCCTGATTCCTTTTGCCTTACAGTAGTCCTCGAACATCCCTCCTTCAAATTGCGTTCCATTGTCGGAGATAATCTTGCAACGTACTCCGAACCTGCAAACAATGTACTTGTTGACAAAGGTAGTGGTCTGCTTAACCGTTATGTTGACTAAAGGCTCCGTTTCCACCCACTTAGTGAAATATTCGACTGCTACCACCGCATACTTAGCTCCTCCTCTTCCTGTTGGCAGTGCCTCTATCAAGTCAATCCCCCACACAGCGAAGGGCCACGGACTGGTCATGCTCACCAGCTCAATTGGCGACTGTCGGGGGTAATTCGCATGTCTCTGGCACTTGCCACACCTTCTCGCGAAGTCGCTCGCGTCCTTCTCCATGGTAGACCAATAATACCCCTGGCGAATGGCCTTTTTTGCCGTGGACTACCCCCCAGCATGGTTTCCACATTCCCCTTCGTGTATCTCTTGTAAAAAATTTGATGCCTCTCCCTTATCTACGCACCGCAGGAGTGGGGTAGAGAAGCCTCTCTTATACAAGGTTCCATCTACTAGGGTGTATTGGGCAACTCTGTAAATCAGTCAGCGAACCTCTTTTTTATCCAAAGGCAAGGTCCTGCCATTTAAGTAGCTCCCAATCGGTGCAAACCATGACTCCTCAAAGCTCTTGACCGTGTTGATCCTTTCTTCTGCTATGCTTGGCTTAGGGAGATATTCGACCGGTATGGACTCAAGCATGTCTTCGTCTAGTGTGGAGGCGAGTTTCGCGAGTGCATCGGCGTTTGTGTTCTGCTCCCTGGGGATCTGTTCTATCGTGTATTTTTCGAACTAATCCAAATGCTCCTTCACCTTGGTGAGGTATGCAGCCATTTTTGGACCTCTAGCTTGGTATTCGCCCTTCACTTGAAACACTACCAGCTGTGAGTCACTAAAGACATGTAAGTGGGATACCTTTAACTCCTTAGCTAGCCACAGGCCGGCCAACAGCGCCTCATATTCTGCCTCGTTATTGGAAGCTTCGAATCCAAATTTCAGGGCACAATACATCTTGTGCCCTTCAGGTCCGTCATCACTATGCCAGCGCCGACTCCCCCTTCGTTAGACGCCCCATCTACATGGAGGCTCCATTCTCCAGGGTGCCTTTCCTCTTCATGCGCCGGTTCGTTCTCCTCTATTTCCCCCTCCTCTTGAGTTCGGTATGCAAACTCGACTATAAAGTCTGCAAGTACATGCCCGAAGTCTCCGGCTTGTGCAAGACTTGACGCAGGGGGGTGTTGGTGAGCACCTCAATCGCATGAGCATGAAAATAGGGCCTCAACTTTCAAGAAGCCACTATCAGGGCATATGCTAACTTCTCTATTTCCGGGTACCGGGTTTTTGCGTCTACCAACCATTTACTCACATAGTAGACAGGTTGCTGGTGCTTCTTTTCCCCCTTGACCAAGGCGGCGCTTATGGCATGCTCTGATACAGTTAGATACAAATGCAACTTCTCCCCTTTTTCTGGCTTGGCCAAAAGGGGTGGCTTCCCAAGGTGTTCCTTTAGCTTGGTGAAGGCATCCTGGCATTCATCATCCCAAGTGAACTTTTTGTTCCCTTTTAGGATGTTGAAGAAAGGGAGGCATTTTTCAGTAGACCTGGAGATGAACCTATTGAGGGCTGCCACTCTCCCCATTAAGCATTGCACCTCTTTTTTTCTTCGTGGTGGGCTCATTTCCAGCAAGGCCTTGATCTTTTCAGGATTAGCCTCGATACCTTGGGAATTTACCATGAAACCCAGGATTTTTCCTGACGAAACTCCGAAGGTGCATTTGAGTGGATTCAGCTTCATTCTATACCTTCGAAGGGTGTTGAACATTTCCATGAGGTCACTGGTGAGCTCCCCCGCCTTCTTTGTCTTCACCAGCATATCGTCCACGTATACTTCCATGTTCCTTCCTATTTGATTTGCGAACATTTTGTTCACCAACCTTTGATAAGTGGCACCTGCATTTTTTAAACCAAAAAGCATCACTTTATAGCAATACAGCCCCTTGTCCGTTATGAACGAAGTGTGCTCTTCGTCAGAAGGGTTCATGGGTATTTGGTTATACCCAGAATATTCGTCCATGAAGCTAAGTAGCTCGTGCCCCGCTGTGGCATCTACCAATTGGTCTATCCTAGGAAGTGGGAAGCTGTCCTTAGGGCAGGCCTTGTTGAGGCTGGTAAAATCCACACAAGTCCTCCATTTTCCGTTGGGCTTCGAGACTAGCACTGGGTTTGATACCCATTGTGGGTAAAATGCCTCTCGGATGAACCCGTTCGCCTTCAACTTTTCAACCTCTTCTTTTAGGGCCACGTATCTCTCTGGGTCCAGCGCTCTCCTTTTCTGCCTCACCGGCCTTGCTTTCGGGTCGATGTTCAGATGGTGGCACATGACCGCTGGGTCTATCCCTACCATATCCTCGTGACTCCAGGCGAATACGTCGAGGTTAGCTTTTAAGGACTCTACTAGCTTCTCCTTCATGTCACCTACAAGGAATCTCCCTACCTTCAACTTTCTCAACGGCTCATTCATGACCGTTACTTCCTCCAATTCCTCTACTGGTTCAACTCTGGGCTCTTTTTTGACTCGTGGATCTAATTCATGTGGGTTCACGCCTTCATGCACAACCATTGCCATTGGCGCTGATGGCTTTGTGGCTGTGCGGAGGGATGTGTTATAGCATTCTCTCACTTCCTTCTGCTCTCCTTTCATGCATGCTATTCCCCCGAGAGTTGGGAATTTCATAGCTAAGTGGTATACAGAGGTTATCGCCTTCAATTCTCTTAGGGAAGGTCTCCCTAATATCGCATTGAAGGCTGAGGCGCAATCTACCACAACAAAGTTTGCCATTATGGTGGTTTGTCTGGGTTGTTCTCCCATAGTGAGGGCCAACTCGATTGCCCCAAGGGGCTGTATCGAATCTCTCGTAAATCCATACAAAGAATTATTGCAAGGATTTAGGTGTCTGATGTTTAGTCCCATCTTCTTCAAAGCTAGGTGATATAAGATGTCCACAGAGCTTCCGTTATCCACCAGGACCCGATGCACCCTCATGTTAGCAAGCTGGACAGTCAACACTAGGGGGTCATTATGGGGGAAGTGTACACCCCGGGTATCTTCCTCAGTGAAGGTTATTGAGTCATTTTCACCCTTAAAACTCTTCAGGGGGTGTTGCTCCAAACTTAAGCGCATGGTGGTGGACTTCGTCTGGCCTCCCTGGCATATCTGTCTCGTCCCTTCCTTGATTCGCCCCCGAATCTAGGTCCTCCAAAGATGGTCCTGACCTCTCCTTGCACTTCTGGGGCCACCTTTTGCGCCCGCGGTGGGGTTGCTCCTTCTTCTGGCCTTTGGTTCTCCTTGTGCACGTATCTGCCCAAATGTCCCCTGCAGATGAGCTCCTCGATTTCCACATTCAAATGGTTGCATTCCGCGATGGTGTGGCCGATATCTTTGTGATATTGGCAATATTTGCTGGGGTCTCTTTTAGACCGGTCTTTTTTCATTGGTGGGGGCCTTCTAAAAGGGACCTGGTTTTCGTTCGTAATGAAAATATGCTCTCTCGCATGGGTGAGGTCAGTAAAAAAGGTGTAGGGGCCTTGTCTGCGCTCATCAGGGCACTGATGCTTCCTAGGTTGATCATCTCTCGTTCCCTCATAGACCCTCTTCTTCTTTGCACCACTTTGGCTTTCTCGGATTAAGGGTTTTGGAGGCGACTGGCCTTTTTCAGCTTTGAGTCTTTCATGACCATCCTCCACGCGAATATATTTTTGCGCTCGCTCGCAGAAATCATCCAAGTATATGACCTCCCTCTTGAGCATGTTATCCCACAACTTGCTTCCCAGGCGCACTCCGGCTGTGATGGCCATTTTCAGCTCTCTACGGGTCAAGCTCCTTACTTTTGCTGCCTCCATATTAAACCTGTGAATGTAGCTCTTAAGACTCTTGTTTTCTCCTTGCTTTGCGTTGGCGAGGCTGGTGCCTGGCATCGTGTAGTCCCGCACGGTGTGGTGTTGCTGGAGGAATTCATCGGAAAACTGTTGCCAAGATCTGATGGACCCTGGTCTGAGTCTTTTGAACCATTTGTACGCAGGTCCTTTCAATGTGACAGTGAAGCAATGACATCTGGCCCCACTACTAATTCCCCTCAACTTCATCAGGTCGTTAAATGCATCCATATGGTATTTCGAATATGTGCTTCCTTTGTAAGGAGTCATATGGGGCTCCTTGAAGTTGACCAGAAACTGGATGGCTTGGATCTCCTTGATGAAGGGTGACTCATGGTTGAACTCATCCTCAAAGGCTTGACCTCCGGAGGCGGTGATTATTTTGCTTCGTAGGCTTCTCATTTCTGTGTCCAAGTCTTGCCTCCTCTTGTTCAAGGAGTCTCTCAGCGTGGATGGGTTAGGATCCCCCTTTCCTTTGCCTTCCTAGGGCGCCATAGGGGGTGTGGTCCTTTTACCCGCCCTCCTTTTGTTGAGTTCTTCTTGTAAATCTGAGGGTGTTCTCCTTGAGGTGACCTCTACATCGTCATGAGGGGCAGTGTTGGTCTTCGACCCTAGCCCCTAGGGCTACTTCAGTGATCCGGGACGTTCATGCTGCTTCGTCCAGGGGGTGTTACTAGTGGAGAGTCGGATCCATCCATCATCTACTAGGACAGTGTTTTCTACCCCCTCCTGGCCTCTCACTTTCCGCTTAGGGAGTGTCACGTGTGATCTCTCTTGGAACAGGCCATTTAGCACCTCTTGCATGTTTTTCAGGGTGGTTTCTAGCCTCTGATTCTTGCGGTGAAGTTCTCGTACTTCGTAGAATTGAGACTTAGAACTCGAGCTCACAGAGTGGACCCAAGGATGCTTATCAGCCAGGCGCGTCGAGGGGCCTGGATCCTGCCGACCAGAGTTTGGCACCTGCGGCGGCCTTGGAGGCAGGAACTCACCAGCACCCCTTGCTGGGGCAGCCGCCGCCCTTGGACGATCCTCCTCAGGTGAGACCATCGGGGATGAGGCCTCCCTTTCATCTCTGTGGACCTCAAGCTCCTTTGGGGCCTCCACGTTTGCAGGTGGGGGAGGATCCCTCATGGAGGCTTTTAGCTGATCTCCATCAAGATGGACCTCCACCTCCCGTGACTCTCTCAACCGTTTCGAACGCCGCGGCATTTTTTTCTTATCGGAATCGACGGAAGAAGAGTGGCTTGCAATCTATTCTTCCCACAGAAGACGCCAAACTATTGACGGTGAGAACTCGTAAACCAAGTTAAGTTAGAAAAATTGAAATATAGATCTTATCAATGAAGAACTTCAAATATCTAATCAGAAACTCCAAGAATAGTTGCAGAAAGAAAATGGTGAAATGAACTTGTATTTTTTATGGTGTAGTGCTACAGTGTTTTTTCCAACCCCCCTCCAAGTGGAAGTGGGGTTCCTTTTATAGTGGGCTCTAATGGCCCCTGATACATTGTGGTCCAGGGGACCAGATGGTACATGAGTACACCGTCAAGAGAGTGGCCTCAGGGGTAGTGGTGTCGGCTCCAATACATGGTCAGAGTTCGTGGGGATGTCTCCACTACTTATTAAGTACGAGTGTCATAGATTTCCTGGTGTGGATCAAAACTAATACTCTACTCGTACGGCCACTACTTATCTGGCATGGGCATAGTGTCCGTACTTCTTCTGACTTGGTGTGAATCACTATGAGGCCCTTCCAATTCTCACCTATTGGTGTGTTAGAGGGATGCATGATTTTACCTCTTGTTGGACTTATGGTAAAAGTGGTGCCCAGTGGTTGGAGCTAATATTAAGGGGTGAGATAAGACCCCTCTAGTGAGGCCAATTTTGGGGAGGTGACCCCTTGTGGTGCGGATGAGGTCCGATAGGGCCGAGTGCACCAAGAAGAGGCATGATGCAAGGCTTCACGAAATGCCTCCAGCGAGACGTGGCTGCTGGGCACGAGGCCCTCGCGAGATGCCTCTCGTGAGGTGGAACACTTGGGCATGCCAAGTGGTGGCACGCGGCCTTCGCGAGACGCCTCCATCGAAGCGCGGCTGCTGGGCGCGAGGCCCTCGCGAGACGTCCCTCGCGAGGCGGTGTATCTGGGCAGACCGAGTTGTGGCACGCGGCCTTCGCGAGATGCCTCCAGCGAGGCGCGGCTACTGGGGGCGAGGCCTTTGCAAGACGCCTCCATCGAGGCGCGGCTGTTGGGTGCGAGGCCCTCGCGAGGCAGTGCATCTGGGCAGGTCGAGTTGTGGTGTGCGGCCTTCGCGAGAGGCCTCCAGCGAGGCGTTGCTGCTGGGTGCGAGGCCTATATTTAGGCGTTTAGGGGACTTTAATGGGTGCCTTGGAACTTTCACAAGTACGGAATCTCGCACGTCTACAAGGCCAATTACACAAATTCTTAGGGTTGGCACGCTTAGGCTGAGCCCTTTGTTTGTCTGGTTGACCCTGACTCGCTTAGGCTGAGCTGCGTTTAGTACGCTTATCATCAGCCCTGGCACCCTTAGGTCGTTCATTCTCAGATATCATATCAATAGTACAATCACACAGTATATGTATTCAATTATTGGGAACCACAATCCCGTTCATAGCCACAAGGGTGCGGTCTTCTTGCCTTGAATCCCGAGTGAAGCACACAGAACAGTCTCGAGCACGATCCTTAGTCCTGAGCTTTGGTGATAAACCTAGTCACAACATCAATGGGAATCATCAATTCTAAATCCAAATAAATACTTAGAAAACAATAGCTAGCCTCCGGAACCTCGATTTCTACTAAACCGGGTAGTAGAAATCGTCCCGAGCGCTTAGGTTCGAATGCCCGGGCCTTCCGGAGCCTTAAACCCCATTTTCCCTTAATTCCCTATTTAGGGCCGCAACCCGCCCAATAAACTCCTAAGCAGTCGCAGTAGTAATCGGGCTATGTCATATCCATAGAGAGGTAAAATACAAGTAAATAGAAAGATTAGTAAATTAGAAATAATAAACTTTGAAATAATGTAACTTTGAAAAAGAATATTTTTTTTTTAAAACACTAAATAAACAAAATTGAGAAATTAGAATCAAAAAGAAAATATGGAAAGCATAAGTTTCACTCATGCAAACATATATATATTTTAATAAAATTGATTCATGCTACTCAACTATAATTCTACACCATTAATTATAGTTGGAAAATATATATAATAAAGCTCACCTTAAAATATGTTCTTAATTAAATTATACTAACTTCTAATTTTAAAAACCTATCATATTATAAACCTTAGAGCGACAAAATACCAATGGCAGAATACAGTTAAAAATTTATAATATAACAAATATCCTAAATTAAATCAAAAGCCTAAATTACATAAGAAGAGCAAGACTAGACTTATGTAAAAGACACTAATAAATTAAGAATAAAAATTAGAAGAAAATAAATTTAATTGTAACAAATATATAGAAATGAAGAATAAAATAAAGAATCAATATATTAAAAATATAATGTGAAACATGAACTTCACTCTAGCATTTCCACAAGAGAATTTAGCCTAAAATAGGCACTGTTTTCACTCAAAAAAGTGTAAAAGAAATGAAAGAAAAATAAGAAATAAATGTTTTTCTCTCTAACTATACTCTCCACCCGTAATTCCACAATCTCCCCTTTTTCACTACATTTGGCTCTCTATTTATAGTAAAAATATGACCAAAAATGTGTTAAAATCGTGTACAAAAGAGTGGGAAAAATGAATACAAAATTGGTGTAAAGTGGGACAAGTGGGAGACAAGTTGCAGCAGTAAAAGAGACTTGTTGGCCACGTGTCACTCAGTGAGTAGCTTCGGCAGGCGTGGTGTTGGGGCATGGGGGACAGCTGCCAAGCGAGTGGGACGCGTGGCAGGCTTGGGTTGGCTCGCCAGGCTGGCGCATCAGGCGGTGGCAGCAGCTGGCAGGCGCGCGGACACGTGGCAGCTGCTGGAGGAATGGCTCGGCTCCGTCAGACTCGGCTTGGCTTGGCTGGGTGAATGGCAGGCTACCATGTGGCAGCTGGGCACTTGCTGTAGACTTGGGCTGGGCTCGGTTTTTGGGCTTGATTTTGTCAAAAATGCCATTTTTTCATAATTTCTTCAATTTTAGTTCTTTCTTTCTTCTTTCTTTTTCTTTATGTCAAAATACATTTTATTTCCTGAAAATTAAACACAAATTAAATAAAAATTAATATTTTCAAATATAAAATATATGACAATAAATCCATGAAAATATTAATTAAAACTTAATTAATTTTAAACTTTAGGACTAATAAAATGATATTTTTGAGCATTAATCACAACCCCCAACCAGCTTATTGCTAGTCTCTAGCAATTCAAGCGAAATAATAAATGTCAACATGATATATTTCAGGTCAAAAATTATAAAAGAACTTAAGTATTAACACAAAATGTTAGTAACAAGTCAACAAGAGTTATCAAAATTACTTTGAATAAATCTAGAGTTGTCAGTGTGTGCACCAAACTTGAACCTTCTTACCGCAAACCATATCACATAAAGCCTTCGAAATTATGCCAAGTAAAAGTCTCAACTCCATTAACCTCTCATGTAATTGAAAATATTTAAAGTTAAGGGTTTCGCTCATGAAGTTGGAAATAAAGAAGTAAGCACTCATCAAATGGATATATATTTAGGACAAACTTTTAAATAATCATTGAAACGTAGATAGGAAATAAATTATTTGGACAACCACCATAAAGAGTACCACAAAACGAGTTTTTCAAGAATTCTTAGTTAAATAGACAATCTTTACATTTATTCTATGAGCCATAAAATAAAACATGAAATTAATAAACACGCCTTTTTTTTTATTTTTTATTTTTTGACACAAGAGACAACATAATTGAAAATGATATAACTATTGCTCTTTTTTCTATTTTTTTTCTTCTTTTTCTTTTTTTTCGTCTCATTTTTTTCATGAAGAACATAATAAAAGGCTCTCTAATAAGATTTGTCTATAGAAAATATTGTCCCTAAAACGTCATCTATTCATACCACAATACCTTGTCCAAATAATTATAACCATTTCTAAGAATCAATAAAAAATTTAAATTTGTTTTCTCAAGTCTCACCTCTCACAGAAAATAATGAATTCTTAAACATGGAAAATTTCTAAGCAAATATATGCTAACAACCATCTTACCACAACGTTTGGCATGTGCATTAGGTAACTCTAGAGAAACTCTTAGTAATACAGATAACAAAAATTGACTCAAAAGTAATATTTTGCAAGAATAAATAAGTATTTTTTAAAAAATTTGACCATGAAAATATTAATATGACAAAAATCAATATGAACGTGCATGAATATGCTCACCATCCCCAACCAAAATCTAACAGTGTCCTCACTGACTCAAAATATAACAAATGTAAAAGAGTAGGGAAAGAGAACACCTGGATAGCGAGCGTCGAGTGATAGAGAGAATATTGATTCTCTAAAACATGAAAACACAAAATGATAACAAATAAAATAAAATGACAAAAGGGAAATAAACAGAAAACAAACCTATGTACAAACAATTTGGAACACTACTCAGACTTGGTAAACTGGTTCCATGAGAGTGACTTCTTCAGACTGGGTCACCCTCTCTATGTAGTGTTTCAGTCATTGGCCATTTACTTTGAATTCTCTCCCGTCAGTTGGGTCTGTGACCTCAACAGCACCATTGGGAAAGACAGTTTTCACAACATATGGGCCAGTCCACCTTGATCTCAGCTTGCCAGGGTGGATATGCAAACGAGAGTCATAAATATGCACTCGTTGGTTTGGCTCAAATTCTTTTCTTAGGATCTGCCTGTCATGGGCCGCTTTCATTTTAGCCTTGTAGATCCTAGAGTTGTCATAAGCATCATTCCTTAACTCCTCAATTTGTGACAACTGAAGCTTACGATTGAGTCCTGCCGCCTTGAGATATAAATTTAGGCTTTTAACTGCCCAATAAGCTTTGTGTTCCAGCTCAACAGAAAGGTCACAGGCTTTACCATAGACTAGCCTATAAGGAGACATACTAAGCTGAGTTTTGTAAGTAGTGCGGTATGCCCATAGAGCATTGAGAAGTCGTGAGGAACAATCTTTGCGGTCATGATTAACTGTCTTTTCTAAGATTTGCTTAATTTCTCAGTTGGCTAACTCAGCTTGGCCATTTTTCTGTGGGTGATAAGGCAATGCAACCTTATGAATTACACCATATTTTTGCATTAAGGTTTCGAAAGAATAGTTGCAAAAATGGGTGCCTTGATCACTTATGATAGCTCGTGGTGTGCCAAACCTAGATAACATATTTTCCTTTAAGAATTTCACAACAGTTATGTTATCATTATTTCGATAAGGCACAGCTTCCACCCATTTTGAGACATAGTCTATGGCGAGGAGAACGTAAAGGTAGCCACAAGAAGGTGGAAATGGTCCCATAAAGTCTATCCCCCAAAAATCAAATATTTCTATTAAAAGAATTAGGTTTAATGGCATCATATATTGCCGGGACAGAGCACCTAATTTCTGACACCTTTCACATGATCGACATAAATTGTTAGTGTCTTTGAACAAAGTGGGCCAATAAAGACAACACTGTAAGATTTTTTGCAGTAGTCCTTTTCATAAAAAAAAAAATGACCACCACAAGCTTCATTATGACAAAATTTCAAGACACTAAAAATTTCATCATCTAGAATGCAGCGTCTCATAATTTGGTCGGGGAAATACTTGAAAAGATATGGATCGTCCCAATAGAAGTTACGAACCTTGACCAAAAATTTACGTTTATCTTAGGCTTTCCATGCAGTTGGAAGTTCGTCAGTCACTAAGTAATTAACAATATAAGCATACCAGGGCAACTTAGTGACTGCGAAGAGATTTTCATCAGGGAAGTCATCTCGAATGGCTAGGCCATCAGCGGAATCAGAAAATTCAAGACGAGATAAGTGATCTACTACCAATTTTTCAACTCCTTTCTTATCCTTTATGGTCAGATCAAATTCTTGTAACAGAAGGATCCACCTAATTAAACGTGCCTTAGCATCCTATTTGGAAAGGAGGTATTTTAAGGCGAAATCGTTGGTAAAGACTGTGATAGGTGAACCAATCAGGTAGGAACGAAACTTGTCAAGTGTGAATACTACAGCAAGTAACTCTTTTTCATTCGTAGAATAGTTCATCTGAGCACTGTTAAGAGTTCTACTTGCGTAATAGACAACGAAGGGCTTCCCTTCCTTTCTTTGACCTAAGACAACCCCTATAGCATAATTGTTGAATGATGGGGGCGGAAGTGAGTTTTGCAACGAGCGTTTGGAAAGATTCATCACACTCTCCAACTGAATACGACATCTTTGGCTAGGAGGTTTGAAAAAGGGCGAGTAATTGTCAAGAAATTTTGTATGAACCTCCTATAGAATCATGCATGCCCGAGAAAAGATCGAATGTATTTAACAGTCTTGGGGGTGGGTAGCTTTGATATGAGTTCAATCTTTGATTGATCAACCTCAATTCCTCGTTCTGACATGACATGCCCCAAGACTATGCCTAATGGCACCATGAAATGACATTTTTCCCAGTTGAGTACCAAGCCTTTCTCTTTGCAACGTTTAAGCACAGACTCTAAATTGAGAAGTCTTGATTCAAAGGAATCTCCAAAGACTGTCAAATCATCCATGAATATTTCCGTACATTTCTCGATCATATCACTAAATATGCTCATCATGCATCGCTGGAAAGTGGCTGGAGCATTGCATAGGCCAAATGGCATACGCCGGAAGGCAAAAGTACCAAAAGGACAAGTGAATGTGGTCTTATCGTGATCTTCTAAGGAAATCTCGATTTGGTAATACCCTAAATAACCATCGAGAAAACTATAGAAAGGATGACCCGCCACACGTTCCAATATTTGATCGATGAATGGAAGTGGAAAATGGTCTTTGCGGGTGGCTGCATTTAATTTTCTATAATCAATGCACATGCGCCACCCAGTTGTGACCTTGGTAGGCACAAGTTCCCCTTTTTCATTTTGTACCATTGTTACCCCTGATTTCATGGGAACAACCTGAGTTGGGCTAACCCATTTACTGTCAGCAACAGGAGAGATTATTCCAGAATCAAGAAGTTTCAAGACTTCAGTCTTAACTACTTCCTTCATCATTGGGTTCACGATGTGGTATAGCCCTATCTTCCAATTGAATGTGATGAGAGAAAATTAAAGGAATAATACCTTTGATGTCAGCTATCATCCATCCTAATGCATCTATTTGTTCTTGCAACACAATGATGAGTTGGCGCTCTTGTGTGGCATTGAACTTGGAAGATATTATGACAGGAAAAGTGTTGTCAGCTCCCAGGAAAACATGCTTAAGACTCTCGGGAAGTTGGGCCAACTTTGGTTGAGGTGCTTTTTCAATGGATGGTTTTGGTGTTTCTCGATCTTGAGGGAATTCCTCAAAGATTGGATTCCAAAACATGGTTCTTCTAGCCTGTGAGTGTTTGAAGATTTTAGGGTTGATTTAGACTCATCGGGCTCAGAACTTTCTGAAATTTGGAAGAGGTGATTAAAATGATTAGACGTGTATTTCGCTTCGACCTCTTCCGAAATAAGTGCATCGATCATATATGATTGGAAACACTCATCATTCTCAGGTGGTTGTTTGCCGATGTGGAAAACATTCACTTCTAGAGTCATGTTCCCGAAAGAGATGTCATGAGACCATTCCTATAGTTAATGAGTGCATTTTCTATTACGAGGAAAGGTCTACCGAGAATGAAGGGAATTTTGGACTCTATACTCACTTCAGATTGAGTGTCAAAGATGAGAAAATCAACAGGTCAATAGAATTTTTCAATTTGAATCAGAACGTCTTCTACTATTCCCCGAGGTTTCTTGACTGATCGATCGGCCAATTGTAGCACCACAGATGTGGGCTTGAGTTCTCCTAGACCCAATTGCAAGTATATTGAATATGGCATGAGATTTAGACTTGCTCCCATGTCTAGAAAGGCTTGACCAAATTCCTATTCCCCAATTTGGCATGAGATGGTGGGACAGCCAGGATCTTTGTACTTAGACGGTGTCTTGCAGTCAATTAACGTGCTAGCTTGTTCTGCCAAGAATGCAGTTTTCTTGACATGGTGCTTTCTTTTAACGGTGCACAAATCCTTGATAACCTTAGCATAAGCTGGCACTTGTTTGATCACATGCAACAATGGAAAATTGATCTTCACTTGTGTTAAAAGGTCTAAGATTTCACCATGATTTTCCAGTACCTTTCCAGTAGATTTCAAAGCTTGAGGAAAGGGTGCCTTTACTGGAATGTTTATTGGCATATCATCATCTATAGCAAGCATTGACGTACTCATTGTCTTAGTTAATGGTGAAACCGTACTTTGACCACTTCGAGTAGAGATGGCATTAACCTCTTTGAAATTTGTATCTGGAGAAGAGGAGGTTTGTGCCATGTGTTGCCCTTTTTTATGGATTAGAGGTTGAGTGAGAAGTCTAACATGCTCTTTGTTGATGGTGAAAACTCGTCAACGATGTTAGGCCGGAAAACTCAAAGGTAAGTATGGAGATAGCTAGATATGAACTTAGAATAGACTTAAGGAAAACTAAACACATATCAACAATGGAGTCAACATTTGTATATTGCTTAATAGCCTGAGTATACAATGAATTTTCCAACCCCTTTGTTGGAAGAGTGAAGTTCTATTTATAGTGGAGCTTTAATGGCTCCTGATACATTGTGGTCCCGGGGGACAAAATTATACATAAGTACAATGTCAGGATGGTGGCACCAGACGTAGTGGTGCAGGAGGCTGTGATGTCGGCTCTGGTATATGGTTAGAGGCGTGCAGGTAGTGCCTCCACTCCTTGTACTAGTTTATACCACCACTACATGTATGATACGGATGTCAGAGTCACACCTCTGTCCTCCACATGGTCGTACATCCTGTGCTTGTATGTGCACCCTGTACCTGATGGTAGTTCTTACATGTCCAAGACACACCATTGCTCCAAGTTTCATTATCTTTGGCTAAGTGTTAAACGACTTATGGATTCCTCAGTTGGGTAGCTTGGATTTCCTTGATGCATAAAGGGTGTTGGGCCTTGCATAGCCAAAGTCTCATCCATAATGGTGCCTTCTCTACTCTATGTGAGTCCCATAGCTCCTCGATGATATTTAGGCACGAGGCCCACCGTCCTTTGGTTGCACTAGGCACGGATGCCTTGTAAGCGACATGATTGTAGTGCATAAGGTGGGGGTGCCTCTCGAGATGGGGATACGGGTCGGGCACATGAGACCCTCGCGACACGGCCTCGCAAGACATGTGCAGGGGAGGTGGTGCGCGAGACGGATGTACGAGGCTAGTACGCCTCGCGAGATGGTTGCGTGAGGCCCGCGGTTCGCGAGATGGACGTACGAGGATGGTGTGCCTCGCGAGATGGACGTACGAGGCAAGGGCGCCTCGCTAGATGGATGCGCGAGGGGCTGAGGTGCGAGGGGCCGAGGCGCGAGGGACAGCCGCGATGCGAGGGGCCGGGGTACGAGGGAAGGCTCGCTGCGCGAGAGGCCGAGGCGCGGCTTGGCCCTCGCGACATCACCCTTGAGGGTCTCGCGACATGGGAGTGTTTCTTAGACTATGGTCTTGTTAGACCCATAGGTGTGACCCCAATGAAATTACTAAGTGACCCTTAGCCATTTATTTCAATAAGGGACCGACCCTTTTTTTCCTTGGTGGATTTTTGGCATCCACACTCTTGAATTTCCAAAGTAGTGTTTAGCTTTGTCATTTGGATTTTTATGTTTGTCATCTCCTCTACCATTTGTGTGAAACAAGATTTGAGCTATTGAGTTGAGGCTATTTGTGTTTGCACAAGCATTTGCAAAGTATTCTCAAGAGAATTACTTGATTGCATGTTATTTTGAGGAGCAATGTATGCTTTTGGCGGTTGTGGCTACTCAGGCCTCCATTGGCTCCCAAATTCTTGGTTTGAATCCTTCCAGACCTTAATTTTCTCGAAAAAAGCTTCAATCGAGAATTGAATAATAGCACCTTGTCTCCCGGTTGGAAATCCTTCCTAATTATCCTTTTATCATGAAATGCCTTAGACTTTTCTTTTTAAATCTTTGCATTCTCATAGGATTCATTCCTTATCTGAAACCAAATGTAGTAGACATTGTTTTAAGAAAAAAATAAATAAATTGAATTTGTTATGTATATATTTTATGGACTATATTATTCTGTGATAATATTAAGTAAATATCAGAAAAATTCCAAAGTTCATATATGTGATCTTAATCACGTATTGGTACGGGAGGATTGTGTTTGAGATAAATGAACTTGAATAGTTCACAGTAAAATAAAGTTATGGAATCTTTAGATTAATTACTGCAAGTACGGTCCACTAGTATTATGAATACATGTGATCTAGATCCGGATTGCTAGTATAGTAGGACACTTTAGTGGAGGTGTTTTATTAGAGAATATATAGAACTGGATCAGATATGTTTATTAAGTCTTAGTTAAATACCGTTTCGAAGTATTAATTAAATATATCAACTGATGATCATATAAAAATAGATCTTAATCCTGAAGTTACTATGAACTCCTGTTTATGTTATATGAGTTCTTTGATTCACTCGTTAGGGTTTGTCAGAATGATCAGGCTAGAAACTTTCTTTTTGGGAACTCATTAATGTAAATGGCTGGGGACATAGTATACAAATAAGGAATCTATACCTTCTCGTAAGAGATTGAATAATGGTTCTCTTAAGGGTTGACTTTTGGGACTGAAAGGTTATTGAGCTCAAATTCATAATTTAGTTATGAATTAACCTTCACTAGTAAAGTCAATGGTACTTAAGGAAACAAGATATAATTAAAAGGGTAAAACGATAATTTTATTCCCGGTTAATTATGAACCATTAATAGAGGGTTAATTTGTATGTAATGATTATATCAATTGACGCTTTATTATTATAAAGTACTCAGTAAATGAGATGTCTATATTTACAAGAGTGCAGTCTCATATTTATCGTGGAGTAATCATGAGATTAATAAATTAAGATTATTTCATTAAAGAGTTTAATTAATAATCACAAATTTATTGGAGCTTGGAATTATAGGTCCATAGGTCCCCACAGCGGCTCTATCAACACTATTCAAGGCAAGAGTTGACATAAAATGTAAAATGGTAAAAAGACAAATTTAAGAAGAAATTTGTTCTTCGGGCCAAATATGCAATTATATGATAATAGTGATTAATTAATTAATTAAAAAATAGTTGTAATTATCAAAATTAATTAATAATTAATTATTGTATAATTTTTGAAATTATATAAATAATTAATTTATTATAATTTTTGAAATTATAATAAAATAAATATCAAATTTTCGAAATTTATATTTAATTAAAATTGGTTTTAATTAATTAGCAAAATTAATTAATTATCTTTATTTGAGTGGGAGATAATAATCTGACAAGTTCAAATTGGATTTGAATTTACAAGATTAATATTTATTCAAATAATTAATTATATGTGATAATTAGTTAAAAATATAATATATTTAAATTTGAATTAATTATCAGGTTGTTGGATTTTATCTGATAAGGTAGTTTGAATAAATAACTAAATAATTGTGAAAAAATCTTGGACCCTATTTTGTAGGAAGCTACACGCACCAAGCTGTCCCAGGGACTCACTTGGGCATGTAGCGCATAAAAAATCAAGATTGGATTTTTTTCAATTCTATTTATTTAATTAATTAATTAATGGATAAATCAAAAGTTAGTTTTGATGTTTACATTATTAAAATAATTAAATAATAGTTGAGAAAATAAATATTCCTATTTTATAGGGTACTACACGACACACAGTCCCTGGACTGTGTGTGGCATGCAGCTATAGAAATCAATGATGGATTTTTCACTTTTATTTATTTAATTAATTAACTAATGAAAAATTCAAAAAGCTAGTTTTGATATTTTCATTAATAAGATAATAATTAATTAAAAGATAAATTGTAATTGGTTACATATTTTTTTTAAAATTTAAATATTTTCTATTTAAGTTAGACTTATGATTAGTGCCTAAAAATACACATTTATTGATTTTAATAGTCAAAATAAATTAAGTTTTAATTAATATTTTCAACGAATTAATATAATTAAATTTATAAATGAAAATATTTAATTTTAATTTAGTTTGTTTTATTTTGTAGGATTTAATTAGTACTTTTGGCACTTGGAAACAAAGAAATAAATAAATAAATAAAATTGAAGAAAGAAAGGAAATGTGGCATTTTTGAAGTGAAGAAACCCACAATTTCGGCCCAAATAGCCCAAGCCCGCCTGGTATTCTTCTCTCCCAGCGCCAGGTGGCGCGCCAGCGTTGCGCCACACGTCCGCTTCAACAAGCCAGCAGCCCGCGTGACCCGCCCATGTGCCCACCTGCTGACCCGGTTTGAGCCCCTTTTTCCTTCAACACAGCTGTCTAGCAGCCCAAGCAAAGACCCAGAAGCCTCACGCTCGCCCAAAGCCAGCAGGCCCAATTCGAGTCCCCTTACCTTCCAGCAGCTCAAATGCCGCAGTACCCAACCCAAGTTAGCCTCCAGTGGCCCAACGCAGCAGTCCAGTCCGAATCTGTCTTCTCCTCTCCTAGTCAGTGCCACGTGGCACCTCCCCATTGACTGGGAGTGGGTCAAAACCCTCTTGTACCATCAGCCACCTTCAACCCATATTTTGTGGGTATTGGGCCTTGCAAAATTGCCATTTTGAGCTTTAAAGCTCATCTTTTTTGGTGCTTTAGAAAAATGGCATATTGACCATATACCAAAATAACTAGAATAATATTTATAATAAGATTTGATTTTTCAAAATCATATTTTATTATCAATATATCAGATTTATTTTGTAAACCCCATTTTGTTGTTTAATTTCTTTTTAGTCATTTTCTCCCTCTATAAATAAGGACTATTTCCTCACATTTTCTATGTAATTTTTAGGTAGCAAAACTCTACCAAATTTTAGTCTCATTTCTCATATTTTCTCTCTAGAATTTCATGAGAATGTCTAGCATAATAGGCTAACCTTCTTAGGAAGGTTAGGATGATCCTATATGCACTATGAGTTTGTTTGGTATTTTTGATTCACCATGTGCTTAAAGTTTATATATTTTAGTGATTTGTTTTCTTTCATCTCTACTTCTTCATCTTATTATCTATATTTATATTTACTAATAGTATATAAATTTTATCATGCACTTTCTATGTATTATCAAATTAGTAAAAATAATATAGATAATATCTTTATCATTTTCTCCATCTCACTCATATATATATATATGTACTTTTGCTAAAATCTATATAGAATTAGTCATGCTCTTTCTATGTATTTTATAAATAGTAAAAGTAATATTTGTGTTAGGTTTTATGTCCAATCTTTTATTCCATTATTGTCAATGGTATAATGTCATTTTTAGATTTCTCATAAGATTTATCTCATCCTTCCATGGTAAAGAATAATAATCACTTGAGTACATTTTTGTAAAATATATTTGTACATCAATGTTAAATCTTCCAAATGAATAGTTGGGATGTGAATTATCCATTTGTGTAATTTTTGTGAATAAAATATCCAAATAAATAAGTATGCATATTGGTGACTCTTGATCCTTCCTACTTGTTACATATTGTTACATCACACTTTAATCTATCTTTATTTCTAATCTTTAAATCTCAAAAACAACAAAAATATCACTTGTTCTATTTTTCCCATATTATTTATCTCTAAACTTTATTTCTTTGCCTCCTTGTGGAATCGATTGCCCGATCTATACTACAACCACCGCTTAGTGGATACACGTTTTGGGCGTTAAACAACTTATCATAAAATAACTAGATACTGAATTTATTCGCTCTAAGAAAAGAATGATACTTTCTATCTCTCCCTGAAAAAGATACAGAACCAATCTCATGCCTATTCTCTTGATCTCATGTGTTGAGTACATCAAGTTGAATTAGAAATATACCATCATTTATTCTCTAAGTGCCCACACACTTCTTGAGGTGTAGAGAACGTTGTGGAAGATCTTGGTGTGAGTACCTGGGAGCAGCTTGGATAGGAAGATCGTTTATTTTACGAAAAGATAGCAAGGACACTTGGTAGGCATCAAGAGGTATGTTCTTTATTATTTTCTTGTTTATGATTAATGTATGTATATTAATGGTTCGACATATTTAAAAGTAGTTTAAATATGTTACAAAATTTTTGTTGTACACTGGGCCAACCCATCACTATTCTGTTGCGTATTAGGAAACTCGTTCCTAACACATTATCAGTCAAGGTGGAGAACTGTGATGTATATTGACTATTAATGACCACTTAATGTACTCGTTACTATATTCACAATAATAAGTTAAGACAGTTGAGATTGGTATGCAAATTCAGTTAGGGTCACATAGATCCTAGTTGATCCACATAAACTTTGTGTACTTGAGTGTGTGTGTAAGGCCTCGACTAATTCTAAGACATCGAACCATTAAAAACTACTAAGACATAATACTATTTTGGAATACATACATTAAATAATAGAATTTCATTAAAAATCCAAAATACGGTACGGAATACAAAATATGGTATGGGATCTCGTTGTTTAATACGTAATAACATAAAGAAAACATAATCTTTAATTAATTGTCCAAAACTATATACGGAAAATAAATACATAAATTTAAAGACTTAAAATAATTTGATCATCGATCTTCCAGCAGTCCATTCAATCAGTCCATCCCTAATACACATGCCAAGCTGCCACAAATCTATTCCGCCTTCCAAGTTCATTTTCCTGCACCATCTAAAATAAAAGGGATGAGCCTAATGCCGAGCAAGGAAAATCTACTAACAACATATATCATAAATCATAAAGTTATATCATAAAACATATACTATAAAATATATGACGTAAAAACGTATATCATATAGGACTACAATATTAATGGTCATTAACTCATTACTATGATATGTGATAAAACCATCTAGGTCCTCAGTCTACTAATCGATGTAGGGTAAATCATAACTCTAAACCACGACAATGATAAAAAAAATCTTAGGGTTTGCTATATAAGCAAGTATAAGCCCCAAGCGACTAAAAATATATTCATACATATATACATAACACATCATAGCACATAAACATATCATAACACATATAATCTAACATATTTTCCTTACCAAAAACTAGGATATTGGAGACAAGAACGGGAATGGAAAACTCCTAAAATCAGCAATAAAAATCATGAGTTCTAAAGAAATGGAGATGAAAAAAAGATCTAAACCATCAAGATAGAAACTTAGCGAAAATCTTAAGTTTCAAGAATCTTAAACACCTAACCAAAAGCCATAATAATGAGTTAGGATCTGAAAGAAAATGGAAGAATAAAATAAAAGAACTATGATGGATTAAACTTGAGGATAAAAATACCTTGAATGGACTAGCACTTTGATCTACGCCTCGATACCGAAATAACACTCTATCTTACTTCCCAATTGTTTATAAAGCTTAGATTGAAAAGTTTTTAACGCAAACCCAAGTGTTTTCTCTCTTAGAATAACTTAGTAGCTTGGAGCCTCTGAAGAATACATGAATAGTGAATGAAATGGCTGAGTACTAGGTCCTATTTATAGAGTTCAAGGAGTGAAACTAACCCCTTTTAAAATGAATAAATAAATGAATATAAATTGAAAAGATTTGAATTTTCGGTTCAACAGATGCCCAGAACTCGGTCAAAAACGTTCAGAATAAAATCTAGGTTGTTGAGGGCTGTTTCTAATTTAAATTGACAAAGTTTCAAAAAATGGCTCCAGGAGCCAATATATCACCTACCCTAGGCGATATATCGCCCCTACCTATGCCCCGAGCTTTCGTAATTTCGTTCGTGTGAAATCGACGTATTTTCCATATCCTCCGTAGGCGATATATCAGCCCCTATAGCTGCGATATATCGGCATACGATGATATTTTAAACACGTTTTTGCACACTTCTATATTTTGAATTTGGTAAAACGACTTTGACTGAGTAAAACGTGATCCTAACAGCGGCTGGAAGGTTTTAAAGCTTGTAGATTCATCTTTTATTAAATTATTCATCCAAAATGCTTAAATTCTTAAATAAACATGCTTGTGACAAGTGTCACGCACTAAATTATTCTATCTAAACCTTAAGTTATAATAAATAATATTTCTATGACCAGCTATATTAATCAAACCTTATGTTATAATTAATATTTCTAAAATATAGGTTAAACTTATAAAATCCATAACTATTTCTATGAGTTCCCAACTAAATCCTAGCTTGAACCAATATCTACGAAAACTAAAATACTACAAGCTACTGCTACTAACTAGCTAAGTAAAATTCCGAGACGCTACAGTGTGTGTGTGTGTGATTTTGAGATTAGTGTATGTTCTTGAAGTTGATTGCTGGTGTGTGAGATTTGAATAGCTTCCATAATAGAGGCAGATCTGAACTCCTCTCATCGATAGCTCTCCATTTAGGACGTCTCCCCCAGTTGGTCTGAAACGTCGCTGGCAATGCTTGGAAACTCAACCTATTTCTGACACCTCCCACACGTGACCAAGAGCTCGATTTGAGCTTCCAAACTCCAGGGTTTTGCTCCCGGTGGAGAGGGAAGTTGGCCTCTGATGTTTGTGTCCTCCGACAAGATCTCAATGACATTCCATCATGGTTGCCTGCGGAGAAGAAGGAAAAAGAGTGAGGGAAAGATCCATCATGGTTGCTTATGGAGAAGAAGGAAAAAGAGAGAGGGAAAGAGAGAGTACGGGTGAGGGAGAGAGTTTTGTTTTAATTTTTCTTTTATAGTTTTTAGTTTTAATTTTATGAAGTTATTATTGTTATTATTTTTATTTTAAAATTAATTTTTTTTAAATTTAGTTATTGATTAATTTGGTATGGAGGGAAATTTTAACATTTTCAAAAATGTATTAACCAAAATAATGGAGAGGGTACCTTTTTTTAACTCATTTACAAATTAAAGGGTATAGTAAGTATTATTTATAACATAGGGTACCAAACCTTAATTTTGCAAAAACACGAGGTACCGGTATATTCCCTTAATAATTTTAACCAAAATCTATAGAATGTCCTCAAAAAAAAACATCTATAGATTGCCAACATATTTAGACTTTTGAGGGAAATTTCCTACAATAACTTGTAGTTTTCGATTTTTCTTTTTCTTTTAAGTCGTATCATAATTAATGAACACTTCAAAAGAAAAAATGTGAACCTTTTTTCTCTTATATGTACAACAATAGGCCGTCTAAATGACAATTCGGAGACAAGATGGTATAGATTTACTGAAAGTAGGAAGCCCATCACCACAAGCCTTGCCATCTCTGTTTTTGAAAGATTGAATCTCTGGATAAACTTCCAGGGTGTAAAGATGATTCCACAATTAATCTCAAGATTGAGTAGATATCCCATTCTCAACTACCTTTCCTCTTAATGCAAGTAGAGTTGTTGTCAAGTGTCCACATCTCCATTCGACAAGTTTCCCTTCTTGATTCTAGTTTTCTTGTCCAGCCAAACAAATATATCAATTTGGAACAAGAATTTTCCTGGACTCAGGTTCCAACCCATGCACGTTCAAATGCACAGTGGTGTGGAAAACAAGATGGAATTTCCCAAATGTTCTCCTGCCAAAGCTTTTTGAAGAGATATTTGACAACCATTTGAATGGAATTTTTCTCCATGGGAACTCCTTTACGCCACCGAGAGTTGAAAACCCTCCAGCAGATTAGCTGACTCATCGCATCAATCCCCAGATTTGATCAACTTCCACCACGAGTTGTGCAGCATGTTATCAATTTACCGTTCGACGTTAGATCATTTTCAAAAATTTCAGCACCTTTCATAATTTATTCAATGCTGTCTTGCCTAATGCCAGAGAAAGCTTTTAAAAGCCTCTTCTCCTGTTCAAATTTTTCGGTAGGATTCTGCCAGGCCAAAAAAAAAGAAAACATAAGTCAAAGTTAACATGATGTTATGCAAACCTTAGAAAAAGGTTACCAGGATCATTCAATACTGAGTTTAAATCTTTAACAATAGACATTGACAGGAAAGAAATCCACATTATGCATGCAAACAGGTTTGAACAATAAAAAGAGATAACAGAATCTATGTCTATATATATATTTATATAAATTCAAAATTTCTGGATGCGGCAAAAAGTTAAAAAGGTTAGCCCAAGATCATGCTACCGATGCAACCCCAAATTTCAAATTACTTGTGTAACATATTACCAATCCAACTCTCCAACAAGGTTCATTGTAAGCATCTGAACCTACACCTGAGTTCACTAACTAATGAGAACCTTGGTACATCAAATTATATATGATTTCACAAATAAAAAATTTAGTGATCTTGCATAACATACCCTTCAAAAATTGTGATCATAAAAAGAGGATTCTCAGACACAACCAATACCAGCACACATTAGAGTGACAAGGAACTGACCTTTATGGCATTAGCAAACAAAATTTGATCATGCAAAACCAGTGATTAAAATACTCTAGAGAGTAAATAACAATGATCCTCTAGTTCTTTTATTCTTTCTAGATGAATTCAAAAGCCTTCTGATCAATTACCACCAAAATCACCAACAAAATTCAATGTAGTATATAATGGATATTCAAAGACCGTACGGTAGTAGAGTAATAGTTAGTATATTTATCATAAACTAGTTCTGAAACAAATGTATAAACAAATTTAAATAGCTAAATCAGCAGCATGAAGAGACGCAATAAAGTAAATTTTTAAAAAATGAATACCACTTGCCTTGTGATTTTCAGAAAGACATCAATGTGTTGTGTAGTGCTGAACTGCTGCTGCCAAACCAAGTGTATGAGTAAAAATGTTAGTGTATCTTCCTAAACAGCAACTACCTCACGGGCACCTACAAAAGTGTCTCCGGTTAACAAATTTACCATTTATTCACTCAGATGTGCGTCAAAAAGGGTGCTCATCTGCATGCTATTATCCTCTATTTTCAAAAAGCAAAAGGAAGGACGATTGGTAAAGCATTTTCTTTCAGAAAAATGACATAAAGATGAATCCAGCTGATCAAGTTTCAAACAGTTATGTCCCATCAATTACTTCACTCAACATTGAATATGTCTGGGAATGAAGCTGGCACCCCATCTTTTCCATAAGGCTTAGGAGTTCGGAGCATCTATCAGCCAAACCGCTTTTAAGTAAGCCATCAATCAGAATTTTCCAAGCAACTTCATCATAATTATACCCACAACGGAGCAGACTACAAAAAACGGATTTTGCTTTCTCATCATTTGCTTCTTCATACAACCCGCAAACAAGCAACTTGGAATACTCCAGAGATGGTAAGTGGTCACTCTCAATCATAATATCTACCAGCTTCATTGCTTCTCCATACACGTGCAACTCACAGCAACAACTAAAAAGTGCAGTATAGATATCTTCACTGGGAGAAAATCCTTGGCTTATCATGTGATCAAATACCATTTGTGCAACCTCCAAGCACCTCCGTTTGCAGAGACCTATGATGAGCTTTCCATAAGTCCCAACATTAGGTGCACAACCATGTTCATTCATCCTATCAAAAAGCTTTAGAACTACTTTGAATTCCATTGTCCTCCACACATCATTAAGATCTTCAAACGGTACATTTGAATCCAAATCCAGTCCTGCAGTACCACTAGTTGTCTTCGTCCCATCTTCATTTTTTATATGCTTGATTAGGAAACCGTAGGTATGATGAGAAGGCTCACAACCAGCATTAGTCATACGCTTAAAAACATCAAATGCACGCTGTATAAACCCCAAGCGTCCATATCCAGCAATTAATAATGTGTAGGTCAAGGAATCTGGGAAAACTCCTTCTTTATTCATCTTAACCATCAAATCCTCTGCTTTTTCCAAATTTCCTACACTGCAGTATGCATGAATAAATGTAGTGTAAATAAATACATCAGGCTGACTACCAGCCGAAATCATCTGGTCAAAAACCCTAAGAGCGTGATCAAAGTCGCCTTCTTTCAACATTTCTTTTATAAGAACTGTATATGTAAGGGCAGTAGGCTTCACATCCCTAGACAACATGGTCTCCACCAGCAATGATGCTTCCCGCAGCTTTTTCTCTTTGCAAAGACCATCTATCAAGACATTGTAAGTATACGAGTTTGGCAAACAGTCATCGCCAAGCATTCTATTAAACAAAGATTGTGCCTCATTGATTCTACCAACCTTGCAATATCCATCAATAAGAGCAGTATATATGACTTTATTTGCCTTTATTCCTTTCTCCTTGAGGGATTCAAAGAGGGCATGGGCTTCTTTCAAATTTCCCCCCTTGCAGAGGGTATCTATGAAAATACTATAAGTCCACTGATCAGGAACCAAACCACCTTCATTCATCAAATTCAGCAACCTATATGCACTATCTAAATGACCAACCTTGCACTGCCCATGAATTAAGGAATTATATGTGATTATGCTAGGAGACAGCTTCCGGCTCAGCATCTGACTTAGTAATGACATTGCCTTATGTACATCTTTCCTTTCACAAAACCCACAAATCAATTCATTGAATGTTCGAGCATTTGGACAAGTATTATTTGATTCCATCAAACCCAAAATTTCAAGTGCGACCTCTAACATCCCCTCCTTGCAGTATCCATCTATCAAAGCATTGTAAGTTACCACAGTAGGGACTAACCGTTTCTCCAACATCCCATTTAGCGTATTTCTCGCTTCATCAAGCTTACTTTCCTCACACAAACCGCCAATGAGCACAGTGTAAGTGTGAACATTTGGCTGACAACCCTTCTCTACCATTTTCTTAAACAAATTGTACGCTTCAATTCTCCTACCCGATTCAAACAATGCATGTATAAGAACCGTATAAGTACGCACTGTTGGAAAGCAATTGTCCTCCCCCATTTGAAAGAACAAGTTGAAAGCATCATTGATTTGGTCAGCTTCGCAAAGGCCATGTATAAGATTCGTATATGAAACCTCATTCCTTCGACAACCCTTTCTCGGCATTATCTCAAACACCTTACGAGCAGTACCTACATCCTTGTTCCTACAATGTCCCAGTATCAAAGAAGTATAAGTAAACGTATCCAGGGTCAAACCAGCTTGGACTATCTTAGATACATACAACTTTGCCTCAGCAACATTCCCCATTTTACAATAAGCATTTACCATTGTATTTAACGTATATATATTGGGCACAACCATGTTATCCACCATCTCCAAAAAAACACCTTTCAACTCATCAATCATGAGAAATTTAGCCAAAGACATCAACAACATATTGTAGCACCTCAAAGTGAGCTTAAACTCAAAGTTAGAATCACGATTCATCCGCCGCAACAACTCCAACACAAATCGCGCATCTTCAACCGAAACACAAGCTTTAACCATGGAAATCCGAATGTTCTCAGCGACCCGAAAAAACCCATTAGGAATCAAAATGTTTAGCAGCGAAGAGTGACACTGAACATCGTGTCTGTACCCGGGTTTAAGAGCAATCCAATTGAAGAAACCCAGAGCCGTTTGGGGATCAAGATTGAGGGTAAAAAGGGAACAAACATGAGATGGGGATATAGAAGGAAGAAGCTTGTTGAGCGAAGGATGTTTCCGCCAATTTGGTCGAGATAGGATGGAGAAAAGCTGGGAAGAGAGTTCGGCTGGTTCGGAATCTGCGGAAACAGATGAGGCAATGGAGGAAATGGGTTTTTGGAGGGAGAAGAGAAGAAGGGAGGACTCACCTGGAGCGACGATAATGGCCATGGGTTTTCTCAACATCTTGGAGTACCGGACGGCGGCGGAGAAGAGGACTCCATTCATGAATGGCGCCGGCGGAGAGGTTTGGACTTTCGTCTCATAGAAGATGGGTATGGCTGGATCGCTGGAGCTTAAAAGGGAGAGAGGTTTGAGATTGAGAGGGATTAGAAGGATGCGAAACGAAAATGGTGATGGAGTTGGAGAAGGAGAAGGAGAGCCGCCAAAAAGGGAGGTTTAGGCTGTGAGTGTTTTTGCTGGGTCCGTCACTGTGACTGACTCCAGGCTTGGCTTGGCTAGGCTTGGCCCCTTTGGTTTGGGGTTCAGCCATACTCTATAATCATGGGTTTTTTTTCCTTAGAACAATTGATATTTAATAACAAACTTAACATTAAGATCTATACTAATTTTTATATATATATAGGCAATTCCTCCTGCTCTTAAAAAGTATGCACCGTGGAAACTTTTTTTTGCACCATTTAATCAGATGGAGGGCTGTGATCTTTCAAAATTCTCTCTCTTTCTCTCATAACTATTCTTTCTCTCTTTCCCTCACAAGTCTGGACACATTAAAAACTTGCAGCTCATAGAACTATTCTCTTTCTCTTTCTCTCAAAAGCTACTACAAGCTTTATCTCTCTATTTCTCCCCATCGATTCTCTCTAAGCTTTTGATATCTTCTTATCAATGGCTATGAGATAAAAGCCCTTTTGAAAGCCTCATTTTCTTCCCAAGGGCAATGACATAACTTTCTCTCCAAAACAGCCGTATCTATCTTTTTCTCTCTGTCTCTCTCCCATTTCTCTAGTTGTTATGAAGTCTCATCGACACATGAGTAAGTTAAAATCTGTTATTATTTTCTTGCCTTTAATTTATCTTTTACTTTCTTCAAGGTCTCTGAATCCGCATGAGTATAAATTGTATGTGAGTTGTAACACACTAGTGAAAAGGATGAACTCTTACTACTTTAACCTATTGATTTGGGTATATTATTGTACGAGACTTTAATTTTACTATATCGGTAACCCTCTTTTTTGCTATGGGTAAAATGGTTGAAAAATTAATTGGGAGGAAGGAAGATGTTGCTTTTGTAAATCCTTTAGGTAAAGACAAAGCAAATGATTTTGATAGACACAAAGATGGTGTCGTTAAATGTAGCGGGATTGGTAACAAAGTGGAAGATTTAAGTAACGGTGAGTTGAAGAAGTCTGTAGGAGATATTCAGGGGTTAGATGATAGCTCAACTAATATAGAATGCAAAAGGAAGACAGGTGTTGGTAATGGAGAAGATAAATGTTTGGGGGGAAACTTCGAGAACTTTGATGATACTGTTTTCAGGATTTCATCCCAATTTGGAGAAACATTATTGCAGCGTGAGATGTCGATGAAAGTAAGTAATGGTATCTTTTGGTAGGTTAAAAGTTGATTATTATTTTTTTTGGTAGTTTTGGCTTTTTTAAT
Source organism: Humulus lupulus (assembly GCF_963169125.1). NCBI lineage: Eukaryota > Viridiplantae > Streptophyta > Magnoliopsida > Rosales > Cannabaceae > Humulus > Humulus lupulus. Next base: position 268,511,193 of record NC_084793.1, read on the forward strand.
TTACTTGTTGAACCTAATTGGTTGTTAATTTTGAGATTGTAGAAGCCTAGAGTTTGTCTGATTAACCAAAAATGTTCAAAGTTGTCGGATGTAAAAGTAGGAAGCCAATCGGTGTCTAGTAGCATTGGTGGGCCTGTTGATCGGAGGAAAAAAATGGTAAATGTGTAATTGAGTACGTTTTATATTTATTTGTTATTGTACCTTGTTTTATAATTTACTAGTTTATTTAATCAGGTGAAGACTAAATCACAGACAACTCCACGTGGAGTTTATGTTTCTAATGTTACAATTGGGCAGAGCCAAAGCATAGGGCCCTTTAAAATCCGCACACCCATAATGGACGATGATATAGGAAAATTAATAGAATACATATTTGATGATAGTTTGAATCCGGAGTAAGTATATTTTTTCCATTAATTAACAATAAAAAATTTCTTTGCATTCCCAATATTATTATAAATTTGTTTTATAATTGTGGCACAGTGAGACACTAGTAGACACAGGGTTTAATCATCTCACGCATGGTTTGGTTCAAACATTGTGTCCTGGTGTTTTTATTAATGGAGAGGTATGGATTGATAATGTTGGACTGTTTAGTTAGAATTATTCACTTTATTTATATTTCCCCATCTAAACTAATATTCATGGACAGTAAGGGTAGGTTTCCAATGTTTTTTTCTTGTTTTGACCATAGGTGTTGAATGTAGTATGTGAGATGAACACACGTAGGGAGCAGCAAGTTTCAACAGAGAGTCGTTCGTCATGGTATTTGAATACTAGAATGACGGTGAGTACTGTTCCTGTAGCAAAGTTCAACTCAATATAAGAGATATGGAATTAATTGTGAATATTTTTGAGTGACAGTGTACTGGAATTAGTATTCAGAACTTGTTTCCTCAAAGTGGTTGATCTGATTCAGCTCATAAAATATTTATTGGAGATTTGAATTTATGTGGGAAGGTATATTTTTATTTATGTGTGGTCTTTTTTGTATTTTTGGGTTTTTTTTATTAGTTGAATATTTTATTATTTTGCAGATTAAGATTCCAGTTTACAACGAGGAGATGCAACACTGGGTTCTCTTTATAGTTCATGTAGGTAATGAGGTTATCGAAATATGTGATTCGTTGCTGCTAGGGCGCAAAGAATCATTATCACAATCTCTTGTTCCAGTGGTGGTGAGTTTTTAAATTTTTTGGGGTTGTTTTAACCTTTTTTATTGTTGGGAGTAAAACTGAGGTGGGTTGTTAATTAACTAGAGAAGGTTTTCTATTTCAAAACTAAAGGTGTAGTATTTGACTATCATTACAGTTGATGTTATCTTGTTTTGTCCACACTGTAGTTGCAGCAGCTTGATTTAGTCTCCGAGATGAGTTATCACGGTAGAAGGGACCTGTGAATTCATTCACATGTTTCAAGGCTTTCACTAATAATGAAGTTGTCCAACAATCAAATGGATATGACTGTGGTATTCATGTGATAAATTGGATGGCACAACGCAACCCTTCTGACTTCAAACCGAAGGGTGTAAGTTTTTATGTTGTACTGTATTAATTTTTAAAACTATCAGATTTCTTAGTAGTTGAATAATGTTTATATTAAGTAATTGAAATTTGTTTTTTTATTTCTTTCACAATTCACAATTTTTGTTAAAGTATAACTCAGATGATGAGAGGGCTCGTGTCGCTGTTGGTTTAGTGACATCTCTACACAACAAAGTTAGGGATCATGTAATGGCTTCAGCGAAGACAAAGACAAATTCCGCTCGATGTGTAGGGAAATATGTTTGATGATTAGTAATTGTGAGTGAGGTGTGTCATGAAAAATATGTTTAATGGGTTGTGGGTCTATTGTCATAGGAGCTCCGCATATCCTTTTGAGCTAATTTCTGTATTGTCATATACTTTAAATTTGATCTTGTTGCCCCTCTCTATATGTGAATGACAGGGTGTTTATTGTGTGGGGTGATGAATTCTGTGTAGATAAGTGTGATATATTATTAAAATGAACAATGATGAATCAGCCCCTACATTCATATATTGAAGACAAATAAAATATATTAAAAAAACTACCATGGTATATTAAGCATGTTCTATTATAGTGCTTCATATATTTGTCCCACTTTAATTAAGAATAAACATTTATAAACACCACCCTCTCCTATTTCAAAATAAGCTGAAGACAAGAATCATGGTATAGCATAGCAGTGGCTGTTTGCATAGCAGTGGTGGCTGTTAGTTGTTATGAAAATCATGGTATATGATGTCCCACTTTAATTACTAGTTGTAGTTGCCTTATAACACCTGCAACTATATGAAGGTAACGTCTTCAAAATCATGTATGTTTTTTATTATGTTGGTGGAAACTATACTTGTACTACCTACCATTAAAGGTACCAAATATGAGCAAACCAATTTTATAGATTGTGCTGAGACATAGCATATGAAAATTATAATTATTGAGCCTTTCCATAACTAACAGAGAATATTGTTTTCATTGTACAAGATATATATAACTCATTTTCAGATATAACATGTGTTGTGACCTAACAAACCGATGTAGAAAGTACCATAACAATTTATTCATCTGAAACTTGTATCTTACATCATATAGAACATTCAAACAACCATGTATATATAACAAGTATGGATGGAACCCATTAACAATGACCACAAACAAAGACTCATGCCACTCCACAGGCCACAGGCACGCCCAATTAATGAATCTGATGCAATGATATTCGACCAAAGCTTTTATACACTAATGACCATTTTTTCGTAAATTTAAATTTATAAATTAATGGCATTACTCCCGATTCAGTAAGTGCAATTACAAGCATTCCCTCGTACATGATAACAATCCAAGACAACATTAGAGAAATGAACTAGTTGGGTCATTAAACTTTGCTGGGTTTCACAACTTAATTGGCAACCAAATGAGATAGAAGAGTACTTAATAAAGCTCCAGACAAAATATCGTATATCCAATTCAATTTTTTTTTTTAAAATTCGGGCACAACTACTTGGGTTGATCACCACCAACGAAATCAGAAAGGACTTTGCCACCAATTGTTTCCCTCCTCAACTTGTGTTCCCACTTTATCCACTTTATCATTCTGTAGTTCATTGCCTAAATCTTGAACAACATCATTTTCTGTCCCATTCTCATGTTGTGTGTAGTCCATTGAGTTTTGGTCAGCCCATTCATCATTCAATCCCATTCCATAGCATTGGTCATCTTCTTCTGCATCTTCATATTCATCTGACTCTCCAATCGGGTGATCCTTCTTCCATTTTATCAGGCAAGTCAACTTGTTGTGTTCACTTTTCTGGCAGATACTACACTTGCGGCGAGTACCTTTTCTCGAGCCAGGTACCTTTGCTGTACCCTTACTTTTTGTGAAGTATGGATCCAACACTGGGAATTGAAACTCCCTGTGTAGAGGCAAGTTATGGCTAATCTCCTTGTCTCTAATCTCCACAACTGCTTTAAGCTTACCGCATAATCTGTCAATCTCACATTTTGAAATATGGTATGTAGACTGATTCCTCGATCCAAGATAGGAAAGTTCACCCAACTGGTTACTAATTGCACCAAATCTTGCCCTCTCCACCTCTCGTTTGTCTAAGGTAGCGTCCATATTGCCAACTGGCAAATTGTGAGTCTGTTTAGTCTCAACCATCCACCGAGATAGTATTAGTGCTCGAGGCATTGAAGTAATGTGTATGCGTTTTATTGAAGAAAATATATGCCGACATGGTATCCCATATGACAAAAAATATTGGCATTCACAAACAAAGAGATCACGCTCCGGTGTTACATATACATGCCTCTTCACTTGTTCAACAGCATACTTGTGAAGCTTCAAAATTACTGCATCCTCTTCTTCCACTAGGGTTTTCACCATGTACCTACCTTCTTTCAACATCTGATGTCGTACCTTGTAGAACATGTTCCGTGTGTAAAGATTTGCTAATTCATCCTTTATCTGTGGCAAATTTGTCTTCCCGAGCTGGGGACTAGTGTGAAGTGTAATGTACTCATCCTTTGCTTCACGCTGTCTAATTAAAGATAAGGCCATGTTGACCGCCCTCACGAACTCGTACAACTTCAACTTTTGATTCATGAAGATGTATCAGGATCTACGGACATTATATTGGTGGCCCGGGATGAAGAAGGATGTAGTTGAGTATGTGTCTAGATGTTTGACATGTCAGCAAGTTAAGGTTGAGCACCAGCGACCAGCGGGATTGCTTCAGCCTTTGGGTATCCAAGAATGGAAATGAGAGGATATTATGATGGATTTCGTGGGAGGATTACCCAGGACAGTTGGACTTCATGACTCGGTGTGGGTGATAGTGGACATATACACCAAGTCAGCTCATTTTCTACCAGTAAGGTCGACTTATTCAGTAGAACAGTATGCAGAGTTGTATGTGAGGGAGATAGTTCGTCTCCATGGGGTTCCAAAGTCTATTGTATCTGATCGAGACCCTATCTTTACTTCCAAGTTTTGGGGAGCTCTACAGAGAGCTATGGGGACTTAACAGAAGTTTAGCACAACTTTTCATCCTCAGACTGATGGACAGTCTGAGAGGACGATTCAGGTGTTGGAGGACATGCTTAAGGAATGTGTGATTGACTTTGAGGGTTCATGGAGTAAGTACCTCCCATTGATCGAGTTCTCATATAACAACAGTTATCAGTCCACGATTGGAGTGGCTCCTTATGAGATGTTATATGGGAGAAAGTGCAGATCGCCCATTCACTAGGATGAGATGGGTGAGAGAAGGTATTTGGGGCCAGACATGGTTCAAAAGACTAATGAGGCTATTGAAAAGATTCGAGCTAGAATGCTTGCCTCGCAGAGTAGACAGAAAAGCTACGCTGATCCTAAGCGTAGGAACGTGGAGTTCCAGGTTGGGGACCACGTGTTTCTGCGAGTTTCACCATTGAGGGGTGTGAGGAGGTTTGGAGTGAATGGTAAGTTGAGCTGTAACGCCCTACTACCTTAGAGCCGTTACTAAGTGAGTTTAAAATGGAAACTGTGCAATTAACTGACTCTACGAGGTTTCTAAAACCAAAGGTGTGACTAAACCAGAAGTTAAGGCTGTAATCTTTGAAAATGCTTAGTTTCATTAAAAACATCAAGTATCAAACATCTGGGATCCCAAAAATAAGGTTTACAAAATATTTACAACTCAAAAATAGATTTACACTTGATTAACTATCAAAAGAACAAGTTAATACAGCCATATTAAAAAATGCCCCTAACCAAAGCAGTCGGGCAGGCCGAACATGTACGCGCCGCCCTCACGCTCTCCATACTCATGGCTGGTTGACTTTTTCTTTGCCTTTACCTACAACACGGAGCACCCGTGAGCCGAAGCCCAGCAAGAAAACTCAAACAGTAAATAGCATATGCATATCATATAGTTAACATGTAATCCACAGATAAACAGGTCAACCATCAGACTAAGCAAACACGGCCATGCCGCCCCAAAAGCCTTACCAGAGCCTGGGGTCTCGGTCCTCACCGTAAGGATACCCCATGTGTCCATTGGGTCCTACCCTGACTATAAGCACTCCATGTGCTAAGTGTTACTTCCGGCCCCACTGCCATTCCCGGCCTTCGCCGCTCTCGGCCTTAGCCGTTCATTTCACTATAATTACACATATCGTACAATTCAAAATAATCCTTAAAACATATGATAATTCAAATAAAGTTATATCCTAACATATAATACAGTCTAGGGCCACGCCCTGCAATAACACTATGGGCCCACGCCCTGTTCTCGAGTGCTACAGTTTTCTTACCTTTCAATTCGATAGCTTTGATCACTTGACTCCTCGAGCACGATCCCACTCGAGCCCTAGCGCTCACCTAAACACAATTCATAGGTCAAAGTCATCACCAAACCTCAAGTCCAAAACCTAGCCTCGGGACCAATCCCGAGCCCCCCGGGAAGTCCTAGATCCACAAAACAAGGTGGTGGAATCAAACCCCGAACCCTAGGTCAAAATCCCTCAAAAATAACCCAAAAACCCCTTTCTGGGAACAGTGTAGCGCTACAGCGCTCAAAAGAGGGCGCTATAGCGCTACAAGCAGAACCAAACATCCCCAGAAACAGGGCCTAGCGCTACAGCGCCCAAAGACTAGCGCTGTAGCGCTAGTTGCAGACAGGCAACACCCAATTTCATTTTCTGCGATTTCTTTCAACCAATTCAACCCCAAACTTGTCCAAATCTTTCCCAAACCCAAAAAAAAACTTATCAAAACCTCCCACACATCCCAAGCATCCCAAGAACTCATAACCCAAGCTCAAGCAACCTAAAACTCAAAGTCTACCATAGTTAACCCTAAACCCAGAAATTCAGTCAAACATCAAAGTTAAAGACTTAGAATTCATACCGTGGATGGAAATTCGACCTTGAGTTCAACCCTAGACCTCCTTAGCTTGCTCCTCCTCAACCTTGGCCTGAATTCCCCTAAAATCCCCATGAATTTAGCTTAAATACACAGCTCAAACCAGTCAAACCCTAAAACTGAAATTTCTAAAAACTTACCTCAACTTTTGATGTGCTCTTGCTAATCCCTTGCCGATCTTCAAGTCTAGCTTAGGATCCTTGATGCTCAGCCTACCCTAGCTCTCCACTGAGCTTAACTCCAAGAAAATGAAGGGAAATGGTGGGAGAACCACAAACTGCTCCTTTTGAGACAAAACCCCTCTGTTTTTCTCTCTTTTCTTTTTCTACCTTTTTCTTTCTTTTCTACAGCCTTATAACTCTTTTCTACCAATCCCACTAAGTATAAAGCTTAGATAAACTTATCTCTAATAAGCCTATTGACCAAAATGCCCTCCTTATTAATTCTACATCCTTTTATCCATGTAGGGCCATTTTAGTCATTTTACCCAATTCCCACTAATTCCTCGAGTGTCTCTAATAATTTCCCGCTTGCTACCCAATACCTGATTAATCACCAAATATATATATATATATTCCTCATCATAAAAATTAACCTCAATATATATTCTCTAAATTCCCATTTAAACTCCCCAGGCTTAACCCAAGCCGGGTATAAATTCCCGCTTTGACTTTTCCGCTAATTCGCTCATTCTAGGATCGTCTCGAGTCACAGATCACAGATATCAATACAGTTGTGCCCAAAATGGCCAAAATTACAATTATGCCCTTTCAACACAATCAGGGCCTACATGCATACTAATACACATAGTCATGCATCTCAAATAGTCAAATAGTCATACAACATGCTTTAAATCATAATCATGCATTTAACTCAATAAAGTCACACATATAAATCCCATTATGCCCTCCAGACACACTAATCAAGGCCCTTAAGCCTTATTAGCGGATTTGGGTCGCTACATGAGCCCTCAGTTTGTTGGACCTTTTGAGATCCTAGAGAGGATTGGGCAGGTGGCTTATAGGCTAGCCTTGCCACCGTCGCTATCAGGAGTTCATAATGTGCTCCATGTCTCTATGTTACGGAAGTATGTTTCTGATACAACTCATGTGTTGAGGTACGAGGATTTAGAATTGCAGACAGATATGTCCTATGAGGAGCGACCAGTTCAGATTTTGGATCAGAAGGACAAAGTCTTACGGAACAAGACGATTCCGTTAGTGAAAGTGTTATGGAGGAATAGCAAGGTCGAGGAAGCGACCTGGGAATTAGAGTCGGCAATGCGGGATCAGTATCCCGAGCTATTCAGGTAAATTTCGAGGACGAAATTCTCATTAGGAGGGGATAGTTGTAACGACCCAAATTCGCTAATAAGGCTTAAGGGCCTTGATTAGTGTGCCGGGAGGCATAAATGGGATTAGAGTGAATATTATTGACTTAAATGTGTGAATATGTGATTAATGATGATTATATGATAATTAATGATATTATGTGATAATAAGAAATATTTATGTGATATATGTGACAACCACATTATTATGTGGGCAGGTTCATAAAGCGCAACTCGAGACGATCCTAGGGTCAGATAGCGAGAAAAGTCACAACGGGACTTAAGATATGACTTTGGACAAGTTAGGGGTATTTTAGGTATAGGGTAGCGATTTAGACTATCGGGTTATGAAAATAAATATATGGAGATATATTTGAGGTTAGGATGTCTAGGCGGGAATATTGGGGGATTTTACCATTTTGGCCTCGGGGACGGTTTCGGCACCCTGAGCTTTGGGGATTAACTTAGTGAGTAAGACAAAATTTATGAAACTCGTAGAAGGAAACTAAACCGACCTTATTCTTCCCTCAGCTATTCACTTAACTCTCTTTCTCTCAAGGAAAATAAAGGGAAGCAAATTAGAGAAAATCACAAAAGCAAAACAGGGAAAAATTAGGGAAAATTGCTAGGAATTGAGTGGGAATCTCTGAGGCTTAGCTCAAGAGTTACTCAGGGGAAACAAATTAAGCTAAGGTAAGGATTAAACCCTATGTTTTTTGAAGTTTAACCTTGAGTTTTCAGTTGGGTATTGAGGTGCTTGTATCACTAATGTTTAGGGTAGAATTTGAGCTGGAAAGCTTTGGGGACTAGTTGGGTTTTGAGCAGAGAAAGGATCCAGCTGAAGAGGTAAGCTTTAATTTATGAATTAGAGGTTTGAATTTGAATTCTTGACTGGTTAGTTTTGGGTTTTTATGTTCTTGGGTTTCAGAGATTAAAAAGAGAATTCTAGTGTGTGTTGGGCTGAATTTTCTATTGAATTGTGTGGTTTAAGTTGGTTTGTAAGCTTTGGTGATGTTGGGTGTTGAAGTAGGGAGCTTAGGGGTGGTTTTGGCTGAGGTTTTGAGCTTTAAAATGATGAGTTTTCTGGGCACGAAGGGAAGGGCCGCGGCTCTATTCTAAAGCGCTGCGGCCCTAGGATGAAAAAAGGCCAAGGAGGCTCGGCCAAAGGAGGGCACTGCAGCACCCAAAGCTAGGGCCGCGGCGCGTGTCTTTGTCCAGGATGGGCTTGGTTCTGTTTTGAGGCTAGGGCCACGGCTAAGCTTCAAGGGGTGCAGCCCTTGGTTGTGTACATGAACTTTTGAGAGTTTTAGGCATGGGAATGTGGTCTAGTATGCTTGGGATTGGTTTCACCACCGTGCTTGGTGGAATTCGGATTCCTGGAAGTTAGCTTTGTAACCGGAAACCTATATTTGAATATTAATGGAACCTTATACCTTGGTTGTGAATAGGTGATAAAGGCTTAGGCTCGGCAACGGATCGTGCTTGAGGGGCGTTGCTCGTAATCCAATAACTATAAAGATTAAAGGTAAGAAAATTTCACCTGGTTGAATATATGTGACGGGACTAAGGGTTCCCTATTGTAAAGGCTTGAAATGATGGTATTATGCCATGCGAGCTATTTAGTGAACCAACGGCCTAAGGGTGCCAAGGGTTTCACTAGAGCACAGGGCGCGGCTCGGCCACTGGTAGCCGAGGACAACTTTTTATGCACTGAGCTCGGTTTAAGCGGGCCGGAGTTAGTGGGTTAAACAAAGGGTGCGGCCTAAGTCGTCGGCCCTGAATAACTTGTGATATGAGTGAGATATGTGATTGACTGTATCTTGAATCTAAATGTATGTGCTGAATATTTATTGTGGATTATTTGATGGGAGTACATGTGTAATGATTTAACTATCTATTATTATTGATTGAGTTGTGTATGTTGTTTTCTTGCTGGGCCTCGGCTCACGGGTGCTGCGTGGTGCAGTTAAAGGCAAAGGCAAGATTGATCAGCCCTGATTGGAGAGCTCTGTAGGGTGAATGTACATGCCAGGCCGCTCAGCCGCCACGGTTGAGGAGATTATAGGGACAAGAGGACCAGAACCTTGTATTTTGCCTTAGTATGGCCAATGCTTACTTTTAATTGTTGAGTTTTGCAAACCAGCTTTTAAACACTGATCTTTTGGGAATCCCTTCTGTAAACCGTTTATTAAATTATAAGATGTATCTTTTGAGACCAAAATGTCTTTTAACCTTAGAACACTTAGATTAATGACACGTTTTTAAATTAATGCCTTGATTAGCAAGTCTTGTACTTTACAAGTGCACAGTGTAGCGGTCTTGGCTATCCAGGACGTTACAACTTGGTATCAGAGCGTCCTAGGTTTAAGGGTTCCTGAAGACAGGCTGGACATGTACATTCGCTGCTAGAGACAAGCTCAAATCAGGGTTCGGTAATGTGAATGTGTATTTATGTGCTTATGTGCCTGAAGTGCGCTATGAGTGCTGTTATTTACTCGATTATTAGGAAGCATGAGATACTGATAGGGCCTGGCCCTTGACTGCTGTGTGAAAATATTGAGGCGTGTTTATTAGCATTGTCGTGCATGTACATGAATATATGGATGACTAATTGTATATTGTGCATGGATGAATGCCTGTTTTATAGTTATTGTGTAGTGAAATTGGAGGCGTGCTTATGAGCAGCCAGTGCATGTGGATGGATGTTTATATGTTGAATTCTTGTGATTGGTTATGTTCCATTGGTGGATCTTGGAAAAGCTTTTACCCTGTCATCATGGTCTGACTGCCGAGTCGTTATTTGCAGATTGACTTGGATAGTTATGCGTCCAAGAAAATCTACACGACTAGCCGGCACTAGGTCTGGGGCTGGGAGTGATGACCAGGGCTAGAACCCTCCGCCAGTCCCTGAGAACTGGCAGCAATTAATGGCTGATATGCAGGCTCGATTACAGAATCAGGATGAGCAGATTCGTATCCTGCGACAGCAGGCTCCATCAGGGAGTGCTGCCCCTATTGTGCAGACAGGGGATGTTGGTAATAGATGGGAACCGTTATATGAGCGGTTCAGGAAGCAGCAACCCCCAATCTTTGAGGGTGGACTGGATTCGTTGAAAGCCGAGCAGTGGCTAACTATGATCACTACAATTCTGGATTTTATGAAGATTGAGGGGCATGATAGACTGGCCTGTGCCACTTATATGTTGAGGGAGGATGCCCGCATTTGGTGGGAAGTGGTGTCGCAGACCAGGGATGTTACCACTTGGACTTGGGAAGGTTTCAAATATTTGTTTAGTCAGAAGTACTACAATGTTGCTGTCAGAGCAGCAAAGGTCAATGAGTTTGTTAGTTTGGTGCAGGGCAATATGACTGTTACTGAGTATGCCCTGAAATTTGATAGGCTTGCGAAGTTTGCACCAGATCTTGTGCCTGCTGATGCTGCTAGGCAAGATCATTTTATCAGGGGGCTTAATGTTATGATAGCCCGGGATGTTAGGATCTCAATGGTACCTGGAGGAACAACTTATGCCCAGGCCGTTGAGAAGGCTCTTACTGCTGAGGAAGCGGAGAACAAGATATGGAGGGAGAGCGCAGTGAGGCGTGAGGGCCGCAGAGCAGTGCCTCCATATTCAGGGACAAGTAGGGGCGGAGGCCCCAGTGACTTCAAGAGGAAGACTCCTGACACTTCGACCCTTGCTGGTTCTGATAGAAGGGGTCGGGGTGGTCAGGGTGGCCGTCAGGGTGGCGGCGAGGCATGGCGAACCTATCTAGAGTGCCCGAGGTGTAGAAGACGCCATTTGGGCAAGTGTCGGGCCAAGGCTTGCTTTGTGTGTGGAGTAGTAGGGCATCTCAGGAAAGACTGCCCAACGATGAAGAAAGGTGAAGCAGGAAAGGTGGATAGCTTGACTCTAGCTCGAGTATTCACCTTGACCCAGGCAGAGGCCGAGGCTAGTCCCTCGGTAGTGACAGGTCAGCTTTCTAGCGCTGGCTTTCCTTTTACAGTATTGATTGATTCTGGTGCTACACATTCTTTTGTTTCTAGTAGAGTGATTGATAGATTGTGTAGACCTAGTGAGTATCGGACCGCAGGGTTTGGGACTTTATTGCCTACATGAGAATTGGTAGTCTCTAAGAGATGGATTAGGGCACTACCAGTGATGGTTGATGGTAGGGAACTTTCGGTGGATTTGATTGACTTAGATTTGGAGGATTTCGATATGATTCTAGGGATGGACTGGTTGGCTAGATATGGGGCTACGATAGATTGTAGGAAGAAGATGGTTACTTTTGAGCCTGAGAGTGAGGACCCTTTTGTCTTTGTGGGTGCGGTGTCTCGACCCCGCGTACCCATCATTTTAGCATTGAGAGCCAGAGACTTGTTGCAGGGGGGATGCATAGGTTTTCTGGCTAGTGTAGTGGATACCGCTAGAGTAATGCCAGCAGGGCCGGGAGAGACCAGATTGGTGTGTGAGTTTTTGGATGTATTTCCTGAGGATCTGCCAGGTTTGCCGCCGCATAGAGAGATTCAGTTTGAGATTGAGTTGGCACCGGGGACAGAACCAGTATCAACGACACCATACAGAATGGCAACAACAGAATTGAAAGAGTTGAAGATACAGTTGCAAGAACTTCTGGATTTGGGGTTTATCAGGCCTAGTTACTCTCCATGGGGTGCTCCAGTGTTGTTTGTTAAGAAGAAAGATGGGACCTTGAGGATGTGCATAGATTATAGAGAATTGAACAAGTTGACTATCAAGAATAAGTACCCACTACCAAGGATTGATGACTTGTTCGATCAGCTGCAGGGTAAGACGATGTTCTCAAAGATTGATCTTCGATCTGGTTATCACCAACTGAGGATCAAGGATGAGGATATACCAAAGACGGCCTTCCAGACACGATAGGGGCATTATGAGTTCTTGGTCATGTCTTTTGGTCTGACCAACGCCCTGGCAGCTTTCATGGACTTAATGAACAGGGTGTTCAAGGACTTCTTGGATCAGTTCGTCATTATCTTCATTGACGACATTTTGGTATACTCCAGTTCAGAGGCAGAGCATGAGTAGCATCTCCGACAGGTTCTATAGAGGTTAAGGGAGCATCAGTTGTACGCCAAGTTTAAGAAGTGTGAGTTTTGGTTACCGGAGGTGACCTTCCTTGGACACATAGTAGGGGTAGAAGGGATTAAGGTGGACCCGTCCAAGGTAGAAGCAGTTAGGGATTGGCCGAGGCCGAGGAATGCCTCGGAGGTGCGGAGTTTCCTTGGGTTGGCTGGTTACTACAGATGATTCGTTGAAGGGTTCTCGAAGATTTCTTCACCGATGACAGAGTTGACAAGGAAGAATCAGAAGTTCGTCTGGTCAGAGAAGTGTGAGAACAACTTTTAGAAATTGAAGCGACGACTTATTTTTGCACCTGTGTTGAGTCTTCCTCGAAGGAAGGGAAGTTTGTGGTCTACTGTGATGCGTCGAGGATGGATTTAGGCTGCATGCTGATGCAGAATGAGAAAGTTATAGCCTATGCATCTCGACAGCTGAAGGAGTATGAGCAGCGGTATCCGACTCACGATTTGGAGCTAGCATTGGTGGTATTCGCACTGAAGGTGTAGCGTCATTACCTGAATGGAGAGAAGTGCGAGATATACACTGATCATAAGAGTTTGAAATATTTCTTTACTCAGAAGGATCTGAATATGAGGCAGAGATATTGGTTGGAGTTGGTTAAGGATTATGACTGTGATATCCTTTACCACCCTGGAAAAGCCAATGTGGTGGCAGATGCGTTGAATCGGAGGGGCCCAGGATAGTTGTATAGTTCTACCCAGATCTCGAGGGAATTAGTTGATGAGATAGTTAGGGCAAAGATAGAACTTGTGGTAGGCCAGTTAGCCAATATCACTTTGCAGTCGACCCTGTTAGAGCGGATCAAGGAGGGTCAGTTAGTGGATGTACAGTTGTAGGATGTTAGGCAGCATGCCTTAGCGGGGACAGCTAGGGGTTATTCAGTTTCTGAGACAGGTTTGCTCCGATATCAAGGACGGATATGTGTTCTGGCAGACGAGGGGATTAGACGGGAGATATTGGATGAGTCTCACACTACACCATACTCACTTCATCTGGGTACCACGAAGATGTATCAAGATCTACGGACATTATATTGGTGGCCCGGGATGAAGAAGGATGTAGTTGAGTATGTGTCTAGATGTTTGACATGTCAGAAGGTTAAGGCTGAGCACCAGCGACCAGCGGGATTGCTTTAGCCTTTGGGTATCCCAGAATGGAAATGGGAGGATATTACGATGGATTTCATGGGAGGATTACCCAGGACAGTTGGACTTCATGACTCGGTGTGGGTGATAGTGGACAGATACACCAAGTCAGCTCATTTTCTACCAGTAAGGTCGACTTATTCAGTAGAACAGTATGCAGAGCTGTATGTGAGGGAGATAGTTCGTCTCCATGGGGTTCCAAAGTCTATTGTATCTGATCGAGACCCTATCTTTACTTCCAAGTTTTGGGGAGCTCTGCAGAGAGCTATGGGGACTCAGCTGAAGTTTAGCATAGCTTTTCCTCCCCAGACCGATGGACAGTCTGAGAGGACGATTCAGGTGTTGGAGGACATGCTTAGGGCATGTGTGATTGACTTTGAGGGTTCATGGAGTAAGTACCTCCCATTGATCGAGTTCTCATATAACAACAGTTATCAGTCCACGATTGGAGTGGCTCCTTATGAGATGTTATATGGGAGAAAGTGCATATCGCCCATTCACTAGGATGAGATGGGTGAGAGAAGGTATTTGGGGCCAGATATGGTTCAAAAGACTAATGAGGCTATTGAAAAGATTCGAGCTAGAATGCTTGCCTCGCAGAGTACACAGAAAAGCTATGCTGATCGTAAGCGTAGGAACGTGGAGTTCCAGGTTGGGGACCACGTGTTTCTGCGAGTTTCACCATAGAGGGGTGTGAGGAGGTTTGGAGTGAAGGGTAAGTTGAGCCCTCGGTTTGTTGGACCTTTTGAGATCCTAGAGAGGATTGGGCAGGTGGATTATAGGCTGGCCTTGCCACCGTCGCTATCAGAAGTTCATAATGTGTTCCATGTCTCTATGTTACGGAAGTATGTTTCTGATACAACTCATGTGTTGAGGTACGAGGATTTAGAATTGCAGACAGATTTGTCCTATGAGGAGCGACCAGCTCAGATTTTGGATCGGAAGGACAAAGTCTTACGGAACAAGACGATTCTGTTAGTGAAAGTGTTATGGAGGAATAGCAAGGTCGAGGAAGTGACCTGGGAATTAGAGTCGGCGATGCGGGATCAGTATCCCGAGCTATTCAGGTAAATTTTGAGGACGAAATTCTCATTAGGAGGGGATAGTTGTAACGACCCAAATTCGCTAATAAGGCTTAAGGGCCTTGATTAGTGTGCTGGGAGGGCATAAATGGGATTAGAGTGAATATTATTGACTTAAATATGTGAATATGTGATTAATGATGATTATATGATAATTAATGATATTATGTGATAATAAGAAATATTTATGTGATATATGTGAGAACCACATTATTATGGGGCAGGTTCATAAAGCGCAACTCGAGACGATCCTAGGGTCAGATAGCGGGAAAAGTCACAACGGGACTTAAGATATGACTTTGGACAAGTTAGGGGTATTTTAGGTATCAGGTAGCGATTTAGACTATCGGGTTATGAAAATAAATATATGGAGATATATTTGAGGTTAGGATGTCTAGGTGGGAATATTGGGAGATTTTACCATTTTGGCCTCGGGGACAGTTTCGGCACCCCGAGCTTTTGGGATTAACTTAGTGAGTAAGAAAAAATTTATGAAACCAGTAGAAGGAAACTAAACCGACCTTATTCTTCCCTCAGCTATTCACTTAACTCTCTTTCTCTCAAGGAAAATAAAGGGAAGCAAATTAGAGAAAATCACAAAAGCAAAACAGGGAAAAATTAGGGAAAATTGCTGGGAATTGAGTGGGAATCTCTGAGGCTTAGCTCAAGAGTTACTCAGGGGAAACAAATTAAGCTAAGGTAAGGATTAAACCCTATGTTTTCTGAAGTTTAACCTTGAGTTTTCAGCTGGGTATTGAGGTGCTTGTATCACTAATGTTTAGGGTGGAATTTGAGCTGGAAAGATTTGGGGACTAGTTGGGTTTTGAGCAGAGAAAGGATCTAGCTGAAGAGGTAAGCTTTAATTTATGAATTAGAGGTTTGAATTTGAATTCTTGACTGGTTAGTTTTGGGTTTTTATGTTCTTGGGTTTCAGAGATTAAAAAGAGAATTCTAGTGTGTGTTGGGCTGAATTTTCTATTGAATTGTGTGGTTTAAGTTGGTTTGTAAGCTTTGGTGATGTTGGGTGTTGAAGTAGGGAGCTTAGGGGTGGTTTTGGCTGAAGTTTTGAGCTTTAAAATGATGAGTTTTCTGGGCACGAAGGGAAGGGTCGCGGCTCTGTTCTAGAGCGCTGCGGCCCTAGGATGAAAAAAGGCCAAGGAGGCTCGGCCAAGGGAGGGCGCCGCGGCGCGTGTCTTTGTCCAGGATGGGCTTGGTTCTGTTTTGAGGCTAGGGCCGCGGCTAAGCTTCAAGGGCCGCAGCCCTTGGTTGTGCACATGAACTTCAAGGGCCGAAAACCTATATTTGAATATTAATGGAACCCTATACCTTGGTTGTGACTAGGTGATAAAGGCTTAGGCTCGGGAACGGATCGTGCTTGAGGGGCGTTGCTCGTAATCCAATAATTGTAAAGATTAAAGGTAAGAAAACTGCACCTGGTTGAATATATGTGACAGGACTAAGGGTTCCCTATTGTAAAGGCTTGAAATGATGGTATTATGCCATGCAAGCTATTTAGTGAACCAACGGCCTAAGGGTGCCAAGGGTTTCACTAGCGGGCAGGGCGCGACTCGGCCACTGGTAGCCGAGGATAGATTTTTATGCACTGAGCTCGGTTTAAGCGGGCCGGAGTCAGTGGGTTAAACAGAGGGTGCGGCCTAAGTCGTTGCCCCTGAATAACTTGTGATATGAGTAAGATATGTGATTGACTGTATCTTGAATCTAAATGTATGTGCTGAATATTTATTGTGGATTATTTGATGGGAGTACATGTGTAATGATTTACTATTTGTTATCATTGATTGAGTTGTGTATGTTGTTTTCTTGCTGGGCCTCGGCTCACGGGTGCTGCGTGGTGCAGGTAAAGGCAAAGGCAAGATTGATCAGCCCTGACTGGAGAGCTCTGCAGGGTGAATGTACATGCCAGGCCACTCAGCTGCCACGGTTGAGGAGATTACAGGGACAAGAGGACCAGAACCTTGTATTTTGCCTTAGTATGGCCAATGCTTACTTTTAATTGTTGAGTTTTGCAAACCAGCTTTTAAACACTGATCTTTTGGGGATCTCTTCTATAAACCATTTATTAAATTATAAGATGTATCTTTTGAGACCAAAATGTCTTTTAACCTTAGAACACTTAGATTAATGACACGTTTTTAAATTAATGCCTTGATTAGCAAGTCTTGCACTTTACAAGTACACAGTGTAGCGGTCTTGACTATCTTGGACGTTATAGTTTTGCTACCTAAAAAATTACATAGAAAATGTGAAGAAAGTGTCCCTATTTATTGTAATGCCCTGGTTACCCCAGGACAGTTACGGTGAACGGTGAACCGGAAATTTGACCCGCTACCCAGGTCCTTTGGTTAAAAACGTGTTCTAAGTGTTATTAACAGGCTAAGGTGGAAATCAATAAAAAGGAAATGATATATTTTATTAAGTATATAAAACTGTTCATGAACTCATCAAAACATTTACAAGTTATTTACAACTCAAAATGGTCACTACTATTTCAAATTTACAAACCCGCCGACCTAAGCGGCAAAAATAGGGTGAACCCCCTAGTTCCTCTGAGAACTCCTTGGCCGTGGTGGTCAAGCGGCCGCATATGTACACATCACCACCTAAGCTTTTTACTCAAGGTTGGGTGAGCTTTTCTTTCCCTTTACCTGCACCACATAGCACCCATGAGCCAAAGCCCAGCAAGAAAACACAATATTGCATATAAACATTATCAAATGATTATCATTATAATCACAGCTCTTAAACAGATGAGTGAATATCACTTGAGGTTCTAGAAAACCATCATTATGGATGACATTTCTAATGAATGAAAGTTAACTTAATTTCATTAAAAAAAATAGAATTAATTCAAATTGCAAATATATATAAATTTAAAATTAAGCCATTAAAAAAAACTATAATTAATATCCAATTTTATTAAATTTGGTTAAAAAAAGAAGAAGGAGACTTTCTACTACGATTTTTATGTATAAACTCAAGTAGAAAGTAGGGATTCTACTTCAGTTTATACATAAAAAGCGAGTAGTAGAAATGTTTATATAGGTCACGCACTTAATTGTTCAAATCTTTCTACTTCACTTTTTATGTATATATCGAAGTAGAAACCCTACTTTCTACTTCAGTTTATACATAAAAACCGAAGTAAAAACCCTACTTTCTACTTCGGTTTATACATAAAAAGCGAAGTAGAAAGTCCATTTTCCACTTCGGTTTTTCACCACCTTTTACTTCGCCTCGAACTACTTTGGTTGCGAATTTATGCGAAACCGAAGTAATTCCACCTTAAAAACCGAAGTCGTAGCCCATATTTCTTGTAGTGAATAAAAGCAACACTATTCATATAACACTAACCGAATAATACAAAAAATACCATTAATACTTATGTTTATTACTAATAAACATAATTTTGCATAATAATATATGTGTTTAGGGGACTTCTGCTATGCGGGCGTACGGAGCTACGACTTTTTTTTAAATAAAGTTGCCATGAAAACTTTTATATATATATAATTTTTGTTTTTTTTAAATTCTGGTACCGTGTCTGGGCTGTGCAATTTTTTTTTAATATTTAATTTTTCTTTTACAAAAACAAAAGTAATACATTTCCCAATTATTTATAGCACGTATAAAATTAGAATTTTTTATTTTGGTTGCTTAATTTTGGAAAAATATATGTTGATGCTAAAAGTTTATTATATATTTTTAATATAATGTGTAAATTATGTAAAATAGTTATATTGAGTTTTATTACATACAATTAATATTTTTTTTTGGTGACTTTTTTTTTAGCTCAAATTCATAATATAATCTTTTATCATATTATTAAGAAATGACAAGTTAATTTTGTCATTAGGTGATATTTTAGCATATATATTTTTATAATTCCAATATCTACATAATTCAGTCATGTTCTTAATTCATTATTTTTTAGGATAATATTTACATGGCAATAATATATATACACCCCACTTATTAAAAATAAATTAATTTAGCTTTTTTAAAATAAATTTTTAACACTCTTTTTCAATTTTTTTATACTTTTTAATTTCCTTTTTGTGTTATTTTCAACGATTTCATTTTATCTTATTTAAGTTCATTATTTTTTCTTTTTTTTTTTAAAAAAAACTTTGACAAGTTTTTTTTTTTTTGCTTTTTGTGTGTAAATATTTAAAATATATATTACTTATTTATCTTTTCTACAATATGAAAAAAAAAGAAATATATAGAAAAAAATTGAGCATAATTTAAAAAATATATAATTCACTACAAAAATTGAGGTATCTTAATAAAGTTTTGGAGCGTTACATAATGCCCCATTTTAAAAAAATTATAATCATGCCCTTTGTTATAAAAAGTTAAAAAAAATAGAAAAAATAAAACCTAACAACATAATGTAACATTTAACAGTATTGGGTTACAAACGAGAAGAAAATAAAAGTTTGAGAACCAATTTACCAAAAAAAAGAAAAAAAAAGTTTGGGAACCAACTTGCCAAACACATGTATAGTTTAAAGACCTTTAATACAAATAGTTTAAAGTTTGTGTTATTTTCAACCATTTCATTTTTCCATGTCATGCTTTAACATAAAGCGCTCAATTTTTGTTAGAGAACAAAAAGTAAATTCTATAATTAAATTTATATAAAAATGTATGGCACTGACTAGTCAGGGTTGGCATTGGTCGCGTATTGCGGACGTAAGAGCTGAGAACGGCATAGCGTCATGAACGCAGGGCCAATAAAAGATTAGATCTAATCGATATCAACGTTGAATGACTCTAGGGCATTAATGCTGGATCGACCCTAAGGTTGATGAAACTTATAAGCGCTTGACTAGTCTAAGCTAGTTACTCAGAGCCAGGGCCTAAGGCCTAGGTGACTTCTTGTCACATGGCTAGGGAGCGGAATCCCATGGTTATGACTCTATGGTCATGAGGTAGGTTATGTTGGTGATTAGTCATCATGCATCTATCTTGTTTAAGCTAGTGAAATGATTACTTATCTATAAAGCCTCGGTGACCCTATCGTCACATGGTTATTGGGAATGGAACCCACCTTAGTGACTTGTACAACTGTTACTCTTCTATTTTGGGCTAAAATCCCTGGATGATTATTATGATCATCGGTTGATGTGTTATACTCAACATTACGTGAACTCATTTGCCTGCATGATCAGGGCTATATCTGCTAGGCGTGTGCCTTATGATTTAATGACATGTTATTACTGTTCATGAGCATATTGAGTTTTCTTACTGGGCTTCGGCTCACGGGTGCTATGTGGTGCAGGTAAAGGCAAAAGAAAGCTGGACCATCCTTGAGCTGGAGGGCTTAGGTGACGATGTGTACATATGCGGCTGCTCAACCGCCACAGTCGAGGGTTGAAAGAGGAACTAGGGTTAAACCCTGTTTTGCCCCTTACATCGGCCTATTGTAAATATTTTCTTGTAATAGAATTTTAAATTATACTTTTGGGATCCCAATGTATATAATAAACGTTCTAATGAAACTTTACATCTTAACCAAAAATTTTAATCCCTAAACCGATAATCATACTTAGATACACGATTTTGGCCAAATGACTTGATTAGCGAGTTTAGCACTGTTTTATAAGGCACACCGTAACGGTCCCTGGAGTTTAGGGCATTACATTCTAATAATATAAGACTGTAGTTTTGAGAGTTCAAATATGAATTTCTAGTGAAATAAATCATACTTAATGAATTAATTAATGGAACTAAGAGTTAGTGAAATTAAATTATTGGAGCTTAGAACTACAGGTCCATAATGTCCTCGTACTATCTTGATAACACAGAGGTAGAATTTTGGTATTAAAAGGAAATAATTAAAAATAATAAAGTATTATTTTTAATCTCACAAATTAATATTACTTGTGAAATAAAATTTAAAATATTATTTATGAAGCAAATAAAATTATATTGATAATTTTATGAAATTAATATTTTATTGAAAATTAATTTAATCAATTTTTATTTTGTGGTATAATTGTATACCGCATAAAATAATTTGAGAAAACCCCAACAAATAGCATTTTATAGAGATAAAATACGACAATGGCCCATAGCCCTATAATTGATGCCAACCACAGTCCAAATGGATTGTGGCCCACGCATAGGCCGAATGAGATTAGAGATTGATCATCTTTCTATTGTTATATTAATAGAACATAACATCAAGTGAGAAGACATAAGACATCAAATGCATTTCACTTTATTTTGCTCACGGAGAAAAATAGAGAACTTTGTTCGCTCTAAATTGTGAGAATCTCTCATATGTTAAGATTTAAAAGTGTCATTGAGTATCCTAGCAAATAACATAGACATCCACCTGTCTCATTCTTTTTGGGCGAGCCATAGTATGAAAGATGGTGGGTTAGGAGGCTAAGACGCATTGAAATATTATGTCATGTTTCCGCTGCACTGTCAATCACATTATCAAAACCCAACAAAGGCTTTCCTTCCGGGGAGCTCTAGGCGAGCCCATAGGGGCTTAATCATCTTCCATGAACCTTAATTACTCGCTCACTGCACAGTTTCACAGAGATATGTATTTTTAAGATGAAACAACAACAACTACTTATTATGGCAGCTTTATTTTAAAAAAAAGTTGTAGCTATGCGGGCGTTCCGTACGCTCGCATAGCAGAAGACCCCTATATTTTTATATCTATTAGTAAAGTAAATTAAAGTCAAGGCAATGTTCACCAAATCTACTACATAATTATATTCCTCATTTGTCGTTGTTAAAGGAGCTAGTAGATTTGTGATTATTGTGAGACGATATGCCAATCATCATTAGACAAAATTGATTGTGTGTGTAAATATATAATTAAGTACATATGTATGGATCTGTAATAGATTACTTGACCTTATAATATAAGGCCATTAATATTGTTATAATTTTTGCCACGCTTCTATGTTCTATAACATTAATTTTTTTTTTTGTGTTTGTGGTAATTTTTTTAATTTGAATAAAAAATGTTAAAAAATAAGGATATGGATATACACTTAGCAATTTAAACATTATGTTATTATTAAAAAATTTTACGTAAATAAAAAATTGCTAGCTAGCTTTATTAACTTTAACACATACACACACTTTTAATATAAAGCTAAATATGTAGAGAGCCAAGTATGGATGGATTTGAATTATAGCTAGTGAGCCGCAAAAGTTGACTGTGCATGCAAAGTAGGCTAGCAAAAAATTATCTGCTCTCATACTGTTTATTATTAATGATGCACCAGTTTGATAACAAATCCCAGTAGTGTTATATAAAAACAAGGCATTAATTATGATTGACAATACCCTTACTTTACTTTTTCTGACTCACAAAGTTTTTGTGATTTTGATTAAAAATAAAAAATAAAAAACCGTAGCTGTGCGGGCATTCCGTACGCCCGCACAGAAGAAATACCCTATCATTATATACTTAAAGAACTGTGTCATTAGCTAACGAGGCCATAATTTGTGATTATAAACTTAAAGGATAAAACAATTTAAAAAAAAAATTATTTGTGTCAAAATTTGTGATGGTTTATTTAATGGCTACATTTTATTGTGTAGGGATTTTTTTTCCCTCATATAGTCAGTAGGTTTTCAAATTTTGAAGAAATAAAAATTATTGTACATATATTTGTTATTTATCTTATCTACCTATTTTTATTATATATCTTGGTAAGTGATTCCAATATATATTTTTAAGTTTAAAATTACTTTTGTATGAAACATTTATTAAAATTCCGAATAACTGGTTACATTTCCTATTTTGTAATACTTCATGGATAAAGTTATAAAATGGGTCAACGTGGCAGGACCCCGCATTTTTTTTACAACAGTCGAGTTCTGTTTTACTTAAGACCAATCTGACAGAGAATAGTGTAAACAGGGCAGGGGATTCTTCAATAACACTGGTGTATGTTCCACCCACCGACGACACTGCCATTTGCCCATTCTGAAAGAAGATTAGTAAGGTTGAGCAACTGGTGGTATAGTACGCACGCCGTTAGTCGGTTTGTGAAATGGACTCTAACTCATCCGTGGATTCTTGCAATTTGGAGGTCTTCCCCGAAAATACAGGACGGCCCTCGTCGTTGGCCGATTATGACGAATTCACAACTGTCCCCCTTAAATTCCTTCCCAGTAATGTACTGGAGGTTATTAACAATCTCAGGCAGTTGGTTGACCAGCAGAAGCTTGAGCTCTTCCAATGCAATTGTGACCGTCGTCTCTTGGAAGAGTGTAATAAATCCTTTGAAAATAAGATAAAGTTGTTAGAGGCAGAGCTGGTGGAGAGGACCAATAAATGGGTTGCAGCAATTGAAGAATCAACATATCAGTACGATACGTGGATGGTTGAAAGAGAAAGGTTAGTGAAAGGCTTGCATGAATTGAAGGCTGAGGCAATGGCCAACTATGAAGCTTGCATTGAGATGAAGATGGGTGCTGTTCTCGGTTCCAGCCTGTTTGGGAGGAGTGATGAGAAATAATAAATTTCGGGGATCACCAACAAAGGCTCCAGTGAACTCTAGGATCCTATCTACAAAACTTTAATATCATTTTAATTAGTTATTGTTGACGGTGAAATCTCGTCAACGATTAAAGGTTAGAAAACTAAGATTTTTATAGTAAGGGTAGCTTAGAATCAAGAGGAAAGAACTTCAATCAATAGAAACAAAACAGAGCAACAATGGAACAAAGATCATGTATTTCTAAAATGTCCCTTCATACACTCAGTTTTCCAACCCCTTAACCTGAGGGGTTGGGGCCTATTTATAGGGGGGCTCTATTGGCCCTGGATACAGACAAGTCCCAGACGACAGGGTCGTACACATATACTCTGATAGTGTAGTGGCTCAGGGCGTAGTGGTGTCTACCCTGATGATGCCAGAGTCGTGGCCTAGGACATAGTACTGTCGGCTCTGGCGTATGGTTGGGGGTGGCCAAGTGGTACCACTACTCTTCGTACAGGTCCGTACCGCCACTACTCCTAAGATGCAGGTCACGGGGCCGTACCTTTGTTCTCTCCACAATCGTACGCCCCGTTTCAGTACGCGTGTCTTGTACCCGGTTGTCCTCATCAATACACGTTTGGTACCCAATGCTGGCTTGGCATTCCCACTAAGTGTCTCTAAGTACCCATCATGCTAATGCCAAGGAGGCTTCATCCTGTATGCGTCATGTGTGGCCGATACGCTAGGAGCCAAGGCTCGTCTACACAGGTCACGCGAAATTGAGGCTGAAGACACAGGCGGCGCAACAGGGCAGCACCCTCGCATAGCGAGGCTGCCCCTCTTCCCCCCGGGTGCAGGCGTGGCGAGGCTCAGAGCATAGATGCCACAACAAGGCCTCACCCTCGCATAGCAAGGGTGTCTCGTGTAGCGGGGTTGACCTTCTTCTCCCGAGTGCAGGCGTGGCGAGGCTCGGGGCACGGACGCCACAACAAGGCCTCCATCCTCGCATAGCGAGGCTGGATTTCTTCTCCTAAGTGCAGGCGAGGCTCGATGCTTGATGGAACGGGGCGCACGCAGATGGCCAACTCGGGACCCTCGCATAGCGAGGGTGACGTTCAGATTGGCAAGCGGCCGAGGGCCCTCGCATAGCGAGGGTGGCCCTCTTAGCTCAATTCCCTGACCATCATGTGACGTCCTCATCCCCTTGTGCGGACAATGAGTAGCTTTTAGGATGTCTCGTAGTATAGAGCTTCACTTGTGAATAGGATTCATAAGGGAGGAATTTCCACATTTACAGTTATTATAATGTATTAATGGCATCTTTGTGTTTACTTCTTATGTGTTTTAAGTTTTGTAAAGATTTAGGGATTATGATGGTAATAGGGAATGACTAAACCAAAAATATTAAATATTAACTCTTGTTTTTAGGTCTTCTACATTAGTAGTGAGCTAAGCTCTGTCTCATTCCAATTGATCTACTGAAATGCTTAGCAATGATTTCATTAACATAAATATACTGAATGATCTAATTTAATAACAAGTGTTAGAGATAACATAAATTATGGGCATCACACAATAGTAAGCCTTTATAATAAAACTCTTCACATGGTCAAGCGCAGTGGTCATAATTATTAGGCGGCAGGGACAGCATGAGAAGTAAGAAGACAGTGTATGTAGAGTGGTGTGTAGGTATAGGTTATAGTTTCAAAAACTGTGATTGGACTAGTTGTAAGGAGAAATATAAAAAAAAAAAAATTTAGGTCACTTCACGTAGCGTAGTAAATACAAAGCTGTTGTTATTTTTTATGTGTACAAAATCTCCCTTCCTCCCTATAGTCCACGTGTCACTGGAAATTTAATGAAGACCTTACAGGTTGTTTCAATTGAAGTGTACTGTGTACTCAATTTGATTTAACAAGATAAATGGAAAGGGTACTAAAATTTAGTAATATAAAAGTGGATATTGGTTTAATAATTATAGATAAATTTGTCGAAAAATCTTCAGATGTTTGCTTGTTAAAAAAAAGAGTGACTTTGAAATTATTTGAATAAAAAATAAATGACATAAGTTCTATAATAATGTGGTGAGTGTTCATAACGTTTTTCGTAACTTATAATAGAATATCACTTAACATAGATTTAGAAAAATATATAAATATACGATATTTTATGTGATTTATATATTAAAATCTATCTAGTCAACGAGTAAATATTATTAAAAAATGAATTATGTAAAAGATTTTACAATAAATTTAGAAGAGTATTCTTAGTATAAATTTTAGTGTATTTACAAATTAATTTTTCCAATCTATTTATAGATTGATTTGTAAAATATATTCTCTCTTATTTCAGGAAGTTATTATTTAAATTTCAAATAAATACAATTACTTTGATTCATTATCAGATTACAAACCATTAGTTAAACTACATTATCGACCTCGAACATATCATAAGTGACAAATAATAATGTTGTTATATTTTATTGGGATAATTGAGGCGAAATTGCAGAAGTAGTAGATTTTGTAACACTTAACTTCCTCTAATTATTACATTATTTTATCTTATATATAAAATAATATACATATATATTTATTATTAAATATTAATATAAAATGTAAAATAGTACTGCTTGGTTGTTTTTTCCGTTGCTACATGTACACCTTGATATTTAGCCCGGGTATTTATGTAGCTTGAGTAAAGCTGGCTAAGAATAATACTAAGGGACCCAAAAGTTGATATCTCCTCGGCGGAGGCAGTGCGACCCCCCAGTTAATAACACGAGCTGAGGAATATGAAACAATAAAGTACGAGCTGGAGATGGATATAAATTACAGCCTCCTGGACACGGGTTGGTATTATATTCAGGTCGGAGTACTCTGACCAACTGCCATGCCCACGAGATTCTGTTAGGGTTGGATACCAAATTTTACCTTTTATTGGTTTGTTTCCTCAAATTTTTGTTTGAACGTTGGTTGATGCGAAAGCTTCACTATTATTGAAGTTTAATTAATTTTGAAGAGTATTTCGAAATTCGCTTATTATTTTTAAAACATATTTGCTATTTATTATTAAAACTTTATACTACTAATTTTAAATAATATTAGTTTTTATATAATTATTATTTCATAATTAAATATTGTAAAAAGAAGAATTAAAAATCCAATTTAATTAGAAAGAGTTGAATTTTTTTAAATATTTTTGTTTGTAGATAATAATATTTTTGTTAACATACATTTTTAAAAGAATAATAAAAAAATATGACAAAAATTTGAAAGTAACTGAACGTAATCTGTTATAAAGTTCATTAAATAACATTTATTTTCCCTTTATTTTAAATATTATGTGATGGTTTTCAAATATTAACATCAAATTTTAAATATCAGTCGCCCATGAGCCCAATAATCCACTTGCAAGCCTGTGTATGACGTGGCATCATTTCCTTCAATTACATTCTTTCAATCAAAGCATATGGACAGGCGGCATCAGTTATCATTATGTTTTGCCCGAACTGGTACTCAAAATATTGTTTCCTTTTCATAGATGCTACCACTTACAGACGTTAGGAAGGTGATTAGACACCTTTCATTAGTGTCTAACCACTAATCAACACCATTCGCCACAATTTTGATATTTCATATACATAAACCCTTATTCTTCTTTCGGTCATAGCCATTATCCTCTCTCTCTCTTAGTCAACCTCCCAGACACTCTGCAACATCGATGCCTTCCACCCACAAAGGATCCCGAAGGGGCGACTTCGGTAGACGAATCCCCAATAATTCTATTGATTCTTGGACATCAGATGGTTACTCTGACTATTCTGGGCCAGTTCAAGTTTCCTTCGAAGTGCCACCGGATATCCGACCGAAGAAAAAAGGATATGTCAAACGGACGCCATTCACAACAGAGTATATTCAAAAAAGGGGGGAGAAAGAGTTTGTCGTTGACCTCATTTCATCTGAGGAGTTTGGTCCACCAGAACCTCGCCATACCAGTAACTCCCAGTAAAATATGCCAACTGCTTTTGGTTCAACCCATAATCAAGGTATGTAGTTATTCGCAAGTTCAATCACTGTTTTTGCTCACCATGTTAATAGTTAACTGTTTGTTATAACCGTGTTTAGTTAATAATTTCTGATTAGTTATGTTTGTATTATTTTAGTTATTTAGTTTAGGCTTTTAGTTATTTTTCTCAGGTAGTTGTATTCTTTTTCAGTCTGTAAATAAAATGATAAAACCCAAACATAAGCACATTTGTTGGCTTATGCACTTTCACTTTCTTTGTTGTTTTAACTTTCGCACCAACTTCAAATGGTACATTCCTTTACTAGATAACTTCATCCGTTTCCATGTTAAAGGGAATTTTCCTCACTCCACTCCTCACACAAACTATAATATTATGCGTAAAAACAATTTTTGTAATAAATTTGTTACCCAAAAAATGCAGGAGTTTCTCGCCGTAAACCAGATAATCAGACAAGTTCTTTTAGGCCAGGCAAAGGTGGTCGCATTGGAGATGATTCTGAACATGATGTGGTGTACGATGAAGACCTGCTGGAGGAGCCCATGCTCTACATGAGCCCTGATATCTTCCAGGCAATAACAATCGCTAACATGCGAACAATCCAGGAGGAGCTGGCTAAGTGTAACCAAAAGCTGAGTGACATATGCGAGCGTCTCCCAGCAGCGACATATGGGGCTGCAGGAGGTAATTCTAAGTTAAAGGGGGTGACCGGTAATCAAATTACTATGACACTGCGCCGTTCCCCAAGATTACTCTCCCGTAAGTCAGGTTAGTGTTGCACTTCCAAGCATGGAAAACCTAGAGAAGTACCTTTTGGTTGTTTTGTTTATAATGCGTACTGGGTATCCAAAAACATCGGACTTTTCCTAATGTTAATTAGTGGTTCATGCTTTTGTATGCGTAATGCTTCAGACTCAAATAGCACGACTTTTGTATGGTTGATGTTTCCGACTAGATTAGGAGGACTTTTGTATGCTTAGTTTCATACAATCTTCTTAATCTTCCAATGAACATGAACATGTCTATTTTACTTCTACCTTTTGCTATGAGATTTTGTCACCGTACAAGTTTAAAACTACTGTCAATTATGATTGTTCGCTAATAGGGCCTTAATTTTGTCGTTGTTCCTATTTCATGTAACATGGCCAATTAACTGTGTTTGGCACATGTAAATTGAGTTCGCACAATCTCACCCTTGAAAAAAGTTAACGTATAACCAAGGACTATGTGTTGCTATCCGATACAATATTAAACCAATAATTCTGAATAACGATCATCACAACAATTTTGGTTTATAATTTTTCATTTCATATACACTTGATTTGCAAAACAATTCTTCCACCTCCCCACCTTATTTTTGCAATATATAATCTATTTATTATATATTCCCAATTTAGGGGGTGTAACATATAAATTGAAGGCTTTTATTAAATTTAATAGTTACTTAATATTTTTCTTCTTATTATTATTATTAATCAAGTTTAATTGCAACTGAGCTAACAAAAACACGATAAGTAATGGGAAGCCAAGAGTATAAACTGGGTAAGAATCTGTGAGAGTTACCTGGTTGAATGACATCAATAAAATGGGAGACTTCAAAACATACTCTAAAACAAACAACAAATTAACGAATGTAAAAGAACGCACATTATATCTAATGTCATCAATGAATTAATCACTTCCAATGGGAACTCAGTTGTGGCATCTGCTTTTCCAAAATGTTCAAAATATAACCCTATAACAGAAGACGCATTAAACATCCTTCCTATAAAAGAATCCTCCAATTTTGTTGCCTCTTCACTATTCATACGATCAACTAAAAAAAATCTGAAGAACTATCATTGGTGCTAGAACATTGTCAAACGAATAGATCAATTTTAAAACAATAACCACTGAAATAGGTTTTCAAAAATCACTGTTCTTGATATTTGGCTACGATTTTATTGCCCATTCTTACCTAAAGTAAAAAGTGCAATATCTCATTGAAATTGTTATACCTTATTATCAAATGAAACATCGTATATCCTATACTTGATTATCCTTAACTCAAAAATAAATAACCTAATACCCACAGCCGAGAATATAACCAACCAAAAAATGATACTACCATCACAAAATTAAAATGATTAGAATCTATCATGAAGTCATAAACTATACTAAGAAAATATCAACAAAAAAAAATTAGTCACTTGTGAAACATGCCTCAGACACAAAAAATGGTTAAAAAATCTCATATTCACATGTACCCGCCTTTCCAAGTGCTTCACAATGGGCCAACTCTAGTTCATTGACGATAGACTAATTTCTCAGACTTCTTCCCTCGTCGACAATTACTCTCCTCAGTTATTTTATGAGCTGAGATTTTATCCATTTTATTTTCTCTCCAAATATCCAAATTCTATATGTCAGAATCATATTGACTAAAAAATAATTTATTTTAATATTTAACATTAACATAAATTGACAAATATTTAAAAAAAATAAAAAATACCCTAAAAATTTATTACAAATTGAACAGACAATTGGCTTTTTTTTACGTGAGATGTGAAATGTTGAGAATACAAATTTCGCAAAATATTTATACATAATATTAAAAAATGAATAAACCCTAAAATAATATTTCATTTACTTTTTGTCGATCTCATTCGTGTCCCAGGCCAATCTGTTGTCATACCTTCATTTGAGGCCTAACACCTCATAAATTAATTTGAGTTTGTAAATGAATTTGGATGGTTTGTTGAATAATTATAAGATTCAATGCAATGTTTGATCTTGTGATATATTTTTTATATTTCAATTGCATAAGTGAATTTCTAAATTAACATTTTCATACCAATTGTTAATAAAAAAGTGTGTGGTCATAAAAAAATAATAAATACATAGACCACCCTCAGTATATTGTACGATTTATTTAATTTACAGGTTATTTTCAATTTCTTTTACAATACTTGTACTAATGTCATAGTTGGCACACATTATTTATCATCTCACACCATTTCAAAATAAACCCCTCTTAAAATTTACAAAATTATAATATTATGTATAGTCAATGACGATAAACAAAAGTATTTTATCTTTTATCTGTAGTTGTCATGCTTCATAGTAATTTTTTCTCCATAAGCAAGTTTTTATTTAGTTATTTTAATGATGTCAATGTATGAGGGTAGTTATGTCAATTTACACATGGTTATCAGTGTAAATGGTTAGTTAAAAACCAGAGTTATTACTGAATGGTTTAGGCCTATTTTGGACCGTTACACCTATTTTAACAAAGGCCAGGTGTACCCGTTAGGGTTGGGTAGGTTGTCAATTAATTTGTAAGATAAAATATATAGATTTGTCTTCATTCATGGTGGATGTTAACATTTTTTGATCACACATTGTACTCAACTCTTGTGAATCTGGTCTCAAAACTCCATTCCCAACCTTCACGAAGTCATTGTGTAGACTACTTGTACTATCGAAGATGGTGGCTGGGTACAAAAATATTATCTGGACAGCGGTGGTCGTCGAATACAAAAGCGCAGGCGCCGACCAACTTCGAATCCAATCGTCAGCAAGCAGAAATTGCAGATCCGTTCAAAGGTGTATGTTCTTCAAATGAAATCACTTTCCATTTTTACTTCATTCATTATTTATTTACTTAATATCCATTAAACTTAGGGACCTGACAAACCGACCAAAACCATCCACTGTGTTATATATATAAGCATATATCTTCTCCAAACTAATGCAACAAAGTGTAGGAAAACAGAGGGAGGGACACAAGGATGGCATCCTCAAGTAAAAGCCATATGTCACAAATGACAACTTTACTACACTCCCGAGGTGGGGGTTGGAAAATATGTTTAATTCGTCTTAGATTAGGGAATACATATTTCGCCATGTACAAATCACCAATTTATTTCCACTGTTTGTTGTACCATTAGCTTCATTTGTCTCATCGCATTTTGGATTACAATTTTAACTGTCACTTCAATCTAGCTTAAATTTGGTAATCAAATTTATCAAAACACAGAACATGAAAAGAGGAATGACCATGTCCGATGAGCTAAAGATGAAACTGGCCTCCAAGCGTGTATGTAAGTCGGAGACCCCCATCTCCTCCTCCTCTAGCTCTGGCACCAAGGATTTCATGGCGGGGGGGTCCGACCACAACTCAGACATCATTGTACACCAAGGACAGCATGGCATTCGTAGACAGAAAAAATTAAGGAGAAGGAATTCAATGGACACTATCAGATTAAATTCAATGGACCACCTTTCATTTGAGGTAAAACATTTAACTATATATAGCTCCAATTTCATATAGGGATGTTAGCTGTACAAACACTTGTTCCAACGTATTATTAAAAGTCATTCCTAATCCTTACACCTCTCGTTTGGTTTTACATGTTTCTATTTTTATGCATACAACATAAAATTTGGCCATTTGTATTGGGAAGGTCGGTGTGGTTTATTTAAATTATCTTAAAATTGAAAATTTTTATTATTATGAGGACAAAATTAATTTGCATACCATGTTAGGAGAAAGAGATTGATATTGACGGGGCAGGAGATTGTGAACTAATCATCGAATGGTATGCTAAGCTCCCAAATTTAGTAAAAGATAGAGTTAGAGTGACAGGATTACAACCTTTAGTGGACGGCATAAACCAATCAGAAATGGATGTTGCACTATTACAAGTACTTACCGAGAAGTGGTGGGATACAACACATACGTTCATCTTCGAGGAATTAGGAGAGATGACATTGACCCCCAAGGATTTTAGTTCAATTTCTGGAATACCAGTGCATGGTAACCCATTGAAAATGGATAGACGCATCCACAAAAAAATAGAACAACTAACAAAGTTAGTAGGACAACCATTAGCAACCATTGGTAGAAGAAGGGTGAAATTGAGTTGGCTATAAAAAGCTTACCACAATATGGATCTAAGAAATACTGAAGACCATGACATTTTAACTAGGGTCTTCATCCTCGCACTACTTAGGTGCACTTTGTTTGCACGTTCTAATAAGATGGTGCACTTGTACTACTTACCATATTTGGCTAGTATAGGAGATATAGGATCTTTCAATTGGGGGGGAGCTGCATTGGCTTTTATGTACCAGCAAATGGATGACTTATGTAGACAAAACACACACTGCATGGGAGGCCTTTGGAAAGCATGGGAGGTAATAAAAAAATCTCTATATGAGGCATGTTTGTGTTGCCATTTTTCTATTCATCACAGAATGTTGTATAAAACATTATTTTTTTCTATATTATTGAAACTTAACAAACAATTTTCTTCTTATAACATGTTTGGGCAAGGGAATACCTACCATGTGTACGTGTTACACCACAATCGATATCATCAAAAGTCTTTCCATGAAGCCTTCTGTGGAGTAATTGCCCTCCACCAACAATGGGGATTGCGGTCCTGTTGAAGTACTATAGGGAAAAACTAACAAATCTAACATTGGACGAGGTAAAATCAAATGTATGCTATGCTAGCGTATAGACTATAATTATGAAACCAATTTCACTAAATTTCTAATTTAACCAGGTTGAGCTCTGTCCATGGGGAGATGAAAAATTCAACCCTATTATGTTGCCCTAAGTCAGGTAGCCAACTCCAGTCGAATCTTACTGGTTGGCCCAAACGGAGCAGAGTGGTATTTGGGGGAGCGAGTTTCAATGCAAAGTTGTGGAATTGTTCCCAACCGAATACCACAACTACCACCCAAGTCAATGCTTGTTCGAGAAAAACTGGTCATAATTACAAAGCCGTGGTGTTTGTCTGGTAAATCAGCATCAGAATTCTGGGAAGAACAAATAAATGAGAACTGTGAAAAGTACAAAAGAGAAGTTTTGTGTAAAATAACACACCACAAGGTATGTTATTCAATTTAATGATGAAAGTTAAATTCAATATTATAACTCACTTGATATGTGTACTGTGTATTTTTGTATTAAAATAATTTAATCTCACTTTATCTCGCTATGCCACGAACTCCAAACATTATTTATTTTAATTACAGTACAAAAAGACACATCTATGTCTCAGCTGCATCCTTCATTCCAGCATTCCATAAACTTTTTCCGAATACTTATCGCAATCTTATATATTTTTTTTCAAATTCAATATTAGGTAACACAGTCAACACCAAAAACACTTCTACGAAAAATAGATGCGGTTCAAAGAGAATTAATGCAGCAAATGATTAGAACAACGACTGCCTTGAATAATTACAAGTCCATACTTGAAAATGTCCACGAGGAAATGGTACCTTAAATCAAATAAAAATCCAAAATATAAGAATATGAATTATATTTTACTCAAAACTAATTGAAATTAATCAAATTGCAGGTTCACTGGACAGGTGAAGACAGCAAAAGTGATTTCAAAAGGGACAACTAAGGAGATTACAAGGACTCCATCAACAATTCATATACTGGGCCCATGGGGCAACAGCAACAATAAAATTAATACTCACACATGTTCTTCCTTCACTTTTAGAACATAATTACAATAAGGAAGATGTTGTTTATTAATGGACATTTATATGTGTACTTTAAAAACAAGTATTGTTTCCCAAATTTTCCAGTTCTGTATTATTAATTAATATGACTACTTGTGCTGAAGTTTTGTATAATAACCAGTTTTCGAATCCAAGTAACATCAAAAATTAGTGACTGCTTCCTATAGTTGTTTAACAATTACATGGTTGAAATATCAACCACGCATGTGGGTCATTGGTTAAGTACAAACATCTAATATTAAATATTTTTCAACAATTTAAAGCCTCAACAACACAAAGCTTTTCCCTAATTTTGTCAATTGAAATTAAGTAACGTTCACTATTATTTCTAAATAAAAGCTACTCCAAAGATAGTAGACTGTACAAACAAAACCAAAATAAGGTATATTAACTATAAAATAATTGATAAATTGTAATATATTACAAAACTTAAATCAACACATTCATTGATTCCAATACATTTCAATATCTTCTTTTTCTTCTTCTTTTGCTTCTTCCTTAGCGTAGGTTTGTAACTAATGCATTCTTTGCATTTGATAATTCTGTGTCTATCCATATTACTCACAAAATTACAAAACAAAGTTAACAAACGCAGGACACTTTTCTATTATATAATCTCTTCTTTTGTTCAGTGAAGATGTCAAAATTATTGCGCCTATAACCTTCCTATCAAACTCCCGCGGTACCTAATACAATTGAAACATTAATAATTAGTAAAGGTATATTTTCACACAATTTTATTTAAACATCCAGGTACACTAACATATAATGGTCCTATTCGAATAGGTACTCCAGGAACATAGTCATCAACCACATCATCTGCTTCATCACCTAACACTCCCTTCACATATTCTTGTAGAAGCATCCTTGTGACATACACAATGCAATCATAATCAATACATTTGTATCGATGGGAAATAGGTTCACTTATACTAAATTGTGTAAAAGAAAAATCGGATCCGTAAACTTTTTTGAATTGTTCACTGAATGCATTGTCCATGGAGCATAGCTGTTAACAAAAGAGAAAAACAAAATTTCAAAATGTGTAAAAAATTGACAGTTCATAAATTTTGAAACATTTGTAAAAAATTAAATTATACTGTGAATAAAAAAACTATACAATATATACAAACCATCGACATAATTATGCCACCACATAATAAATACGAAGGAATGCTGAAGTTATCAAACACATTAACTTTCTTCTCAAACAAATTGATTACTGCTAGAAACCAATGCCTTTTAGCAAGCAAAGGCACGTAAACCTGCCATATAGTCATCAATAAGAATTACTAAAATCTCATAACAATAAAATACGAAACCATAAATTCTATTCATAAAAGTAGTCAATTTAACCTTTTCCAACTGATCAACCTCTCCACACCATTCAAACCATGTCTTTTTATTACTTATAGTACTATAACATAAACTGTCTGGTCGCTACAAAAAAATAAAACAAAAAAAACCAAACAATATTGTCATCAACATGGCATACAAAAAGAACAACAAAATTCTTTTAACTAATACAAACCGATAAAGCTGTCGGGATCCACCAGAATCTCATCTTTTTCCCATTCTTTTCCACTTCAACTTTTGATAAAATATCAATCATACAGTTGACAACCTTCAACATTAAAAAAATTGCCACATATTATTTAATGTGAGTATAAGTCTTCATTGACCAACTTCAAAATTAAAAATTTATTTAACATCCTCACTCTTGCGCTGCATAGTTGTTTATCTCCCAAACTCAAAAAATCAGACCTCCACCCAACTACTTTGTCTCCCAAGAAAACTATCTCCCTTGTAAATGAAAAAATGAGTTCAAATAATTATATCATTTGTTTAAATGATAGCATGGCCAAATATTTAAATACAAACCATTCAAAAGCTTACTCTTGAGGCAATTTCGAGTCCATCACATAGTTCAACAACTTTTTCTCAGAATCGTTCAACAACTCCAAATTTGACCACTTTGTTCGGCTGAAGAGGTCTCCACTAATGCAACAACGATCCAAAGTATACTAAATTCAAACACCACAAATTAAGTAGATTCTAAGATCATTCCAACTAAATGTATTTGTATTGGATTTAGTACACCAAAATCAAAAAAAATATAATCAACAATACCTTCCCAACAATTTTATCAACTTCACTATCTTCAATGTCATACATATCACAATCAAAACCACTACCTCCAAATTTCAAAACCAATTTCCTTTCATCCTCAAAGTTCCATTTTATTTTTTCATCAGTCGTCGACAATGAAATCCTATCACAACATTTGCTCTCACTAACAATATCTGTAAAATTTTCTAGTTGCATACATAAATCATTCCCTTCTACACAACCAGACCAAATATTAGTCAACAACATTTTCTCACTATGATTAGATACACCACTCTTCTCCCTACCCACTTCAGGATCAAATAAAATCTTATCATTCAATCTATTACCATCAACACCATCAACCTTTAAATCATTCATTTCTAGAGTAAAAGTACCAACATTGGAAGGCCTCTCTCCAATTTCTACACCCAACTCATCGCAAAGAAGCACACTAGGCAACTTATCAACTTCGCTTATCTCATTTAAATCAACTAAAAAAACATCCTTCGACTCAAGTTGAACATTTTTAACCCCCCCCCCCCCCCCCCCATCAACGGGATCAAGTTTTCGCAAATCCAATTCCACTTGTAATGATTTTGATTTAGATAACTCAACCTTTCCCAAATTCATTGATGGCGTTCCTACACTAAATTTATCTTCCAAATGATCCACCTCCACCATATCTACATTTGCACCATCCAATTTACTCAATTTCTCACTCACAATGTTACATTCACTAGTTAGCAAAGATGCCTTCTCCAAAAAACTTCAAAAGAATTGCCCTCTTCTCCTTCTCTAACCTCAAACAAACGAAGCTGGGAAACACCATGTCTAAGAGATGCAATTTCCTGCTTCAATTCCTTCACTTCACTCTCATGTGAATTCAATGCAAACAAGATGTCCCCTAACTTTTTCATATCCATAGTTGCCTACAATAACAAAGAATTTCTTTCCATAATTATAATTATTATATAATCATTTAAATTGGTTATCGACATTTATAGATCATCAATGGTGTCACATTAAAATAATAATTACTTCACCAAAATATCATCTTCGCCTAACATATTGGTGAAACCCCCCAAAATTGAGTAATATATTAACAATAGTAAAAACATTAATTTTAAATGACTTTTATTCCCAATCAAAACGAATTGCAGTCTATTGTTAAAGTTTAATGACATATCATAACCTAGTAGTATTGGAATATGTTGTCCCTAGTTTTATATATAAAAATATTATACATAGCTATAACCACCACAACCTTTTTCAATTCATGGGAATAGATTACAAATAATTTTTCATAGACTACTTCGGAAACAACCAACAAACCAAGGGAAGTCATGCGAGTGAAGATTTTGAATGGCATGATGTTTCTAATAATGCATTTCTTATAGATGTTCTATAGAACAAACAACATGAAATCATGTATATATATAAAATAATAGAAATGCTTTAATACTTAACAAATCCTTAGCAAAAGTTAAATCCACTCAAGTTCATAAACAGTAGCTCTTCATCAACCTAATAACATAAATGACATCTTGGATGCATAAACATCATTCTTCTTTAATTTAGCATTTTTTTTCCTGTAAACCCCTCGCATTGAAACATAACAAGCAAACAGAATGCCAAACTAAAATCACCAAACACAGTAGGTAATGGCTAAGTTAAGTTGTAAATCAACTATTATTACTGGTCTTAATTTTACAAGCCTACTACAAATCTAACATCACTACGGACCACACAAAAATTACCCCAAAATAACAGAGTCGAACCTGCTTTGGTGCTTCGACAAAGAAACTTCACTCTCCGACTCCGCAGCCCCTAAATCCACAAATAAGAAACTACCAGTAGCCTTGCTTTGAAACCCCGTCTGAAATCAACCACAGCCTAACGTCCCACTGCCAAAGACATATATGGTTAATTTACATTCGTATAATAGGTGGAAACTGTGCATTTCTTCACTAGATTTTAACTTTATTTGTTGTTCAATTAAGTATATATTTAGTCCCTGCATTACAAAGAGAGTTAACAATAATTTCTCTAATCAGTAAGAAGATATCAAAGCTTGGAGAGAATCAATGAATTAGAAATGGGTTCAATCCATAAACAGGCAAAGATAGTCTATGCATTACAAAGAGAGCTAACAATAATTTAAGCCAAAATCTTCATAACCTACCTCCCAAAATCTGCTAGAAACTGAAACTTTTTTGGTTCACTTCCAAAAGAAAGTAACTCCGGTTGAGCTCTAAAATGGGTCCGACAAAAGTTGCAGAGAGGGAAGAAAATGAGGAGAACAACCAGAGAAATGGGAGAGAGACAAAGATGGGGAGAAATAGAGAGAGAAAGCTTGTAGTGACTTGTGAGAGAAAGAGAGAGAGAATAGTTCTGAGCTCCACGTTTTGAAAGAGAAAAAGAGAGAGAATAAGCTTGTAGTGACCTGTGAGAGAAAAAGAGAGAGAATAGTTATGAGAGAAATCACAGCCCTTCATTTGATCAAATTGTGCAAAAAAAAGTGTCTCCACGGGTGCAGACGTTTTAGCAGCTCCACATGAGCAATACCCTATATATATATTTTTTAAAGGGAATTAGTTTATTCATCAAATATCCCGTAGACTAAAATTACACCATATGATAAAGAGTTTATGCCTTTTTAGACCATGTATTTTGCCTTATTACTTGTTTGGACCCTGTGTTTTGACAAATTATTTTTTGGACCCTATGTTTTCTAAAATAGTTCAAATACACTCCTAAACCCGATTTTGATCAAAGTTTTTTAAACTAAAATCACAAATAATTAATCAAACTAACAACTCAGAACAAAAATACAGTCATTCTGCCTAAGAACTGTGTTGTTATATTCAATTTTTTGTTCATCAAAATCAGCCCAGCGCACCCATGCCGAGCCACCATAGCAGCCCGTGCACCCCAGCCACACCTCTTAGCTGCTTGCCTCCTGCCCCATGTCAAGCCTTATGCAGCCGCCCCTAGGGTTTCTAAACCATAGGGCTTGCATCAATGTTATTCATTTAAATTATGGGCCTAATTAATTTGATCCCATGATTAAAATTGTTTTATTTTGAATTAATTGTATGAGCCCAAATTCAAACTAGGCCTAATAACTTATCGAGCATTAAAGCCCTAGTTAAGTATTCTTAAATTTTTTTAAGATAATTAAAAGTTATTTTAATTCAAAATTAAATGGATAAGTGGCTTAATGGATCAAGACTACTTGTGAAGGCCCAAAGTTGAAGATAGAGATCTATTTAGCTCTTATTTAGTTTCTGTTGACGCTGTTTTTCGTCAACTTAAAATGTAGAGCAATTAAACAATAGGAACTATGGCGCAGATGAATAATATGGTAGAACAACAAGAGTTTTACGTGGTTCAG
This sequence comes from Humulus lupulus, assembly GCF_963169125.1. NCBI lineage: Eukaryota > Viridiplantae > Streptophyta > Magnoliopsida > Rosales > Cannabaceae > Humulus > Humulus lupulus. The sequence continues at coordinate 268,550,841 of NC_084793.1, forward strand.
CAATTAACTCTGCCTAGTCCACGAGTCAATTTTATTAAGACTTGGAGTTTTTTGGAAATCCTTCAGAGATGAATTCTCCAGAGTTTCTCTCAAGATATCTGAAGATCGGTCTTTTACAAATGTTCATGAACTCTCTATTTATAGAGAGCTCTCAGAGTCCATTCCCACATATTTCAGGAAGATACTCCTGCTTATTAATTAAAATAAAGATATAAAATACTGTAACTCCTATATACAATGAAACGTCTCCTGAAGACCATGGAACGGGTAACAGACTTGTTAATATCCCTTTAATGTTGGGATGTTACAACAATAAATATCTTTAAACGTACGGAACGCGTTACATCAGATGACATATCAAATATTTGAGGTCAGCAACTAGCATCATGTCAGTCAAGATTTATGGATAAGTTACGAACTAGCCGCCTTATTCCAAGACCAACTCGGAGTAGATACCATTGAGGCTGTTACATATCGATCTTGTACTCTTTTAAGCTCGGGCTACCTGATCCAAAGACACCTGACAATGGATGTATCCCGATGCTATGTTCTTTCGAGCTTAGAAAGAATCCCGAGGTTATATGTCCTCGAGGTTGTTGTCTTGCCTCGAGGGTTTGACATCTGCACCACGAACACTTGTTTTATATATCTCGAGCTCACATTCGGCGAGTCCAGCTTTCGAGGTCACAATCTCAGGTCTCAAAATCTGGGTGTAACATTTTTCCCCCTCAAAAGTATTAGTTTGAATCCTATGAGAAGGAAACTTTTGAACTACTTCCTTCGGGAACCGTCCCATCAAACATACTCGAGTGTGAACACACGTCAGCTGGGTATTGCTCACCCAAAGTACTTGAGTACCTTGTAAACTTGTCCACGTCTGTCCGTCTGCCACTCTTTTGAGTACTATCACTTCACGGGATCCCATCCGCATGATCTAATACGGAATCTGGTCAATGGCCCAGATTAATCCAACCCTTTATATTCCCACGGGCTTATAAATAGGCCTCAAGTCGTCTTCTTCCTCTTTTATTTTCACATTCATCAGAGAGAAAAAGGAAAGAAAAACCAGAAACCTTCTTGCCCACATCTTGCATGTTCTCCAAGCCGAGAAGACAAATCCACGTTTGACTTTTCGACTCTGTTAGATCGCACTTACTACCGCTTATACAATCGTCCATTTCTCTGTTTCCATCGATCACATTGTGTAAGTTTTTTGTTCATGGCTTCTTTGCGTTGTTTTTTTATGTATGTTTACGCTTCTGTTGCACCGTGGGCACTAGGATTTATTTTTGGTCCATTCATTAGTTTAATGCACTAGGATGCTTCGACTGATAGACATTAGATTCAAACCCAGTTCTTGTGTAAAAAGGTTCAAATATAGTTCCTTCTTTGGGTTTTCAAATTTCAGAGTACATATCTTGCACACCAAGATATCGGATAAAAAATCAGGGTTGTTTTTTTAAAAAAAAAAGAATGCATGATTCCCAAAAATACCACCTTTTTAATAACCGCCACCTTTTTTCCCCCGATATTTCGGGATTTCCCATAACATGTCCACCTTCTTTCCTTTCGGTGGTATACACGCTCTGAGATTAGCCTCATCCTTTGGATCGAGCTTGCCTTATAGCCTCGATCATTCGAGCTTAGGCATTATTTATCTCATTATTTCTTGCTCGCTTGGCCCTCACCCTTTTTCTTTCTTGTTAGATGTCACAGAATTCGGGAAAGTGGTGGGGGTCAAAGTTCGCGATTCCTTACTCACCAGTAGCTTCGAGCCCGAAGTCTCCTTTTACTCGGAACCAGTGCTTAATTCGGGAGCACGAACTGAGGCGTGAGCAAGAGGACACTCGAGACCACTTCCGACGTCAGATAGACGAGGTCGAAGAAGGGAAAAGGAAAAGACTAAGGGTCGCCCTTTATCAAGATCCAGACACCGAGCCTAGACCGATTCCTCTCGACCCTACGCTCAAAGTAACAATCGCCTTCAAGCCGGGTGATCTTCAATTTTTGCTGATGGGGGAACCTTCTACCTTGCAGCCGAGGAGAGAATTTTTTGACGCCGAGCACTATTGGAGCTCGGTTACGTCGCTAGGTCAGATAACTGATATTCTGGCCTTTCACGGCATAGGACTATCGGGCTCGCTGAGGTGTCGAGCCCCGACCTCCCACGAGCGGAGTTTCCGCGCTCCAAGAGATGGAAATCCTAACAGCAAGCTGAGATATGCAGCTTGGAGCCAGGAGCATATGAAGGCAGGGGCAGTACTGCCCTTGAAGTCTTTTTTCAAGGACTTCACGGACTTTATTGGGCTGGCTCCCTTCTTGCTTAACACTAATTCTTACAGGGTTCTATCTGCCCTGAGGTCGCTGTACCTGTTAGGACTAGTTTTGGTATGTTTATATGGCGTGTTTTAAGATGCAATTTTAATCTTTTATTTGGTTTTGTGCGATATTATGCCAGTGTTTATTGTGTTTTCAGAATTAAGTGTGGTTATGAAGGAAATAGTTTGAAATTGGAGGAAAATTGCTTAATTCTTGAAGAAACGGTGTTAAACGGGCTAAGGAATGGAAGCTAGGTGAAACCGGGGGTCAAATTGAAGATTTGGCGAAAAAATGAAATTAGATCCGCAGCTCTATGGTGTAGAGCCGCGACCCTATGAGTTATAGAGAAGGAAAAACAAATCTGTCAGCATTAGAGCTGCAGCTCTATCAGATAGAGCTGAGGCTCTATTAAAATCTGAATTAGAGCTGCAGCTCTATCAAGTAGAGCTGCGACGCTACATGAAGTCAGAGAGCAAATCCGGGTCATGAAATGCACTAGAGCTGCGACTCTATTCAACAGCGCCGCGGCGCCAGTCCGTACGCAACCCGAAGTTAGGGCATTTTTCAAGGGCAATTTTGTCCTTTCACACATAATTAATTAGGGATTATAAAGGCTTTCTTAGTGACGTTTTTAAAAAAGGAGATTAACCATAGAAGACGGCTGAAGGCACATTGGAGAGGATTGCAAGCGGAATTGAAGAATTCATCACAGTTTTCTTCTTTTCTACTTTGAATTTCTGTATTTTGGATGTTTTTAATTTCTTCTATGGTTATTATGGATTTGATCATGAACTAAACTATTTTTCTAGGGTGTTAATGGATTCTCCTGAATCTTTATTTTAAATTAATGAAAGTTTTATGATTTCAATTTTATCTTGTGATTTATTCAATTTGAATCTAATGCTTGTGAATGATTGATCACCATTGACATGAAATATAAGATTTTAATTCGAAATCTGAGAAGTGAGAATTGAATATGCTATAATTGAATAAACATAGATTTCATATTAGGACGAGAGTACCTGTGTGGTCTGTGTAGTTTTAGGGTTGTTAATCTTAATGCCTATCTTATGTTTATTTATCACAGAGATGTAGAAAATTTGCATAAGATTGAGACTTATATATCCTAGTATGAATATAAGTTATTATTGTTGACCTGCTATCACAAGAGAAAAATTGAATAGTAAGATTTGTGTTAATTAGAATTAAAGAGGATGGTTGATGAAATTGATTGCCCTAGTTTTTAATCCATTGAATTTTCTTAACGTTGTTTATTTTCAGTTCTTGAAGTTAATTTTAGATTTTTGTTTTACAATTTTAGTTAATTCTTGAGACTCAAATATTGTAAGCCAAATAGAAATAGGAATTAAGTTTTGGTACTTAATATACAGTCCTCGTGGGAACGATCTCACTTACTCTTTATTACTTGTTATGATTGCGTGCACTTGCATATCGATTTTAGACAACAGTACCACGAGCTGAAGTGGGCAGGACCTACACCAGAAGAGATTTTATATCTCTTTTGCTTGAAAAGCAATCCCTCCCGAGCTCGGGGAGGAGATGGCTTCTACTACCTCTCGAGCTATCCCAAGGAGAAGAAGATGTTCGATGATCTTCCTAACCATCCTCCTGATTTCAAGAAGGCCTTCTTCTAGACAGATGGCCTAGCCCTGTCTAGATTCTACTCATTCAGACGGATTTGTAAGTATCTCAACTCCCCTCTTTTTTGTGCTCAAAATTTGTTTTAGGCTCGTGCTTAGGTGAAATGTGTTTGATATTCCAGCCAATTACCATCGCCCTGCCCCCACCAAGGAGATGAGGGAGCACAGAGAGACTCTGCTCCAACTTCCCTACGGCAGGAGATCCCTCTCCTATCTCCTACACGAAGTCAAGCTCCGGGCATGCGGTCTCTTAGGGGAGGATCAGTCTACATCTGACTGGTTCAATAAGAAGTACGACCAGTGGGAGCTCATGCCTCTGCCAACCGGCAACCTTCTCCTAAGGAGAAATGAGAGGCCTCCATCTCCAGCCTAACGTCACAGGAGTCCGCAATCGGGGAATGACGCCAACGATGAGGCCTGAGCTCGAGCTCGGATGAACAAGGTACAGTCATCCTTAGCTCGGATTTGTGGTCTCCCTCATTACTTAAACATAAACCCGATAGATTAATATTGTGCGGGATGATAGGAACCATTTCTATGTATGGTCTTGGGTAGATGAGAGGGTACATAGGTTCGATAGCTGGCTTGGGAAATACGACACCATGTATAGCCTGAACGAGGTATGGGATGGAATAGCCATCCAATATGGGACTAATGACTATAGGGACCTTTCGAGGTTGACATCCACCTATAGGGAAGGTACTCCCCCCTCCTCTTCTGAAGATGGGGGAATTTCGTGGTCGTCGAGCATAAGCTCGGGGGAGAGTTCCAGTTAGGTTTCTCTCCACTTGTCTTTTTATCCCTTGTCTGCCTACATCATGTTAATTTATTTTATTTTGGGATAACTCATAATGTGGTGTAAATGTGCAGGCGAGATGGACTCCGACCTTGACAACATCCTGGTGAGTGGCGGAGCCAAGAGGAGTAAGCGCCCGAGGGGGTTGCGAAAAACAGACCGGCCTGCTAAGGTCCTTAAGAGGACCGAGAAAATGCCACCTCTCCTGGCTTCGGCTGCTCCAAGCACGGCTTTGAGTCCACCTGCTCAGGCCGAGACTTCCTCCTCGACCTTACCTCGTGTTCCTCTTGCACCCCAGGTCAATCCCATAGTTGGCCCACCTCCAAAGAAACCCTTGTCCTCAAAGACACCGCTGCTTTCGATTTCTACTCATGTTGGTGAGTATGTGATCGAAAACATAGCTGGACCCCACTGGGCTACACTAGGCTCGGACGTTCTGTCTCGGGTGGGTCAGAGTTTTGGCAGCTTCGACGCTCCTCACTGGCAGTTTTTGAACAATGCCCAGGATTGGAACACTCTTTACGAGAAGAGCATCGAGCTCCATGCTACGGTAATCTTTCTTCTCTAATCGTTAGTTGTATTTTCACTTGGTCCATATGCTAATTTGATTTCTTTGTATGCCAGACTCTTGCTGTCTCTGCTGAGCTTAATTATAAGTTGAACAATGAGGTCCATTTGAGCATGTCTCTTGCTCAGGAGGTGAAGGATCTTCAGCTCAAACTGAGTGACGAGCTCAAGGCAATAAAAGCAAAGGTGGGGGCAGGAGCTGAGGAGCTAAAGGCCAAGACATTTGAGCTTGAAAAGATGAATGCCCAGCTCGCGGAGCTTGAGAAGGAGAATGCTCGGGTCAAGGAAATCAATGCCAAGCTTGAAGAAGAGAAGGAGATCATGGAGGGTGAAAAGGCTCGCCTTCTTGAAGAGTTTAAGGAGAAGAAGGACCAGGCAGTCGACATGGCCATGTACAGAATCTGGGCCAACAATGTCGACCTTGACACCAGCTTCTTAGGCCCTCTTGAAGCAAAGCTCGTGTCTAAATGGCAAGCTCGGCTTGATGAGGAGGAGACCGCTTGGGATGAGGCAGAGAGAGCCAGGGGTGATGCCGATGTTGAGAAGGCCAAGGAAGATGCTGAGAAGCCCAAGGAGAACACTCCCTCTTCTTAAATCTTGCCTCGGGGCTGCGTCCCTCTGAATTTCTTGTAACAATTTTTTATGTTTGATTTTTCATTTTTTATGCCCCCGGGGCCAAGACAATTTTACAGCTCGTGAAAGAGCTGCCTTTTATGATATTTGAGATATCATTTTTTGACTTTATTTTAATACATTTGCTTTACATTTCTTGGGTTGAAATATTTTGTGCATTTTATATTAAAGTGTCATATATGCTTGTTTATTCACACAAACATAGTTTGGATTTAAGCTCAAGGTTCAATGCATTCATGCACAGTTTGCTTGAAATATCCGTTTCCGATCTCGTTATTTGATCAAGGTCGGCGATTACTTTTACCATGCACCCGAAAGTACTTATATGGTGTGTAATGCAAATGGCTTAGTTATATCTTACTTTTTTAGTTACTTTTCTCGTCCTTGGGTAGCTCCCCAAGGTTATGAGGTCGAAACTATTGTTTTGCAAGATACTCCAGCCTCGATCTCGACTTAACGCGAAGTGGGTTATGCTCCAACTTACTGTCGATTAGTTTTAGTTGGTTTGTTCCAAACCTATTAAGGTCGTGTTTGGTTTGTAATCCATACACTTATATTTTTATCTCTTGATAATTTGATTATGTTAAGACTTTCTTATCTCGCGCATTTGGTTACTTCCAAACACTTGTATGTTTTTGATAGTTTGGTTATATCCAAACTATCTTAGCTCGCGCATTTGGTTATATCCAAACACTTGTATGTTTTTGATAGTTTGGTTATATCCAAACTATCTTAGCTCGCGCGTTTGGTTATATCCAAACACTTGTATGTTTTTGATAGTTTGGTTATATCCAAACTATCTTAGCTCGCGCATTTGGTTATATCCAAACACTTGTATGTTTTTTCGTATATGCTATTTTATTTTTTCGAGCTGATGGTATATATACCGCTAATGCCCCCTTAATATCCTATGAATGTGACCATAGGTTATTAAATTAAGAGAGATTGCAAAAAATACATCATATTAAAACAAAATCAAACTTTATTTGAAAAATTCAAAAATAGAAAAACAGTACAGATAAACAAGCATGGTTATAGGCGACATCCTTCCTACACTATTGATAGTAAGGTCATAGGTTTTCGCCATTCCATGCTCGTGGTACCAGACTTCCATCCAATCTTGCCAACTTGTACACGCCGGGTCGGATAACTGATTCTATCTGATAAGGTCCTTCCCAATTTGGCCCAAGCACGCAAGTTGCTGAATCCCGTGTTGCTAAGAATACACGCCTCAACACCAAATCTCCTATGCCAAATTTTCTATCTCGAACTCTTTTGTTGAAGTACCGGGTAGCTCGCTGTTGGTATGCAGCATTTTTTAATTGAGCTTCGTCCTTTCTTTCTTCGATCAGGTCCAGAGTTTCTTCGAGCTGAGAGTGGTTCGAGGTTTGATCATAAGCGAGGGCTCGAATTGTGGGAATTTCGACCTCGATTGGAAACATAGCCTCGCAACCATACGCTAGAGAGAATGGGGTATGTCCTGTTGATGTACGGGTTGTGGTCCTATATGCCCATAGAACTTGGGGCAATTCTTCGAGCCATCTTCCTTTAGCTTCTTCCAATTTTTTCTTTAGCGAACTCTTCAAGGTCTTATTTACAGCTTCGACCTGCCATTTGCTTGGGGATGGGCCACCGATGAGAAGCTCTTTATTATCCCATTTTTTTTCCGCAAAAGTTGGTAAATAGATTGCTGTCAAATTGGGTAGCGTTATCGGACACAATCTTCCTTGGCATCCTATATCGGCATATGATGTTCTTCACCACAAAGTCAAGGACTTTCTTCGAGGTTATTGTCGCCAAAGTTTCGACTTCAATCCACTTCATGAAATAATCTACGGCGACTACTGTGTATTTTACTCTGCCCTTGCCAGTCGGCAGTGAGCCTATGAGGTCGATTCCCCAGACCGCAAATGGCCATGGGGAGGTCATCATAGTTAGCTTGGATGGTGGAGCTCAAGGAATTATGGCGAACCGTTGGCACTTATCACACCTCTTGACGTAGTCAAACGAATCTGATTTGATGGTAGGCCAGAAGTATCCCTGACGTATGATCTTTTTAGACAGGCTATGCCCCCAGTATGGTCTCCACAAAACCCTTCATGAATTTCTTCTATGATTTTCTTAGCTTCGGGTGGGGTCACACACCGGAGTAGCGGCATGGAATATCCTCTTCTATACAGATTTCCATCTACAATGGTATACTTGGGGATTTGATACATCAATTTTCAAGCCTTGGCTGTTCTTCCAGGAGAACGTCGGTCTTAAGGTATTCAACTATCGGAGTCATCCAGGTTGGCTCGGAATTGACCATACACACATCCTCCTGTTCTGGCTCATCAATACTGGGCGTCGCGAGATGTTTGATTGGCACGACATTCAGTTCGTCATTCTCGGTAGATGTAGCAAGCCTGGGTAAGGCATCTGCGTTCGAGTTCTGTTCTCGGGGGACCTGTTCTATCGCATAGAACTCGAAATGCTCCAGTGCCAATTTTGCCTTTTCTAAATATGCCGCCATTCTCGTACCACGAGCCTAGTACTCTCCCAAAATTTGATTAACCACCAGCTGGGAGTCCCTGTAGCAATGTATGGCTTTGGCTTTGAGCTCCTTGGCCATGCGAAGTCCTGCCAGTAGAGCCTCGTACTCGGCCTTGTTATTTGACGCGTCGAAGTCAAATCTTAAGGCAGAGTGAAATCGGATTCCTGCAGGGGTGATCAGAATTACTCCTGCTCCCGATCCATTTTCATTAGAAGACTCGTCAACATAAAGTTTCCACAGCTCGCGTGCCAGGGTTATAACTTCATCGTTGGCCATGCCAATGCACTCCACTATGAAGTCTACAAGAGCCTGTCCCCTTATGGTCGTCCTTGGATGATAAGTGATCTCGAATTTTCTGAGTTCAACGGCCCATTTGAGCAGTCGACCTGAGGCTTCTGGCTTGGACAAGACTTGTCTTAGTGGTTGATCAATAAGTACATGGATGGGGTGCGCCTGAAAATAGGGTCGGAGCTTTCGAGATGAGTGAATTAGGCTGAGAGCTAACTTCTCCATCAGGGGATATCTTGATTCTGCCCCCAGTAACCTTTTACTGACGTAATACACGGGCCTTTGCACTTTTTCTTCTTCCCGCACGAGTACCGCGCTTATGGCGTGCTCGGTCGTGGCAAGGTATAGGTACAGAACTTCTCCTGTAATGGGTTTTAACAAGATGGGGTGTTCTGTGAGGTGTTTCTTGAGTTCTTGAAAAGCCAACTCGCATTCCTCCGTCCATTATAATTTCTTGCCTCCCCTCAAATGGTTGAAAAATGGAAGACACCGGTCCATAGATTTCAAGATAAACCTACTTAGCGCCGCCATCCTGCCAGTCAAACTTTGGACATCGTTATGCTTTCGAGGTGAGGGCATATCAATCAGAGCCTGGATTTTATCTGGATTAGCTTCTATTCCCCGAGCATTTACAATGAAGCCCATGTATTTTCCTAAAGATACTCCGAAAGAGCACTTCTGAAGGTTAAGTTTCATGTTATATCTTCGTAACACGGTGAAGCATTCTTCGAGGTCATCTACATGGTTATTGTTAAGTTGAGATTTAACTAACATATCATCAACATAAACTTCCATGTTATTACCTATTTGTTTGGAGAACATCATGTTCACGAGTTGCTGGTAAGTGGCTCCAGCATTTTTGAGCCCGAATGGCATGACGTTATAACAATACAACCCTTTGTCTGTTATGAAACTCGTATGCTCTTGGTCAGGGGCATGCATGGCAATCTAGTTATACCCAGAATAGGCATCCATGAACAACATGAGTCCATGCCCTGCCGTGGCATCCACGAGCTGGTCGATCCGTGGTAAAGGGAAGCAGTCCTTAGGACAGGCCTTATTGAGGTTCGAGTAGTCAGTACAGGTCTGCCATGTCCCGTTAGGCTTCGGGACTAGTACCGGGTTGGCTACCCAATTGGGGTAAAAAGCATCCCTGATGAATCGGTTTTCTTTTAACCTGTTGACTTCCTCTTTAAAGGCCTTCTTATCGTCATCCAGTAGTCTTCGCTTTTGCTGCTTCGGCGAGAAGCTTTTGTTGATATTTAACGCGGGCTCACCACATTTGGACTTATCCCTATCATGTCCGAATGTGACCATGCGAAGACATCCTGGTTCTTCTTCAAAAAGCAAATTAATTGCTATTTGGTTTCTTCGGGGAGGATTTTCCCGACCTTTACTATTTTTGGGGGGTCTGCTTCTTCGAGCCTAATTTCTTCGAGCTCTCCCAATGGTTCGAGATCAGCTCTTTCCTCTACCCTTGGATCAATTTCTTCATCTATCTCCAAGACTGTCCCGTCCTTATTTTGAATAACGACGAGCGCTTGTGCGCTTGTCTTTTTCTTTCCTCTTATGGAAATGCTATAGCATTCCCTTTCGGCTAACTGGTCTCCCTTCAGTGTCCCGATGCCACTAGAAGTTGGGAACTTGATGGCCAAATGCCTTACAGATAAGACTGCCCCCAACTCTACTAGGGCGGGTCTCCCGACCAGCACGTTGTAGGACGATGGCAGGTCCACTACTACAAACTCCATCATCTTGGTTGTTGAGACTGGGTAGTCTCCCAAGGTCACAGGGAGTTCAATGGACCCCATACAGGTAATCCCTTCTCCTTAAAAATCGTATAGCGTCGTTGCACAAGCTTTTAGGTCATGAAGCGTGAGTCCCATATTTTCTAAGGTGGCCTTATAGAGAATGTTTACTGAGATCCCATTGTCAATGAGAACTCGGTGAACCATCTTGTTTGCGAGCTAGAGAATGATGACCAGTGGGTCATTGTGAGGAAACTGAACATGGAACGCATCGTCCTCAAAAAAGGTTATAGGCTGAGATTCAACCTTTTGCTACTTTGGAGCTCTGGGTTCGGGTTCATAAGGGGGCCCGTCCCCAGTTTTCAGCTTGTTCACATATTGCTTTTGGGCGTTCTTGCTCGATCCTACGAGGTGAGGCCCGCCCGAGATGGTTACCACATTTTCTCCATCAATTGGAGGGGGTCTCTCTTCTTCCCTAGCCCGAGAATTGTTGTTTTGGGCAGGCGGCAGTGCAGCTGTCCTCTGGCTGGTAGAAGCCTGATTATTGTTTTGGTTCCTGACATACTACCTGAAGTATCCTCTCGAGATCAGACCTTCGATCTCGTCCTTCAATTGCTTGCACTCATCAGTAGTGTGCTCAGTATCTCTGTGAAATCGACAGTATTTACTGGAGTCTCTCTTGGACTTTTGGTTTCTTATGGGGTCTGGACGCCTGAAAGGGACCTGGTTTTCATTAGCTAGGTAAATATTCTCCTGAGACTCGTTGAGCTCGGTGTACACCTTGTACACGGAGAAATACCTTTCCCCCTTCTGCCTCGGGGTTACTTCCTTCATTCTTCTTCCTTTTGGAAGGGTTTTCTGCAGGGGGTTTCGAGGCTGATGGGTCTGCCGAGGTCGAGGCAGAGTTTATGTTTGTCATTGTAGTTATTGGCTAAGAGGTCATATTTAGTGTTGACCTCGCCTCTTCTACATTGACAAACCTCTGAGCTCGCTTATTAAACTCGGTTATTGACCTCACAGGCTTCCTCTGCATATCTTCCCAGAGGGGACTTCCCGGCATTACCCCAGCTCGGACAGCCATTAAATGACCACTGTCATCTACATCCTGAGCTCGAGCTACTTTCAGATTGAATCTTGTAAGGTAGCTTTTCAGCGTTTCATTTGGTTGTTGTCAGACATTGGTCAGGGCCGATGCCTCGGGCCTTATCCCGATCATGGCTCTAAATTGCTTCTTGAAATCTTTTGACAACTGATCCCAAGAAGTGATTGAATGCCTCTTATATTTTTCGAACCATTTTTTTCGCTGGTCCTGTAAGCGATCCTGGAAACAGCATGCATCTGAGCTCGTAACCCACATTACTTTCTCTCATTATAGTGTTAAATGTACTTAAATGACTGTACGTGTTGGATTTCCCTTCAAAAGGTGGGACATGAGGAATCCGAAACCCTTGAGGAAATGGAGTGTTGGAAATGTGGGGAGCAAATGGTTCGAGCTCCTCATCAGAATCTTTGTCCCGATTCTGACCTCGCTCATTCTGTAGGAGCCTAAATGCTCTTTCCAGTTGATCAATTCTTTCCTGAACTGGATCCATAGGGGGTCTTGCCTGAAATTGGTTATCATTGATTACAATTCCAGGCTTGCGCCTTCGCATGGGATCCTTGCGTCCATTTAGGCGATCTCTCAGGTCTGGGTTCGAGGGATTACCACTACCCCGATTTTGATTTAGGTGTTCCCATAGGTTAGGGTGGTTCCTTGGTTCTTAGTATTTCTACGTCCTTGATCATACTTACTGACTAATCTAGTGTCTCCTGAGTCGTCGCTGGCGAGGTTCGTTGCATAATTGTTTCGAGATGGATTCCTTCAGGCTGCCTCATCTCTGCACTGCGAGAACGAGACATTTGGCTTCTCGTAGGCTGGGCGCCTCTCCGTTCTCTAGTAGTTTCTCTATTCCCTTCCTTTCGTCCAGCTCGCCTTTCCCTATCACCCTGAGTCAGTTGTGTGTTTCTCCGAGGCGGTGAGGGATATCTTATTGGCGATGGAGGGAACCGTATGGGTAATGGTGGTTGCCACCCATTTCAGGGTTTGGATGGTCCTGAGTTCGCCTATGCCGGCTCGGTAACATTCTATGTGTTACCAGGATTCTGAGTCCGAGCCTCTGCAGGGGCTCAGTTATTCCTAGTTTCAACTGGTAACTCAGCAGTTGAGTTTACCGGAGCTCTAGCCCGGGTGTTTCTTCGGGGCCTCGAGGGAGCAGGCTGTTCTGTCGGTGGCGGAGGTTGCTCCGTTCTTCTTGTGGCAGTGTTTTCGCGAGGTCGCCTACAAGGCCTATGGGGAGGAACATGAACGTCTCACGGAGGTGGGGCTTGGACCTCAGGCGGAGGTTGGGGCTGAGCCGCCTGTGCCTCCGCAGCTAATCTAGCCAGCTCCTCGTTACGCTTCTTGGCCTCAGCCAACTATTTTCTTAACTGTCGGTTTTCGAGTTCCACAATGGGGACATACCACTCGAGATTATGATACATGTCCTCGTCGTCCCTGGGAGCCGGAGGTGCCGGAGGTCCTCAAGAATCGGAGGACTCACTTCTCTCTTCTGGTTCTGGATTCGTCATCGGCTGTTTCCCAGGGCGGTGTGGATAGTTTTCTTCAGGAATATTCTGATCATTTGCAGCCATAGCTAATCAGGGATTGTACTGCTTAAGGCTCTCAATGAAAGAACCAAACTGTTGATGCCATTTTTCGTCAACTTAAAATGTAGAGCAATTAAACAATAGGAACTATGGCACATATGAATAATATGGTAGAACAACAAGAGTTTTACGTGGTTCAGCAGTTAACTCTGCCTAGTCCACGAGTCAATTTTATTAAGACTTGGAGTTTTCTGGAAATCCTTCAGAGATGAATTCTCCAAAGTTTCTCTCAAGATATCCGAAGATCGGTCTTTTACAAATGTTCATGAACTCTCTATTTATAGAGAGCTCTCAGAGTCCATTCCCACATATTTTGGGAAGATACTCCTGCCTATTAATTAATATAAAGATATTAAATACTGTAACTCCTATATACAAGGAAACTTCCCCTGAAGACCAGGGAGCGGGTAACAAACTTTTTAATATCCCTGTAATGTTGGGATGTTACAACAATAAATATCTTTAAACGTACAGAACATGTTACATCAAATGACTCATCAAATCTTCGAGGTCAGCAACCAACATCATGTCAGTCAAGATTTACGGATAAGTTATGAACTAGCCGCCTTATTCCAAGACCAACTCGAAGCAGATACCATCGAGGCTGTTACATATCGAGCTTGTACTCTTTTAAGCTTGGGCTACCTGATCCAAAGACACTTGAAAATGGATGTATTTCGATGATATGTTCTTTTGAGCTTAGAAAGAATCCCGAGGTTATACGTCCCCGAGGTTGTTGTCTTGCCTCGAGGGTTTGACATCTGCACCACAAACACTCATTTTATATATCTCGAGCTCACATTCGGCGAGTCCAGCTTTCGAGGTCACAATCTCAGGTCTCGAAATCTGGGTGTAACAGTTTCTTACATTTTTGTGTATGTTTTTGCAAGTGTTGTAATTTTTCTAGAAATACCCAAGACACCTGGCCAACATTTATTTATTTAAATGTTTGAATGTGATTAAGTTGTTTAATACTTTATCATGCATTTTTGACATGACATACATATAACTGACACAACATTTAAAATTATGTATGCATCTCATATTAGGATTGTGCTTTGTGATTATATGCTTTATGTGATGGACCATATAATAATAAATCTAAACTAGTTCAAGAGCGGAAATAGATTTTAAAAGTAGTTTACTTTCTAGTATTTAATAAAATTATTTTATTAAATAAATAAATGATGTTCCTAGTAATTATAGCAAATTAAAATTGAATTAATTAGGGCATAGTTCTATAATTTTAATTTTTCTTAATTGGATTAGTAATTATTAGAATATCATTTGGTAAAAATAGATCACTTTATTTTTACAAACCAATTAAACAGCATAGGATGTTTTGAGAAATAGTGAGTGGGAGAGGGAGTTATGACAATAAGTCACATGGTCTCCATTATTAGTTAGCACCAAGGTACCATGGAGAGGGCCTTGCGGCACCATTGCTTGTGTCCCCCTAAGGAAGGCTTCCGACTGTGTCATTCTCAAGGAAAACTTCTTTTTCAAGAATAGAATTTAATGATGTATTTCAAGTTTGACTGACCCTAAGGCACACTCTTTAGTTAAGTCATTGATCTAAAATAATGGGTTACACTCACAAGGTACATTAGGCTTTCGAGCGGACTAGTGTATTCTTAACCAAGCAAGCAGTTGTTTATAAGTCAAAAGAGAAATATTGATTTAAGTTTTCAATTATAAATTTGAGAACTTGTCTCAAAATTAATTTGGAATTAGTCTGACCTACGCTAAGGCTGGTCCATTAATGTTCAAATTAATTAATCGTGGAATTAGTAATTATTTTTTATGTGTTCTTTAATTGTTGCATTCATGCATCACGTTTACTATTCCAAAAATTACTGATATTTATTATATACATAAATTCATTTTTGTTTATTTATTTATTCCCAGAAAAGATGTCTATTGGTGAATTACACACCGATGCTTTTCTCAAATCTTTGGGTTTTTGAACCTGAAAACATGCAACACTGGTTTTGAGGCATTTTGACCATATTTTCTTATAAGAAGTTGATGTCAACTGTCTGTAACAAACCTCCAACAGAACTACCTTTGGCAACTAGCTATGAAGCAGAAGAAAAATATACGAATAGGAGGAAATCTGATCGGTTGGCACGTTATTGCATGCTTTCAACCATGTCTGAGGAAACAAAGGAAAAATATATACACTATGACTCAACCCATGAGATGTGGCAAGCAATGACAAAGGAAGTCTATGCTGAGTGTCATCGTTTGTATCAAATGAAAAAGGTAAATGAGATTTACATATATTTTTTCAACTTTGAATGGTAGATTCAAATACTATGAATAGCATAATCAAATTTTTGGATAGTAGATTCCAAAATATATGCCACTAATATATTTTTCTTTGTTTTTCCTTTTGCAGAATCAGAACCCTGAAAAGAAGGAAGAGACTGATGAGGGGTTTGATAGCAAATAAAGCTGGAGGATTTGGAGAGTAGTTTTATTTAGAAATTTTATTGTTAGTTGAACAATTTAAATTTTTTATTTTGTTTTAGAAATTATAGATTTCTTTGAACAAAGAAAACTACAGTATAGAAATTTAGTTTACTATTAGTAATTTTGATTATTAATGTTTGGAAACTTATTTCTATTTTTGCATGACATTTATTTCTTTTATTAATAAAGTAGTTATTATTTAAAGAAATTATCTATTTACTTGTTATGCAAATGCTTTGGGATAAACATAATTTCATACTTATAATGAATGACAAATTTTTCATAATTCTAAATTATTTAAAACAGTTAATCCTAGATCTATTAAACGACAAAAGACTGATTCCGATAGTGAAACATATCTGTGGCACTTGAGATTGGGTCATATTGGTCTAGACAGAATTAATAGGCTTGTAAAGGATGGTCCTTTAAGAGAACTATCTGTTGGATCTCTTCCTATTTGTGAATCCTGTCTAGAAGGCAAGATGACCAAGAGACCTTTCTCTTCTAAAGGATTAAAAGCGACAGAACCACTTCAGCTAGTACATACGGATGTTTGCGGTCCACTTAATGTACAAGGAAGAGGAGGTTATGAATACTTCGTCACTTTTATTGACAATTATTCAAGATATGGTTACCTATATCTAATGCAAAGAAAATCTGAAACTTTTGGAAAGTTCAAAGAATTTCAAGTAGAGGCTGAAAAGCAATTAGGTACATCATTAAAAGCTCTTCGATCTGATCGAGGAGGAGAGTACTTGGATTCTGAATTCGAGGACCATCTGCATGAGCATGGCATTCAATCCTAACTCACAGCACCTGCAATGCCACAGCAAAATGGTGTTTCAGAAAGACAGAACAGAACGTTATTAGATATGATTAGATCAATGATGAGTTTCTCATCATCACCATTGTCATTTTGGGGCTATACGATTCAATGTGCTCTATACATATTGAATGTTGTTCCATCTAAGTCTATCCAAAAGACACCCATGGAATTATGGAATGGTTGCAAACCTAGTTTACACCATTTTTGAATTTGGGGGTGTCCTGCACATGTGCTTAAAGGAAAGACCGGGAAGTTGGAATCACGCTCTGAAGTGTGCATGTTTGTGGGATATTCCAAAGAGACTAGAGGTGGAATTTTCTATAGTCCAAAAGAAAATAAAACATTTGTATCGACAAATGAAACTTTTCTTGAACATGACTATGTTAATAACCACAAACCTCACAGTAAGGTTGTACTGGAGGAGATGGTCTCGAATGAAGTTGCAAAGTCACCAGCAACAACCAATGAAAAACAACAAGAGGAAACTGCTAGTTCTAGTCAGAATAGTAAAGAGCCTCGTTGTAGTGGGAGGGTTAGTAAGAAACCCACTCGCTATGAACACAAAATTCAAATGATTGTGTCTAACACAAAAAAAGATGATCCATTAACATTTAAAGATGCAATGAATAATTCTGACAAGAACAAATGGGCAGAAGCCATGAACCAAGAAATGGAATTGATGTATTCCAATTTTTTCTGGGTTCTTAAAGATCCACATGAGAATATCAAACCCATTGGTTGCAAGTGGATATTCAAGAAGAAAAGAGGCACGGATGGGAAAGTAGAGACTTTCAAAGCAAGGCTTGTAGCCAAAGGCTATACATAGAAATAAGGGGTTGATTATGAAGAAACCTTTTCTCCTGTAGCCATGCTAAAACCCATTTGTATACTCTTGTCCATTGCTGCGTGCATGGATTATGAGATTTGGAAAATGGATGTCAAAACAACTTGTCTGAATGGCTACCTTGACAAAACCATTTATATGTCTCAACCAGAAGGGTTCAAAGTAAAAGGTTAAGTGCAAAAAGTTTGCAAGCTTCTTAGGTCCATCTATGAACTCAAAAAGGCTTCTAGATCTTGGAATCTTAGATTTGATGACACAATTAAAAAGTTTGGTTTTGAACAAAACGTTGACGAACCTTGTGTTTATAAACAAATCAAAGATGGTGTAGTAGTATTCCTCGTTCTTTATGTTGATGATATATTACTGATTGGAAATGACATAACATCATTATCAAAGGTAAAGAACTGGTCTGAACAATTCCAAATGAAAGATTTGGGAGAAGCCAAGTATGTTCTGGGCATTAAAATTCTCAGAGATAGACAGAACAAAACTTTGGCACTGTCTCAAGCAACTTATATTGATAAGGTGCTAGAACTCTGTAATATGCAAAACGCCAAAAAGAGTGATATGCCAACTCGTTCTAGAGTATTCCTTTCCAAGGAGCAGTGTCCCAAAACACCTTAGGAAGAGGAAGATATGAGACAGTATCCATATGCCTCAGCAGTAAGCAGTCTAATGTACGCCATGTTGTGTACAAGACTTGATATTTGTTATGCAGTAGGGATAGTCAGCCGTTATCAATCCAATCCTGGATTGAGTCATTGTATTGGAGTGAAGAATATTCTCAAGTATCTTAGAAATACTAGAGATTATATGCTTGTATATTCAGGTGGAGACCTGAACTCCACTAGTTACACTGATTCTAATTTTCATTCAGACAGAGATAGTCAGAAATCAACTTCTGGATCAGTGTTTACTCTTGGAGGAGGAGCAATAGTATGGCAAAGTATTAAACAAACCAGCATTGCAGACTCCACCATTGAAGTCGAGTATATTGTAGTTTGTGAAGCAGCTAAGGAGGCTATGTGGCTGAAAAAGTTCTATTATGATCTAGAAGTAGTGCCAGATGTGGATAAGCCACTATTCCTATACTGTGACAGCAGTGGGGCAGTAGCTAA
Source organism: Humulus lupulus (assembly GCF_963169125.1). NCBI lineage: Eukaryota > Viridiplantae > Streptophyta > Magnoliopsida > Rosales > Cannabaceae > Humulus > Humulus lupulus. The sequence continues at coordinate 268,569,337 of NC_084793.1, forward strand.
CTCAAAGAAACCACAGAGTCACAACAGGGGAAAGCACATCGAGATTAAGTATCACTTGCTTAGAGAGATAATTCATCGAGGAGATGTTGAAGTTATGAAGATAGCTTCAGAGCATAATCTTGCAGATCCTTTCACAAATGCTTTATCCATAAAATCTTGAAGGAGCATGTAAGAAACATGGGAATGAGAGAGATGCCTCATTTGCTTTAGGGAAAGTGGGAGATTGTTGGGAATTGTGCCCTGAAAGCATATGTAGTAGACATTGTTTTAAGAAATAAATAAATAAATTGAATTTGTTATGCATATATTTTATGGACTATATTATTCTGTGATAATATTATGTAAATATTAGAAAAATTCCTAAGTTCATATATGTGATCTCAAACACGTATTGGTACAGGAGGATTGTGTTTGAGATAAATGAACTTGAATAGTTCGTAGTAAAATAAAGTTATGGAATCTTTAGAATAATTACTACAAGTACGGTCCACTAGTATTATGAATACATGTGATCTAGATCCGGATCACTAGTGTAGTAGGACACTTTAGTGGAGGTACTTTATATATTAGAGAATATAATAGAACTGGAGTAGATATGTTTATTAATACTTAGTTAAATACTATTCCGAAGTATTAATTAAATATATCAACTGATGATCATATAAAAATAGATCTTAATCCTGAAGTTACTATGAACAATTGTTTATGTTATATGAGTTCTTTGATTCACTCGTTTGGGTTTGTCAGAATGATCAGGCTAGAAACTTTTGTTTAGGGAATTCATTAATGTAAATGGCTGGGGACATAGTATACAGATATGGAATCTATATTTTCTCGCAAGAGATTGAATAATGATTCTCTTAAGGGTTGACTTTTGGGACTAAAAGGTTATTGAGCTCAAATTCATAATTCAGTTATGAATTAACCTTCACTAGTAAAGTCAATGGTACTTAAGGAAACAAGATATAATTAAAAGGGTAAAACGATAATTTTATTCCCGGTTAATTATGAACCATTAATAGAGGGTTAATTTGTATGTAATGATTATATCAATGGACACTTTATTGTTATAAAGTACTCAGTAAATAAAATGTCTATAATTACAAGAGTGCAGTCTCATATTTATAGTGAAATAATCATGAGATTAATAAATTAAGATTATTTAATTAGAGAGTTTAAATATTAATCATAAATTTATTGGAGCTTGGAATTAAGGTCCATAAGTCCCCACAGCGGCTCTATCAACACTATTCAAGGTAAGAGTTGATATAAATGAAAAATGATTAAAAGACATATTTAAGAAGACATTTGTTCTTTGGGCCAAATATGCAATTACATGATAATAGTGATTAATTAATTAATTACAAATTAGTTGTAATTAACAAAATTAATTAATATTTAATTATTATGTAATTTTTGAAATTATGTTAATAATTAAATTGATTTTTGAAAATTAATTAATTATAATTTTCGAAATTATAATTAATTAAATATTAAATATTTAATTTTTGAAATTTATATTGATTTTAATTAATTGGTAGAGTTAATTAAATATCTTTATTTGAGTGGGAGATAATAATCTGATAAGTTCAAATTAGATTTGAATTTAAAAGATAGATATTTATTCAAATAATTAATTATATTTGATAATTAGTTAAAAAATATATTTAATTTAAGTTTGAATTCAAATTTGAATTAATTATGAGGTTGTTAGATTTTTTTCTAACAAGGTAGTTTGAATAAATAATTAAATAAAAATAGAAAAATTAAATATCCCTAAAATTAAGGGTGGTACACGACCACACACAGTCCATGGACTGTGTGTGGCGTGTACTGCATGATTTTCAGGGATAGATTTTTCAATTTTATTTATTTAATTAATTAATTAATGGAATATTAAAAAAATAGTTTTTGGATATTTTCATTAATGAGATAATTAATTAATTAAAAGATAAATTGTAAATTGGTTACAAATTTATTTTTTTAAAAATTTAAATATTTTCTATTTAAGTAAGACTTATCAGAAAATAGATAGAAGAAGTCTTTCACCCTAAATAAGAAAAGAACGTTACTTTCCTATCTCTCCCTAAAAAAGATAAAGAACCAATCTCAGTCCTGTTCTCTTGATCTCATGTGTTGAGTACATCAAGTAAAATTAGAAATTAACCATCCTTTATTCTCTAAGTGCCCACACACTGTGTAGAGAACGCTATGGAAGATCTTGGTGTGAGTACCTGAGAGCAGCTTGGATAGGAAGATCGTTCTTATTATGAAAAGATAGCAATGACACTTGATAGGCATCAAGAGGTATGATTTCTATCCTTATCTTGCTTACGATTAATGCATGTAAATTAATGGATTCGTATATTTAAAGGTAGTTTAAATATGTTACAAAATTTTTGTTGTACACTTGGCCAACCCCACCACCATTCCGCTGCACATTAGGAAACTTGTTCCTAACAACATGTCCTTTCCTTTTAAACTCAGAAGTCACTATCTTTCTTACAATCCATGGTTGTCCCTTATTTGGAAAACTAATCCATACTCGGGATCATATCAAAATTATCATATTATTAGCTCAATCAATTTTACGGCTAACTCTTTACCAGTAGTACTCTTACCCATCTCATGGAAACTACCAACTTCAATCTCAAGCCCTATATCGTAATAATCATATAGTGTGTACAACATATCTATGCCTCTACTGAGAGATACGTAGTACTAGGCTCAATCAACACAATGTAAAAGATCGAGAACTAGAAAGTCAGTCTGTTGCCTCTGAGGGATCAGCCTTCGACTCTGACTACGTCGAGATGGACACTCGAGCTGGAGTCGAGCTATCTGTACTCCTTGGTCCTTTGTTCTTCGATTTTAGGAAATCTTTCTTTAAGTGCCCAACTATTCCACATAGAAAACATACCTTCATTCGACATTCTCCCAGATAGCGTCTCCTGCACCTGACGCATACCAGATAACTTCTCCAGGCCTTGTTGCCGCCTTGGCGGCCACCCTGAGTACCATGACCCCTACTGTTAGTACCAAGGGTAGTAAAACTGTCAGGGGTCTTTCTTTTTTGGTTGCTAGGGCCTCCACCCCTACCAGTTCTCGCAATTGGGGGTACCATTGTTTGAGCTTCTTGCTATACGACGCTCCCAATCCATATCTCTTCTCATGCATTCTCAATAGCATGGGCCCTCCCTACCGCTTGAATGTTGGTAGAAATCTCATGTACTGGAGCAATCCTAACGGTATAGGCTATACCATAGTTCAATCCTTGGATGAATCGCCTCTTCCGGGCCACATTTGTTGGTACCAAAACATTCCGGGTCTGGGATACCACTTCCCACCACGTTCGGGCATCCTTCCGCAGCATTTACATGGCATAAGCCACTCTATCATTGCCTACCACTCCCATATAGTCAAGAATGGAGCTAATCATTCCCATCCACTGTTAAGCTCTGAACGGATCCAGGCCTCCCTCGAAAACTGGAGGATAATGCTTCTGGAATCTTTCATGCAGTAGTTCCCATATGTTCCCACCCTCAGGTTGAACCAAAACTGGTGCCATTGTTGTCAAAACATACGGAGCAGCATTCCCTGGTCAGACCCACTGTCTCAACCACCTAATATCTTCCTCTTGCTTTTGCAATATTGCTTGCATGCTAGCAAACATTTGCTGCCAATTCCAGGGGCAGATGGAGGGTTCTCGCCCCGACTATCATTTGCAATCCCAATATTAACAATGCCTGATCCAAATGACTACCTTGGATACATAACTTCTTAATCTGTCTGTAGTCAATGACTTAACCTATCAAGCATGATGATCATATCCAGAACTATCCCATGAGCAAAACCAAACAACACAATAACCATTGTTTGTCTTGTGAATTTCAAAGGCTTGTTCAATCTCAATTCCCTTTCCTCTTAGGAAATAGAGAATTTGGACAGCGATACTCCTCGTGTATGAGCCTTATAATGTTTCTTCCCCAACATTGCATAGTAAAGTAGTGTTCTTCTTTATGTCATAGATTGGATATAGATTAATGGTTTGCACTTGTTTTCTTTATGAATTTTTTGGAACTCTATTATAAGTTTCATCCTGAATCTGTTGGGATTAGTGCCCTTTAAAGCATATGTTTTGAACAATGTTTTATGAAATAAATAATTGAAATGAATTTTTGCATATATATTTTGTTTATTATTATTATTAGAATAATATTATACAAATATCAGAAAATTCTCAAATTTGTTATTGTGACTACAATATTGTATTGGTACAAGAGTATTATAATTGTAGGGAACGAATTTGAACAATTCATAGTAAAACAAAGTTATGTGGAATCTTTGGATTAAATACTGTAAGTACAGTTCACTAGTATTATGAATACATGTAATCTAGATTCGGATTACTGATGTAGTATGATATCTTAGTGGAGGTACTTTGTATAAAGTGGTTATACATGAACATGACCCGATATGTTATTAATACTTAATAATATCGTTTACTTTATAAGTATTAATTAAACATATCAATATGATGATCATATACAAATTGATCTTAATCCTGAAGTTATTATGAACTCCTGTTTAGGTCGTATGAGTTCTTTGATTCACTCGTTATGGTTTGTCAGAATGATCAGACTATAAACTTTTGTTTTGGGAGCTCATTGATGTAGATGATTGGAGACATAATATATAGATATGGAATCTATACCTTTCAGAGAGGAATTGAATAATGGTTCTCTTAAGGGTTGGCTTTTGGAACTGAAAGGTTATTGAGCTCAAATTCATAAATCAATTTATGAATTAACCTTCACTAGTAAAGTTAATGATACTTAAGGAAATATATATAATTAAAGAGGTTAAATAGTAATTAATTCCTACTTTAATTATCAACCATTAATAGATGATTGAATTGTATGTAGTGTTTAACTCGATGGACACTTTTGTGATTTAAAAGTACTCAATAAATAAATGTCTATAATTACAAGAGTGCAATCTCATATTTTTAGTAGGATAATATTGAGATTAATATATTAAAGAATTTTAATTAATAATCTAAATTTATTGGAGCTTGAAATTATAGGTCCATAGGTCCCTGAGATGGTTTCATCAACACTATTCAAGGTAAGAGTTGAAGTTGAGAAAAATCAATAAAATGACATATTTGGAAGAAATTTGTTCTTCATGGTCAAATATGTAATTTAGACAAATTAATTAATTATATTTTCTAAAATTATTTTTTAATTAAAATAGCATTTTCGAAAATATCATTTAAATTATTAAGATAATTAATTAGCTTTATTTATTTAAATAGAGTGAAAAAGATATTTCTAATAATTCAAATTGGATTTGAATCTGAAATGACATTTATTCTCTTAATTAATCTAATAGATAAGTTATCATGTTTAGATATTTTTGAATAAATAATTAAAATAAAATGGTTGGAACACATCTGTAATGCCCTGGATAGCAAAGACCGTTACACTGTGTGTTTATAAATGTGCTAGACTTGCTAATCAAGTCAGTTAATTAAAAACGTGTTATTGAAACTATAGTGGAACTAGGATTAAAAGATTTTGGTCTCGAAAGCAGCATTTCTTATAAATAAACATTTTCTGTTTACACAAGATCCCAAAAATACTACGATTAAAGTCATTTACAAAGGTCCAAGATTTAAATACAGTAATTAGCCACTCTAAGGCAAAACAGTCTGATAGGCATTTCCTTGTCCTGATCCACTCCTCGGCCGTGGCGGCCGAACAGCTGGCTATGTACATTCAACCTCGCAACTCTCTAACTTAGGATTGGTCCAACCTGTCTTTGCCTTTACCTGCACCACGTAGCATCCGTGAACCAAGGCCCAGCAAGAAAACATAATAACAGAGCATAAACTATCAACAGACAATCCAATATCTCATATCACATAAACATGTTCTCAACAGTCTAAGCATCCATGATAATCAAGTACTCAGAATATCAGACATATCATTTCATTTCAATAATCAATACACAAATGATAACTAGGGTTAGCGCCCTTAGGCCGCACCCTCTGTTTATCCCATTGACTCCGGCCCGCTAAAACCGAGCTCAGTGAATATTAAGCTGTCCTCGGCTACCAGTGGCCAAGCCGCGCCCTGTGCGCAAATATTGTATACGGCACCCTTAGGCCATTTATCACATGTCCCATGGCATAGTACCATCTATGACATTATACAGATATCGAGAGCACTTAAACCCATCATAAACACATAACCGGGTGCAATTTTCTTACCTTTAAATTTGCTAGCTTCATTCACCTTGATCCTTGAGCACGATCCCTCTTGAGCCCTAGCGCACACCTAGTCACAACCATAGGTTAGAATCATCACCAAACCTCAGGTCCAAAACCTAGCCTCGGGACCAATCCCGAGCCCTCGGGAAGCACTAATTCCACCAAATGGGGTGGTGAAATCAAACCCCAAACCCTCGGGCAGAATCCCTTGAAAATAACTCAAAAACTCCTTTCTGGAAACAGGGTACCGCTACAGTGCTCTAAGGAGGGCGCTACAGTGCTCTAAGGAGGGCGCTACAGTGCTACAAACAGAATCCAAAATCGTCCCAGGGAATATGGCCTAGCGCTACAGCGCCCAAACTAGCACTGTAGCGCTAGTCACAGAACAACAAATGTTGTTTTTTCCTCCGATTTTCCCCGAGCCAAACCTTACCAAAACTTTTCCAAACTTCAACGAAACTTAAAAAAAAGCTTACTAACATGTCTAACTCATCCCAAGCATCCCAACCATACACAACTCAACCACATGCACCCATAATCAAAGATTTCACCATAGCTGAACCTAAAACTCAGAAACTTAGCAAAACCATAGAAATCACAGAGCTTGAAACTAAATTTCCTTACTTCTAATGAATGAGCTTAGCTTAGGTTATCTCCCACTCTTGCTTAGCCTTCACCTCCTCAAATTCCCAGCTTCAACTCCCTAAGATTCCCACAGAACCTTGCTTAGAAAACTAGCTCAACACCAACACCAAAAACTAAAGAAAATCTCAAAGTCTTACCTCAAGTGGATGAATTGCTCTGTCAATTCCTCAAGCTAGAACAGGGATCCTAGCTTCAAGCTCTTGCTCAAACTCCTCCTGAATTTATGCTCCAAAAGACCTCAAGAACTGAGGGGGAAATGCCAAACCGACTTTGGAAACACCCTATTTTCCTTTCCCTTTTCTTTCCTTTCTTTTTCTTTCTTTTCTTTCCTTCAGAATTTCTAGCCCTTTCTACACTTCCCACTAAAGCATAAAACCTGACTAATACCTATCCTTTATAAGCCAAATGACCACAATACCCTCCCCTTTAATTCTAAATCTTTTAATCCACATAGGGGCATTTTGGTCATTTCACCCAATTCCCGCTAATTCCTCGAGTGTCTCTAATATTTACCGCTTACTTTCCGACAGCTAACCAAACACCAATTGTATTCCCCAATGTCAAAATGGACTCCAATACATTCTCTAAATTCCCAGAAACACCCCCAGGCTCACCCCGAGCCGGGTATAAATCCCCGCTGTGACTTTTTCGCTAACCTGCTCCCTAAGATCATCTCGAATCACAGATCACAAATATATCCACATAATAATTTGGTCTCAACAATTATCACATATATATACAGTTATGCCCTCAACTGGCCAAAATTACAATTATGCCATTTTCTAACCTAATCAGGGCCTACATGCATACTAATACACATAGTCATGCATCTCAGATATTCAAATAGTCATATAGCATACTTTTAATCGTTAAATGACATATATTCCAATTATACCCTCCCAGCACACTAATCAAGGCCCTTAAGCCTTATTAGTTAAATTTGGGTTGTTACAACATCCCTCAAATCAAGGATGTGTTACACGCCAACTACAGTGCATACACTAAAGTTGGCGTGTAACAGAGTCTAAGAATGGGTCTTGAATATTTCTTTTGTTTATTTAATTATTTAATGATTGATTTATAATTTGAATTTCAAAATTTTAATTAATTTTTTTTTATAAATTTATCAGATGGAAATAGTTTAAAACATAAGACTTTTGACAGAAAGAGAAGAGATCGTAATATTTTCTCTAATAAAGACATCTGTATTGTTGACTGGTTTTGTAACGCCCTGGTTACCCCAAGACAGTTACGGTGAACTTTGAACCATGAATTTAACTCGCTAACCGAGTTCTTTGGTTATAAATGTGCTTCTAGGTGTTATTAATAGGTTAAGGTGGAAAACCAATCAAAAGGAAATGATATATTTTATTTAAAACATAAAGCTGTTCATGGGCCCACAAAAATGTTTACAAGTTATTTACAATGCAAAACAGTCATTACTGTATAAAATTTACAACCCGCCGATCTAAGCGGCAAAAAAAAAGGGTAAACCCCCTAGTTCCCCCGAGAACTCCTTGGCCGTGGTGGTCAAGCGGCCGCATATGTACACATCGCCACCTAAGCTCTCCACTCAAGGCTGTGTGAGCTTTTCCTTCCCTTTACCTGCATCACATAACACCCATGAGCCAAAGCCCCGCAAGAAAACTCAATACTGCATGAATATAATATCAACGATGATCATAATAATCATTCAGGACTTTTAGTCCAAAATAGAAGAGTGACAGTTGTAAAAGTCAATAAGGTGGGTTCTGTACCCTTATAGATAAGTGATCATTTCACTAGCTTAAACGAGGTAGGTATCTGATGAATAGTCAGCAACATAAACCTACCGAGTGACCATAGAGTCACAACTGTGGGATTCTGCTCCCTTAGCCATGTGACAAACAGTCACCCAGGCCTTTGGCCCTGGCTCTGAGTAACTAGTCATAGACTAGACAAGCGCTTATAATTTCATCGAACTTAGGGTCGGTCCAGCACTAATACCCCATATGAGTCATTCAATGCTGATGTCAATTAGATCTAATCTTTTATCGGCTCTGTGTTCATGACGCCTATGCCATTTCTAACTAGTCAGTGCCATACACAAGTAAGCAAGATTTTCTAAGCATTTAATATGCAATCAATGTCCACATTTAACAATCAACATGCCTTTATAATAACCATGCATGTCATAAACATAGGGTGCAGTTTTCTTACCTTGGGCTCGAGCGAGAAATAATAAAAGAAGGACCCTTGAGAACGATCTGCCTTTTAGTCCCTTAGCGGTCACCTAGTCATAACCAATTGGAATCCATTAATAAAGTAAATCAATAAGAGGTTCACAATCTAAAACCTCACTCTCGGGACCAATCCCGCACTCTTAGGACTCCCAATCCACCCAAACAAGGTAAAGGAACCCATCCTCGAGCCTTAAAAGTCATCCCGAGCCCTAAAATAGGCTTGCTGGAAAATGGACCAGCGCTGGGGCGCTGTCCCAAGTCAGAGAGACCCAGCTTTCTGCCCTGCCTAGCGCTGGGGCGCCATTTGCAAACCAGAATTTTTTCTGGTTTCCTTCCTTGCGACTTCCCCTGAAAACTAAGCTTACAAACCAATCTCAAACATCACCCAAACAACAAATTCAACCCCTAAACTTCATTCATACCTCAACCTCATCAAAACCCAATCAACCCTACTCAAAAACCTCCATTGATTCCCAACTACACACTTCAAATTCCTCAACTGAAAAACCATAAGAAAAACAGAGTACAACTAAAATTCATGGATGAATTCTTACCTCAAGTGGGATTTGAGTCCTCTTCAATGGATGAACTAAGGCTCTAAGCTCCAAACTTTGATTCCCTAGCTTGTTTCTTCAAATTGGGATAAAAAACTCCAAAGGAGGAAGGAGGAAAGTGATGAACGTGAGAAGGGAAGACTTGCTTTGTTTTTCTTTCAGTTCTTTCTACAGCATACTAGAATCCCATATATCCCTTGACAAATGACCATATTGCCCCTAGGTTAAATAAGGGTTTATAAAAGCTCCCAAGGGAAAAACCGTCCTTTCCCACCTATTTCGTTAATCATAATTAACACCCTCCAATTCCCGCTATTCTCGATATTCTTAAATACCAATAATTCATATCTCGTTACCCTTTAATTCCTAGCAACGCTCTAATCATTAAATCACCCCGAGACTCACCCCGAGCCTCGAACTTAATCTCGTTATGACCAAACCGCTAATTTGCACTCAAAGATCGTCTCATGCCGAATAGCTCGAACAAATCCACATTATAATGTGGCCTCAACAATAAATCACCGCATGCATACAAATATACAATTACGCCCTCAACGGGCCAAATTACAAAAATACCCCTGTCATGAAATGTGGACCCACATGCATGCATTTAACATCATATTATAATATAATTCACATAAACATGCATATAATAGTTTAATGGCATAATAAATCAATTATGGCCCTCCCGGCCTACTAATCCGACCATTAAACCACATTAGGGATTTTGGGGCATTATAGGTTTTTTAGCCATATGATGCAGAATCAAAATAATTAATTCGAGAGCTTTCAGTAGAACAATCAATGAACAATAAATGAGCCAAAAACCTAACAATAATGAGCAATAAATAATAAAGAACACCGAGATTTATAGAGGTTCGGCCCCAAGGATTGGTAATGACCTACTTCCTCTTAGATTTGCATTAA